>NC_140131.1:25460255-27860255 GCF_964035555.1 Netta rufina | reverse complement strand
TGACATAACAGAAACTTGCTAAAGACTACTGTGCAAGGGTGGGAACAAGCATTTTGAGAAAGGTATCTACTGCAAGAGAAAATATCTCACCAACCTGCATTCTCACGTCCACCAATGAAAATCATACATAACTTCTGGAGACAGCAAGAACACAGCATTCTCTGGGTTTCTAAGGCCTAAGGCCACACATTGGAATATAATTTAAACCAACAACCCCCCATAGCTTCTTTTCCCTGTTAATCATTTTTTGTAGATGCATCCATCACATTATACAAGCTACACCTGATCTGATTTATTCCTATCAAACAGAAAGCAAGGGGTTCCAAGTCAGATGAGCAAATACAAAATGAAAACGAAGCAATCTCAAACCTAAACAAAATAACCACAAAGTGAGTTCCTGGAACAGCATGCACTCCAGTCTAGGAATAAGGAATTTAATTTGGCACTGGGCTTCATGTTAACAGCAGACTAAGAACTAACAAAAGTCTATCACAAAAACATGACTTAAGGCTCAATTTTCCTTTCTAAGCATGTAACCTGTGTTTACATATTTGCAGCTGTGAGGCTTAGCAGCATAATCAAGTGCTCCCAATTTTAATTAAGGGAGTAAAATATGCATATGCAAACTCCCCCTTTTACTGGTGTTAATGCCTCAGCAATGCCAGCAGCACTGAAAGAACTAAGAAAACAAGAAAAGGCAAAAATCCAAAAAAAAAAAAAAAAAAAAAGAAAACAAAAGAAAACAAAAGAAAACAAACCCCAGTAACTAATCAACTTTGTTTAACCAACAAAAGGGTAAGAACAGAGA
Organism: Netta rufina; assembly: GCF_964035555.1. Taxonomy (NCBI): domain Eukaryota; kingdom Metazoa; phylum Chordata; class Aves; order Anseriformes; family Anatidae; genus Netta; species Netta rufina. Next base: position 27,859,447 of record NC_140131.1, on the reverse strand, counting down.
TAACAATACAAAATATTTCCAGTGTTACAGCCAACATGCACTAAGATTCTGGTCTGGCCTGAATTTCCCTGGCTAATATAGGATCCTAGTCCTGTCAGAGCATTTGAGGTAAATGACTCAAACTCAGGTTTTGTCATTGTGTGGGAAAGCCAGGCACAGGTGAAAAGCCTTGTAGTCTTGAGTAACAGCTGTTGGTAGAAGTGCTTCTCTCCCACAACCTGTAGATGCTCAGGGCTTCAGAAGTAAACCTTTGTGCCTTGGACATTAATAAAATGTTCCAGCTTGCTGCTCCAGCTTTGCTTTTGGGTCACTAGAAGCATGCAAATCCTCAGTGGGGACTCCTGACAAGAACTGGGCAAAGCTGAATATCTATCCCAAAAAGACATCAAATCCTGTGTGTTTAAGATAATGCCACTGAGACATTCACAGATAAACCAGCAAACCAAGATATTCAAACATGCATTTAGAGACTACTGGAGATTGGAGGAAGTTGTATATTTCACGTTGGTTTAACTGTAGGTTCCTCTAGGAAAATTTGGACAGTGTCATTCCCAACTGCTCATCTCCAGAAAGTCCTCTTTTTTAAAGAGAGAGACAGGAGCGTGGCACAACATAATACTGCTTGGAGCAATATTATGTTCCATTCAGGCACCTGAGTGGTTTGGGAAAGCAGTCCTTAGAGCACAGAAAAGAGCACACCATGGAGATCAGTATATCTGTATTAATATTGGAGCTGCAACATACTACAAAATACTGTACAATGTAACAGGTACCAAAGGAGCCACTATGGTCTGTTGAGTGAAATACACCCTTTTAGAACTGTTCCAATATATATTTACATGATACACCAGAAACAAAGAGCTGATCTACTGAATAAACACTGCAGTAAGCTTCAGAGCTGTTACGGTCTATTGAGTAAATAATAAAAAGTTTTAAAATGGTCCAAGCATATATTTTCATAACATGAAAGAACTGCTTCTGAGGAAACTATTTTGTCAATTCCCAGGCATGTCCATGAGTGATTTCCTTTCTTTTCCTTTTTGTTTCACCATTTATATTATTGCATATGCCACTTGCATAATGATGTACAGTTCTTTCCAGTCCCTGGACACAAATTGTAACAATCCTGTTGCAAATTCCCCCCCATACTAAAGATGTTTAGCCACTGTAGTTTAAGGCAACAGCCTCAGTGACTATCTTAACAGAAGTTGAAAATGGGGAAAATCAAAAGTAGTGATGAGATATGCAAAGATATTTTCTAGCAAGCTGGGAAGAGTTGAAATAGTGTCTCTCTGCCTACTGCAGACTAAAGCCTTCCCTTTATTTTCTGTTCTATTTTTCAAATTTAGCCTTCTTTCCTAAACCAATAACAGAAGGAAACCTTTTCATAACACTCCATTTGATGACACAGAGAAAAAACATCTTGATCCATGGCCATTGTTAGACGTGGTCATAATTTTATTTCATCCTGTGACTTGAAAGGGCTTACACAGAATAAAACTAATCATCAGTCTGTGAAATACACCTACTCTGTGAAATACAATAAATTAAGACCATACAAAAAATTGATTCCTACTGGCAGTTAACAAGAAATTTGTTGTCTAATTATCCAGGGTCCAACTAGTCATAATTGACATTCTGACAGCCTAGGAACAGCTAAGATAATAGGGCTCCATTTTGTTCTCAAATCTCTAAATCAGGAGGTACTTATCTAGATTATACAACTACAAATGTGAGTAGAATATTTGCATGTGAAATGCTTTTATGGCCTGTCCCAAAAGCTCTCTGCTGAGAGCTTCATCAAAGAGGTACCCCGATTCATTTTTGGTCCCACAAAAAGTGGTTAGGTGGCTCCTCTGCACTGAGCAAACCAAGAACCTTGCTCACCAGGGAGGCAGATAAGAGCTCCAGTACCTGCGGTACAGAGCAGTAGAGAGACCTTTCCAGCCCCATCTTCAGTCTAATGTGGAATAGGCAGGAAGTATAGGGAATAGAAGCCATAGTAGAAGTATGATATTCTGAAAAGAAACTGCAAAGAAAAACAACATGAGGTGCACTATTCTTTTTGAAGGTAGAGAATCGAAAGTATGTGAAGAGTTATGGAAGTTTAAAATAAAGATCCAAGACAATGAGTTTCAGAAAGTAAAGAAGTACTGTTCTGGCTGTCCTTGTCAGCCAGAGTCCCTTTCTGTTAGTGGGTAAGACCAGAAAAGCATCTCCAGAAAGAGGCTCACCTGACCTTGTCTTGGAACTCCACCAAATAAGCTATTTACACAGCTGCGTATGAAGCATGAGTACTTAGGAAACCAGTTTAAAACAGATGCTTTCATTTTTAGACAGTATAAGCCTGATAAGATTAGTTCTGCATGTGATTTCAGCAGCTGAAGTTTTGAGAAACATATCAAACGTAGGGTACAAGGTACACAGAGAAACAACAACTTTGCTGTTGAGGTTAGAACTGAAGATTAACATCATAGGGTTTCATTCAGCTTTTTTCATGCCTTTCAGCTAAGGATAAGTAGCAAATCTGAAGTTTTTTATAGTGCAGAAATAACTGACTGTGTGAAAAGAAAAATCACAGAAACACTGTGTTTTTACGGAACTTTTACGGAAACTCCGAACTTTTATGGAAATTCTGTGAACTCAGAAGAAGAATGAACTTTGAATGATTTTAATTTTACAATGTGTATTTTAAGGAGCTCTAGCAAGATAGCTTCTAGCAGTTACCAGATCCATTGCACAGGGTGTTTTCTCATATGGAAGACAGTACTTTTTGTATCAAAAGAAATAATAATTTTGAAAAGAATGCTCAAGTAATTTCTTAGATCAGCTAGTGCTTTCATCGTGACTTTACAGTTTTATTTTTATTTTTATTTTTAATCAGAAATGAGTTATCAGTATCTCTAGGGTTTCTTCATATGGGAGAAAGGGTAAATTCTCTTTGGTTCCATGGTAAAATAAAACAAAATAAAACAAAAAGGTGTTTACCAGATGTATAGTGAGGCTGTAAATTATTAATGAGCATCTGTGGGCTTTTCATTTTAGTACCCTGCTACAAAGAATACAATGATTTGCAACATTTACTAATGTGATTACCTTTCTAACAGAGAAGACTGTGTTTCTTTCCTATGAAAAGAATATATGATTTGTCAGGTGAGAGAAGATCAACATTCTTATGGAATAAGGCACGTATTCATACACTCATATATTACAGCTAAGCAAATGGATTAAGGCTATCTGAGATGATAAAGTGGTAGCAATTCCATCTATGTGCCAAGTCCATCAAGCCAGTGTTTCTCAACACTAAAAATCGAATTAGTCCTTCTACAGATGGCAGCTAAATTTAGCAGAACTCCTGCTTTGCTCTTGTCTTAACCACAGTCCAAGGAGACTTACTGAATTCAAATGAAAATATCTACTTGGGCCCATCTGTGCTTGAAACTGGATTTGCAAGGCTCTGACAGGGAAGAAGTAATCACAAGGCAACTTGCTGAAGAGGGCGACATGCTTGCACACAATCCCTAAGCCATGATGCCTTCCACAGGGGAAAACCAGAAAGAAGGAACACCACACACCCTGGGCTGTTTTGGAATGATCAGACCCATAACCAGATGGTGTGACATGGTATTTGGTGCATACCTGTGTGGGGGGCAATGCACGTTCTCACTCACCTGTTCCAAGCCATGGAAATGCCAAATGAGAATTAGCACTGCCAGCAGACTTGTCAGTGTCATGATCCAAAGTGATCTGGCGCTCTGCTGGTGGGCTGCTCCTACCCTCAGCCAGTGCCACCAAACTCAGCCACATCGGATTGAAGCACCCAAGCATGTAGGAAAATATACCTCATCATCTTTATCTGGCAACTTACATATTTAGAAAAACAGCTCAGTATTTTGCACTCATTTGTCACCTGGCTAAACACCACTTGATTTGGAAGAAACTAAATCAGACCTCTTAAGCAGAACATATGCCAATACTACCTTGATTAACTAACAGTCATTACCATACACTGTCATCAGTTTCCACGGAGATAGACCCAGTAAAGCAGCTATCCCTATTCAGTGTGTCCCAATTAAGTAGAGTATACAGTAATAATATTCTACATTTATATACACCATTCATCCTCAAGCACTTTAGAGATTATACTGTGCTCAGACACCACTGTGACAAGTGTATTATAAATGCCCCCTTGTAGACACACTGAGCTATAGCAGCTTTTCAAGCGCATGGGAGCAGTCAATTGGCATGCTGGTATCTGAGCTACCATAGATGAAGAAACTACGCTGCAGTGTCCCTGATACAAATCCATGACATTATTAAAAAAAAAAAAGAAAAAAAAAAAAAAAAGAAAAAAGTTCTTGAGTCTCAGAATCTCCCTTGGGCAGAAAGACATTTAGGTTCAGATCTAATCAGAATAAATCCATGTAATATAATGCACAGAGCTCAATCAATTTAATTTGAGAAAACAGTCAAGACACCTATTCCTATACATAAATCCACAGATCCTGAAGATTAAATATTTCAAAATCTGTTGTTTGGACTGCTAAGCTCTCTTTTCCAGTGACTGAATGATGAATTATTGTTGGATGTACTTTTCTCCTTTCAATAGCTAAATTCACTTTTATTTCCTCCTTCCATTTTACATAGTATTTCTGACTAAGGATCCACTCCTACGACCCTTAATTTTTTGTTATAATTGTCCATTTTATAAATGCAGATAATATTTAATTTCCAGATGTATTTTCTTAATGACAGTGGGAATGAAAACAAGGTATTGAACTTAGCTCTTGCCTTTCTCTACTACAGTTTTGTGCAATACTTTATAGACATGGCATATACAGCATCCTGTTTAACCCCCTTTACTTCTTAAAGCTCCTCCCTCACAGTTCACTTGGGATTGTAGTCACACTTTTAAGCTCTTGAAGTGCCATTGGTTTAAAAACCAGCCCTGCTACTTACTGTGAATAACCCTTTCCATCTGCCCTATTAGGCAAATATTACCATCAACTAAGAGAATTTAAACTATTTGTTTAGGCAGTCCTGTTGTCAGTTGGATGAGGATTGAGGATTGAGGAAGCTAGGTGGTTTTTGTTTGTTTGTTTTGTTTGTTTTTAATGCCAAGGACACTGACCAGTCTCTTTGCAGACCTAGTGCTTTCTTTTGGAGATGTCAGCTTTCCGTTCTTCTGAACTTCTGCTCTGTTTTGCAAATCCTATGAAAATACTATTGGCAACATGCCATATTTTTAAATGCTTTTACAGCGAGAAAGTAGTTTGTTCAGGTCATGTGCCCTATTGATATTCTCTTATTACTTAAAGATAGATGAAGAGGTTCTGCTCAAATCTGCTAAAATAAAAATACTACTTTCAATAAGAACTAAATTCAGAAAGCTGTTTAAGCCCCTGCTTAGCTCTGGCACATGCTTACCATTTGTTGCATGGGGACTTAATTCACTCTCACTTAATGTGTCATTCTGGAATAGAGACATTTCTCAGATTCGAAGTTGAACTACTGCAAAGTTTAGCCTCTGAGGTGAATGTTTTGGAAGGTTAATAGCCTGTGGAAATAGAGGAGCCCTATGTTATGTTTAGTACTCACTTTGGCTGAAAGATGAAATAGACTCTCTTCACCCAGCTGCTAAAATGCAGCCACCTGTGGGGAGTAATGTGCCAGCTCTTTAGTGCAACAGTGCAAAACCATTTAAGAGGGAAGTGAAGCGTTATGCCTCGGTCCAAAGGGAGTGTTTGCCATTGTTGTTGCTGAACAGCACGACATTTTTTTTTCTGGGTGGAAGGCACTGTCTGTGTAATGCTGTATTTCAAAAGGATTTGGGTTTGGATACACAGGAAATGGGATCGTGTCATCAGTTAATCAATAACTCAGTGCGATGGACTGGTCTCCCTACTTAGCACTGGAAGAAACCAGCAGAGGCAAGAACACGGACACAGTGAATGTTACTTAATGTGAGTGCCTACCTATAAGTGTTAGTTATATTTATCAATTTTATCACTGAACCCATAAAGAGAGAATCAAATATTTGGTACAAGCACATAGCTGTAGCAATTTTGCTACAGACTGAGATCAAAGTTTAGTTACTATAACAGGAACTTGCTTCTTTTCTGGCAGAATTTACTCTCTCTCTGTAATTAAGTGAATATCTCCTATAAGTTCAGGTTTAACTTCGATCTGAATTTCAACCAAGCCAAATCTATTCACTTTACAATTCACCTTTATCCTGCCAGGGTAGAATTGGAAAGACAATGTGAAAGTCTGGGGAAAGATCTGCAAAAGACAATGCAACAAGTAAACTGCAGCAGACCAACAAGGATTCTTATTCTCCGAGATGATTTATTAAAGGACACCATACATTTTGTAGGATTAACTAACTGTAGTATTTTTCTTCCCCAGCTTTTCTTTCCTTAAGCTCAAGGAATTTATTTTCCCCAAATTCACATTGCTACCTCTTCCTGCCCTTGCTCTCCCAACACGCAGAAGAGAAAGCATTGCCTTGGTTTTTAAACCTGTAAAAATAGAGATTTGTAAGATTCTGGGTTGGTCAAATCTCCGTAAATGCTTTGACAAACTTTGGCCTGAAGGTGGCAACATTGAATAATATTCTGAGGAAAAAGCCTCCGCATACAGATACCTTTAATTAAAGGTTTATATTTTTAAGCGATTTATCCTTCTCCCCCATTAGTTTTTGGCACTGTGTTGAGAGAGAAAGAAGATGGGGTATTGTACATTTGTTTCAAATAATCTTAAGTGCACATTATACGCAATTATTTGGAAATTAAAAATAAAGCAAACAAACATATAATTTATGCATAAGGCAATCCTTCATACCTTCAATTTAAATAGAATTTTTGAAAATATATGCTGCATGTTCCTTTTCATGGTGTCACTATAAATGGATGCTCCTAACTCTGAATCAAAATTAGTGCAGGTTCTTTCAAACTGGACCTTGCCGTCATGCTAAGTTATTTCACCTATGCTCAGTAAATATTGTGCTTTAGGAGGTGATGAATTAACCAGACAATAGGAGGTGCCATTTGGACAGTGCATTGCACAGTGGCACCAGCTAGGTGCCCTGCAGACCACGTGAAGCACTGTGGCTTTGGTTGACTCAAGACTGGCAGCTCATCAGTGAAGGAGCTTGGCCCAGAAGGTTTTGCGGAGAACACAATTTTGCAGAGAACAATTATTTAAATATTATTTGTAAGTTCTTCTTAAAAAAAAAAAAAAAAAAAAAAAAAAAAGTTTTAAAGTGTTTTCTTAAAAAGAAAAAATTCTACAAGTTGGTATTATTAACCAGATTAAGATACTTCTTAATTCTCCTTAAACTCCCATATGTCTTTTTTCACCAATTTCCACAGTACCCAGTGACTTTTCCTTTGACTTCTGTAAAATTTAGTGTTTTCTGATATCCCACTGATTACTGTCCTTTTGGCTCCATGAAAAAAGGTATTATACATGGAATTGAAATATTTTACATAGTCCTCACTGCTGTGAACATTCCCTAGTGGTAAACAGTGGTAGCTTAAAAAAGAGACCTAACTAGGGCAGCCAGCAAACAACAAAAAATAAATCCTCAAAGTTCAGAAGACAGTAACTATTGTATTAAGAGTGGTTAGGAAAGAAAACCAACTGCTGAATTTGCCCTGTCTAGAGAAAAGATGACATGATAACAGGCTTTGAGTACTTAAGAAGAATTAATAAAAAGAAGTTGTAGGCTGCTGTGGGAGGACTGTTGGCAGCATGTAGAAAGCAGGTAGAAGTACAGTAATAGCTCAAAATTACTGAAGGGGAAAATGTAGATTAAATAGTATAAAATGAGTGAACAGGGAAGTAATATGGCACTGATTTCAATGGGGGTCACTGAGGGGGGTCACTGATTTCAATGCAAATGTTCATCCCCGAGGATCATGTTTGCAGAGATTGGAGTAGGTGACTCCAGAGGTTTGTTTTTTTTTTTTTTTTTTTTTTAAATATATATATATATATATATATTTTTTAGAAGTCTAATACATATGGGTCAGATCACTCCTCCTTGTGGGAATAACTCGAGGAGGAGTGTTTTACATAGAGAACACTGCTGCCAGGGGACTGCCTGGTGCAAAGCAAGCCAGGAGCATGGATGCTTACACCCTGCTCGTTCTTACTCCTTTGTAACAGCCTCCAACAGGCTTTTCCAGCCAGAAAGAGCACAAGGATCCCTTGCTAACGATTGCTCCTATTGGATCTAGAGAGGAGCTGATGTAAATAAAGCATAAACAAGAACTGCTAGATGGAGTACCATTAGTTCAGCTGGAAAAAGTGCCACTGATGAATCAATGACCTATAAAAACAACTAATTGCCATCATTTCTGACAGAAGGTTAGATTTTGACTGTGTATCCATCTCTGAACAAAACAGAACAGTAAATTATTACCCATTCAAACCAGCAAAAAGACCCTTGAGGAGGGACAGAGAGGAACAAAAGACTCCAGTCTTTTCCTGCCTCTTCTGATCCCCCCACCTGCTTACCTAATAGAACGCATAAGCAGGCAAATTCTCTGATACCGTTGTACCTCTGGAAAAGAGATGCAAACAAGCCCCCTTGAGATATAAAAAGGGTTCCTCCTATGTGACACCACAGTTGCAGTCTTAATCTTAAAGATTAGCCATCTTTCTGGTGGGGTTTCATATGCTTTTTGAGGACAAGCTCTAAACTCCTTTTTAACACATCTGCTCTGTGCTTTTCAATGCACTTAGTCATTAAAGTAGACTTACTACCTTTAGCATTTCTATTAAAACTACATATTCAGAAAAAGAACAGGGGCTGAGTGAGTCACTGACAAGAAAGCACAGGTATCACAGAGGGAAAAGATGATGGTTATTTCCAGGCACATTGTCTTGGAAATTGAATAGACTGGGTGAATAATCGGCAAAGTTGTAATGCAGACCACAGTATTAAAAGGTGACAAGGCAGAAGAGAAAAACTAACATGATCCCAACCCTATATATTCAGTTCAGACCCCATGTTCTGACAAAAAAATCATAACAAAAATGATAGAAAGTGTTCCAGTACATTTTGATACCTGATCATTCACTGAAGCTACCATGACTAAATGCTCATGCACAATGGTATATGCAGCCTGCTTCTGCAAGACCACCATAGCTAGGAAAGGTTTTCAGATTGCAGCTGTGGGGACAAATCAAGCGCGTGAGTAAACAGCATAGTACAAAAATCTCCTAACAACACAAGTTAAAAAGGAATTAAGCAATTAAAACACATGACTGAAAATAACATATAATAGATAAACAAAACTAAACCACTATGGAAAGCTTTGTTTCAAATAGAAAGGTTGTTATCAAAGTGCTAAAGCCAGCACTGCCTTTGGGCCTTCTCAGAACTGCTGTGATTTCATTTTGCAGGCCTAGATCTGAAGAACAAAACAGCTAGGTACACACCTCAGATACACTGCATTTATGCTTGGCACACTGGAGAGCAGAGGCAAAGTTTGTGCTAGGCTCCCTCATCCCAGAGCTGGCATATGAACGGACCAGTCCCAGGCATGCTATTGTGCAGTCACAGGTATCGTACCTCATGTCAGCCCTCAGGGAATAACTAAGCACATTATCTCCAGTGCTCTCTTGTTTTCCAAATGATCTGGTCTTTCCCTAAAGCAACTGCAAAGGCACCCTCTGGTTCATGAAGGATGGACCTACATAGGAAGCACTGCTGGGCGCACACTTTCCCTGTTGGGGCTAGCCACTGGAACAGTCTGAAGGTCACTTCATAGATAGGACTTGCTAATTAAAATAAATTTTAATTGAGTCAAATTCTCTGATTATTTGTGCTTTAATTATTATGCCTCTCCTCTCTTACTCTCCTCAATTGTGGTTATTTTATTTGCAATAAGGACTCTTTTGATGAAGCTGAATTCAAGCCCGGGATGCTTAATTTTGCACATAATAAGATATTTAGTGTGTTAGTTCGTATTCTGATGTGCTAGACCAAAAGTTCTCACATGTAACAGAATGAAAACTCAGTCAATCAGCAAGAACCAACCAGGTCCAACACTGGCTGCAATGATCTATGATTTTGATGGCATCTTTTTACTGAGGAGAATGTTAGTAAATCTTAGGTTTCTTGGTGAAATCACTTTGCAATGTACCTTTGGGATGGGAGCTTCATCTGCTTCATGAGATGTATTTCTACATCTTGTAGGGTAAGCACTTGTAGGGTAGCTAAAAAGTGGATGTTTTTTGTGGGAGTTTTAAAGCCTACACAAAGAAAATGATTTCCTTGTGGGTTCTGTTGACAGTTAGTCCTGGGCCCTGGAAATGTTGTTTGTTTGTTTGTTTGTTTGTTTGTTTGTTTTTTAATATATATATATATATTTTAAAGTGGTGGGTCATCTCAGTTTTCTCTGATGGAACTTACTGTACCATTTTCAGCACTGCCTCTGAATACGTTTTCTGTGTTTCCTTACCTTCTCCTTTCTTAAAAGAACCCACTGTAGGAAAGCAGAAAAAATAAAATTCAGGTTGAAGAAACATTTAATAAAATGAAGGAACACCATGGCAGAAGCAGCAGGTCATTCTGTAAGATTCATTTACTAATTTTTAATGTATGTCACAGCAGGATAGCATGAGTCTAATTGGATTTGAAAGCAGTGTGATTCTCCTGTAATAAAAGGCATATTTGCCAGGGCAGCTACAGGAAAAATTATTCCTACTGGGTCTTAGATTTAGGGGACATTAGAATGGAAGAATGAATACACACAGTTCTAGTAAATACCCTTCTATATGACTGTGGAATGCCATGCAACTTCAAATCACAGCTCCAAAAAAAAAAAAAACAGGATTTATATTAAGTTTAAGTTGTCTCCTACCAACAACCTCATATTGATAGAATACCTGGGGGGAAGCTTTAAGGCAGATTAGCGAAATAATCCTTTCATGCTGGGAGTTGCATTTCTCCACTTAAATGGCCATTGGTAGCAACAAAAATGCCTGCAAAACAGACAGCAAAAGCAGATATCAACAGAATTCAGAATCTGAGTGTTTCCTGGAGTCAGCTTAAATTGTCTATTAATAGAGAGCTATCACACACAATTACATCTTGCACAATCTTTCAGTGAAAAAGTATGATCTATATATTATCAATATTTTTAATGAAGTCTCATCAACAAAGAAAACATCATATTAATTTTACCTGCCTTTTTTTTTATTATTTTGTCTTCTGAAAAATGATCTGAAGGTTAGCATTAAAGTTCTCCATTTATTTCTTGTTTAATACCATTTTGAAACATGCAAAGGAATTGTGCAAGCACTGTCTACATCTTGTGAAGAACATAAAGGCTTTCTCACTACACTTCAAAAGCTGAGCTTTCCTTCAGCCCCACCTGCAATGACAGATCAAGGAGATTTTTGTTGTTAAAAAAGACTGCCTCCAGATACATTTCTTTCTCTAAAGGACAATGTATGGATAAGAGTTGAGCAGAACTGCTATGGTTAAGTATGCAAACAGAAATATTCGACCTGACAACCCTGCTGAACAGAAATATGCATTCTGTTTAAAAGATATACTCAAGTAGCTTCAAATGAAAAACACTGGCTTGAGGTTTTTTTTTTTTTTTATAATATATATATATTTTGTCATTCCTTCAGAATAACACAGGAATAAACTCCATTTTCCTACATGATATTCCACCATTTTATTTCTGGTTTAGGATCCTACTTTGGGCACAAAGTCTCGTGAATAAAGCAGATGATCTTTTAAGGTAGCCATAGGCAATATGACTACCTCAAAACAAACAAACAAAAACATATTTTTTATAACCCTTGCTATAAAATTAGCCACAGATCAAAGAAGGCGAAACATTGCATCACCTAGCAATGCACTGCATCACCTAGAAATACAGCACCACTCTGGATGGACCTGAGTCTTTGTGGGAAATAATATAAAAAGACCTTGGGAACCCTGAGAGTATGCCAACAGTCTTGATGTGCTCTGATGGCCTTCATCAGGTGAAACTGAGGGAAGAAAATCTTGTCTCATTTCCTTCCTGTACAGGAGATTTTAATTCTAGGCTAAAGGTCTGCACCACAGAATTTCTACTGCCAATGAGAAGAAAATATTACTTTGCCAGTTAAGTGTAAGTCTTGAGATGCCCACAAGAATACATTTTCCAAGTAAAAAATGATCGCTTGTTGGAAGTTTGTGCATTACTTTTGCACAGGTCCACTTCACTGGGTAAGATGCAACACAGTGGTAAAGCAGGCCAATTTCCTCTCTTTTTCAAATCAAAAGAGAGAGAGAAAAAAAGAACAGTAATAGCAGACCAGGAACCTGACTATGATCTAACTTTAATTCTGTATTCTGAGGTAAGTTGCTTGACTGCAGCATACTTTCATTCAGGTCAATATACGAATGGAATCTGACCAAATGGATTTGCATCAGTATAAGCCTTTGCAATTGCTATGAAAAACAGTCCCTGAGTTTCAAAGCAGTTAAACTCACACTTTATCATAGAGTTTGAGAGGGGAGGAAGATCCTATCTCCTATGCTCCTACTTGATACAGGTAAATCAATTTGCAACTGTTTTTTTTTTCCCTCCATGATGGAGACTTGTACTTATTGAAAAAAGATCTCGATGTGCAACACCACCCATTTGCAGATAAGGGAAATGAGGAATGTTCTGAGACCCAGATCCCCCCAAGTTATTCATATACCTAATCACCTAAGTAGAAGTCTAGGCCTATGTTCAGAATGACACGAGACACTTTTGATAGCACTAGAAATTGCAGTCAGAGCACTGTGGTTTAACCCGACAAGCAACAAAGCACCACACAGCTGTTTGCTCACACACCCCTCCTCAAGTGCAATGGGGGAGAGAATAGGAAAAAACAAACAAACAAAAACTTGTGAGTTGAGATGATAACAGTTTAATAGGACAGAAAAAAGATGGGATGTTATTATTTGTTATTATTATTATATCATATAACGTATATATATTATCATATCTCACCATCTATATTATTATATCTCTGTAAGCACTACTCTGGAACAACTAAAATGTCTGTGTGCTATCAACATTATTTTTCTTCTAAATCCAAAATACAGCACATACCAGCCTCTATGAAGGAAATTAATTCTATCCCAGCTGAAACCACGATACAGTTCTAAAAAGGTCCATGCAGTTTGCTCCTCACCTACAAGACAGCTTTTCATTTCCCCTGCCTTTTCAATTATGACAGAAGTTTTCTAGATAAGTATCGTGAAGATGTAAACTACCTTTTTAAAAATATATGAAGCTGAAAAAATTCTACAAACACAAGTTTGTAAATTTCAGAATAATGAGTATTTTAGAAAACAGGAGAGGATCAAGAGACTGATAGGAACATATTACAGTCAGAACCACACCAAAGGCACAAAATTGCTGTGCTGAACTTCATCACTAGAGATAATGAGACAATATTTCAATCCCACATACCAAGTGTGATTTTTCAATTATCTGCAAATAAAAAGTTGTACAGAAGCTTCCACAAAATATATATATATATATTCAGAGAAAAGTTTGATCTTATTTGTCTCTTATTTCAAAAATGTCCACTTGATGTGTTTCTATGAACATTTTGTATAGAATAGATCTGTATAGAACACTTTTTTTTGTTTTTTAAACTTTTAAATTTAAGCAAAGAATTCTATTTTTTTCAATTTGTACTAAGTCATATTACTTATTTCTGCTACCATTTCCCTCCTTACATAGTGATAAGAGATATTATCTAGTTTAAGCTTTCCACTGATTTAGCAATTTTACTGCTACAGTAGTTATTCACAATTAAAGTTAGATTCCAAGTTGTGATTTTGCTAAGATGACATAAACTTGCTCTTATTTTTACTTAAGCATTATCAACACTGGGATAGTTTATGATGCTGTAGCATGTCAATTTCACCAGCACTGGACTAGAAATTGCACAGCTTGTTGAATACAATAAAGATTCATCATTTTCTCCTTGGTCAAAAACAGTGATCCATGCCATTCTGTGTTACAAGATGAGTAGCCCTATTACTATGAAAGAAGAATAAAATATAAGTAATAATAAATAATAATAAAAAAACATAATATGCTAGAAGCAAAAAAATAAATTTCATCAAATATCATTAAATTTATATGCTTGAATGAAAAAATCAACCTCTAGAGACTTGCATTCAAGCAACATATACTTCCATTTTACAATCCTATCCTATTTTCTGGAACATCCTATGTTTTCTTTCACTCATCTGACCACCATTCAACCAACATAGGGTTCAAAATGCTTCTCTCCCTTTTATTAATGAAGTAATTGCATAACCTGGAAAATCGTGTTCTTTATACACACACACACACAAAAATGTTTTACCAAAGCATATGCTGTACATAAGGTTGAAGGGACAACTTTGCCATCTAAGAAACACAGAATAGATTAGCAAGGAGATTCAGAAAATTAAGAAAATGTTGGTGAAATTTTAGCACAGCATTAAAATGAGAGTCTTTAGACTCACACAGAAGATTAAAAATTATCATAGAATCATAACGGTTGGAAAAGACCTCCAAGATCATCTACTCCAAACATCCCCCTACCATCACCAACACCCGCTAAACCATATCCCTAAGCACCATGTCCAATCTTTCCTTCCCCAGGGACAGTGACTCCACCACCTCCCTGGACAACAAGATAGATTACTTCCATCTTGCAAGTGTTGTAAATGAAGGACCCAGGTAACCCAGACATCATGAACACTATTTAACTTTCTGATATATAACAATTCTAAATTATAAAGTTATTAAGGGATAAGTCTAAAGTTATTAAGGGATTCTTCTATTAAAAGCCTTATTGTAACCAGTGTAATACTTGTTTTGACATTTTCTCTGCACACCTTATTAATATTGCCCTTCATGTCTTCCCATTTTCTTAACAACACTTTCAGTAACATTAAATACCTAGAAGTTCAGCTAAACAATTTGCTTAAACAGTTTGTTGACTGAAGTAACAAACCAATGAGCACAACTGTAAATCTACAGACAAACAGGCAGAAGACCACTTGTAAGTTTTCGTGTGTTGGTAAGGAAATATCCTGAAAAATAATGTTTTTACCCGTTTACTTCATGCCTTTCAAGGAAATAGTGTATCTACATCAACAGGAAAATGCTTTTATCAGCACGCTTTACATCCACTATGTGCACTGGTAGCACAGCTGTACCAGTATGAACCTGTAGCATAGACAACATCTACAGCCTAGTAACAGAGTTCAAATGCAGGCTGTAGCATCCATGTTATCTATCTCTTCCAGAATGTTAGCTAAAACCTCTTCAAAGCCAGGGAGTAAGAAAAGGGTAACAAAGAAACTGGGAAATAAATAAACCCTTTAAATATTTTTGCATTTTTAAGATTTCAGAGACAGTTAATGACTTTAAAATAGAACAAAAACATGAAGTCACTGCACACATTGCATACAAGCTACAGAGCATCATCCAGTGTGGTACTGAGTGCCTTCAGCTGCAGAAGGAGGTGAGAGATTGCAATACTGAGCAAGTGATATTTAATAGCTTGTTGGATTTGGGCTTTAAAAATTAACTCCCAGTTTTGGCTTGTCAAAGTAGATGATCTAGTTGTTTTTATTAAGCAAGGAAGTAGTTGTATAGAAGGCTTGAGGGTCAGTGAGATAACTTGTTTCTGCAAATTACATAAAGATGGGATGTGACCCTGAAAGCATCTGTAATTCAATTTCTGAGTAGTTTCACTAACATGTATAGCAACATCTTCTCCATCTTTCCACTTTTCAAGGACTAGTAAAGCTTAAATGTTCACTCTGAACTTCCAGGTCACCTAATTCAATTCTCATAAAAGAAGCATGAAGAGCACCTAGATATCATAAAGATGCCAATCACTAAAGTTGACTTGTATGTAAATGCTTCTTTTTTTTTTTTTTTTTTTTTTCCAGCATAAAGTAATAGAATTTGATTATCATAATGAGATTTACAAGGAATTGTTCCTGTCATAACTTGGGGTGGAAAAGCTGTGAAGTCTTTTTAACCTAATTTTTCATCATGCAGATTCATATAAAGCAATAGTCAAAACTAATTTTCTTGCAAAATGAAAGAGAAAGAAGACTCTACTTTGTTATATCTCACACATTAAGGTAACAGGCATTCTAGAAATAGCTAGCACATTATTTCGTCCTGCATTACTGTGAGAAATGGAAAGACTGAATGCATGCCACTGAGTATGTGCATATGCATCTGTTTTCCACTGAATACATGCCTGGTGATTCATATTAAAAATGCTAAGATGCATAGTCAGAAAATGAGCTTTTTTTTTTTTTAATTTTTAAAAAATTTATTTAATTATTATTATTATTATTATTATTATTTTTTATTTTTCAATAAGAAGAATCAATGAGTTCACCAAAGTTGCTTTATAAAGAAACTTTTTCATATGGAAAAAAAATTGACCCTTATGCAAGTCTGAACTAATTCTGAAGTTCTCCCAGTAGGAAATGCTAAAGATTTCCACTGATATAAATTTCACTTAATTGGTCTGAAGGACAAAATCACAGTACTGCCTTCATACCTCTCTATCTCTTCAAGTGCACCCTGAAAGTAACTTGAAAATACTTTTAACAGTCTGAGCTATGTGTTCTGCAGGACAATAATCTTCATGGATCAAAACTGGAAGAAAATACAGAATTATACCCTGCCATTGAAACTGTCTTGCTTCCAACTGCCAAAATACATACAGAGGGTTATCTCAAATGCCTCAGTTAAAAGGGCAGAGCATAACAAGAGAGGCAGATCTGAAAGGTCCAAGAAGAGACTGGAACAAGGAACCTACATTGAAAATGGAAACTACATAAAATCTAACACATGATAATATGCTCTGTGCCTACAATGCTGCTGAACTGAAAAGTGAAAATGAACTTTAAAAGATGCTCAGTGCAATTTAACTTGGAAACAATAAGCCATGGATAACTATTGTGAAGGACTCAGACAGAATGGGCACGAGCTCTTTGGCAACTGAAGATGGAACAAGTGCTTTTTGCTGCTCTCTAGACATCTAAAAGCAGGTGAATATCCACTAAGACACTTTGATTGTGAGCTCTGTTAAGAAAATAGTATGCTGTTCAGACAGCATTTCCATTAAAGGCACAAATAACTTCTTCATTATATACCCAGTTGTTTAATTTCACAGCTATCTCATGCCTGAATTCTTGTACATACATACAACATATATCTTACCCAAAGAAAATCAGATCCAAAGAAAATCAGATTTTAACACCAATGATCAACGGTGTTTCATTGGAATCTTAAATAATAGGTATCCTTAACATCCTCAAAATATCATTCCCCATTAGTAGCTGGAGGTAGTGGTTCTGGAGTTAGATCTGTCTAAGATCTAAAGATCTGTCCCAGAGACATCTTCAGACAGGTAGCAAAAAATTTGTTTTTTTTTTTAATTCTTTCCAAGAAGTGCAGAAAGTCAAGTACCATCAAAATGATGGTACTTGAAAGTTCACTGCAAGTTTGTCAGGAATAAAATTATTTTCTTTTGATCTCTAGAACAAAATTTTAGGAACTTTTAGAATGTAGAAAGACATATTTCCTAATTTTGACATTTTAAATAAGCTCTTCTAGCTACCATTGCCATTTCTAGGAGTTAAAAATCCAAGTCTATTTTTCCCAATAGCTCATCTAAGCTAACTGAATATCTTTTATTTAACTTTAATCAGAGAGGAACAGTTGAAATATTTATGTGGAAAAAAATAATGTATTAAAATATGATGTTTGTATAAATTCTTCCATAAAGTACTATAAAATGTCTCAGTTTCCTAGTCATAAGTGTACCCGGTCTTTCCATTCATCTTAAGGATGAAAAAACGAAAATCTTTTCTCTTCTACATAGTGTCCATAACCCCCTTCATTGCAGTGAAACTTGTGTTCAATTAGTGTTGTCTCATAAACATTTATTACTAGATATGGTACGTTGTGGAAGACATTAGAGGGATTACTCTATGCCCTAAGCACTATGTCTGGTATACATATTACTGAATTTGCAAAATAAAACTATAGTTAGTATTCCCCAGTGGAAATGATCACATATTCTTCACTGAAAGGCTATTTTTAGCCTTTTTTACTCATCTGAAAATGGCATCCCTTCAGGGCAGCAGCATATTGTCACAGGTGATGCTACAGATGTGCTAACTGCAGCAGCAGAAACATTTCCTAGCCTGAGAGGCTCATTGCACTAATACAGATTCCTCAACAGCAGAACTAAAACTAGAACTCTAAGCAAAAGGGAACTACAGGTGGTTCCCAACTCAAAAAAGAGTTGAATGAAGGATACAACTTTTACCAAATTATTATTTTGATCTGGATGCTAGATTTCAGGTTTAATGTGTTTAAATGAAAAATGAAAGATATATATATATATTTAATAAAAAAAAAAATAATGACACAGTTCTTCCAGAATAGGAACCAAAATAATGCTAGGCAATAACAGCCTGATCTAATGCTCAAGGGCTGTGACAACACATGAGGAGAAGTACTGATAACCCTCTCTGGTAAACATACATCTAACCCTGACAAAGTACCTTTAATAAGGAATTCACCCCCATGCTGAGGAAGACATTGCTTTCCAGATCTTAGTCAATTTATGTCCGTTTGTTATCATATTTTTCAATACAGAGTTTAATACACCTAGAAAGCACTGACATGTGGCCAGACAGCATTTATTCTTTTACCATAAGGCATAGAACATTCTATACATACTGGGGGAAAGGTTGCAAGTTACTTTGGTACAGGGCTTTTTGCCAAAAACTGTAGCTGCAGTTAATCAGAAAATATTAATAAATGTGGCCTAACTTGACTAAATGACTGAAAATGTAGGCACTTTAATTCATAATACTAGTGTAGAGAATTCCCCCTTTTGTGCCATAACCCAGTGTATAAGATGTCTGTGCACTACAGTTTTTCTAGGACTAGGATTTCAGAAATCCCTTTGCCCCATTATGTGAAATTCAAAAAAATCACTAGCTTTAAACAAAACAAAACGAAACAAAAAAAAAAAAAAAGAAAAGAACAGGCATGTCTGAGCCTCTTTGCAAAACAGTCACGAATGGTTAAAAAAATAATCTAAAGAAAACGTAGAAGTTCATTAAAGAAGATTTATTCTTCCTTTCATACAGATGCACAGATGACCCCCTAAGTCTGTACTTCTTCCCTGTCTTACCTTGCAAAGTGATGTTAAGTGTTACAACAATTAAATCTGTATTCACCACCATAAACAGTGTAAAAAATTGCTAGGAAAAAAAAAAAAAAGAAGAGAAAAGGGAAAAGGGAAAAAAGAGAGAAAAGAGAGCATTGTGAACTTGGGTAGATCACTTATATGCTTTTATCAACTGTGGTGTTACTGTGATCCATCTTTCCAGCCTCCTAATTTATAAATGCCATAACTTACTATCAAATATAACTCACCTCCACATTTCCTAGATCTGTTCCGTATTTTCTCTCTCTGTCTTGTAGTCACACATAAATATCTCTATATTCATAATAAGACAGATAGTACTATTGCTACAGTTTTCAGTGTCTTTTTTCAAATAGGTTTGAAGTATCTCACACATAATGTTATCTGCTGAACTCAATAAAAGATAACTATACCAATATAAAATCATCTTGGATAAGGTTTCAAAATCTGAATTTAAACACAAACCAACAAACAAGCACTATTCAACAACACACAGCTTCAGTGTATCAGGGGTAATTTCTCTTTTAATGGAGGATACTCAGAATCAAAAAGAACTTTTCTGTATTAAAAACTTGTTTTATTTGAAAGGGATGCATTTGTTCCGTGCTTAGTACTGAATTGCAGAGCGGGAAAAAATAAAGAACAAAGGTAGATACATTTTCAGAAGCCATGACAGCTTTAATAGAAACTTCTCAAAATTGCCCCCACATATCCTGGTCCTAACAACTGGGGCAGCAAGAGGTCTTGAGTCTAATTTCGCTTTAATGTAGCCTTGTAATACAGCTTCTTTCATTCAGTCCTGACTAGCTCCTGAATCACATGTTCCTGAAAGGCCACAGGGGAAATGAAGAGAGGACAAAGGGGTCATTCCTCTCCTCCTTCCCAAACAGATAGTGGCAGGACCTTCTTAGGTAACAGAAATACCAGACACACAGATAATGCTGGGATGTTACACAAGTTAAGCAGAATGAGAAAAAAAAAAAAGAAAAAAAAGTCTGCTCTGCCTTTTAGCTAGAGTCATCTCAAGAACTTCTTGTAACAAGAGAAGACACAACATTTTCAGATGGAAATGTGATTTTCAAGTTGACAGTGCAACTCTAATTAGATGGGAGTCCAAGGAAAGAACATATCACTGGGAAATAAATAGGCTATAAAAGAACAAAACCACCAATGTGGATAACCATGGAAATTAAGGGAGAGAACAGGAAAGAGCAAAGGCCATATGAGACATCTATTACAAAACATCAAGGTCAATACTATGAGTGGAGGCACAGACAGGTAAATTGATAAAGATTACGGAAATGATCAAGGAAGCAAAGATCAAACATGAAGGAAATGGGCATTCTTACTCATGTGCATTCTGCCCTGACCACAAAAATGGAATATTTTTTTTTGTGTGCGTGTGTTAAAAATATTGTATCTGAAAAAAATTACACTGAAATATATCATAGCATTTAGTGAATGAATCAAAACTAAAATGAAGGCAGCTACAGAAAGCAATTTAAAAATATTTTAAATAAAGTTACGGACTCTTTGCTTCTTTTTTAAAAGCTATGTCCTAGATTAGCATTAAGAAAATCATTTTAGAAACACCTAACCGTGAGCAATCAATTCTCCAAGTAGAACTCCATATTTGAATATTTCTGTTATCTTTGCACAAAAGCAAATTTCTGGAAAAAATATTTTGGAGCCAGGCATCATGATGCAGTTGGAGTGAGAGATTCCGTGGCTGCCAGGGGGCACCTGGACACCCCATGTGGACAGGCTCGGGGACAACCCAACAGGCAAATCAGCGTTTAGTGTCAGAGCTGCATTGCATGGTATTATCCCACAATAGTTTATGACAAGATGCTCAGTGTAACTCTGTTATAGTTTCCTTTCATAATGGTAACGTTTCCTTTACTTATCACGGTTACCCCACCCCGTGCTACTTTTGTTTTGTTCTGGTTGTTTAACTAACTTTTGTGTTGCATCTTATTTTCTGTTCATTTGACTCAACTAAGCCCAATGCAAGGAGCCTCCAGTCAGATTATGAATAAAGAACGTGTACAAAGGACATTTACTATTCTGAACAGCTTGTACTTTGTGTCTCAGATAGGCAGGCATGTTTGTACACCATGTTCAATATATGTAACTTTAACCTTCCACTTATTAACTCAGCCATTATAACAACAGTTTAGTAGTAATAATACTATTTGTATAAATAACAAACACAGATACACACATGCACACTTGAATAAGATATTTTTTGACTCACTGTTTGAATGACGTCTACGAATTTTTAGCATTTTTTTCCCTCAATTTAAGACCTCTCTGTCTTTTTCTTTCTCTTTTCAGACTTCTAGCTTCTCCTTTTGGCTTTCAAATTGCAGTCACAATTTTCCAGTTACTGTATTTAACCCTACAATTTAACAAGATTTCCTCTTTGAAATAAAAATGGAACACACTAAAATTGATCACAAGTTCTGAGTCAGCCCATCTTTTTCCCCCCTCTATCCTAAGGAGACAGTTCCATAAGAATAGCCATATCTTTATTTCTATGATTATAACAATCATTTTCTAAGGAGAATAATATTATCATATCTACAATTCACCATTTGCTGGAAAATTAAAATAAAGAAAAGCAAGTAAAAGTAATTAAAGAAAATCTATTTTTAAGTCCAGACAAGTAAAGAAGTCTATTCTTACAAGATTTATACGCTCAAGCTTTAGTTGCACTTGAATCCAAGTGTTAGATTCTATAAGGTTTTAGAAACAGAGCTTCTGCCTATACCTGTGTGGTCAAGTGGGAAACACAAAGCCCACTGATTTGCAGGGAGGACCGCTGCGTGCTCTGACCACTAGGATTAATGACTAAAAGAGCAGAACAATTGTTACCTGCCTTGTCCACGAACATCACAACTTAATTTGTTCACCAGTTCCAGAAAAAGCTTCATAATTGTCAATTATGAAGGCAGATACAGAAAACAATTTAAAAATATTTTAAATAAAGTTACAGATTAGGCTTGAGGCACTAATTCTCTTTTTTGAGTACAAACAACATCACGCCAATTTCTTTAGTCCTCCCTACTTGTACACTGTATGGCTATAGTGTATGTAGCCATACACTGGCTACTCCCTTCTTGGAGTGCTGGCTGGAGGCATCCCTCCCTGAGCTGCCTGCCCGTGCGAGGGGTACCTCTCTCTGCCTCAGAGCCTGGTCAAATTACAAGTCACCCAAACACTAGGCACTACAACAAGCAGCTTAAAACTTCAGTGGAACTAGGCTGTCTTTCATCTCACATTGTCTTTCAATGTATTTTTAATAACATTGTAATGTTTTAAATGTATTTATATTATTCTTACAGTTATACTGAGAATATTCAATTCACTGCCAGGCACCAGAAGACACTACCAGACACAGCAGAAAAGGGAACCAGTGTGTTTGACTTTTGAGGAATATTTAGAAGAATAATACATATTCGCAGGAGATTAACTAAGCAGAAACTAAGTGGGACAATGACAACACCCTACAAATACTTGGAGGGAATAAACACTGCATTAGGAAAATAACTAATTATTATAAATAGTAATGTGAACATTGGAATAATATCTGGACACTGAGTTCTATTAGCTTCTGGAGTCAGCTCCTGTATAAACATTAAAGCATCAACAATAAAGCAGAATTTTAGGAAGGTAGTCTGAGTGATTATAACAGACAAACACTCAGAAATTAAATAATTTTTGAGGTTTTGAATCAAGTGTCGTTGTGTCTTTTCCAAGACTAAGTTTATATTGGTCAAAGAAACATATTTTCCATCAGATTTTTTTTATTTTTTATTTTTTTATTTTTTGCTATTTAAATGTGAAGAACCATAAGGCTATTTTGAGATATGCTGGCTTATACTTTCTCATGCAATAAAAATGCTGTTCAGCTATAGCAAACAGTACATTACTTTTAGTTCCCTTGAACCTGTCTCACTTCACTAGGATGCATTCAGACAATGCCAGAATGGAGTGCAAGTATGGAGGCTTTTGCGCAGAAGGGTCATTGAACAGTAATAACAGAATAAGCCTTTCAAATTTGCTTGCAAAAATAGTTTTTCTTACTGGCTTTGAAGGAGAACAGTGTCTGTTTTCTACACTATAGTGTCAGACATTCATACAAAATAAATCTACGTTGCCTACATGGCAGCCAGTAGAGAGCAGTAAATCAGCACATCTCTTGCCTGGCATGGTTAGGGCCTCTCCAGGGCAGCGTGCTCTGTGGAATACATGTATTCTTCCCAGCAGCATATCCCATGGCTGCTGTGAGACGGAGAACTGTGAGATAATCTACTCCTAACAAACTTTCCCATACTCATTTTAAGGTTTGGTCCAGATCTATGATTAACATAATCTTTTGAGGGTATCTTTACGATTATTTTTATGGTTTAGCCAGCTATTTTGAAATAGATGAGATAGCCAAAGTTATAAATGAGGTTGACAGAGCCACAAAATATCAAGGACTAAAATACATTGCCAGTTAGAACTTTCACAAATCTTTTAAATCTGTGTTTGCCAGCTCAGTTTTCCATACATTCCCTTCCTTTTCTCCTGGAGTGACTAAAGAGCAAATTGTCCTTTTTTCAAACCCAAAATTTTATGAATATTTTTTATGAATGAAATAAGTTTGATATATCCAAACCAAATTTACATAACAATAAACTGAGTGTGGAAAAGATGCATATTCAGCATGCCCTTATATCAAATCACATTCTTTTACATGCAGCAAATGTTCTGATTTTATTGTGTTTAATATCTTACTGTATTCAGCATGCTTAGGGGCTCTATAGCACAAAAAGAAAGTCCCTGTTGCAAAGAATTTATCTTTTATTTACAGGTATATTTGTATAAATACTGCAAATAAAAAGTGAATGTTACTTATTAAAAAGTTGTGTCTCAACATGATTTTATTTATTTTTTAAAATAAATAAATAAAAATTAAAAAACAAACAAACAAAAAAAATTAAACTTGCTTCTTATATTTTCAGTATGGACCATGTGGCAATGACTGTATAAAATAACTGTGATTAAGCTTAAATTTATGTAAGATTTTTGGCTTGTTAATAGAACGCATATTTTGACTTTGTAAAATCTTAGAAAAAAGAATTATTATTCATCCTCTTTCTATTATTTTCTAATTGCTATAACTATTCTACATAATGAAGACACATGAAAAAGCATGTTCTTTACAAGTATATAATCCTTTTCACTGTAAACAGAAAACATAACAGTAACTGCAATAACTACAATACTTTATGGTGAATCACAGAATCACAGAATCACAGAATTTCTAGGTTGGAAGAGACCTCAAGGTCATCGAGTCCAACCTCCAACCTAACGCTAACAGCCCTCCACTAAACCATATCCCTAAGCTCTACATCTAAACGTCTTTTGAAGACTTCCAGGGATGGTGACTCCACCACTTCCCTGGGCAGCCTGTTCCAATGTCTAACAACCCTTTCAGTGAAGAAGTTCTTCCTAACATCTAACCTAAAACTCCCCTGGCTCAACTTAAGCCCATTCCCCCTCGTCCTGTCACCAGGCACGTGGGAGAACAGGCCAACCCCCACCTCGCTACAGCCTCCCTTGAGGTACCTAAAAAGAGCGATAAGGTCACCCCTGAGCCTCCTCTTCTCCAGGCTGAACAAGCCCAGCTCCCTCAGCCGCTCCTCGTAGGACTTGTTCTCCAGGCCCCTCACCAGCTTCGTCGCCCTTCTCTGCACCCGCTCAAGCACCTCGATGTCCTTCTTGTAGCGAGGGGCCCAAAACTGAACACAGTACTCGAGGTGCGGCCTCACCAGAGCTGAGTACAGGGGGATGATCACCTCCCTCGCCCTGCTGGTCACGCTGTTCCTGATACAAGCCAGGATGCCGTTGGCCTTCTTGGCCACCTGAGCACACTGCTGGCCCATATTCAGCTGACTATCCACCATCACTCCCAGGTCCTTCTCTGCCTGGCAGCTCTCCAACCATTCCTCTCCCAGCCTGTAGCTCTGCTTGGGGTTATTGCGCCCCAGGTGCAGGACCCGGCACTTGGCCTTGTTGAACTTCATGCAGTTGACCTCAGCCCATCGGTGCAGCCTATCCAGATCCTCCTGCAGAGCTTTCCTACCCTCGAGCAGATCGACACACGCACCTAACTTGGTGTCATCTGCGAACTTACTGAGGGTGCACTCGATGCCCTCGTCCAGATCATCGATGAAGATATTAAAGAGGACCGGCCCCAGCACCGAGCCCTGGGGGACGCCACTAGTGACTGGCCTCCAACTGGTGAACCTCAGAAGTGAACCTCACTTCTTCTTCCATGGAAACCCTTTTTAATGAATCCTGAAATTACAATGTCTGACATATAAACTGAAAATACTCCACAGATCAAAAGCATAGAAAGTATTCTTTTTGCCTTATGATATTCCCTTAGTACAGCTTCAGGGTAGCAAATACATCACATTTCAGATTGCCGTATCCAATACAAGAGATTTTACCTTCTGCTTTCCTTAAGGTATTTTACATTTTTTCCTTATTTTAACTCTGTTGTCTTTAGAAAGGATTTAAGAGTCTAACATCATCTTTCATTCCCTTTAATTAACACATCAAATTATAAGTGAGGGTACCTCCTTAATCAGAAAATTTAGTACCTTCTGAATTTTTCTACTTGCTGCAAAGTTGCTCTATTTATAATAATGACCTGAGCTATTGCCATAGTACAAAACATTTCCCAGAGCCATAAATAGGGTCACTTCAACAAATTCCACACATGTGGAACTGCAATGAGTTTGATGATATTGTTCCAAGTTTACATGCGCATACAGGAAAGAAAACCAAGGTCCAACAACATCACCTTCTAAAGCAATAGTAGAACTGCTGCTAACAGAAATAATTAAGCTGTTGGGGTGGGAGACCCAAAATGAGCAATTTTAAAAACAATTTGGGGGATCATTTTAGTAAACGTACAAAATTCACTTGCCTTGTGCTCAAATAAAAGTCCTGGCAGGAAATAGAAGCCTTGTCTTCAACCTACATCCAGCTGTATAATTCTCCTGTTAACTCTTGGTTAACATTATGTGTTTTAGAAGATTAATACTAGCCCTTTACGACATTTCCATGCTTTTTGTTTTACAGATGAGCCATTTTTTTGTCCTTCTGCATTTCTTTTCTCTTCGTCTTTCATCTCCCTGCAATTTCTCTCACCATCTTGATCCTCTCTTCTTTATCAGATTCTGTCCACTAATCTTTCTCTCTCCTCTTTCATCCCTCAACCTCCCCTTACTTCTTTATTCCATTTTCCCCTCCTATGTTTTTCTGTCCGTGTCCAGTTGTCACCAGTGTAATGAGGAGCTTTACATCCAGAGGCCACCCCTTGGGTATCCATAGCATTGCAATGGGAATGCAGCTGTTTGTGAGGACTGATGGAAGGGCAATGACTGTCTTTAATATTAAGGCAAAATTACTGACTTTAATCTTAAGGCAAAGTTACTGACTTTTTGTTTGTTTGTTTGTTTCCTCTTCTAGGAGCAGTAACAAAGGGACATCTATTTTTTCACCATTTTATGGCTAAAAAGAATGCCATAATGACTGGATAGGATCTACACTGAAACTAATAACAAAGCCATTATAATGATTTCAGGATACCTAATACTTTTCATTCATTTCATAAGTGCATGTAAGTCCTTTTTGGTCAGGAGTCACATATGGAGAACACAAACCATAAACTAAGTTTGTAAAAATGACTAATTGTGTAATTTTATGCATACAAAATAAAAGGAAATATTTCAACTGTCATCCATTCCAACAGGGAAAAATGTGGAACAAAAAGCTATTGAGAGAGAGAACAATTTATACAGAAACAAAGATAACATGTTTTTGCAGATTGGGAGTCTCCATTATACACTTTCTGTGATTTTAGTTTGTTTCTATAAACAGTTTCATGGACTGTTACAAAATGTTGCTACTAACACTGTCATGAAATGAGATGTCTCTAGTGCTTATATTGTTTGTGTGTGTGTTATTTTAAGCAGGCATTCATGAAGTAACTTGCATTAAATTACCCAGATGTAATATTTTGCAAACAGCCAATGAAAATTATGATGAGTGTTCCTAATTAGCTGATCATCAAGCTATAATCATTTCAGGATAAATTAAGCTATGGATATTATAGAAAAGTAATGAAGTGCTAGTGCCAGGGATTTTCTGTTGCTGGTTGCCTTTTATTTTTATTTTTTTTTAATGTGGTGCAGTCAGATGAGAAGGGTAGAAGAGATTTGGTTTGCCCTTAACCTCTGCTCACTTGCACAAATATCCCAAAGCTCAGAACAAAAATTCTGGTTTGAACTGAACATTTCATTTCTAAATAAGTTTCCCAGTAGTGAAGAATCATTTGTCTTTGTCAGCTTTGACCCCACTTGTCTTCATCAGGTTACTTTTTGAAGGAAGACTTCTATGATTACTTTCAACAAAAAAATGATGTACTGATTTAAATGGCCCTGAATGGCATTCTCAGAAGTTACACTGCTATCCTGAAAAAAGACTAATGAAGCAAGACCATCTTCCCTTCCATGACACTTCAGCGACGGACAACATATTATTAAAATTCATATGATACTCTGTGATACAATTGAACTTAAGGTAGATTAATAGCCCTAACAGGAAAAAAAAATAAATCATAATTATCTATCCAAATACTGCCTCCTTGCATACATAACTTAAATATTTATATTTATATATCCTGTGACAACCGCTAGCTAATACAAAAGGAACTAAAAATGCAAAAATTAAAATGTATTGAAATCTTCACTATATTGGAGATCTTTAAATCCATTGTAAAAGGAACAGTGCTCAAAAGCATAATAAAATGTGGATATTCTAACAATCCTTCTTCTGTGTTGACACCTGGGGCAACCTAAGAAGGCCTTGCTTATATGGATTCTACTTGTCTATGTTCTGTTTATACATGAACCGTTGCAATTTCAGTTTGTTTCACAGACATGTTCCTCA
This sequence comes from Netta rufina, assembly GCF_964035555.1. Taxonomy (NCBI): domain Eukaryota; kingdom Metazoa; phylum Chordata; class Aves; order Anseriformes; family Anatidae; genus Netta; species Netta rufina. The sequence continues at coordinate 27,831,160 of NC_140131.1, read as the reverse complement.
AAGCCTTATTTAAGATTTTAGCTCTAGAGTAATTATGCTTTATAACACATTTGGGCCCTCAAGTTTGAATGAGGTCAGTATGACAGATTAGTGCATGCTGGACTCATTTCACAAATGCATTGGACTTTTTCCACTATGGCATAATGTGTAGAAAATTTCCAGTGAGGATGAGTTCAGAATTTTAAGAGACTGCAATTCATCTTTTGTCACTCTTTTCTTAAATGTGGATCTAACATATCTACCTTCCATCCTAATTACAAGACTGGCTTTAACAGTCTAATTTGTCATGTAAAACAGCTGTTTCTGGATCTTCTGTTACACCAAAGTAAAGAAACTGAGGTGGGTATGCATTTTGAGCCAGGAAATATTGACATAATAAATTGCAATCTAAGTTTTTTTTTTTTTTAATTATTATTTTATTTTATTTTAAATTTATTTTAATAATATTTTATTATTATTTTTTAATATGGGTCTAAAGAGATGAAGCCAGAGTAGAAGAGTCATAAAAGCTCTTTCACATACTACCCTTACTACCTCTTCTCTCTCTGGCTTTCTGAATACTGATGGATCTGCAGAGCCATATAACAACGAGAGTGTCATACGTGAAACTCAGTTTTACTTTGCTGTTCTCTTAGCTGGAGTTCAAGTTTCTTCTGTCTGGTTTGAACAGATAACTTTCTTGCAATGTTAAATTTATCTTATTAATTTACCTACTAATTTAAAAAGATCTTGTAAGAAAGCTAAATAGAAACAGACCACTGATCATTTTAAAATATATATATATAACATGTAGGATTACAGCAATAGTAAGACCCACATCATATATCAGAACTTTCATCAACTAACCCTCATTAAAATCCCTTTGAGAAACAAAAGTATTTTCACCATTTCAGGCAGCAGTTAATCATCGCTGAGTCCTTTTGCAACTCCAGTGGACACATAATGATGGGAAGCAGCAACATGAGAAGAGGAGCTGGGCCAGAAGCTGGACAGCATGCCTGCCTGAGTTTTGTAGAAGTCAGAGGGAAATGCTACAGGACACACCTTAAAGACTATGAGAATTCTGGTAGCTCAGCATACTTTGTTTTAGCTCTGACCAGCAACCAGGGAGAACATGTCCATATCTAAATTTCACTCTAAGCTCCATTAGAAATAAAAACAAACAAACAAACAAAAAAACTAAACAAATAAAATGCCTTCTTCAGTGCTTGCTCTGCTTGTTAAAAGAAAACTGCCTATGGATGCACAGAACACTCAGGGATCCAGCATGTAAGCATCATTTTTTCTCAGGGGCAAGTTATCACAGATAAGGTGTTTTCAGAAACCCAGTTTGAGCTATCTTGGACATTGCTTTGAGAAATATGAGGCAGCTGCAGCTCTACTACTTCAAATAAAACTGTGACACTCAACGGCTCTAAAAATTCAGCTCCTCAGAGTTTCAAATAGGACAGCTAGAAAAAGAGGCTCCAAGCATTGTATTACAATTCAGTGCTATGACTTTTTTATTTTTTTTATTTATTTTTTTTTTTCCTTGGCTTCTATTGAGCTTTAATTATGATAAAATATTTAATATGAAAATCAGTAATTTCTACCTATAGATAAGAGTTTTAAATAAAATATGAAATGCTGAAATTAAATGAACTGTATGCACATAGACTAGTTTGTCATTTTAAAATGTTTTATTCATTTTACCATCAGTAGTCCCACTGAGTAGAAATCAAGTTTCTACTTGATTTCAAGATTTCAAGTAATGTTCTATTGCCTACTGCACACCTCATCTGAAAACTGGAAAAATCCAACTAAGAATTAGCAATGGTCCAAACTCTATCAGCTTAACGCTGATAACTATCCAAAAGTATAATTCCTTATCCAAACTGACTAAATGTACTGGAAGCCTTAACACAGAAAACTCTACTCTTTGAAAAGAAGGACCTTTTTATTTATTTATTTATTTATTTATTTATTTATTTATTTATTTATTTATTTATTTTAGCAGACCGTTTTTCCTTACTGTCCTAATTTGGTTTCAGTCAATGAGTTAAATGGTCCATCCTGGGCCCCAGACCTGGTTTAATGATGTACAAACAGCACAAAGTACTTGAACAGTGTAACATCAGAACAAAAGTGCTTTCTGGACATTTTATGCACATCTAATATGTCACAGATGCAAGGCAGAAAAGAGCTTCACTTCAAAAACAACTTCTTCATAGTGATTATACTGATGGAGGAGGATCTATTTTAATATTTTTTTTTCCATAGAAGGGTTTCCATAGGAGATAAGTAATTGATATGAATTACTGTATTTTCAAAAACTTGGATGCTTAAGTCAATTGTATGTTTGAAATATTTTTTCTGCTCTTACAGCAGATTACACCGATGTAATTTTTAATTAATTAATTGAATTATTTATTGACAAAAACAGCCTGTACATAAGGCATTTTCTGGAGGGATTCAACAATCTTAGTAGACAGTATCAAACCTTCAGGAATAATTCTTCTGGACTCTCTAAAAAAATTTGCTGTACTTGTGAAGCCTCTCAGATTATTTAATAACAATGACACTTCACTTAGCCCAGGTTAAGATATTAAAATTAAGATGCTCTAGTACTTAATATTAAGGTAGACAAGATCACAAAGATCAGCAAAAATGACTTGGATCATATCCTTATCTTATTAAATTAGCCACAACTTGCATTTTATGACAATTTCACATTTTACACCAACTGCAAGGGGAAGAGCATGATCTAGCACAATATTGACTGATTAAAAGTTAACAAATCAAATGTTTGTGTCATGTTACTGAGACTCTGTATAAGGTAGTAGAAATCCTGAAAACAGATGTACCACATCACTGTCTATTACTGCATGTTAAATATAATTTCCTAGTTTGAGCTCTGGTGTTGAAATTGTACTACAAGGAATATTTTTACAGAAAGGAAGCAACCTTATGATTTAGTAAAATCTTTGCTAATATATTTTTCCCTTTACATGCTGAATTAACTATTTTCATTGCCCTAACAAAAATCAGCAAGAAAAAATATTGTTAGATTTTCTTAAATTAATCTGTGACAACTTCAGGAAAGATTGAGTATGAAACGGTGAACAGTGACAGTTTTAAAATGCCTGTAATCCATTCCTTTCTCTTCCCAAAGTTCAGCTGGACTTCTATTTGTTTAGTTACTTTTTATTCCAAAAAGTAGCCATTTATTTGAGATTTAATTTCCTGTCTAATGTAAAATCCTGAGCTGGTACTGGCCACAGGTCATCCTGCCCTCCTGTCCCACTGCTTTCACACACAACTGATTGGAACTCCACAACCGCTGACTCCACCTCACACATTACGAGCACTGAAGAGTTAACAAAATCAATAGGACTGAGTTAACCACTATCATACTGGAAAAAGACTCCGTGTTTCCACACTCGGCTTTATTTATTGGGTATTTTTCTTGGATAATATTTATATCCACTGCAGCTGGCAGAGCTCAAGCCTGTCAGAGCCCTGACTACACTTCAGACCTCTCCATGCAAGAAATCAATATAACTGATTCATGAAAAGCATCGTTCATCAAACCTAGCCCTCACACAGATACAACACCGCAGCTGACAAAATAACTTTGTTGTCTTATCCATTAGCTAACTGCCTCTTGCGTTATTTGCCAGTATCCACCATTTTCATATGTTTTGACCAGTAACAAGATATTTTGAAGGTGTCCATTTGAATGCCTTAGCTATAAAAAGCATTTTGTGCTATAACTTAATTCTGGCAAAGAACAAGGCTATAAACAATAGCTTCAACTATTTTTAGTGAACAACAAAACATAAGTAAAAATTAAAATCTGATTAAAAGAAACAGTAGCATGCATGCACAAAGGTAATAAAAACCTAAAATAATTTCACGTTCAATTAGTTATATTAGTCTTTGACCATTAAAATGTTAACATGATGATAATCAATCTTAAATCAATTATTGTGCAATTGCTGAGTCAATAGGAGTGTAGTTAAATATTGATAAGCGTCTAAAAGCTCTATCAGGACATATTGACAACTTGAGAGATGAATGCAGGCCTGTGCAAAAGGAAAGCTTGACTTGCATTGCTTTGATGGAAAGCAGGACAAGGTTGAGTTTACATTCTTATTACCACTGTTAGACATGCCGATCGATACAGGCTGCCTCTGCCCTGTCAGCATGGAGCAGTGAAGACACGTAGGTGTTATTTCCAGTCTTTTCATCTGTACAACTGTGTGGAGATGGCCAGCTAATACCCTGTGCAGCAAAGGGCAAAGGACTTAAAAATCCAAAGATTTAAAAATAAATTCAATAAATAAAAATTATAAAATGGTGGCAGGGAAAAATACTTATGGCCAGATGGGATACTGCTGTTTCTACTTAGCATTCTCCAGTGCTTGCAAAGGTAGTCACAGTAGCCTGCAGCCACACTCACTGGAGTGGCTACGCTTATAAATTATGAATTAAGAGTCCTTTTATTTTGATAGATATGAGCAAAATAGCTCCAAGGTTTTACAACATCTCCACAATTACATAAAGTCAAGACACATTTTAATTATAGCCAGCTTAGTTTTGTGATGATGCTTATCAAAAGAGTCACCAGTTTTGTTCCATGAAAGCGGAGCAGTCACCCTTCTGCTGTTCTTCAACTTACAAAACTTAGTTTCTACAATACTAAGGTATTTGTGTTCCAGTTCACTTAATGAAGTCATTATGTTGAAGCAAATATCCTTTATTATTCCTTCTGTACCTACAAGTGGATGAATAATTGGTGCCTAGATATTCTTTGAATGAAACATGCTCAATTTTATCTGTAGCCAGCAGCAAAGTACGCAGCTACAAAGAACCCAACTATTTGTTGTTGGATTTGGGTCAGATAAGATACATTATTATAGTAAGCTCCCGGTAGCACTAGCTGTTAAGGTTATGTCAGGAATGTCATTGTAACTTCCAGTTTCTTTCATGCAGATAACCTTCTGAAACATTCTCCCTCTCTGGTGATATTTTCCTACTTTGTGTCAGCCCAGAGGCAAACTTCAGCCAAAACCATTCGGCCGTTTCACCTAACAGGAAGATTAAGTTTCACCTTGTCAAAGCACCCCTAGTAAATATGAAGGCCCAGTTCTGTTCTTGCAGCACCTGCTGAATGGATCTTTCAGGCTAGCCCTCCCAGATCATGCTGCACCTGCCCTCTCACGGCTGGCACTCACAGACACACACACCGCAGGAGGACCGGCTTCCTCTGCCTGCAGCAGACGATGTGGTGCCCTCAAGGAGCCAGTCGTGGGCACAGAACATGAAGAGCTGAGAAGTCACTTTGCAGAGCTTGGTTCAGGCATTTCTGACAAGAAACCTCCTGTGACTCCGGTAATATCTCCTTAATATTTTAAATATTTTAAACTGTGCTTCTGGAAACTTGCCCTGGAGTCCTGATCCACCCTGTGGATCTTGCCAGCCGAGGAGGGGCCTTCCTAAAGCTAGGTCCGTAGCCCTAGTCCCCAGCCCTCACCAGGGCATCACGACTGCCCAAGACCAACTGCATTTCTGGGGCTCCAGCTTTGCCTCGGAAGCCTCAGATGCTCCCACTCATTCATCTCAGAGGCATGCAACAGCACCACTCATGGTTTTCCTTGGTGCCATGTAACACCACCACCTAACAGCAGATAGAAGGATGAACAGCCTTCCTTGATCACAGCTCTTCAGCTCACTGAGGCTTACACGACCTTTGAGAAGATGTGCAATGAAGGAAAAGACAACTTAACTGAGAACACACTGCTGTGGAAAATGAAATCCCAAAGTATGCTGCTCACTGTTTAGCAAAATATGTCTTAATTTATAACCTGTTTATCTTGTTGAATTTGCTTCCGATAGGGGGAAAAATATAAATAAATAAACAAAAGCCATTTTTTACAGTTCTATTTCCATCATTAATTTTCTTGTGGAAGCCTCAACAATGAGAAAGCCCAATTTTGTTTGTAAGGTTGGCAATTCTGGAAGGGTAACAACAGACAACCTCAGTAGGAGGGAGTGACGAGCAGGCTGAGGCCAACAGGTAGCACACCATTTTAAAGATAGGGGAATTGCTTTTTGAGGCTCTTAAATTCATATGGTTACTCCATTGCAATGCAAACTGCGAAGTGGCTACCTAATTTCAAGAATACATATTGTAGATTGATGCAGACAGCATGCTACAAATCTGACAGGCAGAGCAAGCAAACACTCATGACTGAGAAGTATCATTTTGCTTTATCTGTACAGAATGGCAAAAGACATACATCTGCACAACTAAGACTCCCATATCTTATTTAGATTCAGGATACAAATGGGATTATTTTCTATCTGGGATAGGTTCTCTGTCTGCAACTACTGACACTGATGAAAAAGTCATTGTAATGGGGAAGAATGTTACAATTTCTAATGCACAGAATTTTTTTTAAATGTCAAGGACTTTTTATAACTCTATTTAAAAACCTCAACTTGTGTTAGGATACAAATCATTCTTGGAAACTATGTTTGGACATCAGCATGATATATGATAGTTTATTATGTTGTAAGAACCATTTAAGAGAGACACTCAAATAATAAATTGTAAATTAATATCTCTGCTAATGAGATCTCCAGTTTAAAGGAAAACAAACAAGCAAACAAGCAATGAAAAACTCTTTAGTAGATGAAACAGATAGGAATTCAATAGGCCCCAATGTTCCCACTTTTCATTCTATAACAACAAAGTTCGGGTGTCCAAGAAAGTAAAACCTAACAGTGCTGTCCTTACCTAGACAATCCAGTAATTAGTAAGTAAAGACACATTGTGCCTTTAAAATCAGGTTGAATTCAGCCTCTCACAGGGATAATGGTTATATTTACAGATCAAAAGAAAGGTTTAAGTGACCGTAAGTGTGAAGACGACAAATCATAAAGCCTGAGGGCAAGACATGGGGCAGGGGTCTCTTCCCCACTGCAGTCTTTGTACTATGGGCCTGAAGGTGGCACATGGGATACAAGGGGATGAAACACCTATACTCAGTCAGGTCTCTTCCATGTCTGTAATTTCCCAGCTGACTTCTTACAACTGGAGCCAGAGTGCGAGCCCACACTGTGCATCAGCGTGGGGATGACAAGTTCAGGCTCAAGTCTCCAGTTGATGTGTGATTCCCAAAAGTAGGTGTCAATGTCACCCACCATAGCACATTTTTTCTTTTGAAGACTATGGGAAGATTATGAAATGTCTGATGCATACCTTTTCAAAATGGGGCTGTAGGATTAAACTGAAACATTGGCTGATGCTGCTTTATGTCTATCTAAACAGAGAGAAATACCTGAGAAATTTTACTAGTGACAGATAACATATTAGAAACTCATAATATTGAAGCACCCATGAAACGAAGTCTGACATCAAAATAACTTCCATTCTCAACCTCTCATAAAATCAATTTGACAAAGAATTTTCAATGTTGGTCTCTAACAAAAAGTGTGAAGCACCCCACAGCCATTTGTATTTCCCTATATATACTTTGACTAGGAAGGTTATGGATGCACATCTCAAAGGTAGTTGATACTTTCAAAAATCAAAAACAACAACAAACTACAATACAGAGTTTCTGGCATTATTTAAACAGCAAACTGATTAACTACCAGTAGAGCACTGTTTATTTCAGCCAGCATACTTAAAGTGCATTTAAATTAAAAAAAAAAAAAAAAAAAAAGACAGCCAAAAAGGACACATGAAACTTCTAAGTTCAAAAATTCCTAACCACTGAGTAGATCACCTTCAAATCTGACTTTGTCTCTCACTCTTCATTACCATAAGCTTCACATATCGAAAAAGAAAGTGTTTTTTTAAATGTAAGTTTTAATACATTTTTACTATTAAAATATGCCATATGTAATGTGGGATATGCAGCTTAGCCACATTACATTTAGAACAGCCTAACCTTCTAAAATATTCTGATTTTTGAGTGCTTGATATTACAGTGCTAGCACTGCATTAATGTAGCATTTTGAAGCCCATACTGTTTGTATTTATTATTAAATTTCTAGAAGCGGGTCTGTACTCCTTTAGAAGTGTGAAGAAGTATTCTATATATACCCCAATACTCCTGCTAGGCCTTTGCTTTTCAAAGACTGACTGCAAAACCAAAAGAGGCGTGATGCTTCTTTACAAGCCTGACAGGGAGTCTGTTCAATATTTATGACCTTCAGATGTAAAAATGCTCTTTATCAGCTCCTGTTTTGCATTCTATTCAGCTGAAGTCACACCATAGGTCAGCTAAAAAAGACTATCACTTGTGCAAGATAAATGAGCAGCTATCAGTATATAGGAAAGACTAAGTACCACAGCATGTGGTACTTAGGTGGATAAGGTATAGGATTTGATTTTACAGGAACAAAGTCTTTTCCAAATGACTAATATGAAGTAATTTCATTTTTTCCCTTTGTTTGTATTGACAGTTCTTTGCCCAAATATCTACTATAGTACAGAAGAGACAATGTATTTCAGCTGTGTAATTTTTGATGACAATAATAGTCATGAGTTTTAATGTTGCATTTAAGACTCCGTCTTGGTCCACACATCAGCCACTTATGCTTCCTTTTGCTGGTGACCCTACTTCAGTAGGCCTTTGCATACATACCTCCAAAATTTGTGCATAACACTTTTTAGATGAAAACACCAAGCCTGCTGTTGTCCCAGCTGCCCTGCTGCATGTTGGGAAGCATGGCACAGCTCGTGTAGACACTGGTAACAAAGGCCTGTGGACATGTTACCTTTTCACAGGCATGGTGCTAAGCCTCATGGGATCCACTTTCTGTTGGAACAATCTTTCTTTAATGTACTACATTGGTTTGAATCCCTAGCAGGCAAAATCATAGAAAGGTCCACTCCTGAGGCAACCCAAGGTTTATAAAGATGACTTCTGGCTATTTTCCTTAATAGCACACTAATTATGTAGAAAGTGTTAACAAAGGTTCTGTTGTTAATCAAGTAACACTTTAAGAAACCTTTTCAAAATGGATTTTTTTTGCCTGCCTATTTTGTTTGAAATTGCCTTTGCTATCTGCCCAGAAAATTAATACACAAAAGATTGGTGTCACTGGGTCAGCTTTCCAGTGGTATGAAAGCTGCCCAATGCTAGTCCAGCAGCAAAGAGGCACCATAGAGTGGCTGAACACTTTAAAGCAGCTCTGGCAGAAGTGCAGAATCAGTCTCATGTCTTTTCAGCAACATGTTTAATTATATGAACGGCCGGATATAAAAAGTATAAAAAACAAAATGTGGAAATACTTTCTAGTCCATAAGAAAGCAGGAGATACTGGTCTCCACAGGTTCTGCTCAGCAAGTTTGAAAAGGTGATCCTTCTATTTTCAGTTAAAGGGAACTGTTTCCCACAGAGTTAGGAGATAAATTACTGTATGCATTAATTATAGAGCATGCTGGGGCCTCTCAAGAAATACACGCTTAAATACTGGGACTGAGTGCCGGGTCTAAGTGGATGCTCCCATCTTTTTTTTTTTTTTTTTTGCCACATATATATTATCTAATAGCACTCCTAAGGATTTCAGATCTATTCCCGAGTCTTCTCAAATCACAGGTCAAGTGAGTGGAATGATTTTACAGTTTAAGAGCTGGCCATAGGGAAATCAATGCAGCCCTTTTTCAGCAGGGAACATTTGTCATAAGTTTTTTGCTAACAGTGAAGAGCTCCACTGTACATGTGCAGCCTCATACAGATAAAAAGAGAGGACAGCACAGCTCAAAATGCAGTACTATGCTAGGAAAAATTTTAAATGTCTCAGGAAAACCCTGGCTTAGCAAATCTCTCTGTTAATTGAAAATGAAAATTCAGATTATTACCTCATCATCACTCTAGTTATTTTTTTAAACAAGATAAATCTGCTCCAGGTCTCAGCAGAAAATGAAGTATCTGTCATCTTTTTATTCATCACACATTTTTTTCACAAGGCATATTCAATCATTTATTTCAAGCCTTAATCATTTAAGGCTATAAAATTGATTCAAAATAGAGGTCAGTGTACAGGTATATTCTGACTTCTCCCATGGAATGCTAATGCATTTAGCTGCACAGAATTTTCCATGGTAGATTTTGACTTTGAGCAAAGGCTAAACACAGCATTCCTGACCAAGCTAGTGCTAGGCATCCACAGGTAAATCACAGCCCCAGTGTACAGCTGAGGTTTAAGCTCAGAAGCTTGAAGAAAAGTTCGCTTCAGGAGGTTTATTTAGTACCAACCAGCATAAATAGCAGTTGTTTAAAATCTGCCATGGCAGTATAAGCTTTGTAGACTGAAAAAGCCTTAAGCAAAAAAAGGTTTCTAAAGGAGCCTCTGTTTATTTTCTCTAATAGCATGCTAATTATGCTGAAAATTGGTATGCTGAATGTCTTGGTGCACTCTATTTCTCTCTCTAAAAAGCATTGTATTTCTTTCACTTCACTGTTTTCAGTACTGGTAGCAGAGAAATTTTCCAGTAATGAACCCAAACAAACCCACAGTCTCTGTGGAGACATTAAGCTTTTCACTGGGGTGGGCTCCATTGCCGTAGCCACAGCAGCTTGCACCATGCCTCTACAGGCACAGCATACAGAAGGTGACAAAATTCTCAATTTGGCCTTTGCTTTCAATCTCAAGAGGTAATGCAGCATGCTCCTGCCTGAAGCCAGCTGCCTGCTCTCACTGCATCCCTGTTTCCCCCTTTGTAGATTTACAGGCATCCCCCTGCGGTGCTGCCCCGGGAATTTCCAGGACACACATAGATATGCTGACCTGGCCACGAGTCAGCTTTGCTATTCCATTATCTCCTCTACTGCTGTGAAGTTCTGAAGCCTTAACAAAGGCAAGGTGTGATGGAAGAGGTACTACTACCTGATAAAGCAGTATCCGACAGCGGCAGACAGGTAGCCAAGCTTTTACACAGCCAAATCCTGTGTTTTAAATGCACTGATACAAACATAAAACCCCAAAGACTCTCTCTCTCTCACACACACATATACACATACATGGTCAGCAGTACTTCAGGCACGGCTGAGATCCCATGATCACAGAACCAGAGTGAAATCTGAGTGAGCGAATTATAGATGAACTTTCAAACCAGTCAGCAGCTTTTCTGCATCCTGGCATTTGTCCCTCAAGACTGCTTCAGCTAGTACCTTAGGAGTTCCACAACAAGTTTTCTTTTCTTTCTTGACCTTGATACCTGTGATTTCCCTTCAATTATCCTGTGACCTGTTCTTTCCTTACCTTTGGAATATCCTCATAATCCTTTTCTGTTAGTTTTAATACTACTAAATATCTAGCTACACTAAGGCATTTTGGAAGTCAGCAGCAAAAGTGCATTAAACATTCAATATTTTCCATATCATCCATTATTTGCTGCCTCTTAAGTAACAGACATATATTTCCCCAAGTCTTTCCCCTGCTTCTAGTGAAATTATTCTCTTTGATTCATGATCAATATATTACAGCTGAGAACATTTAGACAACACCAATCCTGAAAGAACTGTACTTTCATCTTTGAAACTTTGCTTGATTTGCAAGCATTAGGTAAGATTACCTAACATGCTTTTACTTTAAGAGCAGACTAAAAAATGTAGACTAAACTGTAGAAGTCCGAATGGCTGAAGCTAAGATACCAGACCCTAGGACTACTCTCAAATCTTGTAAACAAGCAATCATTTCCATGGAGTTGTGCGCAGTTGTGTAAACATAGGTTTTACTTCAGTTTATCCTCTTACTACTCTAGGTTGTGGCTTTTCCCTGGGGATGTCAGTTTGCTGTAACTGGACTTTGTATAGTAGTAAACATGTTTTCAGTGTCATTATTCATTATTCATTCAACCAGCACTGTATTGCTGTTCCCCTCTTCTTTTAGCAATGACCCATAACATCACACAAATAAAGAAAATTTCATGTATGACAGTGACAAAAATACTTTTCATCAAACTAGGCAATAGTAGTCAGAACAAGGACATGGACACTACTGATGAAGGCCTTGACAAGAAGTGTAGAGCCAGATTGTTTGCACTGACTTTTACCTGCTTACATTTTCACGCTTTAGGATGGCAGTTATGTATGATATGTATACTAATGCATGGTCTTTGAGAAATATGAGTGCTCAACAACACAACTGTATTTCCTTAAGTAAGCACGCTTGGTTACAATTTTTCCTCATATGCTTATTCTTGAAAGGTAATTTCTACCTGATTTTACTACCTTTGCACAAAGAAAATGAATGACATCATGAAAGACTCTGATTTTCAATGCAGACAGAAATCACCTGCATCATTTTTAGTAGGTAAGAACAGCAGCTGATAGAGAGAGGTGTTTTTGAAGCATATGCTTACACCTGGTTTATATATTTTAGTGTAGCAGTACTGGCCTGGGGAGAAGGAGAAAACAAATTCAAACATACATACAGTACAGATTATTCATGATTCTTCTTTTATATATATATGTACACATGTGAGGAAAGATATATAGATATCTGCAATTCACCATCATTGCTTTCATATTCAGTAGTACAGGTACATTAGTGATTATCCTAGGACAAATAGAAAGAGACTTTGGCTCCAGATTGCTAAAACACATAGAAAGGAAAAGAAAAAAAATTGGCTATGCTTATTGCGTTTCTAAAAAGTAACCTAACGGGATAGAAACCAAGAATTACAGTACTGTGCTTGACTTACCTTTTTTAGTTTAACTGGTTTCTAATAAACATTTAGGCAAGACAGAAACAGTTCCCTTTGCCTCTCAGTTCACTTTGAACTCACTAGACTAGTTGTACACAACCACCACCATGCTAACACAAACAGAGACATCATCTGGTGCAAGTACGCAGAGCACACACTTGTCAGTGTTTATGATTACAGAAGTCAAGCTGCTTTCAAGTCACATTCAAAAATGTTGAAAGTGTGCATCTTTTGATAGTCTGCCATCAGTGTATAGATATATAACCAGTATGGCTACAGCACATCATAAAATTTTATTTCCTGTAGATTTGTCTGCCACAGAACATTTACTTGCTGTCAAAAAGGTAAAAAATATGCTAACAGCCCTGGGTTTCCTCTACACATACTGAAATTGCTGAAACCATCCCCACGGCTACTGTTTTTCTCTTCTTGCAAAATTTGATGTACACTGCTTTTGAGGTGTGGGGAAAAATCTATCTTTGGAACTGGATTATTTTCATATTGGTATCTGGGGAACAGCAACTTCTGGAGGTATGATTTAATTTGGGCTCATCAGTGATACTCAGGCAAGAGCCTACCACATGGCACTGCATGTCCTGGTTTTATTGCAAAGTCTTCGCAGGAGTGACGTTTCTGCAGTTTGTTAGATCCGTGTATTGTTCCAGCAGATAGAAATGCAGAGTGGGACCACTGCCAGCTCAGTTGTTTCACTGCTGCCAAATGTACAGGTGCTAAAAAGACTCTCTGGTGCTATCTCACAAAGCAAGTGTTTTCCCTTCTGTGCCTTTGTTGCAGGGCTCTTGGTACAAAACCAGAACTCTACAAAGAAGTGGGTGAGCAGGCTGCCAAGAGGTAAAGTTAGAGACTGATCCTGTGCAACCAGTGCTTGTTTCAACAGGGAAAAAGCAGTTCCTGATGCCTGCAGGAGCTTTGATGAAGTTCCCCAATGTCATCAAGTTAGATAAAAGCTTTTTATGGCCATTTTGTTAATAACAGACTCCCTCCTACATTTGGGTTTTCCTTCCTAACATGAAAAAGCACAGGTATGATCCCATATCACCGTGGACAAGCACAAGTCTGTTGATTTACTGCTTTTACTCTGACCGCACCCTGGAGAAGTTAAAACAACTAATTTTGCCCTCACCTTCAGGTGGCCAAATTCAGGCCTGCAGCAGGGCACAATCCCTGCACTCAGCACACGTTCAGCTGGCCTATGTTGGCCTGGAGGTAGGCTGGGGGCTTTCCAGCACCCAGGGCAGAGCTGCTCTTGCCTGACTCCAGGTGCTGTCAGGAGCCTGAGGAAATTCTTCCTAATGCTCACCAGCTCCGCTGGGCACACATGAGCCCAGACCTGAACCAACTGCTAAGTGCAGGGCTGAGTAGAGGTGGCCCTGGGAGCTGCCAAGACCTCGTGCCCAGAAGGCCATGCCAGCCAAGTCATTTCAGTTTGACTACGTTCCCTTTTTCTGTCAATGTTTCAAAGGCCCCAAACTCCTTTTCTTACATATTCCAGATAAATTTAAATGTTTATTTTTAATATATTGATTTCCAGGTATATTTAAAAACAAACAAACAAAACAAACAAAAACAAACAAACAAAAACAAACAAAAAACCCAACAACAACAACAAAAAACAACCAACCAACCAAACAATAAAACAACACACACACAAAATTCAACAGAGAAAGCTACTGTAGGACACATCCAGTCATATGCTGACCACTTATAAGGTATCAGAAGGGTGACAGTGACATAACCTTGTCACCCTAAGAATGGAAGATGCCCGCAGCTTTCTAAAGCATGTTCCTGAGGCTAAACGTTCTGAAAGGAAAAGTCTCATCTGAGCTCTATTTTAATTCACAAGTAAAAGACAGCAATTAATGGAGTTATCTGCATAAAGAAGAAAGATTTTAAAATACTTACAGCTGTGTAAGTACAGCTGTAGTAGAACAGACTCAGCACAGGTTTGGGAGAGCAGAGACATGGTGCTGTTCTGACCCATGCCATTACATTGCCGCGGGCTCTTGGGTAAGGCATCACTTGCTGGCGCTTTGTTTCCTCTCCCTCTCCCACTCCCGACCAAGCTGCAGTCTGTGTGGGGCATGATATACCTTCAGTACGATGTTGCATAACACCTAGGATGACTCCCCCCATAGGATCTCTGAGTGCATCTGTAAAAATGCCTAAAATATCTTTCTCCCCCTCATCCTCTCTGGTATTTTTCCCCATAGGAAAAGCACTTGCTCCATGTGAAGACACAGAGCTTGGTAAGCATGCCTGGCTCCCAGAGCACCCCTTCGGGACCTCTGCTCTCACCCATCTGGCTCAGCAGATTGCTGAACCTTTAACAGTAACAGCTTTCTTCCACTCTGTGTGGCATAAAATTATTGGGAGAAGACCACCTAAACACATTTAGTGCCTGTCAGTGGGGGCCAAAATCTCAATGCTAAATTCTCCTTCTATCCCATACCACACAGTAAATGAGGCCTGACAGGAAAAGGTTTTCCTTCTCTAGATGTCACACATACAGAGGAAATCCCCAGTTCCAAAAAGCCTGAACCGACTAAGATCTCAAAAATACTTCCTAACTGAAAAATCAGGAATAATTGCTTGGAAAATTTATAAGGATTTTGTTGATTGTTTCAAATAATGCTTAATATTCAGCATTTAAAATGTTAATAGTGACATTAGTTTATATTTTTCAATGAAAGCTACTCTAAAATTAAACCTCTTCGTACAGTTTCATTTAGAAAATAAGATAATTATATATATATAAATGATTAAAAATGACTTCTTATAGCAATTCCAAGTATACTGTTATCTGAAGAAAAAGAATGAGTTTTAGTGAATTGGCAGCTTCTGACATATTTTTTTTTTCCTAAAATATTACAAAACAATTATAATCCAGTAATAGCAATAACAATTCTGAACTCCATTTGTGTGTCTTTGCTTTCTCCCACATCTGTGAATGCTCCCAAGATTACAGAAAGAACAGAAAGTCAATTTTCAGCATTTGAAAAAAAACTCATGTTGTGGAGATAATGATGCATTCTTGTGTGTACGCACACAAATACCCCCCTGCCACACACACACACACACACACTGAACACAGTTGATTAAAAAAAATCATCCAACCAATAATTTTCAAATGAAAAATGAGGAGTCTGAAATAGACATTACCACAAAAGACTTCCATTGGAAGAGTTTTCCCTAATATGAATTAAAATGTTCATATCTCAGTCTTGTTAGTGCTTGGAACAACTCAATTCTACCTCAAAGCTTTGTGCATTTCCCACTAAACAACTATAAATTCTTAGCGCTGATGGGGGCTGAGGGCCTGAGCCAGGCTCACTTTGGCAAAAATGTGAAAATCAAGTTATTTCATTTTTTTCTGAAGAGCCCAGACATGTTTCCCCATGGAAGCTGGCAAGGGCTTTCCAAGGAGCTCTCAATGCCTTCAGGCTTCAAACTGGAGCAGAGCTTGGGCCATAGCAGCTCTCTTTGGACTACTATTTCAGCAAAAAGCTGAGCTTTGCATCAGAATAATGTTGGTACAAACACAGCAGTGATTTGAGCCTTGTGTGTTATTTGTTGCATTATTTTATTTACAATGGCTTTAGATGTCTTCTGTCAATACCACACAATATCCACATTCAGTCTGGTGCTCTCCTCATTGTAAGTACATACCTAATTCTTGCTATAACGTCTGGTTTAAACTCAGACCTTGCAAAGCTGCATCTGAGCTGAAACCAATCTCTGTATCTGGGGGTTTGCTGCTAGTCAAAATATTTCTATTTTTATTGTCATTGTATCTTTTTACAAATTCCCAAGTACACACAGAATAAATACCTCTAACTCCCTGTAGAGGTTTTGAGTACAATAGACATTTATGACAAGTAAATTGCTGAGGAAACATTTACAATGCATATAATTTTCATGTTAAATCAGACCTTCAAAATAGATTTTTTTTTTTTTCTTTAAGAGTTTCACGATTTTTACAGCAAAAGCTTGAGGAAAGAGTGTTTCCCTTCTGAGAAATAAAGCAATAAGGTAATTGCAGGGCTGCAGTGAACCATTTGGCAAAAGCTGCTCACCATCTTTGAGATTATCCCTATGGTAGATATTACTTTTTCTCATAAACTTTAAAGCAGCCATTAGATGAATAATAAGGAATAAGCCTGGAAAAATACCTATATTTTGCCATGAAGCCAAAAGAATATTGGTATGTTACTGCTTTATTCTCAAGAGCTAATGGAAAGACAGAATAAAAGACTACCTGAAAAAGAAAATCATCAGATCATGTTTAGTGTGAATACAAGATGAGTCTTAACCTGAACAGCAACTAAGAACGGCAGACACTTTTAGGGAATCAATCTATTGCATTTTTTAAAAATGTGATATCCTCTCATTTTTCTAGCTAGCAAGTTATGAGTCCAAAGAAAAGAAAAATTCAAAGTTAGGGATAGCAGAATCATCTAACTGCGTTGGTACTTCTCAAGTATTTCGCCCGAGTTTTCATTTGATGCAAGACCAGACGGCTAGAAATCTGGATGACCATGGGCAACAGTGAGCAGGCAGACGTACTGTCTAAATTATACAATAATGGGAGCTGCATTTCATGAACTAGGAAATTAAAAATAAGCAAACAGTTATTAGCACTGGAAAGTGTGGATTTCACGCTTTCCAGCAGTGTGTAACATGTGCTGCCAGCTCCAGGAATTTGTGAGATCATGCTATATAAAGTAACTGGTTGCTCTTTCCAGGCCAAAGCAGGGCAGTGAAATTTATTAGCAGACAAGCCAGAAATGCTGTCAACACCTACCCTGTTTTTAGCCACTCTGCTGTAATATGGTAATCATAAATATTAAGATATGTATCAAATACAGATGCAAAATATTTAAGATGCCTATTCTACAGAGTTCAAATGTTTCACTGACATGTGTGTTGACACACCTGAAGGCTGGAGGTAGAGCTACAGAGATCGTGAATATTTATGAACACCTGCTTTTTATTATGAGAAGTAAATCCCATCGCATCTTTAATTTGGATTTGCAACCCCAGTAACATTTCTAAATATGACATTGAACACACTTTCCTAAGAAATCTTTTTATAAAATAAGATTTCTGAAATATTAATCAATATATACCCGCTCCAGCTAAGAAAGTAAGTGTAGATCTAAATCAGTCTTTAGTGTAATAAACTCATAACTGAATTTAGCTTTCTATGTGAAATAGCAGCTCTGGTGTCACAAAGATTGAATGTTAACTGTGATCTTCACTGTGGGTTATGTGGCAAAACGGGCTGACTTTTCAAAGCCTTTGAGCTGCAAGCAGTTCCATGAAACAGTTTACTCAATGCTGTGTGCTACTAAAGGCTCACCGATGAAAACACCAAAAGATTTCTCCTTCCTCATGTTCAATAGCCGGATCATAAACAACATTTCATAAATCACATTTCTGACATACCAATGCAAGGAATTTTTTGGCAGATTCAGACTGTAATTTTTGCAGTGCTGTAGGATTTATTTGAATTACTTTGCGTGCATTTGAACCAATATATTTTAATCTCAATATTTCATACATCAGTTATGTTGGCTCTGTGGCTGTTGCCAGCTCTGCACCAATTTTATAAATCCAGTAAATTATAGTCACATTTTGGGTTTCAGTCTAGGCTTGAAGACATCCTATATGAAACTGGAATATGTTGTAAAGCAGGACATGGATTTACATGACACCAGGTATTAATCACAGATTATGGCAAGTATGGGCTACTGTGAGCTACAGTTACATTTCAGAGAGCTCTCAACAGTAGCTTTGTTAGTTAGCAATGTTTTGCATTTATTCCTTTAAATAATGTGAAAAAAAAAAAAAAAAAAAAGACAGTAGAAGGAAATAACTAGTGGGATTTCTAGTGGAACTGTAGAACACCAGCCTAGCCTGTGATTGCTTTCACAACCTCTTTAACCATTTCTAGTAGTTACATTGACAAGAAAATTGTATGCCTTTGCACTGAGTACATAATAGCAGACATGAGCAAAGGTGCCTCTGCACATCTTGTCTTATGTGAAAAAGAAATTACTGTTGAAGTTTGGGAAGCTATTTTCAAATAAAAATGAAATTCTGCTGCTGAGGAGTCCTGTAACGACTACGTTTGCATGGATAAATGACAATGTTTATACACTGTAGTAATATGCAGAGCTTGACTCCCATCCCTCTGGATCATTGTGATAATGTGACATTATTCTTCCTGAAGATGCCAGAAAACAGTATTTTCAAGAAAGTCAGCACAGCTAGCATTCACTACCAGTTGAATCCAGAATTAACGTGCCATAACTGTGTACAATATACAGAAGAAAAGCAACAGAATATCATTATAATGCAACAAAAGCTAATTTATGGAGTATGTACCTATATAAGTGCTAGGATATCAGCAAGGTTTAGATCCTTTTGAATTCAAGGTTATTTAAAAGCACAAATGCTTTACTGACACACTATTATTTTATGCATCTACATTGCTTATGTAATATAGCAGTATATTTGCAGTGTCACATTATGAGCAGCCTCATCACCTGCAGCTAAGAAATTATTTAAGTTTGAAACTAATCCTGCTTAAGAGAAGAAACAGTGACAACACTTTCTCGAACAGTTGCCCATCTCTTTGCCCCTTGACCTACAAAGCTCCTTGCCCTGTTGACAGCTCAGCAAGCTTGAGACTGGACTGTCCAGGTGGAGATTGGAATTGCTGTTGGATAACCTCTCTGTGCAGCACCCTCCCTCAGGGCAATAGCCCTGGGAAGGTGTGCTAATTGTGCCCATATTCCTGCTCTGCATCCAAGATATTTTGCCCAAGGGCAAATCTAGCTCAAATTGCAGATTAAGTGTTTTCATTACATAAGGGTTTTGTCATACCAGATAAAGATGTATCTTCAGCAAATATCCTACAAAGTCCATCCCTGATAAACAGCCTGGGTCCTTGCTCATGTCTGGCATTTCCTTCTGGATCCTCAGTACTTGATGGTTTCAGAGTCTATGCCTCTTTCTCTCATTGCAAATCATAAACACATGTGAAAAGAAAACAATAACAACGGAAATGACATAAAGTAAGCCTTTCAGACATGACTGCAAACCTCTGGATATTTTTTCTGTTGATTTAGCTTCTCCTGAAGGTACACATACAGTCTCCTACTTTCTGATTTACCATTGGCAAGTGGAACAAATAGAGCTCTAACAGCAAAGAGAGACAACTTTGAGTCCTCACTTCAAATTGTACAAAATACTCTGATTTTGCTTCATAAAGACATTACTAGGAAGCTTACATTGATTTCAAAGAGAATAAACTACAGTTAAGAATGATGTTAAATTAGTAGCTTTGGCAGACAAAATCATTTTATCTAGGACACACAAAAAGTTAAGAGAGTATACAAACACTCTGATATGAATATCCAGAAATGGAAAACAGTATAAGACTCAGACATGGACAAAAATGACACTTGATTCCTTCAAAAAACCACAAGTAATGGTTCTGTGTATTGTCTTCAGAAAACACATCAGTTATCTCTAAATTTGTCTGGAGATTTTAAATTGTAAACACAGAAGTTTCTGCCTATGTGTTGACCCAGATGACTCAGATTTCCTCCAGGATTTTCTGCAAGGGACAGACTCTCCCTAACAGTCTCTGCTTAGGTTAGCAAAGGACCATTGTGTCAGTGATAAAGGTGAAAAGGCACGTGCTTTGAGACTTTTAGAAAAAAATGCTGAAAAATAGTAACAACAGTCATAAAATGAATGTAAATACATATTTACATGTAGAATGCAAACTAACCCGTTATTTCTGTATATTATGTCTTAATATATTCAGTGTAGATATCCAAGCCATATTGTTTGCAATCATCAGGTTAAAAAAAAAAAAAAAGTAGGATTTTTATCCTTTTTTAGATAGGATTTTTCTAACATTTCTGGATAAGCTCTGGGACAAACAGAAAGCACAACTGTCATATGTATGTATGTATATATATCACTGTCATATATATATATATATATATATATATATCATATATATATATATATCATACCATTCTTCCTTACATGCTCGTGGAGGACAAAGATCACTACTTCCCATGACTACTGCATAATTCTTAACGTACTAGAGATTTTAGAGCATACGAACAAGAATTAAAATTTCTATCTTTCTTAAAACACTGAACCTTTCTTTTATTAGTGCTTATTCCACAGATGGGCATGGTTTATTTTTGTGTTCTGAAATCTAGCTTGGTTTTCACAGTACAAAATTATAAATTCAGATCCGAATTTATAAATCTGCTTTGTTTTATCATCCCACTCCACTTTCAAAAATGGGAAAGCCCTTTCTTAAAATCCATATACATGATTTTTTTATTTTTTATTTTTTTTTTTTTACTTTCAGACAATCCTTTCTTTTTCTTTCCCTCCTTTTATTACAGTTCTTAAACCTGAAAATGTCCAAGTAATTAAATCTTTGCCAAAGATTGTCTCTGCTATCCCTCTTCCAATTAAGAGCAAACTCATGTTTCAGGTGAGTACCCTTTTACAGTGTAACTCCCGTTATGCACAGGGTCACTTATTCAGTGGAAAGTTGCTACAGGAGAATTGAGCTGGGTAGCCACAATACTTTTTTTTTCTCTCAGAAACCGGAGCAGCTCTCTCTGGTTATTATGATCTTCTTTGCTTGCCTGCTGCTTCCTAATCTTTCAGTCCCTGTGCTTGGACTCACTTACAATAAACCATTTTAATTAAAGCTCTCTATCTCAGTATTAGGTCAAAAAGAAAGATTCAAGAGGTGATGCAGGTTGGCTAAAAATACATTCATTTCATTATATTACTGGAATATGTGCTGTGAATCTATGCTAAATCCAGCTTTTACATGGCAACACTTAACTTGTCAATCCAAATCTCTTTTGCACTGAAGTTAGTTTTAGTTTTTGTAAAGAACAGCTTCTCCTGGTCCTACTTTGTATATTTATTTGTTCACTGTTATGTACTGAAGTATTGAAAAAATTAGTTTTTCAGAGAAAATAGTTCTGAATTCTTTAGAATATTCATCTCCTGTCTATTTGAAAGGTGTAAGTCTGTAACTGTAACTTCCAGTTGGCATAACTTCAGATCTGATTCACTTTACATCAGCTTCAGGTAATAGACTTATTTTGACTGTTCTGAGCAAAATTTTGAACACCAGGTATGTGACAAGACTCCACTACTTTAAATAACGGTCAGATACACAATAAATGGGAGGAAAAATATCTGTCTTGTGTTAGGCCATCATGAGTATTAGAAAGCTTTACTGCGTTTTATCATTAGCAAATATCTGTGACAACTTTTCTTAAAGGTGAGAAAGCCAATACTTTGTAAGGTTTCAAGTAGACAATGACCTCTCAACCTATGTAGGCAAAGCAGTGATCAGAATGCAGTTAGAAATAATCCAAGAGTAATGCGGTTAGATTACAAAAAAATGTTATGGGGAGTGGAGTAGCTGGCACTAGCATATCCAGCTGTAATCTCTGCATGAAGATGGCATCACTTTGCAGACCAGTTGTCAAGGGCAGATGTTCTGATAAGCACATTTCAATTAATCAACATGATTCTCCAGTGAGCCCAAGCAAGAAAGCTTTTCTGGCTTTTTTTTTTTTTAGTACAAAGAAGCATACTTCTGCACTAACAAGTATTGCAGAATTAGTGTTATCTAGCTAGGAAAGGATTTGCTGTTAATAATCTGTGGAGAATGCTGACATGACTTGAAATAACACAAGTCCTTTCAAATAAACACATTTCCAAAAGAAAAAAATTACTGACAGAAAAGACCTTGGATAGATTTTTTTTTTTTTTCTTGGATGGGGAAAGAAATAAATATTTTAATGAAGAAAAATATATATTAAAAAGCTTTGCAAGAGTGCACAAAATGCATTTGAATAATCTGCAAAGGCTATTAATTGGACCAAAACCAGTCTATTTCTAGATTTCCTCAATGTCATGATAGTTTGGAGCCAGGACATGAACTAAAGGAAAGTACAGACGATTAAAGTCAGGAAATATGAAGCATGATGCTATACAGACAGATCGAGTGTGATACCCACACTCTTTTTTGCAGCTCTGGCACAGAAGATGACGTACCAGGCTCTGAACATGCTAGGAAGAACAGTTCTCTTTCTAGATGAAAGCGATAAAATTTAGCTTTGCACGAAACCAGTAAGTCTTCCTGCTGAATCTCACTGATTCTCTACTTTGACCAGTGTTTTATACAACACTGACTTTGAGAGCTACAAACTAGAAAATCTACATTAAAAAACAAACAAACAAACAACAACAACTTTTTTTTTTTTTTTTTTTCCTTGCCACCTCTCCTTAATGGGCACAGAAAGACCGACTAATGTCCTTGCTTTTTCAGCCTAACTAGCACAGTCTGAGTAAACCCAGCCAGGAAACAAACAAACAAAATCATTTCATTTAAGTGAAGAGTTACAATTTGAGCTCAATTCCTTATCAAACATCACATACCAAATATTTACAGCAATTTCTTGCCATCAAATGATAAACCATTAAATCCCTAAAGGCAGAAAAACAGTATACTAATGTCCAAGACTTTATTAATCAATTTATTTAAGGGGACACAGTAAAGAGATAATCGGTATACCAGCTAAATGTGGAAATCTGTGCCAAACTCATAGGCATCTGGTACTGAAACGCAAAGGATGAAAGACTGCTGCAGTTTTAGTTTCCTTACTACCGGTGTTCTTCCATTTGCAACTGAAATATAGAAACATCACTTTGGGAAACTTCTTGTATCCACAAGAGAACTCACACACACATGACCTTGTAACATACCCAGACTGACTTCCACAATTCAAAATTTTCAGTAGTTTTGAGTGAACATTTGGATGCTGAGTGTCTGTGAGCAAACAACCATTTCTTTTCAGGATACTTCAGCGACATGAACAAATCTTTACTGGACTAGGTAACACATCTGAATTCAAAATTACTCTTCCTGAATGGCTCTTTACAGCAGGTTTCAGGGACTAGACTTCCAAGGTTGCTGAGTACCATAGCTCCAGGTAAAGTCAGCACAAATTCTGGGTGCTCAATGTAATTCTGAGAGGGGGAAAAAAAAAAAAAAAAGCTCTGATTCAGCTACTTCGAATGGAAGGGACTGGTAGTTCAATCACTACGCTTACAGAAGGGGAACTGTTTTATGATCTGCACCATCGCTGCTGCCTTCACTGGGACTGCAACATTATGAATTATTCTGCTAGTGCATAGTTTTTATTGCATACCTAGTCCTGGCAGTGATCAGTATAGAGGTGATAATAATATAAAGGCTTTAAGTAAAGGCTTAAATTGTGAGTTTCAACTGAATCTGAATGGGATATGTTTAAAAGATTTTCACCTGCAATAATCCTTTCATGGTGAAATTATGAGAGCAAAAGAGGTGGTGAGACAAGACTGAAAGAAGCAGATGTTGAAAAGATGAACAGTCAATACTAAAGCAATCATCCAGGATAAAGTAGCTGATGGATACAGCCCATAGCTGTGCCAATGACGGCTTGGCTAACAGCACTGCTCTGTGAGAAAACCAGCTGACCTCTTTTCTTTATGACATTATTTACAGCCCCTCTCAAGCTTTATTTCTTACTTTGAAGGAATTCTTGACAGAACACAATCAAAAGCTTATTTCTGACAAAGCTTCTGTGAGAGTTTGTGACTAGGCATACCAGGAGGTGCCTCTGCCTATTTATCTGCATGTTAGCCAACAGAATAATTTTAAAAACCTAGCTTTGTGTTACCAGTTGTCAGTACAGATTGAGTTTTGGAGAAAAAACTACTGGGAAAAACTGCTGGGAGAGAGCAGGCAGACATTCAGATAGGCAGCTTCCCCCCCCACCCCCCTCCCTGGTCTGGTTTCTTTGCATTGCCTGAACACTGTAAAGCAGACTGTCCACAACAGTCAGACAGAGGATTGTCCTAATGTGTGAAAGTACTGTACTCTACAAAACTGTTAGATCTCTCTCCTACATGAACAATCCTCTTTCTGCAGCAAAGGAAAAAAAAAAAGTCAAAAAAAACTTTGGCACAGCAGCCAGATGAGAGTTCTGCTTTGATACAAGAAAGTATATATACATGACAGCAACACCATTGTGATCTTTGCAGCTCTGACTTCGTAATCAATTTGACTTCAAAATCAATCTTCAAAAATCTCTGACTTCAAAATCAATCAACTTTGGAACAGCAAAGCTCTTTCAGACTGAGTCCATTTTGGCTACAATGGAACCATAGTCTTAACCTTAATACGAATAGCACTGCTGCTTCAGAGTTTTTAGAGCTTAGTGATATGGTTTAGTGGAGGACTTGTTAGTGTTAGGTCAGAGGTTGTACTCGATGATCTTGAGGTCTCTTCCAACCTAGACATTCTGTGATTCTGTGATCCCCAGAGCAAGACACATTAGCTGCCATCTGCAATACTGTGCTCTATTTCACTTAAATGTTTCCAAGAGCTGAATTTGTGACTTATGTAACTGTGATTGCTATATTAGTGAAGTATTTCTTAACCTTCAGTTGATTCCCTCATGTTTATTTTGATAATGCTATTGTTTATCGTTTAATCCCTATTCTTAATAAGGTGGTGTCTGCTCTTAGTCCTTCGGTAGGTCGATTTGTCTCTTAACATATTGGTAGTACTGAGATTTCATGGCCAACTTAATGACAAAAAATATTATATTGTACCGTACTGCAGCATTACAGACTAGCAGGATGCCTTCTGATGTGCGAATGATCAAATGCTTACTTTAAAAGGAGCTGGAGATGGCCATCTGCAGTCATAGATATTTCCATATGCTTAGGATATGCATGTGTCCTGTGTTGTAGAGAATCAGGTGTTATTGTCTTTCTACCATTTGGCATTACAAAAAATGTATATTTCTGTGAATGATGACTGACTACAACAATTCTGGCATTGACAGAAAATGCTGCTATTGTAAGATATGCAAAATACAGCTTCCAGCAGAGACCAACACAGCATGGTTCTTCAGCCTGGCCAGAAAGACTCTCCAGTTTTTCAACAGAACCTTTCTTTACTGAGCACTGTGGTTTCAGCATAACTGCACAAGCCCAGACTTTAATAAGTCACAAAGACAATACCAATTTGAAGATACTTCAACAGCTCCTTTTTCTTTCTTTGTTGTTGTGGTAGACCCAGTGGGATCACTGAGAGCATTCAGAGTCTGAACTTTCACACATTCTGCACAAACACCAAAAAAAGTATAAAACACAATCTGCCTTTTACAAATAGATCATAGCCACAAGATAGATGCTGATAGTTGAATAAGTTTTCTCCAGTGCATGTCTGGAGGCAATCCTATAGAAATAGCATCTTCCTTGTTTTCAATGGTTCAAATAAGCACACTGCACATGGGAAATGGATCAATGATGCAGCCTGGTTTTGCTTCACTGAATTTAATAAGTTACAATTGTAAAATTAATTCCTAAAAAAACCCTCTTTGTGTTTTGTAACCTCAATGTTCAATCACTTTCCAGCTGATCATTGCCCTTCTCCAGAAAACACCTCTGAGCCATTCATGTCATGAACTTGATGACATGTTGAAGATGCTTGACCTCAGCAAAGGGATATTTCAGATAGCACTATGTGTTAGTTTACTGACCGAAAGAGGCAGATGAGAATCAATGATAAAAATGTCTCTGATAGTAAATGGACAAGAATCTGATCTGTTTCCCATTGAATTTAATGTCCTTTTTTTTTTTTTTTTTTTCAGTGATTTTAAATGGAAAGCACGCACACCAAAAGCCCTGACTAAAAAGCAGGAGAGCCATCACATTTACCATTCACCAATGGCACACAGCTATACTCCTCTCAAAAAACCATGTGATTAATAAAATATACTGAGTGGAAATATACTTTCCAATTTTCCTGGTGACCAATCAGCAGTGTTTAAAAAATACATATTTAAAGCAGTGATGTTTGGTATCATGCTCTACCAGCCCATCCCTTTTACACTTTTCTTTCATTGCTGGCATTAATTTAGAGTTGTATTTTCAGCTTCAAGCAATCCATTTGTGTGCATGCTCAACATCAGCCAGTCACCATTTTTTCTTTAATCTTTTACTGTTTGCATCTTGAATGATTTGGATGACTGGGTAGTTAATCCACATTTTTACTTCATATATATCAGTTCTTCCTGCTTTAAAAGTAGCTTTTTACACTATGTAAAATGTGATCCATTGTTCTGATAAACCATTACGTTCTCAGCAATTCAGCTTTACAGAAATACTTTTGTCTTCCTTAATATCCTTGATATTGTAATTCCATTTCTAAGAAGTATAAGTGCATATAAAGATACCGTACTTTCTCAGCATAACATGCATGGAATACATCTTTAATATCTCAACTAAGTCTCACAAGTTGCCTGCAAAATTCTCCATGTATCTCAGAGAGACATTCCCATTCCTATCAGAATACAACATACTCACCCCTCAGATAAGACTGTTCTTTTGAAGCAGAAATGCCTCTTTTACATTTGACTTCTCCCTCTTTCAGGTTTACATGCCCCTTGGAGGCAAGCTAGCAAATTACACAGGAAAATTTATGTGATAAGTCAGTCATTTCTTATGCAAATATTATGTTCTGCTTCAGGGTGTATCCGTAAGCTGCATCAGATATTTACCTCAGTTTTTGAAAGTATTTCTTCTCCTAGAGCAAAATGCTATGTCTCATAGAAAGGAAATTATAGCGAAGTTTGTGATGAAACAATCTGCAGGCATTTCAAAAGGCATTATTGCTAGAATTGGTGAAGAATACTCAATAAGATTTTGCTGCCTAGCAGTTGTCTACCTATTTACAATTCCTATTGGGTCACTGCAAATTACAGGGATGAAAGAAACCAAGGAAGTTTGCTCCTCAGATTACATTACTTCTACCTGGTGGCAATGTATTTGTTTAACCCTTTCTGACTCTCTTCACATTTACTTTCCCATCAACAGTCTCTGGTCTTCATGGTGTGAAGCAGTAGGAATTAATTCACTATCTCCTATCACCATTTCTTACTACTGCTTGTATATTTCATCCAGTTAGCAATTGGCATATTTCCTTGACTACATGAGACAACTTGAGAAACATATTCAAAATGACCTGATTATTTTAATTTATTGAATATACTCATAATTAATGCTGAGATGTCAATATTAGCTCTTAAAAAAATAAAGTGGCTTGATTCTGAGTTCCTAAAGTTAAATATTCTGACCCAATTTCAGATATACTCTGCTAAATCTGCCCCACAGAGCATTAAAAAGGTCTTGAGAGCACTGTTCTGAAGGTTGCAAAAGCAAGCCCTAGTTATATGGACTTCCTTCTTGGAAAAGTAACACATCTGAATGAAGTGGAGGATACAGAAGAAACTTTTTTAGATGATGGAGTTCCATTATGCAGCTGTTCTGATGCAGCCATTACCATGACTGAAAATTCCAGGGATTTTTGGCTTCAAGGCAAAAATTCAAGGTTACTTTAACAGGTTTCTCTGTATTTGATAATACCTATTTTCTGCTAAGGACAAATTAGTTTAGAAATTCTTCTGCCTTGCACTGCAATTATTTTTTTCATCAGTTAGAGCAACTGCCAATTTACCACACTTTGTGACCTGTATTAACTTGGTTTAGAAGCCAATCTAACCGTAATAAGCCTTTCTGAGCAGGAAGAGCCTCAGCGTTCACTATTCAAGAGATGGAGAGAGACGATACCATCAACATTCCTTATCAGATACAAATGCACACCGTTCTGACTCAATTCTCTGAGAGCTATGAATGGATTAGTTCCCCATAACATTTCATCTGAAAATTCTGTAAAACAAATAATGTATCATCTTCATGAAAAAATATATATTCACTTTAGTTGCTAGTTTTCATCTGTTTTCATTATAGGTATTTCATTAAGTATGTTGTATTTGACAATAACTGCACATAAATATGTATGACAGTGATGATGCCAATACTGTATATCTGAAAACAACACAAAAGCAAAGAAATTGTGAGCTACATACATAATTGCATTTGCAAAAGATAACCATTACTAACAGTTTCTTACAAAAGTCAAGAAATGAGAAATATTTATTAAGAAATAAAGCTTACCCCTTCTTTCTGAGCAATATTGTTTACCGCATTATCTAATATAGAAATTAAATTTGACATTCCATGAAATGTTTTAGATGTACTGTCAGATTGCAAGTTAGAGGTGTAGGTGTTTTTTTTTTTGTTTGTTTGTTTTTTGTTTTTGTTTTCCCCCTCAAGGTTCATCAGTAAAATACCATGAATTTGATGGTTAAAACACTGTTTGAGCAGCCAAATGATATATTTCTGTATCTGCAGCAGTATTATTAGATTTTTTACTAAAAAAAATAAATTACAGTTCTGCTTTTGTGAAAACTAGACAACACCTATTTGTCTGGAGACTGACTTTGGGATAAATATCTCTTGAACCAAGAACTCAACACTTCTGCTACAAGTGCAAAACACAGTTCTTTTATCTTCCTCTCTCTAGCACAAATACATAGATCTCATATGTAAAAAATACAACAGAGAACCATACCAAAGGAAAATACTTCACTGCAAGTCTAAGGAGAAGATAAAAAATAATAAACACACACACACAAAATAAACTGTGATAGATTTGGTTACTTCATATACTAACAGGAGATGCCCAGATCCTGAGGTAATAAACACATTACAAAAATTCATACTGAACAGAATAGTCTAATTGACATGAGAAGCACTGTGCCCCAAGCATGAGGTGGTCCGTGGAGGGATATAATATAGTGGTGATGTGAGTAGCTGAATAAAAGAAGAAAAAACATTTAAAATAATCATCCAAAAGTCAGAAAAACTGACACTTCACACTGGAAGAAGCTACAGACAAGGTGGTAGAAAAGACTCATTTTGGACAGCTGAAAGTATCAAAGAAGTTCAGTCTGAACCAGAATATCCCAGGGGAGTAAAGGTATGTCATGAGGTATATTAAGATATATATGAAGTATATAAAGAAATTGAGCAGTAAGGAAGAAATATCCTTTATTTTCTTCAGATTATGAAAACAAGAGCACGATTTTGGAGATTGTGGATAGAATATTAGAACCTTATTTTTTTCCCATCATAGGGCCACTTCAGTTTTTGTTCACTTTTTTATGGGTCTATACGTGTCAAGAAAAATTCACTCAAAGGTTAAAAGCATAGAAGATACGTTTTACAACCTATGCAATGTTTAGTAGGAAAGGTCCTGACAATGGTAGCTGCACTCAGATGCAAGGAGGCTCACCTAGCTGATGAGATGATATGAGAAAGGCCTGTCACTGCAAGGACACCTTGGTATTGAGGACCTAGCATGTTTGCCTTGTCCTTACCTGATAAAGGTACAGACTATACCTTCAGACGGGTGCAAAACCACAAGATGAAAATAGCAGCTGAGCAAAACCATATCCTTTCACCAGAATGTTAATAAAGAGCCATTATTCCAGGCTAGCCACATTTCTCCTGAGAAAATTAGCGTACCAATACTTATCACATACATGAGAAAGGCATACAAAAGCAGCATAGGTTATAATTAGTTCAGCTTTTGAAATAAAAAAGCCATAAATTAAAACACATGGGAACATTTTGACTGTTTTCCTCTATACTGTACCTACCTGTGTTTCTGTTTTCAACTGTGACAAAGAGCTATATTCAAGCATCTCCTTTAAATGTGGGAAATACTGCATGTAAGGGGAAAGGGGCCAAGATGCCTATTTCCAGATCAGTCTTACCACCAAAAGACACTTATGTAGTTTTTTCATATACAGGCTACACACCAAGTCTATAAAAGATCCAGATCTTTAATTAAAAGAACAGTGCAGAAATAAAAGATCAAGAGTCATAAATTAAAGGCACAATATAAACTTTCTTAACTTCAAGAATTTGAAAATTACATTGAGCTCAGATCCAGTTCTTATGGAATTGCTCATGCTAACACATTGAAGACAACTATTGTGTAGCTGGTATCCTAGGTAAAAGTGATCTCAAAATCAGTAGGATCTTCCCTAAAACTATGTTGTAGTTTCTTCTACTTAAGGATAGGAAGATTACATAACCTGTTTTTATTTTGAGTAGTTTTTGTAAACATGAAATCTAAAGGACTCAGTCTACAGAATCCTACAGTTTGAAAAGCTCTAGGCTGATAAAAAATACTATGGACGATATTACAGACTCCTTGCTACAGAAGATGTCACAGATGAAGAAAGAAGAGTAAACATTTTCTGCTGATCTAGCTTTGTGTGCATACTAGAAAAGGCAAGGCCAGCCCTGGTCTTAGAGCAGCAACTAAAGTGACCTAAGCTATATCACTGTATCACAAGTAGAGATGTGATAATATCTCTAAACTCTCACTTGCCCTGATAATGTCCATGGCTGTCTGGAAGTGGATTCTTTCTTCCTCTGAACAAGAACACTGTGCATGAAAACCTCTTTTACTGCAGGAGTGGAATCAACCAGTCCTCAGTTTAGTTCATTGCCAGAATCAAATAAAACCTGATGTTTATGGAAACCTTTCGTTCAGGCAGATACTTGGTAAAAAGCAGAAAGTCTGATCTGGGTTACCTGTATTATTCTTCAGGCAGTGCCACACAAGCCTGACAATACAAAAGCTGCTGCATAAATTTACATCTACCTGATTTCAGGATGGACCTTTTTGCTCTAAATGTGTTTCTATTTGGAAGCATAGTACCTGGAAGATTCAAAAAAAAATGTTTGACTGATGAGACCAAAATGTACTTCTGTCAGAAACACTCCTGCACACATCCGAGCAATTGCATCTACAAAAAAAGTAGTTAATATATTTTTGGAAGGTTGAAGATTGAAAAAATGTCAACACATGCAAGAGTTCTCTCGTTTACTTATATTTATTATAAGTCCCCCTAAAGTTCTCAACATGCACAGGCTGAAAGAAAAAGAACTACCTAAAGTACCTTAAATAAATTTCTAAGGGACACCTCACAGTTGTCATGTTTTTGTAAGTGTCAAAAAAGCCCTTCATTTTTGAGTAAAATGAAATGTTCAGACATGGTCGTATATCATTAGAAAGCAACAAAAAACTGGTAGAGTTTTATGACAAATAATAAAAAAAAATGATAATTTACACAAACAATTCAAAGAGAAAAGGGGCCAATTTCCTTGAAAAAGAATTGTTATTTCATAAATCTTACACACTAAATCATTTCTCTATCAAAGGGTTAATTACAATATTAATTTCAACACATTTACTAATATTCAAATATTTATATCTTCTTCGCTCCTAGGTCTATATTTGCAATCAGATTTGACTGAATATACAGAGTGGTGAGTCTGTAAAGGACATTTCATTTCATGTAAAGAACAAGTTGTTAACTTCAGGTGTTTCCAAGACATGATATCTTCAGTTACATTTGGATGGGTTTCATTTAAGTGGTTTATAAAAGAACCACCTCTTATCTGCTGAAAATTAAACTAACAGACAATGTTAATTTTTACAGAAATGAAGATTCTAAAAAATGAAGCACTTGGGGAAAACCATATAAAAGAAAAATACTTAATGGCTTCCTCAGGGAGAGTCTATTATTTTTAGAATATATATATATATATATTATTTTTTTTTCAGTTCTTTCAAACCACAGATACAAAGTGATACAAGCCTTTTACACAGCTGGAATTTCAGTATTAGACCATTAGAACTAATGAGATATTTTAACTACTGGTCTGAAGACAACCCTTTTGGGCTTATACATCAAATTTTCACATCTTAGGATTCTTC
Source organism: Netta rufina (assembly GCF_964035555.1). NCBI lineage: Eukaryota > Metazoa > Chordata > Aves > Anseriformes > Anatidae > Netta > Netta rufina. The sequence continues at coordinate 27,798,611 of NC_140131.1, read as the reverse complement.
CTAAACGCGACAGACAGATAGTAATGAGAATTATCTATGTTTTGATGTTAACTGATTTAGTCAAATAAATTAATGATGCCATAACATGCAAAATGTGAATTGTCTGGGCAGATACCCTTTCTTAATTGTCTGTACAACAGTGAACAATATGGAGCTTAACATTTTACTAGCAAATGTTGGCATTCATTCTATTAATTATTCTATATGCATTTTAGGTTATTTACAACAGTGTGACAACATAGATAAGGGAAAACACAGGAAAACACTTTTTTTTTTTTTTTTTTTTAATCAATTTAACTTTTTCATAGAATACTTTTTGATTTCTAAACTGTAACCACAGGCAGCTGCACAAGTTGCTACTGTTTTTGAAGCTACAACTATTTTCCTCTCTTCCTTACTTTTATTACAGGGAGGAATCTCCTGACTATCCAGAGCATTATCTTCAAATACTATCTTTCTGATATATTTCAGGAATGGAGTATAAACTACTTCACAGAAATGATGAGATGAATGCTTAAAAGTGGTGCTTAAGGTACCCAAACAAGAGGGAGAGCAATTGCTACTGATATTCAGAAAAAGATACATACACAGATGATTAATGTTTCTTTCATTCATATAAATAGTTCCAGATTCTCACCATTATTTGCAGATCCCTCTATTGCTAGAGCAGTGATATACCACAACTGACCCCCTTTCTCCCTCCTCCTACCTGCTCTGTGCCTCACTGCCAGAACTGACAGCTCAATCAATCCACATCACTGGGTGGCTCAATCTTCATGTTTTACTCTTTACTTTTTCTTCTAATATCACACAAAAAAAGCAGGAAGTACAGTGATATTTTCTTTTTTTTTTTTCTTTTTTGTTAATGTGGAAGTCCAGCAATTTCCTGCTTGAGACTGGAAATTTCCCTTACAGCAGACTATGCAGTGCAATTATGCTGTCTTTCAGGCACAGCACACTTAACTGAGGCTCAAACACATTGAACTAGCCTAGCCTAAAGCTATAAAGCATTCATACACCGTTAAGTCTTTTTAGTTCTCTCTCTATATCTATCAAAAACTTTTGATATCACTGAATTTCAATCAGTTCAGGGTAAGAATTACTATTTGCAAAACTACTGGTGATTGCTTTTCTTCATCACCACCATATCTGAAACAATTATTTATAAAATAAAACAAGAGAGAAAAAACCAATTTCTTACATAAAAATATGAGGATTACAAAAAAAATGGTTTCCTCAAGGAGGAAAAAAAAACCCTGAAGGTTACAGCTCTGAAGGTTGTTTTACACTGCCTCTGCTTTTCAAATGTGATAATGTCCTTTTATAAGCACCCCAGTAAGAGTTTACAACCTTCTCCCAGGGATTGTAAATCCACTGCTTTTCTCCTCTAAATTTCTAACAGATACCATTGTTTCCTCAAATTGCACACAAGGGGGTTGAAAGAATCAAGATTATTCTCAAGTACATCAAATTCAGTTTCAAGGGCCTTTATGACACACAAAACTGTATCAAGGGATGCTTAATAGGCACAACAAATTCAATCCTGAAAGGTGAGAGAGCACTGCACTAGCAGATAAGCTATGTTAACTGCAACTACAATGGAAAACAACTGAAAAAAAGATGTGTTGCCCAAGCAGTCACTGCTTAATAACCACTCATTAATATTAATACAACAGATAATAGTTCTTTTTATGTAGGCCTCTTTAGGTAAAACATTGACCTGAGATGAATGTCTTCTAGCAGCAGCAGAGCAGAGATGCTGTCTGACAGGACAGGCTGTTCTCTTGCTGACCCCTCTGCATAGACAACGGAACTACGAAAGCTGTTCCATTCAGCAGAGGGAATATGATGGATCTGGGAGTAGAAGAACCCCTTCTGGAATAAATCTCTCTCTGGAAGAGGGAAAACCTTGAAGCACCACTACACCAGAACATTAAGCCTTGTAATGGAACCTATTAGAAGATAATTTTTGAAACAAATCCAGCTAGTCAGTATTTAACAGCATCTTGACTTTCAACTGCAATTTAAAAGTAAGATAGAGAATTACATTTAAGATGTTTAATCTGGTCAGAAACATATACTTTAATTGGATTTTAGAGTATTTCATACTGTCAAATGTTACTTGAGAACTAAAACTCAGCTAGAAACACTGGAATGTGAGGCCTTTTATGTAGCATATTTCTAGTTTTACACATAAAAATGTACATTCAGAGTAAATTTTCTTCATCATTAGAAAAAATAAATAAATTACTTGTTTCCCAGAGGAAAGCAGAAGAGAGCAGTCTTCACTTTAGCATCTCATTGAAAGCAAACAGCAGGAAGATGCGCAAGAAGACAAGTATTGTGCTTTATCTACTTCAGCACACTGTGTCATAGCCCCATTGTGTGGACACTACAGTGTGTGTAGACAGAAAGAAAATCTGTTGCTAGTTCAATCAAAAGTGATAAAAACAACTCTTGTTAGTTTGATTAAAACCATCAACAACATAGTGGAATCATAATATCAGTACCTAGGAAATATAAAATAAACTTCACTACAGCAAGGATAGGAAAGGACCTGTAACCTTTGACCTAATCTCCTGTGCTGTTAGATACTGCAGCTTCCTCTCCAGTCCGGTCTGAATTCAGTTTTTCATATTTCAACACAGTATTTCAGGTAAGAACTTAACAGTGCTTTGAACGCCAACAGCATTGGTTCCATACATCCACTAGAAACTGATTGTCTGACAGACAATAAAGTCACAGTGAGTGTATTCATGGTCTTGACACACTGTTAGCTCCCTTCATCTGTGATGCCTAGATACACATTCAGACAGTCTATCCAACAACATATGATGAACCTCCAGTTTGTAGAACTCTTTGTTGTACAGTTGAAGAGCTTGATTAAACCTTAAATGTCTTTTAATGTATTTTTTTTTAATTATTATCTAGTGCTATTTAACTTCATTGTAGTTCTATAATTTCCCATATATATATATATATATATATTATATATGGGAATATATATATGGGAATATATATATGGGAATATATATATGGGAATTATATATGGGAATATATATATATATATTATATATATATATATATATATATATATATATATATATTATTTTTTCATATGCAATGTCCTAATCAGGCATTTCAACTTGTTTTATGTATTTATTTATCCCCTCCCTGGGAATTTCATCACCAAGTATTATTATTATTTTTCACTTTGGAGCATTAGAACACGGATCCTTATGGAACCCCTCCAGTTTGCCAACTTCCATTCACCATATGCATCTTGTCATATGCTCTTGAAGCAGTTATTCAGTTACATTGTATTCCTCTGTCTGGTCCTCATTTCAGTCCATCTACTTTCCCAGGTGACAGCATATCAAAAGCTTTACTGAAGCACAGAAGTGTTTCTTTCAAGCTTTTGTTGCCTGAGTACATTTCAGGCTAGCAAAAAACTTTGCTACATAGAAGCTGCTCCTCAAAGAAAGAGGACACTGAAGATGAAGATGTGCTGTAAGGCATATACAACTTCAATCTTGCTTTCAATAAAAACTGAAAAAAATGAGAAAATAAAGATGTGTCCTACTTTTGCATATACATTATTTTATATTCCTCATTACTTGCAATTAAGGATTAGACTGGGAGGAAATGGGCTCTGCACTAGCTTTGTGCTAACTGTTGCATATTCATGTATGCATGCAATAATAAGGAAGAACTAAGGGAAAACAATGTTTGGTTTTGAATGACTAAGGATCTTTGTGGACCAAGGTAAATAGTACTCTCATTACAGCTGCTTCATCCTGGCACTTCTTCCTACAACTTTTTGCAGCTTCGATCCTGTCTGGCTTCCTGCCAATTATATCTGTCTTTTATTTCTTCTGGCATATTTGTAACTGTAGAAAGTACACATGTAGGAAACCGAAGTTGTCTGGCAAAAGCTCTATCAATGTTGTCTTATATTTCTGACTAAAGAACTGAATAAAAATTCCCTAAAATAATTTAGTCTTCTTCCTGTAGGAACATCTGTAGAGTGACTAAATGTATTTCTTTGTGTTTTAGGTACCTGAGTACAACCAACAACTTCAAGGAGTATGCATATGCAAAAGCACTTCCTGTTACTGTTCTGGACAGGAATATTAGTGATCCTTGCAGTGGTTACTTTCAACTGTTCTAAATCAGTAGTGATGAATACCATGGGTAAAAAAATAGGAAAAAAATCTGTTTTTTTTCAGTACTAGTTACAGAAGTGTGTACTTCTCTCTCACACTTGAATCTACCTGCAGGATGATGAACAGCTGACTCCATACCAAGTATGAAGATGCCACATGACCATGTAAGTCTAGTACATCTCTACCTTTTATACAAAAGATATTTCTTATGCAAGAGTAGATGATTTCACTGATGAGACTTAAAGCTTTAGCTTTATTTAACTACAAATAATTGACTAAAGATCTCAAAGCTTATCTCTTGTTTAAAGACTGCCAATGTGTTGGTTATGACACAATAGTGCCTGATACAAGGATTAAATATATCCATCTCGAAACAGTTTGGAAAGGATAGCGAAGTATGAAATTGAGAGTTCTAGAGTTCATAAGGAAGTACAAGCAATGTACTAATAAGCACGAAGTCTGCCTCACCTCAAACATTACCTGCCTTTTTGTATCCTGGAAAATAATTTAGATGTGTCACCTTATTTTCTTTAATAGAAAAAATAAAATATAACTTACCTATAGAAGAAACAAAATATGAAGAAATAAATACATCAAATTGTTATTATTCTTAAAACCAGGATGTTAATTACTTATAAAATCAATGGCACAGATTACAGATTTTTTACTGCTACTGTACTGTAACAGAGGACACAGCAGTTGGATCAAAAAAGCTGTAAGTTTAAGCACTGCAAAAAATAATGTGACTATCCCAGCCCAAGTTACAGCCTCTAAGACTATGCTGGTGGGTGTCTGCAGTGCTGAATCAACATGGGTCAGTAAGGCCTGTACTGGTTTTGAAATCAGGCCAGTGGCTTTACAGTTTGCATTTAAGTTTAGATAATTCTGGGTACCCTGGCTTGAAATTTGGGCAGTGCATTTTTTTCAGTCTGGTGGACCCTTAACACTGAGAAAACACATCTCACTCCTCCTCCTGTGCTCTCTAGTTCACAAACTCCTCTCTATTTGTATGTTCTCTCTCTCTCTCTCGTTTAGGTCTCTTCAATTCCTACCTCACTTATTATTCAGCTGCTCATTCTCATTTTTTCTTCTCTTTCGTCGCCTTAGTTCCTTATCCGCTTATTATTCAGTTGCTTATTTCAAAGCATTTTGCAGTTTCTGCTAGTCTGCTCACATTTTCTCAGTGTTGGGCAGTCACATCAGGAAACCTTTTCTCCTCATGGCTCAAACTTATCAAAATACCTGCTTAGTTTTCAAGCGCTTGACTTCTTTCAATTTATATTCCAACAATGAACAGAAAATTTTGGATTTCTTCCCTGGAGTATGACTTGTGGCACTATTTATATACTAGAAGAGCTAAGATGTTGAAGCCAAAACTTCTGGCCTCTGTTTATAAGCCCATTGCCTGTCATTCAAAGTGCCAGTCTGAACAGTATAGCATAACATCATAATGGCTGTACAGTTGTAAACTGTAATAAACTGTTCTTTCACCCCCTCCTGTTGTCTGAGAATGGAAATGGGATGGAACCTTGGTTAGCATCTGGCAAAGGAGGTTCATTTCTGTTAATTCATCACCTGATGTCAGCAGTTCCTAAACTGAGACATCTTTACAGGACAGCCTGGAAAATATGTTAGGTGTGGTGGATCCACTCCAAAAATATATCCGTATAAACCCTGTGGATAGAATGGGTGGCCTGTGAGCAAAAACATGCCCTGAGCTGCCCAGATCACTTTCTAACTATTTTTGTTACCTGACAAACACACCCTTTTCAGCAGAGTGACAGGCCAGGTTCTGTGTGCATGTCAGTACAGAACTGGAGCTGTTAGTGCACCCAGAAAATCAGGAGACACCATGCATTATAAAGATGCAGAGTAAAGTCAACTCTATTTGAATCTATTACTCCAGGTTTTCCTTTGTATTTACTGTCTTACCCCTGTGGCAAATTAACATGCATGGCTAGTACAGGTATGTTGTGCTTTGTAATACAGCTTATTACTGTGCAATGAAACTAAGCTAGCTTTATGGTAAATATGACTAATTAAAAATTAGCTTTGCCCTTTCAGAATATCTATGAAGATCCTTACTGGATAAAACTGGATAATGTTTGTATCATACAGACTTCTGACCTAATTCAGGACAGATCTGTTTCCACACAGTGTAATGTTATGTGGTCTATGTATACCCTCAGTTTCTCTATGGCTGGAAGAGCCAGTCTATGGAATAACATTTAGCAGTAACCTATTTCACATGGGTAATGCATCGAAGTTTGAATTATTCAGCATCAATGTAAAGCTTTGAGGTCTTAAAGAAATCTTTCCATATGTGATCTGTGTTGTATCTGAGCCCAGTGACCACCAGAGTAGAGAAATTCAAAGAAAAGCACATAATATAATTTTCTAAGCACACTCAGTTATGATGTCATTTTATAAGCCTATATAGCTTTCCAACCTTTGGAGAAAAGAGAGAAGTAATTTTCTCTGTGTATATACATTCATTCTTTTTTAAACAAGAATAATACAGTCTTAGATGTCATGTATCAGAAGCCAGTCAACTAAAGATATGGTGATTAGGATTATATAGTGCAAAGAACACGTTACATAGCACACCTCTATACCTCACATTCTTAAAAGGGATCATTTACACAGGTGGTCTTTGAGCCGAAATACTTAGGTATTGGATAAAGGGGATATACTCAGCCAGATATTCTGAAAGCATAAGCTAGCTAGCCATTCTTTCCAAGGCTATTATTAGATTTTCAGCACTTTCTGTAGCAGCCTGCTGCTTCGCTACCAGCTGGTTATCAGTTTCAAAGCTCTCCCAAATTCTTTCTGGAGTTTCTTTGGACCTCCCTCCGGAACGATTCCATTTTCTTTGGAGTTAAGGGACATCAAAAGATTAGATTGCGTCAGATTTTTAAGAGCTAGCTTTATTCATCTCAGAGAAAAAGCAGAATAAAAAGCTTTGTCTGACCATTCTAGCCTTCTGAAAAACCTTTTTGAAAATGTTGCTAAAGAAATACTACCCGAGCCTGATCATGACCCTATTCTATATTTATCTCTAAACGTATTTTGAAGGCATACAGAAATCTAGACTTAGGATATGAAGTCCCCAAATCAGAGAAAGCAAACTGAGAGGAATTTCACTGTAGGGTATATAGTGACTCTGTGTTGTGTGTTTTTAATTAACTTGGGGAAAAAATAAATTCTTTTTAGATGAACTAGTAGTTTCACTCCAACCTGATGTCTAACAGATTTATTAGTTGTACTAGTACTTATATAGAAACATCTTAACTTCTTCATGAACAGGTCTCATAAAGATGAAACAGGATGGAATGTTCCCAAGCACAGAGCTGAACGCTATGTAAATCTCTGGCTGGATGTGAAGTATTATAGCACAAGTAAATTGCAGCAGTGTAGACCAGTAGAACACAGGTATAGGATTTGAGAGAGAGAGGTTCTTTGCTTTGCTATATGTCTGCTTGGGAATAACATTCCATGTGGAATACTTATTTTGTCTCTCTTCTAGGTGCAAGGCCAGAAGAATCACAGCAAGACAACAACAGCATGAAACTAGGCAGAGGATACCGGCACAGAGACCCTGTAAAAAGACTGCTACAACAGTTTATTTCAAAGGTTACAGCACTGGTGAGTGGAAGGCATGTTACAGACTGGAAAGGAAGGCATACTACAGACTGGAAAACAAGCATAACAAAAGATAGGATTTTTTATTATTTTTTTTTCCCCCCAGTTAGGCTTAACTGTTCTTGTGTTACTCATTATATCAAGCACTGCACTATGTTACTCATACATATTTAGGAGGTGATGTGTTATAAATTTATTTGCCCAAAGTATAACCATAGACAAAATTTCTCTGGTTCCAATGGCTTGTATCAGACTTAAGGAGAAAGTAAAAGTGTTTCATTTAATTTACTCAGATAATTTATGTACCTGTCCTTAAAATGTAGTAAGTACATTAATAACTTAATTCGCATCTAGATAATTTAATTAGTTATTGGTGTTTTTTTCTTACATATTTAATATCATATTTGCCAATATTTGGAATAACAACAGTAAAAATGGCTACATGTCATCACTTTTTTGAATCATGAGAAAACTATACCTTAAATTGCATTATTGGCTATGCACCATAAACACCTAATGCAGCATTCTCACTTTAAATGTTCAGATCTCTAAAGAGACATTTTTGCATTTCCACAGGTATAAAGAAGTCATTAGTTGTTCACACTCTACGAGATCCTCTCAGTGTAATGGATTTATTTGGGCATCCCCCGTTAATGCTAAATGGCAGAATACACATAAATTGTGCATTAACGAGAAAATAAAAATCGACAAACCCTTTCTATTCAAACATCTTAAGTATGCACAAGATTCAAAGCATGAATATATGCTTAATTTCAAATAACTATTATTTTACTTCCTCCAAGTTTCTCTGTTTCTAATTATAAATATGCATTTAAATATACAGGTACAGGAACATCTGCCATTCCAAATTCTCTGTTCTTTGCATTGCCACCCCTTGATAACAATTTTTAGCATAAAGCAGTTTTTGTTTCAGAAAAGTTTTGTTTTGTTACAGAAAGGGGGTTGACTTATAAATAGCTCATCTGATATAAGCTCAAAAGTGAAAACTAAGCAATACAAATCCATCCTGATTCTTCTGAATGCCATGTATTCAGTGAGTGAGTAAGGTCACAATCTGGCCTCCACACTTGCATTTCATTAGTAACTCTTCAAATTAATGTTATGCATGTAAAACTGAATAAATAGAAAACACTAGTGAAGGGTGACATCCCTTATATCTCTCTTTAGCACAGTGATTCTGTCCAGTGTTGTCAATTTAACACTCCCCAGTTCACATGCTGCTGCTGAACAGAAAAGTACATAATAATTCCCGAAGAAGAGTTTAAATTTTTATAATCTGACATGATACGCAAATACAGTCAAGGAGGACAATCTATTCCCTAAGTCACTTTCTCTAGCAATAAATACTGAACAAGAGAAAGCTGTGCTCCAATTAAATTTGTGAGAAACTGGGATTACCAATAATTACACTTTGGCTCTGACACTAGCTCTTTTTTTTTGTTTGTTTGTTTGTTTGTTTTTTTACTTCGTGTAAGTCACCCAATGTCACTGCTCATTTCTTACTTGGAAAAAAAAAAAAGCATTGATTTGATTTTGGGTCATTATTTTATAAAAATTAACTGATATCTGCTCATAGCTATCACAAATAATGCAGCATTCCCTCCTTAGTATTGAAATATACACTGTACAAGTTAACTAAATATATTAAAGAAAAGTTCTTAAAATTAGGTCAAAATTTGTCTAGATCAAACACCGAATAAACTCATTCTGTGAAGCAGAATAGCTGCAAATTGTAACAACAACTCCATAGAGCTACCAATGCAGATTAGTACAGCATTGTTCTTTGTACCAAATTATAACCGGTTTATTCTACAATGTTGTGATTTGCTGCTAACACAGTTTTTCTAGCACAATTAAATACCATTTTCAGTACTCTTGCTGGTGGCACACCTGAGTGGTATCCCACAGCTAAGTCTTACAATATCATCACATAACATCACACACAAATTTTTTAATGAAAAGGAGTAAAACTCATGATGATAAAATTCTAATTATTATATTCAATACACCAAAGAAAAAAGTAATGTTATATGGTCCTGGAGTCCCCTATCCTCTGACATTCTAATATCCTAGTATCTTTGTGACAACTATCAAGAACTTCCCAAACACCAGTCAGCTTGGAGGTGTTTTAAACAGTGACAGGAGACAGACCAGCAGAAAAAAGGCAGGCCTAAACATTGCTCCTTGCGCTCAAGTGAATGGCCAAAGCAAACCTTCTCTCATACTTGCACAGATTTTACTAATAATAAATAACTACACCTCCTCCTGCCTCCTCAGGATCATAAGAGCTCGCTATGTGAAATCAAAATGCAGAACTGCCATATGTGGCAAACCTGCTGCTCTGTTTCCAACGGTGGGCAGCAGCAGATTCCTACATAGGACTCAAATAAGAAGTGGGATTAGCGTGTACTTAACAGACAGATGGTAATTCTATTTAGCACGACCATTTTAATGCAAACTGAAGAGATGTATGCCATCTTGTACTGTAACAATACAGAGAGGCTCAAGCAGAACACTTTCTCATTCTACACACTCTGCAACTGAAAAGGATATTTGGTGTGCATGTAAAGGGTTCTCTCAGGAAAGGAAAAGCAACAACGAGTACAAACAGACATTTGAGAACCCATATCTGTCCCAGCAGGGTATGCTAATCTAACCTAGCCATACTTCTAAGAATCAGGTGATGCAAAAACACATTTGAATTTTGTCATGGACAAATTAAAAAATCTATTTTAAATATTTCAACTCTTAAGTCCCTATCAAATTCACTTTCATGACAAAGAAGCCCTAGTTGTATTACATGAAAACAAAGGTGAGAAACTTAGGCTTCCTCAAACTTCAACATTTGAAAAAGTGAAAATGGAGCAATAAGGGATACATGCAAGGATGCTCAAGAAACAGCTCACACCATCTGATTTAATTGGGTTATAGAATTAAGTCGTGCCAAGAAAGAATTTCAAGCTTTGCAGTCATTTTAACAGCTATGGATAGATAGTTTAAAGGCCATCAAAGTGGAAGCTCATGATAAAATGAGTCATAGAAGTGAAGCTGCCAAAAAATGTGAAGGGCATACATAATAAGCATCAACTAAGACTGCTTGGCTATTTGGTATGTGCTGTATGATCGATCGTTGAATGCACCACTCTAAAAATGCAGAACAGAAAGGATAAATAAAGAAGTAGAATCCTCTCAAAAGCTTTTGTTCCACTGTTTTCTTATGTATCTTAGGATAATGTTTTAATTTGATGAGCTTGAAAGGGAAAGTGAGGTTAATGGCCTACCAAAATATAATGGAGACACTAATAAATATTTTAGATGGGGCTGGTTAAGGAACTAGTACCATAAAATATATGGCCTATATTTGGCACCTGTATGATGAAATATGTAATTGCAAAGGCTTCCCTCACTGACTTCAAACACAGCATAACCTGGACTCACCATGAGAGAGCGACACAGTGTAGGGATCCTTCTGTACAGACTTGTGATACCTTCAAGGTGCAAAGTTTCTTTGCTTCATATTTTGTCCGTGTTCATTTTTTTTATTATTATTATTACTTTAAGAAAATATAGGAGTGAAGTATATTTGGCTGTGATCAATATGGGACTTTCAAACTCAGTGATATTTCTTCAGCTAGCCCCGTGTCTGGCTCAGCTGACAGCAGTGGGGAAATGAAGGCTCTGGCTATAGGCAGTGCCTGGTGGGCTTCATGATCAATCTCTTCTCACAGCTTACCAATAGTAAGCACACACAGATGCAATATACAAATGAGAAATATTTGAAATAAAACACTTATGCAATAGGTGGAATTTTAATCTGCTCAAGTTACCTACAAAAATTTCTAGTGCAAGGACACTGCAGGAGCCCTGGTTTAAAATGAATGCCATGCAGAGTGCTGGAAACTTTAACCATCTGGGTTGGAAAATGCAGGCATCCAGCCCTGCCTTGGTTTTCTTCTCTTCTGGAAACAACCCAGAGTCCAAGTACAAACTTATTTTTTCTTTGACCTAGCCATTTTCTTTACATATATCAAAATGAGATCTCACTCTGCCAGACAGCAAAAACTGAAAAAATTCTGTCTTTACACAACGTGCCTTTTGGTTCTCAAGAACAAATGAGGTTAACTGATTCCAGTTTAAAACAGTGCTGGTAATACTTAACTGTAGCACAGTCAGTATCCGTTGTGAAGATGTATTTATTTAACTCATAAGCTAATCTTGCTACCAAAAGGGGTGAGAAGGGAAAGCCGTGCTCAATAAAACTGCCCGGAGTGGTGCTCAGGGATTCACATGAGGAGATTCATAAGGAAACAGCTGTTTGCCATCATCCCACAGCACATGAAGGCAGAGGGAAAGGAAAGAACAGCAAGTCATATGCAGTCACATCATCTAGCTGCAGGAGGGGATGTCAGGCAGCAGCCAGCACCAGACAGGAGATGGCCCTGGGGCTGACAGATGAGGTGTCAGTGCAGGAGCAGCAACAAGACCACATTACTGATGGCTCAGTGACAGATGAGACAGCACTGGTGGGATAAGCATGATGACCATCCTTGCTTGGACAGCTCTGACTCGCAGATATGAAGGCCAGAGCTACCAGGAAGCTGCCTTGCTAGAGGACTGGGCACTTGCAGGTCCTCAAGCTGGGACCTGTGCAAGCATGTTTAGCAGACTGCAGCTGCTGCTAGGGTCCTGGCCAGGAAAGAGCCACCACTGATTCCAATAGCATCTACAGCCAGGGCCGGCCTCACCCCAGAACATGCTCATGGGCAAGTGCTCTTCATGAGGCACTTACAGATGCACACGGCACAGAGATATATCAATCCCCTGCACTTCCTAAGTTGTCTTCCTCTTCTCCCTGCACACCAGTGCTTGCTGTAGTGTCCACAGCAGTTTAGCATTCATGATTTACAGGTAGTTTGCACAACAGAGAAGCTGCTCCCTTAGCCACCACTTCTTACTCATCTCTAAGTGATGTAAGTTGCAAAGTCATTTTGGCCATCATTTCCCAGAAGCACACCTTCACCTTGGAAGTCATGAAGAACTCCAGCAAAGCCAAGCAGCTGCTCCAGCACTGTTCTGGCCATGCTCACATGTCTAAAACACGCTTCATTGTCTAAAAGAATACTGCACGTGGAGCACTGTATGGCTCAAGTACTGCCATTTGTAACATTTTACTGCATGCCTCCTTATGTGTAGTAAGTGATCTCTGACAGGGTGATCTGATCCAGTGAAACTTTGCCTTATGGAAGATGACCACAAAAACCTTGAGGTTTGGAAGCATCACATGTAGATAATGAGGGAAAATTTCTCTATTATTCATAGTCAAAGAACACCACCCTGTTATGAACAATGGATTTCCAAATCTCTGTGGCTCATATAATTTTATTTGAACTGTTAGTGTAAATAAAGAGTGGAAGAAGAAAGCTATTTTGAAAAATAAAATGAATGGATCAACCACAAGGCCACAGCAACTGAGTTATTTCCCTTGATAGTTGGTGAGTTCAATGCAATTTAGATTATATTCAGTAAGTAAAACTTTGGCTTGTGGTATTAATGGTCTCATAATAGCTTCCTGTGGGATATATATTACTTCCACTCTTGTTAAAAGTTCCTTTGATAACTTATTCATCACTTTGCCTTTTAAGAGTTACAACACATTTCTTAATACATCTAGTGTGCAAGTCCTTCTGGAAAAAGGTTTTTGACCCTAGGTAATTTGAACTCTCACGATTTATTGTGCCAAAACTAGAGAGGGTAACTTCAAGTGAACTGTTCAGAAAATCTAGGAAAATACAATGGAAGAAATAAAAAGCTACTTCTGACAGAGACCATAATCTCAGAATAATTTGGCGCTCACTGACAGAATATTCTAACTTAACTACAAGTAGGGTATAAAAATAGAGTGTGTAGCTAAAGAATGCCAATAATAAGAAGATATTGAAGTAATAAAAGTAAGATGAATGCAAATGACAACACTGCAATACTCAGCATTACTGAGCATTTTACAAGCAGTTATATATTTGCTTTATATTTAGTAATTTTGACATACAATTCTTTTCAGGAAATGTATGGTTTAAAAAAAATTTGCTGTCACTTCTTGCAACATTACTCAGAGCAAATGAGGGCTAGTGGAAAAGACGTCAAGATTGATTATGAAAATAAGAAACAAGCTTAAATTTACACACCACTTAACACATATTGTACCCTAATATATCAATCTTTAAAATGGTTATAATTTTATCTATGCCATGTCACTTTGAAAATGCCTCCAAGGGCATGCACATAAATAAAACAAAAGCTCTTTAAAAACCAGGAAGACAGAGAGGGAGAGACATCAAGACAACCTGAATCCCCAAAGCACAGAGGTTCATAGATAAGGTTGTGTTTTGCACTTCACAAAATGAAGGAGTGAATAAAATCAGATACTTGATGGATAAGTAAGTAAAATTTAATTTAAAGGAAAACAGAAAGAACATCCACTTTTGGGCTTCCTCTTTGAGGGATACTCACACAGAACAAATTTGAAGAAAGATGTTTGCTTCACAGCAACTAGCTGGACACAACATCTTTCCTACATGAAACATGAGACAGCCTATGTCCCCTACCACTCAACATGTTATTTCATATGAAAGAAAACTGTTACTTACAACAGAAAAGCTGTTACAACAGAAATGTGAATCCTGAGGTAGGTTACCTAGTCATAATGTTAGTGCACGTTTCAAAAAGTAACTCCTAGATATATCAAATCTCTTGAACAAGAGGAACAAAACCTTATCTTAAAGAAAAAAAAAAAAAAAAGAAAAAAACAAATAAGGATATGAACTATCTATTCTATTACCATCATTCTTTCTTCATGTCAAGGTGATACTCCAAATCTTATTCACACTGAACACAACTAGTCGTGGAGACGACAATACATAGCTGCATACCTAGGTTTTAGGAAAAAGCTCAGGGCAGCTTCTTGAAAGCACTGGCAGCACCTCTGTCACTAACATCTACCTTTCCCAGGGCTCTCTCTATGCAGTAAAACGGAGCAACATCCTGAATGAATAAAGCTTCTAGGAAGACCTCTGGCTTTGAGTAACCCGGTCTAGTGAGAGGTGACCCTGCTCATGGCAGAAAGACTGGAATTAGATAATCTTTAAGGCCTGTTACAACCACTCTACGACTTCATAAGACAAATACATAGAGCAAGCCCCTTGGATATCCCAAATGAAACAAAGTCACCATCAAACTCCTGCTGTTACCAGTAATCATTTTCCAAAAATTGCAACACGTTTGAATCTGCAGCCACACAGGTGACCTGGGCGCTAGACAGGTAGGAGAAATAGCCCCTGCTGCCTCTGCCACAGAGGGCCTTGATGTAGAAATTTACTTCTAATTAACAGAAAAATCCTGGGGGGCTCCTGTATTTAACAGAAGTCTCTTTCTTGTGAACAAGAATCACCTGCTGATGATACATTTAAATTCAGATACATC
The DNA here is from genome assembly GCF_964035555.1 of Netta rufina. Lineage (NCBI taxonomy): Eukaryota > Metazoa > Chordata > Aves > Anseriformes > Anatidae > Netta > Netta rufina. The sequence continues at coordinate 27,783,306 of NC_140131.1, read as the reverse complement.
ACAGATAATACATTTAAATTCAGATATGTTGAAATATAAATAAAACAGGTGTGTCACAGGAACCAATGCAGAGCACATCTGAAAGCTGACCTGGCAGTATCTGATGGTACTATGTATAATATATATATTATATATATATCTTTCCACACACCATATATATATATATATTTATTTATATATATAAATATTTAAATATTTAAATATATATATATATATAATATAACTTTCCACAATTAAGTGTTAAAGTATAAGATGTCTGAGTCTTGCAGACAGTGCCATAAAACTGGAGGGGAAGCGTGGAGGGGGGAAAGAAGGCAAGCTTAAGCTCTGAAACTCTCCTTGAATATTATCTTCCATGGACATTTTCTCGCTCATTGAAAAAATACAAGCCTCTAACATAGGTTAGCTTGTAATAGGATTGCAAACATTATCTGATTAAACATCCATAGGGGTTGATGTCTACAGCTAGAATTCCACTGCTCTAAAAATTAAAATTTCAGAACTTTGTTGTTCAAAGCATGGAAGGAAAGGATGGAAGAAAAAAAGATCTATAACCTAAATGCTTTGTATATTACAGAAATACAGGCTTTCAACATCTTTGAATTTATTGGTTCCACTGAAGAGCATTTCTATGCATTTTTGTCTGTATTTGATCCTGTAGGTAATGGACATCTTTAGGGATCTATATTTTGCAAATTTTTATCCCTGATATAGTGCATAATCTGTTCATTTAATAGCTGAGAAAATCAATAATCTATTTTGCTCTACTGATCCATTAACAGCTTTGATATCTTACCAAATACAACCACGTAATAGGGCATTTCTAGCTTTTTGACTCATTCTGACAAATATATCTAAAGATAGCCTATGAAAAATAACACTTAATTACCAAACCTCATTCAATCTATGAGTTTGAGGCTGCATGAAATTACCATTTTGTGTATGGTTTATAGGAATGCTGTTATAGAACTGAACAGTGTGTGTCACAGGGTATTTCATGTGCTGTTTATAGGTAGGATTGAGTCTACTTTTCCATCACATTAGAACATTAGATGTTATCTTAAAGGAGGCTATAGGCAGGTGGGGATCAGTCTCTTCTCCCAAGCACTAAGTGATAAGACTGGAGGAAATGGCCTTAAGTTGCAGCACGGGAGGTTTAGGTTGGATATTAGGAAAAATTCCTTCACTTAAAGCATTGTCAGCTGTTGGAACAGGCTGCCCAGGGAAGTAATTGAGTCACCATGCCTGGAGGTCTTCAAAAATCATGTTGGTGCTTCTGTTGATGCTTAGTGAAATGGTTTAATGGTGGACTTGTCAGTGCTAGGTTAAAGGTTGGACCAGATGATCTTGGAGGGCTTTTCCAACATAAATGATTCTATGATTAGAAAATATTGTTCGTATGACATACAGGCTTTTAAATTCCAGTAATTTATGCCACTGCATAAGTATCTAGAAACATATGTTCCCAGCTCTGAACTCAGCATACATGGCTAAAAGGACTTTTCAGTACCATTCAGTGAAAATGCCTACTATAGCACATCATTTTTTATAATCTCCCTTATAAGTACTAGTCTTTGGACTCCAAAAATTCTCAGACCTCCAGAAATCATTTATTCATACCATGTGAGTGCTTATATATTTATAATACATATATAAATATATTTTTTTATATACATAGAGATGCATAATGAGTTGAACTTGCAACAGTGCTGATTTTGCCCCCCTTTTTTCCCTGAAGTAATTTCTTCCTGCACTTACTTGATTGCTAGACTGTGTGATCTACTAGTAGATCTTGTGATCTACTCCTAGCTCTTACTTTGTTGGAATATTCCTAAAAGGATTCCACCAAAAGGCAGATATGAACATGGAGGCTGAAGTTTCTCTCCTCTCCTTGGTGGCAAAATTCGTATGGTGGGAAAAGGTACAGTCTCTTAAACCCAGAAATGGTGCTCCTGCCACAAGGTACTATGCTGTTACTTGAGCAAATCTTCAAGGGACGATTTTTAACCATTTAATCTCTTTCATTTCCAGAGTCCAAAAGGGGTTGTCAAGACCCTCAGCTGCATCCATCTTAAGACATTTCTGCTTCACATATTCCAACATCTTTCAAATTATTTAACTAGAGCAGCACATGGTATTGCAGATGAGATTTGACTTTATCTCAGCTGAAAAGTTCAGCTGTGAAAAACAGCTGCATCTTACAACTGGCCTCTAGCCAATATCTAACTAATTAATGCTGCAAGGCCCTTCTGCTCCTCTGCCTCCCTCAGCTGAAGAGTATGCCTTATTGATGAAATTACTAGTTTTTGCTTTTTAAATGCAAAACATTGCACTTTGTACATTTTAGTTCATTTGTTGCATTCCAGGCCTAAGGAGTTGTGTCATCAATATATTTTATAAGGACACCATCACTTTGTTTTGTTTAGACCAAGCTATACATACTTGCAAGACCAAGACCACCTCCTATCACATTTTCTTTTTGGTGGTAGATATATATTTTTTTTAATCTTTGCAAATATTGCACAACTTCCTAAGTAGAGGATATCATCCCAATTCAGCCACTGAAAGGAAAATTATGCCCTGTCCTCTGAGACACTGACACACACTCCAACAGCCTTCAGCAACACATGATAGGGAGGAGAGATTTGATGTTTGAGGGTGCTTTTCTCTGACTCTGGAGGACAAATGCAAAAGATAATGCTACTGGATTCAGTCTCTCTCTCTCTCTCTCTCTTTTCTTTTTTTTTTCTCCTGTTTGACAAAGAGACACTGGCTCATAGTCTGGAAATGGAAGCTTCGGAATTTGTGAGGCACGATTAACTCTCTTTGACCAAGAAAAAATATATCACAACACTTCAATGCTGTTGTTCATGCAAAATTAAAAGCCCTTGAAAATATGACTCTTCGACTGAATATGACTTTTCAACTGCTCCATAATGCTAATACATAAACAGCACTCAACAAGTGTTAGAGTTTTTAACTCTTCTTCAGAGTGTGCAGATAATTTCACTATCTTAAAAAGATGCAGCAGACATTTTTTAACTGTTATTACAGTTTTTGTTTTTATCCTTTTTATACATTACAGATACTAGACCAAATAATACAGGTGTTACAGCAGAACAAATGCATACCTAATTTACACGAATATGAAGAAGTGTGCCCAGGAAGACTCTGGCAATGCAGCCTTCAGGGAAACTTCCTCCAGATCCTTCCTTCCTCTGCTTGCTGTATGCATGCTTATGAATAACAGGCTGCACTTTCTTGATCTAATTACAATAGTGGTGCTATTGTATTGAATTTGGTGATACTACATTAAACCACAAGATGTAGTCAAGGAGCAGAAAGGAGTGTCCACTACAGGGACTCAGCACGTATCAGCTTCCCACAGTCACTGTTAAACACAGTGTAGATACTGTTCATCTGAAATCTCTCTAAAGGAATGGAAATTTGGCACTGCAACTCCATTTTATTCTGATGACTGTCTGACTTTCTTGGAAATTGTTTTTTAACAAAAGAAGCTTTATTATTCTCATTAAAATATTCAGAAAAAAAAAATGTAAGTCCTGAGAAAAAGCTGCTCATGAGCTGTGGAGGTAATTTGTTTCCCCTTTCACCGATCTCCCATCTTTGTCTTTTGTCTTCTGGAACAACTAGAACAGCAACTAGCAGTTCCTTGGGTCAATTCAAACCTGTTTGACTTTGCCTGTCTGCTCTTCTGCTCCTGTTCTCCCTATCATTCCAGGTAACTCTATAGTGGCTGTTACTGGACATTAAATTTACTTTTAACACCTCTAACTTTTTTTTTTTTTTTTTTCTTCCCCCAAAACTTATCAACTTCTTCATCTATGCCTGTTCTAAGAAGGTGGAAAAGGGAAAAAGCTTCTGATCCATTATTTACCTTAAGTGGGAACATACACAGTATCTGGAAAGACTTCAAGATATCACACTAACAAAAGTGAAGATTGAAGAGTAAGGGCTGATCTGATGCCCACTGAAGCAAGAACATTCATTGTCCTCAGTGGACATCAGATCAAGTTTTACATGATTGACAATATTTTAGCAGTACTGAAGCTTAAAATTCATTACCTTTGAAGGAAAGTGTGTGGCTTCACAGTCACTTTATGCCATAAAACTCTGGGGACATTTTGAGTCTGGTCACAAAATCTTAAGAAGGATTGAGAATCCTAACACATTTTCTGACAGAACTTGTGTGTTGCAGCAAACGTAGAAAGGTTTCTGAGACACCAAGGAACCTATACATTATTTATGACTGAATGCTACACAGACCTGAAGTCCCTTATTAATCCTTTCACTAAAAATAAAAAATAAAAAAAATCATAGCTAAGATTCTAGTTTATAGCACCTGATTAGTGACCAGAACTCTAGCTTTATATTTAACAAAATATAATACATATTTGCATTTTAATTCAGTAATTGCAGCACTGACCTGAAATTTGAAAAAAAAAAGCTGTTTGCTAATCAAAACCTACTGCTGTACACCTGTTTAGACACTTTCTTTTCTTCCGTAGCAACTACCTACAGTATGAAAATGAAAATTAATACTATTACAGACACATCTAAATGTAAAACGTTTTTCTTCCACTATTTCTTGTTCTGAAAAAAACTTTTAGTCTTCCTCTTCCGGAACGAGAAGCTCAAAACCCACAGACAGTTAATTATCTACTGGGATTCTGTCTTGGTTCAGAGGAAAATCATCACCATTCTGAAAATTAGATTAAACCAGTTTCTCCACTTAAAGCTTATAAACTAATGCCATCTTAACTACAAAAGATTAATTCTTAAGTTACATACGAAAGTTTCCACACTTATACCATGAGATTGGTTTTACTGAAGCCTACCACAAATAGTATTCACATTAAGAAATCCTTGTCATTTGTCTGTAATTTAATGCTCTAAAAAGTTCAGGGTTTCTTTTATGTTTCTGGTAACCGGCCACTTATTTATTCAGAAGAATGTATAACCCAGTTGTATAAAGACAAAGACAAAAGTTATCTGAGAAGAGTGAAGATGAAGAATCAGAGCATTGTTGTTTTCCTGAATGCAGCAGGAATGAAAGCCTACTTCTAAAGGGTTATTTTAATATGATAAGAACTCCTTTCTTTTACTTTAATCCCTTGATATACTGCCCTAAAAATGATACTCAGCCACAGATGCTTTAAGCAATGTACATTTCAGCATACTTAATCATTTATCAAAGCTGAGCGTAACTGTCAGGCGTGCTTCAGTATTGAACCAAAGGTCCTCTGCTTTGCTGCCAGACCTGTAGCTCTTTAGGCAGTACGTATAACTGCAACATCTGCTTTTCTTTCTCTCTCTCTCTCTCTTTTTTTTTTTTTTTTTTTTCCCCTCTATAACTATTCTGCTTTTTACAGAAAACAAAAATATCCTTCATTTGCATGTGCCCGGTAATGCAAAAATGAAATAGAAATCTAGCAATGTATCAAAACCAATGATGGCAAGTTCTTCCCAACATTTTCAGAACTCTCTCAAGACTAAAAAGACAATAGAGCCTAACACGATGGCTAAAAGAGACGTGTTTTTGTGTTTGTTTTTTTTTTCCCCTGCAGATTTTGGAACTATTTAAGCACAGTACATAGCTAAACTAAATAACAGAAGTAGCTGGACAAACTGAAAAATGATGGAATACTTTACTTGCAATTTTCAAAAGTTATTTGGAAACTCTTGGATCAAGCATAACTTGGATGCAGTAACAACCACATTTGCTGTCAGTTATTATATAGCAATATTTCCCTCAGCAATTTTATTTATGGAGATAGCGTCACTGGTATTTGATCAATAGGTTAACATTGATGGAAAAAAAAATTAAAAAAAAGCAACGTGACATTCTTAAGATCACACAGGGCCTGTTACTGCATGACTTGAGTCTTCAGAGAGAATGGCATAGAGATGCTAAAGCCAGGAATGACAACCTCTGCCTTCTGAGCTGCAAGTGGCTTCTTAGCCAGTTGGGCATGGTTGCAATGCAGGGGATTGGTTGTCTAACAAAGGGACTGAACCACCTGGAGAGCTACTCCTAATCCAGGACCTTGGCTGCAGGACATTGAATCCAGTCCTCACAGCTGTTGATTGTCTTTTCCTTCCCCTTCCCATGACGGACCGGCACTCCATCAGGAGAGACATTTCAGTGCACAGCAGAACTGCAAGTCTTCCCCCACTTCAGTGCTCTAGCACACCCAGCAGCTCTTAGCCATGTGAGAATTTCAAAGCTCACGATTCAGGAATTGTGTACCCATGATACTTACACACTAATACACAAAGAATTGGAGATAAGTGATGTGTGTAAGAGGTAAGCTAGCAAAATTCAGAAATTTGAGCAATCAGACATCTTTAGCTTAGCTAGGTGCTGGCAGCTGTGAAGAACTAGGTAGCAATGTTTGATTTGAAGCATGAATTTAGTTCTCATACTGCCATAAGATTTTCATGATATCACAGAAGAGACCAGCTTTCCACTCCAAGTGCTGAAATCCAATATTTGAATGCATTGATGCATTTATTTCAAAGAAATTACTATGAGAATGATACAGCCTAATTAAATTTGAAATGAAAGAGCCATGAGATCTTAAAAAATTATTGATGCATTGCACTGAGGATACTAAACTGCTGACATATACTCTGTGATTCTCCTTCTTTTATTTGGAAAATTATTAGCATAAAAAAAGATCTTTGGCTTTTATTAATTCATCTGATCTACATTCTTATTCCTTACAGGAAATGAAAATTCTTTAATTAAGACATTATAATCGTCTGGACTCAGATTATTTGGGCTAAGAATCAGTAGCACCAAGCAGAGAACTGGATGGAAGGCTTAAGTATCAGGAGCTTCTGAGGAAGTGATGGAAGGAGAATAAAATCATATAATTAAAGATACGTCTGCAAAATAAGGAAACATCAAGCATGGGAAACATCAAGCATATAAGGGAAATGTACATAAGTTTGCTGGGTGGCAAATCTTAATGAAGCTCCAGATCAGGCCCACTGTTTGCTAATGACCCTAAAGTCTCTGTTGTCATCTTAGTCCACATTAAAAGGCTCACAAGAGTCTAGCAGGATATTTCCTATTGAAAACTAGTAATGCATTTAAAATGTTTCATTCACTCTGTAATCTCCATTTTACACAAAGTTGCTAAGAAAAAAAGCGACTTTAAAGAAGTTATCGTAAAGCATTTTGTCAGTGCAGAGACAATGTGGCAGGAACCAGTAGCAACGAGGAAGTTTCCCACCTCACTACCAATAAATTAATCAAAAAATAAGGAAGAAAAGCAATCTGCCCAACTTCTTTTTCCCTTCCCTTGAAATAATCACAGTGCTGTAACTAATTCTAAAGTAATAGGAGTGAAGACTTCAAAAGCTCATTAATATAATTGTATCACATGAAATCTAACAATATTTTTAGCTTTGAATCAGCACATTCAATGTTTCACAGACCTTCTTAAATGAATATCCACAAATAATGGCTGAGATTTTGTTTTATCTGTGTGAAAAACAAAACTATCAGTTGGCACATATTAGCTGATGTTTTCTAATATTAACGCAGCCCTGCAAATATGAGATATTTTCTCATCTCTTCATGGAATTAATTTTAAGTTTTTATTTCACACACACAAAAATAAAATAATAAAGTAAAAGTAAAAGTAAAAGTAAAAGTAAAAGTAAAAGTAAAAGTAAAATAAAATAAAATAAAATAAAATAAAATAAAATAAAATAAAATAAAATAAAAGTCAATGTTTGTTGGAAAGGTTAATTTGACAGAGCAGGTCGGTACATATTCAAATATTGCCCAATATAAACAGAGGAAAAAATAACACAGAGGAAATTATTCCTCTGTAAGTTTCACCACCTCACGTCCAACCCAATGGTAAAATAATAATAATAATTAAAAAAAATGCCAGCACCAATTGTGCCCCAAGGCAGGCTATTTCCCTGAGAAGGGTTACATTTTGCCAGAAATCGTTTTAGAAAAGCTGACTGGAATAAGAGACCACATGAGATGGGTCCAGAGTGACTCCAAGCTCATAATATGGTAGCATGCTTAAGAAAGTCAAGTGATACATTTTCCCTTCACTGTTTTATGATCTAGGGTGGTGCATACAGAAGGCATTGTATTGGACTTTAAGAAAGCTGAGCAGTCAATAAGTTAGTCTTAGGCAACATGCCCAAATTCTTTAATTTAGTGATAGGTACTGGGCATTCTTAGATATTAATCACCACTAGTGGGATACGGTGCTTAGTCCTGAAATGCAATTTGAACATTCTAATTACAAACAGATGAAGGACATTTTCCTCTCTTCCCCTGATGTGCTATATTGAGAGGAATTGGGCTGGGGGATCCTCCTTCCCCTGCTGCCCTTGCAGGGGGTAACAAGGAGGGTATTCATCACAGGCATCTCAGGGCAAACTAGTGAGATCGGACCACCACAGGTTACATGCTTCCTACTCTGTTTTGTTTTTAGCATTAAATCTTCCACTGAATATACATGTGTATATGTGTATATATATATAAACACACACACTATATATATATATATATATATATAAATATATATATATATATTATTATTTTTTTTTTCCTGAGATGTGTTGAATAACATCTGCAGTCTTCTCCAAGTCATCTTGTTCACCTGCTTCCCCCCACATTTTTTTTGTCTTCCCACTTCACATTCTAGGATCTTAACTACATTCTATTCCCTCCTAATATAGCTTACTTAGTTTTAAGTGTTTATGATATTGGTAACATAGACCAACTCATTGGATTCCTTATAATGCTCCAAGCAGAATATTCAGATACCTCGAGGCGTGTGTGCTTTAAAAGTTAACTGCTAATCAACTAAAGCTCAGTAAAAATGGACTATGTAAGTCAAAGCCTCCAAACCAGTCCTTTTTAGAGAACATACTTAATGACAGATAACCTCTATTCGGTTATACTTGATACAGTTCACCTCAAGTTTCATGCTTTTGTTTATCTCTCAAGTTGAGTTAGTGAGTATCTTAGACCTTCTCGTCATTATATCTCCAAGGCTCTTGAAATCATCATCAGATAAACTGCCAACTTTCAATAACTGGATTATTAACTCGAAGGGCAAGGACCTCTCAGAGCTTGGATTCTGCCTCAGTCAGCAAAGGTACAAGGCAGACATCTATATCATTCTCAAAAGCAATTTTTTCCTCTCCCAAATAGAATTTATTTTTCTTTCACACTTTAACTGTTATTACAATGATCTCGTAATTGGTTTTGATCCTTATGTGTATATTTACCTCTATTAAATACTTTTATGACTGGCTACATATGAATTCTTCACAATTTCATGTTGTGGGCTGTTTTGCTAATATATTGTGAGAATAGGATCAGATGTAACTTTTAAATTTCCAGATCTCATGATAAAATAAATTCTAAAAATAGACACCCCATCTCACTCCTTCCTCTACGATTGCTGAATAAACTCAAGGGGTGCATTTTGAAAGACTTTTGGTCACCTATAAATTCATATCAGGTCTGTTAGTGAGGAGTACCTGAGAAAATTAGCATCTGAAAGCAACTGTGATTTTCTTTATAATTTCACAAGACTATAAAATGAGCTGATAATGTGTAAGTAGTTTCTATTCTCACATGTTAATGCCTAACTTTATGCTTCTTCATGAGGATATAAAACACACATTAAAGCAAGAAACAAAGCACCAGTGTATATTGTCAGGAACCTGTCAGCCATTCTGCAATTTTCTGCGTGCTGCTGCTTCCAGCTTAGTTCCTCTGAGCCCTTTTTTTTTGTTTTCTCTGAAGGGTCTTTCTAATGCAATTTCTTGAAAGTAGAATAAGAAAAAGCCCTTATCTTTATAACACACCTATTTTAATCTCTTTGATGCGTGGTAATCCAATATGCATGTAACCTGGGGCTGCTTTCAAAAAAAGATCTGCAAATGATAAGAACCATGTAATTCAGCATGACAATTTTAAGAAGGCATTTGCAAGGCTAGTTACTAGTAGGGTGGAAACTATTCTTTCATCTTGGTATTGATAGGATGGATCAAGCTGATTAGATACAGATTGAGTAATTCTGCATTAGTGGATCAACAGTTTCACTGTAGCTACCTTTAATTTTTCATAGCCTCGTCTGTGAGTGCTTAAAAATGTAGGCAGTAATAAAGTGTTACATCAATTCAGTGACTCTATTCCTATGCACAGGTATGCACGTGGTACATAATGTATGGCTACTAAAAATTCCCTTAGAGCAAGAGATGTCAAGAAGTCTGTTAATGGCAACAGCAGCGTTGCTTTTAAAGAAAAAAATAACTATTTCAAAGACTATCCAGGGAATTAAATGTCAACAAGAAGAGCATTAGAACAGTACTGCTCTCTCTGTATTGCTTCATTCTTGGTTACACACTGACTGCTTTGCCATTGCATGAACAAGAGCATGAGTGCTAAAGTAGCCTTGCTGCAAGAGCCAAACAGTTGCCATTCAAGCACATGCTGTTCTATCACCAAAGAAGTGAGTAAAGAAACAGTTAAGTAATAACTACTTAAGACTTGGAATCTATACAAAGAGGAAGCAGACTGAGAAGTGCAGGACTTATTCCATTTGGGGAGAATCTTGAGAAGGTTTCAAAATCTGGCTTTGAAAAGATAAGTCATATCAATCACTATTAGGATTGTCGTATTGGTGATAAAACGAGGGGCGTTTCAAGATATCTGAGGATTTATGAGGAGATCAGGAAAAAATCTTTTTCCCCCACAGTACCAGCAGTCAGGCACAACCAGGTACAGAGCTATTCTGTTGTTCATGCAAAATGTGAAGCATTAATCAAAAGTGTGAGATGAGGCATTTGCAGTGATAAACAGAATTGGCCAGAAAGCAATTCTGAAAGAAGGGTAATTCTGAAAGTGATCTCCTCAGGTTATTTTGACCTTTTAATTACTTTTACAGAAATATGTGGTGATTCTTCCCAAGCAAGAGTGCAATGAAAACAGATGAAAGTAAGATTTGGGAGCTGAGAATTGGAAATTACATGAATTAACAAAAACCTAAGTGAATCTAAAGCAGACCATGTCAGAATCTAAAGCAGACCATGTCAGATTCCTTCACTGAACACCAAACTGTCTTAGTGCGGTGCACAAAACATCTGTAAAATGATAGGTCATCTAGGGTGAGCTCAACAACCACTCCAGGTTTAACTAGGATAAATAAGCATAAAAACTTGGACTGCAAATGTTGAAGTTGCTTACATTTGAGTGTTTTTTGTTGTTGTTGTTTTTTGATTTCTCAGTAGCTTTAAACGTTAATACATTTTACCCTCACAAATGCTCAAACTTGGAGACAAACAGTCACATTTTAGACCTTCTACAGGTGCTAAACAAGGGAAATCTGCCTCTAACTAGTCTTGCGCGATTAAATTGCAAGACTCCACTCCCACTTGAAAAAAGGTTCTGTGATGGTCCGACTGCAGAACAAAATCTCATTTTCAGCTCACAGTTTAACAACCAACCTCCCCAAGATATATGTAACATTTCTATTTGGCTTTTCTACCTAATGTCACTAAAATATCAGAAATTAGCCATTTCCTTACTTATCTAACTAGCGTGAGAAAAGGACATGTTAAAATAAATTAGTAGGGTAAGAAAAATTAGAGCATGGCAAGGACTTAACAAGCAGCCTGTCATTTGGACAAACAGTGGCATCAAAACACATACTAGCGCAGATACCTATAAGGTTAAGAAAAATGTAAAAAAATCTATACCAGAATCCTTTGTTTAGTATGGGATTTGATGCTGTAGTTTTCATAAAAATATTTTAAAATATTACATTAAAAACAAAACAAAACACTTTATTTTCCCTTCAGGTGCTACTGTAAAGGACTACCTTTCTTGGAAATTTATTTACCACCTAGTTCCTGAAGAAGCATTATGAGACTGGGGATGGAAAAATCTATGCTGCAACAGTGTGCAAAATAGCAGACACAGCTGTAATAAAGGAATTTGTGTTTGCTTGCTTTCCCTCCTCACCTAGTGGCAAACCATTATATGCTTAGCAATACTGATAGCTCGCACTACTGCAGTAGCCATAGTGGGACACTGCCTGTTCATTACCTACAGTTCCCATACTTCAGTAGTAAATAGCAAATAAGATCTTTTGTAAGGAACACTTAGTCTGGTCGGCAGGAACAACTGAGCAGCTTCCCCCCGACTTCAATGTGGACATGCAGATGTTTCTTCTCCTCTTGGCTGAGAAGTAGACTGAGAAAAATTAGTGGAAGTAGGGTAAGAAAAATTAGAGCATGGCAAGGACTTAACAAGCAGCCTGTCATTTGGACAAACAGTGGCATCAAAGCAAGTTAGGAGCAGGAGACAGTGGTTTAAAAAGAAACCATAGAGGAAGTGAGTTCAAAACAGTAGGGAGGGAGCAACCTGACAGACTGAGTGTGACTGTCAGACATTGCAGCTGCCTTTGTATATGTGCAGCCTTGCAAAGCATCCTGTGGAGGAATGGCAGGGACATAGGACTGCCAGGTAGGGAGAATGACCAGGTGCTCCTCTTTGTCTTGCACTCTGTACTTCCCTATTTATTTCTCTGCAGGAAGATTAAGACACCCATATCTTGGTAGTCCTAACCCCCAACTGCTTGCTGTGTTCAGGCTGGCTCAAATAACAAGTGTTATTTCTGGACTGTAATTCTTAAAGGCACTATAACTAGGGTAACGCAAGTTTTTTCTTTATTGCGAGCACGGTAAAAGAAGTCTATTTCATTTGGCAAGGTGACGGGGATATAGGAGGGCTGACATTGCCAGCACTGGCTGCCACCTAGGCACGGTGTATTTGTGGGGTAAGGTACCACAACACAGATCAGCAGACAACTCACAGCTTGTTGCCCTGTAGATAAGGTGGAGTTTTGCAGGGGCAATGAAATAAAGTAGTACATTCAAATAAATTCTTAAGCAAAGAAATGTGTTAAAAGAGATTGGAGAGGAAGGCAGGGGCTATTCCAAGGACTCTTGGTGGGAGGAAAAATCAGAAGGGGGTAGAACATCTGCTGGTCCAGGTACTTCTCTCCAGATGGTGCTCCTTCCTGTAATGACCTTCTACCTCTCCCCCATGCCATTAGCTCAGGTGTTGTACATTCTTCATGGGTGTCCCCCATTCTCATGCACTCCCCTCCTCCCACCCCCTCACTGCTAGCTGCACACTGCCAAACGATGCTGGGTTAAACAGATCCTTTTCTGATCCAGCATGACCACCCTCCTTGAGCCCATCGCTCCCCCAGGCTGCCAGAAAGATACTTGTACTGCTTAACCTGGTCTAGCCCCACTGCTGAGCAGCAGGAACATCTAAAGGCAGCCAGAGGCATTCTTGATTTGGGGGCAGGGATGAAAGGAGAACAAATCCAGACAGGCTGTGCTTGGGCATGCTTTAGCCAGAGCAGCAGCCGTTGGAGAAAAAGAATGATAATGTGGTGCTTTAGAGGCCAGGGCAGGCTGCTCAGACTCCCTCTTGGTTCCCTCCTGTATCACAACAATCCACAGCCCTGTGCCTTATGCCTTGCTGTTCTCCAGTACAGCGTCTGTGTTTTCTGAACACAATTTGAGTGTTAGACAGTTGAAAGAGGTGAGAAAGTTGTCACAGCTGCCAAGGCAGAGGGAAGGGGAGGGCAAAGGGCAAATCCCAGTGCTGAGTCCTGCTTCCTTTAGGAAGAAAGAAAGTGGAGGCAGAGAGAATAGCGTTTCTGTCAGTTACAAGTATTTACAGTCTTGAACAGGGATTTAAATGACAAAACCATCAAAGTACAGAAGCATCAGCAAATCCTATAGCTCCCTGGACTCCAGAAAGAAGCTGGTTCAGACCTTCAACCATCAATTGCTTTTTGTTTTCCCCAAAGACACTGCATTTAAAACACTGTCTCTTCATGCTTTCATTTCTGAAGTCTGGTTACAGAAAGTTCACCACTGGTGAAGTATGTGCCAGGAAGAACCCACCTTGATCTTGATACTCTGTGTTGATATTGAGAGAGGTTTTTGGGATGGAGAGAAGGTTAAAAACATGAAGAATTCTTAAAAGTTTTGCACTAGTACCAAAACTTGCTGTCTCTCTCTAAAGCACAGATACGGCTTATAGAGCAGAATTACTTTAAGTTTAATGACACCGTGATGATCCAAGCTGACTTTAATGACATCAGCCTACAATAGCAGCAATAGACAGCATTTTGCAATAGTTAGCAAACATTTTCTCCTGTGTGTTATTAATCTTAGTGTCCCAACAAGAATAAAGAAAACATGCTCAACAACCTCCCTGCACCAGGAGTAACACTAGAATTTAGAAGATGATTGCCTATGTTTGTGTATGGAAGGGATTCAAAGATTCTTACCCTGATGGTAATTTATTTTGAATTAAATTAATTTTTCCCAAAGCAGAAATTTGAAGCTGTCATAAAAATAATACACTTCTGTAAGTACTATAAGTAGAAACGAAATCTAACTTTCTTTATTAATTTAGATGTAAAACAAAGGCCTAGCCATTGCTATACACGTGATTGAAGGGCTTAAGGACATTTACATGCTTATGTAACTAAACTTGAAAAGGTGGTTTCAACTTCTGGCTCAGAAAAATAATAATATTTTATTGCATTGCATACATCTTGCTGCAAGATTTTCTTGGGTGTTTGTGCGATCAGAACAATTTTGTAACAAGTGCTGGCTGATTTAAAAAAAAAAAATCAACAACCAACAGATGTGCAGAATTTGATATTAACTGCAGTTTAGAGATTCAACTGAAGAGATGAATGTGTGGTCTGGTTCAGTGTGGTCCCAGGCACATACTGTAACCCGTGCAATAAACAGGAATGAGCCCTTCACTTGTACAGCTCTAGTTTCATTATTTTACTATTTTAATAATCAGAGACAGTTCTGGGGAAAGTTGAAGTAAGAAAGAGCAGATATAAACATTTTCAAACACCTTTAGGTTATGCCCAGGTATATACAAGGGAGGTATATATAAAATTTTAATTAAAATAGCATTAATTACTGAAGGAATAGCTGAATTAACAAGGGAGAATGAGCATGAAGAGCCTGTTTTCAGATGGTCTAGCTGGGGTAAATTACTCCCTAGAGAACTATATTGTAGTCACAAAATCAGAACATTACCGATGCTAACATATGACAAAGGACAAATGAAGGTCTAGTTAACAATGTAATAGCTTCTTTTCAGAACAGCACAGATCAGACATTTAGTAAAATCCCCTTGTTGCTGAGAACCTTCATGAAGATTAAGTAAAAGAAGCAATGGTTCAAAACTGTTTCTATAATGTATAATTATATACAGCGTATATAATAATATACAGTATAAAATAATATACAGTATTAACTGAAATGATATTTTAAAAGTAACTCAATTATCAGGGAGAATGAATAGGCAACATCTGTATTCTATTCTATCCTATCCATCTTTTTGCCAACACAAGCAGTTGTATCACTGCTGTTGATTATGGGAAGAATCTGATTTTTATACTTGTGAAAATACACATCTTACAGAAGAAAAGGTTTGCACACAACCAAGACCTATGCTAAATATTGGTGTATCTGTATTAGAGAAGTGTTGTCCTGACTCCTATGGCAATGAAAATTGTATGGCCACACTGCCAGTTTCAGTTTTTAGCTCAATAACTGAGAAACTCTGCTGTTTAATTCCATCAAAATCCAATGGATACAGGGTGGGGAACAACACCATTCTCAAAGATAATCAAGTTCCTAAAAATTTCATGAAAAATGAAACAGGAAAAAAAAAAAAATCAGAAAAAAAAATCACCCTCAAATTAGCACTCCGTTGGATGAGAAAGCTTCTTGTTGCAGCTACCTAAAGACCAATCTACACCCTGGGAATATCCAGCATATCCAGCACAGAGATAAGTCCAGACTAACAATGCCAGATCCTTTTCCTAGGAGAAAACATGGTTATTTATAGGTATTAGAATTTAAGAATAATGGACAGGTATCAGATGGAAAACTAGTTTAATTATTAAACAGAAGAAAAGTTGTCTGAAAACCATGTCCGTTGATTAGTGGTACACTGTAGAGTAATTGAGAATCCAGTAAGACAGCAAAAATGCATGTTTTATATTTAAATAGTAGGGAAAACTAGCTGAAAGAATCATGAAACCCACAGCTTCATGTAAAAATGCATTGTAGACATACAGTATCCAATCTCCCTGTTGCTGTGGCAAATCCTCCATGTAAAGACCATGCAATACTACAGCCACAGCCCATAAACAGCTTTTAGACCAAAACACTTTCTCTGCTAATGTTGCCAGAAACTTTACCTGTGCTGGTTCTGAGTTGTACTCTAAAAGCTAAATTGGATTTGATTTGTTCCATACCTTGGGTATCTTTAGTCCCCTTCATCTCTGCAGATTTCTAGACTCTCCCTATCCAACACTTAGGCTCACTATTTTTCTGACACCACAGACTTCAATTTTTCAGCTACTCCCAGCCCCAGTCCAATTTCTATATTCTTTCTGCATTGAAACCTGTCAGCTACATCCTCCTTTTGTCTTGCCACTTCATACTGACAGCAGAAAAACAAGCTTCCACTCTCAGATCAAGGCCAGCATGGCTGAAACCAGCTTAGTCCTGCAGTTGTTCAGAGTCATACTCAGTCCTTTTTTTTTTTTTTTTTTTTTTTTTTTTTTGTACAGAAAAGGTCATAGATGCATCCTGACAAAACATACTCAACATACTCACCACCAACCTAAGGTGTAAGTACCCCAGAAGAAAACAACAACAACAGAAAAGCTATCATCAGAATCATCATTGTGAAAGAGCAGTTAAACACATCCTGAACTCAGTCTCCTTGTATTGTTATCTAAGAGAGAGTTTTCCAAAATAATTCCTTTTAGTATATGCTCTGTAATACTCATGTTTGTGATCAGATTTGAAAGGTTCTAGCTGAAAGGTTCTAGCATGTTTGTAAGACACCTGCATTAGAGAAAGGTTTATCTCAGTGCTCAAATGGCATGTTTGCAAGAAGTTACATGATATCTTATACCTTCGTGTCTGCACTGAACATGAAATTTCACAGACAAGAAGAAACATTTCAGGGAAGCCAAATATTTAAGACCCTTTTCATTTTTAAAGGAAACTTTTTGCAACAATGAAGGATCATCCCTTTTTGTCCAAAAATATGCTGTATAGGCTTAAATCTGAAAAACACTCCTTGGCTCTCTTTCAAAGGTGTACTGTTGGTGGAGACATGAGAAAGTCCAAGGCAGTATTGGATAGCTCCATAGGCAGAGTATGCTGGCATAAAAACAGCTTCAAAAATACTGTGACGGTCAATTGTGTAGATATCTCTTCATAACTATTGTAACAGAAGCACCTTCTTTGCTTTCTGATGACCTGTTCTAAGTATGATAGAAAAAAAATATTTTCATATGTATATTTATTGGGGGATATACAATTCTATACTCTTAAATATTACTGTATTGTATGCTCAAAAATGTCTAGGGAGGCCCATATATGTTTGTGAGCTTGTGTGCAACTTGGATATATCTGACTTGGAAGAATGCTTCCTCCCTCCCCCCCCCCCCCCCAATTTCTTTTTCCCTCTGTTAGAGTATTTACAGTAGAAATGGACCTTTCCAATGGCTTTTATGCTGTGAACACGGTTACAGTCAAAATTGGGAATTAAGGCATCACGTTCTCATGACACATTCAAGGTCACATTCTCGGTACCCCTGCCTGCTCTATGCAGTCAGAGCAATAAAACAAGTAATGTTTTCACAGTGAAGTGCAGATCTCATTTCTTCTGTGCATCAGGACAGTAAGAAACCTTGTATGGTACATAAATATCAAGATTTTGGCAATATTATTAACTTCAAAGTTTTGCAATTTTATTTAGTTGTCATGGCTCAGCTGGGATACACTACTGTTGAGTTCTGTGCAATTTGAAATGACAGAATACAAGGCAGACCATGTTACTATTAGGCACATGGAGATTTTAAGCAATGCAATCACTGATAACAAGTGGTGTACACAGCCACTAAATGCTGTAACACTAAACAGCAGACTATTTGAAGAATGACATATCTTAACAAAAAGAGAATAAACACTATTTATGGCCTAATATTTTTCATGCAAACTAGGACTGTTCTGTGAGAGGCAATTTCCTAGAAAATAAAATGTTCATTCAAGGTTATATATGCTCAGTTGTGTGTGCATGTGTACGTAAATACACAAGCATGACTGTATGTATCCAGACTAATGAAGCTACCTATTTCAAGTTACATTTTGCTCCTTTAATGTAAGATTGCAATAAAAGACAGTGACAGATAAGGTGATGATGAGAGCTTCAGACAGTAGTGACATGTTTCCTTTTTCCTCCGTCAAATAAAGCTATGTAGCATATAAGCTATTCTGAAGAAAACTATTCATGTCAGCATACACTGGCAATTTTGGGAATGTCTTTAATAAGCACTGTCTTGTCATGCTGTATGTATATATATTCCGTCTCCAGGACCATTTTGTACTGGACTAGCTGCTATTTTTTCATTGTATCTTGAAATAAATTAGCACAAAACTAAGGTATACTTCTGGTAAAAAAGAACAGTCTAACACTTTATAGTATAAAACTTAACCGCCAGACAGAGCCAAGAAAAGTGCTAAAGTATTTATGCAATACAAAGAGTAAATATTAAAGACAGAGAAAACAGCTTGAGGAATAAATTGGAGGGTACTTTGTAGAGTATGCTGTCAGAAGGGGTTGCAGACAGTTTCTTTGAAGCTAATGTACTCAAATTTCCTGGGGCTGGTGCAGCCTAGGGCTGGAGCATCATGTGAATGAGACATATTTCTGTCTAATCCTGCTGAAGACAGATAAGTCTGCCAATTGAACCTGTGCAGGCCTGACAGCCAACGGCACCAGCTTTGTAATAGCAAAAGACTGATGCTGAAACACCACAAATGGAACAGCACTCTTTGACAGCAAGAAACCAACATGTTTGACAAGAAATTGGAGGCAAGATCTTTTCCAGTCAAACAAGATGTCTGTTCATAGAAAGCATCAAATCTACCTTGCCAGAAAAGTTCAAGATTCATTTTATTACTGATGTTTTGTGCTTCTTCCTTTCAGAGGTATGTTAAAGTTTAAAGAAACATAAGTGACACTTCTATATTCCTCAAGCTTCTCAATAAGGCAACGTCCTCTTTCACTTCTCCCTCAACAGAGAGCATTAAATACAAATCTGAGTTGTAGTTGAAAAAAAACAAAAACCAAAAAACAACAACAACAACAACAACAAAACTTTAATGTGTTTTATGATATTCAATATACTTACTGTTGTCAGAGTTATCTTTCATGCTTTTTTTATTCATCAGTGTTTGGAATTAATTTAGATAGCTTCTGTTTTTCTTCACTTTTATACTCAATATATAACCACTTCTTTCCTACCTTTCCTCCAAAGCTCTGCATTAATGGATAAGTTTGAAATTCTAGGCTATCTGAGCAAAAGACAAAGCTCCTATCAACTGACAGTTTGAAGGGGATCTTTGGACTTCAGGATGAAGTTTACTTGAAGGCAAATGAATACATTTACTTGTAGATGTATTGGTGGGATTTATAAAAAAAAAAAAAAAAATCGTCTTGAAAGCACAGGAAGAGAAAAAAAGGAAAGGAGTAAGGCCACTTGACACAAGGAATGCTTAGTAATTAAAACTAAACAAGGTTTGTCACCAAAACTGAAAATGCCTGCTTATCCATTGGCTTATAAAACAGATATGGCATGGCTAGCTACAACAGATTTTAATTAAGTAGCCAAGAGGTCCTTCTAGTACTATTCTAAGATTCTCAAAAATAGCAAACTGACAGAAATCTTTTAACTCTCAGAAATTTTATGTACCTCTGAAAAAAAAAAAGTCATGAAATTGATAAAAAAATCCACAAACTCAATAGGAATTAAAAATCAGCTGAACTACACTGAAAGAATTTAGAATTCATGTATCCTGCTCTCTTTTGTTCCCAAGTTTCAGAACACTGTACTGAGTTCTGTTTTATGAGGATCATTTCAGAAATTACCAGGAAACATCTATGTTCATATTCTTAGGACCATTCTACATGGATTTATATCCAATAATCCAAACAAGCAGCATATCCACATGACTGAGGAGTAGTCAGGGGTCATGTTCTATGACAATAAAATTCCCCAAAGCAGCCAATTTTAATTTCGACCTATCTTAAGTATACTGTATTGTTTGCTTCTTTGAAATATGCAAAATTGGACTACACTTCAAATAGTAATTGTATTCCAGAATTGTTTGACAGAAGAAGATATATGATGCTGATCTAATACATTAAAAATAGGATGAGGGAAAGTCAGTAGAATGGAAATGTGTTAATAAATGCAACTGTATCAAAAATAATTTGGTAGTATCTTATTACTTCATACTTCAAGACTTATTTACAGAAGAACTTGAGAAATAAGCACTAAAAATTCAACTCTAAGCTGAATCTCACTGTTTGCCACTAGCACTCATGTTTGCAGTTAGCAAAATCTATGACAGAGCTGGGTCTCCAGAAAATACCTATATTTTCAGAGGACCAAAAATAATAATGGAAATATGAGAACAGATTTATTTTTTTACATTTTCTGCTATATATAAAATATGTATATTGCTGAAATATGGCTAATTTAATGCCTAATGCTCAAAACACATAAGAACAGAACAGTTCAAAGAAATATTTCACTGAAGATATATTTTTGCAATTCTAGATATCCTATTAAATATTAGAGGTTGTTCAAATGCCTTTTATTAGGAGTCCAACCCATAGAGCTTGATATCCAGATCATGCCATTCCCTGCCCAAGTTCTGCTCTCTCGACTAACTCAAGAACTACAACTGATTTACATGCACAGAAAAAAAAAAAAAAAAAGGAAAAAAAAAAAAAGAAAAAAAAAAGCAGTTGCCATTACAAACAGCATCAAATAATCCATCTAGTGCTGTGTGCCATCTCCAACAGGGACCATAGAGCTTTGCTTCAAAAGACATATAAAGCTTTTGTGGACAAGGTTAACCAGTGACAGGTGACGTTTCTTCCTGACTACACAGTCTTAAGTACTATGGGCCAATGGACAGATAAAATGCATAAAAAAAAAAATCTCTTTTGAAAGACTTCATAATGCCCTTGCCCTTATTTACTCTTATTAAAGGATAGGGGCATACTATAACATTTAAAACCTTTGGGTATAATAAGGACCATGGATTGCATAGAAATATGGGAATTCCAGCCTGATGTAGAGAATTACTATCAGTTAGGTTAGTTGCCTCCTTGCATGCCATTTAGCAAGGCAAATTGGATAGGCAGCGTTTATAACATATACAGCCCAGAAATAAGAATTTACGATTTCCCCAAAGGCAATCACCTTTTGCTAAAGAAATAGCATACTTACTTTTCTGAGGACAACAAGCTGTGGTATTTATGCAAGGGAAAGTGAAGAGAAAGTGATGGTAAGAGGAAGGCAGCATGCCACATAGCACAGGTATTTTTCTGAGGACAAATTAGAGAAGACAACAGGATGGAATAGGTAGTAGGTACTAAAAAATTATGAATACAAAGGAAAAGAAATCAGAACACATTCACTTTGTATCACACTAATTAGTTTTGAAAGCAAAAAGCTCACTAAGAGTGCAATAAATTACAGTGCACAAGACCCTGGATTTAATTAGAATTACCTTGTATACGTCAAAGTTTTTTATTTAACGATTAAGTACTTCAATTTGATATCATTGTGCTGTTTACCAAGTCAAAAACCACTGAAATGTGATTATACAAAGCTGTTTGTAATGCTGTTTAGTAGCAATTCTTATCTCTTTCTTCTCCCTGTAACAAATTCTTGGCTTTTAACTGGTTATAAAATACAATTACCTATTTGAATTAGAACTAGGGGGATTTATATTGCCATAGCCATTGATGTGATCTTTAATGAGCTACATTTTGTACTTTGCTAAGCAGTATTCTAGAAAAAAAAATGCTTAAATGACTGGACTGATCTAGTTTCCTATATTTTTAAAAGCTTTATTATGGCCAATGAAGCTTTCACATGTAACCTCTCTAACATCTTCTGCTTACTGACCTCAAAAATTCTGGTGAAGTTTCCACGGATTATTATGAAAAATTCATAGCTGTGAACACCAGTTTCTCATGGTAAGTTATAAACAAAAATCTATATTTAAAGTTATGTATACAAAGTCAAGCTCATTCACAACTTAATTTGGAAAAAATATGGAGGCACATCACTTTTGCACATACCCGTGGTTATATTTTAGATAGTATTTTCAGCGTAGTACAGCAGATAACTTTGCGTTATAACTACTATGATACTGACTTTCAACAATAGTTCATCCTCTCTTGGTGGTGGATTTTTGTTTTCATTTAAGAGGAGAATTAAAAAATTAAATACTGCAAGTCATAAGGAAAACAGTACCAGGCTAGTAATTCATGATCTCCACCTTTTGGCAGGACTGTACTGTACCTGAGGTTTCAAATAATTACCAGAGCTGTAGATAATAGCCTGCATTAAATCTGTTTTGACTAGAGACATACAAAGCCAACATTCCATTGGAGTTTTCATCCACTGAATATAGTGTGTGATTTCACAATGTGCTCAAAATACAAACAGTTATTGAGGACATGATATGAATGAGTAGTGATGTTGTATGTTGTAACCATATAATGTAACTTTGTTGAATTAAATGCCACAAAATAAATTTGGAATACAAGTAGATAGTCTGCTTGTTAATGAAATGAAATCCATTTCCTAAGGTCCGGTGTTGATTTTGCTGATCTCCTAAATATTGAGCACAGAGCCAGGCTTAGGGATGCATAATTAGGTGCATTTTTATTATATCCTGCATTACATAAAATAGTTCTGCAAAAACCAGAGTTGGGGTCTATAAGTCAGAAAAATGAAAACATCTGAAAAGAGAAATCAGAAGAGCACCCAAAATTGTCCTTACTGTATTTTGAACACCAAGTGATTTTTTATTCCTATCCATGTCCTTTTTAAATTGAAAAATGAAATATTTCATATGGTTCTTGGCATATGAAATGAAATATTTCATATGGTTTTAATATTTTCCACATTAATTCTCTTACTATGCATTTAATCTAAGGTTATTCTTTTATGTTTCTTCTTGCCTACTCTCTTAATTCTTTTTCCTTTGACTCCCTTTTCTAAAGGAAAATTATAAGAACAAAGTGATCAAACTCTTTCTGCAAGTGATTATGCTCTGTATTTCCACTGTTGTTTCCTTTTCTTCTCTGTTTCCTTTTGTTTCATTCTTAATTCTACTTTGGTCTCTATTCTGTGAGAGAATCCTTCTATATTGTTTTTTCCTTACCAGTTCAAGTTCTTTAGCTTCTTACCACCACTGTTGCTTTATGTATGCAAACATTCAAGGTTTCTCTCCCCTACATGCCCCCCTAAAGGCAAGCCACAGAGCTCCCTCACCCATTCCCCATGCTTCTCACCACCAGAGCTGAGGGTGACAACTGGGGGTCCAAGAGGTGTTCTATAAACTACTCCTGCACAGGAAGGCAATAGCAGATGCTATTTTCTCCTCTCCAGAGGTTACTGTAACATAAACTACAGAGGAATACAGCTGTATTCCTCCTTTCCTTTGGAGAGAATTCATTATCAAGGAAAAATCAGGTAGGGATGCCAAAGCTGGTCTCCCCACCCTCTAAATGAGAAAGCAAAGCACTTGTAAGGTGTCCAAATCTTCCACAATATGACTTCTTCTTGTGCTGATTGGTTGGAAGAGGATTTTGGTACCTCTCTAAAAATGAGTTTGTTATTACAACAGAAGAAGAAACAGCATTAGAATGAAGAACATTCCAAACATCTGTCCTTCATGAACTACTGATTTCCTGAGCCAATTAAAAATAAAAAAATAAAAAAGAGAACAAGGTTTCTCCAAGAGCTACTTGCAAATTAACATTCTTTCCAAGAATTGAACTGCAGTTGCAAAAATATCTTGCTGAAACAGCCCTGTTTTAGCTGAGATTCTTCTGAAATATAAAGCTACAGAAAGAAGCCCTTTGAAAGTGATTTTTTTTTTTTTAATCAAAAATTATTAGTTCTTTCATTAAGACAAAGAATCAGAGTAGGGGTTTGCCATGAAAAGCATTTTTTGTGGGTTTTGTGTTATGATACAGCTGCTTAATGCAGAAGCCCATGTAGTAAGTACCCCAAGGTGCACTCTGGAGACAGACTGCATCCCTGCAGTGAAGGACAAACTCTCAGCATGGGATTCCAGCCTGGGGACAAGCTGCCAGGCCTGCAGTGTCTAAAATATTTTCCAAATGTCTGATTAAATTTTCCTTATGTTCCTCTGGAAAATCCAAGTCTGAAGGGTAATTCTCCTCATCTAACTTAAAAACCCTGTTAGGAAACGTTTTAAAAGGAACAAAATATTCAATTCCACAGTTCAAGAACATGGAAAACTTTGATTTAGATTAAGCTGCTGGGTTCTGCAAAAATATGCACAAGACTTAAGGACAATACTAGTAAGTTTGTCTGCGGAAACATGCAATTTGTCAAAATTATCTATATCCAATTTGAGAAGAACTAATTAATATTTTTCACACACATCCCTTTATCACAATATCATGTCTATTTTAAGAGTGAACATATATTCACAAAGTTACATCTTTGTTTGGTGAATCCACCCAATTTATGCCAGGATGGTAAAATACAAACTTAATTTTCCTCACAGGAGATGAAGGAAAACTGTTCAGCAAGGTAATAAAAATAAGTATCAAAATAATAAAACAAAAATAATAAGTTAACAAAATAATAAATATCTAATGACTATAATCAAATAAAGAAAAACTGAAACTCTCTTGCATTCTCACATTTCACTAGAATGAACTCTACCATTCTAAGTAGAGTTGATGCATGGAAGAAGGAAAGCCCCTGAGGCTTTCTCCTTGGGTATGAGATGCAGGTTTATTTCTATCCATCAGCAATTCTGTGGAGATTGATGGTTCAGAACTCTGTCCTTATCAAAACTAATATATAAATTTCTGCAACGAAGACTTTGTTTCAGCAAATCAGCATTTCTGAGAAAAAGACATTGAACTTTAAGAAATTCTTCAGTAGCTTTATTAGTTCTGCTGATTGCCTTTTCCTTCCCAGTTGTAGCTATATGAACTTAAAAAACTAGTAAACACTAACTTTTGAATCATAATACAGAACAGAAGTGAGTGGCCACAGAGCAGCAGACAGTTGTTTTTCAGCACTGTGTCAGAAGGCATCTAGTAGCAGATGCTAAGGGAATGATTGTAAAATGTATAAAATGATCCAGTCTAAAATACCTTTCTAGCTTCCAATAAGCAATGTAAGGCCTATCAAGTTGGAGGTT
The DNA here is from genome assembly GCF_964035555.1 of Netta rufina. Taxonomy (NCBI): domain Eukaryota; kingdom Metazoa; phylum Chordata; class Aves; order Anseriformes; family Anatidae; genus Netta; species Netta rufina. The sequence goes on along the minus strand of NC_140131.1, from coordinate 27,757,872 downwards.
ATAACTAGATCATTATTAGCTACCCATCCTACATACTTTTTTTTTTTTAAAAAAAAAAAAAAAACAAATGTCTGCGACACAGCATTGTCTCCACCACTGGAGCCCTGATCTCCACAACAACAACATGCCTTGGAAGACTGTCACATACCAGAGTGAAATAGCAAACGTTAAGATCAGAAAATGTCTTTTGTTAGAAATACACAGTTCTATCCGCATTCCATCAAAAATACTAGAGAGAGAAAAGGTCAGTGACTCCTGTCTTCAAGAAGCAGCCAAGTTATTAAGTACTGAGAAAAATGTCCTTTGATGACATGGAATAGGGTGGTCTGCACCCAATGCAGTTATGAACTCTTCCCCTGCATTCTGTTCCAGGCTTTTACCCTCAGCATAATAGGAAGAGCCATTTGAGAACACTCCTATTATTTAGTACTTGCATAGGAGAAAACCTGCTAAAACACCACAGAGATACCCCCACCTAAGCAGGGATACTTGTAAAAAACACGAGAAACACTATTCACAAAACAATTTTCTAGAGTTATACTACTAGGTTATTTTGTATTCTTTGTAAAGATTAATATACTGAACACAGTTTTTGAACAGACTATCTGTTCAAAGACGTGACTTATTTCATCTATTCTAATTTGAACCTTCACATTTAGGATCAGCCCCTACTTGCCTTGGTCTTCAAGGAACAGAGCTCATAAGGTAACTTTAAAAGCAATTTTGTAGCAAGCCTTACAGGAACTAGCTGCTTTATTTCTGCATTTATATAATGCTATTTTAGTTATGCAGGCTGGTCCATCCTTTATCTTTAAGTGGCTTGGGAGAGCTGCATAGAAGGCTGTTAACTACCTGAATCCATATACCACTATATGTAACATAAGACTCTAAAAATATTCATCTGGACAACAGCCCTTTGACAATATTCTTTTAATCTTCTCAAGATTATTTCTGGTAAATAAAATAGTGGTATGGTTAAAAAAAAAAGAAAAAGTAACATATCAAGATTATATGAAACATGCAAGAGGTTCAAAACTATTGACCCCATCCTATTCTTCTAGGGTGTGATTTATTCTTCCTTACTGTAATCAATGTTGGATCAATGCAGTTTTATCCCCCAAGCTTACATCATCATTATAACTCATCTTTGTTTCAGTTCACATAAATGTCCTCTAAAGATCAGTGGGAAAAACAAAACAAAACAAAACAAAAAACTGTAATAAAAAGGAAACTGATATACTGCATCAACAAGGAAAAAAAAAAAAAAAAACACAAAAAAAAACAAAACACAGAATACTGAGAAAATCAATAGGTTTATAGACATATGGCAGAGAGGAAGGAAGAGAGCAAAAATAACCAATGTCATGCAAACCAGAAAAGATTTAATGATTTGTTTTGAATCATCTAAGCCATTTACATTGCATTGAAGAGAGAAAAAACAACAATTTTTTGTAGCATTATTTTTGAAATCAGTACTGAAATTTCAGTCTGAATTACATCCTTACATAGAGGTAAATATGTGTATAAGTTGCATATCTATGTGTAAGAAAATGTGCTGCTGAAGAAACTCAATATGTGAAAAATTCAGATTATTTCATTTCCCTTCTCTAAAATGTATCCGATGGTGACAAGTTAGTAGGCTTCTAGGTAACATATCAGAACTATAAAGCATACCTTTTCACAACAGAAAGGGATCAGCTTCTCACTATGTTCTCTTCCTTCATTTTAGACCCATTTACGATATTTGCATGCACCCTTCACTGTAACAAAGGATCGTGCTTACTGTAGGCAAATGACAGCAAGTTTCTCATTCTAAAACTCAAATGCAGCTTGATACAGTTTTCTTAAGAAAAAAAATCAAACAACAACAACAAAAAAGATACCTTCAGACAAATGAGAAAACGTTGCATTGATTGAATGAGTCAAGAGCTAAGCCAAAAATATTTAGACTAAGATAAATTTTCCTAAGTAACCCATTTCTCAGCTGAAGTTCTAGGCACTGCTTTCAGTCCTGCAGTTGTCCAATGATGACTGTTAATAATCCAGAACCACCATTACTATCTGCTTATCTTTCCCTGAAATACTTAGATATTCAAAATGGTTGATATAACACTCAGTATCAAACATACACATTGGAATCTGTATTAGGATACAGTGTTTATTCCAGTATCATTACAATTGCTGTTACTTATCTATTATTTCAGGCTCCGTTGTATAGATTATTTATTTCTATCAAGATAATTGTGATATTTGGTGTTTCATAGTGATTACTTCCAGATATGTTTTGTATATTCTCCATTCTGTTCTAAGTACTAAAACACTGAACGTTGTCAGTTGAACAAGAAAAAGAGGGTTGACACATTAAAGGTTCTCAGGTACTTGGTAGTAGCTATTAAAAGACAAGCAATTTTTTTTTTTTTTTAATTTATTTTTTTAAGCATTTGACCAACTCAGCCTTCTATTTTCATTTGAGCTATTTTCAAACCTTTTTTTTTTTTTTTTTTTTTTTTTTTTTTTGGCAAGCTCTTATAACAACTCCATAAATTTGTTTCTGACAAGTCACCTGAAAGTATACAAAAGCCATCCTTGCGTATCTGTAGAAGCAATACAAAATACAAACACATAAAGAGAGAGATTGTTTTGGGCTTTATTACCCCATGAAAATCAGCTCAGCTAACACAGCTGAATCATTCTCAAACACCATGGCTTGTGGCACACCATGGGGGTCTGCAGAGTGCTATCATGCTGGCTTGCTTCACATCCACCTGCTAAGCAGCATTAATATACAGCTAGCTAAACAACTTCTTCTCCTGGAAAGTCTTAGAAGCTGGCATCATAAGTGTCTTTGATCTATAGGCAATCACAGACCTTGAAGTTGTCGTGTAGTTAGTATGCTCATCATTCAGGCTAAATAAAAAGTCTGAAACAAAACAAGCTTCTTTATGAAGTGAGATAACAAAAATAATAGACACTACCATTAAAGATACTGAGCTGCATGGCGACAACAGGGCAAGAACTAACGAGGAGAGAAAAATACCACTTCCCAAGTGATTAATTCTGCATGCAGGAGTGGGCACACAGAGCAGTTGGAGCTGAAAATATCAGGGGAAAAACAGGAACCTAAGGAGAAAACTCCAAACATGAGAGAAGAAATCAAAAGCATAAACCTGAAAAGAAACAAAATCCTGCCTGATGAGTTCTGTGTTGAATAGAAACTACACCAAGAAAGTTACCCACTGTATTCAGGAATACAGAATTATGTACACGTACTTGATAAAGAAACAAAATACCTGACAAATACTTATCACCCCCAGTGGCACTCATTCATAGCTATGGTCAGATACTGGTTGTCTCAGAGATTCCCAAACCTGCTTTTCTCAAGCGCTGGCAATAGCCAGCCATGCGTGGTGCTGGGACAAGAGGTGTAGGTGCTTACCATACGGTGCTGGTGATAGCTATAGGTACCAGCCCTATAACAGATCAGGTATGCTTCTCTACCCCTTCCACCCATACATTCCAAACACACATCCTTACTCCCTCTCTAACAGAGGACCATTACCCAGCAACACCTGACTTTAACAACATGACCAATGCTTTTTGTTGCATTTTCCTACCATATGATTTACCTCCATCTCAGTGCTCCTACTTTGGGATCAATCCTAATCCAGGTGTGCACTGCCCTGCTTATGAAGTACCTACAGGCCTTTGCTCTGTGCACAGCTTCTGATAGGAATGAGAAGCTAGCTCCTGATTGTCTGCACTAGTCATGGCATACAAAAACAGAAAAGGACATTTCAACTTCCCTACCTGCTACCTAAAAGTTATCAAATGCTAACAGCACGAAAATTGTACCAGGTTTATTTCAAATTCCGTATATTTTTCAGCCAGCTGTGAATAACAAAGCATGCATACAATATTAGCTGCACATGAATCAGTATAAGGTCCTTTCCTCCTCATATTCAGGCACAGTGGCACTTTCAACACCACCTTCACTCAAGTACAGGTTGTTTATTCTGCATTAGTCATAATCAGATAAACTGCTCAGGTTTCCCTTTAATAGGTTTCTCATAGAAATCAATTTTCTAAATATCTTTTTCTGGCTGTGGGCTGCTCAGATGCAATTACAGTTTAGCTCCTAAATTTACTTCTGTGAATTTAGTAATGTTCTGATTTTGAAATGAATCTTATTTAGGGATTAGAAAGCTTGATGATTTTGATATTTAAAGCCAAATTACATTCTACTTATATATGCCTATGCTGAAGCTTTTCTTGCAACTTTCTGGATCCAAGCACTTCAACAGAACTAAAGCACATCTAGCACGTCTTCTACTCCAGAATTTGTTGCTTACCAGCTGAAAACCTATATGACTTTATGATACTCAAGAACAACAGCACTTGAGCAAGTACAGCTAATTCCCGTTATTTCACTTCTTCAGCAGGGAAATGTGTCACAAAACAGAGAAGTTACAACTCAACAGACAATATCACAGAACTGCAAACAGACTCATTTATAGAAAGAGTAACAGAAGTTCATTACAGTTTGCTGACTCTTATATAAAAGTGGTATTCCAAAGTTTTATTCTAAGTGGCAGAATTGGAAAGCTTTCCTTCATTGCGACTGCAGTATTTCAGTACTTTGAAATCTTCACAAAGACATCTACAGAGATTAATCCTGTTAGAACCCTTGAGGGATTTGTTTGTTTTAAACTCTTATCTTCAGGTATTCTATCACCCCCACTACCAAGAGAACAGAGAATATGGAATAGACAGTTTGGCTAATACCAGTATAGAACATAGGAGATGTCAATCAGTGAGTCTGTGAGTCAATCCTATTTCTCTGTAACAAAGTACCACCTGAAAAATAAAACATTGCAGTGTAAACTGAAAGGGGAAAAAAAAAAAAACAAAACAACAACAACAAAAAAAAACAGCTTTAAATTGCTTCCTACTTTCTCTAACCTATCATAACACTTGCTGAAAATGATTTGGATGGATATCAAAAAATAATGAAGAATTACAATAAGATCCAATCTGCCACAAAAGCTCTACTCCCACTAGCAATAACATAGTTATTATGCCTCTTCTAATAATCTTTACAAACACGGCTGCATGTCAGTGGATCAAGCAGATTTATGCTTTCTTTAATTTTGTTCTTTCCTGTGAAATGGCTGTTATGATAAGAGTAGCACTTGGATAAAAGAACTAAGCATCTTTATCTGAAGGCAGCAGAGGAATCTGAATAGACTATGGCATACTTGTATAAGTAATCACAAGTAAATTACTAATACGGTTGCACATCTGAGGGTTAGTGAAGAAATATATGCTAAGGAAATGGTTTCTTACCAGCATGTGTAAGCAACAAGATAGAAAACAAATCTTTTGGACAGCTGAAAGATTTCAAAACACACATTATGTACCAACTTGAAAAAAAAGCAACCTATAAAACTGGGGAAAAAGTCTGAACCTTGGTGCCATCATGTACTACATTGGATGTACATCCACTTTCTGGGGCAGTTAAGATTTTACTTGGATAGAAATAAATAAAATACAATATTTAGAGTGATGGAAAGCAAAGAAATATATACATTTTGTATAATTGGAATATATCCTGCTGTTGACTAAATTAAAAAAGTATCTTGGAAAGATGGGAATGGCTTTATTGATTTATTTTTTCTCATGGAGCAAAGAGAATGTATAGGAGAATTATAAAAAATAGTTTTTCACATGACTTTCTGCTATACTTATGTTATTCCTGCTGTAGTTACATTATACCTAATACTTAAAATGCCTCTTGGGTTTAATCTAAGGCTTACTGAATGTTATTAGATCATCTCTCTTCAATTAATGTTTCTTTCCATACATTATACATAGCCTCAATTCTGTCAGCTGCCAAAGAGCTTAGTCATATAGATTTCATTTGTGGAATCTATGAGACAGAAAGCATTATACTTAAACTACAAAAACAAGTGCCCTGAGTTAATATGATACAAGGAGACCAGCTGTGTTATATCTCTAGGTTTTTGCCAAGTATAATTCAAAATCTTATGTGGTTTTAAGCAACTGCTTTACCAATTATATGCAAAAAGTGTATCTGACTACTATCTGTTTTGGCATACCCACAACTCAGTGGAATTTAAAGCTGAGAACAAGCTAGCAACCTAACCCCCAGTTGGGAAGCAGAATTCATTCTGAAGCCTGCAAATATTTGCTATGAGCTACAGAGAGTGACATTAAACAATCTCCAATATATGAAGACTGAAGGAATGTATGAAAGGGACTTACAGAAGGCAGTCATCACAAAATGTATTATTTGATAGTACTGGAGACATGTCCTCCATGATGCGACACAGACAAACTCACTGGTGCATGAGTCTGAAATTCTTTACTATTTCCTAGATCTCTATCGATGCAATGCGAGCATGAATGCAACAGAAATGTTTCAAGGCAGTGACCTCAAATGTTTGTCTTATTTCAGGACTGCCAGAACACCCTCACCCAAATTTGAGCATTTTCTTTGGTCTCTAATAAAGCAGCTGATAACTAATCAGCACTATTTCTGGAGGAAAAAATGTAATTTATTATATATATTATATATTTGATATATACATAATATATAATATATATTATACATTATATTAGTATAATATGCATATAATAAATATATAGTAAATATATATGTTTTCTCTATATATGATATAGTATATATACATTATATGTATAATATATATTATGTATAATATATAAATATGCTATATATGGTATATATGATATATAATATTATATACTATAATTATTATATACTATTAATATAATATTAATATTACAATATGAACACAATATTAATATACTAATGCTAATTATGATATATTAATATAATTATAATCATTAATAACATTATTTATTCTGATATATGTATAATATAAATAATATATGAATAAAATTATATGTATATAATATATTAATATATTATATTTATAATATATTATAAATGTTGATTATGAGCAGAAATGTTGCTGGATCATTATCAGTGACCACACTTAAGAGTCAAAAAGGCAGAATCATAGATTGGTTATAGCAAAGCCAATCACAAGTCTGCACACATGAGAAAAAAAGGGCACATAAGCTTTAGCTGATGGAAGGAATTGCCAAAGAAGGATTGGAGAAGATAAACTTGATATTGAGAGCTATGATCAAAGATCATCAGAGAATCATCATCAGCAAAAAAGCTGAAAAGAAATAGAAAAAAAAATCCTAAAAAAAAATAACATTGAAAAACGAAAAATCAAGATCAGCCAGAAAGGTATTATGACAAGCAAGACCAACCATGCAGGAGAAACACAAAAACACACAACATCAACTAGAATTTGGGGCCGGATCACACAACAGATATTCTGCTTGCTGGTACATACATGCCTGTGCTATGTTTATGAACAAAATACTGACTACCACACAGTACCATTAAGCAGCATATCACAAAGGACACCAAAACAAACTGAGGGTACTTCAGAAAGAGGTTGTTCCTTTATTATTCGTTCCTTCTTTCCTAGTTTCTTCAACATGCTGAGTTCCAGATTAGGTGAAGGTTCCCATGTTGCTAATTCAGTGTTCTGCCATGCAACGTGGACTTTAAAGCAAGAGGAACTGCCTTAAAAACAAGGCTGCATAAAGGTACAAGATATAAGACTGTTAATCAGTAGCATTTCATTACAATCTCTGCAGGCCCCTTATCTGCATGTGCTACTGTTACCTCTGCTCTCACACACGCACACACATACAGAAAAGGGACACTCACAAAGTAAATCATCATCTGCTTTCTCTGACAGTTACCCATCTGTGTCCTCCCACAGCAGCACACAGCTGAAACTCCACACTGAACAGGAAAGCATAGAAAGAGAAGGACAGGGGAATGCCAGGTTGTTGTTCTGACTAGAGAAGGACTGGTTAAGCAGCACACTCTAAAATAGCTAGATGAGATACAAAGGAAAACAATAGTAAGCAAGATAACTGGGTCAGACAGAAAAATCAGGTTGAACAGTATGCCAGGGAGTAGTCCCATGCTACCATGGAAATGCAATCGTGACCACCTAAACACCTGTGGCACCACCTGAAATTTTAATCTTTCAGAGACATTCACAAAATTAGTAGTAAAGACATTTTGTCACTTTGTCGCAGATGCTGTGCACATCTGCATTGTATTACTCTGCTGGTTTGTATTCAAACAGCCTATGTGAGTAGCTATGAATCCTACTTTAATATGCAAAGCAAATGAAAAAAAGTGTAGATAGAAGTGTACAAATGAATGCATGGGTGTATTTCTGAAATTCCAGAGTATGGCATCTACTTGTTCTATGAAGTTATGTTGACCATTTTTATGTGTGTGTGTACATATATACACACACACACACACAAGAGTTATATCCCACTTGATCTGCTTTTTCAACAGAAAACATTTTTATTCAGCCATTTAATGTATCTTAGTTAACAGCTTCAGCTACAGGACCTGCAAATATAAGTAATTCCTGGAAAGGCTAAATGTTAGTTTTGATAATATAATCACATTTTTAATGCTTCCTCACATATTTCAGAAAGTATAACAAACAGATAGCATAGTGTGCCACCACCAATGAGTGTGCTGGCAAAAGGTTCCTTCCTCCCCCAGAAATTTTGTTTTCTCATGGAAAATTAAACAAGCCTCCTCCCATGCCCTGAAGCACCATCACAAACAGCCACCCTTTAGCACTTCTTTGCTGAAAATTTTCAGAAGCATGTTTGTGCAAATGATGCATTTTATTCAATTAGTATTTCACAATTCTGCTAATAAAAAAAAAAAATGTAGTTAATTCCTTAATCACATTCTTGTTACATTGAACTTTCTTGTCTTGAACATTTTACACCTCTGAGTATCACTAAACACTACGGCAGTTGCACAGGTACTAACCAATCAACCCTATTCCATTGATCAAAATTCAAATCAACAACACCTGAGGAGGAGCATCAGACTTTGTCATAAGCAGATGCATTCCCCACTGGATTTTATGCATTAGAAAGAAATGGTGGAGAAGGTTCAAAATAGACACTGAGGCACAGTGAGCACTGTGCTGAAACAGTCTCCAGAAATCAACAGGAATTTCTGCAATTCGGCCATGAATGATCAACAGGTATCTTATTTAGCTGTTCCTAAGAATCCATTTGGATTCTGGTTTCAAATAAATATTCATATATTCCAGTAAATAAGTTTAATATTAAATGTATTTTGATATTTGAGTCTTTCCCCTAAGAATGAGATCTTGTACAAGTGGTTTTAAGAGCAATAAAAGTAAGTTTGCTTTTGAGTTGCATTGAACTTTCTGTTTTTAAATAATGAGGAGTCTGCTGCACTTCAACCCGCTAACTTAGCTGTAATTATCCCTCTGAAATTAGAGATTCCATTTATGAGCTTTTGGTTTTTCAAAGAGTCTTCCATTGTTCTGATGTCTTCACTTTCCTAGAGCACTTCTTGCAGTTGTGGTTTTGACATTACTTTTGACACGCTGCTCTGCTCTACACTCCATAGCATGTGGAGTGTGATGGATGGTGCTATGCTTTCTGCAAAGATTAAACATGACAACAGGTGGAACAAAGAACTGATGACCACTCTCAAGGAACCACAGGAAGCAGAACAAACTTTTGGCCTCTGAAAGGACAGTAACTACTAGTCGTGCAACAGAATTTGGCCACTGTGATGTGGTGACAAACATTTAATTGGTTCCAGATATGTCACCTGGCTTATAAAATATCATGGTTATCTTCAGACACTGCTGGCCATGAGAGGATAGGAAGACAAGGTGAACCTGTGTTTGCCCTCTCATTATAGTCTGCAAACCACTGTGCTTTAATTTGCTTTAGAGACTACTTAGACAACATCTTATATCTCTGTCCTCTTAGACTACACAGGAAAATGTTTTCCATCTACTTAAAAACCAAACCAAATTCTTTTTTAGAATCCTAATTTAAAGTTGTCAAAAACGTGTTCAAAGCCATTCTTCTCCTCTCTGATCTATAAGAACTTGCTTGCTACTTGCTTCATTGGAAAACTAATTTCTAACAGTTATCTGTGCTGTCTGAAAATGTGGATACATTTGTTTAAATGCAGTATTAGTGAAGAATTAACGCTGCAATACTGAGCTTATAAAGTGAAAGATGGTAAAGATTAGATAGTGGACTCATTAAACTAAGTGCACCTAAAAAATAAATGCCCTGCCTTAATAAAAATTGTAGGAACATCAGAGTTTTTGAAGTTTTCTTTAAATTTTCCTTGGACAAAACTTAATTTTCTACATGGTAGGTATTTCAACTAGATAATCAATAGGCTAATTTAAAATTTTGTACACAGTGACTACCATTGAAATTAGTCAGCAAGCTGCAAGAGCTACATTATCTTTCAGCTTACAGTTTATTCCAATTAAGAATATATAAACCTCATTATGCTTCTGTTCAAGAATTAAGTCATAAGAATTGTACTAAAAGAAACCCTGCCCATTTAATTTATTCATTATTTCATGTTCCTGTTTTATTGTTTAATCATCCTGAAAAATAATACAACATGGACCACAAATGAGTTCAGTGAAATGATATACATGCAATGGGTGTTGCTTTCAACAAAGATTACATTTGATTCTGGTGAAAGCAATGTTTTGCCACCTGTGCATGTTATACGAATTAGAATTGGAAGCCTTTAACTGATGCTCACACCAAAGCAGAGTTTTATTTTTTCCTTTTAAGCTTTAAATCTGAGAATTTGTTTTCATGAAGTGCTATTTTTCTTAACATGGTGCTGCACATACACACACAAGAATCTTCTGCTGCAGTGTGGGCTGTCTATGGAAACCTTCCACTGAGCAAAAACAGTTCTGCAAATTCTACTCAGTACACTTTTATTCCAAATAACTTGATATGGCATTAACTAGTCTAAGAACCCCAAAAATAATTTAACATGCTGAAGGAGAATAGCTGTAATATCAAATAGCATTTGCTACGCGCACATCCATTTTCTTGGCAATATTTTGTTACATACGTTACTGGAGGAAAAAAAAAAAAAAAGTAATTTACAGTTCCATAGAACACTCTTGAAAAACTCTAAGAAGGATGAATACAGTCTGAAGAGGTATTCTGAAGTCTTAAACACCTCCAGTTTCTATGTTTTATGAAGAATGAGCTAAAATAGACTGCTTATTTCAAATAGTAATTTGGATGCTTACTACAAACTTTTGTTTCAATTTTTCTGACTCTAATTGTGCTTAAAAATAATTTTAGTAACAGAAATACTTTGCTCAAGGTAGTCCTTGCTTTTCACAATCATAAAAAAAAAGAAAAAAGAAAAAAGAAAAACACCTTTAATCACATAAGGTCAATAACTACTGTAGAAACATTGTCTTAGGGGTCATAAGTCTTCTAGGTTTTAACTGTTTTCCACTATCTCCACAGTGCCACAGCAAAGCATACACCAAGAAAAATACAACTACAAAAACTGATATTAAAAGTTTTTTTTTTTTTTACTACTAGATTATTAATTGTGACCAATCTCTGTTTGTTTTTTTGTTTGTTTTTTCAAAACAGAAAGCATAGGCAAGAAACAGCTGGGAGGAAACAGACATGTCTGGATGAACAGAGTCGTATTAATTATAAAAAGTGCCACACAGTGCAGGGACAGAGTGATCAATTGGTACACCATGGTTTAGGAGGACTTAAGGAATATGGAGATTTTGGCATCTCCTTTGAGACCATATACTTCAGAAGTCTAGGCACTACTTCTGGTGTATGATACACTGCATTTGATTTCAGGCAACTTTGCAGGAAGAACAGCAGAAATTCACATTTATTGCTAAAATTGTTCTCAAAGTGGAAGTTTAGATGCTCCTGCAATACACTCTGTTTCCTGATTCTTTACAAGATAGCACGGACAGAGCTTATCCAGAGAACTGGATACTACTAGGTAATAAGTTTATTGCAATAAGGAAGATGCAGACTGACAAGTCTGCTATTTCCAAACACTGTTTTATTCTTTGACCTACTACTTCATAGGCACACATAGACATAAATAGACACAGTTCAGTCTCAACTTCCCATAAGCATTCATGTTGGAATGACTTTAAACAGATTAGGATCAGGTAGCTCATTCAGGATCTATCTGCAATGCAAAATGAGTTCAGCTGAACCTATCTAGGTAGTTTGATTTGCTTTCCCTAGTACATATCAACAAACACTGAGATGTCATTAATGCTGGCACATCTAACCATTATTTGTTACAGAGTCCCATTTCCCAACCAGACAGCTCTGCATTTCCTGTGGTCACCTAATTAATGGGTATCTATTAGACCCATCTGCAAATCTTACCAGGTAATACTTTCACAAGACTAAATTGAGCTTGCCACAGCAGAAATGATGCAGTACCTTGGGGTACAATTAGCTATACAGAGACATACTTTATCCTAAGCCTTAGGCGCAATCAATAATGAGTTTCTTTTCTAAGATGTTATGGGGTTATAAGCACAAGATGATAGGCTTAAATTACTTAAGTTTTGATGACCTTTTTCTATTTGGATCCTAACTCTCAGCAAATATGGAATTAGACAAAGTTTTATTATGCAATAAAATACCCTACCAATTCTAAAATTAAAAAGTTTAACAGCCTAAAACATAAAGCAGTATCTTGTCTGTGTAAAAATTTAATAGCTACAATATTAATAAAACAATGAGGACCAATGTGGACCAATTCTGTCCTTCATTTCCCTGTACACACAGGACAGCACATCCCAACTGGCTGACAAATCTTGGAACTCGAGTGCCAGCTCCAGCCCAGCTGGCGGTTAAAGACTTCAGAAATCCACCGAAGGCACTGAGCCCTTTGTGTGACCTCACTACAAGTACCCAAGCAATGAAATTGTCACATACTCTACTTAAAAGTTAATTGTCACAGCTTTTCCCACAGAGGATTTTTCTTCATTACTTTAAGAGCTTTATATTGAAGGAAAGAAAAAAAAAAAAGCAACCTATTAGCATATTTTTATTTCTTCAGCATTTCTCTCAAGTGTTTTTAGGAATTCTCCCTAGACCAAAAATTTGTTTCTATAAATGCAATTCACTTTACCTATCTGTACCTACTTAAGTGTAAGCATGTAATATAGGCTAGCATTTTTGGCTCTCACAACAGCACATACACAGAAGAAAGCACATCCACAAACAACAGTTAACTTCACCTGTCCTAGCAGCTAACACATTGGATGTCAATTGCCCACAGAAAGATTCTAGACAGCTCTCAGGCTAAATAAGTGTAGTCATCTAACATTCGGCAGAATAGACAAGACAACAGATCCTACCTTCCATGTCTCTCCCCAAGCTGCACTTTCCCACAACCCACGGGGTCATTTCCAACTCTCCAACTACCTTTTACTTTCCTAGAAACATGCATTCAAGTGGAGTACAGACATTTTTAATAGAAGGGAATCTGCTGTGGCACTGCTGTGCCAGCCAAACTGTTCTTTATCCTTTTAGCATTGAAGAGGTCACAAGCAAATTATTCTTATATTTAAAACAATTTTGTTGCAACCATAAAGAAATAACATTGGAATATACAATTTATTACCCCAATACATTAGAAGCCAAACCATTTTAAGTAAAAGCCCAAAGGTGATTCTCTTGCAAGACTATCGTGAGGGGAAAAAAGCCCACAAAGAAAACTAATTCCAAATCTAATTTCAAAATTTACAATGTACATGCCCTTTCCAAGGTTACACAGCCAGACACATGAAATCAGGGAATACAGCCTAGAGCACCGTAAGAAAAATGATTGGTATGTGCAGTAAGTAAATAGGATATGAAACCAATTAGCAAATACGTGTTATGATGCATTAGGATGCATGCAGTGTAAGAAGCAGACAAAGCTGCTAGACCTCTACATCTGTATCTGGCTGCATTACGGTGCTATTAGCCATGGCCTCCCAGCAGTAAGTGCTTACTTACTGTGTTTCCACTAAAAAGGAAAAAAACAAGGGCTCCAATGACAGGAGGAATTAGGACCAACACAGACTTGAAAGAAATAGCAAATATGTTTGGAGCTGAGAGACAACTCCAAAGAGAGAGTAACTTACACAACTGTAGGTGATATACAATTATATATTTAGTACTTCAGGAACCCTTATCTAGAGTTAAAGACTGAGAAATATTTAGTATTGCAAATCCCTGGTCCATCCCTAAATGTGTAAATGTAAGTCAGTTTACTTTTATATCCTCATTCACGTTTTAGAGCATATTAAAATGTTCCTCCACGGTCACAAATCATTTGAGTTTCAAATCTTTAATTTTTGTTATGTTGGGGTTGTATAGGGCAAAGACAACTTTTTATTGGATACTTCAGTTCTCAAAGTTGACACAGAAAAAATAATCTTGCCTTCTAATTCAAACAGACCCCTATAATTTCCCCCAAGAATAAACCCCTAAGAATTTCCCCCAACAGAGAAGGATCCTGGGTAACATACATGTACAACACTGGTTTTACTACCTTTGCAGTTATGATTTTCCTTCCATGGGCCCTAGAAAAATCCCCTTACCAGGTGGACACTCTTGAGAATACAGGCAGCTGAGCATAAAATTGAGCAGCCTAGAGGTTCCTCTAATGAGAGTGAGGGATCTGTCTTGACCACTCCTATCCCCAGAATTAAAGGAACTTAATTCTGCTGTTGGCATATATTCAACTTGCCTTTGCCACTGCTACAACTGAAGGCTATATGAGGTGATTTTATAGAGCACTTCTTAGGTAGGCTCAGAACACTGCAATATTTATTATCAACTGTAACACAAACCTTATGAAGCAGAGTTGATTCAGTGATGGTCATAATTCTTTTTTTTTTTTTTTCTTCTCTGTTGTGGCATTATTTTTTGTTTACTGAGATGTGCAGGGTAATTTCTTATATTTCCCCCACTAAACAGCAATGACACCACAGAACTTAGTCCTCAGACTATATGAGATTTTCATTAAATAGCATTTCAGCTGAAGTTATAAACAAAATTATTTCATATATGTTGGAGGATGGAAGGATTCCAAACTGAAGTTACTTTATTTTATTGGTGTGTGCTTCTTTCAATATGCAAAAGTTGTTGACATTGTTCCCATTTCATTTTAAAGTCACCAAAACAATTTAACTTCAATATTTTAGTAGGGAAGAAAAATATAGTAACTTGATATATGTTTTAGTATCTTGAACATTTCCATAAATACTCTCTCTGATAATAGATTATGGGGTAAATTAAACATTCACAGTTCTACACAGACCAAAAACATTTTAAGAACAGTTTATTCCCTTGGTTAATATCTAGGTGGCAGATATTAACTTAGGAGATGATCTTCAGGATTTATTTGCCAATCATAAAATCTAGCTTGTCAGTGTTAATATGGTTATGCTATGTGTACGCAGTACTTGGAAGAAAATTTATACCATTCATTACCTACAACACTGTGCTTTTAAAGCTTAGTAGTTTGTAGAGTGCAGCAAAAAAAAACCACCAGCATTGTGGAAGCAAGAGATAAATGTGTATGGGCAAGGAAAAAAAAGATGCTTTGAGACTAGTGTATAAGACTGAGAGCTAGGACACCTGGGTTCCCTTCCCAGGCTTCCTTTATCTTCTAATGTGACCTTGAAAAAAGGATGTCACCTCTTCAATTGTCAGAAGTTAAAAATGAGCCTAATTCACATTTAAGTGAAAATACCTCTGAGCCTCAGTCTGAAGAAAGCTGAAGAGTCAGCAAGGCAGTTCTGTTACACAGGTCCTGGTGCAACTTCAGGCTCTTACCAAAGAGCTCAGAGGCCCTTGCCTGAGAGTGCCTGACACCACTTCACATGCTCTTCCTGCAAGGCAGCTTCACTCTTCCTGCTGCTTTGCCAAGAAGTGGGACAAAACAGACTTGGATTAGCTGCAATCAGATGCACCAGCAAGAAAATCCCTTCAGTGGTGCTTTCTGCTGGGCAAGTTTGCACTTCTTTACACCATTAGAGTCATACAGAGGGTTTTGCACATGGACCATCGTTCTCACCTATGCCTAACATACTGAGTCACTTGCTCAGTTTGCACAGTGACAGTCATGAAAAGCCAGAGACACCCTGGAAACAAAGCATGGTGACCAAGAACAGCTTCCATTACGTGGAAGATTGAATCATCTGTGGTGGTGTAACAGTCGGAAACTCAAAATAAATAGTCTCTTCTGTATAGGACAAGCATTTAGACAAGGCTTAAGCACTCATTTCCTGGGTTATTTTAATAAGTCATGAATTATAAGATATGTTGTGATTTGACACCCAAAATTTATCAAGTGTTTAGGCACTAGTGTTGTAAACATTGCAAAGGCTTTGTAAACTTTGCCTTTCTTGACTGATATCTAATTGGAAAAATCAATAGGTCCGGAAATGTGTACGAATTAGCAGTTGGGGACAATCAGATACTCCTTCTGCCCATGAAGGGCAGTCACAGAGATGTGGCTTCAAGTCTGGGGTTATTGCATCCAGCTGGCTTCCTGCAGGCAGAACTGGGGCACAAGCTCTACAAGAAATGTTGTTTCAATCATCACATGGTGCTTGCTGAGAACAGTGGGGACCCACAGTGCAATGACTAATCCCTGTGAAAGGCTAAGCCTGGAGTGACTCAACCAGCTTTTGAGATTAAGACATTGGTATTCTTTTTTTTTTTTTTTTTTAAATGCTTCTGAATTTAGCTTTTTATTTGGTGAGGTCAGTCAACTTTTGCTCAGCTGAAGGAGAGCAAAAACTCTTATCTTTGATTTTAAATCAGACAGTTTCAGAGCATTGCAGTAGATCACATCTGTCAACATTTGAAAGCTACCGTACAGGGAAAAAAACAGGGATAGACCTTTCATTGAAATACTCCATTGAACTCTATTGAAATGCATTAGTCTAAGATCTTTTGTACTAGGAGAGCTTTCTGGGGCACAGAGCAGAAACATGGGTTTCTTTTTTTTTTTTTTCTTTTTTTTTTTTTAATGCAACAAAAGCAAAATGCTTTCTAAAGAGAAGCAGTTGATGGATATATTTAATATTTCTAATACTATGCTTTAACCAAGCTAGTCCTTGTGAATAATCTATTTACTCATCTTTATGATAAATTTGAAAGTAGCTTTGATGCAATGCTTTTATAATTGATAGATGTTATGCTTTTAAGGTAAGAATTGAAGAGCATAACCACCTAGTCTGATTACTTATATAACTGGCTAAAGATTTTCAGGCAGTGTTTTTCTTTATATGTAATGGAAATCTAATTAGCTTAATAATATCATTAATACCTTTAACAAGACAAAGACAACAATAGACTCCTAGAACTATTTCCAGCCAAACATTTCATTTCAGTCTGCAACATTTCCTGAACATTTTACAGACATTTGGCATCCAATAATAGCCGAGGTAGATGTAGTCCAAAAAGAAAGCAAGAAGTCATATGTAGCTTGCAACACCCTTAGTACTTACCTCTCAGTATCTTAACAGGCATCTATTTATGTTCAGACAGATGAACACATACAATTAAGAATACAACTTGAAATGTGGTGATGCTAAATTCAAACACGACCTGAGGACTTACCCTCTATCCAGATGTGGTATATGGGTCTGGTATACACCTGTCTTCCTGTCTTTCAGCAACTGTTTAACACTGCTTCTCTACTGTCTGGTCATTCCATCCATCAAGAATCACTGCTTGGGCTTTTATTGCTATTCCTATTTCTCCTTTTTCACTTTGTCAGTTTACTACAAATGCCCTTTCCAGCACTTTGTTGCCTCCAAGTGTCCCTCTTGGGTTACAGTAAAACCTAGTACCTGGGAGGAATCTTTAAAACTTGCAAATAGCAAAAGAATGATCTAAATGTTTGTAAATATTAGCGCATACTAGTCAACAGACAAATTATCTAGGGACTGAGTCAAATCACTTTCCTAGGAGTCTCCCTCCAGAGTTTCACATTGTGAAGACTGGTGCAGCCTGTTGAGCAATCCAAATGATGGCAGGCTCTAAAACAGAAAACATTCTAAAGAATGAGGCCGTAGCAGTCCCCACAGTGCAGAAAACACTGCTGGTGTTAAGCTACTATATCACATACAATCTTAAATGAGGGAAATTTCAAAGGAAGCTGGCACATAAAAATAATGCTGTTCTTCACTGTTAACCAAGTGCTCTCCCAGCAAAATGATATAAAAAGCTTCCTCCAGAAATGTGAAGGAGCAACAGCTGAACTTACCCTATTCACACACATTACTAGATAAAAACTTGAAGGAAATGGCACTTGCAACACAAAGTGAACACAACACTTAGGCTCATGGTAGCTGTATTTTTTGGGAAGGAAGGAGGTGGGGTGGGGGTCAACAGAGGAATAACAAACATGCTAGCTGGCTGAAATTATTAGGAAGTAGGATGATGTAGTAACATTCTATAAGTGATTGCAAAAGAGCTCTGAATAAGTCAAGTAAGAGGATTTATGTATATATTATACACACACACACATATACCTCAGCTTCCACAGCAGTTGGTATGATAGCTTACCTTTTACAGCATTATGCCTGCTGTGGCTCAGCCTAAAAAGTATTCAAGCTTATCTTTTCTTCAGAGATGATTTTTATACCATGGCTTAGAATCTTAAATAAAATGCTCTATTCACTTGGGACTTTGCATGCAAGTATACCTTCTGTGGAGGCTCTTGCATGCCACAGCTGACATTGAAACTTTTACATTTAGTCAGTGAGAAGTAAAACTTAATAAATATACACACACACCTGATGGTGATATAACAAGGTTCCATGCTGCTCACTGCCCAAAAGAAACATTTCAGGCATACAAACAAGCTGATATTTAAAGCCACTTCCAAACAACATTAATGGCATGTTATTGAAAAACATCCCAAAATGACATTGTCCTTCATGCAGTGTCCTTTTTGCAGCCCAGTAAAACAAAAAAACAACTGCCAGTAAAGCTTTTAACAACACATATGCTCAGACTGTGCTAGTTTGTTAGATTCGGCTATTGATGCGACAGGTCACAATGCAATTTAGAAGCAATTAAAAGGTAATGAATGTGCTGAACTGAAACCTCTGCCTGGGAGGCTTTTTCTGTGTACAGGGGAAAGCAGATAGATTTGTGTCCTTCAGTAATTTCTGCTGGTGAAACGACAAAGCAAAACGTTTCTGAAATGGGCCTCAGATGTCTGAAGGACAGCCTGCTTTTGCGAATGCAAGCACTGCTGAAATGCTGTGGTACACCAGCTTGAACTTCTATACAGAATCAAACTTCTTAAACTAGTAACTACAAAATATTCTTTCGCCATAGTAAATTTTTGGGGGGAAACAGAAATCTGACACTATCCTTTGGAGAGAGTAGGATTAGTTTCCTATTTAACAAGGTAGAAATTAGCTGTATGGTTAATGACAGTGTATGTCACGCATTGATTAAAACAATTACATTTTATTTAGCCACAGGTCTTCAGAGTAGTTTATTCACATTTGAAATATTTACTTGAAATCACGTTTCATGGTTATGCTTTCATTAAAATCATTAGGCCATGTACCTCAGAGCACTTTGTTGATAAGCCATGTTGGGCCAATTAAGTGCAGAAACAGGGTACTTGTCTCACTGAACCTTCTAATTTGGGCATGTACTTTTCTGACTTGTTTAGTCTTTTGACCACTGTTACTGGAATTGATGGATTAGCTGGCTTTAAACCTATTCAGGCCAAGCTAAGAGACGTAGGAAGTCAGTGTTTTGAGTGTCAAAACTCAGTTTTCTAGGGAAATGGTGAAAATTATTTTCTTATTGCTTTTAAATATATTAATACACATAAGCATGTACATTTTTAAACCTATTGCAGCTGTATATATTACTAAATTTAAAATACCTATTTTCAAACTTATAAGTACTTTATATACACAGAGAAATATCTATCTAGATGACACCGAGTTAGAAAGACTATGCTTGTGTTTAATACCACACACATTTGCATGCACACTTATTTTCATATACCTGAGTTTCCTGCCTCATCTCACGATAATTCCTGCCTAGGAACAACTAAAGAACAAGAGAACCTGTGAAAGGGCACCTGCTTTTACAGAACATACAAGCAGTTTATCCTCAGGTGAGCCAGAGCCTATTGTAGCTCTGTTTTGAATTATTGATATTTGAAAAAACTTTGGCATAGACCTAATCAGAACATTATGATATACACTATCATTTGTAAATGGTTCACAAATGCAGTTAGGTTTCTCGCAGCATATTAAGCACTCGTAAAATAATTTAGGAAAACCAGCTTCAGACAGCTTCAAAGCTGTGTTCATTTTGCTGTTTATAACACAAGATCTCAAAGACCAGGGTGCAGGTCCCAGGACACAGGCATGACGGCAATAGTACCACCAGTGCCAGAAGTGCTATGGTCTGCTGAAACCTTGCTGTGCCTCCTTGGCCTCAGTGGGGCTCAGCCAAGGGAGGGGACAGGTGACCATACCTCTAGCATAAGCAGCTGCTACCAGTGACCAGCCCTTCTAGCCAGAAGTATCTTTGTGTATTAATAGTGACAATTCTGGACTAGAGTTTGTCAGAGACCAGTAATAAGCAATAAAGTTATTCTGAAATATACTCCATGCTTATACTTAAGATATATAAAGGCTCACAAATCAGCTATTTTATTTATGAATGCAGGCATTTTTAAAATATTACAAGATGACAGACTGCAAAGCTAATATTTGCTTACCTGTTTGGAAATAAAATTAAAAACTAACTGTTCTTACTCCAAATAGAATGTCAAATGACTAGAGTTCAAAACCTATTGGTTTGGGGGAAAATAGGTGAAAAGATGGCGTACTCTTCATGCAGAAATATTTTCTATGCTTTCAAAAGTCAAGAATGCACAAAGATTCTTTCAGATGCATGCATTTAGTCAATTTTAAGCTAAGATATAAAACATTTACACTTAATCTTCCATTGAATACAGTATTGACACTTCAATGAGACAGTTACAAGATAATATTTAATAGCCCATAATAAATTGAGACTTATTATGCTAATTTTGTGTGGCCATAACACACTCTTATCAATAAAATTAATTCTACTATTCAGCTCTGTTATTTGTTAAGGGATTCAGTTAAACTCCTTATCCAAAATATATTTTATACCACACACACACACACACAAATCTGTTATGAGCCAAGAAACATTGAGGTACCCTCGTAAAAAACAGCTTGAAAAGTAATTGACTGAAGCTTCTTCCAAGTTAACATATTTTTCTGGTATTAATAAAGATGGCAGGATCAGGCTTAAAGACGAAAAAATCTGTATCAAACTATTGTCATTCAGGGCTATGGATTCTGTTTAAACTGCTATTTCCAGTATTTCCAAGGCTAGGAATTAAAAAATAGAAATCTTAAAATGCCTGGGGGTGGCTTCCCAGCTTGCATTTTGTGAGACTGTGAATTATTTCACATGACAGAGGATAACTGCACATAACCCCATTTAATGTGATATGACACTTTTTTTTTTTTTTTTTTAAAGCAATTTATTTCAGCTGCTCATAGAAACACAGTGAAATCCTATTAAGGAAAGTATATCAGGGCTACCTGTTGTAGATGGTTTACAAATATAGGTATCCTGGCTCCACAATAAAGGTTAGCTCTGTTACTTGGTAATACTGAACAGTCAGCATAGCAGCCACCAGCTCTCTAGGACAAATTTTTGTGAGAACACAGTCTGTCTCAAAGTAAATTGGTATTTTGACAGGATATACTGTTATGTTTACAACAGAAGAGAAAAACAGAGAAGCCAGGAATAAAAGAGAGTGACAGTGATTGACTTCAGAGATGCATTTCCTGAATATGATAAATATGATAGAGCAACCATACCATACCTCGAACATAGAACAGCTACACAATTTGACCAGTGCCAGGGATCAAGCATGAACTTCATCCTTCCAGTGCAGCAATCAAGACACCACAATACTCTGCATTTGCCTGATATGCTTAGAAAAGTACTCTGCCAGAAATGGAAACAAGCAAAGTAACCGACTAAAAATGACTGAAAAGCCTCCAACAAACTTCTGCTCACAGGTTCTGCAGCAGTGACCTAACCTTGGCATAGGTTAAGTAGGTACTAGTAAGACTTTCCAAATCTAAAATGAAACTGCTGAAGCAGCTCAAACTGGGGAGAGGGAACAAATGAGTCAGCTGAGCCTGGAGCTGGGAAGTCGGTCGGCATGGTCAAGCAAGCTGCCAAGTTCTGCTGCACAGTAGTGTCCATTCCTAACCTCACTAACTGAGTAACAGCACACATCTGCATCTTTGTATGCACCTCTTCTGAGTCCTGCTTCAAATCTGGAGTACTTGGCTCACAAGTGTTTCCCCCCCCCCCCCCCTTTTTTTTTTCTTTTTTTTTCCTTTTTTAATGAAAATTGAAAATACACCACTCGACAACTCTGGAAATTAACCTGCTGATTTCTGTGGCTGCACACTGATGCTGACACGCAGTTACAAGCCTCCCAGTTTGTCTGCACTGGGCTGACCAAATTTCTGAACTGTGCAACTCCCCACTCCCTGCTCTGTGCCCACTGTTGCTTATCCCAAGCAGTAAAGGGTACAACTGTGCAAATGAGCCTAAAGGATATAAATACTTGAAGATTCATAGGTTTGGCTATTTAGCTCCAATTTCTGTCTTGGAAAGTTTCCTTATTGTATTTGACAGAGAGTAATGATCTGGAAATGTCATTTAAGAAGTGTCACAAGTTTGGGGAGCAAACTTAACCACATCCAATTCTGTCATCCTGGCATGACACTTATTGTCAGAGCAGGCCCATTTCATATGCATTTCAATAACACATCTGTAGACTGAATCAGAATAAGTTCCTGAAAATGACCCTGGAGGCAACAGTAGCAGTAGCAATAAAAAGATGTAGACCTTTATAAATGGAAATAACAGAAGGAATAATTAGCATAGTGATCTTGTTAACTTCAGAGCATGCTACCCTCTTTCTTTAAGAGTGGAAAGAATAATTGGATTTTTACAAACCTATAGGTGCAATAAAAATAGCTCTAATTTACAAAAAGGCAAAAAGCAGGTTCTTTAAGTTTTATGAGACTCCAGTATTAAAGCTGCATAATGTGGCTCTCTTGCTGCAGACATTCAAAAGCAATCCCTTTTTCATCTGTGCCTCTGTGTATCTTACAGGTCTGATCTGAAAGCCACTGAAGTAATGAGTCTTTCCATGAGCTTCAGTAGGCTTTGAATCAGATCGCGTATTATCATTTCACAAAGCAAAATGGAGCAGTGATTCGGGACAAAGAGTAACAAATGAATGATCAAGCTACATGGAAGAGCCAAAGAGATAAATGTACAATTCTACAAACAAATATTCTGTAATTTTGTGCTGCCAATGAAATCACATTGGATGAATTCTGTCTCATGTGAAAGCATTCTGCAATTTTTTTAATTTTTTTTTTTTTTTTTTTTTTGTAGAAGACAGCCATGGCCCTACTTCTGAGCTGCATATAATTCAGAGATCCTACCTGAAGAGTTAAATGTAAGGGCTAAATTAAACATGGAGTTGTGCACTTTACCTCTGATTCAATAGGGTACTTAAAATGCACTTACTCTAAGTGCATTGACTTACGTTTGAAGTTAAGAGCATGTATAACATGCTGGATCAGCAGTTGGTAATCCATTTTAATGGGGCCTCCCAGATACCTTCTCCTCCCTCTGAAATGCCACCCTCTCCTTGTACCATTCCCAAACCCTCATTTTGTTAACCTCCCTCTTCTCCCATGTCTGCAAATAGATAAGTTAGGGATATGTGGACCTTTCTCCTCTCCTGGTCTCTCCTTCCCCATACACAGGTTTTACACTTTCTCCTGTACCCCTCTAGGGCTTCACCCTCCCCTTGCCTTGGTGTGCGTTGTTAGCCACATGCCTCTCACCACCTGGGGACGAGCGTGTTTGATCAGAGTTCAGGAGCTCCAAATTTTACCAGTTTCACACTGACAAGGAACATTGACCCAAATGTTATGGACTTGTCTCAGCAATTACTTCAGTCAATTTACTAGACCTGAAAGAGCATAAAACTTCTAAAAGATGAAAGCAAAGTCATTATCTGAACATAACCTGGAGTTACCCTAAGAAGATTCTGTATTTCCACTGTGTATGAAGAATTCTGAAATCACAAGTAATAAGCTTTTTCCCACAGCCCCACATCTAGCAAGGTCCAGGACACAAGTAACTGGTGAAGAAACAATATAAAAACCTAACGAGACAAAAGACAATAGCATTTCAAGGTGTCTAGTCAAGCAAACCCTTGACATTAAGTTAATGCTTCCAAGAAAACCTGAGCAACTCAAAATGAAAAGGCAAAGACCAAACATGATGATGAATAAAAACTGAGACCAAGAGAAAGACCGTTGGAGACAGGAAAGTGGTGATTAAGTGTCGTGTGAACTAAGAAGAAAGATGAGTGTCATAAAAAGAGAAGGGGAAAGCTTCCACAGATAGGAGCGTACTCAAAAGGGAACAGACTGAGTGAAGATACCATAGGGAAGGTGTGACAGACTATCGGCTCCCTGATTAGCATTCTCATTGTGCTGCTGCTGTCTCCAATATTACATTCATAGACCCTGATCAGCTCCCTGCAAGCATACCACTTATTTGTAAAGAACTAGAAAGAAAAATACCCCCTCATCTTTCTTCTCAAAAGTGCAATTTCACTGAAGTAGCCTTTATCAGGAGGGGGAGGCTCCCGATGAGTAGCATATGTCTGAAAACAACGTATCGCAAGCAACTAGGGCTAGAAACAGCTCTTTGATACCACTAAAACCAAGGAAGTCTCTTCAAGACCGATTACCAGGTAACAAAATTCTACAACTGGTCAACATGCAGAGATACAAAGAATGACTCCTTCAGTTTTATATATTTTTACACCCCCAATTTAGCTGCCTTTCCTCACATAGCTGCATTTAAAGGCATAAGGTAGCATAATTTTTCAGATAAAAATGTGCAAATCAAAGTTAATAAATGCTTGTTTCTTATTATTTTTAAAACAGTGGAATTTCTGTGAAACACAGTGTTCAAAGTTATGCTGCTATAGTTTAGTAGTACATTAATTGCCATATATTTAGGATGACCTGCGTACCACTCCAACAGCTTTACATAAGGAGTGAAATTTATTTTCTATGCTTGCCGAAATTCAGAAAAGCATTTTGCTAAGGTCAAACTTAAGGACTTACTTAAAGGTAAAAAAAATAAATGCTTCCTTGAACTGGGACCCCAAAACCCTCAATATGTTGTATCCTTTCATGACTCAACAGTTCACATCTCTTCTTCTGATTTATTGTAACAGCATTAACAATAACAAATGAAGTTGTTCTGTGCTTGAGATATAAGACCAAAAGCAGTTTCTGTGCAGATATTTGATCCTGCTTCCAAAATAAATCTATACAAGATAAACTTCTTTTTCAGGCTTTTTATCTGTTTAATAAGGGTCACCATTTCCTGCTTCAGCAGCGTACATCAAACTGCACAATTCTTCAGAGAGGATTATTTCTAGCACACTACTTCCTAGAGCATGACTACTCTGTAATATCCCTTAACAATCAATTAAGCCTGAAACAAAGTCTGATATACAGTTAAATGCTTCAAATCTTTCCTCAAATCCTTTGAGTGAACAAGTACCTTAAAACTAGTTTATAGGCTGAGGACATTTGAAAAGCCATGGAAATGGTAATACTAAAATAGTTTAAGAAAACCTTCAGGCTAATGCTAACTTAAGCAGTATTGCTCTTCTAGCATTCTGATTTTTGTTCATTAAATGAATTAAAAAAATCATAGAAGCATTCAATGTAACTTATATTAAGCTATTCTTAAAGCATACCTTTCATGCAAGGCTCAATAATAATAATTAAAAAAAAGCACCAGAATTTTGCTTTCCTATTATATGACCCTAACATAAGGGGAAAAAATAAAAGTAGCAATGGATTGGAAAAGTCCATAACGACCTAAGGCCTTGATGAAGACACTGAATGCATGATTATTATTATTAGTAGTAGTAGTATTTTCTTTCATGTAAACAGCCCTCTTGACTTCCAGAGGGACTTTTCAGGGTGTGACGATTTTCACATACATATATTTTCTGATAGCAGCTTGAATTCTCAGTGCCTTTCAAAATACCTGCACCCACACACCATGCAAACAGAACAGGAATTTCACTACATACCCTGCAGCTGCATGCATTCCCCATGGACTTTAACATGTATAAATTCTGAGAGTTCAAAAGAAAAACTTTGAAATACTGTGGATATATGTAGCAGGCATTCCAATGATGTTTTGGTGTGCGGTAAAAATTCAAGAGAAGGTGCATCACCTGCAGATGGCAGTATCTTATCACATTGTCCTAATGGGAAATTAATTCCCTGGGTTTTTATGCTTGATAGTGAAGAGGTTTGGGGAGGGCCAGGGAAACTAAAAGCCTTATTTATCACACAGGAAAGCCAAAATTTAGAATCTTGCAAAGTTTCCTTGTTCACAGAAAAATGTGCATTTTTTTGTTGTTTTACATTTAAAAATATATATGTATATATGTATATACATATACACACACATACATATCTAAATTTCTGCATTTTTTTTGTCTTTACGTTGTTTAACCTGATTACTCATTCTTGCAACAGGGGCACCATACCTGGCTACTCTGTCTGCAAGCAACAGCAAGCATCATGAGTAAATTATTTGCCAGCAATATAAGCTTTACTGTACACTGTATTCCTTGAAAAAAAAAATGTTCTGATGTTTAGGGGTGATAATAAAGCTGTTTCCTGGAAGACAGAGATTCAGGTTAGGACATGCTGAATGCACACAAAAAATCTGTACAGCTGGTGAGCAGTATACTTTAACTCAATCTCCTTTGCAAGCGGGTTGAGACCCATAGATATAAGGTGTACACACTGAAGAGGGGAAGGTCAGAAATCTTAATTTTATATACAATTCTTAAGCACTTCCATAACTAAACACATAACAAGCTTCAGTTGCATTGAACTTTAAGCTACACTCTGAAATTTGACCCCCTGGCAGTATGAACTCAGTCTACCACAAATTCTGTCAAACTTGTTCATTTTGCAGCATTCAGGTGCTCCATTTCAAAGTATTTAACTGTTTTGCATAAATTATGAATTCAAGGGCAGGTACATAATCTCTTTGTATAAATAATACTAAAACACCTCACAAAATACTATAGGAAGAAGAAACTATAAAATAGTTTGTAATTGCAAAATTCTGCAATCAGCTGAATTGCAAGCAACATGAAAAAAGTCAATGTGCTGAACTATGATGAGAACATCTTTTCAAAAAGCGTTACCCGTTCAAGAGACAAGCTCCTCCCTCAAATAAGTGAAGAATGATAGTTGTATAAAACAAGTCAAAAACTATCACAATGCACTTGTCACACTGATAGAAGGAAAATGCATGTTAGAAGCAGCTCTAGTGATGCAAAACCTTCATAAAGAGAAAGCCAGAAACACAAAAGCTACTCAAAATTTTACACCTCCTTTCACCAGTAACACCTCCAGTTTGACACAGTTTGCACAACAAGGAAACATCAGAGCAATGTCTAATGAGAAAGACTTTTAGAAGAATCAGTAAGCATCTAATTCTTTCACCACAAAATTAGAGAGCAGAAAATGAAAAAAAGATGTGTCTCCATGAGCTCTCTAAAACAGGTGATTGTGTTTTGTGCAAAATGTACTCTTGAAGGAGATAGAAGCATGTGCCTGCTATGAGAATTTGCAGAGTATCTTTGTAATTCTATTTCCATTATTTTTATAAAGATGAGACAGTAAGCCCATGTTAGATTCTGTAGCTCACTTTCAGTTCTTCACTTTCAACTCAAAGCCTTAAATTAACCACTTTTACCCTATTTTTAAGGGTAATTCAGGATTTTTCTTTTGACTCTTTCCACTATTACCTTCCAAGCTTCCTAATAAATATATTCAGTTAAATTACTCTCCCTTGGCAATTTCCTTTTTTTTTTTTTTTTTTTTTTTTTTTTTTCCCCTCCTTCAAGTAATACTTATTGCTATTAGATGATGGATACATTTGAGAAACTTTTTTTTGCTCTCTCCTAATTTATCCTTAGGGTAGGCAGCTATGTCCTCTAATTTGCTTCTCTCTAGAACTGCCTATAGTTGCATTTTAAAGAGCAGCACTGGACAGTATAACCTTTCTTACTTTAGATCTGGTAATGTTCATTTTGGGACGTATCAGGTAGCTGGCAAGCAGATACAACTCTCATTTCAATAGTGACTTGTCTTCTAGGAAAAGATACCTCCTAAACTGAGTTAGCCAACTTGAAGAAAAATCCTTTGATAGAAAAGGTGGCATAGTTTTCACAAAATCAAGCTATCAAAGGCAGTGGTAAAAGCAGGAAGTTAACTTGACCAGCAGGTAGGATAAGTCAGTACTGCCTGATGCAAGAAGATGAATTTTACAAGACTTCTGCCTTATCCGATTCAGTGCTTGAAATTCTTGTTAGAAAGGAGACAAGAGTATTGGAGGGCTGACTCACAACTGAGCTATGCAAATGTAATTATAGGTAAGAGCATCTCCATGGCTCAGACTATTCATTTTAGTCTGAGAAAGAAACACAGTGGGTATCTATGTTCAGCAGATACTTTTCCTCCTTGTGTTCCTGCTGTCCATAACATAGTGCTAATGCTATCCATTCATTTTACAGAGGTTGCATAAATGCAGACAGATTTCTGAAACTTTCATGACTGCTGTGCAGCAAAGAAGGTTGAGGGCACACGGTATACAGTTAGTGTGAGAAAATGTCAAAGACTTGCTACCTCTGAGCATTTCTCAGTATCCCACTGAATGAGGCAGGCATGCCGAAGATTAATGGCTAACTGCAGTTAGAGACCACACCGCAGCACTACAACAAATGTGTCTGCAACTCATTCCTTATCCTTAAAATGCAAGCCTTAATATTTGCATTTCCCAACTTTTGGTTGCTTGACTTTGCTAGTTAAGTGTTTTTGTAACCATTTTGTTTATAAAGTCTATAAAGTCTCTGTTGTGTTACAATGGTATGCCATACTGTTAATTGCATAGTAAATAAAGCTGACCACATTGCCATCTCTAAAAAGCCACCCACACCCAGCTCTTTCTTTTGTTATTAAAAGGAAATAAGACCATTTACCAAAATGACACTGCATTAGTTACCTGCCTTAGGCTTTTCATTATAGTTGACTTAATAGAGTGCTTACCACTGCACCAACTCCTGTTACTGCACAACACACATCACCGCAACGCTAAATTATCGAGCTTTATCATTCAAAAGGAAACAACAAGGTCATCTGAGCACCCAATTTTATGGATTTTCTCTTGTTCTTTGCTATAACCAGGACAACATTACATACTGGTCTTACTGGAACAGTTTGGAAGTATAGTACACCTGTACAGTCTATATGTGCATGTCTCCATCTAGTGGAGAGTCCCAGTGCATAATTGGTCTCCTAAAGGGCTTCACTTGAAGTGGTACAGACAGATAGATACTTGAATGATGCAAATCCCCATGAATTCCTCCCGAATCTCTTCTGTCCAGTGAACAGAGGCAAGAACATGGGAAATGGACTCCTCTGCCATGTGGCAAGCACTGTTTGCAATGGCACCAGCCTCCACCTGCAGCAGGGTTTTTCTTGCAGACCCACATCCATGCTCCCTGATGCATTTCATTACTCAGATTCCAGCTTGGCAGCTGGGGGCCTTGCTAGAAGGTAGCTGAGGGTTGAGGAGAAGGTACCTGTGGAACCTGTGCTAGTTATAGGTTGTAGGTCTTACAACAGTGAAAGTCTGGAGGCATGGCAAGAGAGCAGTATGTGTGCTACCTGAGCACGGGCAATCTGCAGGCACAGAAGTAGCTCTAAGGAGAACAGAGTAAATGACCTCCCCTCTGAAGCACACACCCATATATGTAATGATGCCTATAAGCATGCAGGTCTCTTGTTATTACATAATTTATATGTGAAGCACATGTGTATGTACAGATTTTATACATAGATTTTATACATATACATATGTATACATTTTTATACATGTACAATTAATATACATATATTAATTGTATAAATAGAATATATTTATCACACACCTAAACATACTTGGGAGAAAAAGCACTTTCCAAGAGATAAGTGAGATTTTAAAAAGTATTTTAGATTAGTTTTTAAGTTAAACCTGAAACACTGCATAACACTGACCACCCTGTGGCCAAACTAATTTGAGTTTTTCCAAGCCCTTAATCTGTTACACTCATAGCTCAGTTACTAGATTAGTTCCTTCTGTTTAGCCTGTTCATTCATGCACTTCCTAATTTAGCCCATTTCTAGATCTTCTTGTAATTATGAATAAATACACCATTACTGACCACCAAATAATGCTTCAATTTCTCTCCTTGTCTCTAACTGCAGTCCTGTAAGTAGCCAATAAGCTCCTGAGAACTGCTAAATGATTGCCTCTCAGGAGGAATTCAGTACCTTTCAAAGTCAGGTTCACAGCTTGCACTTTTTACTACTTTTGCTGAGAACCTTGCACACATTTCCTAATACATGGGGATGTTTTGAAAGATTTCTTTATTGTTCTTGAAAGTTACATGACTGGCACTTCTGCTCAACCAGTACAAGCTGTGCATCAGAATCCATATAGTATCTTACTTGTGCAATCACAGTTGCAGATAAATTACATTTAATGTAACAGTTTAGATTATGAAAAAAAAATCTCTCAACAGTAATTTGAAAAGAACTAGAATTGATTAAAAATGAATCTATACACATAATATTTTTCTAAAGTCACATCCAGCTTAGTCAGCTGCTGTGAGTACACCAGCTACTCAGAAGTACTAATGGCAGGAGCATGTAATAAATGCCCTGGAGATGGGCATGGTTAACAGCTTTAAGTTCTATCCTTGAATTTTAAGCTTCCATAGTTACTATTAGAAGAAAAATGTGTTAGGGAGGTGTGTGGGGGGGAGGGGAGAAGGGAGGAGTTACCTCAACTCACAGGTTTTCTAGGAATTTTGAACAAATGGAATTAACAACATCTGTTTAACTGGAAACTTCAAAGTAAGATGGCCTAATGGCTCAGGTCTATCTCCCTCTTCGCTATGTACTCTAACATGCACTCTCCGCATCAACGACACTTTGCTTCACTATGAAAGGCTTCACAGATGTAAGTCACCTGTAAAAACACTCTTCCCCAAACACACTTTTTTAAAGGCTCAACTGCCTTCCAGTTCATCACCTTGAATTGTGCTTATTGTGGAACTACACAAGCATCTATACTAGTGTAACTGAAACAGCCAGAGGACAGGAGTGGGACTGCTTTCTCAGTGGCTGGTAGCACTCTGATGTGTGGGCAGTCAGGTCCCTTTCCCAGTGGAGTCACCAAGTTACCACCGTTGAGGACATTAGGGCCTGCCAAATACTCACAACTCTTGAAGCATCCCCTGGCTCTGGTATCATTTTGTCTCCATGGCCACAGCCATCTCACATGATTACACTCACTAACTGATCTACCTCTGTTTTTAAAACCAATTAGATTCTGTAGGCTCCCATTGAACCTACTGGAAAGCTGCTGGAGAACCTCTTAATTAAGTTACTTCTCAGCCAAACATTCCAGAACACCCATTTGTTTAAATTTAAATAGCTTTTTTCCTTCCCAGCACAGAAAAACAAAAGCTGAAAGAGCAATCACTTACTACAAGTACATCAGAGGTCTAACAGTTACACATTTTTAGTCTCTCTTTCATGACAAGGCCCCATTCATAGCACCAGACCTTTTCTTTATCTGTTCCCATTTTAACTCATCTTCTGAAACAATTCTGGGTAAGCAGAATTGCAGACAGTCTTTATGAGGAGAATCACTACACTACTTGGCACAATAGCATTAATATTTCCTTTTCTCAGTTGAGAAAAAAAAACATCTTTTGATGCATCCTGAAGGATCACATTTATCTCTCTTATGGCTCTGTCTCATTAGTGCCTCAGAGTCATTTACAAAGTCCTCCCCTCCCTCAGTTGCTTCCAGATGATGAGCTTCACACTTGGAGCAGAAATCCCTATTGTTACTTTCAAAGGGCATGAATTTGCATTTTATACAACTGAATTACAATCTCATAGCTATTATTACAGTACTCAAGTTCATCTAGTTGTTCTTTTATGGTATTTTCATCCATCTTCGCACTGGGACACATCTACATAAGCAATACTCACCTCACTTTCCACTCAGGGGAAGGCACTGATAACTAAATTGTTCAGTCTGCAGCTAGTCCAATAAATCTTTAATTCCTTTATGAAAATGGAAGAATTAGAACAGTAGAGAGGCACAATCAGCATTTTAGGACTTGGATAGCCTTTAAAAAAAACAGAAAAAAAAGAAAAAAAAAACACACAGCTAAACAAATAGTCCTATACAGAAATTACTAAGTGTTAATTAGTGTTCTTTTCTGAAATAAATGGAAAAATGTGACGTCAACTTCTTATATTTAACTTAAAATTAAGTGGTTGGTTGGTACAAAATTTTGCACAAATTTAGTTTTTCTACCTGGACTTTAAAAGCTTGTTTTTAACAAAATGCAATGCAAGAACAACAACAACAGAATAGCTTGAAAGCTTTAGGTTTGTGTTTTGGCTTTAAAGAAATTTATGCTGCTATTTCATTTTTCTAGGGAGACAGACCTCAGAAGTAAGCAGTACAACAGGAAATTTTTCTTCAACAGAATAGGTGTTGGAATACGTTTCACTGTTAATCCTATCATATATTTATATTTTATTTATATTTTCTATTTTAAAGCTGTATGGATGAAGTTCAATATATCCTGCCTGTCTCCAAGATTCAGTTTCTGAAGGTGTCAGAAATAACAGTTCCCAGCAGAAACAGGTGACTTGTTGATTGGGAAGAATTTCATCAAAGATTTTCTAGAGGGGAAACAAGGTGAATTGAGCCCATGGTACCCCATGTTTTCTTAGCTACTTTATGACTTGGCTGAATTTTCATAGAATATAGGACTGGAAAAGACCCACTGCTTTACAGTTAAATCCTTTGCAATTATGGATAATCCTGAAATAGGTGCCTGTTTCAGAGGGCTCTGCAGAACACCTGGGCATGCAGGACACCCTATAGTCTGGTAGTAATGCATCAAGGATTCATGCTGCAGCACAGATGCCATGGTGAGTAGCCCCCCAGGCTATTGCTCTAATGTGGAGGGCTGTTCTTTGCCCTGGGGAGCCCTCTGACAGCAGAGAGGGCCAGGCAGCTTCCCCACAGGGGAACAGTCTCAAGGGACAGAAAGGGACCACGCACCTAAAACACAGCAAAAAAGCACTGGAAAGGGTCCCTGTATTCTGGGCACCAGCAGA
The DNA here is from genome assembly GCF_964035555.1 of Netta rufina. Classification (NCBI taxonomy): domain Eukaryota; kingdom Metazoa; phylum Chordata; class Aves; order Anseriformes; family Anatidae; genus Netta; species Netta rufina. Next base: position 27,724,426 of record NC_140131.1, on the reverse strand, counting down.
GGAAGCAAACACCCCACCAATTAATGATACAATTTCATTAGCAAGAGTACTCAAATTAAAGGGGTGGCAATGTTAATATGATCCAATGCTAATATTTAAATAAAAATTGTTTCAGAAACTAAATTTAAGAAAGAAAGATCTCAGGGCCAACGTTCAAAAGAACCAAAGGAATGCACCTCTACTGCTCTGTTGTGGAGCTAACGTAGGAATTAAGTGGGAAAGAAACTGAAAGGTCAGAACTGTGGTGGTAGAAAATCATGGCTGGAAAATTAGACCCAAGAATGATTCAGCAGAGGATAATGGTGGTAGGCATCAAGGACCTTCATGCACCAACCAGCTCCAACAAGCCTAGCCTTCAACATACAGCCACTGGAGGTAAAGTAGAGGACTCCAATCTATTTTAAACTGAAGTGGAATATATTCAAGCAGAGAACAGCACATTTCATTGAGATCTTCTGCACTTGTAATTAATAGCTACTAAACACATTGACACCAAAATGTAAGGGACTGTGCTGTATTCCTGCCATGCCTCTAGCCACATCAGGGACAGCTGTTGAAAACAGTTCCACTAGCTGAATCTTTTGATTTCAGCCTGCAACTCTTAATCTGTGTATTTCACCATCAAATACAGAACCAGCCTGGCTCTCTATTCCATGCCGGGAGAACACTACTTGCTACCAGTTCTCCGTTGCATCTTCCCTAAGGTGCAAAGAACACGTCAGAATTTGTCTTTCCTAACAGTGTACCATGAGTCATTGAGGGATAGCCAGAAAGGGACTGACTCTCAGAGCCCCTGTCAGAGCAGGCCATTCCTGTGCTGTAAGGCTGCCCCACAGTACAGCTGCCCTGCAGAAGATCTACTTTTAAAGAAAAAATGAACATGTGCTTATTGCTGTCATATGTTAACAGCATAACAAGGAGGAATAATATCCACTTCAGATTTTTTAATATATTAAATAAATCCATCTACTTCCTCTTCAGAGAGGAGAGCTTAGGCCTGTAGGCCTATTTAACACCTGGTTAAACATTGCTTAACCTCACTGCACTGGCCAACTACTTTTCATATAAGCTGAATTTTGGCTAATAATGTCCCAATTAAACAGCAGTCATTGTCATTCACTATCATTAGGCTAAATTGGTTTCCTGGGAGATGTCCCAATAAAGCAGCTATCCTGGTTAAACGCTTACCAGTTAAGATACACTACACAGAAAAGGAGTTGTGAAAGAAGAAATCCAATCATGTCTAACTTACCTATGCAACTGTTTTCCAAGAAATCATAGGATCATACACACTTCGGCACAGAAACTCTGGATATTAGTTTTCAAATATATATCTCTCTCTATATATATTTGAAATATAGATGTGTATACACACACTCTACCAGGCAGTAACCAGCAGCCATGTAAATCCTGTTTCTTTCTAAACCCAATATAATATATGACAGAAGTCGTACATAATGTATGGCTTGCGAGGGGGAAAAAAACATGCTGTAGGAACAAAAAATGAGAAGTAGGTCTAAAGTACTCTGTGGGAACAGGCTCAAAAGGCTAGTTTAGGATGATGTGTTTAATATTAACTACAGAGAAAAATGCTTTGAAGAGTACCTCATGGAAGTCTAAATCTTCTTTCCAAATCTAGCATTAAAAAAGTACCTATCCAGAGCTGCCCTTAGTTGTGCACCTAGGGTGAGAGACCACTCATTTAAACTTTAGCCATTTAAAAGTGGTTTAATTTAACCCAGTTGTTTTCTTTGTTGTCTATAAAGGCACTTCTGGTGTCAAATTCATTGTCTATGATAGGAAGAATAAACAAACTTCTTCTGTTAGTGATTTCTCTCTAATTCTCACAATGTGCCCATCCAAGTTAAGTAAAACACTAATTTCCTACTATTAAGCATCACTGAAGCTGCCCTGAAGGTCTGGCAAAACTGAATACATGCCTCTTGGACTGTAGTTGTCTGCTTTTAAAATGAAGAAATAAATACCATTCTGAGACGGGCAAGTCCAATCATCCACCTGTACTTAGCATGTGGTAAGCTTATATGGAAGACCTACATATGTACTTCACAATAGGAGAGGAGAATAGGACAGGAGAATAGGCTGGAAAGTAAAGTATCTTCCACTTGATCATGCCAAATAGGTACAATATTGTAAGACACTGCCCTATCTCAGGATAGCATGAAGAGATACCTGATCAAACCATAATTAATACCAGAAGATATAACTGTTTTAGACTGTTGTCTTGCTCACCCCCATTTCAAGTTAACATATTATGCTCTTGAAAAGCTGAGGAATACCTAGCAGAATACGTGAGCCTTTGTAGGACAAGAGAACCATGCTGCTATCTGCTTTTCACAGGGTGCAATTCTATTCTACACCATGGCTTGCATTTCAAGTCAGAAACCAAACAGCCAGCTCAATATGAAAGCAACGTGAAACCCTAAGAACGTCAAACCATACATTCTTGGCATGCATCTCTTGGAGCAGCTCGTTTAACGGAAGCAAAGACTGATACACATGCAGTTTCTCATTGCTGTAAAAATTCAGCTGAGCATAAGATATATCAATATCTCATTAATCTTATATTGATATCTTAACCAATACCAATGACTGGGTGGCCTGCAATCAGTCACATGAGGCAATTCAGACCCTCCTCAGCCTCTTCTTTGTGTTCATGCTGCCTCAAAGACCTGGAAGGAATTCCCCTCTGCACAGTTAAGTGATATTTCTGAAGGTTTCTTCAACAACCAGGAATAACAAGACAGTTTGTTGTTGTTGTTGTTTTAATGCTACAGTAAAACTAAGATTTAAAAACAATTCAGTGTACCTAGTGCTTGGAGGTTGTCTGTTCTAAGCCCTGAATTGGCTTCAGGACAGCTTCCAAACCGTTCAGGGCTGCAAAAGCCTGTTCTTCTAATTAAACCTCTAATCAAGCTTACATAGTCATTTTTTCTTTAGTGACAAGAGTCAATGAGTAATGCTATATTTTCAAATGATGACTGTGTGGAAATTAGGAAAAAATAAAAAGCAATGCTCTGAAAGAGAAAATTAGGAGAAGTTCTGAGCTTTGTTTGAAAACCTCTGCCAAAGAGGAAAAGCATGATTTTTAAGGACTGCTGCTGAAGTAAATGTGTGAATGCATGGTTGGCTTTCTCTCTTGAGATTATGTAAAAACATGGACAGTAATAAACAGCAGGGACTCAAAAAACCTGAATTAACTGAGTTATGAAATCTGATGCTTCCATGCAGCATAACATTCTCACCACTGCTTTTACTCTGTTACTATCTGCTTGCACATACAAAGACCAAAAAGATATGCTCAAGCATATAGGCTCAAGCTGAACATTTCTGAACTGAATTGCCAGTATAAGCTTTAATAAAATTATACAGCATCTTCTTTTGTACAAGAACAGAACAGTCGGCAGTACGTACATCAAGATTGTTAATCACATTCCTCAGTTCTACAGTCTTAAAATCAATTTACATTTTACGAAGTCGTCGTCCTCCTCCCCCCAAAAAAACAAACAAACAAACAAGCAAACAAACAAACAAAAAAAAAAAACACAAACCAAACCAAAACTCAAATCCTATCATTTGTCAGTTGACAAAAAAAGATTCCACTTTTTGGATGTATTCAGATCCTACTTTCAAGCTGTACTCTGCTCTCAGGAATCTTAGAAACTTCTGTAAAATGGTTATTTATTATTATTTTTTTTCCACAGAAAGCACCCACTACAACATTTTACAGCAAGCCCCTAGCATTAGGACTCCTGGAAACATACTACATGCAGATTTAGCCAAGTGCATTAAAATAATGATTTGTTTACCTGTAAGTATTTTGATAGCTTTTTTCAGAAGGTAGTTCTTGCACAGGGCTTAAGTCTGCATCCTTAGTATTCTTCCCTGTCTGCAAGGATCCATCTCTCCTAATTCAGGTGAGACTGTGACCCTTCCTATTTAAAGGCTACGCCAGAAAGTAACAAGTTGCCCTCCAGAGTGCTGCCCTATTTGTTCCCTCCTAGTGAAGCAACATTACTTTGTCGGCTGTATCATTCTTTTGCCATCCTATAAAACACCAAGAGGCTGTTGATTTGCAGGTTTAAATGTGTGGCTGATGCTTCCTTTTGGTTGTGTCTTGGAGCAAATCAGTGCACAAGCAATACAAAAACTTGGGTGAGAGCAGCTATTTTAAGTTGCCATGTATTACTTGCATTTTCTATTTCCTTTGCTAAGATGCAAATCACCTTAGAGGCTTTCCTCCTAGCTATTTAAGCTCATCTTAAAAAACAGCACTGCTGGAGCTCCACCCTCCCAGCCACATTTTCTCACAGCTCCTTGGAACTGGCTGGAATGCTCATCTAAATACTTGCTGTCCTAGTCCAGGGCTCTAGAAGAGTGGCAAACTGTCCCAGTTTTTGTGAGTAGTCAGTCAGCTGGCCGCGTTCAGGAGAGGATCAGAGTAAGACCCTTTGTCAGAACATGTGAGAGCATGGACATAGCAGCTGGAGGCACACTACCCAGGAAAAACCTCTTATTTAGTTTTAGCTGCTTTGAGTCCGTGCACTTCTGGCTAAATTGGTAGTTCTTTCCTCTTCAAACTACAAGTGCTGGGGCTTGCTCAGTTGCTCAACAACGTTTAGCAGCACTCTGGATTGGAGAGCAAACAGACTTACTCTGCTGTTCCAAATGTCCAGTCACCAGCAGGAACAAAAGTATTTTCCTGGTTCAAGTTTAAATGCCAAATGGCATTTTTGAAAAAGTTCTTATTGTTGATCACAGGAGTAAAATACATCCAAAGAAATTACGGAGTCAGGCCACCTATTAGCCAATGTAAATCTTTTTTGATTCCAGAAAGGAAGGGAAAGTGAAAGGAAAATCATTTTTCTTATAAGACTAATGATAATTTCCCTTATTCTCATGGTTTATATTTTTACATATATTTTGAAAGAGGAGGAATGCTTGATGATCTTTTTATTCATATTCAAGGCTAATTAGTTTGGATTGAAGGCATCACTTTCATCATTGTCACTGTTATCTGATCCCCTGAAGTGTATTAGGACTTGCTGTCCTTGCTTTGTTTCTCCTCCTTTTGCTCTATGTCACAGTGTATTGTCTTTACCATGCGTATCTCACTGCCCTCTTGACAAGCATTACAGACCTCCATCTTCACTCTGCTCCACACCTGTTGATGGCCATATCTATTTACATTGTGGTGCAAGTAGCATGCTATACCCTGTCTGACCTTCAGAACAGTTTATACATGACGGCTACGCTGAGTTAAAAAAAAATAATAATAATAAAAAAATCAACAAATATCTTCGAACCAATTGTGTAACCAAGATGTTATTTCTTGAGATGAGGACAATTTGTCTTAAATACCTTAGCCAACTGAAAGACAGCTCAAACTCTAGCACCAAAATTACTGAGTGCCCACATGCATATGATAAAACATACCAAATTCTTTTTACCACCTAATCAAAGATAAAATAGAAAATGGCAAAGTCTACTTCCCTAAAAGCCTAGCTAGAACTTCCATTTTTACCTTTAAGCTACTTTTAAGGAGCCTAATCCTCAGTTATTGGACATCACCAATTGTATGGAAGTTTTGATAGTGAAAAAAAAAAAAAAATCTGGAGAAAACTGCATTTGATATGTACTACATATTAGTAGAAGAAAAAATGCTAATGGTCCCACAACTTCTTGTTGCTCTACAACTCACCATCCTAGCCATTTTCTGAAATACATCTCCAGAGGAAGGCATAGGTTACACAGTTATAAACATAAACAATTGGAAAAAAAAAAAAAAAAAAAAAAAAAAAAAAAAAAAAAAGAAAGAAAAAGGTTTTCCTATTAAGTGGCTATATTCATCTGTTGGGTAAAATTTCCTTTTTTTTTTTTTACCAATTGCAAATCCAGTTATTAACTATTTTTCCCACCCATAGGTTTGGAAAACTAAGTCATGCTACCATTGGGACTTTTGCTGGTGAAAAACCTCTTAAGTGATAGAAGCTTATATTACTATTACCCCAAATTTATGAGCTTAAGCTCTAATATCCATTGGCTGTATGCATGGCAATGGATAAGCTTGAGATCTACACCTGCAATGCATAACTAGAGTGCAGCTCAGCACAAATGTAACATGAAACAAAGTGCAAGATCAGGCCCAGTTTTTTAAATAGATGATTAAATCGTGGTTTTTGTTTGCTCTCTCCACCTTCCTGAAAGCTCCTGTTCCATTTTAGCCCTAGCTGTAAAAAAGCTAGTCTTTTTTTTTTAAAAGCTAGCCATTTGCATTGCACATCTGGGGAAAGGGCACAAAAACAAACAAACAAAAACCAGGATGTTACAGGGTGATCTTAGTATAGATTACCTAAGAGAAAACAAAAGTTTCATTCTGCTGCAGCCCAGTAGCACCTCACAGTGCTTTCCCTTACCCAATCCTTCTATCTGTCCGAACATCTTTATTATTTATGCCAGTGACATTGCTTAATTACTTGCTTCACAAAGATGTCTGTACTGAACAGTAATAGTATTGATCTGCAGAGGTTTATTTCAACAGTGCTATACATTAGAAGTGTATTAATGAGCACTGCTATCTCCCTATTTCTTACATTTTGTTGGTATCTGTCTAATAATTTGCGCACCTTGAACATCCTATCAACATCAGAGAAGCACAGCAAACTGCTCATGCAAATTTATGTATGGACTTCTGTCTTATGTTTCATCAGCAATAACTGCATAATAGATAAATGTCTGAATTTTTAAGCTCATTGGAATATTTTTAATGTGAAGTGACCTTTGGTATCGATTGAAGTTCCTTCTGGTGCTAGCTTTAAAAATAACTGAAAGGATTAATGAGTTCATGTAGATTTTTATGCCAAGGTAGGTATTCCTGGTTGAACGTATCTTTTCAGGCCAGCAATACAATTAAAACAAATTATGGTAATCCACACAAAATAAAAGACTGGTTTAGGATTTTTTTTTTCTCTTCTTCTGATATAGATATGTTTTATAAGGAAAGCAAGGATAAGAGAGATGTTGCAGAAAAAGACATCAGGTTAAGACAAAACAATATGCAAGTACCAAATCCACTACAGAAATTCAGGGCAATACCAATGTGCAGAAGATAATCATAAGTTCAATTCACTGTCTTAAACAACTGCATATCTCAGCCTCATGTCACTGGGAATGAGCACTTCTTTTGTATTTATTTATTTATTTATTTTAAAGAAAACACTGACAGCAACCACCCATTTTGCTCTCATTGAACTTTTTAACTATCAAATACTGCACTTGCACGTGACAGAAGTGAGCTGTCTGCTCCTTAACCTGTCTGCTGCTTAACGTTTGCACACACATTTAGAAGAAAGGTTCACATTCCCATTTTAGCACTGATATCTGTTTTACAATTTCATTTCACTTTCACCACCTTTTCCTTTCCTCCGCCACCGAGAACAGATTGAACATTCTTATTCTACATTCCATGTGAAGTTAATACAGGCAGAATATGTGACACCTCCATGACATTTTACTACCTTTTTTCCTTAGGCAAAGTTCATCCCTGTGCAAAGGGTCAACATAAGGCTTGTTCAGTTGCTACTAATAAGGAACTTGAGTGTTCAGTCTTTATGACATTGCTCTGCACAAAAAGAACTTCAGAAAAAGCAAATATTATATAGACAATTTAAATTACCTTGGCTCTAACAAGCTCAAATACATTATTATTTTACCTACGGCTTTATAATATACACATCAGCTGAGTTGTGATAATTATCTAGGTGCACAGTTTAAAAGTTTAAATCCACAGCAAAAATAGGGTAATAAAAAGTTATCTTGAAATCATTCACCAGATAATAAACATTTAAGTTGCTGGTTTAAAAATACAAAGCATCATGAACAAAATTTCATCAAATCTCAGGACAGCCATTTACCCCAGAGAAAGATGTTACAATAGGCTTTTAAAACACAAATAAACATGGTGGCCCTGTGGAATCATTTAAGCAGATTTCTTGTTCTGTGCTTATTTCACTGGTGACACAGGTAAGCCAAAAAACACCCTTCAACAGCTAGATTGCATTTAACTTCTTTCAGAAAAAAATGCTAGGGCAAACAGTACAGGAATTTGGTAAGGAAGGTATGATTCTCTAGCTTCATTACCTAAGTAAAAACGAGAGCTCTTAGGAAAGGATTCTTTGGAAGGGAAATGTGTGCAGTATTAACTTCTACAGCAGCAGCAGCCAGAGCTTGAAATAGACAGACATTTTAGATGCTTTAAGTGCAGTCAGCAATTTACAAATCATGATGAGTGTTTCATGTTAACTAGTAGAGCCAGAAAAAAAAATAATGGGAAAAAAAGCTATGCTTCTTGGACAACAAGAAATTAAACACTCCCCCCTCTCTCCACGCTAGTTTATCGCAGCTTGGAATAACATGGAATATTTCTGAGCCCTAAACGCCCATTGTGAATGCTGGCAACATATTTCTACATGCCCATTAAGATCTAAATTCATCCCAGATACAGCTGCAGAGTTGCACCAGAGGTAAATGTGACCTATGCCCAATCACAGGAGTCCTGTAACAGGCGTTACATTGAGAATAATAGGATTGTCACTGTTCACTTGTACTAAAGCAGCAAAAAGTCTCTGCAAGTCAAATAGATGTTAACATAATAAAAACATTGTCTTGTGCTCAGTAAGAGCAAAGTGGCAGTGTATGCTATTAGACCTTAATGCTACAAAATGTTCAGGAATTCCAGGGGGAAACATGAGGTTTACATCAGTGTAACATATCTTGCTAAAGAGAAGGTTTAACCAGCTAAAAGAAAGTAAAAGATGATCCTATTTCACACTAATAGGATGTGATTTTCATGTCCCATCGAGAGGGTCTAATACAATACTGAGCTCATATTGCATTAAGTAACATTTCACCTCATAGTACTCATAATACAAAAGCATTCGTTTCTCTCATCTCTTCAGCACATCTGAAGAGTACCCTGCATTATGCTTAGATTAAGAACATACACTGTTGGCCATATTCTTCATGAATACCTCATTTATGCTACCATTTGTCCCCCCCCCAAACTGTATCTACAATATTAGACATATGCCAATTATACAGATAAACAGAACCACTTGAAACACAACGTTCTTCCACTCAGTGGTTCATATACGAAACCAATTCTTCTTCTAGACCCATATGAAGAATAAATCAGTTTTTAGATAGCAGTCTGCTAAAACTCAATGTGTTACTTGATACAGATTAGCTTCTTGTGGCCTAAGATGCTATCATTATATTCACTTTATTTCTATTGTGGCAGTAGTACAGGATCTTGATTAGGATCCTTCTTTCTGAAAAATCAACACATATCCCTCAAACACTATCCTCCAGAAGGAGATGCCACACAGAATATACAGATGCAATGAAGGGTGTGAAGCAACAACAGGGTACCAGATGGAGGTGTGACTGTAGCAATCTAAAGCCTTAGGGTACCTCTACACACATTCAATCACACATGTTACTATTAGGCTCCTCAGACTGCAGCTGTTGAATAACACTGACTAATACCTGGGATTTCATGTTCTAACACTGGAAAGTTGTGTCTGCAGAAATACGGGAACGCTCAACATTTTTTGTTTTGTCTTTGTTTTTAAAGAACAAGGCTTTGATTTTTTTCCCTTGAAAATAACATTTTTTTGAGCTGTCATCCTTTTTACTTTCCTATACTATTTTTTCTTTATCACATATAATAACCCCAAAACCGCCTATACATGCCAGAACACAACATCCATGTTCTCTTCTCAGAATACTGTTCATGCCAATGTAGATAGGGTCTGTGTAAATACAAGTAAATATAAGTAAATATAGTAAATACACATAAATATACTGTTATAAGAATTCCCCATGAAAATAGTCTCAAATTTTAGAATCAGATTTCTATCACAAATTTATTATGTGCTATATATCTTCTCTGTCAGCATGAACCTGTTAAGAAGGCATTAAACCAGCCTAACCTCTGGCTACTTCAACAGAAGTATCCTCATGCTCAAATACCTCATTTGGATGAAATGGGTAATAGCGGATCATCCTGTGACAACAGACATGGAAGCACATCCTGTATTTCAAATGCTTTCTAGTTCAATGGCATAAGGGATTTTAACATCAAAGTAGCATTCCCTTGCAAGATATTTTTTTCATTTTTTACATTTGAGATTTTCTAAAAGGTATTTTTGATCTACCAGAATATTTTGCTTTGTTTTTCTATTGAACAGTGAAAGTAAATTAAAGGAAATGAGAGCTTAACAGTGCTTTGGCTAAACAAAGGTTTTGAACTGAAATATGATAAGATGTTGACATTCATACTGTGATCTCCGCCATTTAAAAGAAGCAGGTTCCAATGTAAACTAGCAAGGGAGGCTTGCCAAAAAGGAAGCAGCATTGGGAGCATCATCTGAAGATCTATGTAACATCTAAGCAGAGCACAAACTACTTTGTCTTTCACACTTTGCAACTTAAATATGCCTTTACTTAAATATGCCTTTGCTACCTGATGGTAGCAAATACATACCTTGCTTCTCTATGCAGCAAGGTTAAAATGGCAACCTGCCCCTTGTCAATCCATTTACAGTCAATAACATTTTTCATTTTGTATCTTAGCTGCCAGGAAAGAAGCTAATTTTCACTTTTTTTTTTTTTTCCTTTTTTTTTTTATTTTTATTTTTTTCCCCATAAATCAAAGTTCTTGCAAGAAACAAACAAAAAAAGTCCTGCTGTCCTGCTAAATACAAGGAAATATCACAGCAAGAACTAGCCAGAAAAAAAAAAAAAATATACTCACATTAGAAAAAATCAAATTAAGTTTACACTTCAGGATTTTAGTGTACATTAACCTTGTTTCTTCCTTTAGCACAATACTTCCAAAATGAAAACAGAAAGAAGAAGATGCATCTGGACAATAATTCAATTCAACAGTGTTTATTACAGCTTTTATAAAAGTCAAAGGACTTCGTTATCTCTTCAATAACAAACAATTAGGCTAAGAGAATAACATTAACTGTGGAGCTTAATTAGGAATGTACCTTCAACTACTGCATAAGCTATTTATGCAATTTGTTTTCCTGTTGTACTCTGTGAAAAAAAAAAAAAAAAAAAAAAAAAAGTTTCTACTAATACAAAACAAAAATACACATCCCTTGGGCTCCAGAAACTTGTTTATGCATACTGGTAGCCCTGTGGTAACCCAACTCAGATATGCTTATGGTGACTAGTTTTAGTGGTAAAATGTTCCAAAAATACTGCAAGCTTCAGAGAATAGTCATCTCTGTCCCGCCACCCTGCCACTGGACAAGAGACACAACATAGTATGAAAAAGAGAATACCTATTAATACAAATTATTCATCCCTCAACATTTTTTAAGGGGTCTGAAAAATAATGTGGGAACAAGAAAAAAAGAAAAAAAAAATCAAAGGAGGGCTTATAAAGAGAACAAAAGACTTCCACAAGACTTCCACTTTTTTTTTTTTTTTTTTTTTTTTTTTTAAGTACTTCAATTAAAGTGTGACTGAAAGTGTCCAAGTACTAAATTCTCCTGAGGCATTCCCATAAAACTGGCACAGGGTTCTTATGGAAGTCATTATAAAAGCACAAGACTATCCGATACACAAATACTATATGACACCTCGTGGTTTTCATCATATTTTTGCCTACAAGTATATTTTTTTCCAAGGAAGCAGGATGACTAGTATTAGATTTATTTTTCTCATGCAATATGGTGCCCTACCTAAAGTGCTGAATTGTACCTGACGAGCTGAATCAAGATGAATTATATACTTAGTGTTTCAATATTTGAAGTATTAAAATGTTGTTTAACAAATAAATCTTTGTCTAAATGTTACCATAGTTCCCTTTGCTGGCATCTCAGTGTGTCTGACATGCACAATAAAGCTAATGAGTTTAGCAGCATCCTTGAACAGAATCTATAAACACTCACCTGCCAAATAGTACAAAATAGAAGGGATAATCATTTCTCATAAGAGACCATAAAATAGAAAAATGAATTCTAAGTCCAAGTGGATACAACTCAACATTGGGATGATATTGCTTGTTCATGATGAGACCAGTCTTACTCTCATAAAGGTCTTCTTTCTGTTTATTTATTTTTTCTTTATTTACCTGATGCTGGAAGTAGAAAATGCTGCCTATCAGGACTGCCTTAACTGAGTTTTGAAATGCTACTCTCAAGATAAGATGTGTTTTCAGTACAGAACAGGGAGGAAAGGTGGTCTCATGTCTGAGGATACATTCAGACCTCTGTAGCGAGGACTTCAGGCATGCTTGTATACTCACTGTTCAGTGACATGTGAGTGAGACACACAGAACAAGCAACTAAACTTGCTGTTAAAAAAAATACCTTTCCCTTGCAGGGCTAATGGAGAGAAAATCCTTGACAAGAACATCAGAAGGTGTCCTCAGCTAGCAGTGTGCAAAGGGAGGGCATCAGATGAGGGGCCAAGATGGCAGTGCAAACAAAGGAGGCAGACACCCAGAAGGGACAGGCCAGGGACGGCGGAGTCTCCCTGCTGCCACAGTTGCTGTCCCAAACACTCGTGGCCCACTCCCACACCACCAGGGCTTCCACGCTGGCAGGTAAAGCAGAGCTGCTCTCCTGCCGGGCTGCAGGTTTCTGATCCAAAGCACAGATTCTGCATTTTAGAGTAGAGCTGTGCGCCAACACCCCGTCAAAATTCTTAGCCTGCCATTAGTTCAACGTGGTAACACCTCAGATCAAACATATAAAACAGAGTGACCCAAGTCTAGAGCTTAAACTGTTTAAAATAGTTTACCTGTAAAAGACATCAATACCTTCTGTATTTTGCTTTTATTTTTCTTCACATTACTCAGGAAAAAATGCCTGCTCAGAGCACCTTGGTGAATTTTACAGCTTTTTTAAATTTATTTATTTAAACACCCTGTATTACCATCACAGGTCAAAAGGTAAAGTTTCATTGCTGTAACTTATATTTTTGTGAAATAAATCAATACCTATGTGGATGTGAAAACTGGGAAATATGCTGCCAAAAGAGGCTAGAACAGCATGGGATGTGGGAAGGAAATCTGTTAACAACTTCAGATTTCATCAGCCCATGAAAGAACACAAGTTTCACATATGCTCATACAGGTACATACATAAACACATAATTGCAAACTTCTTCCTGGCAAGTATAAGACATTTAATGATAACACGATGAGGAGTTAGAATGCTTAGAACCACAAAATGATATTCTAACCATGAGGTTTAATTAGATGAAAACCATATGCAAGCTTGCATTTCTTAAGCTACCAACTGGCTCCCTCAGCATTGTAAACATCGGTCCTTGCCATGTGAAATTGGTGTGGCTGCACTGATAATTATGATCCATTTTGCTTCTTACACAATTTTTACCAGACACAGATTCCTACATGATAATTATTGAAAATAACTCTAAGTGAGACACTGAGAAAGCTATATTATTAATGTTACAATAGTTTAGTAAACTCAGGTGAAAAAAAAAAAAAAAGCAATGAATATATGGATGACAACTTTGTGCATTTCAAGTGATGCTTTTACCAATTAAAAAAAAAAAAAAAAGAATTACTCTTCCTTTCTATGCAGTTTAATTAAGAAAGACTTTTGAAATTAAGTCTAACACAAAAACAACTGAGATACACGTGTGTAGATAAACATGTCTTTATTCCAGAAAAACTGGATAATCCATTATAATAGCAAGGAGAGAAGCTAAGATCTTTTCTTTAAAGGAGAAAATGGAAGAGGTTCAAAATACTTTAAAACACAAGTATTTTGTTGTGTGTGAATACAGAAATGTATACAAAGCCTTTTTTTTTTTTTGTTCCAAAAATGTATAGTCTCAGTAATACAAACAACTCAAAGAATGAATCAAAGATTAGAATCACATTTAACAAGTACTGCACAGAAAAGCATGACTTAAGTTACCTACTTAGAAGTGCTCAAATAAGTCTGTCAATGCATTTTTATTTTTGTTAAAGCTGATGGCACATCGAAGTAAATTAAATATTGAGGGTTTGATAATCATGTTATCGTTTCCTAATCCAAGCATTTGATGGAAGTCACTACTTGAAATTTAATTAACAAAACCCTACTCCTTAATTAACCTGTTAAGTTCTTAAACGTTTAAAGAACTGCTTAAGCACCTTGTAAAAACTGGGACTGAATAATATAGAATATGTATATTGGAATGACATCATGTTCAACTGAAGAAAAAGCAGGGAAAAAAATAAGACCAACACAACACTGACTGTAACAAGCATATCACAGAATAGGAATAAGTAAATGAACACACACAACATCAGGAAAACAGAGATAAAGGAATTCCGTGAATATGTATCCAGAGACTATAAAGCATCACAGCATGAACACTAGTCAACAATTTGCAAAAATGCATATATTTCAAGGGAGATACAGCAACAGGAATAGATTACCTGTAAGAAGAAATCAGAAATCAATCTTTTGGGCTATTATGGCTATGAGTGTTGTGCTGCCTTCATGCTTAGGCCAGAGGTGCCCACCACACCTCCATCAGTCTGGACAGGTGCTGCTAGACATGCAGCTGAAAGCAGCAGCACCACACACGTACATCAATAAAATTACACCAGGCATAGCAGTTGGACTAAATTCCTAGAAGGAATATAGGGGGCTTTCTTAAGCCCTTGTGAGGTGCCATGACAACAGAAGCAGCGGCAGCACCTGTCATCACACTGAGGCAGCAGAGGAAGGTCATACGTGAAGTCAGAGGGACTCTTCACCCCTCTTCCAAAGAAACACCACATCTCACTTCTAGATAATCCCAGGTTACCTTAAATCTTGTCAACAGCTCTAAGCTTTATCTTCCACAAATCAGAAACCCTGCCACATATCTCCTTCCAGAACACATAGGGAGAACTTATTATGGCTAGTTAATTTTCTTAGCAGACATGTACTGAGAACAGTTTTACCTAGAGTCTCTCTCATTTTTCTCAGAAGTGCTTCCCACAGCCCCTCAATTCCTTAGCAAGAAGCCAGCACCCTGCTTTGAGTGAATTTCCAAACTTGGTGACCTTCTGGAAAACTAAATGTTGTTTCCCATCTATTTAATATCCCTGCCATCTGAAACCTCCTTCTACTCCAACTCTTTTCTTTCCGTAAAATCTTCTTAGATTGTTATCTGTCTACACTTGAGAAGATAAAATACAGCTATAATAGCATTTTTTTTTTCCTTTTGCAGACAGCCTACAAAAGCTAAAGAGCTATTTTGCCAGGTCCCCAGTAGAGAAAGTGATACTGCCAAAAAAAGAATCCTTTTTGGCAGTATACCTGTACCTTGCCTAGGATTTCTGCTGGCCTAGAAAATTAACTAGGTATATAAGGAGGATTTTTTTAGCCTGACTGAAGCAGGTACACTGGGAAAGCTTTAAAGTACAGTACCCCAGCTGCACCATTTAATTAACATGAAGTGGCACAATAATGCTGTTAATTATGAGTTATATTGTCATCTGTTCCAATGCTCAAAATGTTTACCAACTGCATAATGTTGCTACCTCAGAAACTAAACCTCAAGTATTTCAGTATAAGCTATATTTGTTGCTTTACAAAGTCTGAATGTCAGATGGACTGAAACTGAATACCAGCAAGATTTCACCTCAGATTCCTTTTAGTCCACTCACAGGAAGATGACAGGTCAGGGCTCTGAATGAAGAGCCTATATATTCAGGTATCATACCCGGCATATTGCCAAGTAGAAAGGCAAAAGACAAGTTATCTAAGCTGCAATATCACTGTCACACACCCTTTGTTGCAGTGCCAGAGATGTTTTAAAGGGAGATTTGGCTTTTTGAACACCTTTAATAGGCTTCCTCAGAGTTTTAATTAGTAAGAGATCCAAGCAGTAGCTGACAGCTGGCAGAATCTCCTGTCGTGAGTTAAAGTCAACCTAATTAAGATTCTGGAAGGAAAACATATTCCTTCCAACACCCTTAATCAGTCAGGCTTGGTTGGAAATGCAATATGGAACCTTTCGCCGTGACAACAGCATAACCTTGGAAGTATGGCACTTCCAAACAATAACAATGGAGTGATTTCCTCATACAGAAATGTACTAAATCTCCTACTATTTCACTGAAATGTATTCTCTCCCTTTCCCTTAACAAATGTTAATATAATTCTGGATTATTTGTCATACTGAAGATTTGGCATTTTATGACTGAGACATTTTGTGCTACTGGGGTCATGGACAGTGACATATAAGTTGCTCTTAAGAGGTGACAACATTCCTCCCCCCTCTCCTTCACACTTACATGTACAAGGCTGTCTAGCTACTTATGGTGCAAGGGGAGATGCAATGAATTCAGGTTGAGCCAGCTATACATGGGCAAAGGGAGATCCATCTTAATTACAAGCCAAAGGCTGTAAGCTCTGGTTCAGTTGCCAGCATGAACCTCCAGGAGTCTGTTGTCTCTGCATTCTGCTCGACTGCCTGGAGAGAACTGGTTCTCAGAGCACAGAAATTCTGCCAAACTTTGCCTCTGAAGCAGTATAGATGTAACTATTTCAAACTTTGTCCTTCTTCAAGCTTAATCCAAACTTCTAGGCAACTACCAAATGACTATCTGCTGGTCTGAGACAATCTACCCTTTTTCTTTTTTCCATTACTATTGGCCATCTTTATTTATTTATACTCAAGATGCATTTTAGTTGTGAGCTCCAGCCTCAGTTTCTCCTTTACACTTACTGCTCACAACTGGTTCCCAAGATGACCTACTCCTTCAGTTATCTGCAGTCTGTCATGGCAGATGTCTGCTGAATACTATCTAGAAAAACAAAAAGAAACAAACAAACAAAAAATCAAAACAGCACAGACAGAATCACAGAATAATCTAGGTTGGAAGAGACCTCCAAGATCATTTAGTCCAACCTCTGACCTAACACTAACAAGTCCTCACCATTGCCTAGAGTAACAGCTGCATTGAGTTTGGTGCATAGAGGATTGATTCAACTCCCAGCAAGCCTAAGCAGCACAGACATGAAGATAGATTTGAATAAAAACTCAATCAGAATTACACTTAAAGCCTCTGCTGCATTTTTTCCCCCTTCTAGAGTGATGTTTTCTACCACGTACTCACACCTCAACAATGACTTAATGCTTGTATTTACTTTCCACTCATTCTACACGTGGCCTGATTCTCCACTGCAATATACAATATACAATCATCTATCTCTCTGCAAATGCAATAAGATTGCAGCCATTCTAGTGTCTTCACATTTTATCGTCCTTTTAGACAGTTGTAAATGACTGCAGAAGGTACAAAGAAGTCAGGAATCAGGCCGACAGTACTTAGAGTGATTACAATGAATATTACAATAATCCCCCTCTTTGTAAAACAAAATCCTACAAAACGTGTATACACTGAGGTTAAAGCCTCTTGGAGCAGCTGTTAAGATGGTGCTTAGACTACTCAATTACACTATTAAACTGGCAGCAACCTCACAGGTGATTTGATTCTCTGTACAGAAGTTGTGCAGTACAAAGAATAAGAACAGAATGACTTTAATAGATCTCAGGCAATCCAGCCAGTACAGGCTGCAACCACTCTGAAAGAACCTGCACCAGAAAACTTGTTTTGACATGTAAATGACAAATATAATTGTAGTAGATAACATCCCCAGACCTACCAGGTAATTCATGAGAGACACAGGGAGCCCTTATAAAAAGTGCTGGGAGCAAGTGTTCTGTATGTTGCCATTTAGTACTATGATGAAACCAGTGACAAAACTACTGATGAAATACACAACAGTATTATAAATATTAATACTTCAAAATAGTTCAATCTTATTTATCTTTAGATGAAGCTTTCATACCTCCCCTAGCAAAGACTAAGAATGAGCTGCATTGTACTGATGATGTACTTCAGATACTCAGATGTCTGGTTACAGGGTCATGGCCAGGAAAGCTGAATTTCCTTTAAGCTACCATATTCTACAGACAAGCAGTCTCCTTGTTTTTATACTTTCAGCATTACATGTTCTCTTTCTTAAGTCAGCTAATTTTACTTCTGCCTTTTTCACTTCAACTCAATATCCAAGTTACAGTCCCAAATCCAATGCAGTTAACATCTTATTTTTTGCTTTTCCACCGCTGCATTTTCCTCTGCAAATATGCAGCACACAATTTATTTCCATTACGAGGACACCTTCCTTGACTTAAGCTGCTGTGGCATTCACACTGACTACATAGTTACAGCACTTCTACTTCCATTCCAGCCTCTCCACTGGAGGTGATGACTGTCCTCCCATTTTCAGCCCCTTTCCTTCCCCTTCTGCCCACAGTTTCCTCTGAGCTATCTGCCAGTTTGAGCTTTCCACCACTGTTGTCCACTTAGTGTTCAAACACTTCATTTTCCAAGGACTTTTCCCGAATCTCTGGAAAATACCCTTACTAGTATATGCATCTTCTTTTAGAATTAACTAAAAGACCCAAACTTAAAAAGATAATTTAGCAAATACAAGACTACATGTGTAAAAATGGAACAGTTATTGGACAGTTTCCTGATTAAAATCTATTTTTATACCTGTGCAGCCTCATTGACTTAAACATGTTATCCTTGTCTTAAGAGCAAGTAAGCAAGGCCCACAGTACTAGTTAATATAACACCTCTTTTCTAGAGGATACCACCTAAGGAACAAACAAACAAACAAACAAACAAAACCAAGAGAAAAAAATAGCTAAACATCTACCATATAAAGCATATCATCTACCATATGAAGCATTAGCTTCATCCATGAATTTAAGCATCTTAGCCTGGAAAGTCCAATTTTATATGAATTTGAGGTCCATAACATCATTTTAACCACATTCCATGTCTCCCAATTAACATATCCTGTTCATGTATCTCTTCCATCTGCTCCACACAGAAAAGCTACTCCTTTTCTCATCTTCCTCCAGACTCTCCTGAGATGCTAGCATCCAAAGCCCTGCAAACTACCAGCCAACACCAACATTATGGTCAGCAAGCTTATAGCTATTTTCAGAAGTTGCCAAGTCACAAAATGAACTGCAATGATGCCAACATCTCCCTTGCACAACCCAGGACCAGGGCTCAGAGAAACAGCTCCATCAACCCAAGGCCAAGCGTCACCAACCTCTCCAACCCTTCTCCTCCCCAAGCAGCCCTAGTATGGTCATTTGTGCAGCTACCCTGGCACTAATCTGGGGGCTGGCTCAACTGAAAGAGGAACCCAGCTGAAGCAGAAGTGTTTTGTAACCCAGTTGATTTCTATGTCCAGCTCCTCAAAAATTTGTCCACCTGTGCAGCTAGAGTTAAGGAAGCTACTCCATACTAGTAGATGTTTTTGTCCAAATTTATGCCCTATATTTGACTCATTCTTAGATAAATTTCTACAGATAGAGGCACAAAATGAAGATACATACATGTACGTATTCACTATCTGGGGAAAGAGCAATAGAAACAAAGCAACACATCAGAGCAATGAAGGACAGTGGATATCCACAGTCTGATGCAGGCAGACTTGAGAGGAACCACAAGGCAATTCAGAAAATGTCATTCCTCTGGACATCAACTTAATGCAGACCAACAAAGTTCCACAAGGCAAAACAAATGCAAGTCTCTGCACCCATCCCCCGTCAGTGATGTTTCTCCTCTAGCTTCAAGCGTCAAGTCACCTTTCAGTGAGGGAAATAAGGCAAAAGATAACACCACAAACACAAGACTTTGGGTTATCAAATGGGTTATCAAACCAGTCAGGGACCTGCTTACTGTGCAGGTTCACCACCTTACTTAGAGTTACCATGCTAGAGGGACCTGGGAGCTGGACTGTGGCATGAGAGAGGGTGAAGGATGACCCTAGGTGGTACTGGAAGAGCAGGGACCTTACCAACAGGCTGCAAACCATATACCTGCAGGACTGGCTGTAGCAAGGGTCTCCCTTGAAGCTCAGTGGTCCTCACACTGGGTCAGGTCCTAGAATAACCTTAGAAACTTAGGAGACAGTCCTAGAGAGAAGCCACCTGCAGCCTGACCTGGAAAGGTGAGAGAGCCCCAGCCTGAGATAGGCCCGGGCAGACCCTAATGACCCTGCCCAGGCACACCCTGACTTCACAAAATGCAGTTTATTTCCTGAGGTATGGTTACACCTGTTACAAACTGCAGTCCCTGATTTCAAGAACATTTCAAAGTACAAAATTTTGCATTAACCCCGACTCCCTAGCATTCTCAACCAAGGAGCTTGTTCTTACCTTGCAGCTTTGTTTTTATTTATAGTGTTTTTTTTTTTTTTTTTTTTTGTTGTTCTTTTTTAAAAAAGTCAGAACTTGGGTACCCTTTAAAGTAAACCCTAATCTAAGTCCAAAATTCTCACTGAACACCTTACTTACAAATTGCATGTTCTGAATTAACTTTCTGTACCACTACGGCTGAAGCAGCTTTGCTGTGGTGGGGTAAGCAGGCCTCCCCTCTGCCCTGCTGAGCACAACAGGGATGCTAATGGGAACAGAAGTGTACATGGTTGAGTTTAACTTTGGTTCACAAACAAGTCAGCAGCCTGCTCAAAAGTACCTAGAGTTTTTCCATCATGTGAATCAAGAAACAAAAGAATACAGTAATTAAGAGCAAGAAGTTAAAGTGATGTAAAATACTTTAGCTCAACTTCAGTGGTGTGATGCCAATTTGGATTAGCCATGATTTAGCTCAGTGAATATTTGGTTGATGTCAACAGTTTTACATTCATATTTATATTAACTAGAAGATTGGACTTGCAATATTTAGGAATGTGATGTGAAACAAATCAAAGACAAATACGAGCCTAAAGTAAACCATTTTCTAATTTAAACTGTTCTAGTGTAGAAAATACTTCTCTCACACCCCAAATTGCCATTTTTTGAACAGGACCAAAATTTTTCTCTCCTCAATAGGTTCTGATATGCTGAACTACAATATAATTTAGTCTAAATAACTTAGTATCCTGCCAGAAAAGGTGGACAAAAAGCAATGGATTAGAGGTCTCTCTGCCCTGTTATATCTGTTCTATTTCCCTGAAACTGAATGAAAGGTGAATATATGGAGTTAAATTTTTCCTCAACCGTGAGGCAATCAGTGTATTCCTTGGAGTATGAAATTTGATTACACTTATTATCTTAGCTTGCATAGCTCTGACTGTCCTTTGTGCATATAAAATATTTCAATCTTGTTAAAGATCCTGTGCAGCATTTGACTCAATAGCTTTCTCAGGCAGGAGTTCTACAGGTGGGTTGTGCTGACTGAAAGTCCAGTGACCTGAATGCCAAAATATCAGATTTCATCAAGAAGAGTTTACACCACAGGTCAAGGTGGAAGCACATGATAAAGGGACAGCCAGGGGAAGCTTCAGCTGTCATTGTTAATGCAGCACCTGTTCTAGAAGTAAAATATATTTATACTCTATCCTCAGTGGCTGTCAATGCCAGTTCTTTCAGCGACACTAATTTTAACCTCAGAAGTTGACAAATTATTTTATACTTGGCATGAAGAGTGAAACAGTTAATGGAACCTAACTGAATAAGAAGTCACAAAATACCTGAGATGAAGAACATGCTTTTAATTGCTTACTTCTCTCCCACACTAGTGTCTGTCTGTGATAGATGATGTGACAGAAGAATCCTCTCTAAATTCTAAATAAATTAGGATTAGCAGAAGTGCCACTACATTTATCTTTTTCAGTAATAGTTCTTTGTTTCTTTTTGGTGTCATCCTTTGGTTTTCTAGTTTATGGCATTATTCAGTTCAAGGGCTGAGATAAAATGGCTAGAAGATTAATAGATTGGAAGGAAGGAGTGAAGGCCAAGTGCTCTGACAACACGCAGATTAAGTACATTAAGCAGACATATTATCATCAAAATATGTCTTTTCAAAACCAAAATTTGCTAAATTAGCCAGTGAAAAAAGATGGTGTTTCTGAACATAGCATAGTTTGCTTTCATGTACCTAACATTGGAACGTGCAATAATAAGGATTTTTATTTTTTTCTCCCCACAAAGAGCCTTAGTTTGTTACTCATTAAACAGGTGAGTGATGACAAAGTAAATCATTTAAGCAGTAGCAAAGGGAACCATAGCTGCTTAATACTTTTGAAAAATGATAGATATGCTATTTGCTTTTGCAAGGTGTTTCAGCAAAATAAAACCTTAGTGTTATGACAGCAGTTGGCCTGCCATATATAAATGCCATACATAAAACTATATGCCAGAATAATCTGAGTAGTACTGGTAAATACTCTCTAGGACAAAACACAATGTACTGAGTCACTGAACCACATATTACAGGAAGGTTTCATTGTTCACTACCCAATTAAACCATATTCACCATGTTTGAGAATACAGCACTGACTCAGATGGCATTGTAATTGTAAGCTCATTTATTTGGCAAATACATTGAATGCTGTAAATTTTATTTGCTGTAGCACTACAAGAACACCTCAAATATAGGAATAATTATTTATCAAAAAGCACGCTGCCAAGGTTGAGAGAAATTAATTTGGAAACAAGTGGCATATTAATGAGTATGTTTCCTTTTCTATTCATATGCCTCCAACACAATCCCAATAAGTACTTTTGATGAAATAATTGACTTGGTCATTCAATCTGAACATGTATTTCAAAGTTATTAAACTCGGACACATATCCACAGTATTTTTATATTGAAAGCTCAATTAAAACTGAAATATAAAATCAGTCTTCTAGTCATAATAGGTCATGCTGGCTCATGACAGTAAGAACATAACAATGTGCATATCAGATGCTGACGCTGAAACACTCACCTTGTTATTCTTAAATTTTTCTTTCTCGTTTGAATAATACCCATTTCAGCTATCCATTTTTTTAGTCTATTTCTGAACACCTGCTGCATTAGCAACAGTAATTTCATAAAAGCTGCAAACATCTGTATACATATGTGTACGAACATGTTAAAAATATGTGACTCGAAACATGACTGTAAATTGGTAAGTAGCTGCAGGTAGTTTTGGTTACCTCTTTTTTTTTTTTTTTTTTCTTACCCCTATCTTTCCTGCAATCTTTGAGAACCCTAATCAGGGTTTTTTTGAAAATTTTGCTCAGTACTTTGGCCTAGCAACAGATTTGAAGACAAAAGATCTGAAGATTGAAGCAATACAAAAAAGCTCTGAATAGACCCATACATATACATGTTAATATTAATAATGGATGTTAATTGTGCCAATTCATAAATTCACACAAGACTTTGATTATATATAAATATCAGACAATGTAGATTCTAAATTCAAGGTAAAATACTTTAAGTTTTGGCTATTTTTTTTAATGTTAGGTCTAATCTTGTATGTCTCCTAGAGCATATGAATTTGACAACATACTACCGATGAATCTTTTTAGTTGACTTGTCATAGGTTCTAGGCTACAACATTCGAATGTGGGATGTTGAGAGTGAATACATTTGGTTCAAAACTTTATTCTTTCAAAACTGTTGTGAAAAACAAGCTAATACTGATAAGGTGGCTTTGGCAGCTGAAAGATTATGAAATCAGATGATTTTAACTTCTAAACTAGAATCAAATGGTGTCTGATTTCTCTTCATGAATTTATGTTTGCTACAAAAGAAAGAAATTTTCTCATGAACTTGAGAAAATCTGAATATTTTTATTAAGCTCCCTGAGTAGAAAAATAAACATATTAAAAAATAAATAAAAATCACCCTCTATTTTGCAGATGCAAAGCCCTTGATTTCATTTACATAAAATCTTATAAAATAAGGTGAATTTTTATGAATATAAAAGATCCACAGAAATAAAATATATTGTTATGGTGACCAAGATCTATAACTAAAGTTTATAACCCCTGAAATATTTATGTTCTAGTTAGATAGATGAGGATCCATGGCAGTAAATGTAACTTGTTGTAGCTGAAGAAGTGATAAATTGTCAGAACTAACAGATAAAGCAAAATACTTCAGGTCCTATTAATTCTCAGATTTCATTTTAAGCATCAGTAATTTCCACATCTAAAGCATAAATGCAATTAATTAAATCACAATTAACTAATATTCTCTCTGATCACACAAGATCAGTTTACCTCAGGTAGATTGTGTTCTACCCCTGATTCTAAACTGTAAAGAAAAGAATGGGAACTTTCAGACTGGGTGGCTCTGGACATGCAGTGCTCTTTGGAGCAGCCACCCTTTTAAGTGGGTAAATACAGAGGTGAAATTTGGAGTACAGGGAATAGGCCTATTTGAGTCACTCTTCGTCAGCACTGCTAATTTACCTAGTAGTTGTAACTGCCCAGTCCTGCAGCTACATTTCACTTAACATCTAAAAAACCCCTAATTTCACTGAGACCTTTGGCCTCATATACGGAGATCATATTAATTCTATATAGGGAAATTCTTTTACTATATCCATAAACTGAAAGACAAAACATCTGAAATATTGAACAAGGAGCAAAAATAATCCAAACCTATTAAGTAGTTCAAACAATTGGATAATTATTCTCCATTGCTTTCCTCTCTGTGTAGCCACCCAGCAGTGGATTATCCAAACAAAACAATCAACAGTTTTCCCCATGCTATTGTGGGTTTAAAAACATCAAAATCATCCTGGTAAACAAGGTTATGGTAAATAAACGTGTTCAACTTTATTTTTAAGCATTCATGTTCCGTTCCACTGTGTGATAAATTCTAATAAAGAAATACATAAATTAGGTGGAAAATGCAAAGTTACTCTAAAATGAGTTGTTTTGTGCCAGTGTTAAGATTATGTTAAGGGTATACTGATGATATTTTCTAATACAGATGTAGGAGTTTACATATTAAGCTTGGAATTCTCAGAAGTAGCCAAGTGTTCCGGGAAAGCATTTTTCCTTGCAATTTGTTTTCCTTAGCCAATTTGTATAGTTGTACATAGATACTCATATATCTTGAAAATATACAGTTTCTCTATTTTGTATAATTTGAGTGGAAAACATGTTTCTTTTGGATTTACATTATTCATTTTCAAGAGAAGTAACCCTTAACTGAAAATATGTCTGACTAGGCATCACCTGCCCAGGGATACCACGGATGAAAGCAGAAGTTTAGTTTAGGAAAATAGTGAGCTCCAGTAATGAGGTCTGTAATGGCAGTGACCCCAAGAAACAGATCTTGACTCCAAACAAGATCCTGCAGACATGTTTGAAGACAAGTAGTTACTGTGATTGCTAGGCAGGAGGAATTCAGGATCTCTGGCAGGGTTTGGGGCATGTTGTTTGCAGATATTGTTGAGCAGTCTGCTTATTTTTAAATCCATATTTAAATGTTATTTTAAATATTACTATTACAATTTACATTTAACACCATGGAATAATATTCATAAATTTACATACTGAAAAATAGTGTATATTCGGAGGTATCTTTTCCCAACTAGTTTTTAAATTGTGTTCATTACAGAAATGTCCTGTACCAATCTCTGTGAATTGCAAACCTGTTAATATAGCAATTTTTCTGACTCACTATAAGGCCAGTATTACAAACCAATTTTTGTATGTGGCAGCAAATTGGATTTTGTTTGGAAAATTCAAAGCAATAATATTCACATTACACACATGCACATATTTTTCCCCTAATTTTATCTCTGCCAGGAAGATCTCATCTATTCAAGATCAAATCTCTTTCCTATTTAATACAAACACAGTAATTCAAACTTTACTCTTGAAAAATGTGAAAAAATAGGCACTAAAGTGGTCATTCAATTGTGTAACTTTTAATTGGGGAACTGGTATCAGTTCAATATAGTCAAACACAGTAAAATTGTTTTTCCTTCCATCAACTCTGAATTTGGCTATTTGACTTCAAAGGGACTTTTTATAAAAGTTAAGGTGCCACTGGCACATGGAGCTGGAGGCACTGATCAGAAATATACAGTAGAGTAAAAAAAAGGCTGAAATTATTGAGGCCTGGAGTGGAGGAGATACAGGATACATTCCTATCTCGGACACTAATTTACTTTCAGGCACTGGGCACATCACTTAAGGCCTCATGTTTCAATTGTCATCAATGAAAGGAAAGTGAAACTTTCTTTCTACAGATCAGATGGCCATCTCTCACCTTCAAGTACAATTTCTTACCTTATGAATTTACATTTGCATGTGTACATACACAAGAGTAGACACATGGTCTGATTTTTTGTTTGGTCCTTTGGGGACTCAGGAGTTGGACTTGCGGGTCCATTCCAACTCGGTTGTTCTATGATTCCATATAAAATGCATATATAAATGCTTATCTAGACATGTAAACATGTATAAAAAATAGGTAATCTCCACATGAAATGCCATCTGTGGCGTGGATTCTAAGCCCTAACATTTTACAAAACAGACAATAAATAATCACAGAATTTAACTATCCCTGTGCAGAACCAAAGGGATATGGAAACATGAGTCTGGCAGAGTGTATAGGAAAACACTTGCAGTGGGTATTTTTTTTTATCTATTTTTGTATGCCTACACATTACTCTATGATTAATCTGAATTCCAGGGAAAAGGGGAATGAAACAAAACCTGACAACACATGGATAGCTTAATGCTTCTGATTTTGAAAAGGGCAGGTGAACAAATCTCTTTCACTGTTGGTGTTTCAATACAAAGACATGCAACATATGAAGCAACATAATTTACTTTGACACACCATCATTATTTGTTAAGATAAATTAATAAAAAGCACCTTTGGGTGCAGCCAATTCATTCAGTTCCTGTCGCAGTTGATTACAATATCTGAGCTGTAATAAAACTGAGAGTGCATTAATCTATGATAGTTTCCTTTGTTTACCTAATATAGAACAATTACTGCTTATTCATTCCACCGATCACAATTTTCTCATAAACAGTGAGCATTTCTACCTCTTGCTTACAGTGTTGAAATGAAAAGGGTCATTACTCACATTTTATTATTGCCCAGAGCTCTTAGTTACTGTGAAATAGAGGAGTTGTGGTGATTTAAATATGTAACATATAGTCTAACTAATCACATTTGTTTGAAAGATCTATGATTAGCAATATTAAAACAAAATCACAATGTCTGAACATTCTATAAATTTAATCTTAGAATGTTCTACCCTCCAAAGTAATGATATTCCAATAACGTATGTATACAGCAGACAACTTCTCATCAGTTTGAGTATTATAAATAAGAGTAGCATTTGTGAGTCATCAGTATTCCACTCCAGTAGCATTGCCCTTTACAAAATGTGCTCAGGTCATCCTAATTTAATTTCTCACTTTCTGTGTGCTGTGAAAATAAAAATACTTCAAGTTGATCTTTTAAACTGTCTTTGATTACCATCCTCCAGTGGGATATTTCAGATTTCTTTTCCAATTGCTACTGTACATTATCACCCAGTATCCCTCCTTCTCTCTCATTTTACTGCTACTACATTTTGGTTTTGGTGCAGGAATACTCTCCTGTAGTACATATAATTACGTTAACCAGCACCTTCCAGAGGACCGACAATGCCTTTGCTTTATCCTATCTAATCTTCATTACATGGGCATGATTCTCTTTTCTGTGGTTACTTCACATCATTTTAGCAACTTCAAGAATAGACTGTTTTTATACTTTGCCATCATTATTTGTTATGGAAGAGATGCAAATGCTTACTATATATGGAAATCAAGTCCATAGGGTTAAATTAAGCCCCAAGCAGAATTTAGCATCAATATAACCATTGACTTCAATAAAACAAAAATTTCATTTTCTCTCAATTATTTATGCTTAAGATCTTTATTATGTCTGCTGAACTTTTTCCTGCTTATACAGGCTTCACTATAATAGAGATCAGTGGTGTGAACGCAAGATTGGCTGGCAGGAATCCCTTAGTTCTATTACTGGTACTGACGTTCCCACTGTGTCTTTTGATAAGTTAATGAAGTTTAATTTAGTAGGAGCTGTGGGTGCTAAACATACTGAAAATCCAACCATTTTTCATAGGGAGCCCAATTATGGTTTAAATCACCTAACTTCAGGTGGTTACATCCCCTGCACCACTTAGAAATTCCAAGCAGTAGGCTCACAGTTGTATTATCAGGATTAATCTGTTAATGCAAAACAATTTGGTAAGCATCATTATCCTACAGAACTACTTACACATAAACCTTATCTCAGACCTTCTGTGGAGCCTCTGAAGTCATAACAGGTGACAAGAACATGGATTTTTGATCAGGTAGGCAGCTGCCTTCTCTACACTTTGGAGTCTGATTATGAATAAACCATAACAATAATAATAATTGTAGAGCTTAGGGATATGGTTTAGTGGAGGGCTGTTAGCGTTAGGTTGGAGGTTGGACTCGATGACCTTGAGGTCTCTTCCAACCTAGAAAATTCTGTGATTCTGTGATTCTGTAATAATAGAAAAGAAACTATATTTTGATTAATATTTATTAGAAGCATATAAAATAATTTCAACTATCTAAACACTCTTACGGCTTTTAATTGCACAATGTCTTGTACTCATTAACAGATTTTATCTGCAGATTACTTCTGTGATTCTTCTCTGAAGCCAAAACGGCAAGGAACTAGGTTTAGAAAGATAAAACAATCTTGTAGCTGTTGCCCAGGCAGCTTTCAGTGCATGATGAAGAGGGAGCCAGTGGTTCCCTTACGAGCAGCTCTCCTGTGTGTCACACACCTAGGCCACCTCAAAAGCCTTGCATGCTCACCCTCTGTAAAAAAGACAGCGTGTACTTTTGATGTGCTAGTGTGGTATAATACCACTGGTGGGAGCCTCAGATATAATGAAGGATTGAACAGATGTTCCTTTTACTAGAATTTCCCTTTTCCCTTTGCTAGAAAGTCAATATTTCATGGCACTGGTACTTGGACCACTTCTCTTACATTTAATTAAGAAATGCTGAAATGTGGGGAGTGATAGAAAGGTCCCGGTCCCAAGCCCAGTGAAGTCAATGGAATGACACCTAGTAAGATGGGCTTTGCATTAGGTGCTAAGTGCCACATGGCATATAGACTGTCTACACAATCACTATAATTTCAGAAAATAACAGACACTTTGAAGACTACAGAGCTTCCTGTGTTTAAAATGAAAAAAAAAAAAAAAAAAAAAAAAAATTGCTTCTAAGTGTGTTTAAGCTTCTTAACTGTATCATAAGGAAGGAAAATGAAACTCAGAAGAGAAAAAAAAAAAAAAAAAGGAGGCAGTCAAAAGATTTTTGAAAGAATTAAATATTAGTAAGGGATGATATGAGGGAATACAATGAAGCTACAAAGTTTGAAGTTTTACCTGCTCTCTGCCATTAGGTGCAATGACTATTTCCTGATATCTGACATTGAGAAGAGATGCTTTGAGGGAAGAAAAGGCATTTTTGTAATCCTAACCATCACTCTTATTGTTATTATTTCCTCACACGAGGAAATAATATTTCCCTCACACGAGGGAAATCCGATTGGGTCTTCAAAAAGCAAAGACTATATTAAAGGGGGATTTCACTTTGCAAAAGTATAGCCTGTAAACATGAGTGACAAAAGGTATGTAATACAGTAAAATACAAACCAACACGGCAAAAGATATCTCATGCCATTATTCTAATTATTGCTCTCCTGGATGTAAATTGCAAGCAACTTTTAGAAGTTTATATGAATGTCCCAAAAACACTGTCCAGTCCCAAACACACTGTTGTCAAAATTTGCAGAGGGGGCTGGACCAAGGCTGTTAAGTGTATTAACAAACTCTTTCCTAAAGTAGTTATATGTTATCTGTGAATAAATGTAAAAGAAATACATACGGGAAATATATTCCTACGAATCTTTTATAGAAACAACAATAAAAGAAGGAATGCTTCTCACCAAACATAAAATGCTGGTGTCATTCCAAAGAAAGAGGAGAGAAACAGAGGCCAAACAGATACACACAGGTCAAGATTTGGCAGGTGCAAATTGTATGGGGAAAATTTTTCAAGCTACCTTAAGTTTCATACCAAGAGGAGCTAGATTTTCACTATTTTTCTTGACAAAAAAAAAAAAAAAATCTTATAAGTATAATTGAGCTATAGTAAAATCTTTATTATGAAACATTATCATTCAACTATCATTAGCAGGTAAATATATAGATTAAGTATCACTGATGTTTGAAATGGTTCTGCTAATGTTTGCACTACAAAGTACCTCAAAATAACCGTATGCAATAACTGTTAGTATTCAAAGTTTCAAAAGAAATCTCCATATGATTATGGCTAGTATTTTATTGGGAACAATTGTAAAACCAGTAATTGTATATATTTTGGGTCAATCATTGTTCTCTCCAGTACTGCTGAGAAACTGTCAGTTCCACGTTCCCTGGAATGTAACCTCGATCAAAAGACACAATAATAACATTGATTTCAAATCCAGTTGTTAGTTTTCCAATAAACTCCTAACATAGCAGCTGCTGATTTTCCTCCATGTAGCATATTTTGACCATGAACTGTCTCTCTCTTATTTATTTATTTATTTATTTATTTATTTATTTTGTGGCTGCATCTTATGGTTATCTTTTTATTACTATCAGAAAGAACACATCTTACAGCTTCTTTCCTTCTTGTTTTCATCTAATATTTTGTATCCATTGACCTTAATAGCAGCCTTTTCCCCTTCATTTATTTAATGCTGCATTTATTTAACCTTAGGTTGAGAGAAAGAAATGCTTTTACAGTCCAGACAAGAAGTCTGAATAAATCGGTACAGCAAGTGTAAAGTCCACAGGGTAATCTGTAAGTGTAGATTATGCTTCCTATTATAAAATACAACTATGAAGTACTTATACGTAAAAGCTGTACTAAATTTTAACAGTACTACACAGTTGCAAATCTATATTTTAAAGTGCTGGGATGTTTGCTGCTACCAAATAAATTTTTATCTGTGAAATAGAAATACTGCTTTAGAAGCCTATAAATATGGGCTTTCCTTGCCTTGGAAGGTTATGAGATTTATCTTAATATGAATTGTAGGTTAGCAGCAATGACATACTGTAATTTACCATGATTAGGTGAAGTTAGCAATATGCCAAAGAACTTCTTCCTTGTATTACATGAGTCCTCTTTGTGGGAAGATAATAATAATATACATATACATATACATATTATATATAACATACCAGAAAAAAAAAAAAAAGAAACCTACAACATTCTGATTTTTTCCAACACTTCAAAATAAATGTACCCCATTCCATATTTCAGGGTGGTCCATACTGACTATTTATGGGAAAGGGTATATGTAGCAAATGTTATTTAAACTATTATTCACAGAGAATTCACAGGAACTTCACTTTTTTTCATACTTATTTCACTCTTCTATCATTGTTAAAAATGGTCTGTATGCTCAATAACATTTCTCATCCAGCAACCTCAATATGTATGTTGTAAAGACAAATGGATGAGGTGCTTAGAGTTAATGATCTGTATCATATTGCATCCATTTAGCTAAAGATATATAATCCTACACAGTTTTGTTTATATTGACTCTTACTCAATAACTACATCTTCAAAAGGCCATCATGCTATCCTGACAGGTTAGAAGATGAAAATAAATAAGACAATAAACTCAACTTTCTGTTTTTAAATAAACTCTAGAGAATATCTGATAGTTTTACTTCTTATATTTTATAGTGATAATAAAGTTATGTATCGCCAAATTACAGTCACATTGCCTTTCATCACTTCAACTTTATTTCTGCTTTGGAAACATTTGTAGTTCATATGTTTTTGCTAGCATAAACATATATCCTGTATCTGAGTGTGCATGTGCATGTACATGTATATTCTGAATAAACATGTCTTATTTCAATTACTTCTATGCATTACTGTAAACTGCATCCTTTCTTGTCCATGGAATGAGAATCACCTCAAAGCAATGGCTATCACTGATAGATGAAGTAATTTTAAATAAAATAACTATAAAAAGTCTTAGATAGTATTAGGTATAGCCTTTGGACCGTGAATGAATTAACATGTTTCCTGAGCTCAGTGGTGTTCTCTGTTCTTGCTTATTGCTAGCTTTTGGGATTATCCTGTTATGTCTGAATTCAACTGAGGAAAAGTTACTGATATCTCAAGTTCCTTAATTTTTCAACTAAACTGGATCAACAAAACTTGACTGGATATACTACATTTAGATCAAATTTAAATAATGCTAGAAAGTGGGGAGTGATTTTCATTTTCTGACTTGCCTACTTTTTGATTTATCTTTATCATCTGCAAAATAATCTCTAATCTCTACTTCACTAATCTTAATTAAATATTTTAAGGGCAGAGATACCTTTCTAGTGTAATCAATGTCAGATTTAAATATAACCTATCTTTTAAAACAAATGTACCTGTTCTCTGCAATCTGTGATTAAATATTTAAATTTTTCACATAACAACTTTCAGGTGCTGAGCATGTGAACATCAACATACCTCAAGGCAGTGTAGAACAAACTGACAGAAGAGTCCTAAGACTCTTAGAGAGTCCATTTATGGCTCAGCTGTGTTCTCAGTAGCATCAATACCAGCACACTTAATATAATGACAGGCAGAAATTTTAGTAAAATGTTGAGTTAGAAGATGCTTTGATATGTATGATACAATGCAGAAGAGATTTTATTATTTTTTTAGTGAAAAATTGTATTATACCAGTGAATTACAATTTTTTTTAGGGAATCCACAAGCACACGAAGGAAAAACTTGTTGATCTAATCTAAAGGGATTTTGAAAAGCTGTTTTATCAATGTTGACCACTGAAGATTTAAGAGCAAGTAAATTCTAGGGTGAGAGGAGAAATCCACAGACTAATATCTAAGTGATAACAAAAGGTCACTTTCCATACCATGTGGGAGGGTGTTAGCAAGGGATATCTACAAATATCTTTAAGAGAATCAGTTTCCTTCAACATATTTATTAATGATTCAGGAAGGGCCTAAGCAGTGGAACAATAAAGTTTGCTGATAGGAAACTTTATTGAGGGCACTAAAGACAATATGTGCAAAGAGCTACAAAGCATCTTATATAATAGAGTGACTGAAAGATTAAGTGGCAGATAAAATTCAGCTTTCATAAATCAAAGATACATCCAAAGCCAAAACATTCATTGGTCACAGTCAGCACTGGTTCATGAGGGGAAAGCCCTTTTTAACATAATTAATTTCCTTTATGACAAGGTTACACACCTAGCTGACCAAGGGAAGCAGTTTGATATAATCTTTATGGATTCAGCAAAGCTTTTGATACTGTTTCTCACAGTATCGTGCTGGACAAGATGTCTGGTACACAGATAGATTAAATACATAGTACAGTGGGTGAACAACTGGCTGATGGGTTGAACTCAAAGGGTTATTATAAATGGGGTTACATCATGCTGGCAGGAAGTCATTAGTGAGGTTCCCAGGGCTCCATGTTAGGGCCAGTTCTCTTTAATATTTTTGTAAATGATTTGCACGTAGGACTTAAAGGTACACTAAATAAGTTTTCAAAAATCACTAAATTAGAAGGAGCTGTTGACTCCCTGGAGGGTACAGAGGCCTTCCTTGTGGAGAGATCTTGAAAAATTAGAGAGCTGGGCAATCATCAACCACATAAAAATTAACAAAAGCAAGTGCTGGATTCTGCTTCTGGGACAGGCCAACCCTGGATGTATGTACAAGCTGGGGGATGAGAGACTGGAGAGCAGCCTCACAGAAAGGGATCTGGGGGTTCTGGCCAATGGCAAGTTGAACATGAGCCAGCAGTGTGCCCTGGCAGCCAGGAGGGCCAACCGTATCCTGGGGTACATAAATCATGGCACTGCTAGACAGACAAGAGAAGTGACTGTCCTGCTCTGCACTGGTGCAGCGTCACCTTGAGTATTGTGTGCAGTTTTGGACACCACAATATAAGAAGGGCATAAAACTATTAAAGAGGGTCCAAAAGAGGGCAACAAAGATGGTGAAAGGGCCAGAGGAGTGGCTGAGGTCACTTGGATTGTTCAGCTTAGAGAAGAGAAGACTGAGAGGAGGCCTCATGGCAGCCTGCAGCTTTCTCATGAGGGGAACAGAGGGGGGTGGGGGGGCACCGATCTCTTCGTTCTGTGAGATAAGACCTGAGGGAATGGCATGGAGATGCATCAGGAAAGGTTCAGGCTGGATATTAGGAAAAGGTTTTTCACTGAGCGGGTGGTTAGGGATTGGAACAGGCTCCCCAAGAAAATGGTCACAGCCCCCAAACCTTCTGGAATTCAAGACACATTTGGACAACGCTGTCGGACAGATGGTTTGATTTTGGGGTGGTTCTGTGTGGAGCTAGGAGTTGGACTCCTTGATCCTTGTGGATCTCTTCCAACTTGGGATATCCTATGACTCTATAATTCTAAAAAATGTACACAGAGGAAAAAGAACTTTAATCATATGCCTAGAATGATGTCTTCTAAATTAGCTAGTACACAGAAAAGAAATCTCAATGTCATTGTGAGCAGCCAATGAAAGGGTTAGCTCAAAAAGGGCAAGAAGATAAAACTTGCTAGAAAAGAAAAAAAATAAGTTTTTTTTTGTTTGGTTGGTTGTTAGTTTTTTGTTGAAAGAGTTTGGAAAGGAAGAGAACACAGAACACTAATGAGTATTTTGATAGAAGACAACCTGAGAAGGATATACGAATTCATGAAACAAACAGAGACCTTTGGACTGAAAGAAGTTTGCTCTGCTAGCGATAGGATCCACTCTACTGGCAAAGGAGACTTAGAAAAGGCAGCAGATAAAAAAGTGGCAAGGTCATTGAAAAGAGGGAATATGCACCTGTGCATGTAGCAGATCATGATTCATCGGACTGTCAGCAGTCAACGAGTCTCATTATGGAGCCTTACTGCCAGATTACTAATTGAAAGAATTGATACTGCCTTCTTTAAACCCATATAGAAATGGTGGAGTGGAATCATCGTTATGTGCTGAGAATAACGATTTGCCTCTACTTTCTGTTCTCTTCTACTTAAACAACAAATACAAATTCTGAATCTAAGTTAACAAATGAGCCCCCATGAGTCAAAATACCATACATTCTGCCATGTGACTCCCATGGAAGATTCCCTCTGTGTCATGCTTTCTGCTTGACAATCTTTTTTTCTTCTATTTCCTACTCACAATTGCACAACTGTGCAAAACTCCTGTTTTTTTTCTATTTTCACCAATTTCCACTTTCTTTCTGTTTTCTCATCTCCCACTTTTTTGTGAATCAGTGAAGAACCTGAGTCATCAGAAGTATCAGAGGCTATAGATATTCTGCACAAAACAGCATTACATACTTTTTTGAATATTATGAGACTCACATGCATTGGTAAAGTTGAGCTATGTCAGGAAAGGAAACACCTGGGCCCACAAAAAAGGGTAGAAAGAGAAGAGTGAAAACAATAATAAGAGCAGATTGCCAGCAATATTTATCTTTTCCTAGCAAAGGGAAAATATTTATCTTTTCCCTGCAAAGAGGCTCTAGCACAAAACACCAGGCGCTTTTTATAATAGAAGTAGAAGCTTTGTGGAGTGTTAACTCAAAAACAAAGCAAATTTCTCTGTGCATAGGCTCCTTATCATCCTTTTCTGCACTGAAACAGTAGACTTTCAAGAAAGAATTATCAGTTTGATTTCCCTTTCATTCATGCTTCATCAGTCCAGCATTGCATGCAAGTTCTAACATAGAATTGCTTGTGCTGGAAGGAACTTTAAAGATCATCTAGTTCCAACCCACCCTGCCATGGATAGGGACACCTCCCACCGGACCAAGCTGCCCAAAGCCCCATCCATACTACCAGGGATGGGGAATCCACAGCTTCTCTGGGAAGCCTGTTACAGTGCCTACATACAGTTTTAGACAGCTGACAATCCTCCCCCCCCCCCCTTTTTTTTTTTCTTTTGTTAACAGGAATTAAGCATTTACAAATTTTATGTGCACTTTCATTCATGAGAATGGTATTTCATTTGTCTGGTTCCATTCTGAAGACAAATCAGCTATCTGGAACTGAAATGCAAAATCACCATCCTTAAAAGGAAAACAGAGATACTGTAACCTTTTGGCTTTTGTCAGTTCTTTACATCTTTTTTTTTTTTTTTTTTTTTTCCAATGATGCTTTGTGATTTTGATCACAAATTTTGCTGTGTTTAGTGATGGACTGCATCATATTAGACATTATGCTTTAGGCTTTTTTTTACATAACAGTTGTTCCACCCAAAGAGCAGCATAATTCTTGAGCAATGCTACACCAAAATATTTATGCTACAGCAGAATAAATTCTGCTTGGTTATATATTCTATATATATAAATATTCTATATATATAAATAACATGTGTCATGTTCAATTATGTTTATGTCATTTTAAAAATATTTCATAAAATTTTATGATTTAATACTTTTTTTTTTTATGATTTGATTATTTTTTTTTTGGCTGGACTTTAGAGTTTGATTTAAATCCCAGTGAGTGAATGTAGGGCAACAAAGACATAAGGAGAGGGAGAGGCTTGTGCTGTCAGGAGCTTGGTCTGTGACTTTGTTTTCTAGTAATTAGCCCTGGAGCAGTGGCTGAATATTACTTTAGAACTTCTATCTGTTCACAGTGATATCAATCTAGAAA
Source organism: Netta rufina (assembly GCF_964035555.1). Taxonomy (NCBI): domain Eukaryota; kingdom Metazoa; phylum Chordata; class Aves; order Anseriformes; family Anatidae; genus Netta; species Netta rufina. Next base: position 27,687,780 of record NC_140131.1, on the reverse strand, counting down.
ACAGCTGACAAGGAGAAAAGAGGAAAAACAGCTAAAATGAAAAAAATCTATATGCTGATTTCTGAGCTTATACACATAGAGCCATTAGCAATTCATATGGAAAATTTTATCATGCACAGACATTCTTAATATTACTTACATATGTTACAGATGAAGGAGAGAAGAAAGAAATTTAATTTGCCCACAGCAGAAGGAGATTTCAGAAGCATAAATATATATATATATTATTTTTTTTACTTGAAATTTTGGTATAAAATGAAATGAAATATTTATGTCTGTATATCTATATTACCTCTACATTTTTTTTGAATAAATATTATGCCAAGGAATATATCAATATTGCAGGTTCTAGTCTATACCAGTCTATCGCTACAACTGCTGGCTAGTTTTATTTGAATGCTACTGTATCATCAGACTATGGCTCAATTACAGTTATATACATAAATATAGCTGTTGCCTGGCATGTAGAATACTCTCGCCTTATGTTCATTGACTTTTTGCTGCCAACTACTACTCTATGTCCTTGCAGCTCCCCCCCCCCGAATTATTATAGTCAACATCACCAATGGCTTTCTGCTGCTTCTATTTCTAATTTTAGCTTCAACTTTAACATTTTGTTGCTTTTCACTCATCTACATAGACTGAATAGAAGTCATGAGGCTTCCTCCTGCAGTCCTCTCTAATTAACCTTCCACCCTCCACAAACTAACATATACACCCCTTCTCTTCTCAAACTGGAATCATTGTTATCTCCTCATCTGTGGTCATGACATCTGCAACCTCATCCTTTAAAGCTTACTCTAAACACTATTCTGAAGATCATAATCTTACTTGCTTATTGAACTAGATAACACAGTTTATATCCTCCTCAATCTTTGTTTACCACTGCATGAAATAAATGTTCCTGGTCCTTATTACAATGCTTCTCAAAGCTGATCTCCTTGCAGCCTATCGTGTTGTTTCTAGAGAAATTCTTAATGTAGTGATACTAAAGATGCATGATCTGTGGTTTTCATCTTCTCTAAGAAATATTTTCAATATTCTGTTGTACCCCTCTTGCATAATTACAACAGAAATCTGATTCACCAATGAGAGAGTTATGACTGCTGCTACTGGATAGCCAAGAACTGAACACATCCAGTTTCCACCATTAAGATGTCTTTCTATCCCAGCCGGCTTCTCGTCTGTCTCAGCAGATTTTATGCCAAATTTTAGCTTGCAAATCCATGCAGAGATTGTCATTTATAATATATGTATACAGCACATAACACTACTTGGTATGCGCCCTGGCTGGCTTTCAGTTATAGTGTAACTATCTATATTGTTTGTAGGACGTTGTTTTGCTTTTTCATAGCCTAGATAGATGAGAGCTTTGTATATGAAAAAAAAAATATTTTTATTTTTTAAAATTTCATAAGTACTTCTTATCATTTAGCTATTAATTATTATCGACATAAATAATTATAGATTTTTTAATATATTTTTTCCATTTACTACAGTTCGCTAGCAATTTTCCTTTTAGACAGACACCAAGGACGGACGACCAAGCTCACTCATGGGTGATATGGTATAAATCTAGAATTACTTTTTATTTTTATTTTGCTACCCAGAGATACCATCCCCATAAAATATAAAGAGGACATGAGAAAAAGAAACAAAACAACAAAAGAAAAGGCAGAAGAGAATGTAAAAGTATTGAACAAACACATACTGATGATGGAATTAGAGGCAAGAATTACCTCTTGATCTGCCATACTACATACTGAGAAGTCTCTGATGTATGGGTAAAGATGTTCTTTTCCATTGAATCCCAGAGAAAGACAGAAGTTTGTCTACTGGCTAAATACAGAAGGTTAAGTTCAGGGCTAGGAAGCTAATTCAAAACCTAAGACTAATTTAGATTTTCTGAAATAACCATTATGATCACATCACTACTCTCATTTTATATATTTGCCTAAATAACAGTTATAAGAAAGTTAGCAATATTTTTAAAACTTTTCTTGTTAGGAGGGGATATTATTCTTGATCCTGGGGAATGGTACTTGAATGCCAAAGAGAGGGGTATCATTAAAAAAAGCTAAATAGATGGATTGATACAGGAAAGCTGAATAAGGAAAAAGGAAAATGCCTTAAAGATTAGGACAGTGCTTTAGAGGAAAAATTTGAAAACAATTAAAGATGATTAAAAATTACAGAAGGAAACAGCCTGGAGGAAAACATTATTGCTATAAAAGATTGACTAAAAGATGTGAAAGAGGAAGGGAAAAGAAAGCAGAGAAAAAGAAAAATACATATAGAAATAGTGAGCTTGTTATAGCTCTCTTGTTTTATGGAAGGTTTAGCTTTATTCCACAGTTTACCATCTCTCATTTTTATGTTGGATTTAGCCAATTTCAATAAAACATGGGACTGTTTTTCTGGCCCTTGACCAGAGGCAGATGTAGCATTGGTACTTGTGCCCCTGCAAAAGGGAAGTGATGATATATTGAGGTTGTGAGCACTGCTCCTTTCTAGGTATCAATATTTCCCTGCCTACAGAGGTGACTGCTGGGAGGCTTTACCATTTTAACCATCAGCTCTTAGGTAGAAACCTGTAATTGTGGAAATTGCCGTGCTGTCTTTGATTTACAACAATTTTTTCTCTCTCTCTCTCTCTTTTTTTTTTTTTTTTTTTCCTTCTATGTTCCCCCCTCCCTCTCCCCACACACACTAAACAGGGAGAGTGAACGGGTACTGTTGGAGTTACCTCAACAAAAGAGGAAGATGCAAACGTGCTGATTCTTAATTATGCTAAACTTTTTCATAGCCTCCTAGAACATATGACAACTCCTGAACTCCTGTCAGGGTGGAAGCTTAGACCTGTTAACGTTTTCCAGGATCTTCTGTCAGTCACAGAAGGTATAATGAGCTTCCCCAGGAAGTAAATGGATATACTCAGGCTTTGTTTCCTCACTATAGAAGTAGACAGTAAAGGAAACATACAATTTCAGAAATCTCTAAAACATGTTCTAATTTTTTATATTGGCAGCTACGGTGCTTTGGAGAAAATAACTTCTATCAGAACCACTTGGTTCTGATAGAAAACTTTTACCTGTAAATGAATTTATACCTGACTTCAATATTTTGAAATGTATATGCCTCTAAGGTAGAAGACATAAAATCTCAAATTATTATTAAAACCTGTAGCCAAAGGGAAAAAAAAATTAGATTTGGACTTCAGCACTGGAATTTTAACCTATCAGAATTACATCAGACTCAGGTTTTCACACTGGCAAGTGACATGCTATAGCATGCTGAATGAAATTCTTTATCTAACAGTGACACCTGAGAGTGATAAATTACAAAATAATTTTCAAGTCCAACTACGGAAAAAAACCGTCTCCACTTGGGTTAGTCACAGTTCACAAGTAGGAGCAGTTTTGCAATTTTAAATTTTCAGTGACATCTTCCTTTAATTTATTATTATTTTTTTTAACCTGTCTCCTAGAATTTTTTGTACTATGTTGTCACTAGAAGACTTACACTTTAAATGTCAAAGTCTATCAGGAATGAAAATGTTCCTGTGGGAAGGTGAATGAACTCATGTATTAATCACTAAAGAAAGTATTACATAAGGAAAAACATATCTAAGGAAAACTAAATCTATGGTTATCGATAAAATAATTGCTTAGTTCCAATGTTTACTTTAAGTCATAGCAGTACGTAACAGGACTGATCATACAAGCAAAGACAAGAGCAGGAAGAAAATGTTTAGATGGGCTATTAAAAGCAAACAACAAGGTTAATAAGGCAGACTGACTTTAACTAATGACAACAAAAAATAGTGATAATTAATAAACCAATCAAGTATCATCATACAGGGTAAAATTAAGATATTTTTTTAATGTAAGGAATATATACAACTTCCATTGCTTGTTTGTTGTTTAAATGGTTCAATATGCTAAAAAGGCACTTACTGTTTCTCAAAGATGGATGTAGCCATGAAGAGAGGCTCTTAAGGAAGAATATTCAAGTTAAAAGGTACCTTGTCACTGAAATACTGTGGTAGTACTAGAGTACTGAGTATAGTTTCTAGAATTGATTAAAACTTGTTCTCCCGTCATTATCCAAAATTTACTATTCTTCAGTTCAGCACAAACTGAAGCAGACCAATAACTATTCACACAGTTTTCACAAATGGCTAGTTTCACTAAAGAAACTTCAGTACATTTTGGAAAATGAATTACTGTCGGATGTCATTAATATATAATAGTCTTCTAATTGCTTAGTGTTTGGTTATACTTCTTACTGTACATTTGATAAACACTACTGCATTTGAAAGACTAGGTATTTCACATCTATTAATGACTATTTATTCCTAGAAAACAGCATATCTAATATAAAATAGCATGTCACAATTCATATAACTCAGCATAATCCTGAATATTGTTATGAAACCTTAACTGGTGCTAGTCATCAATATTGAGTTGATATAATATTATTCCATCATAACTTTTAGTAAATTCATGCCAGTTTAGATTAGTTGTGCCAAGAGACAGTGTTATTAACTGCTCACACAAGCTATATTTGAGTTGTATATATAATCCTAAGATATTACTGAGAAGTCACAGGGAAGTTGGAGATCTAAGAAATGTTACTTCAGTGGGTCTAGATTTGTGTTTGAACATTTTATTGAGTAGAAATCATTCCCTGTGCCATGGTCTAAAACAAAACATTTCTGAATGCAGCCAACAATGGCTTCAGTGTTTTTTTCAGTTATACCATGCTAATTTTCATAGCAGTCATCTTCTTCCTTATGAGCCACTGTCTGTTTCTTGATTTAGCACTCCCTATATTCATTACAGCTAGCATGTGCCCTTCTGAGACCTTTTACACAGGAAATGTAGCAAGAAAATTAGAAGGGGTTGCCTTAGTGCAGACAGTATTTTTTGCCACACATTTGTGCCAGGGGAGAAGGTGGCAATTGTAGCTGTTTACCCATCTATGAATTATGACTAATATGTGTAATTTTTACAAGTGATGCCTTCTTTCAGACACTACTGTAATATTGAATAATATAATCTGTCCTATCAGCCTAGAAACATTTATACTATGGCAATCTTATACTATGGCAATCACCTTTTATAATCAATTCCAGAAGTTGTCAGTGGTTTTAATCAATTGAATATGTTTTTTTGTTTGTTTGTTTGTTGCTGTTTTTTTTTTTTTTTTTTTTTTTTTTTTATCCATAGTTATAATCCATGGTAAGTTATTTCAAATACATTTAACAGAAACTGATTAATATCTCTTCCCGCTCCCCACCCCAAATGATGCATGATAAAGCCTGTTTTCCATAAAATTCAAACTGATTTCACGTAATTTTCCCCTTGTTCTAGTTTCTTTACGGGTTGATTCCCCCTTCTAGCAGTCATAACACAAAATATCTAGATGGCTATGTATTGACGTGACTCATTGTAAGCACTGCACAGCTCCTGTAGTTTCAGCTGTTAGTGCCCTCAACTATCTGATTTACTTTTGCTGAAGGTCCCACCACTCAGAAAAAATATCCCTACCCTTTAGCCACCAATGCTTACACCTTTAGTTTATTAGCTTAAAAGTACAACTAAAAAAGTTTTGCGATAATATTTAGGGCCGCACTGCAGCAGCTAGCATGGAAACAAGTATGTATTTCTGCCAGTTTTGCTACAGGGGATGCAAGAGGACAAGGACAGACTGGTGAGGGCTGTACTTTTTCTGTCTGCTCCAACCAGATATACCAGAACTTGTTTGCTAGAGCCATTAGTTACATGAGTGACCTCCCTATCCTGATTCATTTAATTCCAGTAATTCATCCCTTCTTCCATATCCTATGTGTTTTGCATCCTTTGCACGTGTTACAATGCATTGGTGGACCAACTGTACAATACACCTTAGGGTGGAAACAAAGCATCACCACTTCTTTATCTGTTATCTCATTTTTACCTGGTCTAAAAAAAGTTATCTGGAAAGAAGGGAAGGAAAGCACTCTGGAGAATATCCTGTATGTGACAATGCATAAGCTAAGTACAGCAGCTTTTGCTGTCAAAAACAATTGCATGTTGTAACAGAGTAAATGAGGTCAGAAATCCAGCTGCATCCTTCAGTGCCTAGATAATTCCTTCATGGAAAACTAGCCGTGAAACACATTGATACACATTAGTTGGGATAAATACTATGTTTTGCAATCACATGGACAAGCACAAGGATTTGCAGTCTCAGATGCATGTAACAGCATCAGAGAAGTCATTTGTGTATAAAACAAGCGTGCTGTAAGGCATCTTATAGCTTCTCCCCTTAACATTACAGAGGCTTAAAAGGCTGGTATACATTTTACATCCTTGCAGCATAGAAAGCAGCAGCATTCTGATTTTTAGGACTTGTAAAATATTGCAGACTGTAGCACTGTAGAACCAGTTATTGGGTTCATGAGTTCAAGCTTTCAACCTTCAAGAGTTTTGGCCCGACATATTGTACGAGGCTGGTTACACACCTGATGAATTAACAGAAACACACAGTTAAGTGTTGCCTTTAAAATAAAGAGCAAAAAAATAAATAAATTTCTGGTTGATACAAGGTTTAGATGTGACCCTGACCTCAAAAACCCCTTCCAAGCTGATTAAACATCAATTAATTCAGTGTTTGCTAAAATATTGTACTTATGGCAGGTATGAAAGTACGTAACTGGACTATTCCCAAGGCTTATATATTATGCAAGCAGCACACAACAATGATTATAAATCTCCTCTAGATGCAACAGCTAAAGATCCTCCTGGCTGTCCATTATTTGGAAGAAAGAGAAGGAAGAAAGGAAATTTTAGTCAGCAAACTTAGCTGTGGCCTGACAAATTACCTCATCCATTGCCACTAATGTAGGCTAACGAAGCTGAATTAATTTCTTTGCCACCATGATCTCTTTTTCTAGTCCAGAGATCAAGGTCATATTACATCAGCAGAACACTGACCAGATGTGTATTACTCTTCATGAAACATCCTAATTTTTATTCTTGAGGCAGTAGCCACTAGTGGCCTATTAGCAATTATATATCATAAGGTCTTTCATACACTTCTGTTATTCACAGCTCTTACAAACTGCCTTTGCACAATGCAGTAATACGTACAGCTTAAGCAACTGACCTCTAAAGAATATTAAATAGCTGTGTGGCAGCTAAAAAGCAATTATCTCTGTGACTATTTAGATAAACCTAAGTAATTTTTTTACCATTTATGGTGCTGTTAATGATCCCTCTTGTTGCTTTGATACACCAACCATGGCTAATCTATGCCCACTGTTCTGTGTTACAAATGCAAATGTGTTTGTGTTGATATAAATACTACACAAAATGAAATTAATACCTTATTATTTTCAAGCTTATACATGCAAAGCTACTTGGAGATGGCATTTTCTTTTCTATTATCTAATTACAAAGCCTTGAGGGATATGACAAGTCAGCTACGTATTTGAGCAAATGGGATATACATGCTCCTAGGTTTGTCATGATTTTACCTGGCTGCAACAGCAAAGCCCAACAAGCCTACAACACTCAGGTTAACAATCACTAGAGAGCACAACAAGAACAATAAACATCTAACTACAAATGGAAAAACGACCCAGGAGACCACTGTAAATGCCATGTAACTGAACCTGTGTAGGAAACAAAGTTATTTTATGCATGTTAACAGAATAACTATGAAAGTGAAATCAGTGTGCCACCCCTGCACTCCCTGTGCTGTCTCCGCACCCAGCAGGACCTAACTTTGCTACCACACTGACAGAAGTGGGAAAATGAATCCTACTTCTTAAGAACCCTCCTGTCCTTAATGTTGACATGCAATTTCTGTGATACTTTACTGGAATTTAGTGGATCTAATTTTCTTTAAAATTTTTAAGCATGCCTGGGGACAAAATTCCATCCAAGTAATAAAGATAATCCCATGTAGTATGAAGGTGAGAAGGACAAGAAGGAATGATGTCACTTCATATGATCAACTACCAAAGGTAGGATCATAGAAAAGGATGCGAGTTTACAAAATTTTACCCAGGGTAAGAATAGTGAAATGCAGTAAATATGTAGTTTCACTGTAATTCTGTTACTAATGATTCCTCCCAGTTTATTGATTGCAGCCCAAAACTTCCCTGAACTTAGATAAAAAGGAATAAAATTGTTCAATGTTCTGCATTCCAATATACATATATTTACCTAACTTACCAGCCAAATATTTCAACAACCTGTGCAGGACATTGAGCTATGTATTATTCTATTTCAATTTCTTCCAAACTTCAGAAATTAGCACTAAAACTTTCCAGCTCCTAAGCAAGTTACTTCCACAATAATAGAACTTTAAAACCCTGTGGAAGGATATGTTCGAAATTGCCTGTTCAAAGAAATTTATGATTTTATTATAGCTGCATATCGACTATTCCTACAATAACCTGAAGGCAGAACCAAACAGTTTATTTATTCAAACTGCAAATGAAATTGGACCAGAAAAGTAATTAGCAAGCAACAAAAAATAATGGAAAAGCACCATAAAAGCAGTTGTGAATTTATGTGGGTTGTCAGATAGTTAGGAAAATAACAGCTTACATTTAAAAAGATCAACTTTTAACATACAGCACATAGTATATACCATGAGGCTGATTTTCAAAAAGCCCAGAAACTCTGCATGTAGCCCAGCCTCTTTTCCTGCTAGTGAATAGTAATGTTAACTCAGGAATAAAATGTGCTCCTACAGTGACACGTGGGGGATAGACTCAGCGAGCACAGATTTTTTTTTTTCTTTTTTCTTTTTTTTTTTTCCTAAAATAAACTAATTTTCAGAAATAAAGATTCTGCAGAAGGTCCTTCCCTATATCTGTTTTATATTGATAGGCTCCATTTCTTGTCAATGAAAAAGGCAGCTACTTGGAGCTACACTGCATTCTGTGGGCTAGGATCTGCTCCATTTTTCTTTCCTCTTATGACTAACCTATAGTTACAACTCTGTGCTACCTTGGGCACAGTCATGTGTTGTACCCAGGAAGTTCAGTTGATTCTCATTTACTTTCTTAACCTTCAGGTCCTGCATCATTTCCTAACTTCTAATATCCTCGGAAGAACTTCAATCTCTTGACTAGAAAACAAAAAGTCTGAGTTCCATTTCACATTGTAACGTTGCTTCTGTCCATTTAATCCAATACGCTTCCTACTGTCAATACTCTACCTCAACTGTTCAACCCTTTTATTCTAGTTTTTAAACCTGACCATTGCAGTTAGCATGTGTTCAACATATCTAATTTCCATCTCCTTTTGCCCCACGCAATGTTGTACTTAACAACTTGCCATAGTCAAAAAAAAAAACACACTATGTATATATGGAACCAAGAATTTACTGTTAATCCGATCTTTTTTATTTCTTTCTGTTTGTTTACAGCCTAAGAGGCAAAACTATTTAAGTAATATGGAAAACTCTCATTAATAAAACTGGTAAAACAGTTTTATGAAATCTTCTTAGTATCTACACCCTTCTCTGGTGCTACACTTGCCCCCCCAGTGTCCCCTGGGTCCTGCAGGAGGCCGGTCAGTCGGGGCAGAGGTGGGGAAGGGCCTTCACCCGACCAGTTGCACAGGGCCCTGCTCCCTTTAGCTGGGGGCCAGGGCATAGTGACTCCAAGCCACTGTGATGCCCTTACCCCCAGGCCACCAGCCCTTTCTCAGCCCTGGCAGTCACCTGAAGCTGAAGCTGCATCTGGGGAGCCCACAGGCACGAGGCCACTGGACACAGGGAAACCAGACTCAGGAAGTGCAGGCCCGGTATGGCTCTCAGCCAGAGTAAAAGAAGGCCCGGTATGCACCAGCCGTGGCAAAAATCACATTTCTGGGCCATGCTAAGACCTTCTCAAATGACATTCTGCTTTATTAGGACTGTTTCATTTTCCCTGGCCTCACAAAGTTACTCATTTATGGCTTTACCCATGCTTCTCTCTGTCCCCCAAGAAACAATCCCATCTTTCTAAATATTTTCCTACTGTTTAATGTAGCTATGAATTCTGCAATGTTGAAGGTAAAAGCAGAAAGAAACAGCTGGATTATCACTTTGGCAGTTCCTTTTTGCACGGTCACTTTGCTCTCACTGTGGAAAGAGAGTAAATGATGGCTATTACTATTTTAATGAATAAGCCCCCAGTGAGCATATAATCACTATTCCAAAAATAAAAGGGTAAATTCTTATGCTTATTTTGGATATTTGTTTTCATTTTAACTGAATGCTCTTTTATATTCTACCATTTTTTACTAGAAGGGCACATATTTATTTTTTAAAAACTAAAGCAGAATGTTCCCTAATAACATAAAATACAAACCACAAACCCCATGCTTTTATAAATTGTAAAGTTGGACTTGTGGATCTTTCTGTCTTTGATTGTCATAAATTACACTATAGCAACCAGATGTGAATTAATGCTCACCATCTTGAAAATTTGTAATCAAGAAAAGAGAATGGAAAGAAAGATCAAGAAACATTTCATGTAATTATATGACATCAGTAGTTGCAGTTCAGTGACTCATCATCTGTCCATACTATCTGCTCTCCCAGAAAAAAAAAGAAAGAAAGAAAAAAAAAGAGAAAAAAAAAGAGGAATCAACCTGAATATTTTACTTCATAAGCTATTTCCATTAAACAAACAAACAAACAAATCAAAAAAAAAAAAAAGAAAAAAGCAGAAAGACAGAAGCAGAGCAAAAGTAACACATAGTGTATAGAAAACAGCAACATTCTTCCTGAGGGAAAAATAGCAGTAGCTCTTTTAAGCACATGCTTTTGCATCACAAAGTGCTCTTAGAGGAAGCAGAAAGGAAATAAATCACTGCCTTTCACTTGAAACTAAGCCAGAAGTTGTGGAGCAGAGAACATTTGATTCTCCCCAAACACTGATCAGCATTCAAATTACAGGACAGCACTAGATGGAGTCTGACATAATCTTCCTTGAAACGGGTACAGCGTGGAAACTTGTTTCACTGTGCAGATACTGGTCCAAGTTACTCACAGATGTAGACAAGATCAGTAATGTTCTTGCTCCTTGCCTGCATAGTTTGGGAATGTTCTTTCTATGTTTTAGGAAATTATTCAATTTATTTTGAACAGTGATAGAACAAAGTTTTTATCTGTCATGTTTTATTTAGAATCAAGTTTAATATGGGCATGCTGGTAAAGACAAGTGTAACTCTCAAGAAACCAGCCCCAAATTCTCTACAATTCAATTATTTCCTAAGATAATAACCCATGGATTGAAAAAGTGAATCAAAAAGCAAAAGCAAACGGGCTCATGGCATATGGTTACAGGTGGCTGTGTGTAGCCTCTGAATGTTTGTCCTGGCCTCAGCTCCTCCCAACAGACAAAAAAGTCAGTTGCTTATTTCTATCCTTTGCAGAGAAAGCTCAAAGGTCCTGGCCGTGGTGCTTTTGCTGCTGAGTGAGATTCAGTGCCTGCTGAAGTGAATGCTAGAATTCTTATCAACGTCAATACAGCCATGATTTCACCCAACAATTTCATCATAATACTTCAGGCTAGCAATTCTGAAAAAGGACCTTATGCGGGTGCTGCAGCTCCATTAGTGAATTACAGCCATCAAAACTGTTTAATAATTTTAATAATAGCTTTTACAAAACTATGCATTGAAACTATGTTACTATGTTTCTTAGAATACTGATTTAGAGAGGCAATACTCCTAACAAGAAGGTGAAACAAGATTGGGGTACATAGACACATACCTGCTCTGGATGCATTGTCTCAAAACACCCACAACCCTGACAGAGCATCTCTGTGCATAGAAATTATTTACCTTTGACAGACTTTAATCAAGAATAATACTCAAGCTCTAGCAAGAAAAGCAGGCAGGTACCAGATTACCCTCTAATTAAAAAGATGAGGTCAAATACTTAAAATTAATTAATACCTTAAACCCTTGGGTTTAATCTCCAGACAGGGAGTCTATAAGGGAATCACTAGATACATAAATTAACTTTCAAAAGAACAACATTAGTGTATAGCAGTTCATTTGCTTTACAACATTACTTCCAGAAATTCATATTTAGCACCCATATACATATTGGCACACATTACACTGATTAGTAATTAAAATATGATTATTAAGGTTACAGTGCTAAACTGTGAGAAATTAGGCACATTAAAGCTGAGTATGAGACCTTGCTCAGCTTCATTGCACAAACATATTATGAATCAGTTTTCAGCAACAAGAACAGGGCAAACCTGCCAGTTGTAACATCCAGTTGCAGTCTCCCCTTCACTGTTGACTTACAGTCTTCACTTTCTCCTTCTGCCCAGCTCTCCATTCCCTGCCAATCCAATATTGCAGCCTGCTCTCTGGGCAAATGCAATCCCAGTCTAACCCAAAGCTTTCCTTCTCCCAGACATGAAGCCTTGTTTCCACAGCAATTGTGGAAACAAGTTCTGGTATCTGGAAACTGACACCATCATCATACAATAACGAGGAAAGTAAATCCCTGCGTTCACAGATCTGGAGGTTCAGACCTCCATAAGTAAAGGGCCTAATAGGAAGGAAAGTCCTTCTCAAAGCTGGAACATGCTCAATGCAGAGAATATTCAAGGAACTCAGTTTCCAAATCTGATTATTTCTCCTAGTCTTAGAGTACTCACATATTTTCAAACACTCCAAGCCTGGCAAAAGTCAGATATTCTTTTATAGAAATGGTGAAAGGCACATATCAGAGGCACATAGGATGAATTTTAAGTGTCCATATTTAGGACTCCTCAAAGAATACTTTGCCAAAATGCCTTAAGAAGGTTAATGTGATAGCTTTATTGTTTCCTTAAAAATAAATAAATAATTCTACCAACAAATGTCCCTACAAATAACAACAGTTTGGCGTACTGTACTGTCTCAGATAATGGCTCCATTCTGACATCTTAATAAGACACAGAACTGCTATCCCACCTGTATTACACTTAGGAAATTTTTCTTAAATTACATGATGTACTATCTGGTTTACATTTCCACAGAACCTCAATGGGTTGCAATACAGCTTATTACCAACATTCTATTCAGTTTAGTAACAGAAACACTAATATCTGCCAAAGAGACTCATGCAAAGACTCAGCAGAGTGCAGCAAAAGCATCTTCTTTCAAAATGAATGCAAGCAAATTAACCACCCTTTCCTGCTTAATTCTACTTGAGTTCACCTGGGGAGAAATAAATGCATGAGAACACATTAAATGAAGTTACCACTGAGGGAATTTCACTACTAGATTTTTCTTTTATAAGTAGAGAAGAAAAAACTCAGCAGAGGAATGAGATCAATAATGCTAGGGATATCTTCTGCCCCAAGCACTTAACTTTAAAAGTACCTTGTTTGTATGTATAGATGTATATGTATATAAATATATATATATTGGTATTATTTAACAATATTAGTGTTTCCTATTCACAGATGAAATTTATTCATTTTCTAAGGTATAGGAATTTATGTGCTTCGCTCATGAAAATAAACAATATTAGCATGCATGTCCTTATCAGTTCAAAAAGTAAATGGATATTTATCTAGCAGTACAGAGATGCTCTGATTGGAAGAACAGCTAGAACTTTTCAGTCAGCTTTTTTTTCATCCACAGTAAAGAGTTTATTTTCATTGTCCTTTATATGACCACCAGAAGGCATGTACTGTTGATTTTCTGTTACTTAATAACTAATTTTAAATTCTTCTTTTTTTTTTTTTTTTTTTTTTTTTTTTTTTTCTTTTAAGGGCCAATACCTGAAGTGGTCAATCAAGAGGTAGGTGCTGTCTCCAGCTGAGTATGCAGGGCAGCAAAGAAATTCATAGTCAAACCAACCTGAGATGACTTGCGAACAAAAAAACTTTAAATAAACTAGCTTCAGATTAGTTTATTTTAATTGTAATGAATAAGCTTGTCTAGTTTTGCTGACACATAGATTTACTTCACGAGGCAAAAGGTTTTTACAACAAGATTCAAGAGAGGACTTAAGTTCAGAAATGTTTAAAAGACGAAAACATTAACCTGCAGCCTGAGTTAGGAGTAAATTCCAGCATTAGTACCCTGATTTAGCATTCTGAATCAGGCTGATAAAAACATTAAGAAGGCTCCAACTGGTAATAATGAATGCAATCAAGCTATCTCCGAGAATTATGTTTCTAAATAAATGCCAATTACATGATTAGAACATCATGGTGAACTTACTTATTTAATGTCAATGTCACCACTTGATTATGAATACAACTAAGTTTTCATTATTTTTTATGTAACTGCTACACATACTTTATAGACAGTATGGCACTATCAAATTAAGAATCAAATAATTGCCTCGGGATAAGATACTTAAATTATGACACCTCGATTTGGTTAAAAAAACTTTATATATTTGAACAGTATTTTAAATTTTTTGTAATGTGCAGTCTCAATAGAATATAATTTGAAAATACTGCAATACTTGCTTTGTTATTTAGAAACAATTAGAAACAATTAGAAACAATTTCTAAGGGCTTCAGTTTGCTATTGCTGAGCATGCGTGGTTTTTAAGTGCAGACTGGTGGCATTGTATCCAATCAATCAATGCATCCTGACACAGTGGCCTAACAGTTTGTTTTGTTGGCAACCAGAGCTCTCAGTCTGAGATCACTAATATTCAAGTGCATTTGACTGCAACAAGCTATCACAGGTATAACTTCATAATCTTTCTAAACATGCGGTATTTTATCATTGTCCTGTTCAGGTTTTCTCTTGCATAACTCTCAGAATACACTACAGAAGAGATTAGCCTCCTAGGAAAAAAAAAAAAAAAAAAAAAAAAAAGAAAAAAAAAAAGCGGACATTCTACTGTATTTTATTTTATTCACACTGATAAAAAATAATGCTCAAGAAAGCTACTGGAAATTTTCTAAACTTCCTCTAAATGAAAGACTCAGCTAAAGAGAAATGGAATGATTAAATAGACAACATTTACCTAAAATCAGGGGATAGAACTATTTCAGTTCCTCCCTAAAAAATAACAAAATTCCTTTATTAGAAAAAATATGAGAGGCAACTCTTAAAAAAGTCTACAGTTTAAATGTCAGCAGCCACCAGGGATGCCTTCAGAGAGCATGGTGCCTGAAGCAGTCTAGACAGCAATGACCCATGGGTCAGCAAATGGTAAGTATTTTAAGCAGGGATATTTGTTAAATTCAAAGCATTTGAATTTTACTTCACTTCCAAGTAAAAATGGTAATAGAAATACATCCTTTCATGTCACTTAGGTAGGAAATATATCTAGTCATCTCTCTATTATTTAATCAGGGGAATCCATAGGCTCAGGACTCCGCCACCTGCTGTCTGAAAAGAAGTCAGAAGCATGATCTAGAGAGACAGAACTGAGGAAAATTTTGGAGACAAGAGCAAACAAAACTTTCCATTATTTCATGTTTGAGTAGCAGAAAAATCTACCTGTGCCAAATGGGACAAAAACATTTTGAAGCTGTGGAGTCCTTACCTGAGGGAATCATCATAGGAGAACACAATTTCAGATAATATGATATTGCCCGTGCAAGCTGAAACGCAAATATTAAAACTATTTCTCCAAATAACATACAATGGGGACTTCAAGGTTTGAAAGCTTTTTAAAGAAAACTTGTATTATGACTATTATCTGATTATTAGGCCATCCACGTTGGAACAGTAACAACAACAGAGCATAAAGGAACAATATTATGCCATGGGAGCAGTGTGTATGAATGACTGACTGCATAATATTCCCTTAAAACAGTTCTCTATAGCTAGTTCTGTACCGTACAGACAAAAACAGTACAAAATTAAACAAACAAGAAACTAATATTTGTCATGACTGACAGGAGTTTGGAGTACCCAGATGCTAAAACAAACCTTTACTGGATAAAAGATGCTGGCTACATTTCAACATTCCAGTATTCTGGAGAGTACTTAAACAAATATATATGTTCAATGCCTACCTATTCTTAAAAGTATTTACTGAAAGTGCTCCTAAGACTAAACTAATCCATGGCAAATTAAGACAAAAATATCATTAAGCATGCATTTGTTGAAATAAATTAAGAAGAGCACATTTTGATACAGTTTCCTTAACCCATTCACAAACACAATCCCAACTATGCTTTATTTTTCTCGAGGTTTAGTGGAACAATTATCATTACTTTCTTAGAACACACATCACTGGAAACAACCAAGTTGTTTTCTTATACTGAGATTTTGTCTTGCCAATTGAAGTATTGCTCCATATTTCTGCCAATACATTCCTCACTGAACCCGCATTTGCTAAGAGAAATGCACTGAAATGCTTTTGTTATATATCACTGCAACAAAGAGAAAGAATCATCATAATCTTTTGAAATATGTTGTTGTTATGAAATGTTTTAAGAAACAGTGCTTGACTCAGTTTAAACAGACTAATTTGCACTTTTAAGAACCTGACAAAATAGAATGTAATTTATAAAGAGGACAAAAGGGTCCCTGTCCATTTATTTGTCTCATGGTAAGAAACAACTTATCACAGGAGGTTCTGAGACATAGTACACCACATGAACCAGTGGAGAATGAAGATGAATACTATCTGCAAGATGACTTAACATTTATTAAAAAGATCTGTCTTTTTATTTTTTATATACTCTTAGTTATTATTGTACAATGTGTCAGAGAGTAACATCATCCCTTCAAGCAGTAGATAATCAGGTAAAATAATGCGTTCATTTTCAGATTCTATAGGAAACCTTCCTAGAATGTATGTCTAATAATTTTCTGGCATACCAGAACTCTAGGGAATAGATAGACTTTATTGCTTGCCTGTGGTCATTTCACCTGGTCAGGATTATCGAATTTAATACCTTGTCACATGGCAGGGTTGACCTTGAGTGGTTTCTCAGTCACAATTAAGGTTGCCTTTGCTTGCAAAAACATTAAAGCGAAATGTAAAATGCAGCATCTGTTATTTGCATTTAAATTCTTGTGGGAAGTAAGAAACCTCTAACAAAAAATATTCCTGTATGCTAATGTGTTTATACAATTAGGAGTTCATACACTTACAAACAAACACAGCATACTTGTAAAAAAAATAAAATTCAAGTTTAAAGGTATGAAAATAGTGAACAATGAGAAAATAATAAAATATATTGAAATAATTTTCAGAGAGAAAAAGAGAATCATTAAGGTAGAATTAAAATCAGTGGGAAAAGAATAGCCTGAATAAAATAGATTTAATCATAAGGTTGATTGAGATGTCCATGAAAGTTGATAATGAGTGGCAATAAGATTTATAAGTAAATTAGGTACCATAAAAAGGTGTTAATTTTTAATGAGATGAGCTCTCATTAGAGACTGAAGAAAAATCCAGACTTTTAAAGTTTTAAAGTTTTACATTTCATTTATGAAGGTTTCAGAATTTGGGTCTGTGCCTCTGTCACTTTTATAATTTTTTATATTTTTTTTTAATTTTTATTTTTTGTTGTGATTTCAAGGAGGTCTCCTGGCTCTGTAAGTTTGCAAAATAGTCAACAAAAGGTAAGGCATTCCCTCTTGACATCTGTTAATCACTTTATGCCTGCATGAAGAGAATTTTACTTCTTAAAGATGTAGATACTTATTTCTGTATAGTTTATTTGGACAGTAAAAGTTCTCAGATATGTACAACAATGCTGTTATTTTGCTGACCCAGATCCACGAGTAATTTGAGCATTTTTAAAAGCAAAACAACCAAAAAAAGTGTTCACTGCCCCATGCCTGAAAGGCATCTCTTTCAAGAGGGTATTCAATGTTGTGAAATGCAAATCTACTATATACACCTCCTGATGCCTAAACTCACTCAGACCTCTGAGTCTGTGAGGAATAGGAATTTAAGTACAACCTTGTTGGCACCGTTTCTTTATTACAGAAGAGTGTCCTGTGCCAGGCAATGGTCTGCAAGCCACTTCAAATATTCTGCATGATCCATCACAGAGCTGGAAGCTGTCATTTCCAGTACTATTAACCTACCACCACAGTCAGTGCTCGTACCTACCAAAAGAGTCTAAATCTCTCCTCTACATCCAGAACTATGGCAAATAAAAGTACAGATGCTCAATAAAGTTGCTATAGCTGAAGAAGTTAATATGGAGCCGAGCTTCAGTAATCAACTGTAAGCACTTTTTCCTGTTCCCAGCCTTTTTTACTTAATCTCTCAATTCTTAATGCACACATACAGTCAGTTATTGTGGCCCAGCCAAAGTGACGTAACTGGATGTGAATGAGAAACTGTAACTCCTCCTAGTCACTTTTCAGGAAATATGTCATAAATATAAAAACAAAAAGAAGCTATAGCTTCCCATTCTGGAAGTTGAAGACCTCAACAACAAAATATTAGTTCCCATTATGCATCCTTCAACAAACAAGTAAGAAATATACAAGAAAATCAGAAGAAAAACAAACACAACCCAAGGAATAAAAGAGATCATTGACAAAATAAAAAATAAAAAATCCTGTTTCATATTCTCTAAGACAATGATAATAATTATAGTCATTATAGCCATAAGAAAGGAGCAAGAACATAAAATCTTGGTGGTCAGAATATGACTGTGCTGAAAGTGGGTGGCCAAAGACTAGCACTATGCATAGAAGGTGCCATAACACAACATTCATCTGCCTCTCCCCCAGACCCTAGAGTTGGACAGACAAACAGCAGTTATCAGTGTATATCAGTACTCACAGCAGTCCAGAATGATACATGAGAAATGATGCATTTGTAGCTCATCTCCTCAGTAGGGATGGAGAAGGGCCTGGACAGAGCTTTCTTCACATATTGCAACGGACTGCAGGAGGGAAAACCAGAAAACATTACGTTAACATTCTGAAGAGAGATGCATAATGGGATTTACAATGTAGGCAATTCATGCAACATGTAATACATATATGTAAATATAATTGCTAAATCAGATAGAAAAATAACATTTGCCAATTAACTTGGGCCTACTCTTGCAACATCTGTAGTACTGTTACGGACTTGGCTTTGAAGTCACAGTGTATGTAGTGAGAATATCAATAGATCTCAGCACTTTGTACAATGGTATATCCACCTTATTTTTCTACAAAGATAAAAGATATTGTAAAGCAGTAACAAAACCTATAAAAGTTTTAAAGAGACATATTGTGAAAACACTTTATTATTATTATTCAGTAAAAAATCTTCACCATTTAAATTGGATTTAAGAAACAAATGTCTGTCTTTACCAAACTGCTGACTCTCTTTACCATATCCCGGTCTTATGCACATTAGCTATTTTCTGATATTAACATGCTATGCTGTCAATATATTCTTCAATATTGCACTGTCAATACTAGTGTCTGTATTCTGGCGTTAAATGAAGACATTTCCTCAAAAAAACAGTATCTGTGGTTATTATTATTACCAGATTAACCTAAAGCATTGCACAATTGGTTTACAGGCCTAGTTACTATTATTAGTAGACTTAAAGGTATCCTGTTCAAATGTTCCATCAAGCTCTACTAAAACTACTTGTCAAATTACATGCAAATACGCATGCAGATTTGCATGGCTGAAGATAACATGTCTGTCTTGAAGAATGCAAGTATCAGGTTTTTCCGTAAGCATATGGCCAACTGGGTGCATCAGAAACACTAGTCAAAACAGAAATACCTGGATATATGTAGCATATTACATATATTAAATCTTTGTAATATGTCTGTATT
The DNA here is from genome assembly GCF_964035555.1 of Netta rufina. Lineage (NCBI taxonomy): Eukaryota > Metazoa > Chordata > Aves > Anseriformes > Anatidae > Netta > Netta rufina. The sequence goes on along the minus strand of NC_140131.1, from coordinate 27,668,044 downwards.
AATTAAGTGTCACACTAGCCATAGATATATTGTATTCTCTGGTAGTCCTTCCTTCACAGAGGAACCACTGAAACAATCTCCCACATGCAATGCAAGATGAAGAGTTAGTAAATTTGGCATCAATTTTCTGTCTTTATTTCCTTTTTTTTTTTTTTTTTTTCCCCTGACTTATCTATACACTAAGGCATACATCAACCTCAAACAGAAAAAAAATATATTATTAGAGTCAACCAAAGTAAAGCACAACAAACACAGTTTTATTTTTAGATGTAGAAGGGAGGTTGATATAGAGTGCACAGAAAATTAATTTTATGAATACAATCTATGAAGGTAAATTTTACATTTTAAAACTAAGCTATCTGACTCTTAGTCTGCATGAGGCACAAATGTGCACTAGGACTATGATGAGAACAAACACCAAACAGCAAAGGTGACCTTTATCACAGCCCTTCAAAATTCCATCACAAAAGAGGACTAGATCAAAGAGCAAAATCTAAGTCATGCAAAGTATGGCTGTTCTTTTTTCTCTTCTACTTCTACAGTAAATAGTATTGGCCTCTATATATTCATCTTATTGATCTTTTAATGATATGCACAGAAAAGTAATTCCCAAATGTTCACTCTGTCACTGTGACTAATCATTTTCTTCCTTCTCTAGATTTTACACCTTGAGGAAACAGTTGCATCAACGATGCTTTCCATTAAACTGCACCACAGATGTCGAGGTACACATTAATGGCCGGGTAAACCTTATAAGTAGTAATAATTCCATTTAAAACAATAATCAATAAGAATCTGGAAACAGAGTATAAATTTGACTATATTAAGTAATCTCCTGCACCCATATAAATTGCAATACTAGCTTATTAATCTCATTTTTTTCCTAAGTTCTTAAATGAATTGTTTGTTTTATGCCTTCATTCTTATGGGTCATTTCAATGATCATACAAATGTAGCTGTAAAACTGGACCTATAAGGAAGGTGTCAGATTTTCACAATATGAAAAGCTGTAGCTTTTTTTGGATGTTGTGCTTCAGTAAAAAGTTAGCTGAAATGAAATTTGAAGTATGATGTACTTCCTTAAAAGTAAACTATGTGGGAGGCTGCCTGAAAAGTAGCATGTTTCCAGATTATTGGAATATGCTCAGTTTTATTCTAGGATACTGAAAGAATTGGCCAAAACAATTTCTCAGTTGTTTATAGTCATCTCTGGGGACTAGAGATGACTAGAAGATGGAAGGTGGGTGAACAAAGCGCCTGTATTAAAAAAGACAGAGAAGGAGAAAGAAAGAAAGAAAGAAAGAAAGAAAGAAAAAAAAAAAAAAAAAAACAGGAGAAATTATGAGCCAGAAAGCTAACTTCAGTATTAAAATTTCTGCAATAAATTTTCCATCTACTTGTAACCATTCAGAAATTAGCACACACAAAAAAAAAAAAAAAAAAAAAAAAAAAAAAAAAAAAGGCAAGAGTAGAGATCTGTAAACACCTAAGTCAAACCAAATTCCAAACTTAATTTCCTTCTGCAACATGTTAGTGGAGCTTCTACATTTAAAAGACAGGAAATGAACCTTCTTACATCCTGATTTTATGAAAGTTTTAACAGTATCTCACTTGACATTAGCATAAACACTTTACGAGCACACTGGTAGAACAGGTAAAACAGCAAAAATGCAGGTGCAAAAATTGGCTGAATAACTTTATTCTGAAACTAGTTTTTCATAGTTTGTTAACCAAAGACAAAGGAGGCTGACCTGGCAGAAATTCACGTGGCTTGGGATTTGTCCAGCCTTTTTATTAATAATACTATTGACCTAGACAAGAGCGTACTTGCCAAAGCTGAGGATGGCATGAAATTGGGAAGGACTGCAAGGATGTAGTAGAATTCCAAATTATCTTTACAAACTGAAGATTTGTGTAAACTGTGGGAAAAAAAATGAAGAGGTTTAAAATATAATATATGAAAAGGAACATCAGCTGCACTAACCCAAGATGAGGAGTGACTATTTAGACCACTTCTCCTAAATAAATAAATAAATAATAGAAGGAATTGGAATTGATCACATGCTGATATGAATGAAAAAATATGCCATAAACATCATGTTGTTTAGACCTAATCCAATGAATGTCTAAAAGCAGAACAGCTGAGAAACATAGATCAGTGCTTTCCTGGTCTCAAAAACATTTCTCAGTCTAATATGAGTACAGCCCTTCAAGAAAGAAGCCTAAACAGAAAGATGAGAATACAAATGACTTAAGATGTAGAAAACACAACATATAAACAACGGTAAAAGAAGTAGGAACCCTGAAAGTTGAGAGTGGGAGAGGGAATGGCAATCCCAACCCTTAGAACTATTTTTTTTATTTTTTTTTTCTCTTTGTATGTACTGTCTTTTCCACTGGAGCTCAATCATGGGTTTCCTGTGCATCTAAGTCAGTCTCCCGGCAGGTCAGCCTCTCCTGAATATCACGATGGATCATTCTTGCATTTGGCAGAGGTCGTCCTTAAAGACCTGCCTACTTTCATAAGCTCCTTCACCTTTCAGAGGTGCCTCTCATAAGATCCCACTTACTAAGTCCCTGAGTAAGCCAAAGCCTTCCTGCCTGAAGTGCAGGGTCTGTACTAAGGATCTTGAGCTCCACTATTTCATGATAACTGTAACCAAGGTCACAACCAATTATTACAGCCAGTTCTCCCTAGAATAGCTATAACTGACCCTGCCTCAGAACGAAGTGAAGAATCAAGTGACCTCTCATATTTTCTGAGTTTCTGTGAGTCAGGAGTGTAGTACATGAATACATCAGGAGTATTCGAAGGCTCTTCCTATGATCACAGAAGCCTTGATTGTGGCATGTAGGCATGAACACATGATTTATGCTGGCATTCTGTTAGGGAGCATTCTATCTGAATGACAGTGTTCGCATGATCTCAAACCTGCAGCATCTGTATACTGCTGTTCTATTTTGAGTTATGAAGCTCAAACACTAAGAGCAACTTGCTAACCTCTGTTGCCAAGTACGGAGAGCTCAGTTTGGGTATCTGTAAGATATTCATCTTTTCCCATTTTTTAAAGGGAAGTGTGAAGTTCTACTTTAATCACATGTAGGCTAACAAAGAAGTGAGAAAGTTGTTGTTTCTGGTATGCTTTCTAATGTCTGTACCTAGCCCAAAGAAATACCTTAGTAGTAAATGTAAATGTTCTCTTTACTGTCATAAATCACTGTACAGGAGTCCTTAAAGTGTTTGTAAGGAGAAATAAGGACAGCACTGGTGAGTACTTGTGAAATTTTCATTCATGCTTTCAAGACCTAATAGCGTATACTAAAATCTTAGCTAAAAATATAAGTTACACATATGCTAAAATCTAGAAGATAGGTATAGAGTACTTTAATACTTTTGTAACTGATAATTTGATATCTTATGGATTAAATTATTCACAACTCTTTTGTTAAAAAAATAAAATAAAATTACAGACAATCTGCTGTTCTCTGTCAGTCACTGCCAAATTAAAAGTTTGTTCATATAGAAACTACTTTGATGTACAGTAGCACCTGAAATATAATGAACAACATTCCTCAAACTTCAAAGATAAAATCAGAGGTATATAAAATACAGAAAAACAAAACAAAACAAAAAAAAAACATCTGAACACAGAGATGCATTTCTATCACTTATTGAGGGAACACGTGTTTTCCAGCAGAATACTGACAGTACTCAAAGAATGGCAATCATATTAATTCTATAAATAGCTTCTGAAGCAAATTGAGGAAAAAAAAATATGTCAATAATTGGAATATTGTATTCACTGGGTAGAATTTTCACCAGTCATGACAAGGCTGTTACAAATATGACCTTGCTGAGTAAGTGGCATTGTATACTTACATACACCAATTATGAGAAACAACTTGATCAGAGATACTTAGAAACTGACACTAATGCAAATAATTATGAGAAAGTAATCAACTTTATACTCTAAGATCTGGAATTTTAATCTTATTTGCAGAGCTACTGAAAGTGTAGCATGTAATTGGATTCTTCAATGGTGATTTCCTGAACGTACTAAGACATAGATACCCCTATTCTACATCGCACTTATTTTTGTAACTTCTGCCAGTTTATTGTTAGATGCAACATTTAAATCCCAATTAAATTTAACTCCAGGGTTGAATATGGACCCGTGGCATTGTGTTCATGCCTATATTGTCAACATATTTTCTCCAGTATGCAAATAGAAGGGTAAACTTGCAGCAGCACAGGACAACTGTACTCCATAGTTTCACAGAAGAGTGCTTCCTCTCTACCATCATGTGAGTGCCTTTTCAGTCAAGTTTTTAATTAATGCGTTTTTATTCTTCAGTGCTACTTGGCAGGGCAAGTGCTCAAGTCCCGTGAATGAGATTACCACAAGCAACTACATTTGAGCTTGTTACTTGACAGAACTATGCCAGCCTCCACATCCAAAACAATGCCTGATACTAAGTTCCATTTTCTTTTACTAGAAGGATGTGCAAATTTTAAATATTTTCTCTTTTAAACACTAGAATAAAGTGGCTCTCTTGTCCCTCTCTCAATAAAATTTACCAACTGTCTTTGAAGACCAGAGGATTCCAGTTATTTCTGAGTGTTCAACAGTGAGATCCAGAGATCATATTTTTCCCCCTAATTCCTTTTCTCTAGCTACTAGACTTTAAAGGTGCATCTACATAAGAATTTCATTGGTGTCAGGAGTACGTTTTTGAGGTACATTTCTAAATTGCCCCTACTTGCTATGCTACATTCTTTGAATTGTACAGAGGGCTTTTAGATCAAGCAAGTGGTAAAATGACTCTAGCTGCTAATGGACATTTAGGCCATGCAAACAGATCAATTAAGTCCAAAGTGCAACTCCAAAATTCACATAGTGTGGATGTCAGGTTCTCTGCATCATCTGATTAGCTCTGTGGAGCAACAGAGGAGTTCATGCAAATTTATGCTGTCAAGGCATCACAGTACTTGCTAATGCAGACATAGTCATATAGTCTGGGTAACAAAAGCCTACAGAAGCCACTAATAATTTTAAGTATTCATTGTCATCCATACAGAACATGAATTTAAAGAAATGTTTGGAGTTCCATTGATACAGATCATATGAGGATTATCCAATTATTAAAAAAATGGCAAGACTTTCAACAATTTATTACATGTAATACTGTGTATTTAATCTGGTTGTCTGAAAGGTACTTGAAACTGTTCCATATATTTAACTCTGGAAAAAAATAAAATAAATAATAATAAAAAAAAAAAATCAAAAACCAAATATCTCGACCAAGCAACTTACAGAAAGTTTTGAGCTGCATTGTGATTTTGGTCTTATATACGAAATGCAGTTCAATAAGAAAGTCAGTTACAGAAAAATGTATGCTGAAAAAAAAAAAAAAAAAAAAAAAGGTTTTATACTATTTTTCATCTTATTGAAATTGGAAACTATTAAAGGTCATAAACCTGATTTTGGGCATTGCGGTTGATCTGCAGCCAACAGGTAAGATCTGTCCCTAACGCTTCAAAACCCTTTGAAGAGTTCACCATTTGTGAGAAACTGGAAAATACTTCATTAAGTATGATAGCATTTTTATTCTCTTATGAATGAATTAGGTGTCATACCCTAAACATAACCTTACAATTTTTGACTAGAAGCCTTAAAAATGTATCCAGAGCATCCATGCCATATACGATGGAAAAAGATTCGGGTAAAAATGCACTTGTGCAAAAAGAGGAAGAAAATGCAAAATCAGTGGCCATAGTCACTTCATACATGTGAAAAGCCAACAAATAAAACCCATAAAAATGAAAAATAAATCAGGTAAGGGACATGTAAGCTGTTAAGAACCAAGAGCAAATTCTCAGCTTCACTGAAGTCATTTTGAGTTTTGTCATACACCTCAAGGTTTCTAAGGTGAAGAGATATTTGAAAACATAATTAAACCCACAAGCTCACTTTCACTCATCTCGCAGTTTAAATTCCTTTCCTGGAAAGATAATGGTTTGTAAGGAAGGCCTAGTCTTTAAGACTGCTCCAACATGCCTAGTACATTTAACTGCCAGTCACTTCCTCATTGCAAATATTAAAACTTACTATGAAAGATCTAGAACATTTTAGTGAGTAAAAATGTGTCACATATTTATGTTTGTGCTCTCAGGTCTAGTTAAGCTACAGTGATGCAAATGATAAAAATTAAAATGACATTAAATGCTTTAAAGGCTGCTCTTATTTAACAAATAACTAACATCATTTAAGTTTTGCCGTCTACAATCCCAGGGCCATGGAGAATTCTGAACTAACGTGTCACTGGCTTCTCTGTGCAGACAGAAACCTAGTGGCAACTGAAATACATAATAAAAGGTAGTATCAGTTCTGTTTCAGAAGAAAAAGAAATCATACCTGGAAAGAAAAATAACACCAAGGTTTGGTGGTAAGAGTGTGATATGAAGGTATTGAAACACCATTCTAGTTCTTATTCATCAGGGCTTTTAGACTTTACAGTCTACAAATAACTAATACTTCCACCAGCGATCTTCCTGGGGTTCATACCTCAAGAACTACAATAGAGTTATGTTTTTCAGTGAGAATCTGACACCAGAAATTGTGAAACTAAGGACAAAAGGTACCAAGAGGTATAAATGGCCTTTTATCCCTGCTTAGAAAGCTTAAAGAAAGCTCTTAAGGTTAGCTCCATGTTTTTTTTTTTTCTGTAGTTTTAATTGGTTAGTTTCCTTGTGTACACACAACTATGGTTCACTCATTAACTGGCTCACTAAGATTAACTAAAGACTAATAGAATATCTAAAAATATCCTGTCACTACCATATATTGAAGTCCACATATTGAAGTCCAATAGCAAAAAGCAATTGGCTTCTTGAAGGGTCATTTAAAGATCTCAAGAAAAGGATGTTATTTTAACCTACATTGTTCACTATTTTGATGTGGCCTTCCAGTCCACATGTTCCATATTTAAAATATGCCACTAATCAAATAACTTATCCATGCTAAAAATAATTACAAGATCTATTTATATATAATAAAATTGAGCTCCTCTTCTTTACAGTTTGAGAACTATAACTTGGAAAATGTTTAGTTTTTACTTAAAATAAGTAAGTAAATAAAGGTTTGTGTACACACACACACAAATCCCTACTTCTTAAAATCTTTACCTCAAGGATGTGACAATTATCAAAGAATAACATGGGAATGGGGGCCCTGCTATTTGAATAGCTTTGCATTTCCAATTTTTCCATTTTTTAATTTTACCTTTATTTATTTATTTATTTTTATGTAACATTGGCTTAGAACATCCAGGCTAACACCGTGTTCACAGAGAAAATTAGAATACTATCTAATGGTCTCTTTCCCTTTAATTACCAGTTAGATAATTATAATTCTAGTTTTAGATCTCTGCATGTAATAATTTTCATTTCCATCTCAATAGAAATGAGGAAGAGAAGCTTGCAGAGACTGGAATATATAAGATTTTATAAATCACGAATCAATTTCTAGATTACAGTTTCCTTTGATTTAGGCATATCAAAGGGCAATCTATTCCTTAATGAAAGCAATAAAACAATGTTATATCAATAGAAAATCTATTTTTGGCATTACATACAATTTATATTAGGGGAAAAATATCCTAAGTGTTTTGTTAAGGATTCTGCTGAAAGGATTAAACAAAAAACAAAAACAGTAGTTTATGGAATGCAGAAGACTAAGATTCATACCTGTTTTCTTATTAGGTCTTTAGCTGAAGAGATGCTGGTGAAGCTGTAAAAGGTTCTTGTCTAAACTTTATATTGCCTTTGAGTTCTACTTCCAACTCAAATAAAAGGCACTGAACACTTTTCTGGGAACACCGACATCCCATCACAACTATTTGGCAGGTTAGAAACAGCTAGACTTGCCAAAAAAAATTGTCTTCCATAAGGAAAACCCTTTCCTCCCAGGAACAACAAATCTTTTCATTTGGAATAGAGGAAATACCCAAGCCATAAACCTGGCAGAAAATAAACTGTGGTAGACGTATGCCTATCTGAAAGCATCAGAAATGAAAGTGCATTAAAAGGTAAGTAGATATATAAAAATCCAGTTCAGTCATATCATCTTTAGGAACAACTCTGCATGTACAGCATCTTTAAAATCAGAACAGCTTCATTTTCCACACCTCATGCATGTGGTCTTGCAATATCTGATCTTCAAGATCAGAATAATTGGTCAGGCTGTGGAACAGTGTGCAGAAAGGGATTGGTACATTACATTAAGTAGCATGTACTATATAAGAACATGTATTTTTCCCATCTCAAAAACATTTTTGAGATGAGAAAACATATTCCTGTTGCATGCTCAGCTGTAACTCAGTCTGATCTCTCATTCACAATCAGTTCTAATACAGAACAAAACAGAGTAAGACATTTTTGAGCCTACACCTGTGTCACACCAAAAATACACTGAAAATTCAGGGCATATTCTTCCCTGAAAAGAAAAACAAAACAAACAAAAAACACAGGATTTTATTTTCCTTGAGGCCAGGAATTCCTCTTTTTATTTCACAATTTACACCTCCTTAGTAAGTTGTTTGGAAAATTGAGTAGCTGAGCATAAAGGAAAGGGGATTTCATGCACTTCCAAAGATATAATTCATCCTGAAAAGAACATTTTTCTAAGCAAACAATGGAAGCCATATGAAAGTAGGGCATGACTGTTTTATGAATCAAACTGATACCAATGTAACTGTGTAGCTGTTCTTCACTGTTTCAGATGCTGTGTTTTTACTTCACTGTTTTGGCCTTCTTTTTCACCATGTGAGACAAATGTAAGAATTATTTCCCTGACGGATGACATCATGCATAGACTCAAAATAACTGCCACTGACATTTTATACATGCAGTCTGGAAAAATGTGGTACTGCCTCCAGAAGGAATGCAATAGAAAAATCCTCTATTAGTGTCCTAGGCTGAAATTCACCATAATCCTGGAAGCACCCAGCCCAAGGAAAGGTAGATGTAATGCACCAGCACATTTAAACAGCAATGTTTTATACCCAGTTTTCATTTATATAAAATAATCGCATATTGTGCAGGACATCAGTTGCATCACTTACCATGAGCTGATCAGGCCTACAGAAATCACACAATGGTGAAGACTGGTAGTTTGACATTGGATTTTGTTAACAGTATATCCCCTAAACATATGCCTCGAATCAATGAGAACTCAATAATATTTTGTTTCCCAATGTCCTGTTAATTTTTCAGTCTGTTCAATAATAGATAAACAGTGGAAACTATGAAAGCAGACCGTGTCTTTAACTTCTGCCTGCTGATTCACTATGTTTAGAAATCACAGGAAATTGTATTTATCTCTTCCCTATGAGCCATTATTCCCAATGTTGAAGCTATTTGCTCTGAGTACAAGACTAACATGTGTATCTGTCAACAAAACGGGTCACCTCTATACTCTTCTATATTTCCTTTAGTTGAAATCAATAAAGAAGAAATCAGAAACATCAGACACTGGAGGGCAGGAATGATGAAGTGCTTAACATTGTTCCCTGATGTCTGTATCCCTAGACACACGGCAGGTTCACAATTATCTTATCACTTTTCACATTTTACCTGCTTGTGCATCCACTAGCCCTTCTAACTATTTTTCATGCTAAGACTTTTTTTTTTTTTTTAGTTTAGAGGTTATGAACAACAATGCTAAAACAGATAATTTATTTAATTGTAATGCTTTGCATAACTTTAATATGCAAATATCATAGCTTCTGATTACATCTCCCTGGACATATCAAACACACAAATTACATTGCAAGGAAAAAAACAAACAAACAAAAATGTAATCAAAGCAGTGTTAATGCTATTGTAACTAATGTGCAACATTTTCATAAACAGATATATGAATGAGGGATTATAATTACTTCACTCTGAAAATAGGTACTGTAAATATTTTATGTTTTTCTAATCATTTAAGAGACAGTACTTTATGACCTAGAAGAAAAGCCAAGTTTGGTCTTCCAGCATCAACATCATAGAACATATAGGGGAATGAAATATAAATCAGTAGGAATGCAAAGTAGACAAAGCAGTAGTAAAATCACAAAAAGTGTAAAGGAGACAAATTTTCCCCTGCCAGAATGCATCTCCCGAATATGCCTTGACTGCAAGGTCATCAACTTCAGATAGAACCTTGAAGTATTATTCACTGGCATTGATGTCACTAGAGATGATTAACCTGCTAACTGATTATGACACCTAGTAAGGCATAGAGGTAAATTTCAAATTTACTAGGTGACTAAAATAGAATATTTATGGATGCTGTTCAAAAACCCAGTAGAAAACAGTATATATCAGTATGCTTCACTAAAATGAGAACAGTAGAATGTATATAGACAACGTTTTCTGGCTTACTATTAATTTTGTCCTATTTTTACCATAGTAGGAAACCCTCAAGAAAGTAACAGGATAGTCCTGGCAGAGAAGCACATTCAAATTTTATGCAAATTATGCAGATCTCTCAGGGCTCAGGATCAAAATCTCACCTTCAATCAATAATTCCAAAATCTGGACCTGGATTTCAAAGTAGTCAAAATATCAGAGGGGTTTTGCAGTATGCATTTTGACTTAGAGTTATCTCAATGCACGTTGAAAACCTGGGGGAAAAAACATGATATTTAAAGTGTGTGGTCTGGTGCATAGAGCTGTGAGGTGTTGTGACTTGCTGTACACAACTTACAAAACCTGGTCGTATTTCGAAATGGCCATCAGTATGGCAATGTCCACGTATACAGGATTGTAACTCAAGGCAGGATTAGGTGTCAAAGTAAAAAAAAATAAATGGTAATTTCAAAAGAGGCATAAGACATTCTACAGATTTCTGACAAAGTCAAAGCACAGTAAAATGAGTATTCTTGCTATTGTTGTGAGGCAAGTTCAACCCCCCTTTAGTGAATGTGACAGCAATCATCAAACACAATTAGCATTACACAATTATGTAAATAGCAAATAAACTTCTTACAAGCAGGAAACAACAAAAAGCTGTTACAACGGCAGCACTGTTTAAAACACAATAACAAAAGCAGAAGGTGTCACAGCAGCACCTGAGCACATTGGACTCTGGCTCTGTAACATAGGGTCACCTACATAGGACCTATGCACAGATTTCTAGATATTTTTCTCTACAAGTGAAAGAAAATGAAATTGACCATAAAAAAAAAAAAAAAAAAAAAAAAAAGTCACAAATGTACATGTAAAATGTCTTTTTCTTAATATTCTCTTTTTACCATGAAAGCTAGGTACTGGTACTACTACATTGGGAGTGATGGTCACTACCACATTGTAGTTTCTCCTCCTCAGATGAAAGATTTTTGTTGTTGTTTGAAATGGATAGGTTTTAAACTATTCCATGAAATGCACATGCAGCTTAGCAAACTCCCCTGCTCATGTTCTTTTCTCTAGAGAAGGGGTTATAATCAAGGAGCTAAAAAGACACAAATGAAACCAGACAAGTCTCAAATTTTCAGTACAAAAAAAAGTCAGAATGATGGTGACTGTCAAGCCTCTGCTTGCCTTCTGATGGCCCCCACTCATTTTCCTGAAGAATCTGTAAAAACCAAACTCCTTCTATTAATATCTTCAGATTGGACAATATAATAAACTCTGCCTGAACAGACTGTGCTCTGAAACTTCTAGAGCATATTTGGATGGATTCTTACCCAAATTCTGACCTACTTTTAAAGATATTTGTAAAATATTGACAAAAGATTTATAATCATCATCTCATGGAGGTCCAGTGTTCCTTGTTTCTGTAAGAAATCTCTTAAATAGAGTGTAAAATTTACCTGGTTCCCAATGAAGGGTTGAGGTCCTAATTTCCTACTGTTATTAACAGCTTAGATGAAGGAGGAAGATTTAAATAGTATCAAAGGAAGATTTTTGGCAAATACTTTAAGGAATATCTGCTATTTGCTAATAGGCATTAAAACAATTAAATTAGTGGTGGTAAGTTAGTCATTCCATACAATTTAAGATCAGCCTGTGATATATTTGTTTAAATTTAAATTTAACAAATTTCATAGTGAGGTGTTGATAACCCATGCCTGTGAACATTCAAGAGGCATTTGGATAACGCCCTCAATAACATGCTTTAACTTTCAGTTAGCCCTGAAGTAGTCAGGCAGTTGGACTCAATCTTTGTAGGTCTCTTCCAATTGAACTAATCTATTTTATTCTATTCTAAACTCTGTGCTTGTAGTTCTACGTGACAGAATGTTAACCTTTTACAGGCTTCAGGCAGTCCTTAAAAAGATGATTTAACCAAAAGTATCGAGCAATTACTTCTTTTATTAGGTACTAGTAATTGCATTTTCTTACTTTCATATATACTTGCTGTACATGAATTCTCCTGTTTTATATCCTAAGCAGTTTACAGGAAGTTAAAAATGGTATTTTGTGTGGCTTACATTTTCTTTAATTTTGTATGCTTTTTTCATTTTTCTTGGTATCTGGTGATGTGTCCAGAAACAAAATAGTGCGAGTTTGATGTTCATATAATTAGTACATTGTCGCTGCTAGTCTCAAAAGTAGAAATGCACTTGAGAGTTGTGATAAGTTTGGGTTGGTGTTGTTTTGCTTCCCTAACAAACCAGTGAAAATACGTCTTACCACTATGGCCATTGCAGTGTATACATTATTCCAGAAAACTTGTTATGATGAACTTTCAAATTATTTTTTTTGGGGGTAAAGACTGTCAGAACTTTCAGTTAAAGATTTTGACCCACTTACATGCCCACATCTAACCTCCAGCTCACTATTTACCATGGGAAAAGCATTCACAGCATCCATCAACCCTTCTCAATAATAATAACAATAATAACAACAATAATTATTATTATTTATAAAGTATTGCTTAAGTTGGTTTCTTAGCAATAGCTATACCTACACAGCATGGTGGAGCTCAGGAGAGCACTGTTGATTTCCCTTTAGACATGCTGCTCTGACTCACATTATGGTGTGAAAGAGCTCAGATACATAGCCATAGCTTTGAATCTGAGCTCTCAGTCCCATTTCTCTTATTTTTTTGGGGGTTGCTTGTGATGTGTTTTTTTTTGAGTGTTTTTATACTACCCATTTAGCTTCATTGAAAAAATAATATTCTCATTAAATTGTCATATATGAGTTGGCATTATTAGAGAGATGTACCAGAAAAAAAAAAAAAAAAATACAATCAATGGCAATGGTGGGGTTACATTTTGAAAGATTCTTTAACATATCCTTCTTGGTAGTATTCAACACAAATTGCCAGGGGAACAAAATAGAAATAAATGCTTCTGAACCACAGAGAGAACCAAGGGTAGACTTTTAAAAGTATTGAATACTTTAAAATTGTATTTAGTTTAGTGGGACTTTTCAACACTAAAACGTATAATTCCCAGTTGTTGCAAATGTATTTGAAAATCCTTCCAGGGGTCCAGAACTAAATACTTGGATGGCTTTAATAGCTCAGTCTCAAAACTACAAACTTCAGCATACTGGGAGAAAAAAAAAAAAAAAATGATTAGAAATATATTGCAGTGCACTTTTCATCTGACAAGAAAAGTGGTTAAAATATCTCAAAAAGATGCAGATGTCAAACATTAATCATAACCAATACATACTGCTATGGTCCAGTAACTGTCGGTACTTAATTTCAACAAAATCACAATCCTCTCTCAACCTTTCCTATGTGGCTGTGTAAACATGACAGCAACTTTAAATCTTGTTGACAGTGACTTCCATACCTGTCAGTGGGCAGTCAGCCGCAGTTCAAACAGTGCTGCGGAGAAAAGCACTTCCTAATTCCGACCCTGGGAAAAAAAACTCAACAATGTACTTTGGGACACAGTTGAATGCTAAGTCAAAAATGTCACTGCTTTACAAGCAATTAATCAATTAAAATTATGGCTATGAAGCACTGAACAAAGGTTAATTAGAACAAGAAAATCAACTGCATTTTGAAGCAGGACAGAATACTTTTTCAGCTACCTTTGAAGGTAATTAAATCAAATGTAAAAATCACAAGTTTAAGCAAGGATTATCTTCAGCAGTATGCCCAGATTATCACAACAGTGATAATCTAATAACTAATATCTAATAATATCTAATAATTAGATATCTAATAATATCTAAGATAATATAATAGACAAATAAGTACTTGCATATATGTTATCCATACCTGCCTACATACATAAAAATTATCATCTCAAAACGCTGTTAACAAACTGAATTTCAACCATGATTTCCATTGTCATTACACTAGACAGATTTATCTGAGAAGTCTGAGAAGAGTCAAAAAAGTAGAAGTAAATGCTGCATAGATTCATCAGTCATCCTATCAAGTTCTTTTCCTTGAATTATTTTGAATACCTTACATTATTTCACTGAGTACAATCAGAGTTTTATTATTTCTTAGATCTTGTATTTTGCCTTTAATAAAATTCTGTTGATTCAAGTCATTCCAAATAACAACACACACAATAATGAGTATGAACGGAAGGACTAGAAGGACTTCTGTATTTCAAAAAACACAGAACTTTCTCTGTAGGCAGAGCAAGATTTTGTGATATAAGATTTCATTAAAAAATTTTAACTGTCTTTTAAGCTGGTCTAAATAACACATTCCCTTTTTAAACCCAAATTCTCTTTCCAAATGCTTTGTTTTGTTTTTATATTTTTGATATTTATCCATGTGAATAATAAGAAAGATCAAACTGAAGTTTTACTGGGTCTGTTTGTCTTTTACTATCTCAACTCTGCTGCATTTTAATATTTGTCCATCCCCACAGATCAATTTTAGCCACTGCAAGCATAAATGCCTACAGGCTTCTCTTTTAGAGAAGTTCTGTTGAGAAATTTGGCATATTTCTAATTATATTTCAATTCTATGGAGAGAATCCCTGTATTGTAACTGCAGACTGGCATTACTGTCTGGGGTTTCTTGAACTAAATAAAGAAAGCATTAGCAATTTGATTAGTAGAACCTGATTGCTTTCCTGAATATTACAGTATGTTAAATGAGAAGCTGCATAAAACAAATAAATGAAGCAGGTGCATGTCAGATTCTCATTTGGAAGACTGCCAGCTGATCAACTCCACCAAGGTTTTATTATCTAACCAGAAACACATTTTCTTGATGCTTAGATTTTTCCCTCAAGAATAACTTCTGCCAACACTGGCAACAGCTCAATGAACAAAATGCTGTAACTATTGAAGATTGAGCTGAATGCTCTGTAGCAAACATTGTACCAACAGGCTCTTACCCCTCTGTATGTGCATATAGACACACACAGGCTAGTATGCAAATATATCACAATCTTTATGCCAACTTGAAAGCCACAAAAAATGACAGATGTCAAAAAGAGGGACCATGTTTTTCCACGGTCTTTGTGATACACATTAAAACAATGATTGAACAGACAATCTTATACTCAGTAATTTGGTGAGCATATTTTCCAACTGGATAGCTTCCTTTGGACCCTAGTAAACAGCTGGAGGGGATGGATAGAATATTTGGTAATATTTTCTACTTGGCTTTTCTTCTCCTTTCAACAAACTTCTAAATGGTTTGCAATGGTGTACCATGACCGTAACGTCTCATATTTATGTCCAGTGAGTCATTTGCAAGAATGTCAGACAAACTGACCTTCCACACAATCATTCCATGACAAGAATGATAACACTTGTAACTGCCATTTTAATGCTGTCTCTAGTTCTTGTAAAGCATATGTTGCGGTATTGCCTAAGTCTACACTCGCATTGAATTTCAGCCCTTAAGCAGTGTTGTGTCCCCCCCATCTGTTATACGTGAACATGCAAATCATGCTGCTAACTCAGATTTTCAAGAATTTGCTGTCTTAACAGTTGCTGTGGATTTACAGGGGCATATTTTTTAAGCACCAAAGTTGCTAGCTTCAAGAATACTTGAGTCAGTTCAAATGCTAATGCATTCCACTTGCTTTATAAAACTTTTAAACATGTTTATTGCTCTTCATCCAACCCATAGTTAGCACTTGTACCACCTAATAGTACCATTCCCTTGTGGAAAGATTCTATGAATACTGCTTAAACATATTAACTTTGCATAGTTTTTAATATATATCATTAAGAGGAGAATTCCCAAAAACATATTCATGGAAGAAGCCTAAACTGTGCTGTGATTCAACAAGGTACATGGTACAAGGTAATTTTGCAAACTATATGTCAAACCTGATAGTTGAACCCATGTGTTTTTTGTTGTTGATGGTGGTGGTTTGTTTGTTTTGAAGATTGCCTGAAAAGTTTATAAAAGCAAATCCATATGTTTTCAGAGAAATGAAAAATGTTTAGCCCTAAGCATTTTTTTTTTATTGTATGGGTAATAGGAGTAGAAAATAATAGAAAACATAGTTGGAAGAGACTTCAAGCAGCCCTCTACTCTCAGACTCTATCATAAGAAATGATTAAAAATATCTAACCCATTTTTGGAAGATGATTGTATATCTTGTTCATAAAAGCTCCTAGTGATGGAGATTTTGCTGAATTCTATGCAACTTATACTAGACAGTATCTCCCACTGTCCTTACTTTTGGGAAGTTTTTATTAAGTGCTTTATATAAACCTCACATTCTTCTACAGAAGTACAACTGTCCTTGGGGTATGTAGAAGTTTTTTGCCTTTATCTTCATAGCTTCTTTTAAGCTTTGAAGACCTATCATGTCTCAAAGTCCTCCCTTCTCTATTCTTAACACTCACAATAATCTTCAATTTATTTTTTTTCACAAGTTATATTTCCCAGACTTTGGATCCTTCCTTCTGTATGTCACTTGATTCTCTGCAGTTGGTGCCTATATTTCTTGAAGTGCATGTCCAAAAGTGGCAAAAGGACTCCAACAGAGGCCTTATTAGCGCTGAGTGGAGCAGAAGGATTACTTCCTATTTCTGAATAAACTCCTGCTTTCTTATCAGGATGAGGATGCCTGTTTGCACAAAGCCAGAACATAACTGATTCATGTTCAGTTTGTGACTCACAAAGGGGAATTTGTAAACCTCCAGATTTAAGACAGCAATACTGCTACCTAACAGGTCATTCTCTTTTATACATTTTTTTTTTCCCCTGAGAGTAATACTTTGAACTGTCCTTAATCAATTGTAGCTCTTCATATTAGAGCATTTCTTCAATTTGTCAAGAATGCTTTGCATTGTAATTCTGTCCTACGAAGTGCTTGGGTTCCCCTTCCATTCTGGTACTGTCTGAAAGTACAGTAAGCAATTCTCTATGCCTTCAAAGATGTTAATAATAATATTGAGCACTTAAAACACCTGTGTGATGCAAATTATTTATATTTTTTTTTTTTTCACAAAGACAGGCTATATTTGAAAGGAAGAGTTCTGATCAAATTCATAGAATAGAATCATAGAATATCCTGAGTTGGAAGGGACCCTTCAGGATCATCAAGTCCAACTCTTGACACCGCACAGGTCTACCCAAAAGTTCAGACCATGTGACTAAGTGCACAGTCCAATCTCTTCTTAAATTCAGCCAGGCTCGGTGCAGTGACCACTTCCCTGGGGAGCCTGTTCCAGTGTGCAACCACCCTCTCTGTGAAGAACCCCCTCCTGACGTCCAGCCTAAATTTCCCCTGCCTCAGCTTAACCCCGTTCCCGCGGGTCCTGTCACTAGTGTTAATGGAGAAAAGGTCTCCTGCCTCTCGACACCCCCTTACGAGGAAGTTGTAGACTGTGATGAGGTCTCCCCTCAGCCTCCTCTTCTCCAGGCTGAACAGGCCCAGTGACCTCAGCCGTTCCTCGTACGTCTTCCCCTCCAGGCCTTTCACCATCTTCGTAGCCCTCCTCTGGACACTTTCCAACAGTTTCATGTCCTTTTTATACTGTGGTGCCCAGAACTGCACACAGTACTCGAGGTGAGGCCGCACCAGCGCAGAGTAGAGCGGGACAATCACCTCCCTTGACCTACTAGCGATGCCATGCTTGATGCACCCCAGGACACGGTTGGCCCTCCTGGCTGCCAGGGCACACTGCTGGCTCATATTCAACTTGCTGTCTACCACGACCCCCAGATCCCTTTCTTCCAGGCTGCTCTCCAGCGTCTCATCGCCCAGTCTGTACATGCAGCCAGGGTTTCCCCGTCCCAGGTGCAGGACCCGGCACTTGCTCTTATTGAACTTCATGCGGTTGGTGATCGCCCAGCTCTCCAACCTGTCCAGATCCCTCTGTAAGGCCTTTACGCCCTCATTTGAGTCCACAACTCCTCCAAGTTTGGTGTCATCAGCAAACTTGCTCAAAATACCCTCTATTCCTACATCCAGATCGTTTATAAAAATATTGAAAAGTACCGGCCCTAAAATGGAGCCTTGAGGGACCCCACTGGTGACCGCCCGCCAGCCTGACGCAGCCCCATTTACCATAACCCTTTGGGCCCTGCCCGTTAGCCAATTGCTCACCCATCGTATGATGTTTTTATTTAGCTGTATGGTGGACATTTTGTCCAGTAGGATCCTATGGGAAACCGTGTCAAAAGCCTTGCTGAAGTCCAAAAAAATCACATCAGCTGGTTTCCCTTGGTCCACCATACGGGTGATCTTATCATAAAAGGAAATCAGGTTAGTTAGGCAGGACCTACCCTTCACAAACCCATGCTGGCTGGGACCAATGACTGCTCTGTGCCCCAGGTGCGCCTCAATAAGTCCGAGAACCAACTTCTCCATGATTTTACCAGGCACTGACATGAGACTGACAGGCCTGTAATTGCTAGGGTCTTCTTTCTGACCCTTCTTGAAAATTGGCACAACATTTGCCAGCTTCCAGTCTACCGGGACCTCTCCAAATTCCCAGGATCGTTGAAAAATAATTGAAAGAGGTTCCGCGATGACATCCGCCAGCTCTTTCAGCACCCGGGGATGAATCCCATCCGGACCCATGGACTTGTAGGGATCCAGGTGGAGTAGCAAATCCCGCACACGTTCAGGGTCAGTTGGGAGTTTGTCATCCCCACCGTCCCGGCCCTCCAGCTCAGGGCACCCTGGGTCCCGAAGCCCATCATTGGCATTGAAGACAGAGGCAAAGAAGGCGTTAAGCATCTCTGCTTTGCCTATGTCATCGTCTGTGAGGAGACCTTCCCTATCAAGGAGCGGCCCTATGTATTCTTTAGTTCTCCTTTTTCCATTTACATATCTAAAAAAACCCTTTTTATTTTCTCTCACAGACACAGCCAGCTTCAACTCTAGCTGTGCTTTGGCCACTCGAACTTTCTCCCTACAAACACGAACAGCATCCCTGTATTCTTTCCATGACGCCTGGCCCTCCTTCCAGTAGCAAAACACTCTCTGTTTCCGCCTAATCTCCATTAGAACATTCCTGGTCAGCCACGCCGGCCTCCTTCCCCGCCTGCCTGACTTGCGATATTTTGGAATTGCCTGATCTTGTGCTTCTAGGAGGCATCGCTTAAAGAGTGACCAGCACTGGTGGACATCGAGGCCTTCAAGAGCAGTTTCCCAGGGGACCTTGCTGACTAGTTCCCTGAGCAGCCTGAAGTCCGCTTTCCCCATATCTAGGGATGAGGTTTTGGTGGCACTTTTCCTTCTGTCACCATAAATATTGAACTCAACCACTTCATGGTCGCTATGGCCGAGGCGGCCACCAATCACCACATCTCCCACCAGACCCTCTCTGTTTACTAGCAACAGGTCTAGGAGGGCACCTTTCCTAGTTGGCTCCGTTAGCACCTGCACCAAGAAGTTATCATCTAGGTGCTTCATGAACCTCCTGGACTTGCTTGTGTCAGCTGTGTGGCACTCCCAGTTAACGTCCGGCAAGTTGAAGTCCCCCATAAGGACAAGGGGAGTTAATCTCGAGGCCTCTCTTAGTTCTGTAAAGAATAATTTATCGGCGCTATCGTCCTGGCCAGGCGGTCTGTAATAGACTCCCACAACGACATCCCCTTTATTCGTTCGTCCCTTGATCCTTACCCAGAGGCTCTCAACTTTGCCATCGCCGACCTGAAGTTCCACACAGTCCAGCCCCTGCTTCACATACATCGCCACCCCACCACCTCGCCTACCCTGCCTGTCCCTCCTGAAGAGCCTGTAACCATCTATCGCAACACCCCAGTCACAGGACTCGTCCCACCAGGTTTCGCTTATGCCGATGATGTCGTAGTTGCGGGACTGGGCCAGGACTTCTAGCTCATCTATTTTATTCCTCATACTGCGTGCGTTCGTGTAAAAGCATTTCAAGTGCGTCTCCTTACACTCAGCACCTTGTGGATCTGACCAAAGGACCTCACTGGCACACAGCCCCTCTGATTCTAGCGTACCATCCCTTAGGTCTTCACCGGCGCGCCTGGTTTTAGCCCCTTCCCCCTTCGACTCTAGTTTAAAGCCCTATCTATCAGCCCTGCCAACTCCTGACCAAAGATCCTTACCCCTCTCCGAGAGAGGCGCATCCCATCTGGTGCCATCAGGCCCGGTGTAGCGTAGACCTTCCCATGATCAAAGAAACCGAAATTCTGCCGGTCACACCAGTCACGAAGCCACGAGTTTATGTGAACAGTACGTCTTTCAGCTTCGATCCCCCCTATCGGAAGGACAGAGGCAAACACCACCTGCGCCCCTGATCCTCTAAGTAGTCGCCCCAAATCCCTAAAGTCTCTTTTGATCGCCTTTGGACTTCTTGTTG
Organism: Netta rufina; assembly: GCF_964035555.1. Classification (NCBI taxonomy): domain Eukaryota; kingdom Metazoa; phylum Chordata; class Aves; order Anseriformes; family Anatidae; genus Netta; species Netta rufina. The sequence continues at coordinate 27,647,316 of NC_140131.1, read as the reverse complement.
CAACTTCATCGCTACCAGCCTGAAAGACCAGTAGCGGGTAGTAGTCAGTGGGCCGTACCAGGCGCTTGACTTTCTTGGCAAAGTCTCTCACCCGAGCCCCAGGGAGGCAACAGACTTCTCTGCGGGTTGGGTCCGGTCGGCATATCGGTCCCTCTGTCCCTTTCAGGAGGGAGCCCCCCATAACAATAGCCCTTCTTTCTTTTTTGAAGGATGATGTGGCAATGCGACGTGTAGGTCGCATTGTCTTAGGCGCCCCCTCCAACTGGGACGGGTGTTTGTCTACTTTGTCATTTAGATTGTCTTGCTCTAGTCCTTCAGTCAGGTTAAGAAGATACTTCACATATTCAGTAAGAACGACTTACTTTCAGGGTAATAAAAATTATGAGACAAGTTCATCTTAAACTCTAAATTTGTGTGATGGCATTTTGATGTTTCCTTATTGACGCAATTAGTATGTAAGAAAATATCTGAAGGTATGGCAAATCACATAGTACTGTGCTTGAAAACGCCATCACAGTGAGCTATGTAAGACCTAATTCAGGTTCTGGTTCATCCATATGAATAAAAGAGAATTTATTAAAATTATTTTTATGGTTATTCAGAGCATAAATGTCCTCTATCATGCACCATATTTCATGCACCATATTTCTTCCTCCAACTTTTATTATGTAAACTGCCTTAAACACAGTGCTAATCCCAAATCCCACCTATAACAGTAGATTAGGGAATCACTCAGCCAATTAGCTCCTATATACAGAATGATCTGATTCTTTCTCTATGCAATTAACTAATACAGTCCATTACAAATATACACTAACATTATTCAGGAATTTTAAAAATGTCATCATAAGCTACTCTGATTGAAATTCTTAAAAACTAACATTTTCAAAGGCTTGGAAATTAATACAGTATTCTATCTGTATATAATAATAGCTTTTAAACACAAAAACCTACTTGTGAAGAGCTCTTCAAAGATAACATTCCAAAAAGGTCCACAATCTTACTGACAGCATATGGAATGAAATGAAATGAAATAAAATAAGAACATAAGACCAGCTGTGCTAGGTCAGAACAAAGCTCCATATAGCCTATATTCTTTTTCTGACAGTAGCCAAAAATGGATTATCAGGACAGGAAAGTATGTAGTGATATTTTGTTCAAATTATTTAATCCTTTAGCAATACAGTTCTCAGGAAAATCTTGAGGCAGAGGTTGTGTCTTTTTGTCTCTCAATAGATTTTATTCTACGAACTTGACTATCACCATCTCTTTCTATAATGATACTCTAAAGAACAAAATACAAAGCACTCACATTTAAGTATTTATTCTGTCTCACATTCCAATTTTATCTCAAGGTGAACCATTTCCTACATCCTTTAGATTCCAGTCACAAGAATAGAAAGACGGAAAGACAAAAATGTAAATGAATTAAATTCCCAGAACTATCTTTCTTCATTTTTATGCCACCTCTGTCTAGCAAAACAAAAGACACACTACCTTAAAAATCTGACAACAGAAGTTCCAAAGGGTGTAAATCCATGTTTTAGAGATGGTATACTCTTACTCCTTAGGCCAGGCCCTTTTCTGAAAATGCATGTAAGGGCCAGATGCATCATTTTCTTCACTGAGATCTGATTGTATACTCTGTAAGAAAGAAACACTGTGAATTGCATTTGGATGAAACTGATACTAGCAATGGAAGAATGGGTCTTCTTCTCTATCACCTGGCTCCATAGTACTGGTCTTTTCCATACAGCGTGTCCTCCACTATTTTTTTGCCACTGCAGTCTTAACTGATTGGACAACTCAAACATCTGCAAACAGTGACAGAAGAATATTTACTATTTTAACATAACCTTACCAGAAGGTGCTTTTTTTTTTTTTCCTCTTTTTTTTTTTTTTTTTTTTTCTGGTTTGCAGAATTCCATTTTTGCATTTGTGTACTGATGATCCTCACTGTCCACTGTGCCACAGCTCTACAAGCAGTCTGTTTAAATCAAGAGTCACCATCAGAAATGCAAGTAATGGTGCCATACCAAAGACATCCCTGAGAAGCGACACTTACCTGTGAGATTGTTTATATAAGGTTTACTCTGGGCTGAGGGAAGAAATCCTCTAATTTCCTCACTTCTAAAGCACTAAATTAATAAGAGAAGATGTTACAGAGACAATATCCTGGGATGTCCCTCTGAAAGCTGCCATAGAAAACTAACCCCAGCAGCCTGAACTGCTGAAAGAACAGAGCAGCTGACGTTTCTTTGTCACGTCATTTGCTACCTTGCAGTCTTTTTTAAAAATACAAGAAATGCAGTCAATACTGGCTGCTAAAATTTTCATAAGGTAACAGTGCTGTAGCACCTTTACATAGAAAGTATTTGCCCTGCATCATCTCTGTGCATGTTGAAAGGAGTCACCTGAGCATTCTGCACTTAAGACCAAGCGAGGTGCTTTTATGAATGAAGCCTAATTTAAAGAATAGGATGGCACAATTTAAAAAGAAGGGATAGGGAGGTAGACACATGCAGCAAGTAAATAACTCAAGGTGAGCCTCACCTGGTGTATGCTTCCTAGTAGAAAACAGTGAAATAAATACCCTGTATTTTTTTCAAGTCAAGATTCATCAATAATTGGAGTTGTGGCTCTAACCAGGTTCAGCACACAATACACAGACAAGTCTCACCCCCAAAAATAAAAACAGACAGCATGCTCTTGCCATTCAAGAGCTCCTTACGGATGCAGGTACTACATCTGCAAAACCAGTGGTCTGCCAGCATTTTTATATATTTTTTTTTTTCATCAGATGAAAGATAAGATGAGGCAGGACATAAAGAGAGAACTCATGAAGAAGTTAGGAAAAGATCTGTAAGAAAGGATAACTAGTTGTGGGTCTTGGATTTCCCTGTTACAATCTTCATATGACTTCAGAGCCGTGACCACACCTCAGAATTACACTCCTTATTTTTCTGCACTAAGTGAAGGGAAAGAGAACACAGGGAAAGAAATTCTCTACTATACATTAGAATTATTATAAAATGACTTAAAAAAGCTTAACTCTACATCAGGACAGATAATTGCTAAGAGGTTTTCTGAAACCAGACTTTTCAAACTGCTGGGAAGAAAAATCCTACTGAGAGCTAATTTCATTTGGCTTAAGAAACACAGGTTGGTAGCTCTGGAACAGAAGATTTCATTATATATATATAATATTATATTTTATATATATATATATATTATTTTTTTTCCCCACAGTCTCCAGCCACCGTACACCAGTTAACATTTTGCAGTTTTTGTTTTGATGCTACTCAGCACAGGAACACTGCTTTTCTAGGAAAGTCCTGAGCATAAGATACTCAAAGAATCGGAAGCACAAACACTGAGGACCCTAAGGAGTGACTCCTTACCTAATTTTGATTTGAAGAGAAGGTATATAAGGTTCAGCTCAGTTTGTTTAAAATAACTCTTTTGGGTCAAGACAAAGACTAGCAAATCTTCTCATGCTCTAAAATAGTTGAAAAGAAAGGGGTCTTTAAAAACACATAAACAAACAAACAAACAAACAAACAATATTTTTTTTTTACTTGGTGGAATATGCAGGAGCATATTCCACCCTACTGACCCAGGACATTAGCACACCCACCGTTCCATGGAAAAGTATTTGGGCAAAGCCTAGCAGACCTACTAGAATATCTCATTAAGATGAGATATTCTAAACTCCTGAATAATGAAATACGTTACAGTGAAATACAGTTAATGTCAAAAGAGCTGTACCCATTTGATACAAAAATGACACACCATTTCTTTTCCTGTTGTTACAACTGACTGAATAAGAAAACTTCTAACATAAAAAAGTAAACCATTCAGTAGTATATCTAAACCAAAGGGAGGTCTGTATCACATGCTATTGCATATTTTGCATTCAAAGAGAATACAAAAAACAAAACAAAACAAAATGAACAAACAAACAAACAAAAAACAACTACAAATGTCAACTCATTATACAAGCAAGATACTGTTACTGAGTAACATCTGTGTGCTGCCACATATTTGACTGCTTCCAAATGCTTAAGGCAATGGAAGTGAACAGTAAGGGTGACTGCAAACCATATGATGTATCATAGTAAACTACTATGGAATGACATGCTATTGCAATCAGAGTAGCAGGCAATGTGGATATGAAGTGTGTACTGAAACACAAGTCACATGCTTTTGATGTGACTCCTGACAGGCCAGGCTAAGCAAAACCAATTTATAATTACTGACCTTCCTGAAACCTAAAGGATCCATGATTCATTTCCAACAAAAACATCACTGACATTTTCCTTTAATATTCTGGCTAACAGTTTCCTGATTATGGCTCTACATTAGTATGTTAATACAATGGTTGCAACTTTGAAATAGCTGTTGTACTTTATCTGTATTTCAGTGTTATTTCAAACATTTTTATGCAAATGCAACGTAAACATTTTCCACGTGGCTCTGAGGGAGAAGGAAATCAAGCCAGCCCTGATATGCACCACAAGTCATGGCGTGCAAACAGGCTTGAGTCTTCAGAAGTTGGCCTGGTGTTCAGATGCCGAACTAGAATTAGGCACCATCTCCTCACACCCCCATTCACTCCTCTCCATCCTCCCAAAACAGAAGAAAGCATAATCTGCATTTTTCAGTTGTTCCATGTGGTCTACGTCACATTGACTTTGTCACCTGAAACGTCAGATTCTGTTAGAACATTGGTTCTGTGCTGTCTATTAAAGGATACTTCTATCTGCTGAATTGAAAATATAGTTGCCTACATGAAGAAGAGCAAAACTCACAGACAGCCCAGCTTCTCCTCTTACCATTTCTATTTGCAATGGTGACCATAAAGACAAAAAACATTTTGTGTAACAAAACTCATTACACTTAGGAAGGAAGGAGCTTGATGTTTAGATGTGTTTCATTTAAAGACTTCAAATTAAGGCACTTAGAAAGGGTGTTTTCCAAATATGGCTTATCGCCTTATTTCCACAGTGCATTCATAATACATGGTTTCATTTAGGATTTTAACCCAAGCCTGAGAAGAGTGGGCAAAAGTGTGTTGTAGTGAGTTAAGCCAAGAGATCTATTGAAAGCAACCTTTAAGCATACATTTATTAGGTAATAAAAATTTCAGTGGAGGGGAAAAAATCTTTATATAGATTACAAGAAAATCCATTACCCAGGAAACAAACAGGTTTATGAAGATGAGGAGGACTACTATGATAATCATGGGAGAAGAGCTTGCCAATAAAGATAACTGGCAAAAAGGACAGAGTGGTTATGTTCTTACATGAATTGAGCAGGAAAGATGTTCCTAAGCTTTATAAATCAGCTGAAGTAGATTGGAAATGGGATAAAATTCTAAACATGGGGCTGCCTACTCTTTATCTTGCAAAGTAGATATATTAACCCATGAATCCAAAGAGAGCAATACAAATCTCTGACTGCTCTGTACTTCTCATTTTCTGTGAGACGCTAAGATATTTTCACATATGAGGGAGTTGCACATGAAAACTGTGAGCACCATAAATGTAAGAGCCTGGCCAGGTTGCAGGCTTGTTTTATTTAACCCATGAGCAGAGAAATGACAAGCCACACTCCTCCTCCTCCTTTAGCTGGACCATAGGCAAGGCAGAATAAAAGTAGCCAGGTGTGCAACTGAGAGAATGAAAAGGTAATAGGGCATTCATTGTATTAGAGACAGACATCCCTGTCCTAAAAAATTAAAATCCGATACACATTTTAACATCAAACTGAAATCTCCCAAGTCACTCTTGTCCCAGTTCTCACAGATGCTACATCAGGTAAGCCATTTCATAAGCTTCTGTAATCTTTTCTTAAAATAGAGAACTCTGCCATGTTTGTTTATCTAGATGTTAAAACTTCTAAGTTACATAAATGCTGCCGTGATTACCTATTAGTCCTGTGCAATCTTGGGAATGAGAGATGCTAATTGCAGTGACTGAGACAAGCAGTGCGGCTATTTTAAAAATTACATTCCACAGATTAGGCTGTGCCACAGAAAATTGCTTGGTGATAAAAGAACTGGATAAATATGTATACAAACATATTATCATGATTCCAGCCTACAATTTTGGAAACTCAAGTTAGTGGCTTTCCAACATCCATTGACTTAGAAGAGATTTCCTTCTACAGTTTGGAGAGAGGTAGCTTGTGAGGTCCAAAGGGGTGGGAAATGCCAGTGACCATGAACATACAGACACCTTTTAAATATTCCCCAAATCTTCTTTTGCTGTGTATTCAAACATAAAACTCTCTAGCTCAGGAACGTAAATACTTAGAAGACTAGACTTGAAATACAGACAAGAACTCTGGCCTGCGATATGGGCAAAACTGCTGCTTTTATGTTGCTATGAATGCTGTGGGTGCACTTAGACCAGAGCAAGCAACTCTGCATTGAAAGAAAATCCTCCAGCCTCGGGATGAATCCTGCCAGCATCTTCAGAAGAAAATCTCTGGTACATCTGGTGGTTTGAAATGTTTTTCAGGACACACTGTTCACAGGTGATTGGTCTCTGACCTACACCTATTTTACACAGATTATGCTACACTGGTAAAAGCCATCTCTGCAGTGTCACCAGAGACTGGTCAAACCATCATGTGGAAGATCCTGGGAACATTCTGGAATTCAAGACCTACTAGGACTCTGAATGGTCGCGGTATCATTCTAGAAAGCGTAGGCATATCACTGAATACCCAGGATTTGCACAGTGAACATGAGGTTCCCTCACCATGCTGACTGTACGTGAAAATCACAAGTCTAACCTCTCTCAAGAAAAATTGCTTTTCTTAATAGGTGGAAAAACATATTATGCTACAGATATTATGACAAAGTCCCTTCAGATAATTTATACAGGCACCTTCTATGTACTTTCTTGATACAAATTCAATGTATTGTTTCATATGGTTCCAGATACAAGCAACTATGCACAGATGATACTATCTCAGAGACAAATGTTTTCATCTTTAGATATATGATACCTGCATTACTTCATGATCTTCTCATTTCAAACTCATGCTACTATACTGAAATATTTCCTTTCAGCATTTTGAATAAGCTTCTCATAGTAGCCATTATCTGTTTCATCACAAGACACACCCCAGAATATTTCAGCCTGGTGTATTTTCTGGTGTAGCCACAAGAAATTATAAAAGTGACAACTAAAAATCTAGAAATATTATCTATCTAATATTATCTAGAAATATGTCTGGTTTTGGGGTTCAGACCTAAATTTGTCTCTAACAATTTTGACAACTAATTAGTGAATTACTAAGACCGTTACCTTTACACTAATAAGTAGCTCTGAACATGCTGAAAATTAAACTTCGTACAAATGAAGTTTGTCCCAAAATTTTGAGTGAAAGTAACCAGAAGATCTTTAAAGTATGACAAACTACATGCAAGATGAACATTTCATATTGTATCAGCTTTCTATAACCTATTGATTTATTTGAAACTTTTAAATCTAAGACAATATCAGGTCAACATCTAGAATGAAAACCAGGGACCAGGGTACAGCAGAGCAAGATTAAACATACCCACAAGTGAAGAATTGTGGAAGACTCTTGGCAAAGCTACCCATACAAAATGCTTCAGGCTCCACAACCAAAGTTTTCCTATTGGAAAAGAAGGAAATAAAAAGTATCCAAATAATTAATTAGCCTTACCAGAATCCCATAGTTCATCCTTTTCTTGTGTTGCTTGCTTCATTTGTACACAGATGACTCCATGCTCTGTCTGAGACCCAAGCAAAAGAGGCACATTCCCTTCTTCAATTTTTACTCTGTACCACACTCACACTGGCATACACTTGAAGGAGGATCTGAATAGGCGAATGCAATGGGATCTAACTTTCTGACACTGAAGCGTATCCATGTTGTGCATCCACCCCTAAAAAAGAAGCCAAGAAAACATCCTTAATTTCCAAAGAGAACTGGCTTTTGTAAATATATTTTCCTTGTGATGTCTAGCATGCACGTTTATGATCAAATATGTATTACTATTAATTTCCATATTTAAGTTGTTCCCCATCTTCTTATGCTTTTTGTTTTGAGTATGCTTTTGTTGTTTACAGCAAAACCATAAAATATATCATGTTTTTTTAAGTGAAGAGTGGTAGTGGGACACTGGAAATCAATTACCAGATACAGGCCATCCAGGAAGCAGACACTAGACAGAATGTACAGTTATAGAAGTAGCAAGGTCAACAACTTTTCCTGAATAGTAATGCGCAATCCCAAGCATTTTGAAATCATTCTGAAGCAATAATGCCATTTAATAACTGAGACAAACTCGCCCAGCCTAACCAGACTGGGTTGATAACGTCAACCTGACAGCGATAACATGAACAATGAAAAGAAGTGAATTAGGAGCTGCTACACTATGAATTCAAAACCTTTGGTCTTTTATACCAATACTATCAGCTAGTCTATGAATAAAAAAAATAGTATCTATTTTGCAAATATAAACTGAGCCTTCCTAAGCATAAACTTACTATAAACAACATGCCCAAATGTAAAGAAATAATAACATATGTAAACACATTGCTTGCATTTTTATGTAACTCCATATAGCAATAAAAAAGAAAAAAGCACATCAGCTATTGAAACTGAACATCCACCTTCCATCTATTCAGATTGGTTCTTATTTTCCATTATAAGAACTCTACCACGTTTTATAAGGAGGCATCTTACTTCTGGAGTTTGTAAGATTAGTAATGGGTTTATTTATAGGAGGCGGGACATAGAAATGAAAAGCAAGGAGCAGGCACTAAACCTGTGTTAGAAGATCTGCTCCTCTGTGAGACATTTTCTTAGGCTTTGGTCAGTTTGTTGCCAAAACCCTGAGCATATTATGAGTGCTTCTTTCCAGACTTTTGTTACAGTATAGTTCTGCCAAGCATGAAAAATAAAAACACAACAGCAGCAGCAAAAACCTCTACGAACAATACAAATCAGACAATACCCTCTAGGTTTCTTTTTGTTTCTATGCATAACAAGAAACTTTTGGTTTCTGAGGATATATGGAATTATCTTTTTCTACCCAACATATTTATAAAGAAATGTATTCATTGTAACACCAGAAAACTGATATACTTTTACAGTCATGTTCTAGCATTCAAAAATATCTAAATTCAGCAACATTAGTGAGAACAGGAAACTTGCAAACACCTTCACACCTGGAAGTTTTGATTAAAATCACTGTCCCTCTGGAAGGTACAGAAGGTTCACCTGAATCAATTAATAGTTTATTCAAATGGGAAAAAAGTGAGTCAAAGAACAAGTCTGACAAGGTTATTTTTCTAATTTCTAATCATTCAATTGAAAAAAAAAAAGAGATACAGAGGATGAGATCTGCTGATGAGCCCAGACATGAACAATTCAGCATTTTAACTGTGTAATATAACTCCTGCATATCAAATCACTCTTGGCAGAAATTTGTTAAGTTTTATTATATTTAATTCTATATATATACATCTAAACTTTTGTAACTAATGAAACAAAGCACAAAAAAATTCCTTAAGTCCATCTTAATTTTCTTTCAAATTCCAATAAAAAGGTAATTACAGAAGACTTTCACCAACAGCAAACTGCAGAACTGCAGGAAATTAAAACACATACATAAAGGCAAAATTGTTTAAGGAGATGAAAACAGAAGTAGTGCAGGCTTTTATGCAGGAAAAAAAAGAAAGAAAAAAAAAGTATCATTTAAATGTAACAATCAATTGTAAATTTATATATTTGGAAGGTTTTAACCAATGAGAAGCAAAAATTGCTACAGAAAGGGAATGGTTCAAGACAAAAGTCAAACACATTATTACAAATCAAAAAAATACAACATTATTGCTATAAAACATGATTGTATTTGTGGATTTGAACCAGTCCTCCTTAAACAGCTTTAGATATAAAGCTGCTTTTAATAGACAATTAGCAGACAATTGTGCACTCAAAAATGAATACAAGCTTCTGTATATAAGAAAAGACAATAGCGTGAATGCTGTATCACAATATTTAAACTTTAATTCCCCAAAGCAAGACGATGACGTGAAGATTGAATGCATTATGTTGAAAGTACTGATGCATACAACAAAGATTTATAATACTCTTGAACTGTATGAAAATAGTTATTTCCTCGAAGAACAGAACTAACCCTTTATTTACTTTCAAGTGAAAATCCTATTTTATAAAATCAGACCATCTTCAACTCCATAGACAGCATATTTCAGCCCACAGATACACACTCATACCACTTAGCAGCAACTTATTTTTAACCTTTGCTATAAAGACAATTTTTAAAACAAAAATTAGTGCCTTAATTTAGACTACTAAACGAAGCCAAGCATAGCAATAGCTAGATTTTTAAAGTGCTGAGTACTCCAAAGAGATTAAGATGAAAGAAACTGGGCTGACGTGCACAGGTCAGACATCTGCATGCTGCTACTATTTTGCCACAGAGCCCTCTCACCATGAGAGCAGTCCACACACATACAGAGGCACATTGCAGTTTAATAATGACAGAAGAAGCGTTAAGCAGCATCTCTTGTGCTGCTTTGCTCAATGACTCTTAATTCATCACCCACTTGCTTCAGCAGCTGCAGATCAAGGTGAGCGCAGCTGTTGGAAACCAGCGAGCTCCACAGCATCAGCGGCTGCTTGCGGTGCCGGCAGGTGTCACTCACGCCGAAAGGCTGCTGTGCTGCAGGGGGAGAGCCCGCTGCCCCCGGGAGCAGCCCCTGCACTCGGGAAGGATTTAGCCCTGACCCTCTTCATACCTTGCCACCGACCTTACATACACCGATGACAACAATCAGTAGATTAAAACTGTCAGACTCCCTGCTTCTATCTTTCAAAGATACTCAGTCTAAGTATAATTCATGGTCAATACTTAGACAAGAAGCATCACCAAATCTCAGTAATTATCAGATCAGTAGCTAGACATAGGATATAAAAAATTCTATGCATTTAACCAGTGTCCTGACATCACAGCGATTCCCACAACACATCAAAAGTGAGGGGGTGTTGATTTTGTTTAATTTAAAATAAAACCTTTTCATGTAATCATGCTTTCAGCTACTAGAATTGCTGCTGGATTTTATCTTTTTTGTTTGGTTGGTTTGTTTTTGTTTTGGTTGAAGACTGAACATGTGCTTTACACTGTGCAGAAGATAATTTTGAGTTTAATCAAGAAAACACTAATATTTTGAAGATATTATTTAATCCTGTGAATTTTTTGAGTTTCTAGTAAATGACAGCAGAACCAAGAAATACTCACTTTCCAGGAAACTCTAATAAAAACAAAATAAACAAACAAACAAACAACAACAACAACACTATATCCATTGTTTCTGATGGTTTTAGCAAGCCAAAAGTGGCTTAAGGCTCAGTTCTTCTTTTCAAATATATGGGTGTATATTGCTGAACATCTTATAAAAACAGCTACTAACCACGAACACAGTGTAATTATACCCACAAACAATTTTAAAAGACATATAAGAAAGTACATTCAAAGGCCCACTGGACAAACTCCACCATCTTGCAATTCGCTGCAAGAACTCAAGAAACCTTCCAACTCTGATGACAAAGATAACCCAAACTGACATATATTTGCATTTAAATTCAACAAAGTTGTTTGCTAGGCATGTGGCTGTCACATAAACACCGTTCATTTCAACCCTAAGCTCATGCAAGATAGACTGACAAAGCTCAGAAGGCTGCCAAATTTTGTGCAGATTGTGAACATTATCACCAGTTTTAATTAGAATACTACAAAATATAACCACTATTAAAAAGTTGAAATCACCCATATTTTCTAAAGATTTTTAGGGTATTCAAGAGGATCATACAATGGGTTGGGTTGGAAAGTGACCTTAAAGCCCATCTAATCCCAACCCCCTGTGTCATGGACACGGGTGGTGTCCCTACCCCTCCCAGCAGACCAGGTTGCTCACAGCCCCATCCAACCTGGCCTTGAGCACTTCCAGGGATGGGACATCAACAGCTTCTCTGGGCAGCCTGTGCCAGTGTCTAACCATTCATACCTGACATTGGCTGGCCTTTGTATCTCTATACACAAAGATGGCACAAGCTCCATCCATATGTTCTACCCAAGTTTCCTGATGCTAAAGCACTGTAACTCCCCAAACAGACTGAAGACAGTGCAAAGCAGGAAACCACATGGTAGGTGCCTCTGGTTGTGCTTTGAGCTGCAATGCAGCATCTCCTAGCAAACACACAGGAGGGCGTATAGCAACCCTTTGGAGCAAGTGTGCCAGGTCAGGTCATAAAGCTTGTTTTGGAGAGGTAGCAATGGAGTCAGCTTTCACTTGTATTCAGACAGTAGGCAGCACCAAGCAGCAAGTCAAGATCTTATTGTAATTCTCCACTCAAAGAAAGGCTTGGAAGAGTTTATTCTTTGTCTCTCTTTGTTTCTCTAAGGGAACCATTCCCTGTTGAGGACCCTCTCCTTCATTCTGTCTGCAACAGCTTCCCTTTGGGCACAAAGGCAGCATGAGGTGTTCTGCAGCAATGCTTTCACTTCAGGCTGCATAAATGCAATGATATGAGAACTATGCTGCTCTAACAGCAGAATGTCAATTAAAATGGCTGCATCATTCTTCTTTCTTCTATTTCCTGCTCCTGGCTGTGTATTCCTGCCCCCTTCCCTGTGCTGACACTAATTTGACCTCTCTTTGCGTCAGTGAGCACGCAGAAAACCACTTGTCAGGTTAGTGAACTAAATGGACTCAATGAGAGGCCTGATGTGTGCCAGAAATGATGCAAAGGAGAGAATGCGTATGGGAGGAGGGGATATACCCTGAGGCTGAAAGCCTGTCTGGTTAGTGAAGCACCCAACAGGGACCAGTTCTATTTAAATTCCATTGCGGTTATGCGTTAAAGTACAAAGATTTAAATCTAAATGGTATTGCTTTGAATCACATACGCATTTCAGAGCTAACAGCACCTGGTTTTGGTTTATTTTTGCACTCATTTATGACTTTAGGTTAGGCTGCAGACTTGCTTCTCACCTTTCTATTTGTTTTACAGGGAATTACCTGGAGTAACTAAGAGCTACTTCTGATCTGTCCCTGCAAAAGCCACAGGGCAGGATGCCTTGAGTGCTTCATGGCAGTAACTATGCTTCACAAATGGGTTTAAACACAATCACAATAAAGAACTTCAGATCCTCATTGGAGCTTTTTCTCAGCTCTACAGAATTTGTACTTCACAAACATAATTGAACTAGAAAAATTATATAAGTTTAATATAGGCTGCTTCTCCACTGACTAATTTTGTGAAGTAATTTATGCCTGCTCCAAATGGGTTCAGAAAACTACCAACCACCCTCATGGGGTACTGATTTATGAAGCGTTAGCACACAGGTGAATATATGTACTGCAAAAAGTTGCAGATTCAGACCCTTTCTTTCCCTTTGCTGCTATTCAATTATGAGTGAAGTGGAGGCAAAGAGTTTAAATAAACCTAGTGAAGTATACATTGCCAAAGAGCACTAGGGAATTCAAGAACTTAGTAAAACTTTCCCTGTCCTTGGGCTTTGTTAGTTTTTAAATTTGAGTACATCCCAAATCATACAACTTTTTAGACACTCATTTTCGCTCTACGCTTTTCATCATTAAATCATTTCCTTTCAATATTGCAATTTTGCAATAAAAAAATGCATTTTTTTTTTTTTTTTTCCTATGAGGGAAATCTCGCTAACACCTTTCTGAAGCCAGGTTCACAGTCTAGGGTTATTCAGTCTTCCTTAGTGTAAGGCATATTTCCCTTCCTTGTTTTTCACTCTTGAATGGATAACATAGCTTAGAATAGAATTTGGTAAGAAATGAAGCTGTTAAACAGACTAAAGACAACTTTTGGATTGCCTAGTTACTGTTAGTCTTCAAATTAATGAAACTGCTGCCTTATCCTGTTGAAATAATAGGATATGCACCAGTGCTCTGCTATGCTAATAAACAAATTTTACAGTCATTTGTCCTATAAATAACCAGTAATGGATATCTCAAACTTTCAGTAAGATCTTCATATATATCAAAATAATCCATTGTGAAAACCTTTAAAAGAGAACGTTTTTTAATAAAAAATAAATAAAAAATTGAACATGACAAACAACACAGGCAATATAATTGCATGCTTTATTCTTGCAAGATAAAAGGTTTGCAATTTAGATGATTTGTCTTTAAAATGTTATAGTGAAAAATAAACCTAAATCATATTTTCTTTTAAAGGAATAAATTAATTGTTACCATCAGTATAAAAAATTGTATCAATCAATCCAAATTCTCTATTCCATGGCATTATCTAGGACATAAAGCTGTTTTCATGTTAGCCTGTGATTTTATATTCCAACAAATGCTATTTGGGAAATAAGATTGAAAGATGAAGCATGGAAGAAAATGACATTTTGTGTACCATCTAATTACCAATTATCTGCCAGTGGAACTAATCAAATTGTATAAATTTAGACTGCAGATTCATCAGCCAATTACCTTAGTGAACATGCTATGCCCCTCATCAGTGATTCAACCAACAGTCCAAGTATTAAACAACTTACTATGGATATTACAGGCTTCTGTTTTATTCAGGCAAATGCATCCCTAAGCACAATAATTAAAAGCTGCTGTAAATTATAATATTACTAAAATATTACTATTGTTGTAAACATATTTTAAAAGTCTCTAGTATTAATTTGTTTGTTACTTAAGCTACATAAGAGGAGTGATTTCCAATACTGAATTAAAGCAAATTGAAATTGATATACTATGTTCTACAAAATCACACTTTTCATAACCTATGCTTATTACGCAGTCGTGCATCAAGTGATGAAATACAGCTAGAAACTGGCTTCTAAGTAACTATTCAGGCATTCATTTAGGTACTTAATTTAGATTAAGAAGAAATTATTTGGAAATCCAGTATATTGGCTCTTATCTGTGCATTATTTTTTCTTATATATGAAAAGTCTTGATTAAACGTAATTACATTTTCACACAACAAAAACTTTAAGTAACTTTGCAGAAATTCACCTGAAGAAAAAAAATCTGTTAGCCAATGTCATTCAGAAATACATCTTAAAAGAAAATTAATGCATTTTCTTTCTATTCATAAAGCTACTAAATTATATAAATATATGCTGGTTAAAAGCACTAGAAGATCTATCCATAATCTGAATTTTCTATCATTTACCTGACCAATCCTAAAAATAAAGATCTAAATATGGTTACAGAACTATTCCCAACTTTGCTGGAAATTACTATTTCCATATTAATGAAAATAATAATGCCTTGTAGGTGCTCAAACAAAAACTTAAGATTTAGAAGAAAAAATAAGCATTTAACTTGTACAATACTTCTTTTGCTGAAAGAGCCACTAACTGAATTACATGTGGATAATTCACAATTTTTTTATTTGATAGGGTATCAGGTATATACTAACCTATATATACTATTATATATTGGCTTGTGTTTAGTCTTTATTTTAAACAATTTCTTATGTGCCCAGAATTCATTTGAATATTACTACCTCCTTAACAGCTTGTTACACCCAAACTGTTTGCTACAAGCATCTTAATCAGGCAATCTTAATCCAGTTCCCAAATGCACCTGAAAATAACAGTATCTCCAATAAGCAAGAAAAGCTCTATTAAAGCTTAGTCTAATTTTCCCAAAATAAGGAATAAAACCAAGGTATCATATTAAAAAAAAAAAAAAAAAAAAGTAAAAAAAAAAAAAAGTCTTTTTCATGGAAAGGCTCACATGAATAACTTTTTCTTCTGTTACGAAAAAATGTACATTGCTCATTGCTTCTGGTAATGAGTGGTTACCAGAAGCGGTTGTAGATGTGACTGTCTGGCACACAGTATTGGTCCTGAACTGAAGGTTGCAGATGACCTGTGTTTTCTGTACAGCTTAGAGAAGACTTGGTGCTGCTAAGACATCAGACAAAATTAACTTGTCTTTCTCTTTACCTGAAAGAAGAACTGAGCTATGGGCCCTGCAGTCTGAATGGGAATGGCATACACATTAAAAGTGAGCTTAGGGAATTCCTTTTCTATTATTACCATGAACATAATATCTCCACATCTCTCTTCTGACAATATTGTCAGTAATAGTTTGTCTAGCTATAATTCCCCCTTTGGGAGCCAAGTACACAAAGAAGACAGCTTTACAATTTAATTAAAGGCAACAACAGAGAAAATATAATAAAGTGAGTTTAAGATTTCACGAGAGTCAGACACAAAGGTAGAGATTATTGAGCATCTCATTGATAATGCACTGAAGCCATTTTACATTTTGGACACAAAATACTCTAGAGCAGTATTCCCAGAGGTTCACGCTAAGCTTGGAGGCCACATGCATTTCTTCACACTTTTTACTGTATATATAGAGGAAAAGGAGACAAACATAATGCCTTTACATCTAAAAAGGTGTGTAAGACTCATTCTATTGGTAGATAAGCATTAGTGATATGACAAAAACTTTATATATAACAAGTTTCAAGAACTTATATCTGCTGAGGATTTTTGAATTTTGTCTGCAATGCCAGCCAAAAGACAAGATTTATGGTGATAACAAACATGCTTGGTCTTTAACATTTGTACTCTTTCTGCTTAACTACAACTGAGAGACACGAGGATATGCCTACTGTTCTTTTAAAAATAAGTCAGGAAACCATTTCTCTGAGACAGGTCCAATCTCTAAGTGTAAGGCTCAGCAACAATACACAAAAAGAGACAGAACAGACTTAATGTATAATTGACAATTTAGGCTAAGGCATTTTACAGGGAAGGTAGCTCTGTGCTGAAACACGGTTATCACAGTAAAGATATTTTAAATAAAATAAATGAGTGCAGGGTAGAGAAGGAGGCTGTACCATAGGCTTTCTGAAAGGTAAGCAGGTGGTACACCCATTTCCCAGGCAGTTACCTTTCCTAGATCCATGTCCACACATGTACAGACCCAACAGCCACAACTTGATTGACAACTTTAGCACAATAGATTTTATCTGTAAAGGGTTGGTTGATTTTCAATTATTCCTCTTCTGTCTCCCAATAATCTCTTGCTAGCTTTGAGCCAAATCTTTGTATAAAGATAAAGATATAATTTATCTTCATAATCTTATACATAAATCTGTTGGTCTTAGAGACAAAAATAAATTGTAACAACAACAAACAAACACAAAAGCAAAGCAAAATAAAACAAAGAACCTTCCCCACCCTCCCACCCCCCCTTTTTTTTTTTTTTCTTTCTGAGTGAAGAAGTTCAAAGTCTCCCTCCAATATGGATGATCTTACTATACAACTCTTCCTGACAGGTGAGTGAAGACTTAGATTGGGGCCCTCTACCTCCCATGGTTAAGAACCGGTTCCCTGGTCTGCTGGAGACTTGTTCCTGCCTTACTGTTTACCAGACATTTTTTGTGAGAAGCCCCTCTGACATACTTGTTGCCATTACTGAGCCACGTGGTGCTACATGGGAGGTAGCAAACAGGATGCAGGACTGCACAGTCCCAAACCCCAACAGCAAACTCAGACCTAAACTTGACTGTGTGGATTTGGAGGCACCAATGCATGGGCTTTGTAGTGTCAAGATTTGGAGACAGTAGATCCATTTCAAGACCGAGTATTTCTACAACAGCTATGTTTTACACTGTTAATAGTAAGATGAGAAACAAAGAAACTGTATTTCCCTGCTTTTTATTTCTCATTAGAGGTTGCTATTCTTTTTCTGTATAAGATGCTCTCACACCAAAAAGTTCATCAGACATTACCTCAATCACTACTGCTATGCCACTGATCACCATGATAACAACATTAGAGGAAAGCAGCTTCAGGACGTAAATTGTGCCTTCCTTTCTGATTTATTTATTTTTAATCTGTGGGAAATGTCTGAGATTCCATAAATATGGTAATTAATTAAAAATTATATGATTATATAATTAAAAGAAGTATTTGCCAAATTCAGTATTTTTCACACACCTGTTCTCTTCCAGCTGTGAGATGCAGCAGTTGGCAGCAAATGAAAGCAGAGAAAGGCAAAAAGCCCTCCTGAGTAATAGGAAGAATGTCCATTAGATAAAGGGAAAAAACAAGATGACAAAGGGGAAATAACAGACTAGAAAGTTCAAGAATCCAAATTAGTGTTAACGGTTCAATTTATCTTGCATAATATTACAGTAATTGGATTGTGTCTATCATGCTGCTGTTGTGACACACTTGGTTTGCTCTCTTTGCTCCTGACAGTTTCCCACAGAGACCACTGTTAGACGGAGATCACTTTTTCAAAGTCCAGCATCTCTCTTCTCCTTGCTACCATAGCTGAAACACATACAGGAGGCTATAGTCAAAACAACATTCAGAAGTCATGTCTATCTGTGTGACTTGGATTGCTGTACTTCACAACAAGACAGCAACATTATGTATATAAGATGAAGACGTTCTCATATATTAATACTTTAAGACTAACTTAATGTGGCTATTAAGAATGTCAATGCAAATTTCCTTTCTTCATCGTTCAGTCATCAGTATTGAAAAGTAAAGGAGTAATTTTCATCAGCCACAGAAGACTGAATATAGGTCACGGTGAGTTCAAAGACAAATAATTTAAGAATCAGAGCCTCAGTGGAATGCATCAGAGGTAACACCAAGTAAATCACTGTGTCAGTATGACTGATTAAATATTAGCAAAGAATGTGAATTGATCTTAAAAGAGAAAAAAATAAGCTTTGTATTTTATTATGCTATAAATATCTTTCCTGCCGTGCTACCATTACATTTTCCATTTTATTGTATTGACCTATGATAAAACTAAAATGTTTGCCTCAATAAGGTTAAGCAAATTTTAATTTAAAATCCATAAAGGTGAATCTCAAGTAGAAACAATGCACAGCTAGCCAACATCATGTAATACCAATTCAAAATACTATAGTCTTTTCACGTAACTGGAACAGAATAAACCCTGCAATACATCCTAAATATCAAAAATAAACATGTGATTTATGTGATTTATGTCCAGGCAAAACTGTCATACTTCAGGTGTAACAAGGAAATCTCTCTTTATCCCATTGTCTCAATATTATGAAACAAAAAAGTTATTAAGTACAGTCTGAATATAGCAACTAGAAAATGTTGATAAATAAATAATAATAAAAATCTTCCCTGAACACAGATGATGCATAAAAATACGGTTGATATTTCTGTGTTGTTGTATATTTTTCAAAATTATAAGAAGTTCCTTATGGGTTTTAAACCTCAGTAAGGAGGGTCTTTTAATGTTCCTACTTCAAATTGTAAACATACTTGGTTTTATTAGAAACGTCATCTTCTGATAGTGGGGGAAAAGAGAAATCACTC
Organism: Netta rufina; assembly: GCF_964035555.1. Classification (NCBI taxonomy): domain Eukaryota; kingdom Metazoa; phylum Chordata; class Aves; order Anseriformes; family Anatidae; genus Netta; species Netta rufina. Next base: position 27,627,914 of record NC_140131.1, on the reverse strand, counting down.
CAAGTTACAACTAAAAGAACATGATGAGTCTCTGAATAAACTGATTAAAGGGAGAAACTGCAATGACAAATATTCAAAACTTTCAGAATTTCTTCTGATATTTGCAAAATAAGATTTTTTTAAACACTGCAGTTGCATGTAAAAGATGTAGATAACTTCTATATTTTCAGAATTTTAAAGGCATATTTTAGATGATTAGGGTTGAAAGCCCCAACCTGCAGTTAGTATGGGGCCCAAAGGGGGCTAGGGATGTTCTCCACTGAGAAATATTTGGTCTAGGGAAGAGCAGAACCTTACCTAAAACTCTTGCCTACAAATCAGACTGAGGTTTGTGCAAAGCCACTGCCAGCACTGCAGTGAGTCTCCATTTCAGAGTCTCCAGATTTCTTACCATGTATATGCAGTACCCATCTTGGAATGGACTTGTTCAAACTATTGACTATATGTTAGGATACTGCAAATATTACTTCAAAAGAAGTAGCAGAAAAAAGAAGGCAACACATCTGCAAAGCATCAAAGTCTGTGGAGAATATTCCAGAAATTATGTCAGATATGTTTCAGATGTACTGGGAATGTCAATGTAGAGAAACCTTGCAGAAGAGAGGACAAGAAAAAGAATGGTGGATGTCAGACAAACAAACAAACACAACACAACAGCAAACAATGGATAGGATTAATCGACATGTCTGTACAAATAAAAGGACATGTCTGCACCACTAGAGAGCAGAGTGGTTTGCACTCATATCAGAGATTTGAAGGAAGGAAGAGAGGAAAAATAGTGAGAGAGTGAGAGTAGTAAATTGAGATAGGACTGATATCAACAAGGTAAAGAAGAGCAATTCCAGAAGTTATTACGGGGACACATTCAGACAATTATTACAGTGATTCAGAGTAGAATGCTTTTCCTCATCTTGCACAACTGATTATAATAAATCCTCCCCCTTCTTCCCCCCCCCCCCCCCCCCCCTTTTTTTCTTGAAAGAAGAGGCAGGTTGGCTATTTATAAATGATGAGCTGTCCCCTATAAACAAATTGCTTTTTCTTATACAAGCATCTTCATTACTTACCTAAACAAATAAGTCAAGGGAGATATTATCAGAAAACACCCTTTGTGAATTTCAATAGCTTAGAAAATTAGATATTTAGACAGGCTCCTCCTACAAAAGAGATACTTAAAGATCCAGAAATAGAAACCTCATCAGCTATAGAAAGGAGCAGCTTTATTGTCCAAATAAGCATAAACAAGGAATCCTTTCATTCAGCAGCACTGGAGCTGGTAAAGGCATCAAAATTCCTCTCACTCTATGGCCATCTCATGAGATTTCTCCAGCCTCAGGGCTGCAGAAACTAACTCTGTGCCTGAAGGTGGTGATGCACATTAAAAACATGAGATGAACAGTAAGAGAAATGGAAAGCTTACCTAAGCTGCTATTAAAACTATTCTGTAAGTCTGCAACTCTGTTATTGGTTTATTTATACGAGCTGACCTGACTGGTTACAGCAAGTCAAATATCCTCTGGACATTCATCAATATGCTCAAGCTGAACTATTAACCTGAGTTATTTGACAATCTCTTGACAAACCAAACTTCTAAAGTCTAATCCAATATACAGTGTTATAGTAATAATCGATCCACAAATTTCACTAAAACTTCACTCAGCGTCAACCTACATCCACACTGTGAACACTTGTGGAAAGGCAAGATTACTGGAATGCTACCTATCAGTGAGATAGATCTGAGTGACATTTAGAATCAGATATACAATCAAATTTGATTTTCATGTAAATTATGTTTACCTTTCTCAGTATGTGGTACTGAAGGAAGTAGTTCTAATAAGTACTGAGGTACTTCTAAGTAGCATTTTTCACATACTGCTGACTTAGGTCACATAAGAAGACCACGTAGTTCTTGAAATATTTATATTACACATAAATAAATCATATAACACTGACCTTGGAATGGTATGAAATTCATGTAATCTTTTCTATCAAGTAAAAGATACATTTAGCAATAATATTTGCATAGTGACTATTTATTTTTGGATAACAATGCATTCTGAGATCTAGGTTTAATTGTACACATTATTTAACGAGCTCCCATAAACGGTATGCAGATATCCTTCTATTTATACTCTTATGTTTATTTTCCTCTGTGCTGTGCTTAATCTCTGCTTCATGTTTTTCTTCTAACTATCCTTAGAAACATAGCACTGCCTGATAGCTTTGTGTCCTGGCAAAAAATAAAACAAAACAATACCAGACAAACAAAAGCCCAAACCACACACATACACACACACCAATCCTAAATGTATACAAAGGAATATTTTTATTTAACCATAAAATGATGCCAGAAGCCCAACAGGGACTGAACACCGTGTTGGAACAAAAATAGTCCAGAGATACACTTCCAAAGTTGAGCACCTGCTGTAAAATAACCATCTGTGTTTAACTGTAATTTAATTATAGGTTCATTCCTTTTGTGTACACTGGAAGAATCTCATAGGTCTTCCCCAGTTGGTCTGCAATCAACTTCTGGCATTTTGCAAAAGCAACAGACATGTTCTCTTAATAACACCTGCTAACTTGTTTCATTCCTGTTTCAGTAAAGGGCTTTGGGGATTTTACAATGGTGTTGTGAGGCAAAATAAAAATTACTATTAAATCTGAGCTTTAAAAAAGCATTAATTAATCACCTGCCCTAGGAAGCCAATATTATTGGTTATCAGATATACCATTTCCCTCTCCACAAAAGTAACTGAAGAACCACACAGCTGAAGATCTTTTATTATTATTTTTGAAGGGAAAAAAATCTGTATTCTCCAAAGATCTCCAGGCTACCACAGCAAAGGCAATCTATATTAATTGAAAACTGTAGAGTGCTGAACAATACCTCAAAGCAAATTGAAGTGCATAGACATTAATACTTGCTGAAACTAATCCTCTCTACTAGAGTTTTATTAGATTAAGGTTAAAAAAAAAAAAAAAGACTTCTCATGGGCAGAGACCCCAAATTTACTTTTTCATTAGGCCAAATTATGCAAATATTAATGCCCAAAGTTAACTACCTATAGAAGAAGCTTGATTTCAGAAGATTTTTTTAAAAGTCTATTTAATTGACTATTTTAAACAATTAATTACAAGACAATGGATTGAAACGTTTTCAGTTTTCAGTGTATCCCTATATATCATGTAAAACACAAATAAATTGTTACCTAAGTCCTGTTGGTGAAACTTAGTGTTAAGCAATGCTGAAGCCCCTTAGAAGTCTTGTAATAGCCTAGTATTATAAAACAGTAACCTAAGGAACACGTGGAATCACACCTGTGTTCTTGGACTCATACATGGCCAAATCACAACATTTAAACAAGTTTCCCTGAAAGTTCAGCCACTAGCTGAGCTGCCCCATTACCAAGCAGTTACATCGATAGAGAATGGAATAGATAGGAGTAATGGAGCGGATTCATATTTTCTGTGAACAATAGCTCACATATAAGGATTAGCATGGTACAGAAAACACTATTCTGCCAAAGAGGTATTCTATAAACTCACAAGCAATAGAGATCAATGAGCCTGGAGCTGGGAATGCCATTTTTGTAATTTTTATGTTTATGCATTGTATGATGTGCCAACATGTCTGCTGGTGCAAGGTGGTGAGTGATTGCCTTTGCTTGCTTTTGGTGGTGTTTGTTTTTTTTTTTCCCCTTCACTTATGAACTCTTTACCTTGTCCATATTCACCCTACTAATCCTCCCTTTTATCCTTCTGGGGGTGGAGGTCAGTGAGTGACAGGGAGGGGGCTTAGCTGTTGGCCGGGGTCAAACCACCACAGAGCTTCTGTATTTGTACCTTGCAGTTGTCCAAGCCATTGCCATCTCAGTGCAACAAAGAATTTTTCTATACCTCTTCTGGAAGAGGAATATTTTGAAGTGAAACTTAGAAAAGAGAACATTGTCTTGGCAAAACTTAAGAACAGTTCTGATGTATGGAGCAGCATCTAAGACAAGCCTAAGGCAAGTGCAAGAGAGCAGTGCACAAAGGCAAAGGGAACAGGAGTACAATTTGCCAAAGCTCAGAACAAAAAAAAGTTGGAGTGAAAAACAGCAGCTCTAAAGCAGATGAAGGGAAGGGTACTTAGAGGACCAGCAGCATTGTCATCTCTTTTGTGCCTGATTTTTATGCACCTGTCTGAAGAGACCAAAATATGTAGCATTTTGAGAAAGATTACTGACAACCAGACTGTGGCATGCGCCTTTCAACAAACTCTCTCTGAATATGGAGGCTGACTTGCAACGGCGCTGCAGTACCAAAGCTTCCCTTATGTTCTGTGTTATCTCTATCACAAATTAGGACAAATTCTTAAATCCAGGACATAGAGTTTAAAAACAGAAAAAGAAAATTATTTCAAATGTGCAAGAAGTGTTGCTGCCCATAGAAAGAAGGGTTTGGTCCCTCCCGTTGAAAACCAGAAGCTATGGCATTTGAGACACTCATGCTTTGAAAGTACTGAGAGGGCAAAGACACATTAAACAGGGAGAGGAGATCGATGGCACCCAGCTTCAAGGGCTGCCATACATGCTTGCCAGTTCTGCTAACAGATGTAGGACTACAAGAACCAAAGAGCTGCAATTCTAGAAATGGTTGAAGGTTGTGTGGTCAGGGTCAAGGGAGGACAAGCTTAGGTGGTGGAAGAAAGAAGAAATCATTAAAGTGGGGTAGATATTAGTACAGGATCACTGACTCCATTCATATAAGGAGAAGCAATGTAGTAGAGAAAGGGAGGATTCAGTTTTTGGTCATCAGAAATCTGGTTTCTGGGTTGGCTAGTCTTTGCACAGACTCTAATTTAACCTGTCTGTATTTTATCTTCTAAGTTGTTAGTTCAGTATTCAGAATGTACTAAACTGAAATCAGAATCCCACCCACTGAGAAAACACATAAAATGAAAGGGATCTCCTAGATCATCAATTTCATTCCCATGTTATCACAGGCAGCTGCTTTGCAGCTGCTTTCATCACTCCAAGAAAGAGCCATTTCATTTTTGCTGCATGTGTTAATAGCATGTACAGCAAGCCTAGCAAGCAGAATCACAGGGTGGGAAAAGTCTGGACATTCAGAACTGTCAAGGGATGTGTCAGATTAGACATTTTACAGGTTGGGACATGAGTAAAATATATCTGACAGCCTTGCTGGCTGCTGATGACACCTCTGGCATTTACTACTTTCTGCAAGGCTATAAGCTCCCAAGGGACCATTAGAATAAACAGAAAATCTTTTTCTGAAAGAACCCTGAAGACACAGAGGAGGAGTTTGAAGGTTTGTTGCTGTTGTTTTTAAACTTCTAACCACACTTTTCTTCCCCCCTCTGGATTGTCTGACAACATAATTAGGGGGTTTTGTTTGTTTCCCCCTCATTGTCCTCCTAAAATGTATCATCCAAAAATGGACTGCAGCAAAGACTATGAATATAACTGAACTACCTGAAAATTATAGAAGGTGTTCACATCTCCACATTTCATTTATTTCTGCCATTATTTTGTTCATCCAACTCCTTGACTTAAAGATGTCAGTGGTGAGTTCTGCCTTTCCCATTAGCATAACTGGCAAATACAGATCTACTCAAAATATTTTTTAAAACAGTCTGATCTCTTGCTCTGGAACAAAGCTTCTTTAGCACCAAATAAAAACAAGAGAAAAAGAAATGATTACATTGCTCTGAGAAGTAGTAAGCACCCCACCAAGAGCCTGCTGCAGTCTCTGGGCCCATGAAAGATGTTTTGATACATTATAGACAATAAAGGATTGGCCATGAGCTGTGTTGGAATACTAGTCTAAGTGTATTAACACTCTTGTCACATTTCTATTCATTATTGTGCCATTATTGTGTTTACACTTTCTCCTTTTTGCAGAAAGGAAAACCAAAATATTACTAGAACTTCTGAAAAGTCATATCAGCATTATGATAAGAGGAATTGGGTACTAAAAATGTGCAAAGTACAGTCCCCAAAATTATCTGGGGAGAATTCTACCAGATATTTGTAAGGTGTAGTCAAGATGAAGGAATTACTGAGAACCCCAAACCCATCACTCTTAAATCAAGTGAGCAAGGTTCTATCTTGCAGTGTTGAAGGATTACTTCATTTTGGCCAGTTTTTTTGCCCATAAGTATATATTCACAAATATAACCAAGGTAAGAGCATTATTATCAATTCTATTTGCTCTAGTTCAGATCACCTTTCTCTCTTCAGAAGAAAGGAGAAGTCCAATTGTAATGATTGTTACAGCAGAGTAGATAAATAGATATCCTATTTTGTTATTTCTAGGTGGAATCCCGCTCAAAACTATGTTGTCAGTAACGGGCCCTACTGATATTTTAGGTTACAGACAAATTCTGCCATATGACATGCTACAAGTTCCCACCAAAAAAGGGAAACCAGAATGCCACATGGAGAGTTTCTGTTTAAAATAGACTTGCAAAAGCCAGTATCCAGACTGAATGCATAGAAAGGCTCATGGGGGCAAGTACATTATGTTATATACTGTTCAAAAGTTTATACCACTCAGAAAATCTGATATATATATTTTATTAAATACTATTTATACCTAAAAATAATTTGGAGAATTCTATGAGTGCCTCAGAAATACTGCTACGAAACTGATTACACTTCTTTCTGTAATGTGTAGAGAGATGTTAAATAAGAATTAATGTTTGAAGCAATGTATTTTTCAGATATATGTAACTAATGGTGATGTACATAGTAGTGCTTTGTCAGAGAAAAAAAAAAGAGCTTGAGTGAATGTTAAGCTTATCAGTGAAAAGAGGGAACCAGTGTTAAAACATAAATTATGTGATAAAACTGAGTGTAAAATTACAGAATGTGATAAGAGTACACAAGAGTTTCTTGAGTACTTCAGAATAGTATAAAAACATTGCATATGGATTTGTGAGACTTGTGAGGTATGCATGAAAGAATAAAGATTTATTGCTCCTTAAGAAGGCATTACAAATCCCTCAGCCAAACATTTCTGTTACCTGGCAGTAGTTAACATATTTTCATTTTAAATTAAAAAATATATACAAAGAAAGGCATCAGAAATTTGGCTTCTGATTGGCTTTGCATTTGACTGGCACATTTATATGGGCCACATATAAATGGAAGTTGAGTTGTGGAAGAATTCCACTCTTCTTGTGGAAGAACCACAACTCAGCTGTGGGGAAAATGAACACGAAAACAATTTTCTCTGACTGTAACAGATCTGCTGTTTTCTGATAACTTATTTCTTCTCTAAACTTCAACTTTCTACATTAATCCATCTATTTAAATTTATTTTTAACCATAATAATTTACCATATTTTACCATTTTACTTGCTGGAATGTCTTGAAGTTTTAATTTAATTCAAAACCCAATGTAGTGGCTTTGCCACTTGCAGTAACCACCATCTGAGCCAAGAGTGGAATATAGCAGAGAAGAAAAAGCCCAAACCTGCTCTAAAGCATTAAATACAACACCAAGTAGCTGTAGCTGATTGGCACTGAAGGGGATATGAACACACAACAATTTGCAACACCCATCTGTGCAGAGGCCTGAGGAGGATCTCAATTCCCTCCATTCTTTATTTTAAAAACCTGTTCATATGCAAGAGCCATCACTAGTGTGCCGTGGCATCCTCTCACTCCCAGAGAAGCGTGCACACAGGGAACAAGTTGGTAGAAGCAACACTTGAAGTCATGATTTCAGCCTCCCAGCATATGTCTCAAAACAGCAGAATCCTGCATGTCTCCTATAGGTCTAAGCAGCACTTCTAGAGGCAACAGAACTGTGTACAGCTTTTACTCTGGGTGATTTCAGAAGTGCCAATTGAAAACTGAATGTTTATTGTGTATATTATAACAACTTTCATTATACTGGTGTTCTCACAGGCTTTTCCTGCTACAGGGTTTTCCCCAGAATGTCTGCTGGAAGAGATCTCTCATCTGTCATTTTCCTTCTAGACAGGGAATAATCTAAAGTTGCCTGCGGGAAAGCAATTTTACTTATTATATACCTATAGAAGTTCAATCTTATATGCAATCATCAGGTATTCAAATTTCACAATGATTTTCCCCACTGTAAACAGTATTAATCCCTGTTTTAATGCTAATTCCTGTTTAATTATGTGTGGCTTAAAATAACTTCTGAAACCACTTTCTGTTTATGAAAACATAGTGTTGCATACCACTACACTTCAAGCGGAACACTTGCATCAGTTTTCAGTAATTATTCATGGTTTGCTTACCCAGTGACTCCCAGCAGATACTTCAAAAACAGCTACAGAAAATCATTGAATCAAGTCACTGGATGAAACTGCATATAATTGTTAGATGCTCTGTCCTAACAGTTCCTAATCTGCTCTTCATCACAGATCAGAAAGGATATGAGAAGGATGAGATATCATATCTAGGTTCTTCACTATGTGAAGAACGGGAGATTTTAAATAGATCACAAAGAATGAAAGAATACTCCAAATGCACAGATCTGTCCTTTGATTGTCTTTCACTTTCATATCATCTCATTCTAAGTTATAAATTCATTATAATCTTAAGCTACATTTTTTTGTCATTCATCACTGCAGCATCTCCTGCTTCTTCACTATTCTTTGTGTCACGTGAAACATTTATTTTTCTCATCTTAGTCTTTGCTACTCATTTTCTGTTACATTAGTCAGGGCCTTTCCGTACATTTTCCCAGTTGTAAAGGCAAGAGTCAATACCAACTAAGATTTACTCATACGTAAATTGTGCAGTGAAGAACCCATTAACTCCTTAAGAAATGTGATTCACATGCTATATGTGCAATCCCACCTACAGCTAGAGAGGTTCCTCCTTGAATGGTAGCAAGCGTGGGGAGTATGTCAGGCAAGGTAAATGGAGATAAGACCCAAATGAAAGGAACAAGCACCTTGACTAAGACTCCTGCACTTTAAAAGACAAACAAACAAAATAACTAACAGACAAACAACAACAAAGAAACAAGCAGGTGAATGCGACATTGCATAAGGACATTTCTCCCTTTTCATTCTGTGTCCTCCCCCTCCCTGTTTTTGTTTTTGTCCTCCAACAGATGTGAACAAACATCTCCAGAGGTGTTTGGTAGCAATTCCATACTCATAAGCTGCTGTATGATACATTTAGTCCAGCTGCTAAACTAAGTAGAAAACAGGTGTTTCATTGTGGGTAAGCCTGACTGAATGATCTAGTAAAAAAGTTTTAAAGCACAATTAAAGATTTAACATGCTTTCACCTTAGCGTTCTTCTCTGAATAATCACCATTTCTTAAGAAAAGAAAACCTGAAAAAAAAAAAAAAAAAACCTTGCAAGAGTTTATGAAAGGTGTAATTGCAGCAACATTATCTGCAAACCAGGAAAAATGATGTGCAACTCTTGACAGTTTTACTGGATTAGTACCAATCTTTTATGCAGGACTGAGCTATGTATCTGCAGGTCTGAAACCTGCTCCTGGTCCAAGGTGGCATTTACAGAAAGAACCACAAACTTACAAAATTGGGTACTCACACTTTAGGAAACGCCACACCAATGGCTGCCCCTGCAGCCTTCCTTTGTGTCTGACTGCACACACTTTCTCATCCAGTCTCTAAATTATGCAATTCCATACCTTATTTTCCACAGACATGGTGTGTATTTCACACTGTGACTCAGGTCATATCTTACAGGAGGCTAATTTTGTTCTGAAGATATTACAAGCCTCTCTCTATTACAGAATATGGTGAAAGATCAGTTAAAGGTCTGCTACTACAGGTTAAGGGAAGAAGCATAAAATCAGAGTCCAAATGGCAGTAGGGAGCAATTCCACAGGAGTAAGAAATCCAGAGAACATCAAAGAAAGAGCCAGGAAAACACCCATTGCTCCTCGAAGGTGTCTAAAAATCATTTTTCTTCCCTGCTCCTTATGTTCCTCCCCAAGAGTATTTTTTCTCAGCTGAGAAAAAGATCTCAAACAGGGTCAAGATAAGGTGCAGGTGAAAATGCATTCACACCTTCAAAAATTACACAGAAAATAAGAAAGTGAAATTATATTCTCAGGCTTACAGCACCTCAGTAGAACCCTGAAAAACATAATTACACAATATTACATAGCGGAGATGATACTTAAAACCCTTTTTCCCTAGCTAATTACTAATTACTGTCTCCTCAATTTCTGGATGCCCAGCAAACGCTACCTGGGCTACAAGTGTAGTCATTCTAGATGCAGCACTGAACTTCATAATGTAATTTTTAATTTTTTTTCTGTGAATTGAAGGACTAGAGGTCTCTTTAGCTGTAATAAAATATTGCTCGTAATCACTTCCTCCTCCCTCCCTATCAATTCCCTTAAAGGAAATTTCTTTGTAAACCTCTTAAATGTTCAGTCATTTGTAATTCTCTCTTTTTGCCTTTAAGAAAGAACTGTTTTCTTCTGCTTACAATATTCCCTTAATTTCCTTACAGCCAGGATTGATTAAACACATAATAACTAAACCTTCTCTCAAAAGGCAATTTGCAATGGCTATGCTGCCATGCATTTCAGATTATATTTTTAAAATAACAGTTTCCTCAAGGGTATTACCTAACCTCTAACACCACTAAACATTTAAAGGTTTGCATTTAAGAATCCAATTTCATATAAAAAAACAACTCTGTTTATTACAACCCAGCCTTTAAATTTCAGTCAAAACTGCTGAAACTCTGCCTATTACATATATTCCTAACTCTCTGATCCTGAAGTTATTTCATCAGTGGCTTTGATAAAACTATCATATTGAATAAGCATGAATCTGACCTCCCAAAGCCTTTTTTTTTTTTTTTTTTTTTTTAAAAGATTATTCTTAAGCTATTTCAACAGATTCTTTTATTATTTTTTTTCAGGCTTTTCACTGACTACAGATGGAATTCTCATTAATGTCAACTATTCACATACCTTCCATAGATATACTCTGTCACTTATTGCACATTACTCTCACTTCCAATGACAGCCTTTGTTTAATTAGTTTTATTTACATTACACCTGAATGTTCAAACTTATTTTTACATTGAGAAACAGATTTTAAAAGCTGACAAAATAGAAGGAAAATAAATAAATCTCTGTAATGACACAGATGACTAAGTAGCTTATGTCAAGATTTTAAAAATACATATTTTTATTATGTGTAATATTGTAACACATTATGAATGTATTATTGATTTGTTTGGCATTTTCACAATTTTTGGTGAATTTTAATTACTAGAGCAATTAAGAAGAACCTAGGAAATACTTATAATGAGCTGAAGTCATATGCTCCAGTGTCACCCTGGAGTTTTAAGGCACCTGCCATATGTTCTCTTTAATAATTGCTACTTTTGCCTTCTGAATACAGTAAGAGAATTTACCAGCTTGAAGAAGTTTCTGAGATATATGCACTTGCGACTGGAAAGGTGGAAAGAATGTCAAAATGTTCTCTCAGTCTTAAGCACTCTGAGTTAATACCTAAGGACAAGGCCTTAAATTGACACATTTCCATGAAAAAGAAGACACCAGATGAAAAATCATCCCTTTAAAAATGTATATGAAAAATTAGGGAAATTACTCTGAGTTTAGCAGTCACTGGGACTGCCAGGTAAAGTCTAAGTTGAACTTCACCTATAATGCATTTCTGTGTATTTTTATTTTCTTTACAGCCATTTTCATTATTAACATTTTCCAAGTCCCATGGTATTCATTCTTTAAACAGTAGTTTGCTATGTTTGTCAACTTCATGTCACAATACATTATATAATATATATATGATATTAAATATCATATACAAATATCATATATATTATGTAATGCAATGCATTATAAAATGAATGAAATTTGTTCCTTTTGTGAGCAGAATCTCTACTAATTTTATATTGATGCTTAAAATCTCAAGCTCTAACAAGCAAACGGAGAAATACAATTTACAAACTAGACCTTAAAAAAAACACATTTTGTATATGTAAAAATGCTTCAATTAAAAAAAAAAAAAAAAGTCAGTATCTTGCAAATAAATGGAAGTCTATCATGGTTATTAGGAAAGTAGCTGAGGACTGAAAACTGTTCTATGCAAGTCATATCCAGCATATGAAAGAAATGTATGGTTTTATTTAATTAAATATGTAATTTATTACATGTTCCATCATCAAAAACTGAGGTCTTAGAGAAATTAGTTCAAAAGTAATTGCTAATATAGCATTTTATTTTTACTTAATTTCCTGCTCAATTAATGTAGCAAACAAAGTTTTTAATTGATCATATCTTAATATTTTGGAATTGAAAATAATATCAGTTATTCATTTAGAGCCACAATGAAATATTTCAGCAAAACTACATGCATTTTCTTATGGTCATAGTGGATGAAATCTAGATTGTACCAAAGTAAATGGAAAGTTTGCTATTCACCTTGGTGGAGCTGCAATCTCATGCTAACAGTTAATGAAAACAGACATCAGTCATAAGATATTAAAAAGGATAAGTCAAATTCATGACTAGCTTTTCTCATCAGAGGCCTCATCACAGACTCCTCCAATAAAAAATAATAATAAATAAATAAATAAATAAATAAAGCTTTAAATGATTTTAAATCTTGCTCTTTTTCTGGAGCTTCCCTAAGTAAAGAACATTCAGTGTGCATTAGTAGCATTGGAAAAACAGCAGGCTCAGTTGTCCTTGTTAAGTACAAAACAGGGGTGAGCAACAGATCACCCATGGATCTATATACCTAATCTACATTTTTATGTACACCTATTTATCTTTGTGTCTCTCTGTGCATACATACATGAAGGCAACAACAAAAGAAAAGTTTGTATTTCTTTGTAGAAAGTTTAAAGCTTTCATCAATGAAAATTGCCTTCTGAAAATATTTGAATATTAAATAGGATATGTCCTGCAAAGTACAAGTGCCTCTATCCCACCTAAGCCAAAACTTCACAGAAGCTGCATTTCTAACATCTTCATATTGTGTTGTAAAATATTCTTTTAGCTTGATGTCATGAAAGACAGTCTAATTCCCAAGGCTTTGACACCTGCACTCTTAGCAAACCTTTGCCCAATGTTTTTATTAACTCAATTTAATGGAACCTTTTTTACGGTGACCTTAAGAATTTAATAACTCCTCAATGCAAGGACAATACCACCTGCAGGCTCCTCTGGGATTAAACTGTGGTAGTTCAATATGTCTGCAGGAACACATAAAAGAAAAGCAGGAAAAAAAATAAAAATCCAAGAACTACACAAATCAGTCACTCTTTGCCAAGGCTGGGTATTATGCCAGGTTATGATGCCTGCTCCAGGACATGTGACATAAAACTCTGCATCTGATATATGCTGCAGCCTACTTATTGCTGCTTAATACCATTAATTGGGCTTTGATCATGTCAGATATGCTAGCAATTTTCAATTCCAGAGTGTCTTCGTTTCTGACAGACACTCTGCATATCTTACAGATACGATCAATACGTTATTAGTCAACAACCTGACAACAGGCACATAAATTAGTCCTTTTCTGTCAACCCAGCAGTTTGTACTCTAGCAAAACCTCACCCTTGCAGTATGCACAAGACTTACCTTAATCCAATTAGGGTAAAAATGAACTTTTTTTTTTTTTTTTCCTATGGCACTCTCCATCTATGTTAATTCAAACCTCTGAAGACAGCTGCTCTGTGGAAATAATTTTATGCTTGACCTTTTATGGGCAAGGTTAAAATCAGTATAGATACAGATATATGCAAGGAAAGTCAATGAGTTCTCTCTCTCACTTCTCCTTTAACCTCCACTAGTACCTGTAAAATAATGCCAAAGAACACAGCTGATTTCAAAGTGACAGGGATACATTTATTATAGTTGCATAAAGGACTCTGTCACTTTAGCTTTACACTTAGTACAGCATGTACCTTTGTTTTGCTGAGGGGTAAATTAATAATATGGAGTGACAGCCCTGTCTGTAGTATTGTAGAATTTGACAAGCAAAGGACGTTAACAGCCTACAATATGCAAAACAATTCATTTCTATTCTTTGCGATCGTTATCTGATACAACGACAACTGTTAAGGAAACAAGACTTGATTGGTAACTTATTTCTCCAGTAGAAAATGGAGACCAGAGAAAAGGATTAAAGTGCATTTGAACCTTTTTCTGTGACAACACAGATGGAAGCAGGATCAAAACCCTGTGGTTTTGACTCAATGTATGTTGGGGTGCTTTAAGAAGGTAGTACTTAATGATTTCTTTCTCTTACTTGGGCTTTCTCATGAGAATAAGATTAACCTAACACATGTATAGACCACATCTATCCTTCTTTCACCTACACTTACTTCCTCCTCATCTCCTCTGTCCATTCCTAACTTCCCTGGGCTATTTCCACATAGCTAAACCAACCCCACTCCATTCTCTGCCTAGATGGGAAGGAGGGCACTTAGATGGTTGCACCTAGAGCATTGCACTCCTATTGCAGGGATCCTCTGCTGCTAACTCAGCTACAGCTCTTGACTGAAGCCAGGAACAGGAAGACAGAAAAATGACTGCTGCAAACCACAGCAACAGCCTTCTCCAGGGAATGCCTATGGATATTCTGTTTGGGCCACTTTTCTTTATTTTACCATCGCACAGCTAAATGAAACTGAGAGCCTTGGCTTTGCACAGTTCCACACCACTCCCAGCTGTGTGCAGTACTGCTTGTGTAGGTGCTGTGACGAGGAGCAGATGTGTGACCAGGCTGCCCTGTATGCTCTGGCTCTGTGCAGGTTGGGGGGGGGGGGGTATTGATACAAAAGGATACTGTATGATAATGTTACCTAACAGCTAAGGACAAAAGACCTGGAACTTTTAATATGTGAAGTGTAACCAGTATTAGCTTCTTTTGCAGTCTGGATTGTGTACGTACATTATCCTAGGAAAGGATAGAAGACCCCCACCAAAAAAATAAAATAAAAAAAAAAAAAAAATAAAGGTCTGAAATCTTTACAAGGCAAAGAAGATGAAGCAAAGATAGTATTTCTACATCTAGGAAGTGAATAACTTTTAAAGTCATTTATGAGACACTGCAATAGATACTGTAATCATCTTAAAATAGGTCCAACAGATTTCTAAACTGCAACTTTTAGCCTTAGTCACACGGAATTTTAGGATCTAAGCCTTACTTAAATGTTCAGCCATTTTATTCAGACTAAAACTTTAATCCTCATATTTGTCTCACTTTGTTTATTTATTTAGTCATTGGTATCTAAAACAAGCAGCTACATTAAATCAGGAAATCCTTATTTTCCAGCATAATAAGAAAGGATCTAAGAATTTTCCCAAAGTCTCAAAAGTAAAAATCTCAACTCTGAAAAAGACTGAAGAAATAAGTCAGTAAGCTGAAAGTTTAAACATTTCTGAGGAGTTACAGATGCACAACATATATTACTTATGTGCCATCACAGTATCTTAGTAGATGCGGTTCCAAACCTTTAAAACCTGTCATAGCACGCTTGTGCTGTGAGAGGATAAGTATAGGCATTCTGGGTTTGAGCAGAATACTTCTTCAGCTAGTAAGTATTTAGCCTTTCTTCATTAAAGGTATATCAAAAAGCATAACTATGTCAAATGCTGTCTCAAAGCACCTTCTTTAAATGAAGGTGTGTCAAATTCAGTTCTCAAAATCTACATGGAAATGACTAACATCCCGCTGGCGCTAAGTGTCACACCATGAAGGACAGGAAGAACACAAGAGATGAGATGAAAAGAATTCTCTTTAAAGAAACATTTCCTAAAGGTAAAAATTTCTCTCTCTTTTTACTGTTCTTCTCCCCAATCCCAATAAACTTTTTGTCAATTTCTTCTCAAATATATATATATATATGTATATATATGTTTATATATATATATTGTATATATATATAAACATATATATACATATATATATGTATATATATATTTATATACATATATATATATAAAGGCAAGCTTATTGTCAAAATATAATTCTAATTATGCTGAATGCTGAATGGTTTGGCCATATACAGAAAAAGGTATAAGTTATAAGAAGCAAAATTATTGTTTGAGGATGTTGTCGGTTGCTTTAAAGGTGAAAAAAGGCAGCATAACCAAAAGCTTCGTGTATAACAAAGCCATCAGAAGTACTGCTGAAGGTTTGGTCTAATTAGTGATGGCAGATCAGCTGTATCTTCCTGATTTGCTCAGAGGATTTCAGTTCCCAACACATTTTATAATATTCATGAATATGTCCTTCTTCAACCACAGAAATAAATTACTTTCCAAGATAGTCTGTCACAGGACAAAAAATAATCTGTGTACAGATTTTCACATACAGTTTGATATTCATTGGATTACCATTTGGATTTAAAAAGAGATGCACCTATGTAGCAAACTTATCAGAGCAACTCTCCATCTAGCAAAGCAGCATCAGCCAACAGCCCACAATTCAGAAGGGGATTTTATACTTAATTTCAAATACTTATACCTCCAGGGAGATGTTTCTTCATAACACCTTTTCTTGCTAACTGAATATAAAATGAAAAATACCATAAAAGCAATATCTTTATTTTAAGATACAATATGAACAAGCACATTAAAAGTAAGGGATCTAAACAAACCTAAATGCTATCAAGCTGAATCAAAAGTTTTTTCTCTAATCTGAATCATATTCTGAAAGATTGGCAGTCAGTACTGTCTTCAGTATCCTTTCATTCCTTGATCTCATTTGTATACTTGTCTTCCTGGACAAGTACTGTTGTATAAACATGCACATATTTCTATACCTTGCAAATGTGCAGAGGGTAACAGGGGAGAAGGATTCAAAGCATCCTACCTTTTTCCTGTAACTCTAAAAGCACCCATCTCCCTTTTCCTTAGAAACCATTTGCGTACAGTACATTTTTGCAATCTATCTCCCACTCCACAATGTTACCAAACAAGTTTAGAGAGATGGAGGAACTGACAGTAGTGACTACATTCTAGTGATAAATTTGGAAGGGACTACAGCTGCAGCTTCATGGCTTTCTCCACCTTGGGTGTTATATTTTCTAATGAGGACTGATTACACAGCAGCAGCTCGGAAATATACAGGTAAAACTGGAACTGCCATGGACTGTCACAGCACCTAAATAATTTCCTGTATAGCTGAACTTGAATCAGAACTGAACAGAAGAAACAAGTCATTTGACACCCCATTTAAATGCCCAAACATTTTTCACAAATACTTTCCATATGAGTACACTATAACCAGTATATAGAAATTTGTGTTTCATTTCACAAATTCTTTGCACTGTAATAGAAAACTTAATCATACTCTATCCTCCTCCAAACAGGGTGCACATTCAGAGTCAAATTTTGGAATGCAGAGTCAATTTTTTGAATGTGTTGTTTCACATTTATGTGAGACCAGTTTAAATATTCCCCTCTTATATTAAGTATAATCCATCTGACCTGTCTTGTAGGTGGCTGAGATTCTCCTCCTTCCCAGGACAATTTCCTTCATTATCATATGCAAGCTTTGTGAATGGATGGGATGTTTGAGTCTGCCCAGTCTTGAGTCTTTCAATTCTTGAAAGAAAAAAAAAATATATATATGTAGAATTTTTATTTCTTTGTGGTGCACTCATAGGAAGAAACGGTTAATTTAGAGGCAATGTTTATCCTTTCTGAAAACTGAAGAAGTCCCTGTCACTTTCCATTCAGTTCAATCACCACATTCATTACCTTTTTTCCTTCTGCTGCAACACACAGCAAAGGAGTAGCACTTTCCTGAGATGAGAGATTGCCATGCGCTGCCCTTAGTAAGAGGAAAACTGACACATCTTCAGGTAACTGAGGCACCTGAGAGATCCAACAGTGGCTGGGTTTCAACTGGACACTTATGGAGGCTAGATATTGACAACTACATTAAGGTTCCTAATTCACTGAACTGAACTGCTGTAGCTCCTAAAGAACATACAAATATCTGCACGAGATGCAGAAAGTAAAACAAACTCATTCTCCTGAAGCTGCCATATCTGAAGTGAGAGATTTTTACAACTTTTCAGGGGGTAGACAGTATGAACCCTGAAGGTAGCAGAAGAAAGTACTTAATGAGTAAAACATTGGCACGAGACTCTTATTATTGCAGTATAGTTTCCTGTTTATTGTATGAAGAAAGGCTTTGACTGTAATTCTTCATTACGTTCATATGACAGGGGAACTTAATTTCTCAGCACCAAAATACTGTGCTGTTTCACAGCAGGAAAACTCACTGAAATATTTGTTCCGGTGTCGAAGAGAAGTGGTTGTTTGTTTGTTTGTTTTTGGCTTTTGCTTTCTATGTAAGATACCTTCCTCTTTCTATCGTGTTCCTCTGCTTAGGTTTAAGAGTGTTTTTTAACTGGCATTTGACATTTTGAGAAACACTATCATGCACTGAGAATCTCAAGTATTTTAACATCAAGATAAAGTTTCAATAACATATAAACTAAAATACCCTGCAAATGAATTGTACCAATCATAGGGAATTAAATACATTGGTGGCAAACAGTGGTAATTAAATATATTTCAGATACTGGCTATTTCTGAACTAATGAATGGAATGACAAGGGAGACCTCTTGGTAATAGATCACCAAACGTATTGCAGCAAATAGTTTCATAGTTGTATTTTTTAAAGCGCTATTTACAATGGTAGAATTATTGCATTTCTTAAAGATTTCAGCAGTCTTAGGTGCCACACAAGGGTTCTTTTTCTATATTTTATTTGAAAACCTTAGGCATTCCAAATCTTAGAAAAGGACAGGCCATGGCTACTCTTTTACACTTGAGAGCTACTAAATGCATCTCTTTGCAGAGGAAAAAGAAGTAAAGCACAACCATGTCTACATCTCCTTGGAGATAGCCTGGCACAATAGACTAGGTCTCAGAAAGGGCAGCTAACATGTTAGTGCAGTCTTCAAAACAGAACAATGATCTATTTACTTATTTATTTTTAATGTTATTGACCTTGCCTTAGGTTTTCATCAAGAATTAAAAAAAAATAAAATAATAAATAAATAAATAAATAAATAAACAATTAAAAACTTAACCTTTTTTCCCTAATGACATCTTGAAGTTTTACTGGAAATTTCTGATTTTGCATTGTGCTCAGTTAAAAAAGAGAAACATGAAGAAATATGTTTAACATTTTATTTCATTTCTGTTCATAGCTTCTATAACAAGGTTACTGGAAGAAGCATTCTAAGCCTATGCCTCTGACATACAATAATGAAGTATTTTGTTTGTACGCTACTTGAACCTGAGAAACTATAGAAGAAAAATCACAGTTCAGCCAACTCATCTCTCCATTCTTATTTGTAGCTTAGTCTGATTAAATGTTCATGAAACTTCTGACTCCTCCAGTAGAAAGGCACCAGATAGGTGTCAAGATTAGGTAGATTTTCCTAAGATCAGCATGCTGACTTTTACAGAGACTGATGTACAAACATGTTCAAGAGGGATGACAGTCTTAATTCCTCTGGTCTTTTACACCATTGCAAAGAAGCACTGTTTGAGCTGTTCTCCTTTATCCTCTTTGCTTCTGTTCTTTGAAAGGAGACTAATAGAAAAAATATATTAAAGAAGAAAGTAAACCAAAAAATTATAAAGGAGGGTGAGGGATAGGAAATAAACAAACAAACCATCAAACAACCACTGGAAACAATAAAAATGAATTATTTAACATGGAAAAGCTTACTTCATTTCTCAACATCTACCTTTAAAATTAAATTAATATTGCCCATCAGTCTGCTAGCCTACTTCGAAAACGCTGACTATTGTGAGTAAAACATTCCAAACTAATTTCACCACCAAGTAGCTCTATTAATAAGCAAAAATGCTTGCACCAGTGAACTTATAGTTGCAATAGACTTAGGAGTCTACAAAGTGAAAATATGCAATTTATTGGTTACTAATCAATATATTTTATCAGTCCATTTTTGTTTATACAATTTCAGGTGTTGTGGTTTAACCCGGCCAGCAGCTAAACACCACACAGCTATTGGCTCACCCTCACCCCTCCCTCTCTGTGATGGGGGAGAGAAACGGGAAAGTGAGGCCTGTGAGTTGAGATAAAGACAATTTATTAAGACAGGAAAATAATAATAACAATAATAATAATAACAATAATGATGATAATAGTACTAGTAGTAATAATGTGTATGAAACAAGTGATGCACAATGCAACTGCTCACCATCCGCTGACCAATGCCCAGCCAGCCCTTCTCCCCCCCCTCCGGCTAGCCACCCCTATATATTGTTTAGCATGACACCAGATGGGATGGAATACCCCTTTGGCCAGTTTGGGTCAGCTGTCCTGGGTCTGTCCCCTCCCAGCTCTGCCCCCAGCCTGCCTACTGGCAGGAGAGAGTGAGAAACTGAAAAGTCCTTGGATTGGTGTAAGCACTGCTTTGTAACAATTTAAATATCAGCATGTTTCAGAAGTCTTCTCATCCTAAGCCAAAACATAGCACCCTACCAGCTACTAGGAGGGTCACACTGAAAACAACACTCAGACACCAGATAAAATGTGCTCCTTCACATTGTATAAAGAACAAAAAGTCCCAAACCTGCATGCTTATATCTGTCCCTCTTTCTCAGTTTAACTAAATAAAATATTAAGAAGTAAGCAAGTAAAACCTAGAAGCTTTGAAGAAAAAATTAAACAATGTCAAGTAATTTAGCAACAAGCAATTAAACCACCTTTCAGTCTTATTAAGAACCCTAGAGTTTTTTCCCTACAGTATTGGTATTAAAAAATCTTCAGGGAAAGAAAAAAAAAAAAAAAAAAAAAAAAAAGGAGCAAGAACAATCTTTTCCTTTCGGAATTTACAACTGAGAGCATACTCTGTACATTTCTTCACAATGCACCTGCCAGGTGTCAGAGCCCTAAAAAGGTGATGGGGTCTTGCCTTTCTCAATTTTGAAGTTTTTCTCTAACAAGTCTCAACAAAGGCTCTGGATGCAGCCAGGTCACTGAAAGAGAGCTCCCTCTCTTTCATTCTAGTTTCAAAAGCTATTACCCCTTTAAAATGATAACCTGAAACGTGCTTGGTACATTAGAAATTGCTAAGCTTTGTGCTAGAATATTCTGTAACAAAAAACAGTTTGGTGTTGGTACACTGAGGCAGAGCTTGCATCACAGGACTATTCACATACAGAGACAAGAAACAGTTCTGTAATGGCTCAGGACTCTCATAAATGAGTTTGAACCTGCAAACTGTTGTGGTTCACTTGGGATCTAGTTTTGACCCCACGCCAAAACTTTAAAATACCTCTTGCTCAATGTGGGTTCAAGTTTCTGCTTATGAATGAGCACTGTCTTAGTCCCTGTCTGTAAAGGGCAGACAAAATCCTGTCCATATTCACCCAGAGTGGGGTAGAAAATAAACACTGGATATTATGAGTTGTTATACAGGAGTCTATGAGTACTGAAAGCCCAAACTGGGTTTGAAGGATGGAGGGATCTACCTCACCTAACTTCTGAGAGCTGTGCTGACCATTTACTAACACTAGACTGGAAAACCATCTACCTGACGTATGTTAGAACTTTAACTCCAAATAACTTGAATCATCTGCAGGGGAAAATATAGCAAAATTTGTTGTGTTGTATGAACCCTATCTTGCTCACCTAAATACAGCTATTTTGGGACCACAGCACTTAGGTATATCAAGACAGTGATGTACAGTTTGAACAGAGGATTCCTCCCACCCCAACCCAGGAATCTGTAACTCTGAATCCCATAGTTATCGGGATTCTTAGAAATGAAAATCAAGTGACAAACTAACAATAAATATTGTAAATTTAAGCCAAAAACAAACAAACAAGCCACTTGGTAAACACTCATTGTAAATAAGTGAAAGAAGATTTAGAATGAGCCAGAATGGGAGATGAAGAAAGAAGTAGCACTGGTCTTCTTGATCTGTACTGAGAATGTAAGCCACAAAAGGGCATAAAACTGGCAAGATCAAATCATTTTTCTCTTTCCCTTGCACTCATTCTTTCCTTTTTAGTGCAGAGGTTTATACTTTATCCTCTACTGAGGCTAAAAAAATTTCAATTTCTGGGTTCTTCTAATGAATTTAACATGACATCATCACATCAGAACTCCTGTATTTTCTGCTGTGGTATGCACTTTTCCCAGGAGGTATTCTCAAGGATAGGTCAAAAACACAAGATTTCATCAAGTTCTCTCAGCAGAAATGTCAGCATATTATTACTGACCAAGAAAATTTATAGCTAAATAAATATCTCAAGGGTAATTTCTTGTTCTATTAACCAAGAGAATATTATTTCCAACAAGAAGGCTGATATGACAGAATATAGTTATAGAATTACAAAGTGAATGATATGAAGACTCTGAAAGATGACCCAACTATCAGTATTCTTGACATGCCAGAGAAAACTCCAGAGCTAGCATATGATACATAAACATGTTTAAAAAAACATTTTTCATATGGTTCATATTCTTATGTACAACAGTAAGCCAATCAGCATTGAATAAAATGAGGAATACATTTATTACTTTAATCTATTCCTTTCTAGGAAGGATACCATATTTTCAATGAAAAAGAAAGACATCTACCCAGTTTGGAGCTTTCTGCAACAAGCTGTGAACAGGAAGATGTCTCTTAGGAAAGAAAAGAAATAAATATTTTATGATAGAAATCATATAATATGTAAGCTTATATTGCTTCTTTACATGTGTACAGCATGCTAATATACATCTTTCAGAAAAAGAGTTGAATATTGTTGTGCTTATATGACAAGCTTATCATACTGTTTTCCCACTGTTTTACATATTCCATTGATACAAAAGAAAACTAGTATTCCTTTGATCATATTACTTGTCATCCATCTCTTTAACTGAGACCTGTGCAATGACAGCTTGAACATGACAACCCAATTTCTCAGATACTTCTACAAAGACTGCAGCAAAGGAGCAACACAGAAAAAGAGGAATCATTGTGCAAAAGTTTGAACCCAGATTTTAGGCTTCAAATAAGTGGAGAAGTTGGAAGGCACATCTGAAGGACTGCTGAAAGTAGCTTCAAAGTGTGATCAGGTTGCTCAAGGCCTTGCCCAGGCAAGTTTTGCAAATCTCCAAGGATGGAGATTCCACATTCTCTCTGGGCAAGCTGTTCCAGCGTGTGAAATAATTGGTTTCTTGTCTCATACTTCAAAGAAGCATCCTAATTTCCAACTATTTTCCATTATTTATAATTATGTATTTGATTATTTTTTTCCAGCACTAATGAAAAAAGGAAATGTTGCTGATAACTGTAATCATGACATGATAAGAGTAAACTCTTAAGAATAAAGCAGACATCAGAAAACCTGTTTATTAACTTAATTTCAACATCCTGTTGCTGCAGTGCCCTATATCATTCTTTACCATGTTATTTACTTGTAAATGTCAGATATTATGCCGAGTAGAATACAGTTAATGGTTTGACAGATAGAGGCTGGAAAGAAACAGACAGCTGACTGCAAAGATTAAAAGCTACAACAACAACAACAAACTACCATTATCTGAAATTTTATCTGATAAAGACTTCAACATCATAATAATTTGTCTGACTTTGACCTACTTTTATTAGTATCTCTACTAGGAAATACTAATCACAAGAATATGGTCAGTACACAACTTTAAATGTTCCCTTTATGATCACATGCCCAGTATGCTGAATCAGTTTCTATTTTATACTTGGGGTTTTCTTAGAACCTACTTTCCCTTCATGCATTCTTCTTTTCAACTCAGAAAACAGAAGGACACTAAAAAAATGGGACAGTGTTTTAAGACCCTAGAAAAGGGGCACTGCTGAAGGCAGGAGCCTGACAGGGATGCAGTTACTTTGGAAATACAGCAAGTCCCTCATCTCCTGCAGAGCAAAGCATCTTTAAGAGGATGCAGCTATATTTATCTGCTGGTTGCTACAGAGAAGTGTAAGAAAATGGCCTTGTCTTATTCCCTTAGGAGACACTTGCATAGGAAAATCAGTAACTCAGTAGCCCTTAAAATTAAAGGAAGACAGCTAAGTATCATCCTTCATTTTCAGAAAGTGAGAAAATGTCTAATTTTTTTTTTTTTCCTGAGTTGTCCAAAACTATTCACCATTTCCTATATTTTCGTTAGGATTTGCTTCATTTGCTCTTGATTTCATTTTATTTTTGAAATGGTAGGTTTTTCAATGAATTTGTAGGAGAAGGTAAAACAATGTCAGCCTTGATCAGACTACCAAAGCATCTATCCTAATAGCAAATACTTCAGAATGTGTATTCTGATATCCTGCTCCTTTAAGCAATTCCAGATTACATCTTTATGCCATCAGATGCTGCAATGTAACAGTTCCTGATATCCCCTACATTGGAGGTGTTCATCTTTGCTCTTTTCACAGCCATTTCTCATGCTTAGCTGTGTAACTCTCTCTTACCATCATGTCATAGCACTTTTTTTTTTTTTTCTTTTTACAAGTTCACCTTAGCTTTTAACAGCTTCTGTGTTGAGATTTGTAATAATAATTGACTGCCAAAAACCGCATGAAGATTTTCAGTATTTTCCCTTGTCTCTTCCTCAACAATTTGATATTTGTACTTTATGTATTTGTACTTTAATATCTGTAGTAGGCTTTAGATAATATTTTGACAATAACTCTTTCACATTTGGCCATGGGTCACAACCATTTGCACAGAACTGTTTTTAAACCAGAAAGGGCTTTCCAGAATGGAGGAATGGCTGGAGGGTTGGATTTCCTGTTTTTCTGGACAAGTTCTATGTTTGGAGTGTTGCAAATCAGTTGTTTCTCCCTCTCCTTGCACTCCTCCATGCCTAAGATGAAATAAGAGTACATATCTTCATTCTCTAGTGATTGTAGAAGAATTGTTGTTTCTGTGTTTGTTAAATGGTTTAGTGCTGTGGCTTTCTTTGGACAGTAAATGAAAAATTATACCTTTAAAGCTAGTAGATACATAAAATGTACCTTGATTTTTCTAACTATAAAACATCAGGTGCAGAATTACCCAAGGGGAGAGTAGCTAAGAAACTGTTGCTTTCTTCCCTTCTCCCTTCTGTGTTAGCTTGCAGAAATTAAAAGCCAAGTAACCACACTGTATGTCTGGAAACTGAAAAAATGTGCAGGTCTGCTTCTAGCCTCCCCAATTACTGTTGAATTTTCAGTCAAGAACCATGACTGATTTTGTAATTCAAACATCATTTTATTTTCTTTAGTTATTATTTAATTATGGTTATTTATTTTTTGCTATTTGCAAGCCATTTTTCAGTAAAATCAAAAGAACAAACTAAACATATTGCAGGTAATCCAGTGCAAAAAGCACAACATCAGTTTAATGAGAACTCTGTTATTCATTTGGCAAATGAGACAGTGGAGTGGCACTGACATATGTAGAACAGGGACTAGTTGGAGATTAAAATACATTGATTCATGAGTAGAAAAGAGCAGCTTAATGCAACTCGCTGATAAAACTGTCACTGATCTTGCTCTCTATCTGGGATTCCAAGAGAAAATGATGGGAAAGCCATTCTGTGCCATTAATGACAACTGAGTAAAATGTGCCAATGAGAGCTAATAATACACCTGCATGACACAGGCCATTAAGCAGCCAGTTACAACAGTCTCGAATAACACAAACAAATGAAAATGACATTTATGGTCAAACCCTTGTCTTATTAAGCTGTTAAATGCTTTTCAAAATAATTAATATGACCTGGAACTGATCGTTCAAAAATTTAAACAACTGCCCTGTCTGCTTTCTCCTAGTTAATAATTATTTCAGCCAGCACTGACAAGATGTGAAACAATGAGAAGCAGAACAGTATGGAAGGAAATGTTTTCTGCAGCAATTCAGAAAATCTGAAAGTCTGCAGAAACAAACAGAAAGGACTTCCACTACCATGAAAAGCTGCTGCCAGAACACTCTTCTAGGTATGTAAATAAACTACGTTTTGATGTTAAAAGCAAAAATGAATAGCACCAGAAACTACAGGAATGAGAAATATAAGCAGCATCCTATTTATCCTTTCTTTCCCAACTGCACAGGAAAGGTGCAAGAATATTTTCTGATCTCCTGAATATGATTTTTAAAAAATTATTATTGGAAATAACAAATATGTCATAGCTGTTCCTTCTGCATACAAGGAACTGTTGCAAGACCTAGCTAAAAGGATTTGGAGATACCACTCTCATGGTACTGGTCATCTTTCCTGTATCTTTACGAGGAACTGCACTGCATTCAGCTTCAGATCACAAGAAAGGAAAAGACAACACATTCTCAAAAAACTCCTTGAAGGCATGTGAAGACTACTTATATATGCAAAACCAAATGAGAGCTGTTTGCACTGAATGTATTATGTCCTCACATATTATGTCTTCTAAAACCTCTCAGATGGAGAGTGTTGACAGGACCACAGACAGACAGCAAACCCTCCTTGAGGTCATGGTCCTCCTTCTGTCTCCTGAAGGCTGCACTGTCAGCATCCTTGGGCCCACACAAAGGAGGACACTGTTCTCATTCCTCTATGAAGTGAAAGATTATCTGCTCCTGGTGGTCTTGTTCCAGAGTTGGGAAAATAAGGTTAGTTACTCTAGCTAGCTAAATATCAGAATCAAGATGGCTAGAGATCAGCATCTAGAGAAAAGAAGGTAAAGCACAGCTGACACCACCATGATGTGGATCTAATAATACTTGGACCAAGGGTGGAGGTGAGGGGCTCACAGTGGGTCACAAACAATTCTTGAGAAACAAAGATAACCAATACTTTCAAAAACAAAGGCAAAACCTTGATTGAAATAAATTATGTTCTCTTGAGCATCTTAAAGATCACTGCAAATACTATGTCTAATCTCTCCCAAAATATGTTTTAGGTTTCTTTTTGCATAACTCTGTTCATACCAATTAATATTCAGAATCTTCTTCCAGCAAACAAGATTTATACATAAATCTTATACATACATAAATGTATGGGTAACTAAATGCCCAATTTAAATAGTTCCAACATGGAAGTTTAGTACCATAGTTTTTCAAACATTGTTTTAAAAAAGTTTCTTAGTCGTCTTTGTTGTCAGAAATAATGATAAAACGTTTTTATAAGAGAAGCCAAATTATTTATTTGGCTTCTTTATTTCAAGCCAAATCAGTTCAGACACTGTAATGAAATCTTATTCCACTAAGTAAAAGGATAAATTTATGAGCATTTAAAATTCATTTTACTGGTTACTTTTTCATTAGGAAAAAAAGTGTTAAAGTCATAACTACAGATATCTGCAAAATTTTAATTTCCAAAAAAGAGTCTTATTTTTCATTGAAACCATCTAGGTTGGTGAATATCTTGATTCTAAGACAGAGTCCAGACATTTTGGTTATAGTGCTGCAAATAAAGTGTAACTCCATTCATTTGAATGAAGCTGTACTACAATGAAGCAAGCAAGTAGAGGACAAAGCTTGTGCACATTCCTAAAAACAAAGAGATACAATTCAAATCTATTTTACTGTGCAGATTGCTATACAACATAATCTACTACCTTCCCACTTTTCCCATTTACAAGCCTATTAAAGTAATCTGTTAAGTGAGAGGTGGTTTAATTGACTTTTCTTGTTTTCCTCTATTGCAATGTCATCTACTTAGTTTAGTTTGAGTGCATCTTTATCATTCTACTCAAATTCAGTTGCCTTCCTTTTTTTCCCTTGGCTTACAACTTTTTGTTTTTTACTTTTAATTTTATTTTATTTTTTATTTTTTAGCATTTGTCAGCCTGGTTGGAGAGTCTCTTGGGTAAAGACTAGCTGTTAATATGCACAGCATCTCCCTCTCTGTAATCAGTAGTTCTGAAAGGTTGTTACTAATGTTCTCAGAGGACTACTACAAATCATGAATAAGTAGGAAGCCTCCACCATTTCAGGAAAGCTCTGCAGCTTGGATATTAGATCATCTCTTTTTATTTTCTGCTCTTTGCACATCAATTCATACACTAGTGACAAAATTACATCTTTGTCGTGTATTTGCCCATTGTATCATTTAACCCAAAATGATGATGCTGAACTGTCCTCCTATTTGACTCACGGGCCTGCCTTTTTTTCTTGAAGTTGTGCTCAAATCACTACATTCTGCAACAAAAAGTAAAACCATCTCACTTACCTACTTCAGGGACACATGTCATTAAAAACCCTTCTGGTGCAATATACTCTTTCACAATCCCTCCAAGCAGATGTAAAAACAATCTGATACTGTAGCTTTTGCATTGTCTCGGAAATCAGTACCAAGATTCCTAATATTATTTAACGCATCTCTTCATGGGAGCAAACCCCTTTAATGTGCCAAGTATTTTATGAATTATTAATTAGCCCATTATGCTTTTGTCTGCAATGGGAACATAAAACAAGAAAAAAGTACACTGAAATGTGAAACTTCAAGCGGTTCTGCCTGGTAAGCCAAAAATTAAGAACTGCATTTGTATTTACAATAAAATCTCTCAATCAACCAACATATATGGTTATAGTTTTACCTGAATCATTAAAGAGTATATGAGTATACACATACAAACATACACCTATGAGGGTTCAAAATGGTATGACAGCAATGTGTAGACCAGAGAGCGGACTCAAATGGGAAGAAAATAAAGATGATAGACATATTTGGACACCATAGTGTCTAAAAATCTCTGCACAATGTTGTGAATGGCTTACCACTCTGATCTATTAAATCTGTGTTTAATGAAATATAGCACTTATATGAACATTTTCTCATAAGCTTGTATTGGATAAAAGGGTTTGGCTAAATGTCTAATATTGCTGATGGTATTCCCACAACATATTTCACTTCACAGATTTGCAGAGATAATAGCGTGGATAAATTCTAGGTATTTCAGACTTTGGAAAGTACACATTGAGAAGGAAAAGACAGATTATTAAACAGAAAAGGCCAGGAGGGTAACTCAGTTTATAATAGAAATAGTGAGAGTAGGAAATAATTGTGCCATAATTAAAGAAAATAAACCATGTCATCATATTTCTAGGTGGAAAGAGCTGGAAACCAATCACATTTGGCATTAATAGTTCCAGTGCTCCTGTGCAGTATAAATCTAACAAACTAGGAATAAAGGCTATACTTTTAGAAGGAAAACATTTAGATGTTCACACTGAGACTTTGCAAGTCTTCAACCTTCTCATCAGTTTTTAAAATTTAAATAGAGTTTTAATACTCATAAAAACGCATTTATAAGCAGTTTAGTGTTCACCAGATTATATTTGTTTATAAGGTCTACCCATTATGTTTCTATACCACTGAGAAAAATCACCATCCCTGTCCTTGGTGGCAATGAACATAATACACTGTAAGAACAGAATATATTTTGTACACTTAATAACCTGTCATTATCAGTGAACTGTTCAACCAATTAAAAAGGTCTTTTAAAAACTGTCAGCAACAACAAACACTTGTTCACTCAGCTATGTTCTGGTTCCACTGGAATTCTAAACACAGTTGGAATTGCAAATGTATCAAGAAGGCCAAGACCAACATCACATTTTACTAAATCTAAACACATCGTGAAGTGGATGTTCTTCGTGTGACCAGGTTCTTGGCTTATCTGTTCTGCATCTTGAGACTTTTATTCAGGTTTATTTTGGACAAAACTTCAGCTATCATCAGTGAAATATTAGGAAATGTGAGATTATCTTAGTATTTGGTCCCTCTCAGAATGCAAAAAAAAAAAAAAAAAGTAAGCAATTCAGAAAAAAATATTGAGGACTGCATACTTACCAATGACAGATTACAATTTTAAAAATGGTATTGTTGTCTAATGGCTACTGAAATGTGTGGTCTTAATGAGTTTATATAAAGATTTTTTATTCTCATATGCACCGCTATTTAAATATTTCTAAAAGACCCCAAGCAGAATAGTGATCAATAGCAATGTAGTCATGGTAAACGATACTGTAATTATTTCCTATGCTAGTTTGCTAGTTACACAATGACTGATTCAATTTGATTTGAGGCCTAATAGTCGAACAGTTAAAGAATATTGCCTTATGTCTTTAGCCTAGTGTCACCTATGGCATGAAAAAGCACATTAAAATGTGATTTTAACTTTTTTTTTAAATATAGTAAATATTAATAATTCACTCTCTGTATCACATAGCTCAGTCTGTATTATGTGGATGTCCATAATTGCATCAAAATGAGTTAAGATACATATTTTTATAAGAACTACCAGAAATTTCATCTGCTTATCTCTTGCAGTGTAACAGTCTATTTCAACTTTTCTAACTAATTCCAAACTGAAGAAAAAAAAAACACACATTTAAACTCTGATGTCTCTCACTTTTAGTTACCTATAGAACCACAAGTGCATTTTTCTAGTCCAAGCTCACACAGATGCAAAGCTTCTGTAACAGAGTAAGAGGACACCTTGTGTCTTCAAAAAACAAGGCAGCAAAAAAGTTAAGTACAAATTAAAGATGACCTCATAAATAAAAATTTGGAACAAAAATGGAGTCATTCTTCAGTGCTGAGTTTGGCCACAAATCTCCACTATAATTCTAAAACAATCAATTAAGGTCCGAATTTTATCATTGTCCATTAAAACGTTACCTCACCCCTTATGCAGCCATACTTGAGCCTTAAATAAAATACTTTTGTAGGTGAAAATGCAAAAGAGTGCAACTTGCTCTCTCTTCAACTCAGATAGGAATAAAATAATTACCTGAACAACAGGCTTGCCTGTCTTGCCCATTTAGATGATGGTGAGAAAATATATTAATATTTGCATGTGCAGTTCTTACTGCAACAAAATCCTAATCTCTGTTGAGAGAATGTACAGCCTCTTGAAAAAGATATCAAAATAATAGTGAGGGTTTGTGGTGAAAATTTTTCAGGTACAGAAAATACAACATAAAAAAAGAAAATAAAAATCCCAGCCATCCTGCCTAAACACAACATTTCCACTTCTAATCAACTCTATTGCCCAGCCCAAGTACAGGATATATAGAGTTTGGAATCAGTGTAAATCAATGATTATATTCAGTAGTTTTCATACAGAAATGTATTTGTTAACAAAGACAATGTTATTTGTAAAGTATTAGGTTGAACTAATTTTACCAAGGTCCCAGTGATCACCGTTTCCTGAACGTAGGCGTAGGCGTACAGGGAACATTTAGGATCCTCTTTATTTGCAGCAGGAAATGAGTACGGAAAATCTTTGAATTTCTAGTGCAACTTTTTACTTAAGCAAACCAAGAGAGCCTCTTTCCTAGAAAGAAGAGATATTTGCTCATACTTACAAATATGTTTACTTCTTTAAAGAACTCCCCAAATATTAAAAATTACTCTTAATTTGCAAAATTAAAAGTACATGTCAATATTTCCCAAGCCGATGGTACAGCACTTGGAGATTCATTTCCCCCTATACAGTAAAACGCACATACCAGTATGATGAGAGTCAATACATCTCAAAAAATAATATGAAAGGTACCATTACGTGAAAATGTCCAATAGTGCCATAACTTGAAGAAGTATTTTGTTACAAATCTCTTCCTGACTCATAAACTCTCACTGAGCTGATCACCTGTTGCAGAGGAAATCTCCATGCATTTGAGCTACTGCCTCAAGCTACCACCTTTCTCATCTCATGACTTTCTTGTTCTCATTTCTCATGACTTTCTGAAAGTGCTCAGAAATTATCCAACACAGTTCTCAGTTACATGAGCTACTTTTGTTCTGTAATTCCAGTTATGCCATAGCCTAGCCTACCCACAGTCCCATGAATGATGTCCATTTAAATCTCATTTTATCTGCAGGTTTTGGTCTCCGAACTCCTAATTTAAAGCACTCACTAATCAATTGTAGTTTTGTTGTTAACAAAATTTCACAGTAGGTTTTTATTCTTTTAGCATATGAAAGTGATGTGATCCCAAACTAATAGTTATCTCTGTATGCTTCTCGAACCTGGTGAAGCAGTGGTTGTTGTTATCCAAAAGACAGCATCAGAAGCATGCAAACCTGGCTCGGCAAATTGTTTTTTCATTTGCACATGAAATGTGCTCAGAATCATTCTGTTTTTCTTAGTTCCGCATCAGTAGCTTTCTTTACAGAACGTGCTTGACAGGAACTTTACTTCGGGAATTCTGGTACTTTTAGTGTCTGCATAATTACTTACAGATAAAATTCAACGTTATTATTTTCATGATAATATTTGTTTTTGATATTCTGACAATAAAGCATTTATTTTTAATCTTCATTGAATAGACAGCCAGGCTGGATAGCTTTGAATAGGAGCTTTTTCCTGTTCAACCAACACCCCCCTGCTCCTTCCCCTACCTCCTATAGCACCAAGATATTTTTCTGATAAGGAATTTTAAAACCTTTAGTCTGAAGTCAAAAAAAGGTCTTTAATCATGCTTAAAACACTAAGGAGGAAATTTCTGACATTATTAGTTTCAAAGAAGCCCACAATAGAGAACTAAACAGCTTGCACAGAATGATACGCTGTAAGGAAGACATACCCTGGGCCAAATTAAACATAGAAACAAGGTATTTCTTCTCTTAAGCACCCAACAAGGGAAAACCACCACTTAATGCCATCTAGTCCACTTGCTCTATCTCATGCATTAAAAAAATTCTATATATCTCTGTCCTTACTTAAGGACTACATAGATATTACTTACATATTTTATATATATTTGCACTTATTAGGTCAACATATACCATATATTTAGCAATTTTTGTCATTCCAAAACCATAATCTAATCACATGCTGCTGTCAAGTGCAGCTTATGATCTGTTTTCTCACTACGCAGCCTTTGCACACGCACATGGGTCAGAGAACATTAGGGACTGCTCCTGCTTGGCAGGGTTGGGGACAGCATGCAACAAATGCAGAAGAGTCCTAAGCAGGTGACAGCAGGCATGGTTATATTCACATAGATTTTCAAGTAGCTCTGTAAAAATGAAGTAAATGGAGTTTAAAACATTCCCAGCTGCTTCTGTGTAGATGTAGACTTTTTTTTTTTTTTTTTTTTTTTTTTAAATGATGTACCAGATTTTCAAAAGAAGTGAGAATGCCAAAATGTTACAGCCAAAACCCCAAAAGATTTCAACTTATAAATCCTGCCACAACACATCAACATTGTTGCCTTGATTGTGTTCATATTCCCCTAGTGGAAGAATCCAGTACTTTTTAAAGGATGCACCCAACTAAAACGAAGCTAAAAAGTGACTGTGAAACAGTAACAAATAAAATTAAATACACTAATTTTCAGATCAGTTTTTGAGTCTTTTACAGGAATGTAAAATTAATCAACCAGAGCTAATTCCAGGTTTGTGTTAAGATAAAGATTTTCACTTGTGTTCAGAGCACATATGCTCAGCCACAACCATAAAATCCTCTGAGATCCATAGCTCTGTTCCTCTACATACACGTGGGCAGAATCAGTCTGCTAAAGAGAAGAGTTAGGAATTCAAAAAGTCCTCAAACCACTTTGCTATCCACCAGCCTTTTTATACAAGATGCAATGTCATCAATAATCTACCTGCTATTTCATGTACTGAGAATACTATCAACTTTAATTTGCAATCACTTGAATTCTAAGGTCTTTATTCCATGGAATTCAATGAGAATTGCTTTAACGTGATCTACTATGGATGAAGGCTTATGTAATAACACAAAAAATTGCTGATAAGCAATCATGCTTTAGAAAAAACTGTCTTTATCTACTCCAGTGCCCCAAAACATAACAAAAATTTCATTTTAAAACAACTAATCAAGAGCTGAGACTGGGAATGGACTATTAGGTCCTGAGTAGCAAAGACAGAAAAGAAAGTCCATAAGTAACAGCAGTAATTCCTTAAAAAGAAATAAACAAGAAAACTGTCGCTTTTTTCCTTTCATTAATTTTGATATTTATTGATTTGAAAAGCTGCAAAGATTGGTGAAACTGAGCACATAAATACCTTAATGCCTGCATCTCCATCTCCCACCTGAATACCACCTTGCAACACCATCATTTTTCCCCAAGTCAAGAGCAGACATTGAGAAATATGACTATATAGAAATTTTGCTTTGATGATTAGATCAAGACCAAAATAAGACTAAAAAATGTTATGAGAATTCACAAAAAGAACAAATGAAAAAAATACCCTGGTATTTCAACATAGGGCCTTATTTTTCCAGACAATTATCTATCCTATATGGATTAATAAACAAGGATTTCATTAGCATGATAAGTAACTTGGGCATAATTTAAAGTGATGACATCAACATATTAAATGATATTTTATATCTCTGTAAAATTTCCCTTTATGAATTCAAGATCCAGGCATATTTTCATTAAGCAGTTTTAGACCTCCAGATTGTTCATCACGCATTACCCACCATGAAACTCTCTTTTCTAGTTAATGAAAACATGTTAGCTTATTGGCTTTCAAGCATAATACGAAGATCATGTTTTTCTTAAGGTATGACTGAAATGTGTGGGAGAAATACATAACTTAGTTTAGCTGGAAACTGCTCATTGGGTTCTAACTTGCTTTTAAGAACTTAACAGTACCCAAAGCTTGCAAAAATCTACAGTATATATCTATGAAAAATCAAACCAAATTTCTGAAGTAGAACTTTTATGAGAATATTATGACTACACTTTCAAACACATAAATAACTCCACCTTCATTGCTCCTTCCATTACTTCAGAATTTAAATTTGCATTTAGAATTTTAAAGTGGACGGAGACGCACACAATATAGAAACCTATACTTGGTGTCTAAGCCAAACTCTAAGAAGAATTTGAATTCTCAGAGTACCAAAGAATTATTTAATTATTTAGGATAATAAAATATATCAGTTAGAAATAACAGAATGTAATTAGTGTAGAAGGGGAAAAGCTGAGTACTATAGGAACTGGATTGAATAGTATTATAATTTATGGAACTGATGGATGAAATCATACTTATTTTTAAAACTAAACCAGAGAGCAGTAAGAATTACAAAACAGAGTAAGTTAAACTCATTCAGCTTTCTGAAGAACTTTAAAACCTAGATTTCTTTTTCTTTTCTTCTTAAGAAAAACTGTACAAACAAAAAGTTACATTGAAATTGTTTCAGTTTGGTCTTTCCAAGTTTTGAAATCTTACATAGAGATTAAAAATAACTTCTGTTCTGAAGGACTTACAAAACTTCCTTTCATCAGAGTAATCAGCCCATAGCATAGTTGTAACTTTTAGTATCTCTGCTTCTGTAGCTTTGAAATGATCTAGAGATAGATCATAAAAGGACTATTGAATACCATTCAAGAACTGTTAAAAGCAAGGCTTCTCTCTACATTTCTCGTCTTTCAGAGAAAACAAGCACTTGGAAAAAAATATCATGGATTTAACCAAGTATTAGGCAACCTTCACACTTTATTGCTTATCAGTTGGAAGTCACCACCTCTCACAAATACATAGTAACTCTTAGTCTAATGCTAATAAGATATGAAATGTGTCAAATTAAAGTTCTTTAGAACATTTTATACAAAGCACATCTGCATATCTCAGATGACCATGTCTCAAATGACTATAAGAAATATCTTGGAGTGAGCTAACCTCACTTTTCTCTATATCCAACCAGATATTCAACAGATATTGTACAGGTCTTTGAAGACAGTACAGGAAATCAGATTATAAAACAAGGAAAAGCTTCCAATGTTCTACTTATTTTCTATACACCCCATACATTATATCTATACATTAAAAAAAGGAAAAAAAAAAATCCCAGGAACATCAGAAAAAAAAAAAAAAAAAAAAAAGGATAAAAAAAATATCAGATGGCTGCAAGTAATTTTGTTGAATACGAAACAGTCATTGACAACAATAAATGTCTCCCCGAAAACAAAAAGTGGCCAGAAATGTACAGAGAACGTTCAGTTAATTCACCAATTCATGGAAGCCTAGAATATGCTAAATGAACACCTATTTGAGAATGATACAGCAATAAACTGTGGGGGGAAAAAAAAAGGAAAAGAAAAAAATAAAAAATTGTATTTCTATTCTTGTGGCACTTTTTCTTCAAAAACCATATATGATTTGTTTCTACTTTTTCAGTTTACAGACAGATGTCAAATATTTTTTAACTTTTATTGATCTTCATCGAAAATGACTGAGTTTAAATAAAGGTCAACTACAAAAAAAAAAAAAAAAAAAAAAAATCAATGAAGTGAAAACAAGCATTTGGCACCCAAGGAATAACAAGAAGAAACACTGAGTGAAGAAATTTGAAAAATTAGCATCTCACTATATTTATTTTGATTTCTAATCAATTTACTAACAATATTAAGGAATATTAATACGACTTACAGAGAAACATTATTCAGTGTAGGTTTCAGAGAGATGAATAGACTGATTTTACAAAACCATCTTTCCAAAAGAAATGAAAAATATTCCTAATTTGCACTTTAGAACCACTATTCATATGGACCTTTAACAATCCTTCATGAAACACAAATGACATTTTTATGTAAGGATAAGAGAGCATATTTTTTAAATTAATTTCTAAAGTTACTATATAATACTACTATAAAAGTAAATTTAAAATGCTTGAGTACTTGGAGAGAAAAAAAACATTTGGTTTTTAGGCTGTTAGTAAGCCTCTTGCTCCAGCAGCTCTTATTTGCAAGTCCCACATGAATCAAAACAATCAGATTTCTAAAAAAGTGATTGGACCACACTTCCTGAAACTTGACTTACTGTTCTGTGCATCTCCTACACCTTTGATAAACTCTGGAAAGAGCTTTTACAAATTGATAATTTCAATTTAATGCCAGCCTAAGAACTGTCACACTAAATTTACATTACATTTGTGGGCATGCTATTGCAGCTGTAGCATACCAAACATCAATGTTGCAAACACTGCAGGATCAAGTTCCTTCAGGACTATTTCAGTCAGAAAATACTATGCCTCTCCAAATCCATCACATTTGCAAGCATAATTTTCTTATCTTTCTCAGTTTGAACCAGACTTAATGTTGACACCAACACACCTTTTCAAAATTAATACTATTAGTTCTAATTGTGCTGCCACAGGATCAGTCTCAGCTTACTATTTCGAAGTGTCCATCTTACCGCTATACAACTTCCAATACATATATGCTCTACAGTACAAATGTATTATTTTTGCACTGTGACTTCAGGTAAGACAAGGTTGATAAGCACCAGATATAATAAAAGATTCTGATAAAACAAGGGATTAAATTTCCATATGTAGGCCCTGAACATGGTGTCAAGGCTCCCAGCGGAGACTGATGGAAGGGTATGGCAGTATTCACTTTTAACTGCTGATCTAACTTACCATTATGTATGGTTGGATAACCACCAAATAAAGACTGGGTGACTGGGTGAGCTGAACCATCCCACCTCTGAAGTATGAGGTAATACCCCTCAATGTTAGCTCTGCAAGCCTAGGTTTCCTCAAAAAAAAAAAAAAAAAAAAAAAAAAAAAAAAAAAAGAGTTCGTTTTGAAAGATGGAAGGAAGAACCATTTCAGGTGACGGTATAACTAGTAAGTTAAACACCCACAGAAGAAATAGCAGAATCAGGAATCACTTCCTTTGTTTTTCTAAGATAGAGATATTCTCCCATTTTCTAGTATATTTGCATGACCGTGACTCAAAGTTATTCTACCGAACCCAAAACCAAGATGACAAGTCAATATAAAATCATATTCATATACTGAAATACATTCAATCTGACATGCAGGATTAGTTTGTTCTTGCAGTTTTGCTTGGGTGATTATAGAAAAATAGGAGAAAGACTCAATACATCTATGCCTTTTTTCTCCACAGATCCTCTGCCATAGCAAGTGTGAAAAATATCTGTTGAATCTCTCCTGCATTAGCCACAAAACATATTGAATCTCCTTTTCAGGTGAGTGCTCCTAAAGGACCACATCCAAATGGAGCACATTATAGTCAGTTCCTTAATATTGCATCAGAGTTAAGCCTGGTTTTAAGGGATGCTACATTTGATTTCTCACTGGAACAGGTTCTCACGCTCAGACTGTTCGACTGGACAATTTCTCTGTCATCATCAACGTGTCCTCCCTAAAGCCAATGTCAACCTTTCTCTCCAACCCAGTACAAGACTGCTGTGGCCCAGTAGGTATGACTTTTTCTGTTGCCAGTGGAAGGCCATAGGCTTACTTTGTCCTAGCAGAGCAGGGCCCCAGGAGCTGTCTGGGCTGGCATTGGCTGGAGCTGCTCAGTGCTGGTTCTGTGGTTTCACCTGGCAGGGCTCAGCTGGCCACGGTGCAAGCACGCTGCTGGCACTTGCAGGAGCTGCCCTGGCAGCCACAGTAAAGCTGTTTACATAGCTGGCAATTGCAAACTGTATTGATAACCAATTTGGGTTATCAATATTTGGGTTACCAATATTTGGGAATATGGAATTAAATTGTCACTCGAATGACTGACCTATGATTTTACCTTTAATTGAGTACACCCTAATTTCCTTCATGTGAACTTAAAATACAGCTTACTTCCAAATGGCTCAGAAGCCCTGTTCTGTTAATTAAGAGCTACAGACCAACACAATGTATTAACTGAGGACTGGACAATTAGCTTTACATTATTATAGGAATGGAACTGTGTTAAATGAGCAAGAAGAGTATGTACTTTGTGGTGCCTTGACACAGCAATCTATTTCAGTGATCCTGGTGTAATATTGCTTGCAGAGAATTTACTGTAGATTTATGTTGGTGTTAATTAAGATCAGAATTTGGACTTTAAAGTTTAATCTACCTTGTTTTGTATACATATTTCATTATAACTGAGCAAAAAACTATTATTCAAATATTTCTATTATATAGCAGTGATTAAAATGCTTGGAGTTTAGTTACAGATTTTAGTATGTTGCATTCTGCTGAAAGTATTAAATGATGATTTTATATTTTATTCATGCTCACACTTGAGAAAAACTGCATGTCCAAAAAAGAGAAGGAACATTTAGAGAGGGGCAATTTCTCACTCTAATTTAGCTTGGGTACTTGGTTTCATTTCCCTGAGCCTGATCCTATGCCTACTAACACAAACTGATCATCCTTGAAAGTAGAACTAATGAGATCTTTTCTATGTTTAAAAATGTTACGCGAATATTTCACTTTTTTTTTTTTCCTTCCCCTTAGAAAAATCAAATTGTTGTCATGACTGCTAAGTGAATTGAAGCTTACATAACAAAATAAAGTTTTAGCTACCTAAGACTTAGTGTTTTAAAAGCAATTTTGGCACGTTAGAATTTGAATCAGTGAAATGCAATACCTAGTTTTTAAAATCATATCTTATTAATGTTGTTGTAGAATTTTTCTACTACCACTAAAAGAAAGATCTTTCTGGTATAGGATAAATTCAAATTCACTTGTCCATCAATCTGAAAAATCCAGAATATTCATGAAAGTAGCTTATCATCTGAGAAAGTATAGGCATGGCATGTTTCACTTCAAACTACTTCAAGGTTCTATTAAGTATTCCTGACTTAAAATATAGTGACTTAAATAAAGATAAGGATAGCATAAACAATTCTATCCATTTGCAGCCTCTAAGAAATGTAGTTGTTACTTTCTGGACAGCTCGTTAGCTGGTTTTTGATTGTAACTACAGAGTACGTCACAAAAATCAGGACCTTGGTCCTACCCACATCTAATATCACAGTCTGGGTAGACTGCTCAGAGGCACACTGCAACTCAGTATTCCTAGCAGGTAGCAGCTCCCAGATTCTCACTTGTCGAGAAAGAAAGAAGAAAGGACAACTACTACTCAAGATTAAACTAAACATCACTGTTGGCAACACACACAAACCAGCAGATTTTGAAAAATTATGAGATCCAGCATCTTCAAACTCTATCTTTCCTAAAGATGCATTGCTGCCTTGAATGTGCACTTACTACATGTATTGTCTCTTCCCACAATATTGCCTTAGTACAGAGCACTTCTCTACTTCTCTGGGACCATCGCCTCTGCTGGAGATGCCCTGCCACACACTGCCAAACAGCAGGAGCTTCTTCTCAGCTGGGGGGTGACTGAGGGAATTGTTAGTGCTTGGGAAAGTGCCTCCAATTCTTTTGGTCCGTACTCTGTTCTCTTCACTGTACTCTGTTCTCTTCAGACTATTCTATACCATGAAATGCTGAGCAGCATAAAAAGCATCCTTAACAGTACATAATCATTCTTGCAGTGTTGTATTGCTGAACAAGAAGAAGAGTCCAAACAGTCTGTGCACATTAGTCAAGCAATGTTGCTGAAAATAGAAAAAAGGGATTTTATTTATTCTTAGAAAAAATATCCGTGGACAGCTCAGAAAGTTAACACGCAGTACAGATACAGTTAGAAATGACACCACCACAAGTATTCACGTTTGCCTGTACAGGGAAAACGTTTAAACTAAACTCATTCAGTTGTAAACGTGGAAACTGTCTTTTCTGTCAGGATACTAGTAGAGCCAAGTATATATTATTTCCAAAAGCTCCAAGCACAAATAAGGTCCCTTGACTTAGAAAGATCCTTTTTTACATGGTGTGGCAGACAAAGGTCCTGCCTCTTTTGCAAGTCACACCCTTGCAGGTATTGCAGTGAACAGTCATTGCCCATTCATTACCTGGCCATTAGCATGACCCATCAGAAAGACTTGGTACCTATGAACCATCTCTTAATCTTAATTAAGAATCATTTCTTAATTTTCCTTAATGTGTCTCCTGCAGTCAGCAATCAGCCCCAAAACAGACAATTTTCTCTCAATTCCTTTTTCTAGCATGACAGTGTTGCTGTTAATTCCCCATTTCTCTCTCAATCTGCCTTCCAGAACTCCCTGCTGCTTTCCCTCATAAGCCCATACATTTTTCATCAACAGCTGACTCACATGCTTGTTTTCTCAGTCTCTGGACCACACAGGTCAGCCTCAGTTCAACTCTGACACCTTCTGTTCTGGACAAAATCATTACAGTTCTCAGGTAACTTTGACATAAGTGTGCATATCCTTGCGCACCCAATAGCAAATGAAAAGGATCAAAATGCCCCTCCTTATTCCTAATGATACAATGGTCAATGTATTTCCCAATCTTCTAATTAGTGCTACTGAGGTTTCAGAAACATGTAGCAGCACAGTCAGTCCAAGGAGTAATTTTTTCTTTGTCATCCCTGCCACAGCACACTATTTCTTTGTGCCAGTCCAATGATTTGTGCTCCACACTGCAAAACTGGAGACTTAAAGGGTGTTCAAAAACCCCTTTTTTTCTGTCCAGTGTTTTTTGTGTGGTTGGTTGGTTGTTGTTCAATATCAAAAACATAGCTGTTCCTTGCCCCTGTTCTCAGTATGGTTCCACAGCCGATGGGGTATCACAGAGATGCAAACACACAGACAGAAACAGGGGAGGGACAGAAACGAAGCTGCTCAGTTCCATGTTGCTGCCCAATGTTTCCAGCTACAGCCCAGGGCATGAGCAGCATGCAGCCAACCTTGACTATAGGAACAAGACATTATACTTCAGACACACAGAAGATTAAAAAAAAAAGCCAACGGGATATTGGCTTATACATTTTAGGGTACTTCTGATGTTTTAAAGTATACCAGGCAGTAAAAGGACTACCAAGGTCAAGCCTGCAGAACAGCAACTTCCCACCATACATCCCTAACACTCAATTACGGTCCTCCCTCACCAGCTGAGGACTTCCACAACCTAGGAAACTCTTGGGGCAATGGATCAGTTTTGAGACCCTACTCACGCATTAACAGACAAGGTTACATAGCAGAATATGAAATTAAAGTCCATCTGCACATCTCTATCAAAGCCAAGAGGACTCCTGTGTCACAAGTTATTATTTAAATGCCTCATCTCTAATGGGTGAAGCACTGTGAACATGATTTCCCCTTTAAAATCAGGCTTGTTTTGCATATTAACTGAAGTGGTAAATATCAAGTAGAAAACCAAAAACTAACAAAACAATAATGGACTCAAAACTTACAACTACTGTCAATAAATGGGGGCGGGGGGGGGGAAGGAGGAAAGGGGGAGAGACAGTTTTTGGTAGTGGTATTGTTTTTTTGCTTTATTTTGTTTTTCCCAAGGAAATGAAAAAGGAAAATTAAATCTAGGCAAATGTGTCCAGCTTTCAACAACAACAAAAATATATTGTTCCCTCTTCTGTTACTGTGTATTAAGGATATGTATGACTTTATGGAATTACTCCAGCAAGCTGTGAATGATGATGCATGAAATGAAAAATCTCAGTCCAGTGCACAGAAAGAATACAGAAAACAGTAGGCTGTCAACAATACACCTTGTAGAGCTGGATGGTTATACACCACATCTTTGTTGAATGCAACTATTTTGAATTCAGTGACAAGGCATATGTAAATAGAGGGGCACCTCCAGATACCTCCTGGACAAATAGATTCCAATTCTGCAAGACAGCACTGAATAATTAATGCAAAGCTTTTTTTTTTTTTTTTTTAATATCTAATTGAGTAATTGAGTAATATTTTCTGTTTCAGTTGCAGGCAGTTCTACATACAGTCAATTGGAATCTTTCCAAAATGATGTATGACGTTTTTTTCATTATAATATTGATCAGAACAAAATGTCTATTTATCACCTGTATTCCACATGTCTCTATTTCACTCATCTATTTGATTGGAAGAACAGGAAAATCCCAGATGGAGACAAATGAATCAACTCTCTTTGCAAACATCCAGCCACTGACTACAGTCTCTGACATGATACAAAGACCGATCTTGTATAAAAATTCAGTTCATAAAGAAGATTAAAATAGAATACGTTACAGACAAATTAAAAATAAATAAATAAATCTTTGGATGAACTATGGGAACAGAAGCTTCAAATCCCAAGAAGTTACCACACATTCACTCCTGCAAGTCAAATTTTCAAGAAAATTATATATGACTAAATATTTGCAAAAAAACAAGACAGGTTATTTTGCATGCATTCAATTAAACCAAAAAGACAAACAAAGAGAAATCCACCAATGCCTACAGAAGATGACAGACTGCAAAGCAAAGACACCAAGCAAGGTACAACAGATTTGTCTTTCCTTTGATTTCTTTGATGTATAATGTATTCTAGAGTTACAGCTGATTCCCTGCTACCATGGGAATTCAGGCCTTCAGTACAGCTGATCTTTATGTAAGCTACTGAGAAGGATAACATGAAGACTCTGTATATCCATGCTATAGGTACATCTGAGAGTGCTGGAGTTTGAATCTCCATGTGTTTACATGCAGGTTTTGAGCAACCTTTTCCTACACACAAAAAGCTCAGACTGGTTTTCCTTTAGAAGGAAAACCATCTCTCTTGTATGCGAGCACTCAGAAATAAGACAGTCTTCCATAAGTCTTGAAACAATATAAGCTAAGTACAATCATAGACACTACGAAGGTGCAATGAACACAAACGTTACTACAGATCCAGCTATCTTGCATACAGGAGCATAAAGCTAATCAGTAGCACATTCAGCGGACAAATCTCTGCTGGTAACATGTAACAAGACACAGATAAATAGCACTGCTTGAAAAACCAGGCAGATCATTTTCACTAAAACAAATGTTTCCCATCATTTCCATGCAGTATGCAAAAAACATTTGAACTAGTTTCATAAATTAATTAATTAATTAATTAAGTTCTTAGCCTACATTAGAAGAAGAGCACAGACAAGAGTAATGAAAAAGGGGTCTAACTTCTAAATTTTATTATTATTATTATTATTATTATGTGTAATAAACAGTTTTTGAAATTGTCACACCATTTTTGCTGTGCTTGCAG
The DNA here is from genome assembly GCF_964035555.1 of Netta rufina. Classification (NCBI taxonomy): domain Eukaryota; kingdom Metazoa; phylum Chordata; class Aves; order Anseriformes; family Anatidae; genus Netta; species Netta rufina. The sequence goes on along the minus strand of NC_140131.1, from coordinate 27,584,086 downwards.
ATCAGATAATGTATCACCACTCAGGTAATTTGCTAGCAAGGTTCAGAGACAAGACTCAGTTTCTACTAGACTGGTTTGAACTTTTTTTTTAAAAAAAAAAAAAAAAAAAAAAAAAAACAGAAAAAAAAGAAAGAAACAGAACAAAAAAATGAGCAACAACAAAAAACATCTAGTTATCAGTCACAGGCCCCATTTAAGACAAAACCTAGATGAAAAACAAGCCCAAAGTCACTGAAAAGCCACATATTTAATCAAATAAATTCTGGGCTGGAATCTAAGAATATTGTTAAGCAAAATTTTTGTTACCTAAAATGCATCAATATGTTACTCGTAAATAAATCTTGCTATATAAAATCTGTTTCCATTAAAAATATTTATATAGTATTTTAATAATGCCCCTTTCTTTCTTGGTTGAGATTGATGAGGCAGTACTGTCTGATGGTTATGAGTATTACTTTGCATCTCCCTTCAGGCTGCTTTGATATTATCCACTAGTCTGTTTTGACAGACCTGTTGAAGATGCTAGAATAGGACCTGAAGTTGAAACACCTGATGCATTCTATTTTTTTTCCTTCAAAAAGCTGCTTTTGCTAAAAGTCTTATCAAAAGAAAGAGATGGATACCACCTACGAAGTTCTCTAGTCACTTAGATTTCAATTAAGTATCATATTACTAAACACATACAAGATAAGTACAGGAGAGAAATACATGGTTTCCTACTTTCTCATTCACACTACTGGGACTTAAAGAGACATATCTAGGGCCAAAGTGAGCAAGACCTGAAGTACATGCTTAAAACATTTTGTGCACTTCGTAGAATGACCTTTTATAAAAATGTAGAAATACAAGTGACAACAGACTACTGCTCTTTCCATCAACTCCTCTGCCCTTGAGAGAGGATTATGTTTGATTTCAGCTTAGCATTGAGAAAGTAAAAGGGCAAGTCTTGGATACCCATTCAATGTGTAATTAGTATTATAAAATATAATTGAAGCAGGGTAACTGAAGCATTAAAAAACTGCTAGCAAAGATTTATTTATTTTTTTTTTAATCACTTCACCAAAAAGTAACTGTAATTCATAATTTTGGCCTTATTTGATACTTATTTCTGCATAAGGATTCAGATGTGTTCTCTGAAAGCACTCTCTCTGAAGAAGTTATACTTAATTGCTTTATTTCGCAAACTAGCATTGCCTGCTGCCACTGACACAGACTGGGCTAGACTGATCATTTATCCAAGCCATGTAGCACAGAAAGTAAAACCAAGCTGCAAAACCATACCAAGCTGAATGGCCAATCCTGCCTACAATTTTATTAAAACATCATGAGGACAGTTGCAGGAATCTCCTCCCTTCAATACTGAGAAGTCTTTAAGTTCAGCAAAGGCATGCAATTCTCCTGAGTAAAGTTTACAGAAAAAAAGCAAACGTGGTACATGGAGGCTAGGATTTTCCTCTAGCATGCTGTAGTCCAGCAAAAAAATCAATCCACAACTTCAACTTTGATCTGTTTTAGTTGAATCTTCCAACTTTCTAATCCATCATAGAAAAGTATTAGTTGTGCTTTTGTTTGTTTGTTTGTTTTTTATTAGCTTAATGTGGTTCAAATTATATGAATACGTTTTCAACAGTGAGCTTTTAGAGAGTTTTAGTGTTAGTAACTTTAACTGCAATTTGTGAAATTTCAGAGTTAATGACAGAAAGCCATTTTTCACCTTAACAGAATCCTCAGGATAGGATTTTTTTTTTTTTTTTTTTTAATCAATTAATATAGCTTTTTAGTATGTTATATTCAACATATAAAATTGGGAAAAAGAACTGTTTACTGTCTAACAGTCTTGCAAGAGAATACAATTTTAGTAAACCTAAACATTAAAATGGAAAATGGTGTGAGGCAGTAAAATTTTACAATTTTTCAAGAAAGAAAAGGTACCAAGTAGCAAGTTTAGAAATACCACATATGACAAGTTTTAATTTAATACAGCGTTAATATTGCAATAGAAATGTGCCACCAAAATAAATAAATAAATAAATAAATAAAGATTTTAATGAACAAATAAATATAGGTAAAATATGTCTAGCAATGAGAAATCAGCAAAGCTGATTTCAAGTACTCTCCCAGATCAAGATGTTAGCCCATTACTAAACTGAACAGTGTGCTACCTTTCATAATGCCCCTCCTCCTGCACAGCCTGGCATGTATAAACATTTTTTTCTAAGAAGCTTTGTTTCTAAAAGATGCATGGATAGCTGAGATTTCTGACATTTTTGATTGTTAATACATAGGTAATCACTATGAAAAAACCCTAAAGACATCAAAGAATTTAGAGCAGCAAAGACCTAGTAGGCTTGCCTTTCCAAAGAGAAATCCTGGGCATGGTAAAGACAGCATGACAAGCATCCAGAAGACCTGAATTTCATCCTTTTTTGCAATACTGAGCATCCAAAGCATGATATTGTTTATTTTCAAGAGTAAATCATCACTACAATCAATTTAAGAAAAACATAGGTTTTTATTATTATTATTATTTCAGAAAACTTATCTTTGGACCTTTTCCAGACTTTTACTCAGCCACCAGTCTTGCTACAGTTGTGGATCAAGTCTTCTGAGACCTAAGTATTACTGTAGTGCAACTAAAACTGTCACCTATGAATACCATATCATCAAAATATGTAGGAACTGTTTAGAATAACTCTGCAATACCTAACAAGTGATGCAAATTCCTTTTCAGCATAAAAGAATTCAGAATACAACAGCAGCTCTCCGAAGTTAAGATGTTAAACAGAAGTGGAGTGCAGAAAATACTCAGGAAATATTTATCACTATCTCTAAGGTAAAGAGAATAGGACAGTAAAATTAAGTCATAAGAACAGGTCACAGCCAATAGATTGAGAAGAATTTTACAAGAGGAAAGATCAAGCTGTTGTTTAGTAAACACAGAGTAACCAACAAGGGAAATATATTAAATTTGAAATGTCACCATTTTTAGTGTCTGAATCACCTCCCAACCCCACAAATACAATCTTCTCAAAAAGGCTAAATAAATTAGAAATCTGAACTAATAAAATCTTCTATGGTATACTGATATATTCATTTATTTTTACCTAACTGAAATTTTTGAACCACAGTTTACCATAGATAAATTGAATGATGCTGAACATCACAGGATATTCAGAGATGATTATTCAAGTTCCTAAGGGATGCTTTTTAACTTCTAAGGCAGATTTCATATAGATTTCTTAAATTGTAGACAGTTTAGAAGCGCACCAACTGATCATATTTCCCAGACCACTACAAATTTCATATTTGAACTACATGTAACTAGCTTCAATAAAAAGTCTTATTTTGTATTATTGACATTTGATGTGCATAAGCATCAAGAAAATGCCCAGTTTAACATAGTTTCCTTTTGAGATATTTATTCTTCCATGTCTCAGCAAGCTGTACATCCACTGTTGGCTCTCTTATAGCAGTGGCTGGATTACACCCTGCAGGTTTATTATCTCCATCTATCATTTGTTCTCCCAGGAAACATAATACTATTTTGTCATACTAATACAAGAAAGAATCATACCTCTGTGTTAGTTTACAACATGTCTTTGAAGGCAACACCACATTAACAAGTCAACAACACTCAGCACATGTACAGCTGTAAATGAGAAAAACAACTGTTAGTGTGCAGCCTTTTTCCTACAGAAAGGGATCTTTCAGCTTTTAACTTCCCACTCAGCAGAGATAATAAGACCTGAAAATAACTCTACTAAAGCTATCTACAAAAACAGTTCCTGACCAGCTTCAGGAGTCATTTTAGTACAAGAAAGGATAAATTATTTGAAAGAGAACTAGTCTGCCTCATTCCAAAACAATGCATAAGAAATAAAAAGTTGTATATAAATGGCTGTATATACATTGAAATGCATAAATTTCTCTATAAGTTCCCCTTTGCCCAATTTGAAATTTCATATGTTACACAAAAAGATTGACAAAAATATAATAAAAATAAAAAACGTAAGTTGCTTATTTTGGAAATAAAGTTTGAATAAGAAGAAAATCTTGCACCAAACCTCAGTAGATGATATGAGTAGCCTCAGGTGATATGGCTATCTGTTATTAGTTAGGCCAACGGCATCCTGGCTTGCATCAGAAACAGTGTGACCAGCAGGGCTAGGGAGATGATCGTCCCCCTGTACTCGGCTCTGGTGAGGCCGCACCTCGAGTACTGTGTTCAGTTTTGGGCCCCTCGCTACAAGAAGGACATCGCGGTGCTTGAGCGGGTGCAGAGAAGGGCGACGAAGCTGGTGAGGGGCCTGGAGAACAAGTCCTACGAGGAGCGGCTGAGGGAGCTGGGCTTGTTCAGCCTGGAGAAAAGGAGGCTCAGGGGTGACCTTATCGCTCTCTACAGATACCGTAAAGGAGGCTGTAGTGAGGTGGGGCTTGGCCTGTTCTCCCACGTGCCTGGTGACAGGATGAGGGGGAATGGGCTTAAGTTGCGCCAGGGGAGTTTTAGGTTGGATGTTAGGAAGAACTTCTTTACCGAAAGGGTTGTTAGGCATTGGAACGGGCTGCCCAGGGAAGTGGTGGAGTCACCATCCCTGGACGTCTTTAAAAGACGTTTAGATGTAGAGCTTAGGGATATGGTTTAGTGGGGACTGTTAGCATTAGGTCAGAGGTTGGACTCAATGATCTTGAGGTCTCTTCCAACCTAGAAAATTCTGTGATTCTGTGATTAACCTTACAGTGTATATTGTTGCATAACATAATGTATACACACACACAGAATGATTAAACTCTATGCACATCCCTATATATTTAAACTTTTAACCCAACATTTCATTAAGCATAGAAGACAGTGAGAATGATCTTTCCAAAGTCTGAGAAAAACAAAGGTAAAGGTTGTCCAAACACTATCGCTGAACTTTCAGCCCCAGGCTTGGATACGTCCATGGATTTCACTGAGGAATTGGTCAGCTACACACTCCACTACCACACACAGAAGAGGGCAAAGCAGCACAGAATTTCCCTTGTTCTCATCCAGACAAGAAAGATTTGATAACTGATGGAAAAATTACACACAATCAACCACAACACAGAAGTTTTACAGTCAGAAGGGCAGGTTTATGCTGTATTCATAAAAGATTTGGCATGCCCTGGCTCCAGCTCAAGTTATGCAAATCCTGGAAGATGGATCTGCAGAGGTTTTTTGCATTCACTGGAATTCAAGTTTGTGTGATTCCAAGCTCTGCTCACTGAGCTCTGCTTTCTGCTTGTTGGAACTGGCTGAGTGGTTCATAGCAATTTCTTCACAGGAACGGTTACTTAGTTTCCTTGGGTACTTGGAATTTATACATAAATTTATACCATAGGCACACATATTATATACCACATGCATGCATGCAAAGGCAAAACTGTGAGCATTTAACATTGTCAATATTTACAGGAAACCACACAATTCAAAGGAAGCTATATTTATTTATTTATTTTGCTACCGATAAAAAAGATATGCCAAATTTTGTGTTCCTAGAATTGATCTTAGAATTACTGCTGTGAACATACAGAAATTTAAAATACCAGAATTCTCTCAACCATGTGACTGAAAAACAGATTTCCTTCAACAGTTGAATTTGATTTTTATATTGATTTCAACTACAAAACATGACATAATTTTCACGCTGCTTTAGCTAACATATGTATTCACACTTATGGTCAATGAAGTGAGACTGTTAGTCCACGCAAACCAGCTGTGACTGAGCTGCACCATGTCCAAAACCTTCCCAACATACTGGCAACAGGGTAACTTGTAAATCGCAAGCCCAAGAGCCCTTGCAATAGGTGGCAAAATTTGCTCTCTTGGTAGCCTGATGTGCTAATTCCAATTTCAGACAAGTCTGGGGAGAAAATCATTGAGTAGCATCCATGTTGCAAATATTCCCTCCAGCAAGAAGTTGGTGTTACTGTCTGTGATGAAAACACAGGTGAAGACATAGGGATGAGTAAAGCTGAGAACAAAGAGACAGAAAAGTTTTTGTCTAAAAGTTTTTTTTTAAACAGGACTATTAACTTTACTATGTCTGATGCTTGGATCTTCCTTTTTCTCTTCCCTTAACAAACAATAAAAATGCACTTCCTTAGAAGAACATGCTCTCACTGGAGCTAGAGTATATTTTGTCCGTTTTGGGCCTTGGCTAAGGAGCACAAGTTTGTGAGCTGACATCTTAACAGTGCAACTCCACACTAAATAAACTGCTTGTCAAAAGAATGCTGAAAATTAATGCAGCAGGTAACCAACAGACTTGGGAATGCTTCAGCTGGAGATTAAATATGCCAGTTGCAACTCCCTGTGAGCCACTGGCAGAATGTTTGAGCCCTGCAAAGTTTTGAAGTCAGCAGGAAACAGGAATCCACCTAGCACATACACAGCACATTACCCTGACTATTAGCACAACAGTAGGTATAAAAAGAACAACAAAACACAAAATCTGTCTCAGTGTCCCTCCAGCAGGCTGACTACTACATTAGGTTACTACCCATTTTGGCATAGTGCTTGTACAAAAGAGACTTGCTCTTGTGGCCCCTCCCAGGGCCACAGAAATGTATTTGTTTTGAAGAAATGGCTGAAAACAAAGATCCTTAGAATCTTTTGATAGTTCTAGTGTTGGCTTTTTGCTGTTGTAGGTTTTTGTTTTTGTTTTTGTTTTTCCCTTCCAGAGCATTTTAGAGTGATTGTGTTCCTGAAAAATTTTTGAGATTTGCAAAGTGTTAGGGAAAAAACAAATCTTCAACTTACACAACATTTTTAGTTCCATAACAATAGTTCCAACAATAATATGGAACTATATGTTCCATAACATTTGAGCATAGCAACTTAATTAAGAAACTAATCTTGCTTCAGTCATTCAGCTATGTACTAAAACTGGAATGGCAGATCATCTAACCAGGAATGAATAGCTGGAGAAAAAAAATAAATCAGAAAATGAGACATTTTATATATAAAAGACATCCCAAGCAACAGTGGCAATTCTCTGTAGAACATGGTGACTGTTGGCAATTTCACCTAGAATGGTTCTTTGAACATCAGTCCACAATGTGGACTTAATATAGTTTTTATTCTAGTTAATATGTTTCATTTTTTTCCTCCTTAATTCTTCTGTAGGTATGTTTCCAACTGACTTTTAGATAGAATCTGACTGCCTCAATGGAGAGTGTTTTCTCACTTACACAGCTCTTCATTTCTGCCATATTTTTAGCTTTCCTGTAAAGATTATGTTTGCAAATCCTTTATACTGCACACTGAACAACTTTTGAAAGGAAAATGGTGAAATGGAAATATATTTAATACAGATGCAAATTTAACAAGGTATTTTAGGTAAAGAAGAATTTTTTTTATTTATTTATTTATTTTTTTAAGGAATACTCAATTGACAATTTTTCTTTGGGAATACAGGGAAAACAGCAAAAGGCTGTCCTGGCAAACATTTCAAATTACATCATAGTTAGGGCAAGAAGAGTTCTTCAAGAATCCAGGAAGGTTCTTTACCCTTTGATTATGGAACCTCATTATGCTATAGTGGAAGAATGAATTTATATTAAGAGTCTGTAATAGTCTGAGAGCCATGGAATTTAGTTCAGTTAACGATGGCCTTTATAAAGACAGAAAATCAAGTTCCACTAAATAAAGAGTCTGGAATTGTGATCCAAGGTGGAAAACAATATGGTCTTACAACAAGATTTGCATGTAAATCTCATTATAAAACCCACTAGTATTAATTATCTTCTTTGTTGTTGTTGTTAATTTTAACATAAATACTGCAAACACAGTCTTCAACAATTTACTGGAGTCAAGATAGGAAGCAATTTTCACTTGTAAACATTCTCAGCTATTAATTCTGTTCATTTTTATTTGTTTGGATAGAAATGCTACCTCAAACTGATTTTAACAGAGTTTAAGTCAAAATGTATTTAAAAAAAAATACAGAAAATTTGTGTATTTGTCTCTATATAAAAAAAAAAAAAAAAAAAAAAGAATTACATTTTATCATTATTTTGAATAAATATTAATCAAAGGCAGGATATTTGGTGGAGAAATTCTGCTTTATCATTTAACAACTCTTTGCAGATCTTGGCAGCTATACTCACTGTATATTTTGTTTTCAATGGACCAATATTTGAGTTTCATTGGCATAGCTGAAAAGGTCTTTCCTTTATTTCCCTTTAAACTGTCAATGTAGTCCACACACTTGATCTGAAAAAAGTCTCTATTTTACCCTGAGCAAGATGCTGCTGGGACAGAATACGTAGACAGGAAGGCAGGAAGTTTTGAAAAGGTTTTCCTTTTCAAAGGAAGACTATCAAACACATACAGAAATGACATTACACCAAAAGACACTAAAAATTGTTTTCAACTAGTATCAGTTTGTTTAAACACGTCACCAGAATGCAGGTTTAAAGTTATACTTATGTAGTACAAGTGCTCACAAGAAACATTTTCAATTCCTTGTATTTCTGGCTAAGTTACATGTCACATCCATTTACAAAACATAAGTCTTCCATCTTGTCACACAAAGCAGGACAGAATGACCTTTTAAAATCAACTTTCTCAAAACAAAAAGAACATAGCAGTGACCTTGCATTATTTAACCTATTTTACAATTCACTGGATAAAAATTAGCACTCCAGGGTATCAATTCTGAGAGTCTAAAGTGCTAATGCTTGCCATTGACAATCAAGAAGAAGGAACTCCTTATACTCTACCTTCATTAGGAAATGCTAACAGATCTTCTGTTTCTGAAATAAGACATTAATTCCTGCAGAGGTACATACTGTATTTCACAAAATAGCCTCACAAGGATGCATAGTACATAATACAAATAAGGTCCGTCAACTTAAAACAAAATTCATTCACGGTAAATTTTTGTGTGTCTGATCACTAGGGAGCGTGCATTTTTTTTTTTTCCTTTTACTACATAAAAGGATGAGGGAACTTTGACCTGCTGCTATACAAATCATTCCATGTTTCCTAAAGCATCCAGACATCACAGCAAGAGTAAAGAAATTTCATATAGTATCCAAAGATTAAGCATGAGAGGGATTTTCAAAACCAAAGCTTTCTAATGCATGTTCTGTTTTCCAGTTTCACAACTGTGAGCCTGTGCAGCCGAAAAGAGCAAAACTGGCGCACTACATCACAAAAAGGCATCCTGCTCTCCAACAGCCACTGAAAACACAAATGTTATACATTCTTTGAAAGAGACTACCTGCTAACTGTGGGAGAAGGGAGGGGAAAAAAAAAAAAAAAAAAAAAAAAAAAGAGTTTAAGCAAATATGTAACAATTTCACATCTTTGAGATTTCAATTATTCCCTTCAGGTTGAATGAAACCATTGAACAGATCCAGAAACTATCAGGAAGCAACAGAGACATGCACCACATCACAACTGCAAACCCCTACTCTCCCTCAGAAACAAAGCCAAAACCCAATATGCAAAGCTTATCCTACTCAGAACTTTCTAAACAAAAGGAAGTGCATCAGAGAGACCATAGGGTTCACTACAGGCCCACATCCATTTTCATACGCATGTGGCTCAGCAGCTGTGCTTACTGCTAAGTGACCATAACCCTGTGATATTCTAGTTGCACGCATACATTTAATGACTGATACTAATACGGTATACAACAGTATTACCTTTAAATGGCCTTTTTCTTTTTTTTTTTTTTTCTGTAACAAGGTGACTCCATTCTTTCTCATGACACTATCAATTAATACATTTCAAGTGAAGTTACACATTTTAATGTATCATTGATTTGATATAAGCTGAAATACAATCCACATCTCATGTATCAAAAAATGACATATAAGAATAGTAACAGTAACATACAATTAATGGATATTCATTGTATATTAACTATTTTCAGCTGAGAATAGACTCACCCGTCCTCTAAAAGAATACTAGGAGGAGGTGCTCCTCCTAGTTAATAAACTTTATATTAACTGAAAAATACTAGCAGCTAAGTAATTCCAACTTGATGGCATCACTTTAAGCAGACAAACTAATATTCCAACTACCTCTAAGCACAGCAGTACCAATCAACAGTAGTAACAACAGCTATTCAGGTTTCCACAGTGTTTGTATCACTGAGGAGTATTATCACCTTTTCCCATTATTCTTGGGAATAGCAACTATGAGGGCCAAACTCCAAAACAGATTAATATGCAGAGATATTAATCAACAGCAGTAACAGTGTAAATCATGTCAACTTCCTGCTTAATTGATTTTTTTTTAATTTCTTACATAACATATCTATGTATGAAAAGTGGAAGGAAGAAAATGTAGAAGCTCAAAGGAAAACGAAGAGTCAGGTAATTAAACATAAAAGGAAAAGCAATTGCCATGCTTACTTTTAAAAGTGCTTGTTTCTTGTTTGTTTCTTTGTTTGTTTTTACTTTTTTCCCTTATACTTTAGAAAACTATTCTAAAGTGCCTGAATTAAATCCAAAAAAAAAAAACAAAAAAAACCTTATATTTCAATAAATTTGATGATTGGGGATTTAAAATTCATTAGTTTAAATAATGAATTGGAAAGATTATTTTTTTTCTCTACCATTGACATAGATGTCATGGCATAAACACTGGCATCCATTCTTATCATGCCATAAATGCATGTTGTCCTCAATAAGAATAAGCTACATTTATAATTTCATTTTCTGTTGGGGCTTTTTATTTATTTATTTATTTATTTTTAAAATCTGTTTTTAACTAATTGGTACCTGTTTCTATTCTAGAAAGTCCATAAGACTTTGGTTTGGTTCAAGGCAATGAACCAAAAAATCAAGAAACACAGCAGGTGGCATTATTTTAATTAAACCCTAAGATGTGGATTTAGGTCAGGAAATAAATGTTTCAGTTAATCTTAGAGTGATACCAATTAAGTTTGCTGGTATTCTACCTTTTCAGTATGATTAATCCACACTATATCAGGTGGCAGAGTAAATTGCAATAAAAGCAATGTCAGAATTAAAAGTACAAATTAGAATGCTTCTTGCTAATCTATTTACTTGAATACAAAATCAAATCATCTCTAAGACCACCAGAAAAAAATGCACATACAACAATAACTACAACTCCAGTTTTAATGATGTCACTTTTTCTTCTAACTAATAATAATAATAATAAATACATTTAATTGGCTTAAATACAAGCATCTCTAAATGAATTAAAAACCTCACAGCAGTCAAAATTTGTAAAATTGTTCAAAAGTCCATGGAAAAAAAAGTTAAATAGAATACTAAGTAGGATAAGATGTAATGAAGCCTGTTGATTTTTTTGACCTAGAACAATGCAATTTGCTCTTTCACTGAATATGTAGATTCCCTAAGGAACTGAGTATCTGGTCAATGAGAATGATTTGATCAACTACTATAGAAAACTATGAGCTGCACTCACAGTTGTTTCACTTCCCAAATTCCATTTCATGGAACATATAAGTTACATTTTAATGGAACACTTGGCAGAAATCTTTCAAGAGTATCTCATAATAGAATCATAGAATATCCCAAGTTGGAAGGGATCCACGAAGATCATTGAGTCCAAATCCTGGCTCCACACAGGACCACCCAAAAATTCAGACCATGTGGCTGACAGCACTGTCCAAATGCTTCTTGAACTCCGTCAGGCTTGGAACCATAACTTTCCCTGGGGAGCCTGTTCCAGTGCCCAGACACCCTCTTGGTGAAGAAACTTTTTCTGACATCCAGTCTGAACTTCCCCTGATACAGCTTCATGCCATTCCCTTAGGTCCTGCAGAAACAAGTGTTCTCTTTTTGCATCTCTGAAATACCTATTCAGCAGTGCTGTAAAATACTAAACAGCAAATGGGTTTCCTTTTAGTAAATGGTCATTCAGAGTTTACTCTGGTCTTTTGCATATGTGGTCTTCAAAGTTCCCTTGAACTGCAGAACAAAGAAAAACCTTATCAGTGGTGGGGTGCTTTCATGCTAAGGTGATGCCCCTGATCCTATAAGCAAGAACATCCACTCCCCACAAACCTCATTGCATGAGAAGAGATAGTTTTTTCCAGAAAGTTAACAAATAAGAATAAAATCCACTTTCCATCCATTAATACCATTCACAGCTGCCTTGCATTACTAAATTAATGTTTACACAGAATCAAAATCTGTTGTGATTAAAAAACCTTGGCATTCATGCTCTACTTTAAGCTAGAAATATTTCCATTGGGTAACAAAAGCACTGGCACAGTGTGTAAAGAAAACTGAAATGGGGGCGGGATGGGGGAATTGGGAAGAAACAAACTTTAAGTAATAGTTTCAACATCATCTTTTAACAGAATGGATTTTGAAACAAAAAAAGGGTGACTTTTAGGTTGTCTTAGTGTTACTGTGACTACTTTCACAATATCGGGTGGACGCTTTCTAGGGATGCAAAAAAACCTCCTTGACCTTTAGCAAAATTTTAAATTCCCCAGACATGATCACTCTGTAGTGTTATATGGTTCACATGAAACTTAAGCAGATATAACTGAAAAGGCAGAATTTTATCTGCTGAATTTAATTTGAGCCTCTAGTACTATAAACAGGAAAAAATCCTGATCCAGTATTATTTAATATGAGTAAATCTCAGGTTTATTTAGACATACTTAGGAGGCTTAGCATTGTTATTAGTAGTCTAAAAACTAATTTCCAATACCAATTTACTTTAACACCCAGGAGCCTTGCAGTCTGCAGTGCATTTATTCCTGAAGCTAACTCTCATTAAGGTTACTGCCCCTTTGAAAGCACACACTCAAAGAGAGTTAAAAATGCACACACACATGGTCCCCTTCACAATATATCATCTTCAACAAATTGAAAAACTCTGGAACAAGTTTTTCAAGAGAAAAGAATTAAAAAGTGGTTCAAACTGGAAAACAAGATCTAACACAGTATGATTTTGCCAGATATGGATCACACTTGGCTAACCTGATAGCTTTTCTTCAATAGATTTTCAATACAACATAAGTGAAGTACAAAGAAAAGCTTATCTAACAGGATTTCAGATCAGCATTACAGATGGTGTCACATTAGAGGTAGTAGTAAAGACAGAAAATGAGGATTAGCAGCAGAATTTAAAACATGTAAGAAATTAAGGACTATGAAGGAGATAGAAAATGACAGCAGTGAAACGGAACACTCCAAGTGACAGGGACTTCAGAACTCTTCGAGGATTATTCTTGTGAAGTATTTTATTTAGTACTCTCATCAATGATGTGGACATAAATAGGAGCAAGCAAATGACATAGTACCTTTAATAAAGAGGAAGATGAAGTTATCAGTCAGAGAGATGGAAATCTTTAAGACAGCAGTAGAAGCAGCAAAATTCAGTAGTATAAAAGGCAGGTCATTAATCTGGCTAACTTGGAATTCACATATGGAAAGCATGTGAAGAAATGATGTATAGGAAAGAAAAGCTGATATTGAAAGACTGTGACTTATCAAAGTGGTATAGCTGCAAGAGAACCTGATATGACCTTAAGATACGTCAAGCAAGAAAAATTAAATAATTGTAAAAGGCATTCTCTGAATCCATATTCATCATGTTCATTAACTGTCTTGAGGAAAGAGTTGTTTAAACTAGAATTGGTAAAGAAAAGGACTGAGAGATTGAACAGGAAAACAAAAGAGCTGACAAGATTTTGTTTTGTTTTTCCTTTGGGGATGGAGAGGGTAAGCAGGGGGACTGGATGTTTTTTAAACCAATCTAGAAGTACTACAACTAGAGCCGAAGGGCACGCTATTCTAAAGAGTTTTGATGCCAAAGGTCTGTGTTGACAAAATAAATAAATAAACACAGGTATGAGCTGTCTATGAGTAAATTTAGGCTAGGAATAAGAAAAATCCTAAGCATTAGAACAAAGATGTCTTTCATATTTTTCCTGACTGCTTTGAACATGAAGCTCATTAAATTAATGAAAGGAATTACGTGAGATGGAATTTGCAGGATTAGGGGACTAACCTTGATGACATAAAAGGTTCCTTCCAGTTCCATATATCTATCACCTTATAACACATCAGGAGAAACTAATAACCCCTTTCTACTCCTAGAAACCAGAAACGGCATATATAATGGATTTACATTTAAAACCTGTCTTCTGCAATAGAGGTCAATCATTCTGAGGTCCAAAACAATGACCTCAGGGGAAAAACTTGCAATGACACATATGTAAAACACTGTTCAGACACAACCCTTTTGAATCAGTTGCATATTTTCAGCGTATCAGTTCCTCATTATTTTGAGACTATTTGTAGACAACTATCTATGTCAAGAAATAGTCATGGCAAATGCAAAATATAACTTTTCCTGATGAGTGGCTGACCTAAAACTACATTGTCTTTAACATTCCTTGTTCACAACTCATTATCTACAATATATTCCAAAATGTCAAGTAAATGCAGTAAAAACAATGAATTAGTGATCTCACCCTACACAAAGGAAGATGCTGAAGATAGATTAGCAACAGTGTGTATACATATTATCACTTAGCAGTAATCCCTGGAGTATAAATTAATGCTTTTAAAATGGATATGTCACCTGTTTGTTTAAGGGGAAAATAGACACCAAAAAGAAATTCTCTTCTCCCATTCTCGTTCCTTACCACTTCATTCTTTAACTCTTAGCCTTCTCTTCTGCTATTTACTCCTCCTGTTTTTTGTAGCTCCCTTTTTTTTCTAGCCCATTCCACTTTGCTTTTATGCTTGTTGGACAGCATGAGGAAGCCCTTAGTCCCCTGAAAGCTCTTCCCCTTATCTAGACCCACTGTAGTATTCTGCTGTTACCATATATGCAAACACATATATGCGTCACTTCAGTCACTAATAAGTTGCCCTCTCTCAGTTTTGTGACGAATGCAGACCTTGCAGCTCTCTGCAATGTAACAGTTTCCATCAGAATTTCTAAAAACATTATACACAGGCCCACTTTCTCTCACCATCATGAAGCCCCAGTTCTTTCTTAACAAACATTTGGCCTTTCAGCTGATGGACTTCAGGGATACATTGTGATGCTTATGTCTATGACAATTTTTCTTCAAAAATGTAGAGGGAGAAAGTGTCAACAACCTCTTAATGATCAGCATAGCCACTTCTCCTTTGTATTGAATGAAATAGGATGGAAAGGGAAAGAGAATTTGAGAAAGTCTGCACTTACTTCCACTGCCTCATTCTTTGTATCATTGCCAGGAAAAAAAGCAGGGGTTTTGTCTCTCTTACTCTATTCTGGATCAAGACATAAAACTCCTCATTTACCCAGGTCACCTATTCTGAAGTGTTACCACAGATCTTTGCCTTCCAACTCTTCTGAGGCCCTTTGAAGAATCCCTCTCTGCAATACAGAGT
The DNA here is from genome assembly GCF_964035555.1 of Netta rufina. Lineage (NCBI taxonomy): Eukaryota > Metazoa > Chordata > Aves > Anseriformes > Anatidae > Netta > Netta rufina. Next base: position 27,568,705 of record NC_140131.1, on the reverse strand, counting down.
TCTCCTAAAGCATGTGTGGCTGGTAAGGCCTGCTTTATACAGGAGATAAAATGAATTAAAATTCTGAGGGCTGCTATGCCACTTGCATTTGTTTCAGCCTGTGCTCATGTTATGCTCCAAAGAAACTGATAAAAGCAAAAGAGCAGGTACATTCTGTACTGTTATTCTGTCAAAACTGCATTAGAGATGAGAAATAAATCTCAAGGTGCATTACGTTGTTAAGCACGAAAAAAAAAATCATCTCTTTCTAAAGTCCAGTTACTCTCTCATTTCTAAAGCTGTCTCATATTGTAGAATTGCCCTATTTTTAAGTCACAAGTGCAAGAAACTTTACTTTTGAGTTGGAAAGAGATGAGCATTACACACAGTGTAGTATCCCATGACTTGCAGGGGATTTGGACTTTAGGAGTTTATGAAATCTGACCAGCAGTCTGTTAAAGCATATCAACAAAACAAGACAACAATCAAGAAAAAGAAAACACAACATTCTTATTCCATATAAGAACGAGTCTACTACAGGAAGGCTCATTTGGAAGTATGTCAGGGAATCTTCGTACTACCTCTGTTCTTCAGAACAGAACAGCTAGGAAGTAGCAAGAAAATGACAGGCAGACCATGAAGACACAGTCAACCAAGGATCTGGGATCTGACATTTTTCAGAAGCACATACAGTTTTAAAATACATTATCAACATACTGCTAGTGCACAGTACACCACTTTAGCAAGGAAGAACAGGTACTTAGAGATCAAGAAGCCACCTCTTTAATGCAGATCTGTACATTGCATTCATCAGATGAAGCCAATGTGCCTTGTAGAGGGCAAAGAACTACCACCACCTTTGTGTTGTTGTAAACAGCTTGTATACAAAACACACCCCAAGCTATGTCTTTCAGAGGAGTGAAAGGGAGGCAGAAGTGCTTTTTCACCTTCCCCCCTCCTCCCCCAGTTCTCCATTTTCACTTCTCTTGGTCTCACATGTTTTCTAGCATCTCTTGCATCCTACAGATTTCACCCACACATCCATCGGTATTACTGTGTTACAGGACACGTTTCAATTGTGGTCAATTACATCAGTATAAGATCATCATAATGAAGATTATGCTTCATTACCTCAGCAGTTCCTGGCAGGCTCTATTCCTAACTTCAGCTAGTACAAAAAGCACAGGGATCTTATTTCAGAAACATCAACGGCAGGAATACCACTGGCAGCATATGATAGAGAGAGGAAAAGCACAAAATCCACCTATGTAGCTTTGCATTTCAGCCCTCATTGATGCTCATATTCCAGATACACATCAAAATCCTAACTGATTTTAAGCAGTATCTTAACTACTAAAACTGATTTAGTAAACAAAAAACTTAAAATCATTTACTGTGATTTAAATTGCTAAAACGGCTTCTATTGGCTTTTCGAGAGCATTTGATATAAAAGCTCCCAGAGAAATGAAAAGTGCTGCACCTCTAATTTGGAAATTTTGCATCTCTTGGGCTGCCAGGCACTACCCTCAATTTCAGCTGCTGGCAATAAACAGCTTCAACGTGAGGGCTATTAAGAGACAATCATTCAGAATAAGTCTCATGGGTGACAGAGACTTTGTTGCCAAGATTCACTTTATAACTGAACAGACATATATGGAGAAAATACAACTCAACCGCATGGAATAATAAGACGTAAATAAAATCATCAATAACAAAACCAAGTGTTCTGTTTTACGCGTGTGTGAATTTATTGTAAGTCATGACTTTTGCAAGTAACCTATTAGAGACTTTATTATAACACGAAGACATGTTACTGAACCTAAAAATCATTCCTAAACAGTTTTAAATCCTACTCTCACATTGTTTTAACATGAAAATCACAGAATCATAGAATAGAAGGGGTCTTTCCACCACCACTTCCCATCCCCAATCTTTTTGTTCCTGTTTCTTGTCTAAAAATCCAAAGAAATCTTATAACATAAAAATTAAACTGATGTAGATATGGTAATAATCTAATGCTTTTTATCTTGTACATATGCAGAAATACTAGAAGTTGAACACTTTTAAGCCATCCCCCCTACTTCCCTCAGTACTCCCACAACATCTCTTTAAAACTGTGCTGCTGATTTTCAGAGTAATGCTGTGGCTCTTTCATGGAATAGCCTGAGGCTGCAAATGCTCCAAGTCCTCAAACATTATCCTTCAAAGTTTTTAGAAGTTTCTCAATTCTTTGTTTAGCCATCACAGGGATTCTCACACACAAGTTTCACATAACCAAGTATTTAAAAGAATTAACAATCCATCTGCTTTTATAAATAATTCATTACTGAAAAAAACAACATCTATCATGCTGATTATATTTCATTGTTAGGGTAGAGGTGTGCATTCTGTTAGTGGGCATTGACGGCCAGTTTCTCAATGAGTGCACAAACATTACTTGATTGACTTCAATAAAGACATTTAACACTGAATTTATCCCCATTTCAGTACAACTGTAGGCAAAACCAATTAAAAATAAAATAAAATAGGAGGGTTCCACCTGATTAAGTTCTTGCACTTTCATTTGAATGCCTCAAGATGAATAAGAAATGTAATAGAAGTTTAAAAAAAGTCAGGAAACATGCTTTTGAATCTAAGCTTTACTGGCTATTGAGAGCAAATCAGATATCATCAGTATTCTAACAATGGCTATCTGTCTGTACAAACAAAATTTTATTTGGATAGAGTAGTTCTTATTTCTCTAAATTCACAGCAAAAATATAATGTTTGACGTTCAGAAAGAATTAATTATATGGCAAATCAACTGCTGATGAGAACAACACTTTTCAAAATAAATGTTTGATTTTCAGAGTGTTCATGCTCTGAAAACATAATTAGGGAACAGACATTAAATACTTAGATTTATAAATCAGCTATGAAATAAAAGGCTGATTTGTAGCTGGACAAAGAAAAAAAAAAAAAAAAAAGGGCCTCACATGCAGAATTAACTGAGCAAATAGAAAAGCTGCATTTTTATTTATTTATTTAGTTAGTTAGTTAGTTTTTCATTCTATTGCATATTCTGTTTCCGAATTATGTATGGGTCATTGTGCCACTGTGGTGGACTGATTCTGGTGTCTGGTGGTCTGCACCAACAGAAAATTCCCCAGCTTCAATAAGTTTAAAGCCAGAATACCATTACTGATGCACGTTTGGAGAAGGACCTGTAATACTGAAGATTAACAAGCACTTCTGTTGTTGTTTCTACATTTCTATATAGCAGAAGAATTAAACTAAAAATATGGATCCATTTTACTATAGCCATTCAGAACTCTCTGGTATCATTAAAACCCTAAAGAATTATATCAGTTCCAGGCTCCTGCTCCAAAAAGCTGCCAAGAACAAAGAACAACTGTGACAGACATAAATATGGTTTTCCCCCTACAAGGGGATGAGGATAAAATGTTTTTAATCAGGTGCGTCTCATTTTCTTAAAATGGTATGAAGACACACAATAGAAGAATGAAAAGATCTCAAAATTCCTCCCCTTGTGCTTTGAATGCAGCCACACGTAACTGGCCAGAGACAGCAGCTGAAGGACAGACTTGCACAGAACTCTGTGACACAGTCCAGGCGCTCTGCCTGAAACATCTGATTCTGGTCCTGAAGGAGATCCACTGAGCATCCGTAGCACTTGCAGTAACTGGTTGTCTCTAGTCCTAAGTGGCCTGTCTGTAAACTTACCCATGGAATGTATGTTTGCAATTGCCTCTTTATTCTACAACCACCACCTTTTCATGGAAGGTAACTTTCCTCAATGAAAGTCCTACTCAGCAAAATTAATGACATGAGAAATGTGTCTCATTAGAGAAATGCTGTATCCACTGAACAATAAACAGGACAGATTTTTATCTCAATTATTCTGGAATAATTCAGCAATAATTTCACTGACTTTCATGGTATTAGTGTCATTCATTAGTTTCTCATGGATGTACTCCAGCATAAACAGGATCCGAATCAGGGTCATTCCAGTTTATGACATGCCTTGTACAAGGCTGACGTAACAATGTTTATTCAATTTCTGTGACTTGAAACTCTGAATTTTAAGATACCTATATACCTACTACAGTACTGCTCAGATTTGTAGGACTGGGAAAGAAATTTATTTTTCAAAGATGTTCATCTTGAGCAGAAATAATGCTTTAGTTTTCACTATAGTTAAGCTTTCAGTTGTGATTAAGTAGACCAGCATGAAAACTAAATGGAAATTTGAGGAATTTTACTTACTTGAGTTTAATAGCTTAATAATTTAAGATCACATAATTATTTTCACATTAAAAAACAAACAACAGCAACAACAACCAGCCAATCTTTTGGATTAGACTACCTTCCCTTTTAAAAATTAAGGAAAAAGCACTCTAACTTGTGATTGCATTAATGTATTACTCCACCACATAGAATAACATGAGCTTTTCAGACCAAAGATGACATTAAGAAAGCAAAATTATCAAGCCACGTCAGTGATTTATCTCAATTTCTAAATATTTGGGCCCTCTGTCATTCTTCTGTGCTTGCAGCTGAACATAAAGACTATATTTTTTTTTTCTTTTTCTGCTTTACTATTTTGGAGAAAACTTATTTATATTACTAAGTGTTTGGATAGTCACTGTGATTGTCATTATATGATAGAGTCCAGGAGTTATGCAATAATCATAGCATTGATTCAAGAAAAACTAACACTGAATGAAAGAAAACATTCCTTGTACCATGGGATAAAAGAAAAATTTGAAAATATTGTGAGGGGTAGAGCTTATACAAACAAGTTGAAGAAATATACACGTATAAAATTACAGATATACATGTACTTAAAGAAATCATTGGGGGGGAGGAGAGTCTGTAGAGATGGACATATAGAAATGTGCATCTAAATTCATAACATAACTTATTTGAATTGGTAAGAGCAGGCACCTGAATGCTAGCATCATACCTATCAACCATCAGTATATTGTAAGTAGCAAACAAAATTGTTGAGCATAAACTTTTCCAATTAAGAGCTTAAGATCTAGCAGCGCCATATTTACAGACATGAACCAGAAGAGGAAGTTCTTGAATAAAGAAAAATTAATGTCATGTTCGATTTAGTATTGGTAGTTGAACATTTTTAATAAGAAAACCTGTCTATTTAGCAGTGGTATTTAATAGCTATTTTTTTCTAAAATCTTTATTCAGATCTCAGTATCATAACTACTGCTAATAATAATTTCAATAGGTCTAATAATTATTTTGTCTATTACTATCTAATAATTAAAGAGCAAAAAGTAATTTAAAGCATGCAGTGTAACAGAGCTTGACACATACAGCTGAACACTGTGAAATGAAATAAAATAGCCTTCATCTATACAAAACCTCAGACTCAACTCTCCCTAGATCTTCCAATAAGATATTCATCCAGGGGATTAAATAATTTTATGAAGTAATTTTATGACCCCAATTTTGGACTGTTTTCCATAACCTTTTACTGTTACCATCCCTGTACTTCACTTTCCTCATGGATTGAACAGCTGTTTAGAATTTAGATACATCAAGTTTTGATGAGAACAATTCGTCTTAATTTCTGGTCAATTACACCCAGTGAAAGTCACGATCTCCAACATTTGCATATACTGAACAGGCAATATGAAAGTAATCAGAAGACGACATAGGGAAAGCTCATCTATTCTATAAACATGGTACTAAAAGATAGGTAAATTACAGATTTCCATGTGCCATCCACTCTGGCCTTTATCACCATGTGCTCAGAAGGCATTTGCAAACTGTCCCATGGGAGGAACCGTAGGCACTTAATATTGGCCAAATACAGGTCAAGCAGGAGACAGTCTTTAAGCAAGTTCCTCAACTACCTCCATTACCAGGATCTTCTCCCAGTAAAAGCCCTGGGGCAAAGCAGTTTGCATGCATAGGTCAAACCTTTCTCAAGTGTTTGAAGTGAGTGTGGCTTCTACTCTGCATACAGCCTCTTGTCTTGCAAGAGTCCATCACAGCTAAGTGCTGCATGATACAGAAACAAAAGTTCATGCTGCTGATCTAAGTCATTGCCACAGTAAGGATATATTTTTCTAATAACAGCAAAGGAAAAAGAAAAAGCACACTACACTTGAATAACCTCTATTTGTAGGCATTGTCATGGTTTTAATTAAACCACAATCACCCATTAGCAGTAGCACGGAGTACTTACTCAACACACACCATGCAGCAGTTTTAACCAGTCTTCCTGGCCCATCAACTTACAGTTCACAAATCCTGATCTTTTGCCGTATATTTCTGCTTGTCTACTTGTATGTCTGGAAGCTATTTCTTGATCTTTCTAACTGACCAATAACAAAGCTGTGGCTTGATTTGTTGTCGTAGATGCTATATTTAAAGAAAATTCTCATATCCTTATTACTGAAGATAAGAAAATGGGAAACAGTCCTTCTGAGAGCCTCTGTCAGGTTTCATACTCATCACAAGCCAGCTGGTGCTTAAAATTAATTACAATTGGTTACCTTGGCAACACTAAATCATGCTTGAAAGTTTCAATATCATTTATCCTTACAAGTTTCCACAGCAATTTCAGTTGTAAGGGTAAAAGACTGGGGACCAAAGTTCAGCAAAAAAAAAAAAAAAAATAAATCTGAACTGCCACTACATCAGCACCCCTTTCTCTCTCTCTACCTTGCATAAGAGCATTCATAGCTTGTTGCATTGTCCTTTAAAAACATTTGAACTTTGGATATCTACCCTTAAAAGGCTATTCAGCAAATGCCTGCTGTTCCCATTAGACACCTACTGTTCAAGTCATAGATTCTTAGATCTCTGCTAAATTGATATTGATTTTATATGTTCAATTAAAAGCATACGATAACTGGGTTGAAAGGAAAGACAGAGGAGCTTGTATGTTATTTTTAAGTAAGGTAGAAAACAACAAAGCTACTTTCAAATACATCAGTCTCTTCTGAACAGTCAAAATTTCCCCAATGATTTAGGATAAAAAAGCATCAGGAGAACATTAAGTCTTACTCAGTTCCTTACATTTGGAATAGAACCTTCATTTTCCCAGTAAGATGGGCTTTTCAGTATATAGATTTTCCTGAAGAGTGGGGGCTGGCAGGTTATAAGCTCTGTACCTAAGTGCTTGGGCATACTTTGATAACATTCCTTTTCCTACGTTAGTAGCTTTGAATGATTTTTAAGTTAAAGTTGGTACTTCCCCTGCAACTGCCAAATTTGTAGCTTTTCTACTTGCTAATCTGCTGTATGACCCAACACAAATGCATATTCTCATTTCATAATCCACACCGCAAATAACCTACCCAGATACCCTCACAATAATGAGATCCAATATCCAGATGGATGCAGGCACTGACACTCCAGAAAACAGAGAGAATTTCACTAAGTTCTTCCCCTAGCAATTTTAGTCTAGAGTGAGGATAGAAGAAAGTAAATTGACAACTTCTGATCTGAAGAATACAATGATTTCCATCAGGAAAAATACCAGCATAAAGTAGCATAAAATAATGTCTATTAGAAGGTGAAGGATGCGGTGTAGTTAACCCTACCCTCAATAGATGTATGCATAAAGGCAGAGTTTTGGAATCTATCACAAAAGCAAGTAAAATGCATTTCTTGTAAGCTGATATTTAAAACATGTCCCCTCTTTCATTATAAGATGTGAAAAATATGCTCTTTTGCATTTTTTCAGATCCACAGAAAACTGGAACCATAGAGACCAACTGAAACCATAAAGACCAATGAAATCTGTATTAGACCAAAAAAGTAGACATAGCACACTAAGTTCCTCTTTCTTTTTAACATATTACATAGAATTTTTCAGGTATTTCTTTCACAACTAATATCATGACACTTAAAATTAAACTATTTGAATAGTCAAAAAAAAAAAAAATTATGTGTTGCAGTGTAGGTGCAGGCTAACTGAACACTGACCTTTCCCTGCTCCTACAGTGCTGCTTTCACTGGCACAAAACATAGAGAGGAGTAGGCTGATCAACACCAAGTTGTGAGAGCATGTCAAATACAGGGATAGAAAGGCCTCTATTGTCCGGCAGGCAGAGAAAGAGATAGAACTATAGGGCATATAATTAACACACAACATTCCCCCTGAACATGGATGAAAACACAGGAGCACCGGCAGGTGAAGTAGATGCACCTTTACTTGAAGTTATTAATTCATACAGCAGCATGTAACTGCTTCATTAACTCCACAGATCTGGGGCTGAGATGCATAGCCTTGCTTTGCCCTTTGGATGCTATTGCATTCCAATGCTGTCTTTCATTACAATTATTATTAATTAAGGACTAATCAACAAGAATAATGACTAAAGAACCGAATCACTATCATAATACACAATACTTATGATAGTGAAAGTTTCTGGGGTAGTCACGGTCTATCAGAGTCTGTGGAGCTTTTTTAGCTCAGTTCAAATGGAAGCCTTTAGCTAAAAATTATTTAAAGCTCACTTCCTCATTTCACTTTGCCCCCACACATCTTTCCTTGGCTACACACAGCTTTCAAGAAGCATTTTGAATTTTACCCTATGATACTTGCACCACTGCATTGCTCACAAATAGAAAGAAAGAAACAGTGTTTAAAACCTGACCAATTTTTCATCTGGTTCTTATGTATCATATAATCTACCAGCTATACTATTTCAGTTAGAGATTTCTTTAGATGAGAACCACCAACCAAGCTGACATGTCCACTAAGGTGGATGACATCTTTAAATTTCTCTCTGCTAACAAATTATTAAAATTGCAGTTTGGGCTCAGATCTTCTGTGTGACAGACTAGTATAGTACCTCCACTGTTTTACCTGGCTCTCTGTTTATTTGTTCTTAATCTTAGGCTGCATGTATGGGTATCTGCCCTCTGTGCACATTGCTCATCAGAAAACTCCAGTTGCTATGGTGATTGCTTAAGAAAAAAAAAAAAAAAAAAAAAAAAAAAAGATGAATTGTGAAGGAGATGAATAAATGACCAATATCTAAAATGGGAAAATGGTACTTAAGTTTCAAGTTCTGATGGGACTGTTTGTGAAGGACTATATTCTCATTTATGAAAAAGGCAGATCTTTTCTTCTATTAATTTTTCCAGATTAGTACCTATGGTGGAAGGGATTATAAAAAAGGGTCAAGGTGAAACAGTGGGGAAAAAAAAAAAAAAATCTAATATTAATTCTGTACTTACCTAAGCATGTTTTTTTGTTCCAGGATCTATCAAAGTGGGACAAAATTACTCTCATAGCATAAAGCAATATAAATCACAAGGAAATTAAATAATATGCCCAAGGCCAAAAAGGGTCATTGCTTCCTGATACCTGAACTCAATCACTCTACATTACTGTTTCAGATAAAGATTTAATATATTAAACTCCTTAACTTGACAAAAAGGTGCATGTACACAGACACACTTCAGTATATTAGGTAATGAATATTTATACACTCACACAATTTACAAAGGAAGTACAGAATCAAAATCCAATACCTGATCAAAGCCAGCATTTAAGGCTTTACAATCCCCCAGTTTTAAGCTTAAATTGTCACAGAGATGTTTCCCTCAGTGAAACTAAAGAATACAATGTGCATTGGAATACTTAGATTACCTAGATAGTGCTTCATCAACTGCCATATCTCTCTGTAACTCCATCTGCCTTACTACTGCCTAGGAGGTAGATGACTGCAATCCTCTGATAGCCTCTTAGGAAGAATTTAGAGTCCCACAGTGTTCAAAATAAATTAGTGAAACTTCAGAACATCAAGTTTCTACTCCATGAAAGAGGAAAAAGAAGCTGAAGTTGGGACTAAGCCCCAGGTCACCAACATAAAAGGCAGCATCAGCAACCCCTCAGGGAATCCTGTGCCTTCAAAGAGTTTCCAACAGTTAAAACAATCACTTAAAATCTAGCTGGCTTGCTGCAAGTTGAATAATTAATATGTTATTAAAATCAACCACAGAAATAGATACCAAGAGCAGCACCTACTTCTAATATTCTATTATTGTTTTACACAAACGTTCACTGTTACTACACGAACTTAGAGGCACTGTGGTTAGATAACTATGGTTATCATTAGAAGTGTATGACGTTAGTTCAATGAATTATGTGAGGACAACAGACACATTTGAAGACAGCTCCACTGGCACGTATAGGAATCTAATGCCTAAGTAAAACTTCATTACTGGCATCATATCTGTCTAGTTTTGTGTAGCAGAGGAGGTAACTGCCTCTCACTCTAGCACCTTATGCCTGTCATAGCTTTAATTTTGGTGGATTTAATCAACATGCTAATATTCTTTTCATTTTAAGAGATTCATCCACTGAGATGCATCAATGCTGGCATGTGATAAACACTCCACTAACTGAAAATTGTACCAAAAGATCAAAACACTTGTATGCTTCAAAACAGCTGGATTTTTTAGTACAAATTTATTCCTTATTCACAAATTTATAGGAGAGTGTTTGCTTTTCAGCAGAAGGGAAATTTGCAATAGCTTTCACTATACCATTCTGTTTCCATAATTAGTGTTGGGTTCTTGGTCTCTCTAGATACATAGACTTTGTTCTGATTCCCAATTGAAAGAACAGGTTGTAAGCTATATATTATATAAATTATCTGAAAAGTAGCCATCATCTTCTCATTACTATAAGGATAACACAGTATGAATTTAACCAGGGCATTCATACAAAATTATGCTATTCATGAAAATATTCAAACACAAAAATGGTCTCACATACTAAGAAACACCATGGAGATACCTCTTTCAGCTACCCAAAGGGCAATCTAAACTAATGAAATAGAAGAGTCTAATCTGAAAAATATTTAGACAAAGTTTCTGGTGAACTGTGCAATTAATGTCACTGTCCTCATTTAACTTTAAAACCTAACAAAAAAAGTATGGGTTAGGTTAACTACTTTATCTGAGTGGAAGAAATAACTCTTATTTTCTTTCTCTGGTTTCAAAAGGCAGAAACAGGGCAGCAGTGCAGGCAGAAAAAAGAAAAACTATTTGGCAAGAGACAGGTGATTGTAAAGCCCATTACAATTCAGAGAACAAAAACTGCTTCAGCTACATTTTAAGTAGATACCTTCAGGTACCTTGTGTAATTTATGGATAGCTGCAGGTCTAGAAGCATCTATGACAGCCGCAGAATTCCATTCCTCTAATGAAGTTAACTAAAGGTATTTAAAAATGTCATTTCTTAATCTAAAACTGAATAAAAGCCATAATTTCTCTTATGGGTATTTACACATTTGAGATGAAGTGACTGCACAATAGGAATCCTAAAAGTAATTACTTGCCATACATTTATATTCTAGCTGAAAGAGCTAGTACCTGCTGGTTTCCTTTCCTATAGAGAATTACTTGAAGGTTTTTGCATTCTCTCCTAGGGGTGAAATACAATAGGAATCTACAGAGAACATCAATTTTCTTCACTTTTGTAATGTTTACAACTTCCCTGTAGTATTTATCAAGAAATATACAACTCCCCATAGTTAGAGCTGTGCAGGCTAACAGTAGGCATTCATGGGGTTGATGGAACTATTGATCATACAAACATTAAAATTATGTCTCCTGTAGTAAACGCCAATAAAACAGAGGTACATTAATCAGGAAATCAATATGCTTGTCAATAGAAAGGCTAACTTTGACAATGTAATGCAGCAGGCAGACCTACTGATGGTGGACCAAAACACAAGTAACCCAGGTAGTGACCTTTCTGTTTGACTTCTAGCTGTGATGAAATACTGAATGAATAACCGGAACATACAGAATGAAAGGAAGGAGTAAAGAAGTTGGCTGTTTAAATCATTCTGTAGAAACAAACTAAATTTTTCCTACAGTGACCTTTAGTTGTTCACTTTAAAGCAAACAAACAAAACAATCTCAACAAACCATCAACCTGCTCTCCCCAAATAATAATAATTAAAAACACCCTAAAAAAAAAAAAGTAATAGTAAAAACCAACAATGAAACTCCAGCCTTCAGGTTTATGGTTTTTATTATGTCTAACAGACAGTAACAGTAGAATAAACTTCTAAAATTATTTGATGCTTTGAGGAAAAACCAAATCATTTGTATCATTTGCCCTTTAAAACTTTATTATTATCCTTTTATGAAACAGGTTCATTATTCATGCCTTCAAAGACTCTTTTAGGTAGAAGCTGTACTTCAGGTGTGATCTGTCTATTAGATTTGTAATAAAGAAACACATTTTCCTGGATAAGAACAGCATATTATTTTGTCATCTTCTTTGTATGGGTTAACTGAAACTACCTATTTGAATCCCTGAGGACAAAGTTAGACCTTAACAGATGCTACAGCTTATCTGAGCCCTCCACCCTGAATAGTTCAGACTCAGCACTAGGCTGCAAGCTTTGGAACAATTCAGTCTTTTTTTTTTTCGTTTGTTTGTTTTTGTTTTTCCATTTGTTAAAGGACACCAACTTACTGACCAAACACTTAAAAATATATGTGAAAAGCACAATTCTAAATGAGTTAATCGAGAAAGTTATTTTCTGAGTTATACCTAAATACTTTATATATTATTTGATGAAAATACACATTAATTTGTATTCATTATTTAATATGTGTTAAAAATACATATTAAACAGAAAGAAAAAAGACAATAGGCAGCAGGTGATGTTGCAAATGTAACTATAAAATAAATAACATGCAAAAACAATTTTACATGGTTTAAAGGTGGCTTTTTTTTTTTTTTTTTTTTAGAATTTCAGAATATTTGTTTGGAAGGATAGTTGTGACTTTGTGACTTACAGGAAATATTTTGAAACACTGTAATTCTCTATGACATAAGAAAAACAATTCCACCCATTACAACAAAATATTTGTGATAAATACAGAGATACAGATCTTTCTTGTTTTAAGCAGCTGCTCTGGCTATCTCCTAGATCTGTTTTATATGTAAATCATATAACCATTTTCACAAAATGAGCAGTCATAAAAGATTTCTGACATTCTGTAACTCTCATTTCACTTCCACATCTCAACTAATATGTTATATACCAATACGCTTTTCAAGCATGCATTACTAGTCCTCATGCCAAAACAGAAAAAGCTATTCTTGGAGCCAGACACAATATTTTCAGTCTCATGAAATTTACTCCAAAAACAAAGATGACAAAAATCTCTCTCTCCATCACCATCTTGAGAATAAAAAGCTGTGGATTCATTTTAGGATTACTTTTATATGTATGTTGAAATAAAAATTGATCCGACACTAACCAAAATATACAGGAATTCTACAACATAAACCTGCATGTTGTTAATAACTGATATATGGTGGTGAAGTAAGTAATAGTGCAACATCTCTAAATGTTGTACTCCTAAAATAACTTGTGAAATGAAGTTAATTTTCTCTTTTCCTCAATTACAAAAACAAACAAAAAAACACATTGTTTTGTCTCTTTGTCAATGACAAAAATGACAACTTTCATTTTCTTTCTTTGCCTATCTTTTTTTTTTGTTGTTGTTTGGTTGGTTGGTTGTTTTTTTTAACTGTTACTACTCTGGTGCTAAACATTAACAAGGCCATACCTGGCACAAGCCTAAGCAGTTATTTTTAGGGCAATTTTGTTTGAGTATTTACGAGCTTACATAAAACATCCTTAAGTATCAGAATTCTGATGCTTGTACCTTGTGATGCTCCAGGTTCTTTTAGAGTGAAATCTTGAAAGGCAATCCTCCTCAAATAATTCCAAAGTCAAATGCTTGATTCAGACATAAACAATGACTTTGTAAATGAAAAAGTTTGGAACATTTGCTCATCTAGGTGCACACAGACATCATCACCTCATAGCCTGATCTCATTTGTTGTTTATGCTGGTTATTATACCAGTGTTGCTGGAATAGAAAAACATTCCATGGCACTAGAAACAGATATTTTAACTAAGATTAATGTCATCCACTGTGATAACCTCTCTCCTATTTCATTTACATTTTTGTGCTGGTATGTGGGATCATGAAGCCAAGCAGTTTCTATCCACTCCAGTGTTTTATTGTTAGACAAGTTCCTCCACTTTTGCTTTTGGTCAACTCCCTTCATTTTCAAAATAATTCCACTCAAGCCTGAAAAAATGTTATTTTTTGTTGAAGATATTTATGGAGCAGCAGTCACCATGCAGGATAAGTGCTATAAATTTATTTTTATACTTACCACTTTATTTCCCTCTCAGACACATATACTGACCCAGTTACAGTGCAAAATTAATATGTACTTCATAACTGAATACAGTTCTAGTTTTGAAAACCAAGTTAGAGAAAATTATGTTGGAGAACTAAGGTTATAAATTTTTTTTCCCATGACAGGTAATTATAAGGACATTTATCACTCACCTCTCACCATAGAAAAATTGCAACACAATCTAGTTCAGCAAGAAGACAACTAGAATATAACCAGTTTATCAGAGCTTCAATATGTTTGGGGTATGATAGCAGCAGACTCTAAAATCTGCTGGCAAACAGGAAAACTTTGAAGAAGCTTGCCTTCATCCAAGTCTCTCACAGTGTCCTTACAGCTTCCTATAAGCACTTTTTCTTTAGAAAAATTTGTGTTCACTAAAACTGCTAGTCACAGAAGTGACTATATAACATGCATGAAGCCATAATGATCATAAGCTTTTGCCGCATGAGCTTAACTAAAACTCATTTCTTTGATTTGGCTATCCAAAATCATCTGCATCACTCTTCATATGAGAACTACAGAGAAAAACGTAGAACTTCAAATTGAATCTATGACTGTGAAGTTTAACTGATGAGATTGTTTTATAAATTAACTAGGGTTACCACAGTTGATTCCCTCTTAAAAGTTGCATACAAAAATATTAGGTATGCCTTTGTTACTAACAACAGTGCATAATTGTACATCATAAGAAAAATAAATCACTCAGAACAACATGCCAGCAAATTTGAGATCAATGTCAAAATACACACAAAAATGCAAAAGTGACATCCTCCCAGTGTAACTGCATATTTAGGAAAGTTTGCCAAGAACATGAATTGCATGGAAACACATCAGATAGTAGAAAATTACTCTAAATAACAGAAAATGGTCAGGGAGGTCAGTTTTCCAGGGCTAAAAAATGAAAATACCTGAGGTAATTTGGGAAGGAGACAATTGTCTTATGTGAAGTTGTGAAGACAACAGATATTTATAAGGGGATGAGGAAACACTTTAGATTACAGGTTCTGGAAAGCATGTATGGCTAAGAAAAGAAAGCCATGTAACTACACAGTTTGAAGATCAATTTTTGTTTTCATTTTGTGCTACTCAAGCAAGTTCACAAAGAGGAAGAGGAGAAACAGTATTTCATCCCAGGGCAGCAAAACATAAATTTCCTTCTTGTCCCAGTTATGATCTTCCCTTCTTTCACTTCTTAGTTTTAACTAGACATTAAAAAATCTGACAAACTGATTTAATGATAACATGCATAAATTATATAACATATAACTGAAATAGTAATATAGTAAAATAGTAATATAACATATTACTGAAATTGGATTGTGATGTATCAATAAAAATGTCTTTATATATAATTTACCTGGTATTTTTATTTTTTGAGCATTTGCTCAGAATAGGAGACAACAAACATTGCCATTTATAGCTATGCTTCCTTTAAAGGAGCACCACAAAATGTATTTGCTCAAAAAACAGAACTCTTTGAAAATTAGAACTGTAAAGTAACTAGGATTTTTCCACATTCAAATCTGAAGTTATCTATAAGCTTCTGATTCAGACGTAGTTTTGCACCAACATAATCACATAAACTAGAAAACGCTTGAAAATGAATGTTAACTTCCAGCTGTTTCTGACTTCTCATTCAAAAAGGTGTCAGCTTTCCAGTCATAATACCAGCTGCAAAGCAGTAGCAATTTGTAAATACTATCCAAAGAGAAACAGAAATGTTTTGGAGAAATTCAGAAGTCCCCTACAACCAATTAGACTTTGTCATATCACACGTTCACTGACAGATCTAGTAATTACCTGTAGAGCATCTAAAGACTGAAGAATGAAATCTTAAATGTCAAGATTGTTACTTTTATTTATTTCTTCACATAACTGTAAACCTATCAGTGTACACCACAAAAACATTCAAGCTGCTTTAATAACTAGCTGTCAACTGTAGTTACTGTGTCTCCCCTATCAGTAATAACAGAAAGATCTGGGGCATTCCATTAGAACTCACATGTATTTTTTTTTTTTTTTCCTTTTGGTGACAATTAGAATTGATTCATGAAAAAGAGTCAGCTTTTTTTTGCTGTTGTTGTTTCATATTTTTTGTTTGTTTTTCATTTGTTGTTGTTGTTGTTTTTGTTTTTACTTGAATGTAATTGATATTTTAGGCTGACATTTACAAGTGTTTGCCTTCTCACAGTACTCACATGAAAACGTGTGTCCTGAACAGGAAAAATATTATGTAAATATATCAAAATATTATCCCTATTTTTAACTCTGCTAGAGGACACAGGCTTTACTAGAAAGTGAGTCATTTAGAGGCTAACTTAAAACTTAGAGATGACAGTGAAACACACACGGATCTTAACTGAGATAGGAGATCTGCTATGCTCAGCACTGTAGAAATACATAGAAAAGACCTGCTGGATAAGGGAGGGAAATTATTTCTGATTTTCATTTTATGTCTATATACATAAAAAAAATAATAAATAAAGGAAATGTCATGGGACACAAAGACCGTCAGGCTGGCAGAGACCAATACTAATCAGGGTATTTTTCCAACAGCAATGCAAGATTCCTAGGGCCTTGGAAATGAATGGAATAAATAAATAAATAAATAAATAAATAAATAAATAAATAAATAAATAAATAAATAAATCCTTTCATGGCACATATGAATCATCAGTTTCTTCAGGATATTGGATTGATTAAACTGTTTGAATGGATTGTCTTATTTATTTCAGCACACATTCTTTAAAGAAAGAATTTCATCATCATAAAAAATGTTTTTTTTGAGTTATCTTGGCTAAAGCTATTTTGCACTAAAACTAATCTTTTCCAAAATGTCTCAAATTCCTTATATAACAGATAAGAGCTGAGCTCAACAACTCACACCTCTTCATAAACTGAACTCTTATTTCCAGAAATATGGATTGAAGGCAAATGCAAGGCCTATGCATGATCATTCCAGTTTTATTTGCTGTCCTGAACCTTTAAACTTCCACTAAATATCTTTAAGAGAAGTGAGAAAACTAGAAATGAGAGAAATCGTATTCTCTAGTGATGAAAGAAAACATAACACCAAGATGTTGTTAAAAAAAAAAAAAAAAGAAAAAAAAGAAAAAAAAAAGAACATATATTGGCTCAAACTGTCTCCAAAGTGAATGGAATTCAATCAATCTCATCTACTGAAAATAAACACTCTTTGGCTGATTAGAGAGCAAAGCAGTTATCTGCAAATGACTGCCTTAATTTATGCTGAATTTTGCCTCATTGCCATTCTGCACTTTATCTGTATCCTGAGAGGAAAAAAGAAAACAAAAGTGGTGAATAGAAGATAAATGAGATCAGAAAGAAGAAAAGGTGTCATTTATTTGCAATACAGAGAAGCTTTTCTCTTCAGCTTTTTTTTTTTTTTTTTTTTTTGAGTTTATTTTTCAGGAGGATTAGCTGAAATAAAGCTGCTGAAATACAACTGGTCAAAGAGGGCTTATTTGGTTAAAAGCTTGAAAATCCTCTATGATAACCAGTCAGTTTCATAACTAGTATATATTTTCATCAAGGCAGTAATTAAAAATCAAATTTCTGTTCAAATTGCATTCCTTCAATAACCAGGAACAAGTCCTACTCTTTTTGTACACTAATGACTTGGCACTGACACGTTTTACCATTTTTATTAGTAAAGTACAACCTTATTAGTTGTACTTTAGTAAATTAGTAAAAACACTTTGGACACAAGTTCCTGTAAGTTCAGCTTCAAATTAACTGAACATTCAGATGTGAAATTCAGATTTAATTCCCTGTGTACCTGGTCTTCAATGATATTTACCCAAATACTACCTGACCATTTTTTCTCCTACAGCTACATTCACCTGATGATTCAAACAGAGAAACTAGATGAATCTGTGAATATTTCTGCAGAGATTAGGTTCATGAATGCTTGCACTTTCACATCAAAATATATTGCCATATTTTATGAACAATGAAAAACTGTGAATAATGTACAATGGCCATTTATTTTAAATGGTCACAGAATTTGATAACATTTAAAATATTATGTAGTCCCTTGTGATTCCTGTAGTCATATTGATATGTTAAATTAAATACACTAAGTACACTTAAAAAAAAAAAAAAAAAAAAAAAAAAAAAAAAAAAAAAAAAAGGTTCTTTTAAAAGAAGAAAAAAAATAAAGAAATCCGTAAGTGTCATTAAACTACCATTTCTATTAAGACAAGGTGTAAAAATGATAGGTTGGGATGGGTTGATAGGTTCATGAGACAGATGAAGTCTGTTTTTAAAAGAGGTAAAGGACCTTATCTATATTTTAAAGCAAAAATAGCATCAATTACATACATACATTTCAGAAAGATCCCCATACAATGTAAATTAAACATAAATCATAAAAAGTCTATTGGTATCACCTAAAATCAGAAAAACACATATTGACAAATAATATATTCCAATATTGTGTGTGTATTTATATATATTCAAAGCTGTTCTGTTTGTTCAAATATAAGAATAAAGTATTGTGGAACCCTACGAAGAAAAATGGATATAAGAAATGAATTTCAGCAATCACTACCATTTTGCTCTGCAGACAGTAAGGTGAAATGAAACTGATAATTCCTGTAAACTGTGCTAAAAACAGCTTTCTCTGGATGTTTTTCCAAAAGTATAATTCTCATCATTACAAAAATGTATCTAATGTATCTAATGCAGATATGGTAAACCTCCCAGTCAAACACAGGAAGTTGCTTATTAGAGAGTCAACAAAAATGGGTATTTAGGCCAGGCAGAGTACTCTTACTAAGAAACAAATGAAGTTACAGAAAAGAGTTCATGAACAGCTTTTCCAAGCAAATTAAAATAAGTTACACTCAGGATCAAAGACTCAGTTTGCAAAGGTATCTCTTTTTTTTTTTTTCTCCTCGTTACTTTCTATGACCAGTATCTGGTCATATATTTTATGATAGGTAGGAAGATAAATCCAAATTTCATCTATGATTTTGTATGAAATCAGAGGGAAAATATTAAAAGAATCAATACTTCTTATCACTGAGATGGAAATATGGCAGTACGAGATGGAAATATGGCAGTACCTGGTTTCTGAGTTTTCCCAGAAGAATGGCAGTCAGAACAACACAGTAATCCCCATGAACCCTGGCTTTAAATCTATTAATCTCTATTCTATAGAGATTATTTTTGAAGTCAAACCTATAGGTCAACCTATATCCTACTAAAGACACCATACCCTTGATAAAAATTTGCAGATTAGATAACTGATGGACAACTTCACTCTTGTTTCTCAGAAAACTACTGTATGGTTCTTCTGATAACTTTTTTTTTTTTTTTTTTTTATCATACATCTATTATTTATTAACAAACCAGTGATAAACACATGCATTTGGAATTAATCAATGTTCTCTTCCATTTTAGTGCCAGACAAATGAAAGCACAGATCTCACTTTCTAATGAGAGGACAAAGGACTGTTGGTTACTGTGCATGTTTTCTGTAAAAAGGTCACTGGCACCTCATTTTCGTAAGCTGTGTTTATCTTCTAGTTATCACATTCCTGAAAAACACACGAGGTATTGACAAAGTGCCTTACTTCTGACATCCTGCAGAATTGTTCCAGAAGCCTTTTTACACATACAGTCTATAAGTCACAACCTAAAGCTTATAGTTTCCTTATTAATTCTTCCAGACTTTTTGATAAAAAAATGACTAAACTTGTATATCACACTTTTAAGCACAGAGACAAACAGATGTTGGCCAGCTTTATATTGTATCTTCTAGCAGTACTTTGTAGGACAGCGTTAGTAAGAGTTTTGCATCTGTTAACCTTGTTCTCACCAACAAAGAGGACCTGGTGGGGAATATGAAACTCAAGGGCAGCCTTGGCAACAGAGATCATGAAATGGTGGAATTCAAGATCCTTAGTGCAGTGAAGAGGGTGCACCAAGAAGCTCACTTTCCTGGACTTCAGGAGAGCAGACTTTGGCCTCTTCAGGTATCTGCTTCGTAGAGTACAATGGGATAAAGCCATGGAAGGAAGAGGAGTCCAAGAAAGCTGGTTAGTTCTCAAGGATCACCTCCTCCAAGCTCAGGAGAGATGCATCCCAGCAGAGAGGAAACCAGGCAAAAATGTGATGAGTCCTGAATGGATGAACAGGGAGTCCATGGACACACTCAGACACAAAAAGGAAGCCTACAGAGGGTGGAAGCAAGGACAGGTAACCTGAAAGGAATACAGAGAAATTGTCTGAGCTTCCAGAGATCAGGTTAGAAAGGCTAAGGCCCCCACGGTTGATACACTGGAGGGAAGGAAAACCACCCACAAGGACCTTGACAGGCTTGAAATTTGGGCCCATGCAAACCTCAAGAAGTTAAACAAGGCCAAGTGCAAGGTCCTGTCTCTGGACTGGAGCAATCCCAAGCACAAATACAGATAATTTGGGGTGGGATCAACTTACTTGATCGTTTCTGTGATAACATGCTTGCAAAAAAGCTACCCACTGATTCAGTTATCAGTGAAAGACCTACTTTTCTGAGTATTTTTTGGTGATACAAATATCAAATTAGCAACACTGTTGCAGATTTAATGTTGCTGTTGCCAACAATTTTATAACTGAATTTTAAAAGGGCAATTACTCCACAGCTGTTGATTGATACTAAACTAACACAATCTTTGTGCAGTTTAAATACCACAAGTGCTGCACCTGTTTCCAATTGAATTATTAATGGCACTGTCTATTACAGTTATCTTTCTATTTGTGTTAGTACAACTTAAGAAGGGAATTGTTTCTTAACTGTATATTTATCTTTCACTTTTTAACTTTTGTTTCATCTTTTAAATTGCATTATTCTAATTTTTTTTTTACTTCATATGTAATTAATTCAAAGAATTACAATAAAAGACACTCTTGCTTGTGTATGCTATTTGCGTTCCTTCTCCAACATGTACCTTCTCAACACTTAACAGGCCCTCTACACCCAGAAACAGGTTATTAGCAACAGACACCTCTAAAAAAACAGATCCTGTTAAAGTGCAGTAGTTTTTTGTTGGTGGTGATGGTGCTTTTTTATTGTTGTTGTTGTTTGTTTGTTTGTTCCACTGCATACCACAGAATTATACACCAGGACAGATTGGACAGAACATAGTTGGCTTGAATTATAACTACAAATACTAAAATCCACATTAAAGAATTAGCTCAGATTATTAGAACAGACGCAGAGTATAACAGGAGAGCAACCAAATGCTTCCTGTCTACTACTGTAAGATACAACTGCACAGTAAATGGTATTTTGTTTTCCTTTCAAGTCTGCACTTCTCATTATCAGAAAAGACATAGGATAGGGAAGGCAGTGATTTAAGATGGTAAGACTGCTATGGTGGGTTTGCATAACCATGACTTACTGACTCTTCTGTTCTTTTTAAGATTCCAATTATCATTGTTTTATAGATACCAAAAAGATCACATAGATGCTGTGGGATTATTATTTTTTTTTTTTTTTTAAGGGAAAAGGGAAAAGGAAAAGGAACAGGAAAATAGAAGGAAAAAGGAACAGGAACAAGCCTCATCACTCCCCAGCAATATAAAATTGAAAAATAATAATAATCAGTGGAAAAAGACTTCAATGGATTGTGAAATTCCTGTCACAGAAAATGGAAAGCCTCAAGTAAGAATAGCCATCAAGGTAGAAATTCTTTAACAGCTTGTGTTAGTTTCTAGTTTATAGAAATATATTAAAAAGATGTCTCATTTCTGATGCATTTCGTTCAGATTACTACTTCAGTGCAAAATGATATTGCCATAGTCTTAACAATTATAGATGTTTCAGCATTATCAAAGCAGCAATGTTATACTTATTAACTTACGTAGAATTTAATGAAATTAAGGCACTCTGTAAGTTTGATTAAATAATGGTAGTATAACTAATTAAATATATTTTGGTCTATTAACAAGTGACTCAAATCATTACATTAATTTCTGGTAATATTCCAAAATGTTACCTAATCGAGCCTGTAGGTACAACTAATTTGTTCAAACAAATAGCATTGTACATTCCCCCCATTTAACTTAATATGTTAATTAAGTTGTTCTTATTATCTTAATCTTCAACTATGAAAATGGATATGTCAATCTCCCAGTTGTTCAAGTAAAATCCCTATAATCTTGTGACTTTGCCTCTTAATAACTAGGTATATTTAAAACCTCCAGAGTAGCCAAGTTAATTCCGCTGTATAATAGTCACTGTTGTAAAATTTGACTTTTACTGCATTCCAATTCTCAGAACCAATTAGCACACTTTATGACTCCATTTGGAACAACTCCAAGTTTACAACCATATCACTATACTTCATTATTACTTTATTTAAACAGTCTGACTTAGACCCTTGCTACTGTAAGGTGGTCTGCTATCAAGTTCTGGAAATATAACATATATTAAACAGATGTCAACACTACAGATTTTTAATTAGCTGCTCTCACTTTGTAACATTTACTTAAGCTCCTGAGTACTGGAACCATTTAGTGCCAGTGAGGTATGATGTCCTTCAAATTGGACAAGAGGGGCAAACTGGTCATGGGAATGAAAACAATAAAAGGTCACAGTCAAGTCTGAATGTGGAATAGCTACAAGACACTTCAGGTAATAGCTTGACAGTGTAAATGTGGCACACAATAGAAAAGTCTAAGAAAGTCCTCTAGGGTTTGCTCTTGGTTTTCAAGCACTCAGAAACACTGAGATTTTGGTAAGTACCTTGATCTTGTGACTTGCAATCTGCTATTGCAGCAAATAAATAAATAAATAGAATGCATTTATCAAGGTCCAAGGAAATAGTCAGAGGAGCAGATTAAACATGCAGTGGAAGAGTACTGCATGTCACCTACCTTTTTCCCCTCAACACATCATTGTTTTTCATAGTGTTTCCTCACACGAATGCTAAAGAGAAGAGAAAGACAGGTAATTCAGAGGCTAAGATGTGTTGCCATTTATTTAGAGGATACTTTACCACAAAACTATTTGCTGCTCTGGTTTAGCTAACAGCCAGAAACCCTGTGGGATGGGTATCCACCTGACAACTCTGAACTCCCAGAAAGCTTTCCTGACTACTTCATGAATCTCTTCCTACTTTCAACTTTCTGAAAGGGTATAGTTCAATGTTACTGCTAAAACAACTCAGGGACTCAGCAAGATGTGTCTGATAAACAGCTAACTCAACATTGTTCTTTCTATGTTTTGGCTTTGGTAGTGCAAAAAAAGCTCTCAAGTATAGTTACTGTTGCAATATTTAAGACTAGTTTATTATAATTTCTAGGAAATGAAGTCCTAAATTTGCCCCTTAGAAAAAAATAATTAAATAAATATTTCTCTTCAGCTATCAACATGAAAGATATTAAATATTGCATCAAGAAGTTGAAACGAAACATTCCATTTTTTCCCCATGTTTTTCTCTACCAAGTGTGCAACTCAGTTGCATTTTGAGGAGAAAATACACTGACATCCAGAAAAGATCCAAAGATACAACAATCACACTTCTCTAATGGAAAAACTTATGGGTACTAAGGGAAATTAAGCTAGATATTTTTGTGCAGTGAGATAAAAGTTCGGATAATGAATGAGAAAGGTAGTAGAAGCCTGATTCCTGACCCATTGTTAAGAAAGCCAAGAAGAAAACATTTGTGAGCTGGGGATTATACTGTCAAAATTATATATTTTATTTATAAATAGAGTGGGTGCTATTTTCTGTTGACTGTCAAAAATGGCTATATGTGTTTGGGGGAGGGAATTCATTTTTTGTTTGTTTCTTTTTGTTGTTGTTGTTGTTCTTTTTGATTTCACTATGAAGGACCTTATTTCCAGACACTATTAGAATCTACAGAAAATACCGAACGTATCTTCCATCTCCACAGAGTCCTTGTTAACAACAATCCCTGATTTTGTTTCATGATTTCTTCTTTCCTTAGTAAAACAAAAGTAACAGCAACAATAACAGGCTATTATTTAACTTCCAGCAGTCTAACTATCATCTAGATTAAGGAGGAATGAGTTGTCACCTTACTGATCCAAAATCCCAAGAGATAGGAAAAAACATTGGTCTGCAAAGCAGGAACATCCCACATAAACTAAGATCCCCTTTCTTCATGCAATCTCATACTATGAAGTGGCCAAAAATGGAAAGGACCCTATTAAAGAGTCTTCAACCTTTTGAAGACCAAGTGCTGTAGGCAGCATGTAAGCTTAACAAAAGTCCCAACTCCTTATGACAGCCACGTGTTCTTTAAGGCACCATTCAGTCCCAGAGTTAGCAGGGTATCATGCTGTATCCTTCTGCAGGATACAGAAAGATACATGCTGTATCAGGGTGTGCAGCACCTGAATGAGAATCTGTCTACTCTGACCACTAAACAAGAGCTTTCTTATAGAAAGGTCAGAACTGAAGAGAGGACAGGCAACAACATCACTGAAAAGAGGCTATATCCTGGTGGCCTCATAAAAGCAAGTGCCAGGATGAAAACAGCTGCCTCCTCTAAGGTGATTAGTTCCTTTTCCTGAAGAGGAAGAAAACTGTAGCTGAGAAGATAAATGAACACAAAACAGGCAAATTTCACCTGCATAAGGGTCTGTGAAGTTCATAACTCCCATGTGGATTTTCAAATGACCTCTGCCCTCGCTCTTTTTTTTTTTTTTTTCCACACAAAAAATCAAGACCATGTAAATTCTGCTTCAAGTTTCATTTTGAAAGGTCTGCACAGTCTTACTGAATGTATTTCAAAGAACTAATACAACACTGCTAAGCTTTTAAACACATCATGATCCTCAAAATCTAAAACTTCACTCTTATTTTTAATCTATTTTCTAAAGTAAATAAATCTAACATGAATGTGCCAGGTTTTTGCACGCTTCTTTTTGCCTCTTACTTCCTCCTAACAAGTAAATTTCCAACTGAGGAATACATTTTCATCAAACCTGAATATTACTGAGGTTTTCAAGATAATATATATATATATCAAAAAATCAAAAAGTTTTCAAAGCTTCCTTCTTACCTTTGACACACACTTTAAATGCATCAGTTCCAAACTAACTTTGTACCTTGGGAGTTTAATGCATTAGAAGTCCAAATTCATAGATCTGCGCTTATGCAACTTTAAATATGTATGTATTAATATGTATGCATGTTACTTGTATATGTATGTATTTTATTTGTCATACATCAGATTTATCTATATCTGTAACAAAACAAAAAAAGAACAAAACAAAACAACAAAAAAAAGATAGTACACTGCATCTTTTCTGCCAGGAAAATTGGAAAGTGTATGAAGGTGAAAAAAAATCAGGCCAGATTTTTTGGCTGAGAAGTACGTAATGTAAAATTGGCAAGACACCCAGGAGGAAAGCTTTGGGAAGATTCAGGAAGTTGGCCAGCACAGGAAAGTATGTGTACTTCCTAGAGATGGTAAAAGGGTCATCTCCCTTTCATATAGCATATAAAGTGGATATGAAAAAGATCAAACGGTAAAAAGCAATTAACCCCTTGGCACTGGGAACTGGGATTTCCTGACACCAACTGCTAATGCTGGCCTTAAGGGGTTATAGGATCAAATAATAATAAGCCAAGTCCTGAAATAAAAGCTATCATTTTAGGCAGCAAGGGAAGGCATTTCAAGTACATTCTGGGCTGCCAGGCTAGTACGGTACAAGGGGAAGGGCACAGAGGAGAAATACTCTGAAAGATAAATGGTAAAAACAGTTTTCCAGATTTGGACCCAAACAGATTTCTTCCAACCTATCTTTTCTTCTTTCTAACTTTAATGCACTGTTTTGCTCTATATCTGTCATGTGTGACTTCAGCTCCTCTCTGATACAGAGAGAAATTTACCTTCCATTTTCTGAGCAAGTTCTCTCTCATTTTGTAATCAATTTCTGAATGGTTTCCAAACTAGCTGTACATGGTTTACTTAATTGCCTTAAACATTATGCTTCTCTTACTTTCCGTCCATACAGAAGGTAAAAGAAAGGAAAAGAAAAAAGGTAAGTGACAACACAGTTCCTTAACATCAACAAAAACACTGGTTAACCTATCTCAGAATTGACACAACTGGAAAAGCCATAAACCTAAGCTTATGGTAGAGGGGTTCTTTCTTTGTTTTCAAAAAGGCCATTTGTTCTAGGACATCTCAGAATCTACACTTATGCATTCATAGTCTATTGTTTACTTATTTGCTAATTTATAGCTCTAAATGGCTAGAAAATAATATAAAATTTGTATAGAGTAATTACTGGTTTTTCATATTGGATAATAATTTATAATATTATATATTATTATATAATTATATATCTTACTATACTATAAGTTACTATAGTTATATGGTAATATAACTATATAACTATATTTATATAACTATATAACTATTTATATAACTATAGTAATATATATAAGATATATAGTTACGATAAGATATATTATTATAGTTATATATATTATATATATAGTTATAGTTATCTTATTTCTATAAGATATATAGTTACTATATATCTTCATGTTATAATATATAACATATAATAACTCTTTATGAATACAGGATAAAACTGATAGTTTTTCTGTAGTTCAAACTAAATACCTAGAATCTGTCATATATATGCTCATTTTATCACGTACCTTCAACTGGTGTAAATATTTCTAGCCCTTTATGAAATTAATGAAACTTCATTAATTTCCAGTACTTGAAAATCCAACATGGTTAGATTCAAAAACATTTATCAGCATAAATTCATCTCTTACCACACTGAAAACATAAGGAGAAAACCTTTCATACAAACCTCTGATTTTTATTTTTTTTTCAGACTAGTTTAGGTAACTATAGGACATACAATCAATTTAAATCTGAGATATAATCTGCCTAGAAACAGCATGACAAACTTAGCATGTCTGTTCATATGTCACTCTATTGGTGATAAGATGATAAAAAGGGCTCTGGTTTGGCATTATGTATTGCAGCAATGAACTTATGCTTACATTGAGGTTCGCATGTGCAGACCATAACAATTTATTATAATTGGATATCTGAACCTTGACAAGAGTTAATAATAGGATCACCCAAACAGCCTTGCCCCCACCAGTGTTTCTTAAGGTCAAAAAGGATTTCAGCAGACACATCTCTTCTCAATAGTTAACATGTATCACCATAGAATACTTTGCAGCTAGAAGTGCCTGAAGGTGGCTGCAGTGGGATTCCTGTGATATACACGTAACATTCTTATATTTACTATAGCTTCATTCCTTCCTATTCCACTCATCCATGCGTTACTCCACCTCTCCAAAATTTAAGGATTACAGCATTGTTCTCCTTTCAAAGCACACAGAGAAGAAGACAAGCCCTGGATAAGGAAAATTCATGCTAATGACATCCTCCAGACCCTCATTACATCTTGCAGTGACTACATACCTTACCTTTCGTAAAGGAACATATAAAATAAATAATAGGAAGAAAATCAGGGCTGAGCTGGGGAATTCTGTTCCTCTGTATAGGACGACATAAATTATGCTTAACATAATTCCTGGCAGATGTTTGCACAGCCTGCTTTAAATAATCTCTTCCTAGGACAGGTGTTCCACCACAAAACAGTCTACTGTTTTGTCCTGACCTAGCTTCTACACTGAAATACTCCTTACAGCAATCTGAAAGCAGTTCCTAGTTTTTTGATCCACCCTGAATATGAAGAAAAAAAAATATTTCCTTCCTCTTTCAGAAACTTTTTGCCTGTTGTGAAGTATTTATCATAATGCCCATTCTCATCTTTACAAACTCCTCATCCCTAGACCTAACAAATCCACATCCCTTATCTTCTTAGACATACTTCTGAAATGTATGGACATCTTAGGATTTCCCTTGGATCTCCTTCTATGCCATCCACATTTTTCTTGAAAGTATATACTATATGAGGAATATATACATTCCTCACATTCGATTTATGATTAATTATAACTTGAAGATCTTATTAA
This sequence comes from Netta rufina, assembly GCF_964035555.1. NCBI lineage: Eukaryota > Metazoa > Chordata > Aves > Anseriformes > Anatidae > Netta > Netta rufina. Next base: position 27,540,490 of record NC_140131.1, on the reverse strand, counting down.
AGAAAATGTTCTTACTAGATTTCATTTCAAATATCATTCTCCACCTCATGTTCATGCAACTGACCATTTGCAAGTATAACAAACATCATATTTATATCACATAACTCCCTCAAGTCAACAAAGATATTTGGGAATTCTAGCCTACTGAGTGACTATAGTCCTTCCCAATCTCATATTATCTGCATATGGAATACAACAAAGAAACTGCTTATCATATTAAGAATATTCAATCAGACCAGACTTAAAAGCACAACATCTAGAAGACCTGCATGGAAGGAGTATTAATCTCATTGTTTTCCCCACTCAGGTTAAGTTATCCAAATACTCGGTGTTCAAATAACAATGAATCATTTTTAACTTAATACGATTTGTTGAAACCGATACTCTGTCACTGCAAAACAGCAGTTCTTTATCTAACTTATGTTGCAGACGTAGCTAGCCACATTTTTTTTATTATTTTTTTTATTTTTTTTTTTATCCTTATTGAAAGTTAACATGCAATCTTTTATCCCACTGAGGATAACCTGTGCCAAGAACTCGTAGAGGCTCATTTAGCAATTTTGCTTTTGATATCAGAGGTAATTAGCTAGATCTGTCAGAGAAAATCTCCTACCTGACATTTGAGGACATGCAGAAAATTATGAGAAACAAGCTTGGAATTTTAAAAAATATATTAGCAGAAGAAGCACCAGTATCAAACAAGGAAGCTAACTTGAGGTATCAATACAGCATTTTAAAGTAAATACTTAGAAGAGTCAATCTGCAGAATCAAGACAAGCAAACAAATCCCTGATCCTATCTTGAAATTGATTTGCCAAATGAACAGATACTATTTCATTCCAGTGCATAGAAGAAATAGGACTAGTAATGGATTTTGAAAGCAGTAGGTAACATTTTCATGAACTGAAGAAGTTCCACTTTGAGAGAAGTGAATTCTCTCAGTTATTCCCATTTATAACCTATTTTATGACTTGATTGCTACTCTAATTAAAAATCTTTGTAATTCCAAACTAATTTTACACTTTGGGAATTCAGAGTTGTGTTTTTTTTTTTTTTTTCTTCTGCAAGCACTGTTCTTCAATTTACTTAGTTCTTTTCCCTCCTTAATATATTTACATAAAGTAATCACATCCCTTCTTAACCTTTGCCTTTTAGAACTAAATAAGTCAAGCTCGCTTATTCCCTGTCCTTTCCCCCATACAGTCTGAAGCTACTCTATTTCCAATTAATCTTTCTTAGACATGATTGACCAGAATAGTTAACAGTAGTCCAGATTAGTTCTCACAAGGGCCTTTATCAACAAGATGGATACTTCAGGTAAAGATATGTAGTGGCTCTCTAACATATTGATCCTGAAATGGATCCCTGGGGAACAACACTTGTCCCCAGTTTCCTCTCCCAAAGTACTGAACTAGCATTTTACATTCCTTTGAAGTACTTTAAGAAAAAGTTCTCTCAATGCAACATGATATCCAATTCATTACTGTACTCCAGAAAGTTGTGTGTTTTTTTTTTCCCCCCATACTTCCATAATGAACTCTAAAACAAATTGTTTGATAAAAACAGAAACAAAACAACAACAAAAAAAGTGCTTCATAAAATATTAAAGAGTATCAGGATTATTATCAGGATTCTGCCACTCTTCACAGTATTTGTTCTCCAAACCATATTTGAGAAGTTAAGAGAGTAGAAACACCTGACTTCCAAGGGCCAGAGAACATAGTGTTCCTTTCAAAAAAATATCAAGTTAAGCCATATAGAATCATAGAATGGTTTGGTTTGGAAGGGACCATAAATATTTTCCAGCCTCCTGCAGGAAGGGACTCCTCCGTCCCATCCTCCTCTGGCAGGGACACTAATAAGCTCTACTTTTGGGCTGCCTCCAATTAACCCTTCTGTTCTGAATTCCACACCTTCCAAGGAAGCAAGGGAAGATGACAAAAGGAGAAGATCATGCAGTAAAGGATCATATAAAACTTAAAATATGTAAAGACTGATTTTACAAATCTGTAGGATTTATCTGAAGCTCCTCCAATGCTTCTTTATGAAAGACCATGTGGAACTAAAACTAATTTCTTTAATATTTATGTTTTTCACTTGTATTATGTAACCACACTGATACGTAATACAAAACATCTTTTCAGCGAATATTTTAGTCTCTGACTACTTTGCAGTAGTTAATTATATCAACAAAACCCTGATCCCATTAATTAAAAAGCAGGTATGTGTTCTTCAACTATTCCCTTAGGAGTACACTGTGACAAGCATGATATTGATTTTAAACTCTATGGACATAAAGTTCCTGACCATACGTACAAAGTGAACATAAAGCTGCATAAATCATTCCTGACATGAAGTGTTTTGGAAGCAAGTTTGTCAGGATGATCATTTTTGCTGTTTTCATTTTTTTGAACCAACGGATTTGTACTTGAAAACTGTAGCTTCGGTGCCAGCAGTAGCCACTAAACATTTATCAATAAAAAGACAAGCTGGGACAAACTTTTTCCTCCAAATATTGTTCTCTGTATCATTGCTTTTCTCTCATTTGATTACCCTTAGGAGTTTAGTCATTATAACAGTTATTGTATTCACATTCCAACAGCCATTTCCTTCTCTTCCTTCAGAATTATCACAACAGCTATTGGAGCATTCATGTTATCATTGAGCAAGCAAGCTTTCCTCCCTTTAGAAGTTACTACTTCAAAGTCAAAGCTGCCTGGCATTAGCAGCAGACTAATAACATGTATGAAACTCATTACATCTCAGCTAAGGGGCAACAATTTCCACCTGTATGGTGGTGACTGCATAAAAGGGTTGATCCAAATTCTCAGTTCAGCATGTACATGTGGTTGCAGAAAATATTTTTTAAAAACGGAACGGGGTACAGACATGATTGTCTTTCCACGCTTGGTCTTTTATTGACTTTTTCTCCTTTTAAAAATTCTTACAGAAATAGAGGATTGTCCTGCTGGAGTTCTCATAATCTGCTATACCCAGGATCCCCCCTTACTTTCAGCTTCACTCCCCACAACACCTGAAATTATTCATATCCAATCATTCTTTTCTTTAGCATATTTAATATATACATCATATGCTAAAGTGATTCCTACTGTGTATATTAAAACATATATTCCAAGAAACATGATGAATTGAGAAAAAAAAATAAAATAAATTCAGTCACACACAAATTCAATGGCATGATGACTGAGTTGTTCCTGTCATTTAGACTGCAAGGCTATTTTTTCTTGATAAATTACTTTTCCTTTAAATTTTCTCTGCTTTGGAAATGATTTCTGCAAACTATCAGAGAGCACTGATTCTACCAGATTAGGAGATTTGTAATCCTAATTACTTCTACCATAGTTAGAAACAAGGCCTTCTCAAAAGAATGTTTCAAACAGAAGTGCTCTGAACTATCCTTTAAAGGAGGGCCTTCTTCCTTCCCCAACGAATATGGCCATAGATACTTAAGACAGGTACTCCAAATGGAAGATATATATGCCATCAACTGATACTTCTGAAAGACGTATTCTTCATAATTTACAGCTAAAAATAAGTGGGGTAAAACCTCATGACAAGGTTAAGCAACAGCAGTCCACAAATGGTTATGAGATCTTGGCTGGGCAGAAAAATAAATAAATAAATAAAATAAAGTTTGAAAAGATAAACACAGAAAAGCAACAGCTAAGCTAAGTCGGAGCTTGCTTTCTTACAACCTGGCTTAAAAATAATAATAATAATAATTCCTAATAACTGATTTGTTATTGCTAGTTAACAAACAAGATGGACTGAGAAAGACTTAGGAAGGTCCCAGCTTTAGAAACAAAGACCATTCCTCAACCAGTGAAAGTACCTCAATCAGTGAAACCACTGCAAATCACTCTTTTGGTTTTGTTTTGGTTTTGGTTTGGTTGTTTTTTACATATAGTGTATGCAATTTTTTCATCAGTGGTAAGTTCTATATTCTGAAATATTTCTCTTTCCCTGCCAAAAGAACTTAATTCCCTGTCTTTTAGCAGTCTACAGCTCCTTCATCAGCTCAGGGTTGTGGATAATTGCAAGTCAAGCTATCCTTGCAAAATATTTGTCACGTGTAATCTGAAATATGTAATCATAAAATAAGGAAAATATATTACCAATTTCTAATGTGAGGTTGTTGAATTACCAGTTCTTAAATTTTATGGTAGAATGTATAAATCTAATTGAACAATATAATTTGGCAGAGATCAATTGGGAAATATTGCATGAATATACATTACATTATTCTAATTTTTTTTCCAAAATATGTTGAAATTTCTATAGAGAATTCAGAAGAGAGCGTCTATAAGCATCTGTTTCAAACTGTATTCTGTTTATATACATATTCTGTAAAGAGGATTTCACCCCCCTATAGTTATCTCAATGCAAAATGACAATTACAATTATACAGAAATTACAGCAGGATACTGTCTGAAAACCAGCCAAATGCTTGTTTAAAACTGTTCAAATGCTTTGTAACTAAGGTATCTTTCAGCTGGGGCTTTTTCAATCACACAGAACAATGGCTCATATAAATGTAAAACAGGTGTGAGAAACAGGCAGCATGGTTTCCCCAGTCTAACGTTATTAACCATCTGACCCAATATTGGCAGGATGCATCTCAGAAACATCACCACTCTCTCTGAAAGAGTACAAGGACCAGAGAATGTATTGTGAAAGATAAAGAAACAAAACAGAAGGTATATAATACAGTCCTCCATGCTCCTAAGGAAAGAAATCTATTGCACTAAATCTTTTAAAGCTTTTTTCCCCCACATTTTAAACAGCCTGCTTTTTTTTTTTTTTTTTTTTTTTAAAAAAAAAAAAAAAAGGAAAAAAAAAAAAAGCTGTTTGAAAAGCTTTACAGTTTCTACAGAGAGGCTTCCTACAGACCTTTCAGAAGGCAAACAGTACTTTTAAGTGTCAAATTTTTATTCTTTTCAACTTGTAGATAAAATCCAGGTCTGATGGAGAACACCCCCTGCATGCACTAGGTTTGCAAAGGAAGTTAAGATAAATTTATCTCACTGATAGCATCATAAGTTAGTAATGGACAGGAAAATATATGTCATTCAATCTTATCACAATAAAACAAAGCCTGCAGATCGAGGACAGCATCTGACAGAAATATACTTTAGGGATGATCATTAACACAAATTAGTTCAATAATACAGTACTCATGCAAGCTTCTTATACATGAAAAAAGACTTATGCAGATACTTATAAAGTCAATGGGATTAGACGCTTCATTAACATCTCCAATAAGGATATTTTCTTCAGTTAATATCTAATGTACCAAGATTTCATTTCTGACCTGAATGAAATCAATGAGTTCACTTGTAAGTACAGAACTTTTCATTGTGATGTGGGTTTTTTTGACTACTTCCATTCATGTTAGTGGAAACTTCATAGATGTGAAGATACAGTAACGGACATCTGGCATCTAAATACATGCGACCATTACAGCAGCACGTACACCTAAACACATTGGACACTGTATTCTGTGTGCCAGATTGCACTTACAAAAATCCTGATGATGGTCTTTGACAGTGTGATATTACAAGATGTATTGAAAACGTTTACTCTTTTCAATTCCTTCTGCCAACGCAGTGTGGGTCCCACAGGCTAAATGAAAATGAACACCTGACCATTAAGAAAAGTGTAGGAGTTATCACAACCCACAGGCAAAAATCACATGGAACTCTTTTCTGCGGCCTACTATGAATCTGAACTGGAACTAAGGCAAGGGTTGAACAAAATATTTTAAATCTGTGGGCCTTATGTTTGTGTAAACTTAACTTAAACAACATACAATTTTTTTCTTCTTTTTCAACTATGAGTTAGGCTGTACTGAAATTTGAACTTACAGGAAGAGATTCTTAAGCCTTACTATCCCATTATAGGATGAAATGCACCAACAGCTGTCTTCTGTGCGATTAATATTGTGCATTTCATAGGAGCACATCTTGAAGCCTGTTGATTTTGCAAAAAATAATATACAATTGACATTCAAACTTTAACTTACATTCAGTTCCACAGAACTTCCCTCTGTGTCTCCATCTTACAAGCTATCTTTCACTGAAAAATTATCAGTTTCCTTTACTGTTCCCCATAAGAATGAGGAAACAGCTTGAGAGAGTATCATTTTGTAATATACCCATATTTGCAGCTGGAGAAAGCAAACAAACAAACAAACAAACAAAAAAAAACACACACACACAATGAAAATTATTGCATGAAGTATTTGGGGAGAAGCAGTAACCTGATCCCTGCCACTGACACACGTTTTATTTAACACAATTGTGAGGCAGAGCAGGAAATCACAGAAGGTGACAGATTAAGAGGTTTTTAATTGGTTTAAAATTCAATAATATTATCCTAAGAAACCAAAAATAGATTTCATCTGCTAGTCCCAGTGGCAATTATCCAAATTTGAAATCAAAGATTATTAACATATGAAAATACATTATATCAATGAATAACTATGCTGTTTAAAATATTATTTCCAGCCTGTATTTCCACCTTATCTAAAGTAAGTTACCAACTATCTGATTAATCTTTAAGACCCAATTCTAGTTTTAGCTCTAAGAAAGACATTTCTGAAGACATTTTCTTAAGGTAAGTATGAAGTATGACATTAATCTAACAAGACATGGAATTATTATAGGCATGCTGGAAATTAAAGTCAATTTCCAAATGTATCAAAAATGCATGCAGGTTAAAACTTGCACAAAGCTCAACTTGGCTCAGAATCAGTTACTCAACTGATCTGGGAATATGAAATAAATCTCTGGTCAATTAACAGAATCCTTACCTGTAAAATCCAGATATAAGCAACATCTTCCAAATTGAATATTAAATGCAAACACTCCTAACTGTCTTAAAACATAGGTATCACTTTTATAGAAACCTTTAGTTGTGTAAGATCTTACAGAATCAAGAATGGCCAAGGTTGGAAGGGACCTCTGGAGATCATCTAGTCCAACCCCCTGCCAAGCAGAGTCACCTCGAGCACGTTGCGCAGGATTGCATCCAGGAGAGTTTTGGATACCTCTAGAGAAGGACATTCCATAGCCTTCCTGGGCAACCTGTTCTAGTGCTCTGTTACCTGCTCAGTAAAGACTTTTTTCCTCATATTTTGATGGAACTTCCCATGTTTCAGTTTGTGCCTGTTACTTCTCATCCTATTGCTGGGCACCAACAAAAAGAGTTTGTCCCTATGGTCTTGACACTCTTACCTAGGATTTTTATGTACATTGATAAGATCCCCTCTCAGCCTTCTCTTCTCTAGGCTAAACAGGCCCAGATCTCTCAGCCTTTCCTCAAAAGACATATGCTTCAGTCCCCTAGTCATCTTCATAACCCTCTGCTGGACTCTTTCCAGGAGCTCCGTGTCTCTCTTGATGGTGTCTCTCTTGGATGTCTTTCTTAATATTCTTGTTATTTAGAGTCATTGAGAATGAATCTTGCACATTAAAGTGGAAAGTATCATCAAATAATTTAGTTTGATCCATAATAAGCATATATAACAAAGAATTAGGAGGGTGATGGGAATTATCCTTCACACTACAATTTGTTTTTGTTATTCTGTCTCTAGCCTGGATCAGTTTGGGGAATTCTTAAATCTTGTAAATAGAAGTTAATCATCTACGTAGTAGTAAATTTATTCTGCTTTCATGGAGAATCATGAAATCAGCAGCTGTCACTACATGAAAATTTCATTACTATGCAGCAAACCATCCTATGAGGTGCCCACTAGCTGAAGTTCACTCAGCCTTTAGAATGAGCGATCTGTCTTGTTTGGAAACTTGTATGAACAGACTTCAGACCTTGCTGAATGAAGTGTCTTTCAAATTTAGAAAATCAAATGCAACAACAACAAAACACTCATAGATTTTAAATCTCATCTTTCCAGAATGTTCTCATCTATATGATACCATGAGAGAACAAAGTGACTGACAATCTTAAAGAAAAAAAAAAAAAAAAAAAACACAACAGCAAAAACACCAGAAATATGATCAGTGCCCACGTGTGCGCAGTCTTGTATGTTAACAAAATGTTCTGTATCTGTATAGGTATAACATATTCAACAGCATATTAAAAGGAAAAAATCTCAAAATGAGTACTTTGTTGGGTCTGTATTTATTATAATAGTTATTAATGGATGCTAAATTAAATTAGTTATCAATGGATGCTAAAATTAAGCTTTACATACCCAGAAAAATAAGTGACTTTTCCATCCATTTCACTATGAATAAATGTAGGCACATGTCCACACATACACAGTTCCATGTAAAATGGTGAATGGTATGATGTGTATTGAATTAAGAGATGTAAGTTTCCAATTCCCCATCCTGTACTTAAATATACTGTTTTCTTTACTGGGAAGCCACTTTCAAAATTGAATATAGAATCCTTGAATAGTGCTTGCTTTCATGCAGCTCTTCAAACCTTCTATCTCAATGGCAAGTGAACCACTCTGAGAAAGTATTTTCAGTAAGTGGTATCAAGTGGGCCAAAATACCCATTGACCCAGAAAAGAAGAAAATGTTTTCATTTCAAGAAAACAAGGAAACAGTCACTTCAAACGACATAATTTATATTCTCCAATAGTCTTAGAGTGAATAGGATTCAGCTCATCTGTAAAACCCTCACACCATTATAATTTAGTGTATGAAACAGCTTCATTGTCAAATGAAGAATCTGCAATACCAGAGCAGCACTGTATTTGCAGCTTTCATACAACAGTCAAGAGTTTTCTGAAATGCTCTCAGGAACATAACCTCCACAAAAATTCTCAAGGTAAAGACATTGCTTATACTCTTTGTAGAGATCACAACAACATGGAAACACTTCCAGAAAGCGAATGATAGAAATTAAAAAACAATGTATTTAAGAATATTTTTATAATTCTGTAGTATAAGAGATTATCCCATTTAGTACAATTTAAAAGACTTAGGTAGGACAGAAAATCAAGGCCTGGTGAATAATTTACATTCTACATTACTAAAATACAATAAAAAATGTAATGGCTCAAAACAAGCAAACAAACAAAAAATCCAACACTCTCCCTTACCACTAATCAGCAGAACTGAAAAGCCATTATACACAAATGGAAGGAGCCATCATCTTCCTGGTGACAAGTGTGCTATTAATTTTTTATTTATATTTTTTTTTTTTATAAATTTGCCCCACCCCTCATTTTATATTTCATAAATCTATATTAGAGACCACAAGTACTTACTGACAGATAATCTTGTAACTTAATCCTTCCTCCACTCCTCAGAGGAGTATTGAACATATTGCTGTGTAAGCATGTTAACAACATGCTAACATCAAGTCTTGTAATTTCCAACCTATGAATATTTGAAAGTAAATTTCTTCACCATTATACTGCAAACTAGACTTCTTCCTAAACACACAAACAGACACAAAAACCCTTTACTCCTTCGTACCTCTTACTACTAATCTATTTACAGAAAGCAATCATATTAGCATGCAAACACTTCTTCCATCCTAAATAAGTCAGATGTTCAGCTTTTCTCATAAAATCCCTTTCCTTTAATTTGCTGAACTTCTACCTGCTTCGCCTGCCCACTTATTTCAATTGGAACAAGTCTTCTTGAACACAGATAATCAGACTGTACAGAACATCCCAGCAAAGGTCTCACAGTCATTGCACAATTAAATAAATACATCTCACACTTTACTAAAATTGACCAGTGTGACAGAAACACATATTTGCATTGCTGTTTTTTTGGTTTATTTTGTGTGTGTGTGTGTGTTTGTTTGTTTTCTTCCTGAGTAATCACAAATATCTTTGCTTAACAGTGGTTGAGATTTCACAGTACTACTTTGGCATGGAAGGCAACCCAGTCAAGTCAGGGAATATGCATGCCATATTTCACAGCCAGACACCTGGATGGAATAAAAAATGCATCAGTAATGCCGTGTCAACTGCACGCTATAAATGAGAAGTATATAGGATGATTGGTACAAAGAATATTCGATCTGCAAGGATATACAGAAAAGAAAATCTTGAATGCATACACAGGTAATAAAAAATGCTCAGACCAAAGCAAGGCTTTGAATTCTTCACACTAGCATGTGCTGCAACCTGTGAGCATCTGGACCATGCACAGAATACTCTGGGTAAGCAGATATAAATATTTCCTACCAAATTTTTTGTCTTTTGTTACAACAACATTCTGAAATCTTCAGGTACAATCTAAAGGAGCTTCCAACAGGACAAAATTATTTTAAAATCCTAGAATACTTCACCACACCATTTGTTTTTAAAGAATAATTCCATGATGTTTCTTTTAGTTTAGTTGGATGCTAGAAAAACTGTATATTTGGTTACAGAGTGAGGCACTTAGTTTCAATGAGGGAAATTATATACAGGTGGTTTTATTATTATTATTATTATTATTATTTTCTTAGAAAGACAAAATACAGTCTAAACCAATTCTGGAATAAAAGACAATACAAGAACATTAAATGTATTAAATTTTTATTGGCATTCACAACATATCCATCTCACATGGGCATGCACTCTACATTTTGTATTCTTTCTCCATTTGTGTTTACTCTACGTATCTATTATATGTAGTCAAGGCTTATCAGTCTATATAGTTGAGGCACATTTGTAACTGCTGTCGTATTGATATCTGAAGAAATGGCACCATTACTACCTGGGATATGTTTAGCAAGAAGCAATACTAAATGAGTAGTACTGAGATTCTCATTGCTATTCTGGTGTGAGAAATGATTGCTTCAATATACTGGCCAGCTCTCAACTGGAAAAAAGAAAAAATGATGGCATAGACAAAGTGTTTCAGAAAAAGATGTATGATGTCTGTGAGCAGCACTGTGTGCTGAGAGTGAATGACATATGAAAGGAAATATTTAAAACATATACACAGGACTGGAGCAATCCAATTTAACAACTTAAAATACATCACAAAATACATTCACTCCCTCTATTCACAAAACAGCCACACTGCTTTAAGTTGTGTTATCTCAGCATTATTACAGCTGTATTGTGGTTAAACCACAGAACCAGCACAAGCTGTAAAATGGAGTAACATCATTAAAGTATAGCAAATACTTATTTGTGCAACACCACAGGATGCAGCTTTTCAGCATGCATTCTCCTGGCATTTAAGAGCACCAGTTGTTTTATGCTGGAACTGTCTGAGAAAACTGAAGAGAATTCACTGTCAAATTCTCCACAAATTAGACAGTGATTTCAACCTTCCATCCAACTCTCAATATTATTTTAATACTAAAACAGTTATATCTCACACACACAGTCTTCTGGAAGTAAAGCACTGAGGGCAGACAGAAGATGAGTAACCATATTGTAGGATATTTCTTATGACAAGCGTTTTGGGTCTCAGACCATTTCTGTTCCATGCTTCTACAGCAGATAGAGTAATGAGATGCTAATTACCAGGGCTCCTACGTGTTCTGTGGAAAGCATAGTATGCAGATCACATAACACTGCTAAGGTACGTGGGTACTTCCAGTGTTCTAAATATTGTGCCATTTTTCCAAGTGAGAACAGAACTGTAATCTTCCCAAATGAACTCCATCTTAAGAATGCTAAATCTTAATTTAGAAGAAATTAAGAAATGACAGTTAAATATTCTGTGTAGATAAACAGCACTCTATAACATTACTGTGAAACACTTTAGTTATCAAAACATTATCTGCTGCAATATTCAATTCAAAATAGAAAAGCAAAACAAATTGAAGGTTGAAAACATGCTTTCATGTGAAAATAGCTGAAACATTCCTGCAGAACATTCAGCTTTTGAGCAAATTATTTTCTAGTGAGAAAACTATTTCATCCAATACATAAGAGATCAGTATTTATTATAGAGAAATAGATCCATGAATATAGGTGCACACACACACAAGCACTTTTAAACTTGTTTTTGCCTTAGCTCAAAAGAAATGATCCTTAAACATTTTCAGCAATCGAGACCCAGATCTCGAGCCAGATAAATCACTGAATCTCCACAGTTCTAATGCTGCACTATACACAAAAACCTTATTACCTAAATAAACTACCTTTTCAACAGATAATACCAAGATTTAACTCTGAATACCTACGTAGCCCCTACCAAAACCAATAACATAGCATTTTTTAACCGAGAAAAAAGTATGGATCTTGAAAACTTTGACACATGATACTGTGCTGAAGGAAAAATCCATCCCTGGACAGAGAGCTAACATAAGGCCAATATATTGCCTAAGTCTTCACATAGTGATGATGCACAGATGCCATGTATAACGCCAAATGAGGCCTGGTACATATGAAAAAATATAAAACGGTAAATAAGGTACTAATTCATCTTCCCTGGGGTCATTATATCAACCTGCTTAGTAAAGCATGCCCTTTGTCTCACTGAAATCTGATTCCTTCTTCATGAAACTATTCTGTAGCTACATAGAAGCTGTATATTATGTACATTGTAGCTACGTATTAGATAACTAAAATGTGGATTAATTTTCATTTCCTTTACCTCATGTTCTGGAGGACCATCTTAGATTGAGAACATCCAGAGGAGGGCAATAGAACTGGTGAAAGGGCTGAAAGGCATGCCCTATGAAGAGAGGCTGAGGAAACCAGGGTTGTCCAGTCCGGAGGAGGAGGCTGAAAGGTGACCCCATTGCTCTCTGCAGTGTTCTGTGGAGAGGAAGCCCAGAGGGAGGTGCCAGACTCTGCTCCCTGGGAACTAACGACAGGACATGAGGGAAGAGTACAAAGCTGTGCTGGGGAGGTTTGGACTGGGCATGAGGAAAAGCTTCTGTACTGTGTGGGTGGTCAAACACTGGAACAAGCTTCTTAGAGAGAGAGGTGTTTGATACTCCATGCCTGTCAGTGCTCAAGAGTGTATTTGGATTGCTCTCAGTAACATGCTTTGACTGTTGGTTAACCCCTGAAGAGGTGACACAGTTGGACTCGATCTCTGAAGGTCCCTTCCAGCTGAACTATCTCTATTCTTTTAATTTTTTTCAGTATTTTCTGTTTTATTAAAGAGGTGCATTCCACAGAATACATTTGCTTCCCAGCTAGAGTTCACATTTGTAACTATATACATACAGAACTAAAGCTGCAACTTAAGAACTTAAGCTGCAACTTTCTAGCGTTAAGTATACAGATATTTACCCATATCATCATAACTTTGTTACTTTTTCTCCATCCGTGTTCTTCATCATTAGTTTCACCAAATTACTTGTAATTTGTAATATATGGATCTAGTAATTCAGTCATAGTTATCTCCAGGGCTGACAAAAAACAAATTTTCAAATAATACTTTAAATATTCCATAACATATGGATTTGAAAATACTACCTTAAAAAACAACCAACCAACCAACCAACCAACAACAACAACAAAAAAAAACGACAGCGAAACAGTGCTTTTACCTTATCTACCACATTTCCTGCATACTATACAGCCCAAGAATACTGAGACGACTTTCCTGCTACCATTCTTTACAGTAGGCTTCTTTCCTAGGTCACTCTATTAGACATATATATCTATACATATAGATATATATGTGTGTGTGTGTATAAATATTGATAAGACACACATAAACAGTATGACAAATTCTTTTATCTAAATGACCTAAATGAGTGTTGCTTCTGTAAATGACTTTGAAAAATGTGCCTCAGACATGCACATTCACTGTCAAAAAACCTTTAAATTTGCATTATTTTCACAGTATGGATCACAATTTTTTGATGTAACAATTTCATATGAATTAATGCCATAACTTTGCCATTACTGGACATGCAAAACAATTGTGATTGCTATTGTCTGATATCAAAATATTGAATTATCATAGAATCATAGTATATCTGGAGTTAGAAGGGATCCATAAGGATCATCAAGTCCAACTCCTGGTACTGCACAGGTCTGCCCAAAAGTTTAGACCACGTGACTAAGTGCATAGCCCAATTACTTTTTAAATTCAGACAGGCTTGGTGCAGTGACTACATCCCTGGGGAGCCTGTTCCAAGGCTTCCTAAAGCTTACTGCTTTCCACTTCGCAAACTACTCTGGACTTATTCAGAGTGCAAAATAAGGGATTTACACTCATTTTACAACTGTGTAAACTGAGTAGCCCACAGCAACACCACTGAACTGGCTAAATATATCTATTTAGAAAAAGAAATATTGATCAGACTTAAGGAATACACAGGAATGTTTATAACTTGTACAGTTGTAAATTATTATATTTCTGTTATTTATCTACACTGGAATGACTTCGATTTTCCCTTTTATTTATGTTTTGAATTATGCACATTAGATATTTCATGCAACTAGTGAAAGATCACATGAACAATATTCAAACAATTGCTACTAGTAAGGAACATTATTCTCAAGAATATGAGTGTATTATCTGCTTTGCATCATATAAAAAAAAAAAAGATGAAAGCTGCACAGAAAAATGGAACAGCTATCTCAGAAAAAGTTATTGTAATAGAGTATATATGATTTTTCTGTTTTATGATTGTTAGATTTTTTGTTTAACCTGCTGTTGTTCTCATACAAAAATTATTTACACATTATCCTAATCCATCTGAAGTTACTTTATATAAACTACATACGTTCTAAATCATTCAGTTCTTACTCAATTGAAAGAAAACATCAAAAATCATATTTAGTTTTAGAAGGAAAATACAGTAGTAGTGTGGGGTTACAATTAAGCTCTATTCAGCCCCAAGAAGGTAATTATTATCATTTTAATTAAGTTACTTAATTTATTATTTATTTTAGCTTCATTGCTGAAGTCCAACAGCCCTATCAATTTGTAGTGTTGCACTGATTAAAAAAAATTACTAAAAAGTACATATATATATATATATATATTCATTATATAACTACAAAAAAAACTAAGAATGAGCAATTCCAAAAGGTAAATTCTATGTAAAATTAAAGCTGTCATCACCAATTTGATTAAAGTAATAACATATCTGAGGTAAGAGTTACAGAATTTCCCAGTAATCTATCTTGTAATAATATCTGCCTTTTAAATCACCTATTAACTTTCAAAAAGTTTTCATATTGATGTTTTTGGGAATGGAGCTTGGCATATATTCCTCATAAAACCTCAGTTATTGCTAATTTCATGGTGAAGAAACAGGCAACATTTTGTTATATATAAAAACAAACTTGTATATCTTCATTTTTGTAATTTTGCACACAAAAATAAATTTGACACAGTTTCAGAAATAAAAATATATATTTTTTCCTTAAATTTGAAATTTAAATATTCCTTTTGAAATTTCCTTGCAGACTGGGTGTCCTGTGGTTAAACCACAACACTGGGACAAAATAAAAATGATAATGATAATAATAAAAAAAAACAAGCCTTAAAATCCTTATGGAATAAACACATTTGATCCACACTCAAATAGTTATTTACAATAATTTTACTATTGAAGTTGGATCCATTTTGGCAAGTAGAAGAACATTACTTTTCCACATAATACAAATATCTCTCACTATTTCAGTTTCTCTGAAGTGTGGAAAAAATCCTCTTTCAATATATTCAATATACAGACAGAAAAAAAAAAAAAAAAAAAAAAAAAAAGGATTCTGTGATTAAGATGGGAATCATACGAATTGAATAGATCTATAACAGGATTGCTAAAGAATATTAAGCAGGCTAAGGTATAAACTACATCTGAGCAGACTCATTTCAGGAACCAAAGGAACGGATTGGTACTGCAAAACAAGATGAGAAAGAAAGAGTAGAAATCAGAGACTCATTCTGTTGTACTGAAAATCTTGTTATGGGCAAAAGGAAACACAGCATATACACACACTCTAAGTTCTGTCTATATTTGTAGATAGCCACCTACATATACACATATATATATGGAAAAACATATTTTAGTCTAATGAAAATTTTAGATCTAATTAAAACACATAAATCAGTCCTTGCTTGAAATGGTAACAATAATGCTACTCTACACTGACTGTAATGTAATCCAGAAAAGGCTCAGCAATACAGTTACAATTATTATGGGGTGTGGGGAACAAGAAATAAAGGCAAGCCCAGGTAGCACCAAGGCTCCCTTTATCCTTTTATGCAAAGCGTGACTTCAGCATAAGCTGTTGAGGAAATCAAGAATTCCAGCTTTGTACTCACAGCTTTTCCAACTTACAACTCACACTGTATTTTTCACCATTATGTTTGCTCTTACATGCTGCATTAGTGTTAATATGGCATAGACCTATCTCAAATTTAAGGATGACAGTCAATATATTTTGGAATACTCATTCATAATGTAACATAAACCTTGAAACTGACTCTCTTTCTTCACAAGTCAGAACATATACACAACAAGTGAAAGCACATTGAGAAGTGTTTTTCTTTTGTTTTGTTTTTTGTTTTGTTTGTTTGTTTTGTTTTTTTGTTTGTTTGTTTGTTTTTAAATAATATTATTGTTATTATTTTATTAAAATACCAATACGGTATTCCAAATAACTGAAATGAACTGTACTGAATATATCTAATCTAAGGCTCTTGGAGGCTTAAATCTAAATTTATAAAAACAAGTTATTTGGCTGTGTGGTTTTAAAATATTATTTCCAATAGACATCCATAATATATATTCAAACTAAAGCTTTGCAACAGATATCATCTGTATTTCCAGTTTAGACAACTCGTTTACAAGGAACTAAAAACCAGAATCTGTAGCTACTAGCAAGCATTTATTCTTCTTCAATAATAAATGAAAGGAAAATACTAATCAACACAATTTGGGAATGTGATGTAGATAAAGCTTAACATAGCAGAGAGAGAGTTAATTTGGAAAGCACAACTTGCACATAATCTATCTTTTGGTCAAATGTGCCTCCCTCAGAAGTTCTTAAAAACACTTGTTTGTTGTTATTTTTTTAAAGCTTTGTATCACTATACGTAACATTATAAATTACATTACCTAGCTGTGGAAATGATGTATAGAAAAAAAATATTGTAATTATGTCTGCTTTTAGTGTTGATAAAGACATAAAGGGAAGAAGTTGTGGTCAAAACAACTCTAAATGGAGGATATGACATACAATAGCCATAAGGGATTTTTATGCCTGTTGTGGTTTGACCTTGGCAAAGCAGCAAGAAATATTTATTTTAAAAAAAACTAAATCCTATCAAAGGAATAAGAA
Source organism: Netta rufina (assembly GCF_964035555.1). Taxonomy (NCBI): domain Eukaryota; kingdom Metazoa; phylum Chordata; class Aves; order Anseriformes; family Anatidae; genus Netta; species Netta rufina. The sequence continues at coordinate 27,523,278 of NC_140131.1, read as the reverse complement.
GGTTCTTGCGCATTGTCCAAAGAAATTTTCCTCAGTAGGGTGACAGAAAGATTTGTGTAAGTAGGAATTCTAAGGTGAAATCAATGGTCACTGTAAGTTTTTAAACTTCAGTGAGACTTTTATCACATGTATGTCTCACAGCTGTATTTTTAGTAAGGTATTTTCTTTGTTTTGGCCTTCAGAATTTAAACAAACATAGAGGTAGTCCCATCAAGTGTAGTGGGAGGGCGTGCAAAGGACATAACTAGGGCATAAAAGAGTATCACTGTACTCTGGTACCAGAATTCAAAGCTGCCATTTATAGATTTTTTGTCTCTTGCTTGTGTTATTATGGAGATACCATTGGCATGTATCTTAAATAACATAATGATGGAAGTCAACACTAACTCAAACTTGGGTTTGCATGTAAAAGTCATGCCAAGCACAAATGAAAGCTGATCCTGTGCCCATGTACACAGTATGACATAATGTGAATGAGAGTTCTCTTCAAACTTTGAAGACTGAGGGGCTGGACAAAAATACCTACCTAGACCACTCTTGTCCCATTTTCTCCAGGCCCTCATTCCTATTTTTCAGTCATGCTTAAAAGTTCCCAGGAAAAAAAAAAAATATATATATATATATATATATGTTTTTAACTTACACCAAAAAGACACCCCTAATTTATTTCAACCATTTAAATATTTATTTTCTTTATAATTTCTTCTAAAATATCTAGTTAATGAACTTGTGAATGATCTTTCAGGATCACTTTTTATTTCATGAGCAAAAAGAAAATCAAGTCTGTTGTTTCAGTTTCCTGTTCTCTTGACTAGTTACATGTCCTCTTTGAACATGTCAGAGCATTCATTCACTTTTTTCCACTTTTGTCTGGAACTGCTGACAGCACTTACAATAAAAAATGTTATTATTAATACGTTGAGATGTACCTATGATTTGCATGTGGATGATATAAAAGGAAGAGGGAGATTAGACCAGAATCATAATATTGCTTGTGGAAATTCCATCTCAAGGAGTCATCCTGTAATTCATCTTCCTCCCATCTCATATATGTATTATTTGAAAAATACTGTAAGCTTAATTTCTGAGTAATATACACCATGGTTTCTTCTGTAAATCATTTTGATAGAATTTATTCACAGAAATGCTACTTTACTCCAAATGAGTCAAGTGGGTTTGTTTATTATTATTATTTTTAAGAGATTAAATTACTGAAGAAAAATAATACAAATCAAAGCAAATAAACTATTACATTTTAAGTCAGATATACAGATTAATGTACAAGTTTAATATAACATATTTGGAAAAATGTTTGCAACATAAGGCTCTGTAGGGACCCACAAAATCTTTAGTCAAGCTGTCAAGTCTAATCCAATATCTACTATTTACATACAACTCCTGTTCAGATTAACTGCCATCCATATTTGTCCATATTTGGGTCCAAATTTTGCTTTCGATTTATCTATAACCTAGATTGATATCTGTCTGTAGGGAAAATACAGATGCTTTATAGTTTTTCTTAAGTCAGGAGCTATTGACCTTTATACAGCCCACAGCATATGAATTCAGAATTTTCATTGCATATATTTTCTTCACACTCTAACACTCTAACGATAGTTCACTAAAAATGACTTGAGTTTACCCTCTTCATATTCTGTCCACATCTCTTCCATCTTTGACTAACACAGATTTATAAAACAACATAAAAATATGGGCTTGATTTTAAAAGAAGATATATACCCCCATTGAAGAAAATATTCCAGGAAATATATTTAGTTTCTGATGTTTCTTTGTTTGTTGCCTTTTTTTATTATTATTATTTATTTTCATTTTCTATACTTGTTTAGGTAACATCTACTTCATTTTTAGGAGCAGGATTTGAAAACAGAATTAACTAAATACTTTTTTTTTTATGTGCTCAATACTTTCTGTAGAAAAAGGTGCATCTCAAAAGACCTAATTCATCAAATAGATTTTAAAATCCAATCAAATCAAGCACTAAGCAGTGTGACTCATTAGGGCCATATAGCAGTATATGAAATGCTTAAAAATTAAGGAAAAGATGAGGGCAGTGACAGGACAATATTATTCTTGTACATATATGTATATAATACAGAAAACAAAATGCTTTATGCAATGTTTCCAAATAGCACCCTATGTAGATTAGCCAAACTGACTGATAAAACAAAAACAACCCAAAAGGCTGTTTTTTCAGAAGTGATTTTTTTTTCTTTCAGATTGGAAGAAAATGTGTTTTAAATACTCTTCAAAACAAACTTATGCTATTATGACTTAGGGGAAAAAAAAGTCCGCCTAAGAGAAAAAGAAAATGGTGTAGTCAGGTGTAAAAATGATACTGTAAATAGTGTTTTAAAAAGCAGTATTCTTTGTTCTCTTCTATAGGTTACCATAAAACTCACTAAGATCAATGGCAGTTCTTCAGAGGGGCCTAGGATGTTTCCAGGTGATGGCAATTTACGCAGCTTGATAAAGGTAACTGCTGGGAACAATTTCTGGAACCATTCAGATGCAACATATTATCTACAAAAGATGAGGCTTTAATATCCAGTAAAGGATTAATATCAGTATCTTACAACATAGTGCAAATAGGAATATTAATGCCAATGTAAATGCAGTTTCTGACATTTGGAAAACAACTGCTTGACACTTGAACCCCCGGGTCAGTTTTATAATTTTTAAGAGGTGCCCAGAGCTGATATGCGGTTTATTACAATGTATTTGCTATTGTGAAGCAAAGATTAAAAGAATTTTTGCAGAAAGTACAGTTAAATTAAACATCAAAATACTCTTGTGCTGCAGAATTCAAATGGGTCATATGTGAATTATCTGATTTAAAACAAAATCACACAGTAAAGATCTATAATTTGCAAGGAAGGACATTACGACCAGCAATCAGGTATATTCTGCAAGAGCAGCCATTGACCTTTGGGCTCTTCCATCACTCACCAGATGGGCTGGGGCTCCACATTGGTGCGATAGCACTGGAATTGGGCTAGTAGTGAAGAAAAGGTCAGAGTGATTACAGGAAGATATATGCGTGATTGACCCATATTAGCAGAAAGCACTCGTTACAAAGAGAATAACGCTCTTCAGCACCCAGCAGGAGCACAAGAAAAAAAAATAAATCAGTTTTTTCAGTGGTTTCTCTTTTTATCCTTTTTCTCTAAAGGCTACACAAAACAATCACATTTGAAATTAGATGACTTTTAATTATAATAGTTTGTTTTACCGACATAGATATACTCTCTCACTTGGCTGAATATTTTTAGAACTTTTCATTCATTATTTTATTACTATTGTTCCCTTAAGATTGTCATATTGAATTCTAGTCTCTGAAGTAATGAATATTGTAATTAAATCTTGGTTAAAGGTAGTTCACGGCCAAATGCTGCTCATTTCTTCCAAGCATCTGGTTGCCAATTCAACTTCTAGTTTGCTGGCTTTGATGATTCTCTGACCCTGATAAAGGAACTTTTTAATAGAGCTCTTAGCAGCTATTTACATGAGAATATAAGTGGAGAATAGAACTAAAAAAAGCCAGTAAGATATTAAAGTTCTCATGGCTTTTACCACAGAGCCATTTTATTTCACACATCATACTTTCTTCTCCTTCAGAATAATCACAAGGGTACAGAAGTGAAAACAGGTGGAGTTAACTAAAAAGAATCTGTTTATTGCCCCCAAAGAGACCACAAATTACATTAAAAGTTAGATTGTGTCCTTCCTAATCCCATGGAACTCAGTGGCAGTTCTATGCAAAGCATAAGTGAACCCTACCTACTATATATTCATGAAGTTAGAATGTGAATACCTAAATTTAGTGGCAACTTTTTATGGAGACGCTGAGGAACAATAACCTTATTGTATTTATATTGTAACCTGAACTTATGTCACACTATGATTAACTCTTTCAGGTGCCGTGCCATTTAATTCTTTGTTTTATATCTTGAACAAAAACACATCAGAATAACAGAACTAGAAGGGACATGGATTGTTCTGTAACACAGGGGTGCAAGGGGGCAAGAGCAGAACTCTAGGCAGACACAGGCCTGTGTTGTAGGTGAGCGTGGAGAACCTCTGACGTCAAGTAAATGGAGCATGTGACTAGAGGATTTTGAGATGAATGAATGAAGAGAGGAGCTGCAGAAAAAGAGGATATAATGAGGTTCATAAGAAATGAAAAAGCAGATGAGATAGACTTACTGTGTTGGGGGACACAGGCTAAGCAAACGGGCCAGGGTAACTGTCCTCGTATCAAATGTAGTTCTTTCCAAAGCCTGGACAGAACTCATAGTTTCATCTTTCGCCTGTCCGAAAAGCTCCACAGAAAATTAGACAAAGGCTTGAATATCCCACCCTATTTTTGCAAGGAGCCTAATCAGAGGGACACAGTATTATCTACTTTTCTACTGTGGCAGACCATGTTTTGGAACATACCACAAAACCAGCACGTGCACTCTCAGAAAACTGCTCTGATCTCAACTAGAAGTCGCATTGCACTACACATGTTCAAAAAATGATTGCACCTTGCACATGCATGTACACAATGGAACCATAACAGAGAAGGAGGCAGAACAGGTTCTCCCGCCTCCAGATGACATATGTAGTCATAATTATCTCCTGGCTATACTCTTTCAACTTCGGTAGCAGACTAAGAGCCAGCTGTGTAACTCTGGCACCAACAGTACCTCCCAAATCATGAGGTGGGGGTAATTTCTGCAAATTAGATATTAATTGTCTATTCATCTTCTAAATACATTTGGGACGTGTAGAAGAACTGAGTACTTACAGCTTCCAGTAAAATAAGTGAAAGAACTAATCGTTGAGGCTGGAGACAATGACACAACAAACTCTAAGCAGGTCCTAACTGTCTTAAATGTAACAGTCAGCATTATTGGATACTTCTGACTTTTGTAGCTCCTGATTTATAAGGTATGGATATCGCCAGCTTTTTGAATGAAAGAGGGACTGGAGAAATGCATCAAAATTAACCCAGAACTTCATCTTTCTATCGATGAACACTTCAAAAATTAATTCTGTCCTGACAGTAAAGCTTGAGTAAATAAACTCAGAGCGCATATAGATCAATAAGACAGAAGCTAATCAGTGTCGTGTTTTAAGTGGGCAACTCTTTGGACTAAGCAAAACAGCAACATAAGGAAAAAAGTAGTATCAAACCATAGCCTGACAGGTGAGGTTGTAAACTCTCCATAACTGAAAATATCTAAGAAAAGGCTAGGCCATTTTATTTATTTATTTATTAAGAATACGCAGTAAAGTTGATTTAATTTTGGGGGCCAAGGCAGAAATTAGAGGTGATATTCCTATGATTTTATTACTCAAGACTGTACATACAAGTATGTTGAAATATACAATCAGTCTTCTGTCTTTTGCTACCTTCTGAGTGATCAACATCATTAGAAAAAATGTATGTCCCACATTTATTCTTTAATTGAAAAGCATCATTATTTAGGAAACAGAAACTAGTAAGTTGACAGTCACCCTGCTTACACACAGACAAATATAGATGAATATTTTGAAAATACTGTTTCCCCCAAGCAATTTTAAAATGCAACCTGCATATTTAGGTAGAATATTTGCTGTCTTACCAACAAGAAAATAGCATGTAAGCAAGCACGCACAGAGCAAAGTCTCCCAAGGTTAAGCAAAACATTTGCAAACAATAAGGCTTTACATGTTTCAATAAATGCAACTGTAAACTTTTAGAATAAAACATTATGTAGTCCTGCCAAAATCTCAGATAAAAATACTACAGACATTAATCTTCATATTAAAAATACCTTTCAAGTAACAATAAGAATACGAACAATACCCTCTCCTGTTTTCCCAGACTATACACTGATTTTTCTTTCACTGGCCACTTATTCATGCCTTGCAAAGAATGACATGGCACTGTAATATTACCAATGTAAGGCTTATCTTTCTCTGATGAAAGCATATCTCCAAAGGTGAACAAATCAACAGGTTAAATCATCATGTTCTGTTTTCCAGCCAAAAGTATATATATATATATATATATATATATATATTTCTATCCTTTCATAAACAGCAAAACTTTGCAACAACCTAAAACAAGCATTAAACAAGTAATGGAAAACAAGGCCTTTCACCTGCATGTTCCTTCCTACTCCTAAGAGTACTTACAGAAAACAGAGCCTGAAACCAACAAATACATACCTGGAACTTAAATACAACTTTCCTGTACAATGAAAGACTTACAATCTACACTGTTCCTTACAGGTAAAGCTACTCCAAAATGAAATGGAATTGCCTCCTATGCACTGATGTTTGCAGTGCTGTCAGAAAGGATCTGAGGTTTTTGTTTGGTTTTGCTTTATGTGAATCAGCCTTTTGAAATGCATTTTTTAAAGGTGTATGTTCTGCTTAACACAAGTGTTGTGTAAATACAAACAAAACAGATGGACTTCACTCATTCTTTTCTCAGAATCAACTTCGCTAATCTCGTCTCCACAGGACTTCTGAATTGTCTTTGGAACAATGATATGGAGAAGTATGAGTTATATAAATTAGACCATTAAAAACAAACAAACAAACAAACAAAAAGCAGTTGTTAGAGAAGATATTCAACTAGGAGCTTTGTGTTTCAAGCAAATTAAGGTGCAGAAGCTGTGGTTTCCAGCCTTGGAGATGTTACTCCAAGGTGTCAATGGGACACTTGCTACAAGCCCACAGATACTTACTTACATAACAGGATTAGCTAAATAGCAAATCAAGCTGTGTGCATCTGGCATGTGGCACTGTCTCATAATGGCACTGTACCAATACTTCTGTTGTGTTTTATTACAGGCAGAGATATCTGTGCTGTGTATAGATGTGATACCTTTTCAATACTTCCATGGTACTCTTTTCTCTTACAAGCATATTGATCTTTGTAATAACTTCAGTATTTTGCTAAGGACTAGAGAGGATAAAAGACTAAAAGTAGACCTCTACTGAGATATAAATAGCCAGTATTAGTTAGCTGTTTTCTTTCAAATAAATGCTATGGAAAAGTCTATAGCAGCTGATGGCTCGTAGCAGTTTGTGGCAAAGGTCAGAACTAACTATAGGCAATGAAATACATACAAATTTTTGAAGAGAGATTTACTGCCTGGATAGAATAAAGGAAGAAGTATGTAGGACCTTAATTAATATGCACAACTAATGCAAGGAATCATTTCATTTCTACATTTTACTTATTTGTCTTGTTGAGATTATAAATTAAAATTTTATGTTGCCTAACATGTCCAAACATTTTAAATAAAAGATCTTGAGTCTCAGTAAAGTAAGCAAATACTACCCTTACAGGCTGAATATATATCCACTACTAAATGAACAAACTTTGGATTGCTCAGATTTATTGTATTTTGGTCACAGAGTAGGTACATCACCAACTTCTAGGGTAAATGTCATACGGTCATGAGAAAACTCATGAGAAAGAAAATTAATCCACTGTAGGTACAAATAATTATAAACTCAGACTCCTACCTTTTTTTTTTTTTTTCTTTTCCAAACTCCAGAAGGGGTAGAAGTTGAGTTTTCACCCTAATTTTGCATTCATGCACTTACACTTTCAGATTAAACAGTCTACTAAGAGATCAGAATATGAAGATGAAAGATTCCCTTTATTTCATTCAAGATTTTCTTTTTGAACTCTTTCCAATAGAACCCAAATTATTTTCATATCTTCTTGACAGAAGTATGACTGCCTTACATACCATATATGAATGTATAACAGTATAAAGGAGAATTTCTTTTGATAGCAAGGATGAAATGAAATTGGAACATTAAAACTACGCAAAAATATGGAAGTTGGGTGAACCGTTGACTTTTGAGTCCATGCCCCAATTCAAAACATCTAGCCTTAGCCCAACTTACAGTGATAAGGTAAATATATATCACACATATTATAAGGACCTGAAGCAGTTATGTTTTCAAAGAACATTAAGAAAAATATGGTCCCTCCTGATACTAATGTTGGCTGTCTTTTATAAAGAATAATGAGAACAAATTCTATCCTGTCCTAGACCAAGTTAATATTCAATTATCTTGACAACTGAACAACAATATAATTATGAAATCAGGCAACCCGTAAAAGCTCACAGCCCCTTCCATGCAATAAATAAAACAAATGATTTTTAGTTCAGTGCTTAAAATGCTCTTAACAGACTCATAAGAAAGTGACCTCATAAGCCAAATAATCATAAAAATGACACTCAAAAAAATCTTACTATATCTCTGATTTTTTTTTCATGTTACTTTTAACAGTTGAATACAATCTATTCAATTGGTTCTATGTTAGGGAGGGGAAGTTTCTTTTATCTTATTGTTTAATACATAAAATATAAAATGTCCAGTGTACAGAATGTTTCAGCAATTCGTGTCAATAGAGGGCTTGAACAGTAAACCTTGAGTCTCTGATATCTGTGGGGGTTTCAGAATAACTGCTAACTATTGTGACTATTGCACGGGACACTACGCAAGTCTCTGATATCTGGCTAAGAGATTAAGGAAAAGGGGAAAGATGAAGGATGACTAAAAGACAAAGCTTGCATGGGATGCTGCGCAAGTCCCTGACATCTGGCCAAGATGGACAAAGGAGAAGGACAATGAAAAAGCCTGCGAAGAAGACTACGAGCCTTCAGCATGAGAGACCCCCAGAGGGACCACTGGAGACTGACACGCATGTGTCAGTGGGAGGGTTCGGATTCCGGGAACTAGTTATAATAAGTAGCCTTTTCTAGAAGTAGTAATGAATATGTTCATTTATGCTCCTATGCCTAGGAGCATAAAAACCAGCCACCTGATGTAACGAGTGTGTGTGTTGGAGGAGCCCAGACTCCCCACGCACTCAGCGCTGTTTACTTGCCTTTTATTGACCCCATAAATAAATCTTATAAAGCTATAAAACAACAAAATAAGTAAGTAAATAAATAAATAAATAATAATAAAACTTGCCTTTTATTGACCCCATAAATAAATCTTGTAAAGCTAAATTGACTCGGAATTTATAACATCAGGAATGCTTAGAATGACATCCTGACTGTTTTTCTGTTTTTTCTAATGTTCTTACACATTGTCTCTCACAAGACTAAATTCAATACAAAGTTTGGCCGCTTCTCTCCCTCATTGATAATTAGACTCCACTTACCTATTCAGAGCTTCAAAATACTTTTTTTTGTCCTCCCTTAGTATTTTATATAGCAGAATTATTGCAAATAGCAATGTAAATGCAAAAATCTGAAAAAGATTTCACACATTCAAAAACAAAACAGCAGTGTAAAGGTAATTTAGAAAAAAGTCTATTTGAAATGACAGCAGGTGTTGTCATTTGATCTACAAGCCTCTTGTAGACCAATATGACCTAAACCAAATATACCCTAAGTTCCCTAGACATCTGAGGGATATTTCCTAGGTGTTTACAAAAACAGAAGTTTCTCCAAATTTTTTTTTAAGTGATGGAACCCAGGCTCCACCACTGCCTTAAAATGCATTAAAGTATCAACCTTTTTTTCCTAATGATACAGTATTCTGTTATACTCCCTTCCTGCCTTCACCAAGATAAGGAAATAAAAGGGATGTGGATGCATCCATTAGACAAGAAATCAGACCAAAAAGGAAAGCATGAAAAAGAAATTGAATACACAGCTAATTCAAGTCTTTGAGTTTTTGGTGGTGGGACAGGTGAGTTGCTGGAAGATAGTCACACTGGGTAGAAGCCTGAAGAATTTTATGCATTGTGCCCAAGGAAGCACATACCCATAAAACATTGTACCTATGGAAATCTCTCTTAAATCAGAAAATGCTGAATTAACTGATTCTCTGAGAAGTAAACATTTCTACCTGGCTGAAACAATAGGCAAGGGAAACCTTAAACAAAAACGATCACACTCAGTTTCAATTCCCACTTTGTTTCATACCTCAGGATTGCTTGACCAACATACTTTATGCTTCTATCCTGTGTTTTTTTGTCTTTGTTGTTGTTGTTGGTGTTTTTTTTTATTCTAGATCTTCATACTGAGGAACAGCAATGTGTCTTTCCTTTTTCTCCTGTAGGAAAAAAAGTAGAGGAATTAAAATTTATTTCCAAGCCTTTCTTTTATTTTCTTTGGTTTTATTATTTACAAACAAGTTTGATTATAGATAAGTTTGAATCCTTTCTTCACACAAGATTTTTTTTTTATTTTTAAATAAGAGTTGAAGTTTTTTATGCAAACATGTTTACAAATGTATGTTTCATTATATTCTTCCACTGAGAAAAGGTATATTCAAGTAAAGAAGAAAGTTTATACATTTTCTGTTACAGGAGACATGTACAGAACAAGAAAAAATATATAACTTGTCAAACTGGAATTTGGCCACTATTTTTCCCAAAAACATATGTGCAATGGGAAGAGGAGGACATACTACATTTACAAGTGGTCAATTTTAGTTTGGCAATTCACATAAGCCATGCTCCTTTTAAAAAGGATGGTGAAAACATAATATTTTCTAAGATTTAAAAATGCAAAAGTATATCTTCCATGAGATCATTCTTATTTGGATTTTGAAACCTGTACATGTACGTATGTATGTAAAATTTTTGAATTTCTTCTTCCATGGAAGTAGTAGGGAAATCACATTGGGGAGTTTGATTCATATTTCAATTTGCTGCCAGCCTTTGCAGAATGATACAATGCCTTATTCTGTGAACTCCATCTTCATTATAATATCACACTTGGGAGTCAAATGTTTTAATCATTACTGAGAATGTAGCAATTCAAGTGGTCATAATGAGATTAATAAAGCAAGAAGGTCCTTCAGATAGAACCTTATGTCATGTTAGGCCTTATTAGAAGAAGAAAGTATTAAGCCAATACGTAATATATTCTGGAGGGATCATCAATAACTGTCATATGGTTGTTCATTAACTGTGATTCACTCCTTTGAAAAACTTATTTTTCTCCTAGAAAAACAGAGCCCAGTTTTAGGATGCTGTAAATTCATACTACCCTACAGCAAATTCCAGGATGACAAGAATTTCAGGAAGATTCCTGTAATTAAGGTGTTTGGTTCTGGGCAGGGAGGGTGAATGAAGTTGGGCACTCTTGACCTAATGGTCGATATGCCTTGTAGGTCTGCAAACAGGTAACGTATTCCTCTGCTAACACCGATTCCTGAAGCTATAAGCCCAGCTTTTTCTTCTGCTGAGAAGAATGATATCTTTACATTAATTAATCCTCTAGAAAATATTTTCTATGTGTCAGGGTCTTGTTTAGCATATTTATCACACAATCACAAGCCCAGGAGTAAAAATATGCTTCGGTCTGACAAATTCATAGCTACCTGGCAATACACTTAAATTTAACGTAGCCTCTAGTATTTAAATTGCAGCTGAGCAAATCTGTTAACAAACCAACCTCTCTCCTATCCCACATTCTGACTAACTCCATGATCTGTAACAATTTGTACCTTTGCAGTTAGAGAGCAGCAGGTGGTGCCACGGGTCTGGGCACAAATACCTGACTGACATTGGGCATGGCGAGGGCCACCCACTCCCTCAGCACAGCAAGGCCAGAGGAGGTGGCCAGCCCTGGCCATGAGCCCAGTGCAGGAGGCAATACCACGGTGATAAGGCAGGTCCAATACCAAGACAGGAATTCAAACTGCAGGCCAGGCTTGGGCTACGGTGCAGTGAGTGCTGGTCTGGCCCCAGGCCTGGCTGAGCTGGAGAGCATTGCATGTCTGGCACACCTCAGGCAGGTGCTCGGTGCAAACATGGCTGCTGGCCGTGAGGCAGAGAGAGCGGGGAGCGCCCAGGTGGGACCATCATGGCTATTAAGGCCTCTTAGTGCTCGCAGGGCTCTGAGGTGATATCCTAAAGAAAAATAAAGAGGAGAGGAGAGAGTTGGAAGAAAACTCGTACATAATAATTAAGTTTATGAAGGGAGACTGAAATGAAACTCTCAATTTAATCTTATCACTCCAAGTCAACACTATGACAGAACTTTCCAGAACAACACCTGCCAGCCAGAGAGGTACCAAATTACAAGGTAATTTAGAAAAACACACCTACTTGGAAAAGACTAATTTTTAAGCATGTGTTTTTAAATAACACCCTGAAAATTATTTTTTTCATAAATATGACTACAGTCTTTGTCATATTTGAACACAAATCCATTTAGCAGCACAACAGTTATTAGACTTGATTCCCCTAATAGCACAGACCCAAAAACATCCATGTATTCTTCAAACAGTAAATCAATTCTTGCGAATCACTTAGTTTTCTTTTGAGTCTAAATTTTGATGCTCAATGAAAAGTAGTACATTTCCACTGTCAGCTGTCACCATCACCTTTTAAATGGTTAAAAGTTGTATGCAACATATTTCTTTAAGGAATGGCATGTTCAGGGAAGAGATAGAACAGCTACCCGAGGAAGGACACCAAGGGGTAAATATGGCCAGTTCTTAACAAGATTAGTCAGAAACTATACAGAAGTGTCTGTCCACAGTAGAGCAGAATAGCAATTAAATGTATAATGTGTACCTTGCATGTCATTAAAGTCTCAGGCACTTCTGTTAAGAGCATTCTGTAAGCTCTAAGAACCCCTATGTGCATATTTAACTCATCTGGGAATTGTATATCTAAGTAATACTTAAAGTTAATCCCCTGTAAGCCAGAATGGCAAAACATTCAATTTCAAGACCTAGGTAAAGTTTTTAATGTACACACAGGCTAAAGAATGACTTGTGTTACTCTCTGCTGTGCTAACAGAACCTTTCCCCTTCCAAACATGCAAGGTAAGTATGTTCACCCTGCTAGTCTAGGCTGCTAGTGTTTCCTGTAAATTTAAGCCAGTATTTAGAGAAGAATGAAAAATGAATGAATTATACCAAGGGGTATCTGCAATACTGGACTGTTAGAACTAGAGCTTCTGCAGAACTGCCTAAAGAGGACATGAAAGGGCAGGGAAGGATAGGAGATCCCTTCCCTGTGAAGACAAGTCTTGGCTACAATTTAGGTTTGTCTTTTTGTAGTTTAGTCTTTCTGCTTCCTTTTTACTGAGCTGAGGACTGGCATGCATCAACTCCCTGGGTGTGATGCACCAAGAACCCAGGGGCTGCCAGCCTTTTCCAAGGCATGGCGCTTGCAGAGCTGAAGCTACAGACAGGGAGGCCACGGGCACAATGCTGCTGGACACATAGAAATCAGCCCCAAACAGCTCAGGCCCACACCAGCCCAGACAGTTCCCAGGGCCTTGCTCTGCCAGGGCAATGCAAAGCCGTCCACTAACAATGGCAGAAAAGCTGTGCTGCTAATTTTCTTTTTAATATTCAATAAACCACAGAATATTACTTAGGAGTGCAACAAAGATATTGCAAAATCTACTATACTCAAGGACCCTGGATTGGAAATGGGCAACACTATCTTCCCAGCATGCTCACTTTTACCTGTCTTGTCTTGCCTCATGACAACCTGCAGAGGTCTACATGTGGCTCACATTTCTTTATCAACATGTATGGCCCTTACCTCACCTGGCAAGTGATTGATTTTTACAGCCAATGCAATTTTCACAATCAACAAAAATACTATTTCTACTAGTAGAAACTACTACAGGTTATGAAGTTAATAGAAAAATTCCTGCAGCTGTTGCAAACCACAGTGTTACTGCTAAGGGTGCAGAACATTTTACAGGATTAATTTCTGAGTTTCAAAGTTAGTTCTATCAGGACAAGGATAGAGTTACTTACATTGTGAGAGCAGTACATATTGATCTATTTAAAAACCACTTTTTTCCCCTTTCTTTCTGATACTACTTGCATCTTCCGCTCATTTCTCAGAATTATCCCTGCTTATTGGACTCATTCTGCTAGTTCTAATAAAGGCATGGCTGGTACAGCTACCTGATCTACATTTGCTTTAACTAAGCAGTTAATGTCTGTATATGTGAGATCCTGTGTGTTCAGACACTGCAACACTTTTGGCTACACATTTCGACATCTTTCTCCTTGATCTACTCCTCCACATTTTATTTTGATAGTGACCCAAGTAGCAATGAGCATTAAAGGTTTTGCTTTAAAAGCTCCTAATGTTTTATTAACAGGATCATAAGGGCTTGTATCTTTATACTCTTCTGAGAAGTTATTGTCATCTGGGTCAAAGAATCCACCGTGAGGCTCAGCCCCTCGATAGGAGGGTGCTTTAGAAAGGGCTGTGATCATGCCTTGCTTTACTCCTGATGCTATTTTGAACCCTTCAACTTCACCCTTACAAACTCAATTGTCTGCATCTTCCCTTTCTAGGTATTTCCTGCATCAATCTTGGATTCTCATTACTTTACATAAAAGCCTGCCCAAATTAAGAAAGAAAGAAAAAAATAAAAAAATATTAAAGGTGATGAGAGAGAGTTTCCCCAGAGGCTTTCCCAAATACCAAGGCCAAACCAATGCAGGTTTTAACTCCTCTACAGAGCAGTAGATGGATTTTAAACCTTCAAGTGTTATTGGTCCCTCTAAAAATTTGAACTTGTAAGAAGTTAGAGGGGATGGACATGTGTTATGATTTACCCAGCTGGGCAGCCTAGCTCCACCACAACCACTCTCTCACTCCCCTTCCTCAAAGGGAAAGAGGGAGAAAATACAATGAAAAGGGCTCAAGGGTTGAGATAAGGACAAGGAGATCACTCAATAATTATAGTCACAGGCAAAACAGACTCAGCATAGAGAGATAAATGAAATTTATTTCCTGCTACTAAGAAGCTAGAGCAGTGAGAAACAAACAAAGAAATGAAAAAAAAAAAAAAAAAACAACCTAGAAACACCTCTCCTCATTCACCCACTTCTACATACTCCCCTTGTGCACTGCACTTTGAAGGTGCTTTTCTGTAAGCTAAACTGAAAAGGGACCAAAAGCAATGCATGCTGTACAACTGCAGTCACCTAAATATATGTAGAATTAAAAATAATAATAATAATAAAACGACTCATGATGCTCTGGGTATGAGTACAGAACTCCTTTCCTACTTTGTTTGTCATGATCTTGTTTAAGTCATTAAAATAAAATGAACAAAGTGTGATGCACTTAACTAACAACTTACATATGTTATTCTTGCAAAATTTTCATGCTATTATTCTGACAAGCAAAAGAAAATTAGATCAAAAGCAGAAATACATTTTAAAAGATTCACCCGATATACGATTCTGTAAATACCATTAATTTGCTATTCGAGTAAGCATTTAGACTTACACAAGTATAGTAAAAAAATAAAAAAAATAAAATGTTTTTCATATCCTATTTCTTGGGTTGAAATAACAATATTTTAACAGTTCTACATTCAGTTTTGAATATGGAAAATATCTGTAGTGAACAAAATATGTTGAACAAAGTTGTCTATTGATTCTTTCATATGCAAAAAATGAGTATTATTAAGGAAAAACTACTTCTAGCATATGCAATTATTGCATACCTACTGTAACATGAATACATTCAGGTTTTATCAACAAGGGTAAATTAATAAAATTTGATGCTTATACTTCAACTTCTGCAATATTAACAGCAACAAAATTTAGAAGGACTTTAAAACATGTTAAATTTGGAGTTTGAGCGCATAAGGAAAACTGTACGCTTAAATTTACCCCGTTCTACCAACAGAGTTTATTGGCTCTAGTAATAGACACAGTAAAGCACATGCTTATGAACTTTTATGAACTTTTATTAACTTTTATGAACCAGAACTTTATCTTCTGCTTAATCATTAGTACATGATTAGTAACATGTCAACATACTACATTTAAGTATTTCTAAGAACCTACATTGCACCTTAAATCACATAAAAATTATCTTGATACTGTAGCATATTTAGTATTATTCTGATCTTTGAAACAATAATATTCTGTTAAATTTTAAACATTATAGCTGAAACAAGCAAAAACAAACAATTGCCACTTATCTGTATATTATCACCAGGCAAAGTATGATTAGAGGTGCCTCTGAACCAAAGTTTCAGTCAGGTTTCTGACAAAGTAAATTTCGTGATGCTAACTTCGCAGGGTAATAATATATTGTCCTTATAGGAGTTTTATCTGTCTTCGATTAAAAAGTGATTGACAGCCTATCTGGAGTTAGAAATATTTTCAGTATTAAACTTCCCTGTTTTCAATAAAAAATAACTATAGGTTGATAAGTTTCCCTGAACAGTTTTTAGAATAGCATTTTTTTTCCTCATATTCAAAAAACTCCTGAATTCAACTTCTTCATTTTATTCATTCTAGTGAGCCAGATTCTCAGCAGATGTTAAGATAGTCTGGACCAGTTCAAATGAAGGCAAAAATCAGGTAGCAAATCTCTGAATCAAGTATATGTAAAATTCTGGACCAGCACAGCCAATTCAGGATTATTGTTTTAGAGTCTAGGTTGTTCTAGAAATGTAAATGCTCCTGTGATCCAAAGTCAATGAGCTGAGTCGAAATAATTACAAAACAAGCTACGATCAAAAACCTAGCTCTGATGCGTGTCTACATCACATGATGGAAAAAAAAAAAAAAAAAAAAAAAAAAAGGGGTTAGCTGAGCTGCTGTCAGTCACAACACACATGCATCAACATGCCAAAATGCCCATTCTAATATAGCTGCACTGTTCTAGGATCTAGGTTTGTCTCCAAATATAGTGTCTGTGCTGTGCCATTTATGCCATTTACAGACCTATGCTTGTATGATATTTTGTCCCACAGCCAGAGCAGAGGTTTGGTGATTGCCGCAAGCAGTTATGACACAACAAAAGTCAGTGTCATATTAATTTTTTTAAGTCCTATTATGGAATGCAAGCAATTACTAGTTTCCAGGCATTGTTATTAACTGGTATTGATTTGGAATTACAGCCTTTTATTTTTTTTATCCCCTATTTAAACATCAGCCAAGAAACACTGATTTTGAAAAAACACCTTAGTCAGAATAACAGACAGTTCTATATAAAGACATTTCATTCTCCTTTTTGATTTTTCCCCTTTTCATAGTTCCTCTCTTATATGAAATTCATCTATCAAAAAAATAAAACCAAACCCACCACCTATAAATTTCTTTAATGATCTGCATTTCCCACAGGCAGTTCTGACACTTTTCTAGGCAACACCATACCTTAACACATAATTTTCACTAGAATATTATTCACATCAGTATAACAAAGAGATTGTTTTTAGATTAATTTTTCCCTGAATCATATGTCATAATCAGGGAAAATAATTTTTAAAAAAGATATTAGGAGGACTTAAAAGTTTCCTTTTTGTACCTATGAGAAATATTTCTTCCAAGGTTTCCTGTTATATTTTATTACATAAATTACTTTATTATAATATGTTTTATTTAAAAATATTGTATTTATATTATTATAACATAATTTATAATATATTTTAAGAAGTATTAAATAACTTTTATCAGTACAGGTTTCAGATTTGGACACAAATTCTACAGGGAATTTCAACTGTCTTCCTAAATCCTTTTTTTTTTTTTTTTTTTTTCTTTTCTACCTACTGAATCTGTACCTATTCAATCCGAATTAGTTTACCCAGATATAGCCCACTGAACTAGTGAATCCAGTGAGGGTTGCAAGACTCTTCGGTTACCTCTGAAAACTAATTTTCAGCTGAGTTACACCTAGATGGGATTTTATTTCAGTAAAAGGTCAGCTCTTGGACTTCAGCAGACAAAGAGGCACTTGGGAAGTAAAAGCATTGTCAAAGTCCACCTTAAATTAGATGCTTCAATACAAACTGGTATGGAAATCTGGATTTGTTTCAGAGACGAGTGATTAAGTTTGTGTTCATAGAAATTACAATGAACATACACAGTCCAGAAGCCATCTGCTGGGAGAATCTCATAAAAGATTAAAAAATTGAGTACACTGGAAAAAATCCTATGGGAATATCTTGCACAATTGGAAGCATACATTCACAAGTGCACACAGCAACATGCAAAAATGGAAAAAAAAAAAAAAAAAAAAAAAAGCAAGGTACAATCTCATAAATCTTTTTTTTTTTTTTTTTTTTTTTAAATGCATTTGTCAACTTGCATTGTTCTGTTTTGCAAAGAACCAATACTTCAATACTTTTACTTATCAGATGAACTGATTGGTTTGTTTTTGTAATAAGTTGAAAGCAGAAGACTAAGCCCAAAGCAAATCTTAGTAATCATCTAGGATTCCTCTTTATCAAGGTGTGTAAATCTGTCCCATTTCACTGGCCAAATTAATTTCAGCACCACCATTCCTGAAATAGTGTTTTGTCAGCACTTTATTCTAATCGGCTTATGCTTAAAATATTTTATCAGAACTGGACAAATCTAAGATGTATGCAAAATAAACAACCATAAAGAAACCAACGTGTTCCAGAAATGGTCAAGTAAATTGAATATTTGCAAGAGAAACAAAAAAAAAATAGTTTACAAAGTGAAATAATTGTTTTGCATTCACAACAATGCTTAACTTGAGAAAACACAGGCACTTTTGTACAAACTGGTTTACAGTAGCCCTCCATATATTTCACGCAGAATACCTTTTATGAAACTTTACTTGCATTATTGCTTCTACTCCAAATGGAGAAGAATAACTATTTGAATTATTTTGAGTAATTATGCTTCTGACTTACGTATACTTCCTTCAAGACAGAAGATCATCTTGTTTTGTCAAAAGCGTTTATAAGTAACATAGTCAAACAGACCATAAAAATAATGAAATTCTGCTAAACTTTGCATGCTGCTGACTGGCTAAATAATACTCTTCCTTTTGTTATTTCAGAAGAATAGCTTCTTCTTATACAGGGTCATTAGATAAAAAAAAAAATCTTAAATTCCCCAAAACCCTTCTTCACAAGTTTGTGAACTACAGAATACAGTTTACTTTGTCTGAAAAATACACATTTTGAATGATGGATGACATCAAGGAGCTTTTCAAAGTATCTTTCAGAGACTATGTCAGTCTGTAGAAATGGAAGTAGACCAAATTGTTTATTATACGTTCTAGTCAGGCTATAAGGTCAAGCTTTCTCTTGTTAATTGCTGTAGGATGGTTACTAAGCAAGTCGGTTAAGAGTTCTGACCTCTGAAATAAATTTCCAAGGCTTATTCTTACTCTGTATTAGGCATGAGAGACAATTTTAATTAAAAACAAACAAACAGAAAAGCAACAAAACCAGAGATTGGATAGCCTCAAGATCTTCAGCACACGCTGAGCCAAAAAGCTGACCTAGGCTGTCAAAGATATGTGGTTCTAGCACCTACACTACCTTGCTTCAGAGTAGTTGATATACCTGCACAAGCTTCCCACAGATAGCAAAGCAGGCATGCGCCAATAAAATCAATCCTACATGTCCATAACAAAAGAAAATATGAGAGCATGAATACTGTCTGTTGAATCACATTTCAACTATGGTTAAAAAATAATAAGATTCAAGACTTTGCTCTAATCTCTATTAATTTCCAATAGAATTTTTTGTGCTTTTCCAACTAATCCAGCCTTTATTAGAGATCTTTCCCTGGGCCACCCTTTTGCTAAAGGAGCTGTTTGAAATCTGTTGCTGCAGAACCTACAGGCAATGTGCTGTGCTGCTAAGTGTACCATACCACTTCCCTGTGAAAACGCCTCATAGTAGCGCACCCTTTTTTTGGGGAATACTTCTGTCCTCAGGCCTGGCCAGTTTCTTACTGTCTTTCTAATCTTGTATCATTTTGATGCTGCTCCTTGAAGTACTTCAAGAACAAGATGATTTTTCATCAGAAGAGCCAGATTAAAAACAGTGAGGTTCTTTTCATAAGAGCATTTGTATTTAGCAATACTACGGGATTTGCTCATATACTCTATATTCCAGCCAGTGAGGCATTTTGATCCAAAAACTCAAAATGTCTAGGTTCACTCCTGACTGTATTTTGAAACACAGAACAAGTGGAAAGTAACATATAACAAGAGCATACAAACATAATGAACCCTTAAAAAAAAAAAAATTTAAAAAAATCAACCATATTAGAGCTTTGCAGTTTGGCATGACAGGTAAGTATTTCTTTTCTTCAAAGATCCCAGTAAATCACAACAATGGTGCTGATGGCATGGTATAATTGTCTCAGATATGCTGCAGTGGGTGTTATTTATGGTTGTTTATAAAATATGCTGTCAGACTGGCAGGTTGCCTAGGGCCTTAGCATTATTTATGGATGGATTCTCCTGTTATCACATGCCCCTTGGTGCATCAAATTAAAAAAAAAAAAAAAAAAAAAAAAAAGTTTAAACTCTATGGTCTTGAAACAACATATATATATATGTTATATATATATATATTATTTTTATAATTATAATTATTATTTTTATAATTATTTATAATATATATATATATTATTTTTTGTTTCCAGAAAACAAGATTTATTATATTACATGTCTCTTATTCTTATGCTATTCTGTGAATGCCTATTATGGGAAATATTTGAAGTTTTACCAAACCATCCCCCAATTTCTCCCTCAAAGCCCAAATCATGCATTGAAGGATGACACACCTTTTTTTTTTTTTTTTTTTATGCCATTAGAATTACACTTAAGTCAGAAATCTGGACTTTTGTTTGGAGCTTTCACAGATGCCTATGGAAATACATCAGGCTGTTCCTACACAGTTTTAAAAAATATGGTCTTAAATACCCAAATCCCATAAGAAAACATCTACCTAAAATATTTTGAGGTGTAATTTTTTTCTTCTGTAAAGCAAATATCCTGTTTGCTAAATATATCTATGAATCTTGTAAGAGAAAACTTTCACCAAGCAGAATTTTCAAGTTCATTAAACACCAACCACACATTAGCTTCTTAAATCGTGTTCTTCAAATGCTATCCTTTAGCAACAGAACATGGACTGTAGACGACATGCAAGGTAGAGCAGTTTGGTTTGAGGTGCTAGGTAGTAGACACAAACATCCAAGAGATTGGCAATAGACAGCATAGATCATTACTTCTTAAATGTTCTGACCCTAAGAGAACTACAGTAATGCCAGCCTCTTCAATCAAAATCCAAGTGGTAAAGCAAGCAAGCTGATTTCAAACACTTTTGAGGCTTTGTAGATTCCACATATTACTTAACAAGGTGCAATGTGTCAACAGGCAGGTATAATAAATTAAAGAAAAAAAAAAAAGAAAAAAAAAAAAAAAAAAGAGAAAAAGAATACAGTTACTTTATTTATTGTGATCCAAGCAGATAGGTACAGGGATCCAGATGGTTATACCTTTAGTCACCAAGTATTTCAACATGATATGAAATATGAAACTACATGAAATGACAATGTAATTTTCTAATTTTTGTCACATAAGTGTTTATTCTGAAAAAATAACAAATAGAGTACAAGTCACATTCACATCTAACCCTCAGGATCCTAAAAATAAACACATCTAAAAAGGAGGTTTCTCATCCAAAAGCACCTGTCCTTCTCTTAGCAAATCAAACTAAATCACAAGCAGCAGTTGCTCAAGTTTGTTTTTGAACTTCTTCCTAGTTCATGAAAGAAATGAAGATTAATTAAGCCTGCAATAATGATTCCAGTGTGCTAGATCCCTTTAGCGATTGATGATTATTTTTTATAATACCCGTCCTTACCTAAGACTGTTACTTGCAATCTTTTGATAATTTTCAGACAGCCAGAGCTTCAGGAATAGTTTCAAAACTCCCAGACAATTCCAAGTTTCTCTTTTATGTGCAGTATTTGAGGAGGGAGCTCACAGGTAAGATGCTTAATATTCTTACACCATTGAATCCAGTTGGAGTCATATCTTCCTATATACATGCCTTGTATCTTAACATTAACTAAACTGCTTCAATACATTGTCCTGCCAAAATTATTAAGGAGCAACTGACAGATGTCAGACAGCATCTGACAGATGAAAGATTACCTTCACAAATTTATTCATGGGAAAAAATAAAGATTTAAAATCCAAAAGTTTTCATAGAAAAGAAAATTGAAATGATTGTGTTGTTTTGTTTTTTTTTTTTTTAAATGAAAAGAATCAATACGATTGCATGAAAAGCATGTACATTATTTAAATATGAACTAAAAAAAAAAAAAAGTTTCAATGCTTTAATTTCATTCTTTATTTGCAGTTTGAAATTTCTCAGTTTAGCTGGACAACTGAATTAGATAGCTGCAATGTGATCTTACTGAAAGATCTTGGCCTTTGGAAGTTTACCAAGAGTTTTTCCCGAAATGTAATGAACTGCTTGCTGAGTTTCTGCACTTGGATTTAATTTTACTATTTCTAGCTGTTTTTTTCAAATACTACACAGTGAACATACATATGCTTTAACTGGTTCCTATCATAAAATTAACTGGTCCCAGCATTCTCAAGTTGAGCTAACAAGACAGGCAACTATGTACAGGGCATACAACTACTTTCCAGAAACTTTGCTGTCTTCAGATTTTCTAGTTTACATCATAAAGGATCAAATATTCCCACGATGTTAGACAGAAATTAAAAGCATAGGTTTTGCTACAGAACAAAACACCTGTAACTTCAATGAGTAATGAGTAATTTCTAGTTGAAATTGAAAAGAGCTCATCACCTCAAGTTTCTGTCCTGTTGCTATAGAAGTTGCAGATATATTGAGCATACAAGTCTCTGCAGAACAAGATGTTTCCTCATCATGGGACTGTACAAATGAATTTCCCCCAAAAGAGAATCTAGATTAAGCAAGTTGTTAACTATATGAAATTGATTAAGTTTTTGTTACAGACTGCAACAAAACCATGACATACCATTAAGGAATCTCTGTATCGGTCACATTAAACCCAGTGTTTTTGCAACTTGGACTGCCAGATGCCTCTTTGCATCATTTCTTGATGATCACCAAAAGGTATGTGGAGAGGAAGGGAGGGGAGGGCAACCACCAAACAATACAACCTGAGAATGGCAAATCCTTAGGAGTAACCCTGAGTAGTTCATTACTGCTTGTAGGAACAGTAGAAAATCATAAATTCTAACAACCCATCAGATCTCCTTAACACCATTCCCTTTAACAGCCTTCTAGGAGAACTGACATTTAAAATGATTGAGTTAGATCAAAAGACTCAAAGATCACTCAACACACATCACTTAAGCTCAAGCCACCGAAATCAGATGCTGACACCAGTAGTCATCTAAAAATTCAGATCCAAAGTGTGCCGGTCTATATATGAAATGCAAAAAATAGGATACTGACAAAGGTACAAGCATTTCTGACTTTTCTTTAAACACAGACTATATATTTACAGATTACAAAAAGAAGAAGCAAGCATACTTTAATCCTACCATTTATTTACTGAAGGGTCATACTGCATGAAGTCCAGTTTTGAAAGGACAGACTTTTAAAGATGCATTCACTTCATTCACTGTTCTTTGAAGCCTCTGCTCTCATAACAAGAGCAATGAGAAAGTCCAGTAAAATGTTACTTTTGCATTCTGCACAGTGGTCTTTGCAAGGCTTTTCTAGAGAGATTGAAAAACCAAGAAATTCCAACCTAAGAGTTAAAGGCTTGTATGGAGGTCAAGGTGGAGAATTGACAGCAGACAAAAGTAAAATTCAGTATTTTTATATGAATAGGAATCTATGATCTTGAATTTAAAAAGAAAAATTTCCACATGAGGAGCAAAAGAAGAAAGAAAAAAAATCAAATTCTCAAATTTCAAAATCTTTGAAAAAGATTTGCCTTTGGGATGGCAAAAATGATTTATTCATTTCAGAAATCAAATCCTCCATTCACTAAACTATTAGGAAGTAGGGTAGAGTTGAATTCAAAGGAGAAGTCTATACAGCATATCTCATCCATCTTCACTGTGATTAGTGAAGAGGCTAGAGCTAGCTACAGCAGTGTTAGCTAAGCCCATGCAGAAAGAAGACACAGCAGTGGGAAAAAAGCAAACAACCAGTTCTACTGTTGGTTTTGTGATTCAATCAAGAACATGCAGTACTTTGCAATCAATCTGAACATTAAGGAATTTTATAGTCTCACCCAGATGAGAGATTCTTTTTATGGACTAAAAAAAAAAAAAAAAATCATGCCATTCTAGCTTGTTGAGTAAGATTCAGAAATTGTCCAGTGTCTTTGCCTAACCCCCTGTCCTCTCTATGCACTGATTGTACACCATCTAGTAATCATGTGGGTTTTTTGTTCCTGGCTTGCTTTCAAGTGCAACGACAGATGCCATGAGCTTCCTATTAGCACAATACAGACAGTAGCAGCACTTGTAAATCAAAATGATGGATTACTCCAGGAAATGAACCGATTCTGATTGCAGCATTTGGCTACATAGAATGGTGAAGACTCTTGCATGCTTATGGGAGCATATCCCAGTGTCTTCATTCTTCCTTTGAAAAAGAAGTGCATATATAAACACAAACCCACACTACATTTTATGTATACACACACACACACACACATATGGGCATTATATATTTGGGAAGCATGACAATGAATTAGATGTTTTTTATTAGTACTTTGCACTGTTATTCCATGCACTGTTCTAACTGCAGCAGGTTTCTGCCTTTGTATATAGCTGTAAAAGTGTTGGTTTAAGTTAGTTTAATCCACAGGCAATGAAATATGCCATGGTATATTTATTATTATATGAAATACACATCAAAGTGCAAAATAAGCACTTTACGGGCAAAACAGTGATTCTTATCCATATTCTGTTGAAGTATGGTTTACGTACACAATTTTAAAGCAGACAAAATTACAGAGTCCTTCAGAAAGGGGTATCTTATTTCTCAGTAATGGTTTAATCAGTGTTGACTTTCAGAGATACAAGGTCATGCAGCAATTGTGAATTGTTTTTAAGTGCCAAGAAACCTACAGAAAAAAATATCTTTGCAGCACTTTAGCAAATACAGCTTGAACGTGTATTCTGTTTAGAAAGCTGTATCCTTTTTTTTTTTTTTCCGATTTCCTTCTAAACTTCCTAATTTGAAGTTAAAATAGATATATACATAAGTATCTTCCAAACTTCTTATGCCAGATTTTCTTTTCCCTTAAAAAAAAATATGCAGGGATGATGGTGATACAGTGTGTAAATAAGTAACATAAAGCAAGGAAAGTAAAAATAGAACTACCTGAAAGTTGGTGTTTTCCATTTTCTCTCACAAAGCACATGAATAGCATCGTCAGACTGGAGTAAATATCAGGTTAATACAGAGTACAGGAGGTATTTAACTGGATTAATCAATGACACAGTATTTTAGCTAGAACAAAGGAATAGTTTAACAGCCTGATGAAAAAGGTAAAAAAAACGCCCAATGAAGTCAATGGCTTTTAGATGACCATCTCAAATGAAGAAATCAAACAAAGAAAAAATAGTTCCATCTTTTTTTCATAACAATTCACTTAGACTTCAAAACAGCATATCAGAGAATGACAAACCACAGGAAAGATTTTCATCACCTACCTTAGATTTTTGTCATCTAACTCATGATTATGTTAGACAACATGGTCAGTGAAGACACACCCATGACAGTGAGAACTGAAGAGCAATATGGGAAGTATATATCCCTGTCTCTGGCAAAGAGGAAGAATCTGGGACAAGTCTTTATTATCTCTTTTGATAATAGTAGGATTTTGCAAGAGCTGTTTTCACAGAAAGGGTTCTTATTTTCTTCACAGGTTTTGGCAAGCACCTGCTTCTCACTCTGCCTTTTTTGAGACTAGACATGCTCTGAAATCTATAGTTATAGCAACACAACACAAGAATAACATAGTATACCACAGATAAGAAGTGCCACCAGATATTCCTGCTTACAAGGACAGAAGATGCAGTACTTGAGCCTAGAATGTATATCAAAATTGAATTTGACCGGAGTCTCACCTGAGATAAACAAACTTAAAAGGCTTTAAAAGACAATGCTGTCTTTCATTAATCATAAAAGGACCATGTAAGTGTTAAATTAACTGTAAAATAATGTTTTTATATTTTCTTCAATACCATGTCAATTTCACATGAGATTGGAAACAGTAAGAAATCATACACAACTATGTGAGGTCCAACTGCTCTCTTCCTTCCCCTCCCCAATATTATGAAGAAATGAAACTAATAAAAAACTAGGCCTAATTTCCCAACGTATACATCCTGCATTGTTTCTTTCACTTGTAAATGAAATGATGCAGACTGAACCACTTAACAGAATGGAAAGGTACTGATGCCAAGCTACACTGTACATTAGTATGGGTGGTAGAAAGAGCCTATTGAGTTGCAAAAGAGAATCTTCTGTTTCTTCTGAGGAAAGGTAATACTATATTAAAAGCATGACTTTTGTGATTAATGCTGTAGTTTCCATAGAAAACCATGGATCCACTCATCTTCAGTGCATCTTAAAATGCTTTTATACTGGTATCTCCTACAATGCAGATTTCTTTAAGATCAAAACAAAATATAGCATCATTTAAATCAGATCCCACTGTATACAAGATGGAGCCTTACACTGAAGGTGGCACAAACTGCTTCTAAACTATCCAAACTTACTGACTATATTATAAACCCCTTAATAAAGAGCAGGATTTACAGAAACTCATCCTGCATGGTTCCTTCACTTCAGAAACACATTCCTTGAATGCCAACTTAAAGAGGCCTTTTTTTTTTTTTTTTTTAACAGTTTCAACAACAACTGATTTTAGAAAAATTAACCTGGAAAGTGAGCCAGGTGTATTTTCTCCATAGTAGTAGATCCAGTTTGTCACTGACTCATGCTTTCCACTATATTTACATGTAAAGAAACTGCATGTACTGCATATCACTAAACCAGAAAAAAGATAAGGAGCTACAAAATTGTCCAATCATAAGCACAGTTACTAAGTACCAAAACATGGTGGTTTGAGCCCTACTGTATAGCTGTTCTGCCTGTCAATTAGACAACAAAGAAAGACTTAAATGGGAACCCCGTGTGGTTCACAAAGATGGCTATCAACTGCAAGTCAAGTTCCAAAATGTTTTTTTTTGTTTGTTTGATTCGTTGGGATTTTTTTTTATCTATTAAAACTTGCTGGCCCACAGATTTCAAAGGATGAAATAGAAAACCTTTTCACCTTTAACAATGAAATTTCCTGTCACACTAAGAACAGTTATCAAAAATAGATATTGTTGGAAGCAGCCAGTATTTTCCATCATGAAACCACATTAGAGTAAACTTCACCATCAAAAAGGGAATAATTGAGATTTCAGCATTATACAATGAAAACACTTTTGGGTGAAAAGAGTGCAATTTTGAGCCTAATAGTCTGATTCTTTTTACTTCCAATAGCAGATTTTTCTTCATACTAAACAAGCAAAAATATTAGCTACTTACAATGAGTCAGTCTTTTATACCTTGTACCAATGCCATGTAACTAATTAGAAAAATCAGCTGTAATATATCTTAAAAACAGAAGCTGTTACTTCCTCTATTTTGAAGATACCTCCTTCAAATAATATATTTATCTGTCTCTTCATGTTTATAAAATGGTGTGTAAATACAGTTTTCCAAATGAAAAATTTTGGTCCTATTTTTAAAGATATGCAAACTTTGATTGGTTAGAAATTGATCGGTTTAGAAACATTATATGAATCCTCCTAACCTGACACAGCACTCCAGTGCACTTGTATTATCAGTTCACTGATTCCCAAAATACATGGGCCATAATATAAACACACTAACAAGCTGCTGAAGTGCCACAAACTCCTGCAAGTTTTCTTCAGGTTTTTGATAATAAACATAGAAAGAATTTTATCAAGGGAAGATGACATATGAGATGCTTTAAACCCAGTTAAAACTTCTGTTGTAGAAATCAAGCCTTCTTGATGTAGGAGAGTTTTATCAGTTCTATTGACATAGTCTTATAGGAATGCCTACCTAGAAATTACATTACAGCACAAGGAAAGGTTTGTTTACTTACATTTAATGGTACCCAAGAGAAAAATTTCACAAGGAAAAATCCACTCTCTAGAAGACTCCAGTTGTTATCATGGCAGATTATAACATTCTAGCTGTAACTACCAGCTAGAAAGAAAAAAAATATATATCTTACTGATAGAGAAAACCTTACTCTATTGACAAATCTGGGAGGTTTGATGTTACACAAGACACTTTTTAAACTGTCTTGGAGGTGAATTTCAGACTGTTTCTTTCCTTACAGACAGTGAGGACAGATGGCTTAAATCTGCATCATTTCAATGAGTTATTGAAAAAAGTGAAAATTTATTCAAAGGAGCCAGATTTGTGTCTTCCTTTTCCTGTAAAATATAAGTGAGAGGAATGGAAATATGCTCAATAGATAATTTGAGTTAGATTTAATTGCAAACTGGAATATTCCAGAAAGAAAACAGCTCTGAGAATTCCTATAGGATCTGCATGTCATTTTACTTTTCATAAATCTCAGATAAGCACCAAAAGAAAATCTTAACTCATGAGATATGGCCACACTTGAGGGTGGGGTCGAATGGGGGGTGTAGAAGGAAGGGAACATTTAAAGAAAGGTTCTAGAATTTCTCCAATCTTCAGAAAGACTAAAAAGCAGTTGAACTGCTAACAAACTTCAGAGTCAGCTGAATGTTCATCCACATGACAGCTCCCACGACAATGAACTTGATCCAGCTAAATCCATGGTAATACCCAAGGAAACTTATTTGCTTTTCTTCCAAAAGGACAGATGTTATGATAAAGACAGACTGCTTGTATAAATATGCCCCTGCAAAGATTTATCTTCCTCATTATGATAGCACTAGATGCTCCTTGCTTCACACTGGTCTTGTGTCTGGAGAAAGAGAGGACAATGTCACCAATAGTCATCCATTCTGTTTGGACAACAGAGAGCTTCTGCAAACTAAGCACTTTTCGTACCCCAGAGACAAGAAGAACAATAGTATACAACATTTTCCCAAGTAAATTACTTCTAACAAAAGGAGCACAGAATGGAATAAACCTTTTACCTCTCCTTCAGGTGACTAGCTATTCTGAAAGAATACAAAAAGGTACAAACAGAAGTTCATTGGACTTTATTAACTGTATACTATAACATCATTGTTATATTTTGCAGATTTCCTCTACTGTAAATAGTAGAATATTCTTTCAAGTTGTTTCCAACCTCTAGCATGGTCTTTTGCACAGCATAGGTCCCACCATTAACTTCTGTGGTATATCATCTTCTGAAAAATAATAATGCAATTTTAATTCTAAAATCACCAGTGGTAGGAAAAAAAAAAAAAATTAAAAACAAACAAACAAACAAAAAAAAAAAACCACAGTGCATTGACTAGCAATTTCTGTGATGGCTAATCACCCTCCATAAAAAACACTAAATCCCAAGCTTTTTTTTTTATCTTTGTGTGTACCCAGCTGCTAAGATTTGGATATATTTTCTTTGGGAATACTTACATATTCTTGAAGTTGATTCTTACTCTTTCTTCTGACACACACAGTGGAATAACTTTCACCATGAGGCATGTTTTCCATCAGTGTCATGGCTTTATGAACCTATCTCAGTTTATTGGCATCTTTTTGGAGTTCTTGACTCCAAAACTGGACACATTATTAGACTATAAAAGTGACAAATGCAGTGAAAATAATATCTCTAATTTAAATTTTCCGTTTCAACACCTGAAAATCATATTATCTTTTCACCATAACATAACCCAGGCAGTATATGTTCAGCTGACTACGGATTGGCACCAGTATAATTTTGTATTTATTATTCATCATTGCCTCATTGCCCCACATACCTCTGTCACTGCATCATCACTTCTACTGTTTTATCATGTTTTCTTCCTGGTCACTGGAAACATGTTCCAAACAACAGTCTAAAAAAAACTACTTCTAACCCAAGTAGTAGTAAAGCTACTAACTTGCTTATGAATTCACTTTGCAATTTAAGGTGCACAGTATGACTCAGCATCTTCCTGCCTTCTCAACCATAATCTTAAAAAGTGTTTATAGGAATCTATCACAAACATGAATGGCTCTATCAGCCAATCTAAATCACATTAAAAATTAGATCTGCCAAGCTGGCTTGATATATCTTCCATAACACCTTGTTGGGAGTCATTAATTATATTTCCCTCTTTCAGTTCTTTATTATTAAAGCTTTTTCTCAATCATTTGAGTATTTTGCATGGTCTGGAGTAAAAACTCTGAAACTGAATCATTGTCATTTACTTTTGATCTCTTAAAATATTTTTTCATTATTTTTTTTCTGAAAAAAAAAAAAAAGCAAACAAAGCCAACTTTTAAGGTCTTCAAAAAGACTCTTTAGAAATAAATCTTTGAAAATTAGGCGGCATTTTTGAATGCCTTTCCATTTTTCCTGTTGTCATGTTCATCTAGATATTTGCCATAAAATGCTTTTATGTATCCTTTTTACACATATTTTCATTCCATGTATTGTTAACTGCATCATCAGACAATCATAAGTGCAATAAAGATCATACATCCTCAGCTGACTTTTAGCAATTGTGCACATCTATTGCATTTAAATATAATAGATTAGTTTCACTTTTTCAAGTGCATTAATTTGATGCAATGACATTAATTGACTCTAGCCATTTAACCAGTCTTCCAGCCATAAATATTTTCATTATGTTCTTTTATTTCCCATCTGGCTTTCTGCAATTCTTAAATGTTACTTTGTGTTTTCTCCATCTATTTCTGTAGTTCTCCTTTTGCTAAGGTTAATTTTGTATATGTTATAGAGTTGCATCTAACTTCTCTCTAAAATAGAACTGCTTGTTATTATAACTAAGAGGGGGTTCTTCTATCTTTAATGATATCATGCTTTTCTATATCAATCACTGAATATCTTACACAACTCCCATTTTTTAAACTTATTTCCTTCATTTAATTTTGTCTTTTAATTAATTTGATCACATTTCTTTTAAGCGAGCAGAATTGCATCAAACTCCTAGAGAGCTGTGACTGAGTCTTCATTTTCAGTATGGATGAAGTTCAAATTAACATTTTTTGATTAACAATATTCAGCATGCAATTGAGTCAGGAATTGCCTTCTAGGATTTCAAAATTACTTTCAAATGATTTGAATGTAGGTTCTAGCAGGGAAACAATATAAAAATTTCCATGATCTTCACAGTGAAGTACATTTCTCTCTTTCTACATATAAACAAGCTTTTACAGAACTGTCATTCTGTTCTTGAATCTGATCATTATAAAGCAGACACCCACTGTTACCATTTTGCGCTTTAGCTCTTGCAAGGTTTATCCATTATCACTGGAAGCCTCCCAAGCTATTAGTAATTCAAATGGCTAAAACTGTATTTTGCGTAAGGCATCGTTCTTTTCCCACTCTGCCACTTAAGTCTTCCACAATATGCTAGATATTGTACCTAGAGTCAAGCCACAGGCCTTCAGTGTTACCATAGTGGTATTATATTTGTTAGTTTTTCGCTTCAGTTACTGAGCAACTTTTACAATATCTTCTAAATATAGCCTTGCATGACAATGACATAATAGCTTTACATTACCATGAAACTATGTTTAATTCACAACTTCATGGCCCTCACCGCTCACTTTATACTTGTTTATAAGAAAAAAATACAAAACAAACAAAAAAACACATCAGAATCATTGGGATGGGCTTGAAAATTCTTCTACTTTGTGAGCCTACTGCAACATTGCTTTCTGTATCTTTCTATTTTGCTAAAAGTATGCAGCCCTCCTACTGAGTTTTAATTTACATCCCTTGTCCTTCTGCCCCCAGAAAGTATTTCCCAGACCACTGATAAAGTCACCTCTTCTGAATGCATGATTAGACTGGAGATGAGCTTAACTATATTGGACATAATTTTTCTTTGAATAAGCTTTGATTTTATGCAACTGAGTATCTTTACTCTTGGGAATAATTTCTTTGTTAGACTTTTATGCATATTTGTTTACTATAAGGATTTGATTCAGTCTTAGGCTTTTTTCCCTTGAACAATTTTGCATACTATAGTTTGGAACCTTCTTGTGTCAGTGGGAATACTTTTTGGAATATAATTTTTTAGGTGCTTAAAAAAAAAAGAAAAAAATCAGAGCATCTTCTCCCAACACACCTACAGCTTTTCCAACTTTTCCAAGCTATTCCTCTCCAAAGAGCTTCCAGATGTCATTTTCCAAAGATGCTAGTAACATACAGAAATTAAAATAAATAAATAAATAAATAAAAATCACACATCACTATTGATTACACAGGTAATTATGGATGAATGTGTAGTAAAGCTTTCCAATAGCTTTCTGTCAGTCACTTTCAAGCACAACTTTCTCATTATGTGTTTGCTGAAACTATATGATGGAATTCTGCTGGTGACATTTGAATGATAGTGACTTTGATTTCAAAGGAAATGTTTCAGGTTCATTTCATTACCTTAGAAAAGTAAAAGCAAATTTGCCTTATAAAAAGCAATTACTTCTTAGCTGACCAGTGCAAAATAGCAATATAAAAAAAGATTTCTCATTCCACTATTCAAATCCTAAACTAGCAAACTAGTGTTTGATTTTACTTTAAACCAATTTTACCTTGTTTGAATTGCAAAACCATTTAATCTTCATAAAGTAGGTTATTATAATGGAGATCATATTTTATTGGTACAGTACACCAGCTCGGTACAAACTTTTTTTTTTTTTTTTTTTTTTTTTTAAAGGAAGGAGTGCTTCAAATTGGAAGAACACTTGGCTGCCCTCTTTAGGTATGTAACTGTTCAAAACTTTTTACAAATACCTACAATAAAAATATTCAAGCTAAAACAAAAAATACATATATTTATGCTGTATACATCATATGCAAAACAACACATCAGATGTTATGTAAAATACAAGATCTTACTTGGTTAACTGTTCTCTTTCCACAACAATTTTTGTAAGAATATCCATAATAAATGGGACACAAATATTTGACTTTTGTTTTTCTTGATTGGTTTCTACAATGAAATGTATAAATTCTTCTTTTGTTCCCAGACTTGCTTGCCATATTTCACAAATATTTATATGGCAATGGAGCTATAACATTTAAAGCAGGTTCAAGGTAAAATGCTAAAACTACAACCATTTCAGTTAAATATATTATGATTCATTTTCTTATATTCTATGTTTAAACACAAATGGAGAATATTGTACTTTCTAGTACTTATGAGTTGTTTTTATCAAGGCAATTAGTGAATTTTCTGGGAGTTGTCAACATGAGTTTACTGACCATCATCATAGTATAGTATTCCACAGCAACTTCTATTTTAAAGTCACTTTGGAAAATAAAGAGATCGATATGCAATTATAAGCATCAGCAACAGGCGTATCATTCAGCAAGAGTCTAAGCAATTATTTAGAGTAATGGAAAGAAAAATCACAAGAACTTGCCTTATTTTCTGATCATATTTTTAAAAGTGACTAAAATAAAATCCCTACTTATCTCTGTAATACAGCATGTCTAGATGTATAAATTATAGGTAAGAAACACAATTCCAGAGCTTTTTAAGGTCCTCTGATCTAAATAACCTAAAATCAAAATGCATAAAGTGAAAACAAAATGAAGTGGAGAAACCGTGAAATCAATGTTAATGTAAAGTAGAAATCCAAGTAAAAGCTTTAGAAATGCAGTAACAAGAGATATCTTGAGCTAAAAGCAGAACACTTATTCTCTGCATTTTAATGTGAGATGTATACAGATGCACGTTAGCAACTGGAAGAATCTTTACAATGATTTTAAAATGTAGTTCCAACATACATGCTACCTTTAAAAGTAACGCCGAATATTTAGCTTTGACTTTTGAAAGAAACGGGCATTTAAATTAAGCAAACATTCCATTGTTAAAGACTGTACAAAGTTGGAGATTAAGCACTTGTGGAAAAGGTTAAGAAGAGTCCATATTTAAGTGCAAAGAATGAAAATATTTGAGAGAGCCCTCTGAACCGACTAAAGCCTCAGTCTCCTGTACACATCAGGCCATATTAGGGTTAAGATGATGATCTGATGACAGATATGGTTAGGTGTTATCTTAAACTTAAAAAAAATGATGCAATTCATCGTTGCTACTAGGCTGCAGTAATCTCCTGGCCATAGAAAAATGTTCTTATTAAGTAAAGTTCAGATTATTTTAACATAACCCAATTTATCTTTTCCCTTGCATATATATGCAAACTTAAACCATTTGGGGACAAACAGAACTACTTACTTTAGAAGGCAAATAGATCTTTTTTTTTTTTTCCTCAGTAGAAGGAGAAAACAAATAAGTATGTTTTTACTGTTTTGTTCCTCATGAGACCCAAATTCAATTTTTTTTTTTTTTATTTTTTAACTCTAAAGAAAGTCATATTTCCGAATAAAGTTCTATCTATTTGGAAAAAAAAAAAAAAAAAAGAGAGAGAGAGAGTGATGACAACATTGATGACACCAGTTCCCTTAAGTTACAATATTAATTGTTTCCAGACAAGATTTTTCTCTATACGTATTAGAGAATTTTTATCTAACATACACAAATCCTTCATGAATTGTAATTGAAGTCCTTTGCAATTGAATTCTCTGAAGTAATAGAGCAAGAATGATAAAATTCATCCAGATTTGTCTGGATCCAAGAGCAAGCAAGCAGACTGTGCTGATCATCACATAACATGTGAATCACTAACTCCAAGCAAGCCTGAGTTTGAGGAGGAAGAAATTGTCAATGCTATGGACTTCTAGTAAAGGACTTACTTCTAATAAAGGACTTCTGAAAAATTACCATAGCTCACGTACATAAAATTACCACAAAAATTACCTTTAATTGACAAAAGGTGTGCAACTCACTTGTATGTACTATATCCTAAACTTAGTTGAAATAGAAAATTTGAATTTTAGGTTAGAAAGTGAAAGGAAAAACATATATCACCAATAGTTTGTAAACAAAGACTATTTGAATGTTTGAATGTCAGTTAATAAATTGGCATTTCAATATACAGATCAGGGGAGATACAAGTGTTTTGTTTATTTCCAGACACACTGTACAAAGTCCTCTGTAAGAGAAAAATCTCATAACTTTTATGTATCAACAGAAAATAAAATCTGTAAAACAGTAAAGGACTTCATATGTCAACCTACTAACAGGAGTTTGGTAAACTAACATTGGTCCAAAATGTTGTTTGAAATACAAATACCTTCACAGTAAAATTTGGTTAGGTTTGCATATATGAGCACAAGACACATAGCTCCAAGTATCACTCTTGTGTGGAGAAGGATACAAACACCTGATCAAGTTTAAACCCAAAGATTATGATGGTGATAAATTCTTTCATGTATTACCAAAAGCATGTCTTTGCAACAGTGCATCTGGAATTCATCCTCAATTAGACCACAGTTTCCTTAGCTCTGAGATGGAGGAAAAAAAAAAAAAAGAGCTGTTTTTCATAATGTTTAAACATACACTAAATCAAAATGGGTACAGAGATTCCAGGAATCTCAGCATTGTAATGTAGCCACACAATTAAATCAGCACCACAGCAGATGTAATAACCTGCTGCAGCTTGAGTAGAATCAGATGGATGCTCATTAAAATTTAGAGTTGAAAGTTCAAAGAAAGAACTTGGAGAAGTCAAGCTGTCCTCAGGTCTGAAACACTTTTTGATGAGACGTAGAGGTGATCAAGTCAAATTCAATCAAAGGAAAAATGAATAATCAAATTAAAAAGGGAAAAGGAAAAGAAAATCACATCAGAAAGGTAAAGATTAAGGTAAAGCATGCCATGAAGATTTTTTATTATTATTATTTAATTTATTTCTTCTGAAAAGGAATTAGATTGACATCAGCAGAAACAAAAGCCTTTTCTCCCCAGAGCAAGCTTAGTATAGTCAGCGCCAGAAAGCAAAAACTTGTCACAGAGCAGCTACACAGCTAAACCTGAACCTAGCAGGGTAACCTTCCCACAGAGATAAAAGACAAATTCATTTTCTGTGTTCATCCTCACCTTGTTCTCTCCTGCAAGAACATCAGTTAGCATAATAGCAGATAATGATTGTTGTGGACTAGTTTATAGATATCTGTACTGCAGAAGAAAAAAGTCCAGCAGCGTACTTAGACAAGTCATTCAACAATCAAACCACATCTAGCACCTCACAAGGAAAAAAAAAAAAAAAAAAAAAAAAAAAAAGTGTCATATTACCAAACAGCAAGAGAACTGTGGATCCAGCCAGCAACTAAAATCCAATAAATCCTACACACATATTTTCCAATGATACCACCTGCCAACTTCAGCCTTGCACCCAAATTAAGAAAAATCTGAATAATCATGTCCTTTAATGGCACAAAGAACTTGTCTACTCTGCAATGTAGAAATACCTCCAAATTAAAACCCCTCTGACCAGTGACTTTACCATGCAGAGACCTCAACTTTCTCAGCGCTCCTGAACCCCCAGACCTGCACACTCATTTTGCCAAGAGTCAGCACAGGCACTGCTGGTTCTTCTCCTGATGATTTCAGAGGGTAGTGATCAGTGGCGCAGAGTTGGAGGCCTGTAACTAGCGGTGTTCTCCAGGGGTCGGTACTAGGTCCAGTCTTGTTCAACATCTTCATCAATAACCTAGACAAAGGGATAGAGTCCACCCACAGCAAGTTTGCTGATGATACAAAGCTGGGAGAAGTGACTGACACACCAGAAGGCTGTGCTGCCATTTAGCAAAACCTGGACAGGCTGGAGAGTTGGGCAGAGAGGAACCTGATGATGTTCAGTTGTCCTGGTGGGCAACAGGTTGGCCATGAGCCAGAAGTGTGTTCTTGTGGCCAAGAAGGTCAATGGGATATTGGGGTGCATTAAACAGAGTGTGGCCAGCAAGTCAAGGGTCGTGATCTTCCCCCTCTACTCTGCCCTGGTGAGGTCATATCTGGAATACTGTGTCCAGTTCTGGGGTCCCCAGTTCAAAAAAGATAGAGATCTTCTAGAGAGAGTTCAGAGGAGTGCCACAAAGATGATTAAGGGCTTGTAGCTTCTCCTGCATGAGGAAAGGCTGAGAGACCTGTGTCTATCCAGCCTGGAGAAGACTGAGGGGTGATCTGATCAATGTTTATAAACATTGAAGTGCAGGAGGTAAATGGACGGGGTCAGGTGCAATGGCCCAAAACTGGAACACAGGAAGTTCCACACAAAGACGCGTAAGAACTTCTTTACAGTGAGCATCAACAGAGCACTGAAACATGCCCCCAGGGAGGTTGTGAAGTCTTTCTCCAGAGATATTCAAGACCTCCCTAGATGCTTTCTTGCTCAACCCATTGTAGGAAACCTGGAGGGGAGGGGGGGTTGGGGGGTTCGATTTGATGATCTCCAGAGGTCCTTTCCAACCCCTACAGTTCTGTGATTTCTGTGATTCTGGACAGATTGTATGTAGATTCGCACACTGACACATAGTGGGAAACCACTTCATGAAACCCAATCTTGTATCTGTAATCACCCTTCCTTTACTAAGAACAAAAAATAAAAATAAAAATCTGAAGCGTAATGTCAAAACCTGTGGCACCAAGGCTCAGAAACATGAAGAGGTGTTTTCATTGTTGTCTGAAACAAAACACAAGATCAACCGCACACAACCAACCTGCTCCTACAATGCCAGCAAAATGGTGCAACTCACTTCTGTGAAACTCTCTCCCGCTCAGTGTGTTGAATAATACTTGTGCCAAGTATTACACTGGAGCACCCACTGTCAGCGTAATAGTCTTCCCCAGCAATCATTTGGTAGCATTATGCTGCTTCATGTGGTCATCCTCCCCAGTGACCTACTGGGAAAATGAAAATGCTTTTTTTTTTTTTCTCCTTTGTTCCCTATATTTATATGGAATCTTAATGAAATTTGAGAAGAATTTATGCTTCAGGTGCCATGGCTCTATGTAGCAGCTACAAGCACTGATAGTGCTTAGACTGTTCCAGCTAATAGCAGTCAGACAGAAGAGCACTGTTTGCTGTTTGTTAGCAGTCATACTGCAGCTGGCAGAAGCATGAGAATTGCTAAGACCCTTGCACATTCTGAATGATGGAAGCAGGGTTTAAAATCAAATTGCCACTTGTCAGAAAAACCAAAGACTTTGATATGTATTGTATAAACATACAGAGCCTAACTCCAATGTCAGAGAACAGCTTTAACCTCTTACATAATAAGCTCTTTAGTATTTTGCAACATCAAACTCATAGTTACCAAAATATGGTAGATTATTGAGTTATTGGCAGACATCACACACTTATAATTTGTCCTTCCAGCCCAGAAGATTAAAATATTAATTACACAAACTACATTATTCCTCAACTATACCCCAGGAAACAGATCATTCAAAATAAGAAGGGACAAACAGGATTAGACTCACAATGAGGATAAAACATTTTTTACATTCTATAAAAGAAACTGAAGGAACTACCAGAGAGGTGGAGCTTTCTAAAGTAATGGTTGCTCAAAGTATCTACACTGCCAAAGAAAAACCTCTCTAAAATGGACTGGCTCCATGAACAGGCTATGTTTGGACATAGTTAACTCTGATAATCCTCTTCTGAGGAAGCACATGTGAAACCCTAGGCAGCAGAACTCTTCCAAGCAGCTGAAAGCATGAGCAATTCAGACTGTCAGCAGTGGTATGATTCACATTACAGCAGTGGTATGATTACACATTTGTACATGAGATGTAAAAATATGTAAACTGAATTTATTGTAATCAATTTTAATCACAGACTGAAATAAGCACAGATAGACAAAACAACCCTTTTCCTCTCCTTCAGTTCTTAATTACAGCTGGAAAATCCACATGCATACGCCTAAGACATTGTTTTGCCTGATTCCAATGGCACAACCATGCTTTTCTTGCTCCTGACCGGAGCGGACATGCCCAACAACCTTTACACCTATGCTTCGGCACTGGGGTGGAGGGCACAGGCAGACTTGTTTCTGCAATTGGAGCTGAGCTATTGAGTGGTTACTGCCATATCCACTGAGACACAGTGACTTGACTATTCACAAGAATAAAGTTCCTGGTTTCAACTATCACCTAAGATACTTTAAGGAACCCCATTTTACTTTTTTATCTGATATGGACTATGAGGTTTGCCATGGTCCAATGAAGGATTACTGTTTTTCAGCTGAAAAATGACCAGCAACAACTCAGACACTTTTCTACTCAATTGCAAGAGCAGATTTGACAGTACTCATTCTGCAATCATTGCTTCATATATTAGGATTTCCCCAGGAATCCACTTTGTCTGATAAATAAGATCAAAGGTGCTCACTTACTGAAAAATAAAATAAAATAAAAAAAAGTATTTTATTCTATTCATGGTATTCAGTGTGATGTCACAGGTCTCTAAAGTAAATCCAAAAGCCTGCTTCGAATACCTCATTTTTCATTACTACAGAAGCTTTTTTTTTTTTTTTTCCATGAAGCTTTCTCTTGAAATTCAGTACATTTAAACAAACACAGCCACCAACAGATTTACCATCATAATGCAAAGTAGTAGTATCTCCAATGGAGAACTGAGGCACAGAGAGCACACATCCAACCTGTTACCAGAGTGACGGCAATGTGACAAAGGCATCCAAGGAATTTAAGCAAGCCAAATGACAGCTATGAATTCACTCTGCGTCATTTATCCTGTTTTGGATAAATAGTCTCAGTTACATAGGTGTGCACTGCATTTTAGTTGTCCTTGTAATTCATTATTCCCTTAAATGTAAAGCGTATAAAGTCACTCAGGAATTCTGCTTTGAAGACGTTGCTTTTTCTGAATGTTTAGCATTGTGTAGCATATTGTGACTGATTTAACTGATAATGATATAACACCACAATATGTGGTGTTTCTACAAAATAGGTCCCTGAGTCCATTCAAAAATTTTATGACCTACCCCCTGCTTGTAGAAGCCCTATGAGTAGGGACACAAAAACAAGTTACTGAAAGAGAACCTAATAAGGAAGTCCTAATTCACAAGCACTTGGCTACCTAATTGTATGTATTGTCTTTAGCAGATTTCTATTAGCAGGCTAAATTATTCATGCATCTCTGCATGACAGAGCAGAGGTTTTTCCAAGGTGAATTTGACT
This sequence comes from Netta rufina, assembly GCF_964035555.1. Classification (NCBI taxonomy): domain Eukaryota; kingdom Metazoa; phylum Chordata; class Aves; order Anseriformes; family Anatidae; genus Netta; species Netta rufina. The sequence goes on along the minus strand of NC_140131.1, from coordinate 27,483,224 downwards.
GCAGTGGCTTGCCTTTTCACTCTACACCTTCTGCAACAAATAGATACTATCCTACAGCAATTCCCCTTCACCAGCGTAAAGCACTTATGTCCTTATCACATATCCTCCTAATAAACAGGAAAATATATATCTGGAGGGGTTGAAATTACGTGACCCTCTAAGTTATAGAGGGCATACCATAATATCAATACACAAATAAAAGGAACTGAGGATTTCCATACTCCATATTCATTTAGCTGTGATGTTACTTGGTGTACACAAGGACTGTTTGTGTGTACACACACACCCTCATGCACACACCTGATAATGCACGTCACTGAAAAGATCTACCCAAGCCATATATCTGCATAGTAAAGACCTCTTTTGAGGGAACTATCACTGGCCTCCTACTAGAATTCCTATAAATTGTAACTTCCACATACACCTTTTAACATCTGTATAAGGTATATAGCAGTTTTTTGAAAGTTGTTACTGCTGTGAAATACACAGTATGGAATAGTACATAGTATAGCACAAAAGGGGGAAAAGAAGTGTGGTTTCAATCCATGTTTCTTTACACAACTCAGTAGCTCCTGAATACGTGTTAGTTTGCAAGGCATCCAATGCAACAAAAATACACACAGAGAGGATCCACGTGGAACGATGTCCCAGACAAGCTCTGATGTAAAGATGTTCTTTCAAATCATATAATACAAGCATATTACCTTTTTTTTTTTTTTTTTTTTTTTTAAACATATGTTTTTCTCAGTTTCTTTTAGCCAAGCCAAGTCCAGAATATAAAAAACATTCAGGTCATTCAAGTTGATAAGGGAATGTTTCTTATATTATGATAAAATGAAAGTAATGACTAGCTGTATCAGCTTCAGTATGTACTCTTTAAAATTGGTTGTATTGATTACAGAGAAAAACTTCCTTCAACCATCTGCATTTCCTTGTATTGCATAAGAAAACACGTTTGGCACATATTTGGGATTCATAACTGCATTTATTATAGCCTTGCATTTTATTATGCACTTGATTTGTAAAACTCTCAAAATTATGGAAAACACCCTGATGTATTCTCCTGTTTTGAAAAGATGCAGATTACACATATATGCAGACTGCTGCTACAGTTGATTTTATTTTTATAATGACAATACAGTGATAAAAGTCAAATTATCTCCCATTCTTGTATGCTTTCTTATTTCTAAAATCATTTTATCCCAGGGTTTTCTGAGTAATGGTTTAAAAAGACTCTTTAAATATTAAACATACCAAAATATTGATGGATTAAATGAGACTTAGTTTCATAATCATAATGCACAGTGCTTAGTGCACAATGTTTTCTTTGACTGTGCTTAGTACCGGCTTTCAAGAGGAAACCTTGCATTTTAAAATAGACTCAGTTTCATTACCATAGATGTTTTCTCCTTTTGAAAACATTCATTCACTCAGATACATTTATTATTTTTTTTTTTTAATTTCCCAGATAGTAAACCCCTGGTGGGATAATCTCATACAATCCATATGAAGAATGCAGTTCTACAGATCAACTAATCCTGCCATTATTTGATTTGATTTAAGAACAACTTAATTGAAACAACATAAAGTTGTGAGGAGTGTTTTTTATGCACATCCTAGTTAATGTAAATGACAGTTTAAAGTAATGAAAATTTTGTATGACCAATCAATTAACCCATTCTCATATTAAGTAAATTCCTGTGTATGAGTTTTTTGTTTGTTTGTTTTTAATATACACACACACAGTGCACTCTACTTGGTCACAGATAATAATAGTTTTGTATCTGAGGAAGCAAACTGTTTACAAGTTTTTTGTTGCAAGCAGTGTAATACACACATACACAGAGTATAAAGAGTGCTGTTAAAAAAATAAAAACATGCCACAATCCAGGTGAAGTATCTGAGGTAATGGAAATATGTTTAAGTGGGTTTAAATTTCAGTATGTTCATCCAAGAATGTTTAGGTTTATAAATAATAGAAATAATGACACTGCAGTGATTCATCTAAAAAAAAAAAAAAAAAAAAAAAGTATGAACATAAAAAGTATGAACATCAAGACTTCATTGCCTCAGTAATTAAAGCAAGTCTAGCATTTAGCTAGCATTAAAGGGACTTAAGACAGAGAAATTAATAGGTTATTGAAATATATTCAAAATAATGAAAAAAGTCTAATTCAGAGGTGGTCCTGTATTCTAAACATACAAATATCTTATTGAATCTACTTCATGTTTTCCTTCTTCTGAACAAAATGTGGGCGAAAAAGACACTTTCTACCCACATAAAGAACAGATTTTAGTGCTAGGCTTTATGCGGTCAAAGCTCCAAAATTCTCCTTGTGGGCTAGAAGATATTTTCTTGCAGAAAGCATGCCTTGCGGTGAAAAGAGACAGCAGTCTTGAGTATTTCCTAATGAGGTTTTTCTTAAATGCTTCAAGGTTGAAGAAATTGCACACCTACTTCACTATTTCAAAAAGAGTAGAAAACCTGTACTTGTAAAGGAGGGGAACTCTATGCCCTGAAATATCTTCCAGTCAAAAATCTGGTCACTGTTAGCTCCTCTGAAAAAGGATGAATCACTTCACTAACAAAAGAATAACAAAATCCATCACAATTCACTTATTTTTGAACAGTCTTGTTGATAGTTTCTGAAAACACTCATACAACTAATTTTTTCTTCATGAATGTCTACAGAATGAGAATTGCAGAGTTCTATTTACAAATACTCATGACTAAAAATACTTGCATAGCCTACTCGGGAAGGAAATAGAAACAAGATCCCAACAAGGTATCCAAGCAACTACAGCTAACATGATATGGACAACAAATAGAATTCTTCCTTGAATAGCTGGAAATAAAATTCCAGAGTTAAAATTTTGTAACGCTGAACTGAGATGTTCCACTTGCAAAGCAAACAAAACCAGTACTATGCTCTGTGTATTGCAAGGACTAACACAATCCACTAACTTGTTTTCAGCAAATTATCCTCTCTTTCCTAACTAGTGGTTTGTTTATTTATTTTTATTTGTTTTAATATATTTGCGAATGTCATGGTAATATGGGTAAGTTGTTTAGCAAGTTAGAGGATTTGCTTGCTGCTCCTGAGATTATTGAGTTTTTGTTCTTGAGACGGTGATTAATCATTCTAATATGCCACGAGTCAGTGCATTCCATACATGGAAATTATGAATCTCACCTCCATATATATAGTAGCTGATTTTTTGCACAACAGGTATGTTGTTATCATTTCCATGAGAATGTTTCCTTAACATTCTTAAAGCAGTTTGCCATACATTTTAGTTTGCTTATTCCTACATCTTCTAGATCAAACCCTGTTACTGATGTAAATCAACATAACTTGTATTCAAATGTGAACACAAATTATTGTACATATTGTATATGTTTCAAATATACTGTATCTCACTCTAATTATAGAAGTAAAACTGTTGTGATTCCTTAATCCTGTCCCTAAATTTTGTAGCCGGCATATTACACAGTAGTAAGCCTTGATAGACCTCCATTAAATCTAACATGCACCCTATCTTTGGATGCTCCCACTATATTGAAAGAAACACACAGACAAGATGGCCCTACTGACATCTGGCTGACACATCTGATTGCTCGTGGGCTGAAGAAATTGTGCAGATTGAACAGAAACAGCATTTGGCACTGAATCTGCCAGGCCATCTCATATGGAGTATGACTCATACAGACTGTTTCTTGGACAGTAAATATACAAGTTTAAGAAGGGCGCCAGAAAAGTAAATATTATTTTGGACTGGTTTCTTTTATTTGATCCCTGATTATTATTGCTCTCTTCCCAACAGCAGAAAGCCACATTAGAAATTATTGGTTGATTCTTGCTCAAACCAGAGCAACTGAAGACTGAGCAAATTAAGTGCCTCCCAGGTCTCCTTTTTGATGACAATATAAGATCTTTTACAGAGAAATAACTGGTAAAACATGAATAATAGCATACATTTCTGGCTGACAGGTGACAGTAATGTTTTGTCAGTTTTAACTTTAGAGTGAGAGTTGAAAATGTCAGTTACTCCTTAAATTCCATGAAAGTAGGAAAGAAATAAAATATTGTAATATACTTAGTGTTTTAACCTAATAAAGCATCACCATTTGTGATGTTGATCTGTGTAGATTTTCCAATTCACACATTCAGAATGGGTTAATTTTTCAAATCACACTGTACTCATTATGAAAAGATAAAAGAAATTCCTAAAAAATATAATTCAGATCTGTGCTCAAAAAGATCTGTTTCACCTTTTGAAAAACTGCAAGTTGCTTTGGCAAGACCTACTAGCCTTGTTGCAAAAATAAAATAGTGCTTACTGGTTCAGAATTAGTTCTTACATACGCTATGTTACTTTTGCTTCTTTGAAACAAAACGTTTGTTTATACTTTGTCTTCATTATCTACTAGTTATGTCTATTAAAATCAGAGCTAAGCAATAGCAAGAGAATAGTTGTTCCTTATTGGAATAACTGAGGATACCATCTCATCAACAATATACTGCTCATACCAAGGAAAGAATTCTTTTTATTTAGGTACCATGACATTTAAAACAACTGGATTCTAATTTTGCTATCTAGATTAAGAATAAGACTAGTTTCTATTTAATATATACATTAGATCATGAAAATGTATTGTTTTTAAAGTTCCATATATTCTTTAACTGAAATCATAATCCATTGTCTGTGACATCACAGCTAGTTACTGTGGAGATGCTGACAGTGCTGCAAATAGAGGATTATTACTCCAGGTGAGGAAAAAATTGTGGGAATAGATAAACCATAATAAGGGGTAAAAATCCTTTTATTAGAGAAACAGCTGCAGAAAAAAAAAAAAAAAAGAAAGAAAGAAAGAAAGAAAAAAAGTAGAAAATATGCTACAGGTGGTAGATACAGACAGATTTTTTTTTTTAATCAGACTTTTCTACAAGGTTCTTTCAAACAAAAGAGCATATATGGGTTGTGTTAAAACAATGAGGTCTAGGGTTAGTACAGTAGGGTCAAAACATTCACTGCCTGGAAATAATAAAAAAAATCCTTCAGTTCATTATGCAGTGTTTTGATATTGCATAGCAAGAAATCACTTTTCAAGATCAAAGTCAAATTTATTAGATTTAAGGTGATGTTTAGCACTGAGGGAAAAAAAAATGTAATCATATCCAATTCAGACTAAATCAGGAGTTTGTCTAAAAATACACTTGGACAGATTTTTCTGTTAAATTATCCTTCTCGTTTATTTCTCTATCTTCATTCACCATTTCATATAACTAAGTGTATATAATCACAAAGGAAATCTAAAAAGGTCTAATTTTAATCTTGCTCTGTTAGAGTTAATTCCCAGAAAACCTCAAAAAAACAAACAAACAAAAAAACAACAACAACAAAAAAAACTTTTTAATGTCTTTGGGTGGAGCAGAGTTCACCTACTCATGGCTATATAGTCCAATACACCAACCTAGGGAGATTGTAAAGGTGTTAGTTTATGTTCACTGTCAGTTCTGAGTGGATAATTATTACACAGAAGAACCTGAAGTTGCCCAAGGGCAATGAAACAGATAAACAAATAAGGTAACTGCATCCATATAATGTACCATTTCCCCTGGGGATAGGGAGTGATTGATTGATTGATTAATTGAAGTTATTAAACCAGAATATCCACCCTTTGCCTTGTCACATCTCATTTACAATCTAGTTGTTGTTATCAGCAGAGTCATTTCATATAAATTCTTGTTTAAGATGCATGTTTTTGTTGCAGATCTGAGGATAAAAGCTAGAAGATAAAGCACAGCAGCAGAATCCTAAGCTAAACAAGTGGAAGAAATTTTAGATGTTAGCAATAGCAAACTAAAAGGATGATCATTGCTATTGAAATCAGTGGCAACAGAGTCAAATTGCTACTTTTTGGGAGCGTTATAACTCAAAGATAGATCAAACTATATTTCTTCATGTTTTGTGTAGCAACATATTACACATCTTGCATCCTCAATAAAAAGATGTTATCTCCCTTCAACGTGATCAGAAGAAATCTTTACGTCTTTTTCCCTTTTGGAAGGTATTAGGCTGAAAAGACTGGTACCAAAACTATATTAAGGAGAAGCTGAAAAATGAACTAATCTCAGTTCTTATTTTATTTCTCCAGCTGCCATTTTCCCCAATTTCTTCTTTTTCCTTGTTTTTTTTTTTTTTTTTTTTTTTTAAAAAAAAAAAAAGCTTTCTCCATGAAGCCCAGAAGCAAAAATCTTTTTCAGCAAAAAATGGTACCATACATAAATAATTATGAGAGATAATTGCTCAGATAAAACCTTCCTTCAGGTCTATGGCTGTGCTCTTTACTGGATCTGTATGCTTTTGTGTTCACACATACTCTTAGCACGCAGATAAACATGTTTTTTGTTGAGGACAAGAGTATGTTCTTCACACAGATCACCCTAAGTTACAGAAACTCTGGATAAAAGCAGTGAGAAATACTTCCTTGAATTGTTAAGATTATTCAGGACTTGATTGCTACTAGTGAACACTACAGACTCCCAGCTTGGATCCTGACACTCCACAATGAAACCAGCCTATTACAGCTTCACCAGCAGAGTACGGTAGCCTTCAATAAGAAAGAAAATACTGTATTTTTGTTGTTGTTTTTTTTTTTTCCCCATTTAATCTCAAAAAAATAAAAGCAAACACAATATGTTTCAGACTGTTTTCCGTAGGCTTCAAGCAATACTATGAGCAATGTGCCTCTAGAGAGATTAGGATGCTTATACTAATTGTGTTTAACATTTTTTAACGTTTTATAGATAAGCCAAGGGGTAACTGAATCATCTTATGCCATTATGGTATTTATGGTATACTCCCCAAAGTATAAAAATTTCAGTTTGGTAAGTTCTTACTTGTATTGCCTCAGGCACCAACGGGTTTATCTTTCCCATAGTTAAAATTGTTACTTCTCAGGATCATGGAATGCTCACATTGCCTTTCAAGAAACTAAAATCAATATGCTTTTGCAAGGTAACTGGTCTAGGGCAAAGAATGTCTGCATATTTGTTTGAGAGCAGAGGGAGTGAAAGTAGCTTTCCATAGTGCCTGAACTGGGGTCAAACGCCAGGTTAGCAAGGCAGGGGGTGATGGGTGCTGAGCTGTGTTCAGCTATAAGTTCAATTCACCTTTGCAAACAGAAATACATTAGGGGTACAGAGCTCCACAAAGGAACATAATACTAACCAAGAAAAAAAGATTAAAATGGAATTAAACAAAGAAGACAACAAATGCTTTCTTTAGGGCTTGCTTTAGAAAAAATAAATATTGTCCAGGCACAGTTATAAGACGGAAACAAGGCCAGGAACCCACTCACTCTTTGTCTGTCATTTAAAGGGGCCCTCCTATTTGGAGAATCAAATTAGAAAGACTGGAAGTTTAGAACTGCCAAAACAATAAGGCCCATTGCTATATTAACATGTCAAACAATTTATATTCAAAGCCCTTTTGCTTGATTTTACAAACCAGAGGAGAGATTTGGTACTGAGCACACAAAAGGGCAGATGATTAGGGTCTATAATGGGTAACAGCTCCTCTTTGATTTGTTTCCTCAGGAGACATTATAGCTGGAAGAGAACAAGAAATAGAAATGGTATCACAGATGGGGAACTATATCTCTCAGAGTCACTGGTCCAGGCTGATTTGGAGTAGATTATTTTGTTATATTGAGCCTTTGGCCAGAATTCAGATCCTGACCAAAACAGCATATCCAACATCCCACCTCTTAGCGACTGCTGGAAAAAGACACAGTAACGGAAATAAAATGACCGAATAAAATTTTGACAAGAACAATGGAGAAGTTAAATATCTGGGTATGAAGATAATAGCTAGGCAATGTTTAATCTGTACATTAAGGGCAAATGCTTAAGTTAACAGTGAGAAACTAGAACTTAGTTTCATGACAGAAATCTGAAGCAAATTGCACTTCCTGTAAAAATTGAACCAGAAGTAAACTGATTTTTTGTTTTGTTTTGCCCACTTGACTATTGATGCAAAAAGAAAATGAATATGAAGAGTTTTGTGTCCAGTATGAAGCTGGAGAGTCTGTTATGAAATTTTGGTAGGGTCCTTAACTCATTCCTGGTTCAACTGACACCTTATCAGCTGACAGAGGAACAACCAGCCAACAGCAGAGCTGAGGAGTTAGGCTCAAGCCTGGGCTGCTGCCAGTACTTCACATTGCCTTCAAGATGTAGTCGAGCATTACTGCACACTGCCTTACTGTAGAAGCAGCACACACACATTCAGGGCATGCTTTGGGATCTTGAATATTCTTTAAGGTCACACTGTATCAGTGTTCTGAAGGAACTTCTAGAAAAATGAGCCATGCATACAAAGGGATGCCTAACCAAACAATCCACCTGTAAATAACTCACATCAGTCTGGTCAAAACAAAGCTGAGACATGTGCATCTGTGTTTTTTTTGTTGTTGTTGTTTGTTTGTTTGTTTTTGTTTTGTTTTATTATTATTATTTATTAAACAAAACCAAAACCCACTACTTGAAAAGACAAAACAACCAACGTAAGCTTCATTTGAACTCTAGCCACTGTTACCTGGTGAGGAAAGTTGAGAAGTTACTTAGACTTGTTTCTTTACCCTTGTAGGTACATTCTCAAAATGACATTGAAAGATGACAGGTATGCCGAAGGTCCTCCAGGAGCTTACAAAGAAAATTAGAAACCTAACCTGTTTTACTCCATTTGGATTTTGTGTAGAAATCTAACATGCACTCAAATGCCTCTAAAAGTGCCTTCAAGTCAGTACAGGTCCAGGTAGTGTGAAAGTCACATTTTCTTGATGCAAGCTAACAAATAGGTAAGAAAAAACACGTATAACAAATAAAAATGTTACTTCTACTTGGAGCATCAACTTGCTCTTCAGCAAGTTGCCTCTGAAATTGGTTGTCTTTTGCTGTCCGTTATGTCTTGTAATAACTGAAGGATGTACTGTTTACTGCACATCTTTCATCCAAACTAAATGAATTTCAATTTGATTCCAAAGCTTATGATGTAATATTTTCTTTTTGAAAAGACCTCCTGCTATTTTATGGTTTTGTGTCTCCTGTCCACATTTGAAATAAGTTTTCATGAGCATTTCAAGGCTGTAGATAATGGTATACGCAAAAGAGTTGCAGTAATGATATGTTTGGCTTGTGGAGTTTTGCAAAGTATTGTGGGAATCCATGGGATGAAATGTGGATTCACCTTGTCATGCATCTTCTTGTGAAGATGGATCATGACTGGGTTCCTTCCATTCTATTGATGTTATATTTTTACTGTCTGGAACAAAAAGTTACATTTGTGAAATCTTAACACTTTACAGGCAGAATAAGTACTAATACAGTGATTATGATTCCTACGAACAGGTAGGAATGGCTGCAGAAAGACACTAGGTTTCTCACCGAAAAAGACATGTTTGGCTGGGTTGGCAGAGCATGATGGAAAAAAAATCCCACTCCTACATCCCTCTCAAAGCCTCCCACTCCCTTTTTACCTTGTCTCTACCACTTGTTATGGACAACAATAACAGTAAATAAGTTTCCATTAGTAACTTTCCTTCTGGCCTAAATTATAGAAAACCTGGTGATCCTTAAGACACAACTACAACCAGTATTACCCACCTACAAGTTTCTGCAAAAATTGGGGGCAGAAGGGAACACAGCTAGAAAATATGGAATGGAGCAATGCCCTAATTTACCAATATGACATAGAGCTACAGAAAGTTCTAGATACACTATTCAGAATCGTTTTGTTAAGGAACAAATGCAGGAAAGTTTCAGATCTCTTCCTCATATACATAGCTCTCCTCTTTGAAAAGCACTTTTCCTACATTAACATATATTTAAATGCAACTGGACACACTGCTATCAAATACATGGTGTACATTTCAAACAAATGGCACAGCCAGGGCATACATAGCTAACCAACACAACTATATTTAGAAAGAATTTGGTAAGCTACTGCTTTCTTTTAGCAGTCTATTTTTACTTGCATGGTCCATGGCTTCTAAAATATTAATAAAAGACCCAACTGATATTAAAATAGAACATTATTAGCTTTCTAAAACTTTCATTGTCAACAATAGTGGTTTGTCTTTTTTCCCCTAACTTTTTACCTAATCTCATCATTTAAGTAAATGCCTTATTATATATGCTAGTATTTTTTTCCATTGAAATGCATACAGTTCAATATGATTTTTGTTTGCAAGGGCTGCCTGGAAATAACCTCTTGTTGTTGTTGTTATTTTTTGTTTGTTTTGGGGGAAAGGATGGTCTTTGTTAACCATTCATGAGAGTACAGCAGTTACTACCTATAAGACATTTTGTTCTCAGTAAACCAAAATAACTATCTTCAGATGCATCACAGATAAACTACTACTGGTAGTCTATTTAAGTCTGACTTTAAAAAGGAACAGGAAAAGGAAAAAAAAAACTTCAAAATCATGGCAGATTGCACTTTTATGGTACTTATAAGATGATCTTATCCTCACTGCAATATAGTCATTACATGGATTAGGTTTGAAGTGGGGCAGCAAGGTCTGTTTCAGAACTGCATTATCTAAAGTACTATAAAGTATTTTTCTCCTTTCACAACTGGTGACAAAAACTTTTCAAATTATTTCTTCTCTACATATGCATCTAGATAATGTGTCATTTATCTGCTTTTTCTGAATATTCCAAGGAGATGGCTAATGCAGTTTATTATATGCTGGTTTATTCTACCTTGAATGTTTTAATAAACACAGTATAAACCAGACCTGTGTGGGACACATTAACATCTAATTACACAGTAGCCCAGTAAGTAGAGAGAAGCAGGAATTAAGATGTAAGCAGCTGTGGTCTATATATTAACAGTGTCACTAAAACACAAATCAGAGCTATCATACACAGGTTCAAATTGTATCACTGATAGAAAAAAAAAAAAAAAAAGTAAACAACTCAATGAGACAAATTATTCTAAATAGCATATGACAGAGCATTGATTTTTAAACTGTTTATATTATTTTTAAACTGTTTAATAATACCTAAGAATATGGATATTTACAGAATTTTAACAGAATTAAATTTTTAGTTATGTATAGTAAAAACGTGGGACAAAACACAAACCGCTTAAATTTCCCAGTGTCCAGTGAATGATCAGGTTCATGGTATAACCTACCAGTCCTGGCCATTTCATATTCTATAATGTTGAGAGAAAAAATGAATCTGAGACATTGGAATAGATACAGCACCTCAGTCAGGTCTCAAAAACTGTAAGACAGGCATTTCAGCACACAGGTTCTAAACGTACCCTTTCACATTCCAGTTTTGATATGCCTTAAACTCTGGAAATGTGGAAATACAAAACAAAGCTCTTCGTGGTAAGGCTAAGATGAAGAGGTGGAAGGATGAACAATAAAGCGAAACAATTCAGCACTTGCAGAATTTGGTTTCTGATTTCTTTTTGAATTAAACTCTACAGTATTCTGGTGGGTTACTAGAGCCCCACTACTCATTTGTGATCATAATTTAGAGAAACACAGACTGCTAAAATGATATTTCTACTTAAGAAGAGAATTGCTGATTTGAAGAAGCATGATCAGAAAGAGATTTACATCTAAACAATGTATTTTGCTCCCTCTTCATAAAAACACACTTGAAAAAAAAAAAAGTAATATATAGTTGGGATGTGAGTGATTTTTCATGAGAAAAAAGTACTTATAGACAGAATTCATAAACTTTGGGAGTTGATGTTTGTTTTTCAGGATGCCCACTTGAAACCATGCTTAAGCTCTTAAAAATCAAATATCATCAGATGGCCTCTGAGTCATGACATGCAGTGTGATAACACAGAATATCACAGAATATGTGCAATTATGTTAAAAATAAATAAATAAATAAAGCCTGCACCATTATTAAAAGAAAAAAAAAAAAAAAACTGGCAAATTGTCTGAAAAAGGAAGCCAAAACCAGAATGGATTGAGAAACCAGAACTTTTTCCATACAACATCTGCTCAAGTGATTTTAATACTTCTTCTACAGATAAATACTTCATTTTTCACTATAATCAATTCAACACTTTGCAGGAACACTGAAATATTTCTAAATAATTGCTGAAACAGATTTGATGGTAAAGGGAAGAGTGAAGGAGATGAACAATTAAAATAGAGTCTTTTAGAGGGAGTCAGGCACAGCTAATCAAGCAGTAAGATGATGATACATTCACTTTCTATTGCATATCATCCACATGACTGTAATATTTTCACGTGAACCAAGGCACTCTTTCACTCTAATAGATTGTTTATTTTCTGGCTGTTTGTAAAAGAAAATATCCATCCCCTTCAGCCTCTTCAAATTGTTTCAGGGCAATTAAGTTCCTGAAAACCCAGAAACAAGACAAGAATTTAACGCATTAATAGAGACTGAATAAGCACTGATTTTAATAATGGCTGATATCAATAAGTCTTCAGGAGCTGGAGAATACCAGCCTGTATTTAAAACCTTGTTCTCACACAGACATGAATTAAAGCAAAATTTGCAACAGAAACTCTCAACACAATCTATGATTTGCTGACAAACTGGCCAATTTTATTTTGAAACAGAGACAAGTGTTTTCAGTGCTAAGTCTTCCGCACCACAGGTATGCAGAGGGTGCAAAAGAATCAAGGGAGTCTGTTCTTTCGTATTCTAAACTCAGTTTTGTAGCTTAAGAATAAACCAAGGGAAAAGGACAATAACTTGTCATATAAATTTACCGCTCATTAGCTGGAGTTTCTGCAGACCTTTATACTTTATTCCCTAAAGAATACTGACTCACATATACAGCCCAAAATATCTGCAGTCTCAGCCTCAAAAAAAAAGAAAAAAAGATGGAGAAGTCACCTAATCATATGTGGAAAGAATAAATGTCCTTGCAATACAGTGTGATACTAAAAAAGAACAGAATACCATAAAAATGAATTCTGCAACTACTAACTACTAAGCGCCATCTCCTGTCATTAAATCTAAACCTAGTTTGTTACAATGGCCTATGCCAAGCACAAAAGCACCCAGTGCAGCACAATGAACAGAGCACTGCCTGCAGTTGACATGAGAAACCTGGCAAAAGGAAGAGGCTACGATCATGTGGGTCCTCAACTGCGCTTTACTGATGTCTGAGGAGAGGCTTCATTTACAGCTTACAGCCTGAAGTCCCTCCGTGAAGGCAGCCTATCTCTGAAAAACTAAGCAAACTTATGTTTTTCTTTAAAAGCACAGCCAGATGAGGAGAAAAACATTTATCAAGCACACTGATGGTGAATACCTGTATAGTTAAAATGATCAAATAGATGAGTGTGGAAAAATAAAAGGTTTTTTTTTTTTTTCTTTTTCTTTGTTTGCTTGCTTTTCTCAGCTAAAGGATTTACTCCTGCATCTCTTACGAGGAAAAAGTTGTGGCTTCCTACTAATATCCTGCCCTGGCTGGAAATAACTGTATTGCAGTCATACCACTGTTCAACAAAGAGAAATTTAGAGCATATGGACTACAAGAAGGGAAAGTGGTCAGGGCATTTATCTGTGCATATAATCATCTCAACCTCTCCTATAACATATTTTTCATAAAGCACTCATTGGACAGTGCCCCAGCTGTTCCTCTTCAGAGGGAGTGCAAGGAGAGACAACCCTTATATTTTGAGACTCCCACTACTGGCTACTATCACGGTCCCTCCTGATTGTACTTAATAGGACCAAATAGACTCTTGAACCTTTGCTTTAAAAACACAGGGGACAGAGCAGGGTTTGTAAATGATTTTTCACATAAGTAATACCAAGAGGTCAGCAGGGTGTTGGGGATTGCTGAGGCTAGGTACAAAGGAGGCTTCTCTTTCTCTTACTCCATTTCACAGTTGAATTAAATTTGCTGATTATTTATGATACATTTGAAGGGAATGAACAGTGTAAAGAACAAAGAACTACAGTTTCAAACTCAGTTTTAGATAACCATGCCACTCAACTCTAGCAATGAAACTCTGATTTCTTTCAATCTGCATTGTACGTGGCAAACATGGACAATCAAAAGTCAAAATAGAGTTTTGAGGAGCTGGCTTTCTCCACAGATATTGAAAAGCCTTTCACATAAATTTGAGCAATATGGAGATGACCTGGCAATGCTTGAAAAATAATGCACCATATTTATAGGCAATTCTTGAAGAATGAGATCCCAGAGATACTGTTATTATCTTTACTTTCCAATAACTTAGCTCCATTATTCATCTGCTGTGAGTGGATCATTTCCATGAATTCATTTGCATCACAAATCTAAACCTTTTCTAGTTAAAGCTTTCATATCATTTTTGTATGGTTCTGAAATTAATGCAATAATTCCTAATACAAAATAAAACAATTTTGCCTAGTGTTTTGAATTACAAAAGCAATATATTCAGCCTACATGTTTCAAATGAAGGTAGGTTACAATAAACTGATAAGCATTTTGAAAATCTCTTCTTAAAGGATTTGCACATTTAAAGACACTTCACAATGAGATCTATTGGTTCCTGTTTGCAAACAACAGCAGTGACACAATTTTCATGCTATATTAGATCCTTTCTTTGCAAGTATCTGCAGGCTATTCCTTACACTACCACTGTTACCCTTCGATAGGGCCTTCTCCAAAGAGAATGGTACTCAATAACTTCAGTGTAACCATCTTCACAGAATTGCACAATAGTCATTATTTCTGTTTGGTAAGCAATGGGAAAACAACACAGCCAAGAACAAAATAATTAGTAACAAATTACTAAGCACTTATTCTTGTATTTCACAGCATATACCTTGCATAAACTGGGACACAGAAGTAGGTAACCAACATTGGCACAAGAAATTGAAGACCTGAGCTACAGTGTACTTACTAAAGAAAGAGTAAACCTGCTCCTTCCTTCTTCTGTACTTTGACCAAGGAGAGGAAAAAAGTATCACTTTCTCCACATTAAGTGCAAGACCAAACCCTCTGTGTGCTCACCTGTTCCAAAACACAGCTGTATCAGGTTGCCCCAAACTGCCTCTGCTCCCCTCATTTGGGGTCTTTTCCTGAGTCCTAAATTCTTACAGCACAGATAAAAGAGAAATAGCTTGTACAACCTGATACCTCAGTTAGCCTTACACCCATGGTTCTTTCAAAGCCTCAAGAATTAAAAGGAAGCATCACCAGTCTCTTGTAAGTATCCCAGATAAAACCAGTTAACATTGAACTCATACCTCTGCCCAGAAGGTTATTTGTTACAGCACTGAGGCTGCTGTGACAGAAGTGACTGACATTTCCATTCCAACCTACATGAAGGCAAAGCCACTGCTTAGAACATAAACCCCAAACCCACAACTCCACAAACAAGCCAGGTGCGCTGTCATGTAAACCCACAACAAGAAAGGGCAAAGGCCAGGCTTGCAAAGAAAGGAGACAAAGAGGGCAGGGAAAGGAGCTCACACTTCTGAATTCCCTGGTCATTTATCTTCCAGCTCTGGTTTGTGAAAACAGCCCCTCAGAACCAGGACAAAGCAAACAACTGCAGATAGCATCTTCGAAGGTTAGGCTCTGCAGCAAGACTCACAGGAGGGTAGAAATCAGAACCGAGCAGGTGAACGCTGCTGGGTTCTGACACACTGACGCAACCAAAAAAAAAATAAAAATAAAATAAAAAGAGAGAAAAGAGAGAGAGAGACAGATAAAACATTAGAACTCTTCAGAAAATTCCAATACATGCAGTTGTTTTTCATCAAACCTACCTTGCAGCTATTGCATCTTAAATATAGTGGTACTAACAACCTGAGAGTGAAAATGATTACCAGCACACTGAAACTAACTTCATCGATTTTCCCTGTCTAAGCAAAGTGCAATGCAAAAAGGGTAATCAAACAAACAACCTTAACTGTGAAAACAAAATTGGATTTTTTAAATACTGTCATTTTTATTAATCTGAGGTGATATTACTTAGTTGAAGATTGCTCTTTCATTTACAATAAATGTTTTTTCAAGTTAGCATTCCCTATTTAACTGAACAAAGAGTTATTTTAAAAAAACAAAAACAACAACAACAAAAAAAACACTGCTGTATTTCAGACAAAAGCTATTTTTTACCACGAAGTCATAAAACGCTGTGAAAGGAGTTTACAATGGGAGCATTGACATCCCCTTAACTGCAGCAGCAGCAGCTAAGGCAAATGTAATAGGGAAAATTTTCAAAGATAAGAATCAAAGCGTTTTATCAAGGTTGTTCATCCTCTTACAATCTCTACTTCTACAAACCTTTTAATGTAGAAAGTCACCTGCTGGACAGAAATGGTGGTATGAATCTGTATATAAAAGCATTTTTCAATTACATTCTGTGCCTGAAATGCCAACAGGATTTCTTCTGCAGATTTTCTTTTTAATGATTTTTGGCTTAAATGATGGGTCTAAAGTAGGTTGAGCCTTTTTTTTTTTCCCTTTTTCTTTTTTTCTATTTTTTCTTAAACATACTAAAATGTATTCAGTGTAATAATAAAAGTATGTCTTGTTCTCAAAAACACATTCGAAGTGACACCACTGAAATGGCATAGTTTTACACCACTGAGGCTTGAATCAGAACCTGATTCTTGAGTCCTTGAATGTTGCTGTTAGCTTGACCTTGGAAATATTGAGAATAAGCAAGATCTGGGCAGACATACATTTTCAAAAAGTGCAAACAGTTTCAAGAAGAAAAGGAAAAAGTATATTTTAATGCACTGCCAAACTGAAAGCATAACTTTGAGAATTCAGGACTGAGTAGATCAAAAATATGACTATTTTCTCCCTCCAACCCCCTTGAGTTTGCTGATCCATAGCTCAGTGTCACAACAGCACCTGCTCTCCCAGAGGCCCAACCAGTGTCACTCATGGCTCAGCTCTGGCCAGCAACGGGACCCTTTGGAGCCATCGAGAATCTGCTCCACTCTGACATGGGGCAGCTCTGCTCAAAGTGGTCATCCCTGCAGGCCCCTGCTACAAAACCCTTGCCACGTAAACCCAATACCACTCCTCCCATAAATTACAAAACATTTTATTGGAAGCTCTTTGCCCTCAGAGTGAGAAGCCTACAAGGCACATGCAGAGGGAAAAAATCTTTGTTTTAATGAAGAGCCTTTTTAAAAAAAAATAAAAATAAAAATAAAAATAAAAATAAAAATAAAAATAAAAATAAAAATAAAAATAAAAATAAAAATAAAAATAAAAATAAAAATAAAAATAAAAATAAAAATCTCAACCTACCAGCTACCATGTTGAGCATGGAAGAATTTCTCTATTAAGACAATACTAAGATGTGCATTTTTAGTACTCTGTGTTAGGGAACAGCTTTATCAATACTTTCCATGTTCCCATTGGGAAAAATCTAAATTATAAATTAATGTTAAGCAGATTTTTCACAGATTGAAATAACACAATTGTAATATTGCAAAATACTCTTCTTAACTCAATGCAACATTTCACTTCATCTATCAGTGCAGGTACAGTGTTCCAGGGAAGCTGTCCTATGTTTGCATCATCTGCTCATTCTCAGCTGATATCCACTGGTTCTTCCATCACTTGCATCATGATGAAATGTGCTGTGATTTGTGAGAGCCCTGCGTGTGCTTCTCAGATATTAAGTATTCTGTTCGTGATGTGGTTCTCATGGTTGCTTTTTAATCTGGTTTAAATCTTGGTGCATAGAGCAACAAGGAGGCCGGTGGGACTTGGTGAGAAGTGTGTCTGGATGTCATTGCATCAAATAGCAGATGACTGGCAGAAATTCCAGGACCTGAGTGTAGTGACAGGCAGAGTGCCCAGACCATTACAAATGCAAAGCAAAGGCCAAATTTTCCAAAACTCTACTTCTGACTACCATTATCTACCCTAAAAACAGCCCATTTGCCAAAGAACTTGCATTTCCTACCCAGTGTTTGCTGAAGCTTCCTCCACTGCTGAATATTCATTGTAGCATCTGATCATTTCTGAGGACATAGTAATACATAATGAAGAAGGCTTTAATTAAGATTTCCCCCAGCAATGAGCAAGCTAGGGACCAGCTGCACCACTCTTGGCTTTCCAGGCTCTTTGCTGTGAGGAAGACATGGCAGCCATGTCAAATTTAGGCCAAAGGAGAAAGGAGAGACTTTAAGGAACAAGAATGGTTCTGCAAGTGAGTCATGAATTTCTTAAACATGTTTCTTCCTCATTCTGTACCAAAACAAAAAAAACTTTGTATAATTTGCTCACAATATATTTTTAAGACAATTTCAAAATTCCAGAGAATTTATTTTCTTCTCCCCCCCCCCCCTTTATTTTTTTTCCCTCCATTCATTGGGACTCCTTTTAACAGGAAAACCAGTACTATAAACTGAAAGACCTGACATACTTCCACAAACTTGTAGCATTACTCCTAAAGCAACACAATGCCTATTATGAATAATAAAAGCAAACAAGAAATCACAACCTGAAAATAATGATTTGGCCCTAAAATTAATAGGTACATA
This sequence comes from Netta rufina, assembly GCF_964035555.1. Taxonomy (NCBI): domain Eukaryota; kingdom Metazoa; phylum Chordata; class Aves; order Anseriformes; family Anatidae; genus Netta; species Netta rufina. Next base: position 27,464,691 of record NC_140131.1, on the reverse strand, counting down.
GAGTGAAACACAGACTACGATACACCCCCAAAATCACTAGCAGAACAGGTATTTCAAAACAACTTTGGTTGCTTCTTTACAGGAAAAGAAAAACCTCCGTGCACATAAGAAGGCAAATTTCAGCTCTTTCTGACCGGGCTGATTTTTTTTTAATAGCAATCAACATAAAATTACTGGTCCAAAGTTAGTTGTTCGAGATGACCACTGATGTAACTATATTTTCAGAAACAATTTTTTTTGAACAGAAACAACAGCAGTGAAGCAAACAGCAGAGAGCCCAGGCTATAAAATTACACCTGCAGTTTTGTCCTTACAATCACCCATGACTGCCAAAAATACTGCGTGCAGCAAAGCTCATATGCATGAACTCACTGAGAAAGACATAGACCATCAACTTGCTGTTTTCAAACACAACACATTTTAGCATGGATATTTTGCAGATGCACTTCACAAGATCAGAGTACAACCATATGCAAGAATTTAGTATCACACTCCATAGAGAAACAATTTATAGTGAAAAAATTAATCCTGTTTGCAAATGTCTGAAGATCATAAGAACTGCCATGTATTGTTTGAACAAAGGTCTACTGTTAAGAAATGCTACAGAAATGAGAAAAATGAGAACAGTATATCCTTTCAGATAGAAGCTTAGAGAATTCCCGAGGCAGAGATTATAGTAGTTGAAGATTGCATGTTCTTTAAAATGCACAAACAGGCATATTCATTACAGCACAAACCAATGAAAAACCATTTGAGCCTATTCACATTTCAGATCTCCATCATACCATCAGACAGGGAATTCCAAAATTTCATTATGCATTTATGAAATAGATATTTCTTCTGTTGGATTTTAAACCTGCTGCCTGATTATTTTATTTAGTATACCTTCATCCTTGCTTTACATTAACAAATAAAAAATGCTGCCTTGTCTACAGCATTTATCATTTATTAGACCTTGACCACAACCGTAGTCCTCTCTTTTCTAAGGAGATGGTATACAACCATTTAATTAGCCCTCAACAAGAAATTCTTCCATGTCTTTAGTTATTATTCTTAGTTATTATTTATTATTCTTAGTTATTATTCTTTCGTTATTATTCTTGCTCTTTGTAGCTCTAGTTACTTTGGGGACTTTTACCAGTCTTGCCTTTAATATTTAAGGTAACAGTGTCACCTAGATTTCAGAAGGGTACTCAACAGTTTTGACTTGACAGTTTTGTAAAACTGTTTTCCTCTTCAACTAGTGTTGAGACAACAGTTTTATTGGACTAATCACGACTACCATAAAATCTCCTTCTTGAATGGTAACTACTAGGTTAAAATGCATCTTTAATTACATGCGTTCCCTTGCATTTACCAAAATTGAATTTCATCTGTCATTTCATTTTTAGTTTTACAAAACTATGTTTTACCTCTTTAGACTCGACTTTACTTTTGACTATTTAAATACATTTAATCAATCAGCAGTCTGTATCTCATGATTAATCATCACCTTCCAAAGTTCTTTACAAGCATGCTGAATAGGATCTGTATACAAGCAACCAGATTGAAAACCCTTAATTTGAATTTCAGGTTCCCAAAGTTTCAGTGACACCCTTACAGTGAAGATACAAATCTCAATTTGGGATGATTCAACCTGTATTGCAGGTCTCTTACATCATTCTACATTGGAATTTAAACTTGAGAGCTAGTGAAGCACAGGAAATCTTTCCAAAACTGGTTCAAGTTCGCTGAAGCAGAACTTGAACTGCTGATGGAATATTATTCATTGTGTGAATTTTCACACAAAAGTTTTGCAAATGTTAAATTTTGTACATTGAGCAGTTTTTCTTTGTTTTACAGAAGAAAAGAACTCAGAAGTTAACAAACATCCTTGAAAACCTCACACATCCTAATGGCAGCAATCACAAAAGATGAAATGCAGGGACAACTATAGAGCTCAAATCACAGATTTTAGACATCTAAAATATACACTAAGCAGATACCATAGGCTCTCTGTCCCTATGTTTGCAAAAGGAGTTACAACATTCTGAAGTTAAGCATATAACTATTCTTTGAACAATAAAGATATGGGTTATAAAAAATATAAATTGTATTTTATTTATATTAACTAATTTGGCCAACTTCAACCAAGACTAAACTAACTGACAGGTTTATCAGCACATGTAACAAGAACTGGCAGAGAATTTTTTCAAATTTAGAATAATACCTATAATAAAAATTTTCAGAGAGAGAGAGAGGAGGGGAGTGGAAAAAGAGATAGGGGGAAAAAAGAGAGCTGCAGTTCCAGAAACGGTTTTAAAAATGAAATCCCTCTGGTCAGTCTCTGTGCACTGTAACAGACTAATAACATACCGTCACCTCACAAAGATTTGAGTTGACATTGTATGTTCCCTTCCTGAAACAACTGGGTATAATCATATTCTGCTCCCAAAAATACAACGTTTGCTGATAATGCAGGTAACAATCAGAAGTGGATGTTTCTAAGCCTGTGCCCATTTAGGAATCCTCTCTTGACAGCAAGTCCTACCCAGAATAAATGTACTTTACTTTTAATACCAATTAATTCTCATCTTATACTCCTTATTATATTGTCTTATTATAGTAGTTACGTGGGCTTGCTGAATGCCCTAATTTTTCCTTACTCACAGACATTTAAAGCAAGCTTTTTGAAACATGTGAGCTTGCCAAGCTGAGTAGTTCCTCTGTTTAACTAATGTGAGTGCTCACCTGGCTTTTCTATCTAAGCTCCTACAGCTCTGCTTAAGAGTTAAAAACTGTAATAAAATTGAAATATGTTAATATAAAAATGAAGAATGGGATTTGTCTTACCATATTAAGAAGATTAAGCAATGGCTAGATAGTCCCGGACCATTTAGGGTTTAACTTCTACTTGTCAAAGCTGCTTCCTCATCTCTATAAAGACACTAGATTATAGCCTTTTCCCAAGGTCAGGGTACTCTGCTTCTGCAAGTGAAAAACATGAAAGAGATTTATTAGGCAGCAACATACATCTATGCATTTTATCTTTCTGCAGTATAAAAACAGCTAGGTGATGCTTGAAGCAGAGTTTAAGAGGAATTCAGATGAATTATAAATGATGATAAAGTCTAACTTGATTCAAAACTGATGGGGTTGCATCATTTAACATTGTCAGTAGTGTGTGTTGCCATTTTTTAAACAGCACTTTTTTTTGTATGAACACGTGCCATACACCATCTATTAGCAAGATATCAGCATACGTCAGACCTTTCAGTTGGAAGATCATAAGCACATTTTATATTATAATAAGTTTTTAAAGTTGTAGTCAGTTTATAGGAAGCAGTTGAAGTGTGAACAACCATGTCTAGTTGTAATGGCCCACAGAGATGCCCATGCGCCATGTGTATGCACACACACAAGTTTCTGCTTGTATCATCCCTCCTTAAGTAATATTAAATGGGAAAATAACAGTAAAGGTAAGGAGTCTTTTTTCTGACAGTACTTCAAACGACAGATAATGGAGTGACAGGTATACAGATAAAAATTAAATAGGTAACATAGTGGTTTGGTAGTATATACATAGCATATGTGTATATAAGGTAGTATATAGTTCCTTTTTACATAAGGAACTGGCAACATATTACATGAGGGGAATTCTCAGATCATTTTAGAGTATATCGAAAGAAAATCATAATAATAACATAACAATGTTATCATTCACATCATTTGTCCTATGGCGTTCTGAAGGCAAGGTCAATGTTATGACTGGCTGTACTGCTCTGCTTCATGCATCACCTTGCATGTGACTGGAACATTAAGTAAAACTTGCAGCTTGCAGACACTGCATCTTAAATGTTAGTATTGACCAAACCCTTCTAGTCCATTTATTAAAAGAGAACAAATGTTTTTAAGCAATAGAGAATCTAAAGTGCTTAGCAGATAAGGAATACAATTAGAAAAATATGCTCCTTGATCTATTTTGTTACAAAAAAATAAGTATTCAAAGTTTTAAGACAAATTTTGTAGGCACATTTCCCACAATTTCAGTTCCTCTAGATGTCTATTTTCCTTTTTCCTCACAAGTACTCAAAGCTAGATTTGGAAAAGAAAAAAAAAAAGGGGGGGAGGAGCAAACCCACTCAGCAGATGATATAAAAAATGTCCCCATGAACAAACTGCACCAAATATGTAAGTCTGTTTTCAAATGATCCAAGGCAGCCTGTGTTTATTATGGAAGCATAACACTTACACAACAAAGAGTTAAGCTATAATTTAACACACACTCAGTATTATCACATCAACTTAGAAAGCAGATTCTGGCAGGAAAAGTTGTGTTTTCTGTCTTGGTTTGCCTCTGCCCAGCTCTCTAGGAATTATCAGTCCCCTAGCCCTGTGCTTCCAGCTCCCCACACCTCAGCACTGCAGGAGCAAGGAAGTGTTCTTCATTCCTGCCCAAGGTCCTAAATTTGAGTTTATAACTCTGAGATTCCATGGGCTTTATTTTTCTAGATTTTGGTTTATTCATAACATGTACATGTATATCTCTGGATATTCTCATAAAATTCTACTGAGAATTTTTATGAGAGGCTTTATTGCTCTGGCAATATAGAAAAAAAAAAAATCCAATGTTCTCAAATTCTCAATCTGGAAAATTCTTTACTAATTGTATTTGAACCATCAACCTTCATGAGTTATTCTGGCATGTAGCTGTAAGCAAATGTATGATATTTACAGAACAAGGAACCTAGAGTGCAGGACCTGTACAGATATTCTTTGATTTGTACTAGTGCAGCTAGAACAAAAATGTTACTTGACAATTATATTTTGTCCTAATAGAAGTGGACCTCTTCAGATAGACTGCAGAAAATTGGAAGAAGTTTGGTATGATAAGATTTCTCCGATGAATGTCACAATACAATGTTGTACATATCAAAGGACAGAGTTTTAAGTGCTTTCCAGTTATTTGCTATTTCTTGCTCCTTCTGTGTTGGATGCAGTTTTGCTCATCATTCTTTGCTTTAGACCTGTTTGCCCCCAGTTCAGAATATCTCCATAATATGTCTGTTTGGATCATGTACTTATCACAGCATAAGGTTCCTTGGAATCAAAAATTGTCATCCAAACCCTTGTGTATTGTTTAGGTTGACAGAGGCTATTTAAATGGTAATAGCTGCAAATTCTCACATATGGCATTTCTCCCAAATATGCTATCACTCCTTCTCTCTGAAACCATCACCAGTGGTTATCTCAAGCTGAAGGTTAGACAAGAATATTAAAATCTTTAAATTGGATTAACCAGTTTGATCAAAGTTTGACAGTTTCATGAATATCAGCATACCAGCAAAACAGGACTTGAAATGTCAAAAATAAAGCCAGGTGCACACTTTTGACTATTTAGGGGATCTTAAATGCTACTGGTTTGAACTTTGGCTTCAGTGCTGAAAAATGAATAATTTATTGATTAACCTGGCAATGACAAGGAAAAGTTATGGATTCAACTAGACCTGAAATGGAATTTTGCTGAAATGAATTGCATCTACAGACCCAATTTAGACCATTTTATATCATTTACCCCTTAAAACATATTTTGAAACAAAACTGTAATATTAAGAATAGGCATAGGTGAAAGCATTCAACTTCTCCAGTTAATAGTTGATAAGTTGATAGAACAAGTCTCATGAATGTTAATAAATGTATTTATTAACAGCTCTAGCCTTGTTATATATGCATTAAAAGGGGGGGAAGAGGGAATGGAAGGATAACCATGCATTTCACTAAACTCCCATCACATTTACATCTCAGTTGAATGAGAGCACCTCCAAAGACAGAAGAATCATGGATAGACTGTGACCCACCATGCTGGAAAACTGATTTACCCACGGTGACTCAGAAAAACCTTTACCTGCTGCAGAACTGTGACCTGCAACCTTTAGGTATTTTAGTGATTTTCACCCATGGAAACTGAAAGGCCAGCTGGATTTAGTTTCCATAATTTCACAGCAATAGAGGCTATTTTTAAAAGCCTCATACACACAGACTTATTAAGAATGTACATAAATGTACATGTACATAAAGCGAACTCTAAAGACTACAGTCAAAAAAGTGAAGACACTAACAAAAGCAACCAGTAAGCCAGGGACTCAAATTCTTGAAACCCATCAGCCTGTGGTTGTGCAAGCACTGTACGTGCCAATGCAGAGGGTTTATCTCCTCCTGCATGTAGCATGCACAGCATCGAACTTTTTCCTGGTTTGTGGTTGACACCTGGTTTGCCTGACAAAGCTTTAATGGTTAATGTTGATTTAGATGGCACACTTAATGGAGGAATTTGTTATGAAAAATATTTTAAGTCTTAAAGTACTATTGGGTGTCTAACAACCATCTCATTTACAAAACACTGGTGCCTGCTGAAACCCACATCACACAGCAAAAAAAAATCCACCTTTTGAACAGATTGGTAAATACAGATTAAAAATCGCATCAACTTCTACAGTTCTTTCTGACAAGTTCTCCTGGGCAAAACAATACAGCTCTACTGATTCACAGTATTTCCTCAACTGTATCAGCTGAGAGGCTGACCACATCTGCTGGCATTTTACTTTATAGTCAAGTATGATTAAGTACAACAATTATGGCAATCAATATTTCTACTACATAGACATTTTATATAAAATATACACTCCCCAGTATCCATGAGATCATGCAATTTCATGGAAATTCAATAGCATTTGTGTTCCTATGTCATCTGAGATAAGGATTCTTTTGAAGAAAGCACATGATGAACAAAGATTTAGCATTTGAGATTGTCAGTCATTTGAGTAAATTTCTAATAGATCAGAGTATACAACTAAAACATTATAGGGGAGTGTAATGCTATAGTTCTTTTTATACTGGGCACTGAAATTTTAACACTAGCTCATACACATACACACAGAAATGCACTGAAATTTTAACACCAGCTCATACACATACACACAGAAGTACCTTGCTCTTCCTTTCTCCATCCAGCCAAGAATAGCAGAAATTCCAAAATCCTCTACAATAATGGCAGAAACTCCTATAAATTCATCATTTTTTGTTTTCTTTCAGAGAAATTCCAGGCCCTCCGATGTAGCTTGTGCTGGTCACAAAACTTTCTTTCCTCAGGTACCAGTGTACAGCAAGAAGTCCATCTCCTTTTACTCACATGCTCTGATGACAAATACAGCAACACGGCAACTGCAGGAGGCCTTTCTTTGCAGTTCCTCACTCATCAAATGGCACATTACTGAAGATGTGTCTTGCGTGTAGACTTGTAATATCTAATCAGCCTCTCAGTCACAGGGTGATATTTGCATTTTCTTTACTCAAAAACCATGGTGGCATAGATTACTCACATTTCTAAGTCATGACTAACATTGCATTAAAACGCTTAGCTAGGTGTGCTGGTCTGTGGGACAAACTTAATATTGGAGAAGGACTCTTGAAACTAGAAGACTGAAAGGAAAAAGAATTAATATGTGTAAACAGGGCACTATTCACCAAAGTTTAAGGCCTCAGTATATGCAGCAAACCATTTGTTTTACCAACAGAAGTTAGCAGGTGACCTGCTTTAAAATACTTAGCTACATGCATTTTTTTCAGTCCCATACAAATGTGTCAATATTTCTGATTTAATTCATGCCACAGTAGAACATATAAAAGCAACACAATAAAGCTTTAAAACCAGCAGCTTAAAATTTCAAATCCCTTGTACATTTTTGAGCCAAATAACTTTGGAAGAAGTGTGTGCTTGCTGGTTGAATTTTGATGACTTCTTCCAATTTTAATACAATTGCATTTCAATTACCATATTTGCAAAACAAAGAATACAAACCAGAAAAGCATAAAAAGAAATGGATGATGACATTTGCAAATGCACTGTGCCTTCAGTGCATGTTTGATTTTTTTCTACTCAGCATCAGAAATGTGTTCTGAAACCTCAATGTAGTAAGCATTACGTGTTCATTTGAGGAGTTTCATTTGCATTTAATTTGCCTTCAATTACTGAATAAGTTATTAATTTGGAGGCTTAAAATCATTTCTCATAAAATACGACTATGATCTAAACATGATAGATTTCCATATTTTCACATTTTTAACTCAACAGTATCCTGCTTTATTACATGTTTGGAAGTGGATATTCTTAGCAAAAAGCAATTTTCTTCCATTTTTTTTTTTTTTTAAAAAAAAGTGCTCTATTGTTCTGAATTTCCCTTGAAACTGTTTTTACTGTAGAAGATTGCAGTTATTTTTTCATTTCCAGAGATTAATATATCTTACTAATATTGCATGTCAGATCTTCTTCAGTGTTTGAGGTCTTCAGTTTTTTCCAGCTGCCTTAGGCTCACTGAGCCATCTCACAGAATCACAGAATCACAGAATCACAGAATTTCTAGGTTGGAAGAGACCTCAAGGTCATCGAGTCCAACCTCCAACCTAACGCTAACAGCCCTCCACTAAACCATATCCCTAAGCTCTACATCTAAACGTCTTTTGAAGACTTCCAGGGATGGTGACTCCACCACTTCCCTGGGCAGCCTGTTCCAGTGTCCAACAACCCTTTCAGTGAAGAAATTCTTCCTAACATCTAACCTAAAACTCCCCTGGCTCAACTTAAGCCCATTCCCCCTCGTCCTGTCACCAGGCACGTGGGAGAACAGGCCAACCCCCACCTCGCTACAGCCTCCCTTGAGGTACCTAAAAAGAGCGATAAGGTCACCCCTGAGCCTCCTCTTCTCCAGGCTGAACAAGCCCAGCTCCCTCAGCCGCTCCTCGTAGGACTTGTTCTCCAGGCCCCTCACCAGCTTCGTCGCCCTTCTCTGCACCCGCTCAAGCACCTCGATGTCCTTCTTGTAGCGAGGGGCCCAAAACTGAACACAGTACTCGAGGTGCGGCCTCACCAGAGCTGAGTACAGGGGGACGATCACCTCCCTCGCCCTGCTGGTCACGCTGTTCCTGATACAAGCCAGGATGCCGTTGGCCTTCTTGGCCACCTGAGCACACTGCTGGCTCATATTCAGCTGACTATCCACCATCACTCCCAGGTCCTTCTCTGCCTGGCAGCTCTCCAACCATTCCTCTCCCAGTCTGTAGCTCTGCTTGGGGTTATTGCGCCCCAGGTGCAGGACCCGGCACTTGGCCTTGTTGAACTTCATGCAGTTGACCTCAGCCCATCGGTGCAGCCTATCCAGATCCTCCTGCAGGGCTTTCCTACCCTCGAGCAGATCGACACACGCACCTAACTTGGTGTCATCTGCGAACTTACTGAGGGTGCACTCGATGCCCTCGTCCAGATCATCGATGAAGATATTAAAGAGGACCGGCCCCAGCACCGAGCCCTGGGGGACGCCACTAGTGACTGGCCTCCAACTGGACTTGGCTCCATTCACCACGACTCTTTGGGCCCGGCTATCCAGCCAGTTTCTAACCCAGCGAAGCGTGCGCCAGTCCAAGCCAAGAGCAGACAGTTTCTTGAGGAGAATGCTGTGGGAGACGGTGTCAAAAGCCTTGCTGAAGTCAAGGTAGACCACATCCACAGCCTTTCCCTCATCCACCCAGCGCGTCACTCTGTCATAGAAGGAGATCAGGTTCGTCAGGCATGACCTGCCTTTCATAAAGCCATGCTGACTGGGCCTGATCGCCTGCTTCCCCTGCAATTGCTGCATGATGACTCTCAGGAGGATCTGCTCCATGAGCTTTCCTGGCACTGAGGTCAAACTGACAGGCCTGTAGTTTCCCGGGTCTGCCCTCCGGCCCTTCTTGTAGATGGGCGTCACGTTTGCTAGCCGCCAGTCGATTGGAACCTCCCCTGATAGCCAGGACTGTTGATAAATGATGGAAAGCGGCTTGGCCAGCTCCTCTGCCAGTTCCCTCAGTACCCTTCTGAAGGCTTCATTTGAAGCTTAGCAATTAGAAGCATAACTCTAACAAACTTTGGTACAATCTGTACCATAGTGAAGGCCATCATACCAGAACTTAAATGGAAAAAACTTCTTTCAGTCAAGTTTATCACCACCGATATGATCATTTACATGATAAAGTGTCCTGGAATTCTTGACCATTTCAATACATGAGAAAGATAATAAAAACGGATGATAAAGAAATAAATTAATTTTACTACACTTGAAGATAGAAAAAAAAAATGATAATGCAGAAATGGAGTTGTTCTAAGAAGTAATGAAGTTATAAAGCTTGTTTTAAGAAAAAAATAAGACCTTATTCATCCACAGAGAAGAATTCTGCTCATACTCAGATCTGTATGAACACACCGTAATCTCTGGCCAAAGCCTTGGGATTCAAGATGACAAAGAACTGAGCAGACCCTGAGAACAACCACAGAAGTATCTCTGTGGTTGTAATCAGAGGGATCCTAACATTCTTAACTACCTCAATGTAAGTGGTAAAAGCCATTTTAGGATAGGAGCAGAGAGACAAACTTAGGTTAGGTAAAACATATTTTTCTTGCAACCAAGTTGAAAAGCTCTAATAGTTGAAACATCACAGGGATGAATAATAGGAAAATAAAGCAAGCAACCACTTCTCTGGATTAGATTTAGCAGAAGTAGAGGGAATTTAATGGTACAGGGCAGAGGCAGAAAAAGGGAAAATGTGGAATAAATACAAGTGTAATACATATCAGGAACCTACAGACAAGTAGAGAAGAATATGGTCAAAACAAAATTAGCTTACTACAGTCAGAATACAATGAAGGCAGAAGTGAAGTTGAGAAGATCCTTGCTCATGTTTCACAAACATTTCTCCCACTAAGGTGAGGAGGCTTCTCAAATTTAAAGCCTACTGAATCTTTTATTCTAATCATGGTCACTGCAGTATTGTTGATCATATTCAAAGGTAAATAAGGTTATTTCAACAAATGCACAACACAAATAACCAAGATCTTCCATCCAGTTTAAATGGAGGCCAAGCATCTCTTTGTTTCTGCAAGCCATTTGAAAACCTTTATTGCAGCACTTAATCACAAGACACAGTTCTCTCAGGGATTGCTATGGGGAGGTCTCCCCACATATTGGCTAATTAGGGATCTTCTTTGGGGAGAGTGAAGAATTTAATTAAATATGTTAAAGCTGCAAATGTTTCTAAAGAATCAAACAGTTTTGTGGATGCTCTACTGTAATGCCAACTGCAGCAGTGCTAGTTCCTAATGACAGGAAAAGAAACACAGCTGGCATTCATGCTGGTTACTTCTTAAAATATTGCCTGCTGGGATTCCTGTTCAGTTAAGAGATTTGTGGGCTCACAAACTTCAACAATTAGTAGAGAAGAATTAGTTCATGCCATTTAGGCTTCAAAGGAGGCTGGCTAACAGCTGGCTGAATTCAATGGATCATTTAATTCCATTTTTTAGGGATGGAAAGAGATAAAAATTCAGTGTACTCAGAAAATGCTCAAACATAGTAGGAAATACTTCTGATAGCAAATACATCGGTATGAGTGAACTGGTTAAGGATTCATTAAGAGGAAATTCTAAATTGCTGGCCATCTGTTAGCAGTGAGTAAGGAATACACACTGAAGCAATTTCTGATGCAGTATCATTTGACTTAAACCTCTTTACACAACAAGAATCAATTCCAATCACTTTGATTCCTTAATTTTTATTTAAAACAAAACAAAACAAGACAGAATTAATTATTTTTGAAATACCATTGAAGGATGCAGAAAGAAAATACTACACAACAATTTTAAGAAGCTACTTTTAAGAAAGGGAATGATCACATTCATTACATTGTTCTGTTCCTACACCTAACTTTGGTGAGGCTCCTTTGTATGTTCAGAGATCCACCCACGTTGTCATATGCCCATTCAGTTGTACAACTGCTGGTTTCATAATTTCCTAACTCAAGGACTAAAGAATGTTGACAGCTTTTATCCCTTGGGACATTAAAATTCAATTCCTACAAGAAATAGAACCTTATACTATCAGAACATACAAGAAATACAAGTGGAAAATTAAAATCACCAGTTCTAGGAGCTTCGTTTCTTCTTTTCAATAACCCTTTAGATATAATTTCCTCACCATGAAGGCTGTTACAAAACAACCTTTTTTTTTTTTTTTTTCCTGTTCCTATGGGAGGACTGATCACTGCAGTCAATTTGCATGAAGAAATGGTCAGAAAGTTCAGAGATTGAACAAGAGACTGCAATGAATCTCGCAGATAACAGCAGAACCCCCATGCCCATACACACAATGAATAGGACACCGCTCTTACAGTCACTCCACACAAGAACCTTGCTCTGCTTTCCATGACAAACAATACCTGATAAATCTCATTAGCAGTATCATATAACCCTAGTATAGAAGTAGAATCTATTTTCTGCAGGCATTACTATGCTAGTGATATCCTTGTTTAAGAGCTATCTTAAAAGCATGTTTGTCTCACATAATGGCAACAATAACCCAGACTGATAACATAATGACAAGAGAATTCCCATTAAAGTTTTAGCTTTCTCTCACTGACAACATTATTTAAAGTACTTATGAACAATTAATAGACAGAAATAAATGGAATAATCATAACGTACAAGAGCAAGCATTATTGATTGTTTATCAAATGTGGTTACTGCGAATAGGTACTTTAGATAAAGCATTACCTGCAAAGCCACTCTTACAGTGTGCCACAGATACTTTAGCCTCTGCATTGTATGTGTAGAGAAGGATATGAAAGGATAAACACTGACATGAACAACTGTAAGATTACTGGATTGAAGGAGTTAAGACCATTGATTCACAAACAAAAGCTAGAACCTAGCAAATGAGATGGCAATTTTGTTTGGTTTTAGTGTGAAAGTTTCCCATGCTAGAAAAGTTTACTTTAAATAGATTAACCTAGTGGTTTAACTTTCATAGCCTCATTCGCCTCTCCAATGATACCAATCTTGCATCAATCTTTCTCCACAGAACTTAGAAGCATTACACTCGTAAATGAATCAGATCTTTTGATTTCTCTGGAGTTACCACAGCTCATAAGAATGGGGAAAAAACTACTGGAAGCTTAGTCAGTCAGCTGAGTTATACTGTCAAAACAAAACAAAATAAAACAAACAAACAAAAAACAATAGAATGAGGGTTCAGTTTCTATGAGAGGATGGAAATACAGAATATTTTGGAAAAGTACTAAAATATGAAATAAATACCACTTGTCATCATTACTTCAATTTCTGACGATCACTTAGGCTGGTAGAAATATTTTTGTTTTCTTTTTGCTCAAGATCCTTTCTTACCATCTGACTTTTTTCCAGATTACTTTACATAATAAGATATGTTTCCAAACTTATTTAAAATCTGATCAAGAATTGTTTTCAGTGATTTTGTTTTCAATCAAATTTTAAACAAACCAACCAACCAAACAAACAAACAAAAACCTCTTTTGTACTGTAACACATCGGGTTATTCTAGTAAAACCCAAAATATTTATTATTTTCTGCTGCCAATTGTAAGATTTCCCTTAAGGAGGAGATTTTGACACATTCTGTAAGACCTAAAGCATGACTACATTTGTTCTTTAAAGAAAATCAAGTAGATAATGTACATCACTGAACTCAAAAGTTGCTTGAAGACCCCAGTCAGCCCCTAGAATTCTTATTTCAGCATTATAGCCACTTTTCCAAATATATCTGGATTTTTGAGCACTTACACTATATAGCACCATCATTTATTGCTCAAATAGGCAGCATTTTCCTATCCAGTGCTTTCTGGGAGCAAACACAAGTCTATGTTCTCTCAAAATAAAAACTATACTGTAGAAACTCTCCTGTTGCTGCTTTACACTTGAAACTCATTTGTAAGAGTAGTACAGCTAAGCTCTTTCAAAAGTAAATTAGTCCCTACAGATGTTCATATTAAACAACAGTTACATGTGATAATAAATCGAATATTCTATTTGATTGGTACATAGGTGAAATGTGCTTGTAGTTGTAAATTACATTAATTGATCTAGACACCAAAGATGGTTAGGCTTCCTTTAATCTAGTTTAATAAACAGCACTAACAGCATCACTATCCTGAAAAACAGGCCTCTAATTCACTTTGGGTAAGATTTCATAGTCAAAACTGAAAGTTAAAGACTGAATAGGAAAAAGATGCAGTAAGGTTAACAGAGACATTCTAAGAGAGAGCATTCTCTTCAGTTAGTATGTGCAAATCTAGGGCATTCTCCCCACTGAGGATTTGCCTTAATTACAGAAACAGCAGCAAGCTCTAGTGTAAATTGTAAAATCTTACTACATACTAGCCAAGCATGTAGAGCCTGCGATTTCCTCTGCTGCACATAACAGTGAGCAAGCCACAGCTTACAGCATAGCTCTGCCACGCTGCAGCTGGTGCAGAAGCCTGCACTGGTACAGTCGCTCCTGCTGGCTGCCCACAGGCACCAGCTGGCTGCCAGCTCTGGGCTCGTGATAAAAACAAAAATCCAAGGCTTTTTTCCAAAGAATGTTCAGAGAGATTTTTAAATCTTCAGACACAAAAGGAAGGTGAAGTTTCCATTATACTAAACTTTCACTAAAATATGGCTACTTCTTTTGGTGAAAGATAGGGGGAAACTTCTGAAAAATCTTTCTTCGCTGGCAGGTGGGAAAAAGTTGAGTGGGAAGGCATGACTTGTGTAAAAAAAAGGAACTTAGAAGCTTCCTGTCTTTTTCACTGAAAAAGTCGTCAATACCCATTACCATCTGGCATGGCAGAAATGCATATTTCCTCAAACGGTAATGACTGTGTTGTAACGATGTGAAGTAAATCATTTTGAAACTGGAGCCATGTAAGGCCACTCTGGCAGGGAATTTTAATAGTTCTGATATGGAAAGTAACCATTGCACTGATACAGCAACTGATACCATTGCAATAAATTCCCTCCAACTACTTCAAAAGGTTTCTAACTCAGATCAAGGGTTAGTCAGCAGAACATCTACACCAATTAAAAATAACCATATTCATGGATAAAGCTATAAATATTGTTTACGTACTAACCACAGAATTACTAGAGCCTGGGCAGTGCTGAGGACTGCCTGCCTTTTAGAAAAACATAAAATTGATATAATGCATAGAAGGTAGAAAAGAGCAAAATTTTACTGCCAATCTGTGTTGTATACATTCATGTAGAAGGGACAGAGTCTGGGGGAGGCAGCTCAACACCAGGTTTTTCCTTTTCTGACACCAAGGAGAAAGAAGCGGAAGTGGAAGAAGACTTTTTAAATTACCACAAAGATTCTGGAAAAGGGGCAGAAAAGCCAATCTATTATGAAGCAGGGATCGTTTCAAGCTCTGCCAGCTAACAGCAGCAGCATGACAGAACAGGCCCAGGCCCAGGCCCAGGCGCCAGCTGTCCCCACACTTCACAGGCCCCTGTCGTGAGCCACAAGAAATTGCTTCCACCCCTACCAGGGCTGCAGGACCGACAAATACCAGGAAGGAACTATATGGGAGTACCCGACTTCAGTCAGGATTTATTGGACATATTCTCAACTGCTGTAAAGGGATTCAGCTCCTACTTTGGGCCATATATGATAGCCGTAAACCATTTGGGTAAAATAGGTAATTTGACTGCATATCTGGAACAGCAGAAGTATAAATCTGTCACAACAGCATTCAGAGGAAAAGTTATCTGAAGTCTGAAGTGCTTCCCATAAACCAGCACTCAAAGTTTCCCCTTAAAAAAAAAAAAAAAAAAAAAAAGTATTGTCTATAGCTGGACAAAATACAATCACACATCATTATATAGAGAAAGGACTGCATGCAAGCATTTCCCATCAACACTGGGGTATTCAAATCTTTTAAAGTTATACCCTAATTTGTTATCAGATAATATCAGTTCACTAAATCAGATCTAAATCATTGTTATCTCAGTTTTGTGATACCTCAGGGAGGATCTAAAACATCATATTTTTTTTCTAAGAAATTTTGCAGTTGTATATCTAGACAATCTACTTTCATCTTCCAAAACGCACAGCTGCAATATTGGTAGAAGCCAGTATATTTAAATCGATGTCATGCTTAGGACAGGATAGAAGTTTTGAATGTGTAAGTCAAACATTAATACAAACTGGTTTTTAGAGATTATCTTTTTGGAGGCAGCAGATGTATAATGCTCCTGAAAATTAAATGGCCTTTGACAGGTATGCTAAATTCTGCTTAGATAGGCTTCAGTGGGAACTGGCCCTACTTCATAATTTAGACTTTCACTCAGTCACATTTTAATGCAAGAGACAGCATCTCCATTCATATGATTTTCTCAATTTTAAACTGCAAAGAAGTAGGTCTTAGCTTTTGTTCTTTACAATTAATGGTAACATGCTCCTGTATTTTGAGGAAAGCAAAACAAATAAATTAAAGTAAAAACAAACAACAAAAAAATACAACCATGCAAATACACAGTTAAAAACAAAACTCACACACACACAAAAGTTATTTCTGCTAAAAAAAAAAAAAATCTTTTTGTATTTTAATGGAAGATAACATGGTTATTTGTCCTTCTTTTAATGATAAATACTATTTTATGCTATTTTAGGCTAATCTTCCATAGCCTAATCCTAAATTTCTATGGATTGTCTATTAGACCTAACCAGTGTGCTACCTTTCTCATCTGGAGTCACAAGGCTGTTTCCAACCATGTTCTTATGCAAGCACAATGGAATTACTAAACCAAAGATTAGTGGGTGTCTCAAGTACACCATTTCTTTAATAAATATCCAAGCAAGTCATGAAAATTTTTAGATTTTATGGCAATATTTCAGCTGAGAAATGAACATAATGAACGATCCTTTTAATGAATATAAATTACCATGAAATTAATTTCTAAATAACTGCAAAAATAAATAATAATAATCGGGTTTAAAGAGGAAATTTAAAATCATTTTTCTGATATTTGTAAAAATAAATAAATAAAATATCTAATGGCAGTAAAGTATTTCCCTCTAGTGGGTTAAGTAGCCTTCAGTATCCAAGCAATCTTTACAAGACAACGACTATAGAGTTCAAAAGACTAACTATCTATTTGATCAATCCAGATGTTCCTCTAGAGCAAGTTTTTGCCTCTTTATTTTTCTTTTAACTGTGTTTCACAAACAATTACAAATGCCTTTAAGAGAGAATGAATTTCATATTTATTCTGACAAACGCTACACAGATCTTTGTAACAGAAAATAAACAGTTGGTACAACTGAAGGGATTTGGGTAACCAAGACTTGCCATTATTTAAGGAAATGGGTTAAATAAAAACACCAACTTCTATTCCTGTTAAAATTCTGGTCACCAATGCCCATTCCTTTTGTGGTTTTCTTAAAAATATCTCTGACAAAATTAAGAGTTTTGTGGAGCATGGTACATCATGCTCTTTCAGTTTGGAAGACATCTCAACAGTTATCAAAATGGCCTAAGCATCACCTAAGCATCTTACTATGGAGAAAATTACAGTATAAGTAGACAAAATACTGCAAAAATATTTGGATTTTTATGAAAGTTTGCTTCAATTGTGCTTGCCCTTTCCTGTAACTTTGAATATTTTTTCTCACAACTACAAAGATACAGACATGCACCAGAATGGTTAAACCACTGTAGTTTTGTCACAAGCAAAATTTTCCCTTCTGATTCAAGTCTGAACATTTCAGAGTCTCCAAACATGATGTGATCAGCCAAGTGAGAAAGGGACATCTTAAGGGCATACAAAATTGACAGCTGCTTAGACACAATTAAGTGCCTATATCTTTTGGATGAATGGTCAGTCCAACCACTGTAAAATTTTCTATATCCAATTCATAGCCATTAATAAAATATTATGAACACTGCTTGGCACAGTCTATTAATTTTAACATAGCAGTTGCTTTGTATATTTACAGTGAGTGTATTAAGTGAGATATTTTATAGTCCCCAGTTCAAAAAATCTTTGTGGACTTCATGTGAAATGCCAAACCTTTAGCAGCAAAAAATGACTGAGCTAAATACATAGAGAGATCCCCAAAGAATAAAATATTTTTTGACCAATTTAAACACCAAAAGTTTGGAGGCATTTTACAGCAACTGTAATTTGATTCTTCAATATTTGGATGCTTGATTCAAGGTAGTCTGATTTTCCAGAGACTGTTTTACAACAATTTGCAAGGCAAGGTCCCTTATAAATGCAATATCTTAAATGAAGGTATCTGATTCCACTAAATCTTTTCCTAAAATCCTGGTGGTGTACCCTTGCTTCTTTCATTCAATCAGCAGCAAAGAAACAAAAAAAAAATTAATAAATAAAGAACAAACATGAAACAATCAAGCTGATTCAGAGATTTAATTATTATCTTCCATTTGACAATTTGCAATCACCTACCACAAAAAGAAAAACAAAACCAGTAGCACTCTAACAATTGTTGCATTATTTTGATCAGCTCACTTAACACATTACAAAATAAAAACATTACTGCTTCCAACAGACGGAGACAGCTTGTCTCATCCCTGACTGTAATTGTTGGGCTGGTTGATCTAATTCTGACATCAATTTCACAAGCAATCCTCTGCTCAGGGTTTGCCAACAAAAATAATTTGAACATAAAATCTGAAGGCTGGTAGCTCAGCCAATACTCTATTTCCCACCCCTACTATATATATAACCGCACGTTAAATTTCATCTTTAACAATGATCACTTAAATTAAATAACATACGGGTGTTTAAAGTTGTTCTGCTTTTCTTGAATTTGATGAAAAGGGTGTAACACTTGACAAGCGCTTGAACTTAAAAGAGAACACATCTTTGATGTCAAGTGTGCCTAAAGGATTCCCAAGTAAGAGTAATATGAAGACGGGCTCACCACCACTCAATCTATTCCCAACAGTTACCTGCTGGTCTAAGTGCCTCTGTACCATTATAAAAATCTGTCAAGCATTCAAAACCAATTACACACAGGATGTCAAATGCTGTCATGCCAGCTGTCCTTTCAGTCCACAGCAGCTCTTGCTGCCCATTTCCAGTTAAAAACACATTGAGCTACACTGTTGTTTTTCTCAGATGTGATTCACTGCAGTATGCTAATCTGACATCTATGTACTTTAATACTTTCATATATGGAAATGACTATTTATACAATAGTATTCTAAATACAATAGTATTCTAAAATTTACATAATTACAAGTATAATGAAGAATTAAAATCTATTTCAGGAGATATTAACACCAAGGTACCATTTTAAAGGGGAAAAAAAATAAATATTTAAGTCGTTAATGAATGTTGCTTTTTTTCTCTGAATTGTACATGACTGAAAACCTTCCTTCCTGTTTCAAACATCTTTCCCGTCTTGTCTTGTACAAAGAACACGGACTTGCGTGCATTCATTTACAATGACATGTCATAAAAATGCACGGCACATTTATTTAAAGATATGAATCCAAAAAGAAAGGATGCATTTGGCTACAGGCAGCCTTCCTGATCATATGTTGAGTCATGTACCACTCTCAATGTTAAAAACTGTTTCAATATCCAGAAATTTAGAGAAACAAGTTGCTCAGCTAGATATTGATAACTATTTGATTCAAATTTAATTAATAATTTGGGTAACACTGAACTAAGCAATAAAACATCCTCCAGTTAAGATTTAGTAAGACCTTCTTACTTTCTTGTGATAAATAATTATAATTTTATCATTTAAGATAACTTTCCCCCTTTCCATATGAATTTTGGCATCATCTTCACTGAAAGAAATTTATTTATATCCTTACGATTTAAGTCTTCCAGAGAAGTAAGCACTTGTTCCAGCAAAGCTTTTGAATGTTTCGGAAAAATCATAGAAGTTGACCTTATGGCTTTTCCTTGAAACCAAAGCTTTAATGAAAATCTTTTGTTTTCCACAACATTTTTAGCAGAAAAGTTTTAAAAATCTTCTAAAACTTTTGAAGAGAGAAAAATCAAGGCTTCTGATTTGAGAGCATCTGTTCTGACACAATTCCATTGCAAGAAAACATTTGAAATGCTTTATTTTCAGTCCAGTGTGAAAAAAAGAATCAAATCAAAGCTGTTGTGTGGAAAAGCTGACATATCCCAAAAAGCTGAAAGAAGTTTGCTGATAGTGTCAGGGACACTCTTCAATAAAGGCTCCAGAGGAATTAAACATGAGTTATTTGTCAAGAGCATTTGTATACACATACATTGTCCGACTCTGCCTTCACTGGAGACAACAGCAAAGTATCCCTTTTGAAAACATGGTGCTAGGAGAGTGAATAGCAAAGCACATCAATTACAAAGGTACATCTACTGACAACAGTATTCTTCTACTATTTATCAAGTTCACATTTGCTTTGCAAAACCTCTTTAAAATAATTCTTAAAATACTTTAAAAGACCCCAGTCTTCCCACATAGCTGCTTTTACTGTTCCTGCTAAAGTTCAGTCTCTTGCTAGCAGCCATATATAGCTGTGAAATAGAGGTTAAGTCAGATAACACAGTGAAAAAACAATGCTGGGATTTTAGAAGAGTGTGGCTCCACATGTGCTAACAAGCAGTGTATAATGATATTCTGTCACTGATACACACACATTACAGCTAAGGAACGTATAAATATATTTGACTCTTATTTCAAAACAGAGAAAAAGTGCTAGCTGGTTTTATTATTATTTTCCTACATATGGAGTAATTGTCTCACAATGTACCAAACTACCAGTAGCATTGAAAGATGAGGGCATTCCTCCAAAAGACCAGTAATTTTTCACAAATATTTGTTATAAATAAAAGCTAAAAGTTCATGTCAATAGTTAAACATGGTTGAAAGTATGGTCTCTAGAACAGTGCAATCAATGTTAAGCAACAACAAAAGAGGAAATGAAATTCCCAGTTTATTTTTATATGCATTTACTAGTTATAGCCTTCTCAAAACTGTTTTAACCCTCACATGAGCTGACTGTGAACAGGACCCTTCCTACAAAGCTCTCTGGTATTTATCAGCTTAACAGTAACATTCTCTGTTTGGCCTCTGAGCATAATTTTTCAAAGCAAGAAGCATCTTTCTGTATAGAATCCAGACTTTGGGCTTCACTCCTCAATCAAGTTCTTAAGTGGTACAAAACAGGAAAATACTCATTAAATGTACTACTAATATTAATAATAAATTAAGAGTATTAACAACAGAAAATGGATCAAAAATATATTGTTTACAAAAGAAAATGTAATTCATTCTCCATTTAAAACATGGATAATGCTGTAATAAAATCAATCATATTTATACTGAATATATATAATAGTTTCCAAGGTTACAATTCTGGAAAGGTTTTGTGTTCATTTAGAAATACTGGAAATTTTGCACTAGTGGTTCAAAACAACCATATTAACACGATGATAGCCTGATGCAGAGACCTGTCCATGCAGAATATATTGAATAAGAAAAAAAATTTAAAAAATGAGGTAGCAGTCTTGTTGTGCATCATCCCTCAGAGAGTAAGCAGACAGTGACTTGAATAAACTTGATGCGGTACCATGTGACCACCCATTAGAAACCTGACACTTGAAGACAATTATGTTACTCAATCTGAAAAGGGAATGCATTGTGATAGCTTTTGGATGTTTCTTGATGCTTGGAAGCCACTCCCTATAGTGCCCACCTGAAGAGCGTATTGTAGAAAAAACAGCAGCAAAAAACAGTAATAATAAATGTTTACTTAAAGAAAATGTCCCTTCAGTGACCCCACCAGGGAAACTTAGAAAATGTCACCATCCATCAGACTCACAATTACAACATAAACCTGTGTCTCTGAAAAAGGTCAGAAATCAAAAAGAAACACAAAAAAAAATCCTTACCAAGAAACAGCAGAAATACCCATACCTTATGTATCCTTGACCTCTACATATGCATGAAGCCCTAGAATGAAGGGATAGAGGAATGTCACCTATTACTTTCGTGGTCCAGTTTAAAGGCTGGGGGGAACCTTAGTTAAACAACACCATCACCAACTTCGTAGCCACCAGAGCTTATTTGAAAACTTTCTATTGTTTCTGAAAAATAACGCTTGAAATGCCAGGTCCTAAGCTAGTAGAATTCAGCACTTTCCCCAAATACTTCATAGAATCTATGTCTACTTATTCTGCTTAAAAATTGAGCTGCTTCTGTTTACAGACAACGCAGCAGTTTACGCCCATGTTTATCATACTGCTATACTATAGTCACACCACAACATGCATCTCAAGAAGTAGTTACACTTTCCAAATCATGTAGAAAAGCCATTGCTTGCTGGTGCACATGATGTATTGAATGGGCATAGGCTTAGTCAATAGAAAATAGTAAATGCTGGGAATATTCTAATTTATAGTGCAGCTCATGGACTCTCAATAGGAGAAAACCTGCTTAGCTCAGCCACAGTGGGGTATATCACTTGCCTATTAAAGATTAATCTGAAACTCTTCAAACATCATACACCTTCCTCCCCTAATCTAGATCCCAAATGATGTAGCCCTAGCCTAAGTAAAGGAATCAATTACTTGAAGCAGCTTTGTAACAGTATGCTTTCTCTCTCTCGTGCTTATGGTATCAACTGCAGGCATGTCTCCCAAAAGCTCTGGCAAGTTGACCTGGCACTGCAGCAAACCTAAGCAAAGGTTTGATAGCTTCATATAGTCACTTGCAGACTTCCTTTTTGATCCATGTCCTAATCTATTTTCTCTCTGAAGCTGTAAATACCTGGAAATGAAAACTGGACAGGGAGCCAGATCTCGTAGGTGTCTTGCTCCTGCTTTCATCTACTGCTAACTCTGCTGTTTGAACAAGGTAATAAATAGCTCCCTGTATAATAGCTGTGCAGACCTGTGTCTAATGAAAATGCTGTCTTCTACCATGTGCTCAGACATACACAAAAAAAATCTTCAACCAGTTTATCACGGTAGCCACCCTTCTTTAAAAGGAATAATGGAATTAGAAGGAAGGTTTAAGAACCACTAAATTTAATAGACTGAATTTTACTCAGGTAGAAGAGGTATGAGCCAAAGGTCACCTGTAAAAATCTGAAGATTTCTTCTCCACAGAAAACATCTTTGTCTGTATGAAAGCTTGAGCTCTGAGCTCTATGATTCTATGATTCTGAGAATCCAGAATGTGTGTTGTACTGCCATATAAAGATGTGCAATCCTTTTGGCAGAAGGCAAAGAAATCTCATTTAAAAACATATCAGCAATCCTATAGTGAAAAGATAAAATCAGGACTTGCAGTATTTTCCCTAAATTCACAACACAATACATTCCACTGGTGGATGCTGAACACCAAGTTTTGGAAAGCAAGAATCACATGCAGAAGCACCAAACAAACAACACCTGGGAGGATATCATCTTCTGAACTCAAGCATGTGACAAGCTTTACAACTGTGAGACACCACATCTGAGAGAGCTAAAGATGTTCTGTTCCTACCTGATAGTATGTAGTGAAGAGACCCAACCCTTCAACATGGGCCACCAGCTATCTGCAAGTCAACATAAAAATAATGGTGACAGACCATGACAGAAAATACAATACACAAGGGCTAGCTGCTGTTTCCTTGGCATTTGTATATATGAAGAAAGTTATGACAGCCTGTAGAATGCCCCTGCAGATTGGATAGGACAGGACAGCAACAGGACAGCTGGTGGCATGGAGCAACAGCGCTGGTGAGCCCCCCTGTCTGCAGGTTTGGGAAGAACATCGCCACCCACAATGGGAGGGGTAGCCAAATGTGAAGTCCTCTAAAAGAAAATGCAGGATAGATTGGCAGACCTGAAGGCTCTACAGCTAACCCTGCAGCAGTAGACTGCAGGAAGGAGAAGGACACCGTGCTTTTTTTTGGAAAAATAGGTTATACACTTTCAGACAGTCATATAAGTTATGGACACATAGTTAGCTTCCTATGTCACTTAAGTATTTATTAGCTTATTTAATATTTAGCACGAATTATGTTTTCCTGTTCAATTCCGTGTCACTTTCTGCATCTTCTTTTCACATCAGGACTGAGCCAACATGCTAAAAGGTTGCCAGGTGAAGTAAATAATTTGTTCTCTGTATACCTGGGTAGAAGGACAAAAAGTGACAGTATCAAACCACAACTACACATTTAAATAAGAAATCACGATTACTCTGGGGGACATTATTGATAATTAACCAGCATAACAAGCCAAACTGTAGGAAGGGGAGGCATAATCTCTGTTTTAACCTATCCCTAAAAACATATAGGCAGTCATGAAAGCAAATACATGGACTGGAGCTTTGTCCAGCCCTACACCACGTAGCTAAAAAGTCACATATATACAGAGAGAAATAGATAAGACTGATTTTACCTATTTTACAAAGTATTGTATATTGAAATGTGTTAAATGGCCAATCACCAGGTCTAAGTTTGTTGAGTAAGTCTTAGAAACATATATATTCAGTTTTTGTCTTCACAGATAATCCATCTACTGTGGAATAATATACAGCCATTCACAGATGGATAATTCAATCATGGTGAATGGTCCTTATTTTTGACCTACACATCACAGGGTACTAAACCAAAAACCTTTTTTTGAAGGCAACTGCAACATTTACAGTTTTGTTTTTTCTGAAGAATTTTCTTAACTTGATAAAAAGCTAACTATATGTTCACAATCTGATAGACTACGCCTGTACTCTTCAAAATTGCCAGTCTATAGAATTCCATGACACTTAATACATGTATATTAAAAGGCTATAATGAGTCAGTTTTCAATTCAGATGCATGTTTTGAAAAGATATGGGCTGTAATTTAAGCTAAGAGAAAAACCTAGACTGCTAATCCCTGTTACCATCTGTATTTATAGGTTTGTAACAGAATAGTGACTGATCCCCTTCCTTTGAGACCATTTGCCAATTCTGTCAGCATTCAGTACAGCGTCATATTATTCTCCAGGTAATGCAGCTCTGTTGCTTAGCAGCAGGTTCTGCTTGTGTACCTGATAGTTCTTGGCTAATTTAGATATAAGTCAAAAAAAAAAAAAAAAAAAAAAAAAAAAATCCTACTGTTGTTATTATTCAATACCGGAACAATACTGGAAAAAAGGAGAGGGAAATACTTTGAGCTTTGATTTACACTGAAGAAAATAATCCAGCATTATTAAAGTTTGAAAATTTACATTCTACACAAAACTTCCTTTAGCAACATGGTAGTTTTCACGGAGAGAGAAACAAGCAGTGGTATTTCAGCATTCAGTGGGAGTGAGATATCGAGACAAAGCTGAAATAGTCAACATGCACTTTTTTTTGCTAAACCTCATCCATGGATAACAAAGTTCATACTATTGCAAAGTATTCTACTAGGCTTGAGGCAGAAAGTACAAAATTCAGACCTTCAGCTACATGCATACAGGCTTAGGGGTGCCATCAACCGACTGACTGTGCAAACTTTTCAATGTGACCATGTCTGATTCATATTATCTCAAGGAAATAAAGTACTTCCGTTAATCCCTTATGCCTTCATTTGCCTATGCAATCAGTAGCCCTTTCTATAGAAGCCTTTTTCCCTACAATGTTCAGCTGAAGCAGCACCGTTAGTGACAAAGGTGGCATAGTATACCTGAGACTGATGTAAAGCCTTAGACAGGTTTCTCTTTAGATACAGTAGAATCTTGTGAATCCCTGTGAAAGGACCCACAAGAATCATCAAGTCCAACTCCTGGCTCCACACAAGACCACCCAAGAATCAGACCGTATGCCTGACAGCATTGTCCAAATGTCTCTTGAGCAGGCTTGGAGCTGTGCCTGCTGCCCTGGGGAGCCTGTTACAGTGCCCGACTACCCTCTCAGTGAAGAACCTTTTCCTAGTAACACATATATATATTGGAGTAATGGCCAAGTTATGAAGATTTTCTGGTGAGAGATTAATGAATCACAATGGTCTGCTACCAAAGTTCTGTCTGAAATCCACAAAAGGGCCATTCAAAAAATTTCTCAACTGTTTACAGAAAGCTGAGAGTTAGATACAAAGCCAACCTAATCCTAGTGGTACATGTATGTCAGAAACTGCTGTCCTCAAGACATCTTTGACTTAGTTTTTCAATGGATGGTCCAATATTTTTCTTCCTGCTGTTTGGGAGCCTTGCTATTCACCCCAGTGCATTGTAAGAGAAAAATGTGGATGAACAGGACAAAAAGTGGGAACAGAGGTGGTAAAAGAAAGGCTCCAAGGAAGCTAACTGGAGTAACATAAGCCCTTGCTCATTTTTTGCACTTGCCATACATTTGATGTTTCTCAGTGCAACTGAATGCAACAACAAAATAATAGGGTCAATGCCAAAGGTAAAGCAAAGTAACCTCTAGAGAGTAGTGGGAGTGCTCTAAGGCTCCTCACCACAAATCAGAGGCGATAACCTCCTGGCCTTCTACTTGGATTTGAAAAAACGACAAAAGGTCACATCACTAGTATGTCAAACTATCTTTTAATGTTTTGGGGACACCTGAGTGTGCAAGAATAAACATGGTGGATAAGTAAATGTACTTCTATGGATGATAAGAGCATGAGGACATATAAAAAAAAGTGTTAAGTAGATTGGCCAAGCACTTCAAATTAAAAGCAAGAAATATTTGAATTATTTTCAACAGTCACAGCAACCAGAATCTTGAGATGAAATAGCTACTGCTTACTATAACTGCAATAGACTGGGGGGAGGTGTGGGGAGCATTTTAAATTATTTGCATTACAGTCAAATCTAGAGACTGAAAGCAAAACAGTATTGGACTCTGAATAAGCACATACCAGGATTGGTCCTGCCTTAAAATTTTTACGGTCTAAGCAGAATAGCAATAGGAAGGAATACCAGAGCATAAAAAAGTAAAGGATCTACCCTGGGGCCAGAGCACACAGCACTTATGAAGTCATCTGTTGAAATCTTGTCTCTTGAGATCTTGACCATCATATGCTAAAGCATTGGAAATTACTGTTTCTTTTCTTTTTGAGAGGCTATTAAAGAACCAAGATGACATTAATAGCTTATCTAAAGGGTATTCCTAAAAGAAACATTCAGAAAACAATAGCGCTATATGACATTCAAAATGAAAATGATTTTCAACATGAGAGAAAAACAAAAGATTTAAAACAAATTTAAGCCATCTCTATTTATAGATCGTATTCATTTTGTGATCTTGATGCTGAAATTACATAAATAATTTTTCAGCTGAACAGGTCACAGTAATAAATACAAACTGAAACTATGAAAACTTCAGCCACCTCAAACTGTCAAGCTGCCTCACTGTTAGAGTAAAATATTTCTCAATTTAAGAAACTCACTCCACTTCCTTGCTGTATGCATGAGACAAAACTGATTCTGAAATGGAAAGGAAAGTGTCATTCTTTCTTCCTCTAGCTATTTTAGAAAACCCTAGTTTTTTTCCTATTGAAGCTATTTCCTGCCATGACTGCAGAATGGATGGTGCCAGAAGCAGATAGCAAAGCATACACATTATCCACTCTATTTCTAAATTTATTGTCCATAAGTATCTAGTGAATAGCACAGTGTTTGAAAACCTTTTCTAGACAAAATGTAGGTATTTCTCTCTGCAAAACTAGACAAAGAAAAGAAGCTTACACTGGGTACAGATAAAGCCACTTAGGTTGCTGACTTTTTCTAAATAGAATCATTCACTACAGTTCAGATTATTTAACATGGTTTAATAATAATATATGAGCACACACAAAAGAAATATACATCAAAATGGCAAAAGAAAATACTGGGGGGGAACACCCAGAAATCTAGTAGATCTAGTAAAATTGGACCTTAAGATGTTGAAGCTCTTAAAACTAAAAAGAAAGCAGGAATTACAAGAATGGCAAGTAGTGACTGTAAGGATCAGAACTTTTAACTAACTATTCTCAAATTAAATATGCATGACATCGCTCAGACTTTGATGTTTGACAGAACTTGTTACTTCCCATGCTTTTGTTCTGCCAGCAGTACTTGAAAAGCAGATTAAGAAATACATAGGATGCTTATTTTACCTTTTGGAAAGTATATTTTCTTTCTGACATAAAGAAATAAGAAATAAACAATTTTCAAGCTAAATTTTCCATGGAGTCCTTCACTTGCAGAAATGACCACTATAAATTGACCGTTGAATGCTGAAGTATGTATGTTGAAGTTGAACATATCAATCTTTTAAAAATGTATGTGGAAATAGCTAATAAATTATGGATTTCACACCTCTTATTTACATTGAAGAGTCAATCTGTGCCCTATTTCATTTTCATCCTATAAAAATGGGCCAATAGGCTCAGCTACATAGTATGTACTCTCCCAACTTGATAACAGAATTGGGGGTACTTTAAAGAAAGATGCTTGGAAATTTGGCATTTTGGACTAGAAGAAATATGCTATTGAATAATGGAATTAAGGCAGCCAAGTGCGTTCTACCCTCTGTAGAACATAAGATGGAATGAGGATAAAGTCTTAATAAGAGTCGTGAGAAACAGAACCCCCTGTAGAATCATTCTCTTAACAATTAACCTCTATTTCTGCTGGTGTGTTTTTTTTTGTTTTTGTTTTTTTTTTTTTTTTTTTTTTTGTTTTGTTTTTTTTTGTTTTGTTTTTTTTTTTCTGGCTGCCATGACATGTTCAATTTCTTTGTAGCCCTAACAGAGAGTAACAGTTGTCTTGCAGACTTTTACAATAAGCTCCTTTCATTCATGATTACAATGGTGCAGGAAAATATCTGAGAGGTCCTTTTCTGGGTATTCAAGAACTACCAATTTCATTGTTACTTGGATGGAGCTGAAACGGAAATTTAAGCCAATTTTTAGACCTTCTACACCCAAGGCCAGGCATGTGCTCTGACATAATCCCAAGCCCATCTCAAAGAGACACCCGGATCTCTCTTCTTCCACCAAAAGGAAAGGAAGCACTCGCACGGATGCACAGGAGACCATGGTATGACATACCTATGGGTCTGTCTCCATTAAGTCTTGCTATTCACTGTGCTTATCTTCAAGGTGCACAGAAAACAATCTTTGGTCAAGCACATGAAATTCAGCAATATAAAAACTGCAAAACTGAATTTGTGATATTCTTCTCCTAGGTTAGCCATACCTATATGAAGAGCTTCAGTGCAATCACAACCAAATCAATCATGTTTTCAGTACCTCAAAGCAAAGCTGTTTGCCACATATTTGCTTCCTAATAACACAAGGATATTTTATAGCATGAATAGCTGTGTTACTTTCAATAAAGCGACAAGTGAAGAAAAGAAGCTTAACACGGCAGCAGATAAAATATACTTCCCTTTTCTCTTGTAAAACAGAAGTCAGCACCTCTGGGTTTGCATACTGCAAATTAATGAAATGGAGCAAACAGTCCTCTATAAATCACGTTTTCAGATTAAAAGATTTACCATTAAATATTCTATGAAAATAAAATTGTGTAAAGCTTTTGGCATTATGAAGTAAACACCTGAATCCAAAGCAATTGAAAGAAAAATATTTCACTGATTAGAAGTTCTTGGACTAATCTATGTGATGTAGCTGCATTATTTTATTTTATTATTTTTTTTAAGAGGATATGGTTACACTATATTCCTTTGTTCAGCCAATAGCAGATGAAAAGCAGACATGAAACAAGGCAGAATTCTTTTCTTTCCCTGTTAATCACTTCATACCTGTTTAGTCTTGACTTCTTGCAAAATGTTTAAGGCCTAAATCATAACCAGTTTAACCTGAAATGGACAGTTTGTTTCAAATATGCTGGAGCAGTTTTGCAAATGATGAAAACACTTCAGTCCAGATTTTCAAAGGCCACTAATGAGATCAATGGAAAGTGTGCCCTTTGAGAAGACAGGCCATGATTTTTAAAAATAATTGGAGGTCAACTGAGAGTTGTAAGCAGGGTTATGTTCCAGAAATAGTTAATTGTAGCTGCCATTTATGTGGCAATGGAAGGGTCAATTTCCACTTTGCTAAATGAGAAAATATTTAAAAGACAAGCTTCGACAGACAACGGGGACCATGAACTCGAGATATTTTCCTCGCTTTTTAGGAGAGTGGCTTTGAAGAAACACATACCATACTATTTTGTGCATTTTGGGGTACAGTTAGCTTCAGGATGTGAAGATACTACTCAAAGATATAGACAAGTTCTGTAGACTTGCTTCTAGAGATAGAAGCTTGCTTCTTACTTCTAGCTTAGTATCCTGATGTTTCCTGATGTTTATCCAGCGAAAGTGACCTAGTACATCTCTGATGCTCTTTGGCAGGGATGACCAAACTCAGATGAATGTTGGATTTAGGAATGCCACATGCAGCAAAGCAATTTAAAACGTGAAAGAATGGAGGTCAGTGAAATAGCAACCTGAAATGAAATTTACTTAAAGAAATCATCACACACAAACCACTGTGGAATATGGTATGATGTCATGATATAAGTTTACCTCATTTTCCTAAGCAGGAAAGAGGTCCCACCCTGTGAGGGAGGCTGTTTTTTGACTCTTGCTAAAAGGAGACAACTTGGATTATTCTAAAAAGGATCTCCCCAACACTAAGAAATAGCCACCTTTTCAGAAAGGCACAGATATAACCTGCATTACAGAAACACCTTAAGAAGTGCTTAAGGTTACATCTTATAAAATTATGGATCAGAGCAACGTATTTTCAAAGGTTGATGGTCAATCTTGGCAAATGAAGGAATGGGTTAAATATACCCTTTTTTGAAGAACCATGTAATTAACTGATTTAATGGGATGAGTCAAAATATAAGACCTGGAACTACACAAAATTGCTTTATTAATTTTCTATATATTTTAGCAATCTTGCAACATACAAAACAAACAAACAAACAAAAAAAAAAAAACAAAACAAAACAAACAAAAAAAAAAACTATCTCAATCTCATTAGCCAACGGAATCTGTTCCTTTTCAGCTCTAATCAATGTCCTCATATCCAAACAGAAATTTTTATCTGCTTTTGCTTTATCCCTAATTCATAATCCTTTCACATACAGCTTCCAATAACTGCGATAGGTAAATCATTTCAAAGAAAATGAAATACAATCATTATCTGCAGAAATATCTAGTTTAGTTATTTCTAACAACAGGTTTCATCAGGGCAGTCCTTGTCAACAGAAAAGGTCCCTGGCTAGCATTAGAACTTCAGAACTTAGTATTTTACTATCCAGACAGTATTAAGTAGCACCCAGGAATGGTAGGAAAATAACTTATTTAAACTGACACTGATAGATTGAAATTAAAATATAAATGAATAAGGTACATTACAGATAAGCATTGTCATAATTTCCATTACTAGATGTCAGGATTTCAGTGCAAATCTTGAGTTTAATATTATTTTGGACTTCTGTTGACAAACAGATGGTTTTCTCCAACAAGAAAGCACACCAGAGAGAGAAAAGCATGAACCAGTACTAATTCTGACAGTATACATGTACTTTAAGGAGAAATTAACCCCTCCTTCAGTCTAAATTTAAATAATCATTTAGGTCTGAAATCAGTAACAATATCTGGCTTCCATTCTAGAATAGCCCACATAAGTCCACAGAAGCCTTCAGCAGCCCAGCATGACCATCTGCAATGTAGGAGCCTGAACATATTTTTTTTTCTTTAAATTGAATTGTACCCTTTGGTGGT
This sequence comes from Netta rufina, assembly GCF_964035555.1. Lineage (NCBI taxonomy): Eukaryota > Metazoa > Chordata > Aves > Anseriformes > Anatidae > Netta > Netta rufina. The sequence goes on along the minus strand of NC_140131.1, from coordinate 27,433,124 downwards.
AGTTCCCCAGGTCCTATAATTACCCAGGAGTGCAAATAGTAGCTTATAGAAACAAAACAAACAAAACCAAAAAAGTGCACACACACAAACTATTTAAGTGCACATGTGAAATGAGGGGAGAATTACATAACAGCTTTTTAGGAGATTAGACTAACATATCTGCACCAAGAAAGCTCCTAGGACAGAGGCTAAATGCCCAGCTCTACTGTCCTTTAGACTGCTTGCTTGCTTCCCACAGTTTCTATGGAGGTTGTCACTGGGGAGAGCCAGCAGCAGCACAGCTCGCTGCTACCAGCCATGGCTTCCTGCTAACCCTGCTCTGCTGCAGCCCTCTCTGGAGAGAAGGCAGGAAAACAGCTGTGTATACTCCAGACTTCAGCAGGAACAATCACAGAATCATAGAATCATCTAGGTTGGAAGAGACCTCTGAGATCACCAAGTCCAACCTCTGACCTAAACAATCCTCCACTAAACCATATCACTAAGCTCTACATCTAAACGTCTTTTAAAGACCTCCAGGGATGGTGACTCCACCACTTCCCTGGGCAGCCTATTCCAATGCCTGATAACCCTTTCAGTAAGGAATTTCTTCCTAATATCCAACCTAAAACTCCCCTGGCGCAACTTAAGCCCATTCCCCCTCGTTCTGTCACAAGGCACATGAGAGAACAGACCAACCCCCACCTCGCTACAGCCTCCTTTAAGGTACCTGTAGAGTGCGATAAGGTCGCCCCTGAGCCTCCTCTTCTCCAGGCTAAACAAGCCCAGCTCCCTCAGCCGCTCCTCGTAAGACTTGTTCTCCAGACCCCTCACCAGCTTGGTTGCCCTTCTCTGGACCTTTTCAAGCACCTCGATGTCCTTCTTGTAGCGAGGGGCCCAAAACTGAACACATTACTCGAGGTGCGGCCTCACTAGAGCCGAGTACAGGGGGACAATCACTTCCCTAGCCCTGCTGGCCACACTGCTTCTTATGCAAGCCAGGATGCTGTTGGCCTTCTTGGCCACCTGAGCATGCTGCTGGCTCATATTCAGTCCCACATAACTTGTTGTCATTTAAGGTCTATGCAGAAGGCCCAGTCACTAAGTCAGGGCTGCTGGGGAAAGGGGTACCTGTAACACATCTCAGGCAAAGCCCAGGCATCTGGGCCTGACACTGAGTGGGTCTGGAGTCGGAAGCCCAGGTAAGGTTGCTCAACACAACTAAGGCTCATAGAGGCCAGCCCTTTTGGGGTCCCGATATTCAATGGCTCTCATGGCATAGGCATTCAACAGGACAAGTTAGACCCAGGCTGCTTAGACAGTTATCCAACCTGCTCTCACTATGTCTCATCCTGAACTGGACTAGGCAGACTCCTACTTGCAGCTTGGTCCCATTAAGCATTTAGTGCGGTTCACATATGAACCATTTAGATACTTAACAGCATATTTATCTAAATTCAAAACAATTTTGATAAATAATGACTGAGCTATTATAGAAGGAAAATCCAAGCCATTTTAATATTATCTTTGCCTGCTAAGATGACCAATAATATTTATAATCATCACTTTACAAGAAACATGAAATTTTCTACTGCCTATTAGCAAAAGCAAATCTAAGCAAAATCCCAGATATTTAAGCAGTTACATAAATGATTTATTCATTAAAATAATCTATAAATAAAAAACACTCAGCAACAACTTGCATGAATCTGACCTTATAACACTAGCAGGTATGTATCCTTTCCTCAGTTCAGTGTAATGTGACAATAACTACAATCATACATTATGAAGAACAATTTAACAGAAAAGCAAAATGCATATGAACCAACCAAATAACAGCAGTCTTCAAAACTGAATTGCCGTGTTAGTTGGTTGTTTGTGTTTTTTTTGTTTGTTTTTGTTTGTTTGTTTGTTTGTTTTGTTGTTTTTGTTTTTGTTTTTGTGGGGGGGGGGGTTCTGTGTTTGTTTGTTTTGTTGGGTTTTGAATGCTGTTAAATGTTCTCAGATGGACCAGTACAGCTGACATGAAACTCTAGCATCTCAGGTCAGACTTGTGAAATTAAGTGAATTGGGTGATACAGCATGAGCTACACTGGTACTGAGCAAGGAATACAGTTTTGTTCTAATCCACAGTATTCAGGACAATACGACTCAGGAAGACATCACTGGGAGGTCACTAATAAGTAAACAACAGATATTTCTTTAAGTACAGCCAGATATGCTTATGGTTAAAATCAAATGCCATTGCTAGATATTAATCTGCTGTTGTTGTTTAGAATAATTTATCAAAAATTAAAATTGCCAAGCAAAACAAACAATAAATGCTGCTCACAAGTAAGGAAATCATGCACAATGCTTTACAAATACCACTACAGGGGCCACATTTACTTGGTTTCTTTGGTTCATTTTTGTGTCACGCTAATCACCTAGCATGTCCCCATACCAGGGAGTTGTTTTTATCTTAATTAATACCCAACTACATCATCATTTCCACTTCTGCTCACAGATACATACTTACTTAGAGCTATTTACAGAGCAAGAATCACAGAATCAGCGTGAGCAGGTCAAGCACAGAATGTCCAAGCTGTTGCATTGCTTCCTTAATTGTCTGTGGCAACAGCAGTGTTTGCCAACTGTTATCTGGGCAGTATGCTGCTTACAACTGAATGTTACAGGTGATGAATGAAGTTAAAATAAAAAGTTATGATTCTGGTTTACAAATATGTATATACATATATATGTACATATATGTATACATGTATATATATGTTAATCTAATTTCTCATTCCTTTTTAATTGTAACATTTTCCATTGAAAAAATGCCAGGCATGGAAGGACATACAATTTAACCACAATTTTTAATCCCTTCCACTGCCCAGTCTCTCTCTTCTTTCCTCCGAGTTTAAACATTGAATTTATTAAAAGCAGAGAGGTTAGAATATTCTCATGTATTTGCAGACAGAAGCTCTTATTTCACAAAACCTTAACTCCTTTTCTCAAGTGTTCTCATTAAAAAAAATATACATATTTTTTTTTAAGTTCCTTCTGTTTGTGATGGAAAGAGCCTATAAACATAAAACTGACAGATGATGAGCAGTCAAAAAAATAGCCATACTTTTTTGACCTGTCTTAAGTCATATGAAATTTCATGTCTGATCATCAGTATATATCACATATAAAAAAGAGACCAACTTTAATATTAACAACTGCATTACAGATGCATCTGAAGGCACTTTGACATCACCTGAATTTTTCTATCATTTTTCTTTTAAAGAGCTTCAGCTGCTTCCTTTAGCTTTGTCTCTATGGAATTTCAAAATACCTACAATCTTCATCAGCAAAGCCCCTTGCAGTTAGATTTGATGAAGACTCCATTCATCTAAGAAAGTGCAGGTAGGTTGATACAGATTTAAATCCAGAATTGTATTTCTCCGTTTGGTTGAGTATCAACTAAATCAGCAATGACTATCTTTATTATGAGAAAAAAATCTAACATTGTTCGTTTATGCAAAAAGGAGACAAATTATTTTTAATAATCCATTCGTGCTCTTTTTTTGAGGCACTCAGACATATTTCAAACAGTACACCTGCTGTCAACTCCAAGCTTTAAAGTCTAAACTATTCTGCTATTTCTACTTGTGTTTCTATTGACTGAATAGAGAAGAAGTTCCCAGAAATTCTTTTGTACAGCCCCAGGTCCTTCAGAATTCTGTTGTTACTGTTAGAAGAGAGTGGCTTTTTCCTTGTAAAATCAATGGTATTTAATGGAATGTGTCCTTCACGTTTATTTTCAAGTGATTTTTTTTTTTTTTTAATATATGTATTTGAGTGTTGTCCTAAAGTAGGACCTTCAACTGACGGAAAATTGCCACTACTTCAGGAAGAGCTGTGACTGACAGAATTAGGCATAGAGATGTCAATGAAATCAAACAGGAAAATAAAGACAGTTAATAACAAAATGTTTTAAGCACTGATAGAAGTCCTGGTTCAGTACCTAGAGGTGTAAATTTAAACTTGTCTCTGAGAAATTGTGCCCACTATATTAACAATTTGAGAAAACATAAACATCAGCCAGAATGCTTTAAATATAATATACACATATATATGTATAGCTACCTTGCTCATAAACACAGCCAGCAACATTCCAGTTTCCCACAAAAGGCGATCACCCATACTAAAATAGAGTATGAAAGAAGTATTGTATGATATCCAACAAGAAGTGCATACCTATGCAATGTTTCAGCTGTGAAACACGGCCCATATGAAAACCTCCAGAATCCAGCATTTAGCTTGCAAGCATGTCCCAGTATGGACCATCTCTTCATTACATGGAGAGTCACAGATGTTGAAAAGGGACTCATGCCCCTTCTATGACCTTGAAGTTGTGCTCTTTTTTAAAGCAGAAACAATAACAAAAACAACAACAAACCACACACATAGTCTGCACTTCTGCACTTAGCATTCTTCTTTTGTGCAAAGACAATGCAATATGAAATGGTCTCCTGTTTTGAACGGAGCTAAAACAACAGGAGAACACAAGTACAAGCCAGCACCTTTTGTAAGTTCCTACTGAAACAAAATCTTAAAACAATACAGGAAATTTTGTGCTAGGAGCAATAATATGACCATGCAGAGAGCTAGCAAAGAAAAATAAGATAACAGGAAATAACTAATACAAATATATAAAAGGAGACAGCAAAAAGACAGACCCTCGAAGCTCAAATATTTAATTGGATTATATGCTGGCCACAATAAAGAGCAGAACTCCCTTAAAGTGACATTTTTGTTGTCATGCACTTAAAAGCACAGGCAAATGCCTTTCTTATGGCACTTCCAAAGTAGTTAGCAGTTTCACAGAAAGCTTTCAACAGTGACTTTTTAATAATTGTATTTTCTATCAGAACCTGCTCTCTCGTCACACTAACTGTATGAATCCCTTCAGGCAGTTCTAGGGACACAGTGTGTAGGACATGGCAGCAGAGCACAGCAGCAGCTTTTATTCTAAGAGTCACACTCATTTCTAGAGACACGAATCACACTTTGGGATATTGAATTTCTTAAGCAAATATTTTTACCTAGTGTGCACTGTATTTCTGTTTCTGCTAATAACTTGCTCTATCTGTCTCGGACTAGAATCAAAGGAAAGCATGCCTAACAATATGTTTTTTTTGTTTGATTGTTTGTTTTTCCAAATTGAGGTAACATACATATTAGGTATTTAGTCTGAAAAAAACATAAAACATTTTTTCCCTCTTCTCCATCCACTACTTAAATTAAAAAAAAAACACACAGAACCAGTGGAATCAAATATTTCTTTCTTATTTCAGGATATCTATGGTAACAAAACAGAAAGGGAGTCATAGAAAATCAGAAGGTCTTGCAATTAGGTGGAAAATAGCATCTGTGAATTAAGAATAGTTTTTGCTTGAAGAGGAAATTAAGCAGTTAAATAGCATTTCAGAAAGAAAACAATACCACAGAAATCCTACTAAAATATAAAGATTGTGTGCTTACTTCTGGACCCTTCATTTCTCTTTGAAAGTGTACCCCAGTGAGCCACTACAGCTGAAAGGCAGCAGTAACCATTGCAGAAGTTTTATGTGCCTACTTATTTTGCTATTGTATAAAAATACCCATTAGTTACTAGTATGTCCCATTTTATACGGTGTATACTTTCCATTCATGAGATGAGAGACTGCAAATGAAGTCACATAGCTACACCATGTCTAGAATGCTTGATGCATTGATATTAATATCCTTGTAATTTCCAAAAATAAGTGTCTAAGCGTCAATGAAAAGGTGAGAGTCTATCATGGCAGCAGTTAGGGCTTTATATTTCCCCAAGAAGCCCTTTATTTCATAGTTAACTTCTCTGACACTATAGCAGAATTGATTTTTATTCTATCTTCAGTTGCAGCCAATTGTGCTTAGACTAAAACCATTTCATGGAGCTGTCACAGGCCATGTCTGCATTGCCAAGCAGTGCCATGCAGTAGGAGCAGATCTGTAGAGTGAAATCATTGCTGCTAAGTAACCAGTGGCCACACAGTGCACATCTCAGACTGGCTCTAACGTGTTGCTGACAGTGAATGGCCACTAGTGGCACATCAGTGATCTTCTGGAGGAAATCCCTTCCGTAATGCTCCAGAACTGCCCTGCAACACGAACTACAGGAAGGTGGTGGGGAATAGGCAAGACGCTCACTGCGAAAGGGCAGTACTGTTGGGGACTTCAATGCTAACACAGATACACCCAGAGAACACAAGATACCACCCAACTGCAAAATGATCCGATCACTCCTCAGACTTACAAAGTTAATCCACAAGGTTTTTGATGGTCTGAGTTGCCTCAGATGTCATCTAGAAGAAGCATAAGGAATGCATTTAGCTGGGGAAAATAAGTAGAGGCTAAAACAAGAGAAATACTTTTTCTATTTTTACTGCCAACTATCACCACAAATGGTCACTTTCTGCATCGTGACTACAGTGCAGAAAGTAAGGTGTGGCTGTTGTTTCTCTATTATGTCAGGAAAGTTATTTTATTGATGAGGAAAGGAGAATTACTATTCATTACATTAACTTCTCCAGAATATAGAAGGTAATGCAGGTGATAGCAAGATTTTAGATCCATCTCAGCTTTTACCGCTCGTAAATATACTTCAGAAAAGAAGACAAAGTATTTATAACAAAATCTGTGCTAAAGAATGACCAGTGGCAATCAGATAAAGCAACTCCCTTAATAAGCGATGGTTCAATATGAGTGACAAGTGCATAGGGGAGGAAATCATGAGAAGAAGCCTAAGCACCAAGCTGGGTAAAATGGTCACTGAAGTTCACTTCTACAGCTCCCTGCTTTATTTCAAATGCTTTAAAAGAGAGCTAGTGGCATTCAGAATCAAGTTCAAGCCATTAAACTCTTACATCTACTTGACACTGAAATTACTCTGAACATCAGAGTATTCGTTTGATCCCGCGGGTAAAGGATAACATGAATATGGAAGTAGGGCTCAATGACTGACCACTGTCCATTTGCATGCACATGGATGCAAAGATCCAGACCTCCCTGCACACAGCACAGTGTGGCACTTACAAATGCAAACCTGGTCTTTAACCATAGCAGGAGGTCTTGCAATCTGCAAGTATTTTCTCATTTCTCACCTCTTCAGTAGCTGTAAGTTATGCAGGACCTGACATTGATGTGTCAATCAAGTTCACCTTGTGAAACCAGTCCTAAATATAGCAAGAGTCACAACAATTCATCAAGGGAGAGTCCAGGGCAAGTTCTACCTCATGTTTGTTCCCAAACCTAAATGCTACCTATATGATAATCATTCACCTGGTAAGATTCATACTCCATCAAAGTTGATGTTGAAGCCCTGTGGAAATGACAGAGATGGATAACGGCACCACAGTCACACTCCAAATAGATTTCTCTGATCTGCCTGGCTTAGTTGAGACGTGCACAATGGAGGAGCATACACGGGTAATACATGTATTTTTTAAATACAAAGAAAACTCTCAAAAATAATTCTCAGAATCTGTCATAAACTGAAGACAGAGTTTCAGGGTTGTGAAGCTCTGAAAAATTGTTCTGAGTACTTTAAAAATGTTCTGTTCAGACACGACAGTCTGAAACAGCAAAATAAAAAAATAACCTTGAAAGAACACGTACACTTTATTACAAAATTGCATGCACTTGTGAAGATGTAACTAAAAGCTGTACTCCAAAAAAAAAAGAAAAAAAAAAAAAGAAAAAAAAAAAAAAAAAAAGAAAATAAAAAAGGGTGTCTAGGTGACCTCTTAAGCTTTAGTTTGATAAGGAAATGTAAACTCTTGCTTTAAATCTGACAATACTCAAACTGTATTTTAATTGGCATAAATTAAGATTTAATATGTATAAATACTTACCTATAGGGAAAAAGTCTTCAAAATAGTAAGAGAAAACAGCTGGAATTTGTGTGGCATTTTAAGTACACATTTACTTTATGTTTTAATTGTTTAAGTGTTGACTCTCAGCCCTTTAGAAGTTCAGGTCATATTTCCACTTGACTTTTATGAAAACTGAACCAGCACTTCAAATATCAAAGAAAAAACAACAAGGTACAAACAATGAATAATCACATTTGTAAAGTTAATGAAGCATAAACTGAAGGCTTTTTGCACTCAAAACAGTGAGGAGCTGTATTGCAAAACCTCAGGTAGAACAAAGCACCACTTCTGCTTAATATATTAATGAAATCAGACATTTAGGACAGGACTCGGTGAAAAGCACAAATTCATTCAGAGTTCATTCAGTAAATGAGTGCTTAATATTTTAAGTAATCATTCCATCTCCTTTCAGGGAGGGAATGGAACAGTTTCACTATAAATGCAATAACAAAACATCATCATTAATTAAATATTTTTTGTCTTCTAATAAACTGAATACCAAAACCTTTATCTCAATTTCCTGAAAGAATAAGAAGATTTTGTAATATATATATACACATTTATAACATGGTAAAATAGTGACATGATTAGCGTAACCCATGTTAATTCTACTCTCTCTCTCTCTTTTTTTTTTTATTTTTTTTATTTTTTTTAAAAAAAAGCAGCCATTCCATGAATGTACTTCATTTTGCTGAAGGTATTTCAGGAGGCAATTTTCCAATCAGACAAAGAAAATCAAATGTAGTATTCTATACTTCTGCCACATCCTGCTATTACAAACTTTAATCCTCAAAAAGTTCCTATGAATGTGGGTAGGAATCCTTTTAACACAGAAGTTCCATGCACCAGTTGGTATGTGTTAGGAAGATACCACTGCCTTCTCAATTATATAGTCTCATGATGAAACATTCACTTTAATGATCCCCAAGAGCAATATTCCTCATTTAGTTAATTCTCCTCTCTCTGGAATCACTTTCTTTTATTGTCTGAACCTTTCCCGTTTATGTCCTGTAGTATATATCAGCATTTTAAGGTTGAAAGTAAGAAATGAATCTTTTCACTTTTGAGGCAATCTATCCCCATTACAAGAGACACACACGCACACTGTTCTCTTTCTTTTTCTTTAGTTATCTCTTCTCTTATTCTTCAAAATTTACTGATTTAAAAAATTTAAGAGTCTAACAGCAGTATTTGATTTTAATAAGTAAAAACTTACAAGTCAAATAACTATTGTGAAGACTCAGAATTCTCAGAAGAAGAAGAGGTTCATTATCAAGAAAAAAAATATTAATAGCTCTGGCAGTAAATATTGACTTTTTTGACTGCCTTACAGGAGAGCACAAACAGCCACACTAGATGAAAAGCCCATTTAACCCTGTGTTTCATCTCTATCGTGGCAAACAGCAAATGCCCAGCACAATAATAGGGCAAGTCACCTGTGACACTTCTCCAGAACCCTACCATTCTCCTACTGCAGTGTCTTTTAAAAACAGGTGTAACTTAGAAAGCAGGTGTGCTTAGAAAAACACAGAGAAAATTCCAAAGATTTGAAATGATCACTAGCTTGTTCAAAAAATGCAAGTCTTTGCATACTTATAAAGGTTTTATGTTACTTCATCAGAGATAGTAAGAAACCAATGCTACCCTCCATTTTTCCTAGCTCATTAACAGGCAACCAGTTGTTATCTCGGTACGTGACAGGCACAAAGTACATCTGATCAAGTTTTACAGTCGTGAAACAGTTTTTAAACCCTGACCGAACCAGCAACACTGAAAACCTGCTCCTAGACAGAGTACCTGAACCACCAGGCGACACGCTCAGATATACAATACAGAGGCTACAGCAAAGGTGTTTTTTGTTTTTGTATTTTGTTTTTCAGCTACTTGCAACACTTCTCACAAATTCTAGTGAAAACTGCTGAAACTTTAAATCTTTGCAAGAATATAAAGAATTTTATAAGAAACAGCATGCTTTCATGGTTTTTCTACAAAGTTTCCTTAATATCTGAACATTTCTTAATGACTTGGGAAACTAATTGCAATTTCCAACACACAAATCTAGGATTTTCCCATGTTCTACTTCAAGGACGTGAAGTGATCAAAAATACCCAGACATTTCTGACAATGAGGTGTAGGCACCTACTTTGCTCTTTACTGACCTTCTTAAATCCCACCAGGCACCTTTCATCATTTTTTGTTTACCCTTCTTCCTCAAACTTATAAATAAAACCTTAATTTTCTATGTCAGCTTTACAGTGATTATGACATTCCAATACTTTCTTTTTAATTACACTACTAGCTTTAAGTCTCTATTCAGCCATTAAGAGATGAAATATCCCATTTAAATAACAACGTAAGATTACCGAAACAGCTAAGAAATTTCAGAAATATGTATATTGCAGTAAGCCATCTGAAAGCAGATTTATCAAGTGTTTTCTCTCCGATCTGCTGTGCAGCCTGCATGTGCCTTCGGCTAGTCCACAAGTTAGTTCAGAAGCTCTCCACCTACAGCAGCACCAACTTTGCAAACAGTTTTGCAGACTGAACTACAGCTACAGGTACACCTACAGAACTACAGGTACAGCTAAACTACAGACAAAGCTTCAAGCTGTTTTATTCAACTGATAATTGATCAAAGTACAGAGTGTTATAAAACAAAGTAATTGCTGTCCCAACAACTTTACCTAACAGAGTGTAATATAATCACCAAAGGGAAAATATAGATTAAAAAAAGAAAAAAAAAAAAAAAAAACTTGCCAAAGGACAAGAGGAGCACCATAGACTGCACATATGCAGGACATCCTCCTGAACATGTGGGTTGAGTAACAGGACAAAAGGAAAGAAAGGCAGTACAGGGAGCAGAGGAGACTTCTAACACCTTTTGGAGAAGGACAGCTGCATAAAACCAGAAGATATTAGCAATGACTATCCAAGAAGCAAGACAACAAAACCACTCTGATGCCTTCTCTCAACCACTTGTCCAACCCACCACCTTAACTGCAGCAGCTATGAACCACCAGAGACCATAGACATCAGCACTAACTATATGGCAGCTCCCTATGGTTAGCTCTATTGTACAGTATACTCACAGCTAGCTTAGAAAGTAATTGTTAAAAAGTTTTGTGCACATCATCATTAATATGAGGAAATGATTATTAGCAAGATGTGCTATTAAGGAATTTAAAATTGGCCTGATTTGTCAGTCTTCTGAACAGCCCCATAACAACTTCTAATTCCCTGACATCAATACATGTGTGATGTATGCATTTTTATATGCACTGGTATACATAACTATAGTTATCCCAGATATTCAGTTGCAAAACCATCTTTGTGCTCTTCAGAATCCTGAAGAAGTGGATATGCTGTGGTGTAACCATGTGAAAACCAGGAAGCAGAGACATATCTCAGAGGCACCACAGCAGTACACGGGAACTCAAAAAAAAATCAAAAAAAAAAAAAAAAAAAAAAAAGCAACTCGATGAATTAAGTGGATCTCTTCCTGGATATGAACTTTGCAGGACATGGTTTCCCACTGCAAAGCTCTTAATCTTTAGGTGAGTATAATAATGAGTTTTCTTCAACACATTATTATAATAAACCTCAGCTAGAATAAGCTCTCTCATGCTTCTCTCATGAGCAGAAAGGTGCTGAGTAAGCAGTTCTCAAGCCCTTGACCACAGGAGTCTCTTCATCAGATGATGAAAGCATGTCGCTGACATTCACGTTTCAGTCTCACTCTAACCCTTGCACTACAGTTCTACTGAAGTTCACAAGACCAGCAAAAGTGTGGCAAATTCTTGCTTGCTTTCTAAGCTATTTCAGAACTTAATATTTAAATATCAAGAACATCCCAGAGTAATTAATTACTATTGGATGGATTATTTGTATGCATCATCATATTTACACATCACAAAAAAAAAAAGAAATTTGCTAAAGGAAGTCTTATACAGTGCATTTTGCAACATTACAGCCAGTAGAATTAATTAGATCTTGTTTTAAATCCTGAGAGTCTTTTCCTTCACACCTTGAAAAAAAAATTATGCTATTTTTTGTTTTGTTTTCCACTGGGATGAGGGTAATGCTTCAGCACTTCACAATCATTTTGTAGAGCATAAACTAGCAATAGGTGTCAGACAATGATCTGAATATTTATGATGTGATGTATAGAGAGTATTTTAGAGCATTTACATTGCAAATATTTGAAAATAGAAGACAAAATAGAAATGATGCCATCTAATTAGACAGGTCTTACAATTAATTCAAACTTTGCTAAGCAGTCTGGGAGTCCTCTTTCAAGGTACCTTGATCAGGTTAATTGGATTCTGAAGAAGCTGACAGAAACCCCCTGGTAAAACCACTGTTTTAAAGTTTACAATTTGAGACGTAGGAGGACTGGTGAGCAAAACAATCACTGAAGGATATTCTGCAGAGACTGGGTCCAGTTCAAAACATTCTGCCTCAGCAAAACTCTTGTCTTGCTTAATAATATGAGCATAGGTTCAAGTTTGTTTAACAATATCGCTGCTGTTTGGATGTTTTTGGCACATGCTTCAAGACAATTAGTAGAGGCACCCCATAAGTATACCAGCCCTGTATTAACGTCAGCTTACTTAAGATTTGTGTATACAGAACCAGAAGAGCTTCAATTAATTGAGAAGTTGTGCCCACACTAACTCGTTCTTGTTAAGGCGCTGTGAATTTCTAATTTGAAGACCTTTTGTTATTGAAAAGCTTCTTTCAATTAGATCAGTTGGTGTTGTAAAATTATCAGTTTTCAAGTATGCCTAAAAACTCTCACCCCAGGCTACCCAGCAATGGTAGATCTGTAAGACAGAAATTTCTCTTTAGCTTTTCCTCCAGACAGGGGTTTCCTTTAGCACCCAGGGAGCTGGCCCCATGCACCTTGTCCCAGCGCTGCAGCCACAGCTGAGCAAAGCACCAAGGGGGGTACTCAGCTGCCAGGACAAAACCCTACCGATAAAAGATGCTGCCTTCCTCTAGCGTTTCAAGGGCCTAGACCTTCTTTCCCTAATTTGTCAAGCTCTGACCTCACAAAAAGTAGGTATTGGTCTATTTCTCTTTGAAGGTGGAAGAGAGGATGCCAAGTTACTTACATGCCTTTGAAAAAAAATTACTCAACACTTTTTCCAAGCTGCCTACAGTTATATATGATTTGCTTCACCTGCAAGAATTGAAGCTCCCTCTCACATCACATGGCATGTACTCCTACTCAGCTCACTTTCAATACAGATCTGCTCTCAACACACAGTTCATGGAATGTCTTTTTGTTTTCACTTTGTTTCATCTTTACAGAATTTATTAATAATAATTTACCAGGGAAAATGAATTGCGCTAATTGAAAACTGAGTATGGACCCTTGAAAAGTGTAAGACACAAACACTTTATAAAAAAGTTTATCCTCATCACATGCTGTCACCAGAAAAATAAAATAAATAAAAAAGAGTTTACTAAAACTTAAATAGGCTTCCTAAAATCACCTGATGTTAATGCATTTTTTTAAAAGCATATATTTATAAACATTTTAAAATGCTCAGATATTCTATTTTCCTTTCACTGTGTTAGTCACGGTTAAATACAGTATTAAATAATTACATGGTTTGGGGGAAAAAAAAATGATATAATCACCAATACATATATAAATATTCTAATTTTACTGGTTTGTTTAGGGTATATGCAGTATTAAAGTTATAAATTAATTATGCAGTGGTTCTTCCTTTGTGTGTTAACTACCTTCACAAGTAATCAGCCAAGAAAACAGAAAAAACATTATCCAAAAAATTCATTTCACCACACTATTCTTTGATCTCTTTTAATATGTGCTGCACATTCATTAACTCTTCATTATATTTTCATGATTATGTTCTGTTTGTAGCTGAAAACAAATCCAGCTTCCTTTGGGCAAACATTTGCAATCTAAAAAGTCAATTTCTGTAAATATAATCAATCTTATGCATGAAATTTTAATTCCTCTCTCCACCCCAAAAAAAGTAAAAACCCACAATCCACCCCCTGACAAACTAATATAAATTTCACCCTACTTCATTGTTAGTTGCTATTTCATTTTAAGTGACTACAGCAAATAATTTAGGGTTACCACCACATGTAGCAAAATAAGCTCCTTTTTGTATCTTGGGCAGACTAGACCAAATTCTTCAAATAAAGAAGAATGTGGTGAAATTACCTCTGTATCTCCATGAAACTGTCAGCTCAGCTCAAATTACATTTGTATAAGACTCCTCTTTATTTTGAGATACAATTTTTTAAACCTTATAATTAAAAAAACAAACAAACAAACAAAAAAAAAACACTAGGAATTGTCAGCATCTTGAGATATAAAGCAATACTCCCCTCCTACCCTTTCCCCCCAGTCCCATCCATAGCTTTCTATTTTGTAAAGGTTACTTACACTACTGCATGCTGTTTTTGCAAATGAAATAACTAGAGATAACTCATGATAACTAGAGAAACGGTACCATAAGATTGTCATAAGTATGTATACAAATGCAATTAAGAATATTCTTAAGGGATGTTTGAAATATCTCAAGCAAAGTCAAAAATTGGAAAACGATTGAAGTTGACTTTAAATGTCAGGAGTTTTGGAAACCGTTTTTCAGGGGTAAGATTCTAGCTACCTGCACACTACTAGCTTCTTATAAATGTTCCCTATTTCCTTGTAAGAGCACTCGCTTAAGCTTTCCACAAGTCTTCAGTTACAGGGCATTTGGGGAAGTCATGTGCAAAGTTCTAGGGCTTCCATATGAAGCTTGATCAACAGATTTTTAGCTATGCAAAATTCAGCTATTGGAGAAGTTTCCTGTTGCATACACATTCATTTTCAGCAGTTGCACAAAATAATAACAAGTGTTTTAAGAAGATTAAATTGTCAAAAATCAAGTTTAGACCTTGTGAGAATTCACTCCTCCTTCAAAAAATGAGCACAGACCTTTTAAACAACTGCACAGAAGTCCCAGCCATCGAAACCACCATACACACTTGCATGAGCTTTACTCTTGACTTGAGCAAACATGCTAAAATTACAGGTTTCCTGGGGTATTTTTTTTTTGCATGGAGGATGCAGTGAGGAAAGGGAATCAACATCTCCAAAGTACACCTACACCAGTACACCTATCAAGGAGATGGTGTTTGTCACAAAGCTTTCACGTATGACTGCTGCTGTTAGAAGCAAATGAGAGGTCAGCCTTTTCTCACAGCAAGTTGAAGTCCAACAAATAACAGAAAAATCTCCCTGCCTTTCTTGCATGCCTTGCAATGCTAGAGTTAAAAACTGAACTAGAGGGCAGCCGGAGTGGGCTGCTGTAGAAACTTTGCAATTCACATTCCACATAGCTGTAC
Source organism: Netta rufina (assembly GCF_964035555.1). Taxonomy (NCBI): domain Eukaryota; kingdom Metazoa; phylum Chordata; class Aves; order Anseriformes; family Anatidae; genus Netta; species Netta rufina. The sequence continues at coordinate 27,417,843 of NC_140131.1, read as the reverse complement.
TGCAACCACCTGTCAGGCAAAGAGCTCGTCGCACGCCTCTCTGTAGGTCAGTACAGAAGCTGCTAACAGGACTTGGGTGTAGTATGCTTAGCAGGACAGGCAGTGATATCCTAAACTACTGAACAACTTGAAGGAACGTTCTGCTAATGTATTCTGTTAGAACTATATTTCACATATGATTGACAATTATTACCCATTACCTACCCCAAACATTGCTTTATCTAAATATAATGATTCTGAAGATAATTGGACAAAACGTATATCCTGTAATCCATACTATTCACCTCATTAGTGTTTAATCCTTTCCCCAATCCTCTGATTTAATTGTGAATGTTTGGTTCAGTGAAGCTAATATCCTTTTTGTCATTGTTGTTCAGTTAAAATCAACACAACTCTGCAAAAGATATAGATTACCAATAAAGGTTTATCCTTTTATAATTACGTTAAAGCCCATAGCAGGCAAACATAAGTCATTACTATGCAGGCTAAACAAAATGACAAAAGATTTTCTGATGCTCAATATTCAACAAATCAATGCAAGTTGTCTTCATAAACACGTTATAATAGTTTATAATTTTAAAGAATTTTGGAGCAGCATTTAGAGGTTTCTGGTGCTCAGAATATTGCTTAAATTGTAAATGTGAACAGCTTTTGAAAGCCTTACAGCTCAATACATTTTTCAGCCTTTTCCAAAGCCATTGTTTTCAAAGATACCAAGCCAAAATTAAAATCTTAATGTCTGAACCTACAACATCTTTAGAATTTCTATTTATGATCTTAATAAACCCTATAATGGTTCTGCAGATACAATACGTTACACTTTCACTTCTTAATCTGATTTGTGATACTCTGAACATGTCAAATCACAGAATTAACTCAACTGGTCAAGTAATCCATTATAAAAGCTCCTATGATTAGGTGAACTCTACTGGGAATAAGAGATTGCTCTAGTAGTAAAATTAATCACTTGCAGATAATTTTTTCAAGCTGTTATAGCCATTTAACTGTGTAACTCCATTCTATTAAGCCCTGGAATGAATAGAAAGAAAAAAAAAAAAACAAAAAAAAAAAACAAAAAACACCTTTATATGTATTTATTACATGCTCCCTTTTAGTGCCAACATGAAAATGAAAAGTACATTAATATACAGGACATAACGAAATTATTATTATTAATTTCAAGACAGTACTCAAAAACATTTACAAAGGAAAGCAAATAGTATTATGGATCCTGATTTTTCCACTTAGATTATTGATAGTTTCCTGAGAGTAGCTATTCCTATGACAAAGGTATTTAAAAACACCTGTGAATACTATGGTCTGAATATGGTACAAATGTCTGAAAACAGTTTGTTCATTTTGTTTCTTAACTCCACAGGCATTGTTACAGGACACTCAGGAAGCACACCACTTGCACTAGGGTAAGAACATGCTTAAATACTCAGCAATCAAGCAGCTTCTTTGTTTTCTAGATGTTATCAAGAAAAACAGCACAAAGTATTGCTCTCAGCATTGATGCTTTCTTAATCCCCTTTTATATGACACTGTAAAGCATGTGTGCTGGGCCCAGTAGGACATACTTCTGCTGAAAACAATAGGTATGCTTATTCTTTTAGCCTACACTCAAAACTCAGCACAGCCACAGAATTTTATATTCAAGATGATATGCTACCTCAATTCTCTGCTCACTTTTCACAAGACAAATACCAGCACATGGTTCAAGAGATGAGAATTTACTCTCATAACTTGTGTGACTTAAAAAAAAAAAAAAAAAAAAAAAAAAAAAAAAGCACATGCTACCATTAGAGAGAAGAAAGAAAATCAAAAGGGTTTTGTGAAAGAAAATTCAAAGCGAAGCTGATGCTAAAAAAAACTAACACCACTGCTGTCTTAAACATATGGTCAAAGAGCATTGTATAAAAAAAATGGGCAGGCTCCCCTATTCAGATGTAAAGTAAACAACTGAAAAGAGCTGCAGCTTGGAGGTGGAAATCACACTTCCATAACGAGCTGGTGGTGTAGTATTTCTTGGCCTGTTAGAGGTTATTTAAACTGCCTCTGATAAGTGATGTGATTTCAGTACACGAGTCCAGTAAAACTGAGATCACACAACATTTTGCCTGTAGGAAGCTAGATGTATTTTATAGCTGGGTTCGTATCTGAACTTCAGAATCAACCCTTAGATAGCAAGTGATGATTGCAGATTATTCTGTGTGTAATATATTACAGGTTTTCTGCAGACGTGACTCCTACACTAACTCCAGAGGACTTTTTGACCAAGTGAGGACACAGGTTCTAATTCTACTCAGTCATACTGAGTTGAGGAAATTCACATGCACAAACAATATAATGACTGCAAAGAAACTATTCACACAAACAGAGTAACTCAGGCACTGTGCACAGTTATAACAGTTACAGTTGAGAGACAAAGTCACTACACACGAAGTATTTTAACATTTTGCTAGATACCAAGTTTTTGTTTGTTTGTTTCCCCATTGTTATAGTAGATATAACACCAAAAGCACAGATTTTGCTGTACAGAGCTACCAAGAGAGCTAACAAAATAGAGATGGCATTGTGGTTGACGCCACAATTTGAGAGGGGTTAGATGAGGCAATAATAAACTTAAATAAGCTGTTGAATCCTCATTTTTGTGTTTATATCATTATAGAAAGTCCTCTTGCAACGTAGCCAGACAAGTATATTATGAAGTATCTAAGCTTCCGGACCAAGTGTAGTTATTTTTCTTTGATGTATTAAATTGAATCTACTCCTATTCAGTTGAACATTCTTGCTAAACAAGGGGGTTTCCACTTAACCATTGCTGATATTTACTTGAATTTAGCTAATCATATCTGTAACACAGAAAAAAATAAGCATCGTTCAAAATAAAATATAATTTGTCATAGATTTGTGAAAAAAAAATCTTAAGAATAGCAAAATGCAAAGTTATCTTCAGAATGGTACTTTGATAACATGCAGATATATATATATATGCTGATATATATATATATATATCAGCAATTATGCAATCAGAACAGTTATACTTTGCAAAATTTGAATTCCTTAATCATCTCAGATTAACTATTTTCAAGCACCTATGCTTTAAATGCTTTTTGAGCAGAAGGCACAGAGCACTAAGTCAGCTCCAGTACCTAGAACTCAGGACCTCACATCTCATCATTTGCATCATCTGACTTCTCCCAAATGTTTATAGTACTTGTGAAATATAAGAATGGCTTTGTTTCAGGGTTCTGGTAACAGGGGCATCAAGGGAAATTCTTTTGACAAAATACTGCAGCCACAGCTATGTCTCATATCGAGAGTTAAGTGCAAGTGGTGTGGAGGATAGTATATGAGAGTGACTAACCACACATTCCCCAGGACACCCTCTCTGTGTATTCTTTAAAATGTTACTTAACCCCCATAGCCCTGAGACACGATGGCTTTTGGATACATTTGGAGTGTATTTTATGGAGTTTGAATGTTCACTGGAGAAAGCTTGCAGTTTAGGTTAGTCATATTGTCTGAGCTTCTTTTAAGGCAACTTGTTATGTTTTAGGTGACAGATGATGGCAAAGAACTTATTTAATTAAAATATGAAAGAGCCTTGGGTGTATGCTACCAGATCTAATTATGGCTGATTAAACTGACATCTTGATTTTGCATCTGTTTGGTTGAGAAGACAACGTGAATTATGAAGTACTGAGCTTCTATGTTTCAAATATGTCTCCAGAGATTTAGTATACACCAGCAAAAGTCAAACATGTTACTAACGTACAATGAAAACCAATCACTGGGTTTTATAATAGGTCTTCTGTAGGTATTTTTTTTCTGAACCAGTCAGAAAACTTAATTCTTCCTATAGAGCAATATAACAAAAGCATCTCCCTTTGAAATATTTTTATGAAAATGAATCTCTTGGTGGAGGTTTAAAAAAAATATTATAAGAAATATTTCAGAGCAATTATCTCACTCTTCTAATTAAATCAGTGCGTTATTTCATTCAGTGTTTGACTACAATGACACCCCCTACTTTTAATTCCTACTTCTATTTTGTGGGCTACATGCTGTTCTCTGTGCTCAAAGGAACAGCCAGACAGCCCTGATGATGACCCATACACCACTCAATGCCAACCCAGAGAAAGTTCTCCGATAACCTTATGGACTGGATTACAATATTTCTTATTCCCCTCTAACAATGAAGGACAGATAATGAAGAACAAGTTGGACTTTTCCAGTCATTGCTTAGAGTAAAAATGATAACAATTAAAATTTCTGTAGGTCATTAATGGATAGCTGAAGTATTACATAAGTGGAAAAGGCTTCTCTAAAAATTATATAACCACCCTGTAAACAGGGTTACGCTACCATAGCCCCTCACATTTCTGGATTCAGTCATGTTTTTACCCTTTTCTTAAATTCCGCATAAGAAAGCGGTCAGGTTTCTAAATATATATATATATATTTTTTTTTTTAACAGCACTCAACAACAAAATATAATGTGACTTTTTAGAAGTCTTTATATTATACTTACACTATGATAAACTGATTTTATTCAGTTTTATTTGTACACATCTCTGAACAGTATTATTACATTTCAAGACATACAATTCTTAGAGTAAAATATACATATATATATATATATATAAAACCTGCTTCTTCGTTCTTTGAAGAATTCATAATTACTATCTTAAAAGTTGTAGTTTTCTTTTTAATTTAAGCAGTTGATCATGTTGGGATTTCACTAAAGGCAATGATTACTACAAGCGTCTTTCTATTAGTGTGTCCAAGAGATGCCTAGTCACCTTAGGTATGAGAATATGCCTATAAAGATGACACGTGTAAATCATTGTTTCTGTTGTGCCAACACTTAACAGCCATTGCAAACGAAGGCTACTTTGATATATTTGCACTTAGTGAACAGACAGAAGATAACTATACTAGGAAAGGAAGACACCAGAATGTTATTTTTCATATGTAAAATAGCTTAACTCTAAAGAAATTCATGTAATTGTAAACCAATATTTGATTTCAGTGTGCTTAATTTCTCAAAGTCAGTGGTCTTCCTTCTTGCTAAACTTGCTGTAATAGGGAGATTCTAAGTTTGATCCTTCATTATGTACAGTTATGTACATAACTGTACAGCATGTACAGTTACCCAAAGCCCACTATGCCCTTCCTTTAGGGAGGTCACCAGGAACCTCAGAGTCCAGAAAAAAACATGCTTGAGCACTCCGTGGTGAGCAGCACTCATTACAGACCTCAGTCTGAAGCTAGAGACAAAAAGTTTCTTAGAAACAAAAATAAAACTTGCTAAGATATCTCTAGAATCATGGACAAAAATGATTTTAAGACCACTCCGGTCATTCATGTTTTGAAACATATTTTGGTTTATTATTATTATTAAGTTCTTTAATAAAATTCAACCTACATACCAGCTACCATGAAATTAAAACTATTTTCTTCCTACACTGAAAAATTTTCTTTGTCTTCTATACTTCATCCTGAGGGTAGTTAATGGTAAACACTAAGAACATGGATGATGCCTGCGAGCCATCTAATTTCCTTTCTTTACAACTGGAACCCTCACATTTCCCCCCGAATTCCAGCATCATTTTAATGTATCTTTGTATTTTCTAAATAAAGAAAGGCCAGAACAGCACACTTTATTAGAGACAGACTTGTGAAAAACATTGGTCCACAGCATTTCTCATCATAACATCACACTGGAATTTCACAGTAGTTCCAAGAACCACACTGCTTCTGTTATGATGTGCAAGCACCACTTTTGCCAACATCTCTAACTGTGCTCACAAGTATACCGGACACAACCACCTCACAAATATCTTCCAGCTCCTAATGAAATGCATCCGGCACAACTGCTCCATACCATCAACAGTACACAAAACCTTGATGTGCTGGAGATAATGTTGTGGTCATGACAGATCCATGTCCACCACAGATCCGTGCTTTCAGACAGATCCAGACCTTCAGAAGAATCCAGGCAGCCTCTGATGTGTGGTCCCAGATAAAATGTGGGTGAATCTCAAAACACTAGATTGGGCTTATGAGGCATTCAACAACACAGCAATACATAGGAAGATCCCCCAGTACGTGATTAAATTTGTTATTTGCTAGTTAGTTTTCTTCCAGTTTATTGTTCATTAGAATGCTTTGACACTGAACCACCTGCTTCTCAAGGGTGCAATAGTTACTCCTTGTTACTTTGCAAGTTGAAGCTGACATTTTGTTTTGCCTTGCATCTTAATTTCATTGTCGTTCAGACCTTTAGAAATGGATGATGCTATACTGTAATCTATTCTCATAGTGAAATTTAAAACTATGTACTTCCTTCAAATCACTCTGATAGTTCCCTTGGAGCTCCTCGTCAATGTGGATTATCAGTCATATTTCGTTTTCTATTAGATCCTATTCCTCAATACCATTCCCTAATATATTGGTTGGTTGTTGGTCCTGCCTCATTGTAACAGGACAGTTCTTAAAAGTTATCTTTAACATTAAAATCTGCCTTAATTCTGCACTTTTTTATTACAGTGGAAATGGTCTTGCAGTGGTTATTTTTTTTCTACACACCTATTTCAGCTGAACTTTCTTGTTTGTCAGTTAATGAGGTCAAACAGAGGGTTTACTGAAGATGTTCTGTATCAACACAAGCATTCAAAAAATTAATAGAACCAAAAGAAACAAAAATCAATAAATTAGCTTCAAGGTACAAATCAGGTTTCTTCATGTGGTGTGCTGTAGACACTCCAATTACAAAAGGTGACAGAGTAGTTTCAGTAGTCAAAGCTCATAATGCATCATAACATAGCTCATTAGCCAATGTTTTCATTTTGCTTTAACAATTATAATACAACTACATAGACTTTAAGGTAAAAAGCTTGTAAATTGCTAGTAAGTGAGAAACACAAAGTTGTTGCAGACAGTAGCATTTCAGTTGGAGGGTAACTCAACAATATGGTTTATCCATTATCAATAATAACACAGCAAGTACATTGTGCAGAAAAACAAAGAAATGGCCATTAATTTGCGAGACATTTTGTAACTTCCTCCTGCAGGCTTCATTTCATGCTCTGCCTGAATGCTCATCTCTACAACCTTCACTTTAAGCAGTGAAACACCTTGCAAAGGCTGTGCACATGTAAACTAAAGCACAAGAACACTAACAATTTTTTAACTGTGAAAAGCATGGCAAGAAGGGATAGAAGGGGGTAAAGCACAGTTTTACAGCCAGCCTTTACAGCTCACCTCAGGAATGAATTCTCAAGACAGCTGTGGAGTCAACACTAAATATTTCTGCTGCACTCACCCTGAGCTGCTGCATGGCTCTCTGCAAGCTCAGACACAGCCAGAGAAATAACTATGGAGGAAAAGTGTGCAGATAGAATGTGCTTCTTGTTCCACCACGTTGCAGTGCTTGGCCTCATGCTAACACATGCACCATTCATGCTTAGCCCTAGATGAGAACTACACTCAGAAGATTTTGCAAAGGATTATAAAGCACTTGAGGAGATTGACCCCACTATTCCCAAGCTGAGCTACCCCTGGAGGACATTGGAAAAAAAAAAAAATCAGAAACATTCATAAGCATGGATTATCAATACAAATTATTTTCCTGTGGGTAACAATCTGCAGCAGTTAGTAATACAGTTATTAGCATTACTATTATGTACTGTTCTCAGCAAAGTTTTTTGTAAAAAAAAAAATCAGGCTTGAAGGAATGTCGTGGTTCCACTCGAGTGGAAAGCTGAGCTCCACCACAGCCGCTCTCTCACTCCCCCTCCTCAAAGAGGAACGGGGAGAAAATACGATGAAAAGGGCTCAAAGGTTGAGATAAGGACAAGAAGATCACGCAGTAATTATTGTAATGGGCAAAACAAACTCTGCATAGGGAGATAGTAAGATTTATTGCCTATTACTAACAAGCTAGAGAAGTGAGAAACAAAGGAAAGAAACTGAAAGCACCTTCCCCCCATCCACCCTCTTCCACCTCCTCCCCCTGAGCAGCGCAGGGGAATGGGGGAATGGGGGTTATGGTCAGTCTACAGCACTTCTTCTCTGCCACTCCTTCTCAGTCACTCTTGTCCCCTGTGCTGTGGGGTCCCTCCCACAGGATACAGTCCTTGATGAACTGATCTGGCATGGGCTTCCCACAGGCAGCAGCTCTTCCAGAACTCCTCCAGATATGGGTCCGTACCATGGGGTCCATCCCTCAGGAGAAAACTGCTCCAACCTGGCTCCCCTACGGGCAGCAGCTCCTGCCAGGTCACCTGCTCCTGCATGGTCTCCTCTCCATGGGCTACAGGTCCGGCCCAGAATCTGCTCCAGCAGGGGCCTTCCACAGGCGGCAGCCTTCATTGGTGCAGGGCCACCTGCTCCACCATGTTCTCCTCCACAGGCTGCAGCGTGGAACCCTGCTCCACCGTGGTACTCCATGGGCTGCAGGGGGACATCCTGCTTCACCACGGTCCTCACCAAAGACCACAGGGAACTGGAGCACCTCTCCCCCTCCTTCTGCACTGACCTTGGTGCCTGCAAGGCTGTTCCTCACTCCTCTCACTCTCCCAGCTGCTGTGTGGTGCAGTGTTTTTTTTCCCTGTCTTAAATATGCTCTCACAGAGGCGCAAAACAATATCACTTATTGGCTCAGCTCTGGTCAGCAGTGGGGCTCTTACCAAACATGGGGCAGCTTCTAGATCCTTCTCACAGAAACTACCCCTATGGCCCCCTCCTACCAAAACCTTGCCACGTAAACCCACTACAAGGAAATATACAAGGTATCATCTGTATGAAACTGGAAATTGTAAACAAAGTAATGAAGGAATCCATTTCCATGTTAAACTTCGTTTAGAACTTAATTTTATCAATTTTCATGGTGAAGATAACATGATATAAAACCACATCTCCTAATAAATATCATGTGCTTAAAAAAAAAAAAAAAAAAAAAAACACAAAAAACACAGAATACCTACAGATCATATTCAGACCAACCTTTACAAATTCCCATACTGCATTCCTTTTACACATTTCCCCCCAAAATAAAACTGAGCAAGAAGAAAAATGAAACAAATTATTTTGCAAAACATTTTAGCAGGTGTTTTGTTGCTTCACTGTATAGAGATTAGGTCATCTCATTACTTTCATCTCCATGACAGCATGTCATGTTCAGAAACAGTTCTACTGCATTTGCACAGTGAGGCATTACAGAGTAGCTGGAAAAGTCTCTACACAAAACAAAAAAGGTGGTTTGGTCATCTTTTTCTAGAAAGAACTGACCACAGATAGACTTCTTGGCTGCGTTAAATAATTGTCAGATGAGTAAAGGAACTTTCTTTCCTAAAAAGTTGAATACTTGTTTGATTTGCTAACTCAATGGATATGATGCAAAACACTGAGCCTCATTTCCCCAAAATCTCATTAATTCCCCTAATTTATATGCAGTTTAAAAATCAAAATAGAAGCTCATAAAATCATAAAATGGAACCTACAATAGCACACAAATTGGAATAGAGAAGAAAAAATCTGCCTTCCTGTCATTTACTGATCACATTCAAGACAGCAAAATTGTTTCCTTAGGATTCATATTCTCATGGTAAATAACTGTACTGTCTTTTTCAGTGCTATAGCACATAATACTGAATACATTGCAAAGCAGACAGTAGTTGATCATCTACTCAGCAAAAACACCTGACAAGAAAAGAAAACACAAGAAGCTACTGATTTCTCAAGTCACCAGCATTTTTCAGCAGTGCTCCTACTATGTACAATTTTACCTTTTCAGAAACATAGTATAAACTAAAAGATTTTTCTCACACATTTTCGCTGTATTCTGGCATCCCAAATCTAAAAGAATCTTAAACGTGCTATTGAAGGCTTTTCTTCAGAAGAATGCACATCTGACAAGATACCTGGCAGCACTTTCACTTCAGTACATGGGGAGGGAGGAAGGAGCAGTATTAGACTGAGCAGTATTAGACTGTCCTGACCCCAGGTATATAAGACAGTTTTTTTCTTTTACCCAAGCACAGAATACACTTTATTTCTGAATAGATATAACACTGTTATAAATTAATATTGCAGCTAGGTATTCAATTTGGTCTTTTCAATGTTTCCCTTGTATCAGACACAATGCTGAAAGTATATCAGTACTTGCTAAATGAGATCATGAAAGCCAAATACACACTATACGGTTAAATAATAAAAATAGACAGAAAAATAATGCCAATACAAAATATTTAGAACCAGACTGCTGATAACCTCATCCAGACTGAGTGATATCTTAATTCACACACACACTCCCTTTATCTGTAATGTTTGACACAACTTAATCAGTCTACAGAAATCCCACTCCAATATTATGCTAATGTTTGCCAATTACTAAGTGGCTACTAATGTCAGCCTACTTCAGAGCATTGACTGAAAACTTACAAAAACATTGGCAAAGTAACAGTTACAAAGACTACTGCTCCACAGAGCAAGGCAGAACAATCTGCATTGCTGGCCCAGAGCAGCTGCTTTTTTAGATTGAGATAAAAATGCCTGTTCTATATTGGATGAAATCTTGGCTCGTGCAAAACGAAACCTACAGCGTGATCTAACTGTTGCTGAAATGATGCCAAAATGCATTTATTACCATGGACAACCCTAGGACATCCAGTCTGAACAGTTACCAGCTTAACTCAGGAAGGCCAAGCAGTATATTTAGGATGTTTGCAATACACAAGAAATGTTAAGAGTTTTGTTGCTATCTTCCTTGAATTTAATCACAACAACTTTATAGTTCTCAGTATTCACCTCAGATTCACAGCTTCCAGAGGTATGTGATTACATCAGATTTTTTTTTTCCTAAATGAAATGAGCTTTAGAATGATCCAGTTTCCATATAGACTTTGAAACCAAAAGACACAGGAAATTACAGACAAAATAGAACCCCCCACCCCTGTACCACTCCCCAGACTGAGTGTTAGAGGTGTTCAGTTCACAGGGGCACTGGATGGCTGGATGAACACTACTTCGGTATTTGTTAGTGCCTGTCTTAGTAACTTTGCATTTGTGAAACTAATTTGTTTTGAATTATTTCAGAGAACGAGCTTTCATAAATTCTGTTGATCCTTTAGGATATTTAATTAACTACTAATAAGGGATGTTACAAGCAATCAGACAAATACATTTCTTCATCAATTTATCACTTGGCTTAACACAGCTTCTTTCACATATTTGCACGGTTTTGCATGCTTCATCTTTTACTCAAGCCCTGCACCAAGGTGTGCTTCTGAAATCTGATGTTTTAGCTTCAGATTTTCCATCTTTCCTGGTATAAGCTCATAAAGACAGAAAGAGGAAAAAAAAAAAAAAAAAGAGAGAGAGAGAGAGAGAGAGAGAAAATAAAAACAGAAAAAAGACTAGCAGCAAAAGTGCTGGGAACTTGGCAAATGACTGACTCCAATTCCCAAATTCATTTGTAAACAACCATAATGCAAAGCAGACATTAATTTATTGGTGCACTGTAAACTTCTGGCCAATTTATCAGCCCTGGCACTGTGCTGCTCAGAAAGCACTTGGAAGAAAGGCATCAGAGAGGTCACCGCCCGAGCTGCAGCTCATTTCCACTGCACAGTCTGAGGCTCTGCACAAACACCAGCTCTGACCAACATGCATCAGACACCCTGTAAAGCATTCCCAATGTCCATCTTTCCCAGTCAAAGACTGCAAGCAATGAATAGTAATATAGCCTTGAAAAGCCCTATAACCAGCCTGTTAATTCAACTAATTCAGTATGTTTGATTAGACTGTAAATTGTCTTCTGCTGTTTCTGTAGACCTGAAACATCACTGTTGCTGTCATGGGGCAGGAGAAAGTCTACTCATTCAAATCAGTGGTGGCAGTACTTATGGTCACCTTCCTGCTTTTTGCCAGTTTTGTAGACACAGTGCTTCCTTAATTAGCTTGTGAAAAACATGATCAAAATATGCCCTTCAGGGACAATGGCCATCTTTGCAACTTCGAACCACACACAGAGGGGGAGGAGGCACTGTGCTACAATGCAGCGAGAAGGGATTGATGCTTCTGTCACCATGTTCCCTCCAGTTGCTGCTTGGCAGCCCTTGACATCCAGCTCCAGCACTCAGCAGCATCCTGGCAATACAGGCCAACCAGACCCCTTGTACCTAACCTGAGGGACTAGGGTTCTTCAATGTAGTTTCTTCAGTCTTTCAAATACCAAAATTTACCTAAGCTTAGCAATAAAATTCTTAATATGATACTATTAATGTAGCCTGTTGATTATATACGACAGTGAACTGTCTCAAAAATACTGAAAGATGTACACAGGCATGAGGAAAAAGACACCAACCAGACTGCTAAAAGTCTTCCTGACCTGAAGATGCCCAGATTATTTGCTTCACTTTCACTTCTGCTCTCCTTGTCCTTTGCTACACTGCTGCAATCAAGTGACTTGCTAGAGTCTCTCTTCCAAAAATCTATTGTAATGGGTACATTTTTATGATTAGAAAAGCTGTAAACGTAGCATCCTCTTAACCCAGCAAGTCTTTTTCTCAGGACAGGGACAAGTGCCCATTTCCCAGCTCTGGGAAAAACTTGCTTCTCTTTTGACAAAAAAAAAAAAAAGACTTCCACAACCCTCAGAAGTTGCATGGCTAACAGAAGCAATTTTTGCTCAATCAAGTAGCACAACAGGGTCCCACAAGGGAGAAAAGAAAACTGGGGAAATTCAAATAGCATTTGCATCTGCCTCAAGCAGGCATGCAAATGGGATCTGTAGGAAGCTCTGTGCTGGCTTATTGCCTCACCCTCTCAAGAGGAGAAAGAAGCAGGATGGAAGGCTGCACCAGGGAGCCTCACAGGGCATTCCATCCACAGTCCCAGCCCAATGTTAGCAGCTAGCACTGCTCATCAAGCATTTAAGAACAGAGAAGTAGAATGATAAATACAGTTTTTTCAGCTGGTGAATATGATCGCGACTTCTCAACAGACAATTCAGATCCAAGGCTTTAGAATATACTCTTTTTCTAGCCTATGGTGTTGCTTTGGACTTGGCTCAATAAGAGGCAAAGAACACATTACTGTTTCACAGTTCAGAAGAAACAGTTTTGATATTCCCAAATCTCTTTCTACAACAGTCATGGATAGCAAATGAAAACATGTTGTTCATATTTATAAGTATATTTAATTGAAGATAATTTTCATTTAAAAATAGCTGTCTTTTTAGAACAGGACAAAAAAGAAATACAAACAATTTTGACCTGGGATTTAATTTTATATATTTAAGCACAATTTGCTGGCTCACAACATTGGTTGAGAAAATATTGCATTTTAAAACTTTATGGAACTAATTTATAGTGTAGTGCAGGCACAGACTTGATCTCCTGGCAGCAAAATTTTATGTTTCCATTTCAGCAATACTGCCTAACACAATAATATCAGGCCGGCAAATCTTAAATATAAGTTAAGCTAACATGATCCATTATCTTATAAAGCAAGAGTACCCTGTGGAGTCATGCTGAATATGCCAAGTGATTTTTCAAAATTTAATCATCCTAAATGTCAGATAAAGGTGCTTTTGCTGTCACTCTTTAAAACCAGGAAAAAAATCTGAGTGTGCCTTCAAGTTATACAGAAAACTGTTCAAAAATAGCTATGTTAAAATATCAATCTGCTGTTTGCTAAATGTAAGGAAGGAAATATTGAAGTGTTTTATTGCAAAATAAAGAATTGCATTTTTCCAATAAAGATCACCAGTTTTCATACCAATATAGGTATTACTATTTCCTTCCAAGATCAATTTGTCTTTTGATATTGCCTCTACATGAGATGTACAACGACAGCAGTGACATTATGATAAAAAAAAAAAAAAAAAAAAAAAAAAAAAAAAAAGAAAGAAAAATTTAGCATGCTTTGAACAAAGCTTTTGTTGTCTTTAACTGCTGAGTTGATCAAATAAACAAGCTGGATAAACAAGCTGGAAGCTTTCATACGCATGCTCTTTACTAACCCCACTCATGAAACAGGGTTGATATGAAGACTGCTCACTAGAATGATATACAAAGATAGATGATATCTAAGGATCTAGATCCACGTGGCTAAGTAGTAAACATGAAATAAATTCTACTGGTAAAATTGGATGTTTGTAAAGTAAATTACAATAAATATTCCAAACATCTCCAAAAAGGCATTTTTTTAATTATTTAAAATTTCATCTTTTGAAAGACTGGATGTTGCTATACAAAGTTAAGTGAAATACCAAAATTTCATAACTGTTGACACTCTAATATCACAAAGAAAGAAAAACAATTTTTATAGCTAGATAGATAATTAAGTTAATTTCTTTGGATTATGAAGAACAAACACAGAGTGTGGGAGCTATGGATAGTGTCTATGGATCTAAATCCACCCAATCTCTTTCCTATTTATACCAATGTCTTACATAAAATACTTTGCTGCATTTAAAGGTTGGATGAAATGATCTAAGAGGTCTTTTCCAACCTGAATGATTCTATGATTCACTGTGCATGCATTGCCACATAAATTTATTTTATTTTTTAAAAGGTAGTAGACCTAGCAACATGTAAGATTGAATTATAGGATGATGTCAAGCTTGCAATGAACTTGGAGCTGTAAACACATCTTTTACAATTTGTAATCTTAACTAGCAATTTGCACACCCGCGTGTGCACACATACACACAAAACATTCATACCAAAACACAGTCATATGCTGGCGGTGCTCATGTAAATAAGGCTGTGATAGAAAACTTGTATTCAGGAGCAGTGGTGTCTAGAAAACAAGGCAAAAATATATTTCTGGAAATTATCAGTATTAAATCTTCTTAAATTAAATCATAATAAGAGAGAAATGCCTCTTTGTACTTTCAGAACAGCAAAATCAAACCAAAGTCTGACTCTCTGGTCTGAAGCCAACACACCTGTCACAATGTAAAAGGAGACTGGCCCCATTCACTGTAAAAAACTTTCTTGGTTTTCGTAAGTAATGAATCAGACTCATATCACCAAACCTGGAGTGCAAATGAAGTTGAAATATCATTCTTACGCTTCCTGTGAATGGATTTCCCATCTTCATTTCTCTCATCAGTTAAAAAACACAGCTAAAAACAAACAAACAAAAAAAACCCTTTATCGAATTACCACTCCTATTTTCATGTTCACAATCTCTGCAATCCACTGACATCGAATACAGACAACATACTACCAGCAAGGCTGTGACTGATACCATGGAAGTCTACCCTGAGTCAGGAAAATGTACTTTTCTCTCTTGTAGTTTTCTATATTGTGTGATGCAGCCCACGCTTTCTAGGAATTTTATAGCAAATCACTGGCTTTTTTATTATTATTATTATTTGCCTCAAATGACATGAATGATTCTCACGACAAGGTCTAAAGTAGGGTTGTAAACATGTGAAGACTAACATCTTGACAATGAAACTCAACCACAAGACAAGAGGCCTCCAGTGAGCAACTAACTAAACCACTCCCATAATTCATAATCTCTGTATTCAATGACTGTGAGAAAGACATAAAAAGCAGCTTTAGAAACTTGGTGTTATACACTCTGGACAATCTTTTACTCATCCTGAAAAATGAGACTCTAAGCTGTCAAATGAACAGCTGCAAGAGTAGCCATTTAATCATATTTACTCTTCCCCATAACTATACCTAAGCAGCAGCAGAGCCTTTGGAAAGCTTTCTGCTACTGCATTATTGCTTCAATAGCCCTAGGAAACTGCTGAGAGAAAGAGCATAGCCTAGCATAAAAAGCCGTCGAGATGTATAGTTGCCACTCTATATATTGCAGATACTGTCTATTTCATCAAACTACTTAATAATGTGGTCTGTATGCAAAAAGCACCACCCAAAAATGACTCCGCTCTTTGTCATGCTACATATACACTTTAACTGTTAGTTCAAACTTGCTTGTCTGAGCTATCAGATGTACTAACCTGTGCGGTGAGACATCCCTGATGAGCCCGCAGCATCCACAGCAACTATCAGGGCACCCGCCTGCCATGCCAGGGCAGGGCTGCAGAGCATGGGCAGCACCAGCTGCAGGAGCAGAGCCCCAGGGCTGCTGGCCACCCTAGGGCACTCTGCTGTGGGGACAGCAAAAGGAAAGGTGGGCATCTGCTTGGGTGGTCCATGTTCTACAGAGAAGCCCACCACTCCCTAGAAGGAGAGCTCATGGAGTTACATCACTAACTGAAGAACCTGAATTTGTTTCCTGAAGTAGACGGCATGAATGCCATTCTCTTCACTAAATGGCTGGCAGCATGGCCTGGGACAGCACTTCAGAGATACAAGTAACAGAGCATAAACACCTCAACCTTCTGAAGAAAGGCTAGTAATCCATGAAAAATACTGCACCAACCTGAAGATACTTTATGCTCTTTTTTCTTTTTTTCTCTCTTTTTTTTAAAGATTGCTGGAATATTCTCCAACAGACCTAAAGCCATTCCCTTTGGCCAACACACTTTCTTACATATACTCTATATAGAAAGAAATATAATAACATTAAGAAAATTATTTCCACATCTTAATGAAACATGGGATAGTTATTTCTCTTTTCTTCAGCAAATATATGTAGAAGTATAATTGTCATGTTGCAAAAATCACTGCCTTTTTGATAATTCACATAGGAAATATAAAAGTCCAGAGGAAGAAAAAAATTAAAAATATATCAAACAATAGACACTCAGAGCCTGTCAATTGTCAGCATAAGCATTTTATTCTGCATGGGAAAGAAAAGAGTTCATGCTTGACTGCATTTTCTACTAAACCTACAAATTACTTGTCAGTTTATCTTTTTTAAAATGACATTCTTAATTTTCTTTATTGCATTTACACCACTTGTAATGGGGATTTACTTGTCCTAATCACTTACGTCCATATAGTTTATTGTCTCTATCAATAGTATTTTTGTTCTATTTAAGTTCCTCTCATATTTTCTTGTTTAAGGCCAGAGAAATCAGAAACATAAAATGAAATGCATGTATTATGCCACCATATCTCCATCTCAGTTGTTTTCCACTTAGGATTTCCCACATCATGATTCTTGTTAGTGCCTTGTTCATATCACAATCAGTACATGCTACTCATTTGATTTTGGTGACCAGATTTATCCACAAGTTTCTCATTCTGGTTTGATTACTGGAAGGTAATGCACTGTGCAACAAAAGCTGCAGAAGTTGTGTGTTCATAAGGTAGCAAGACTATGGAATTGCTATTTGTGAGGAAAATACTCCTACCAGTCACAAGCAAAATAGTTGCCAGCTAACAAGCAACAGGTTTAAAAAAACAGATGAACAGTTTGAATTTAGGTACAAACAATGGAACAAATTAGCAAGTTGCTTTTTTTTTTTTTTTTTTTTTTTTCCCCTCAAACTGATATATACAGAAAATAGAAAAAAAAAAGGAAATATTTCTGGGGAAAAAAAAAAATGATCCTATCAAACACTATCTGAGTTTTACCTGTCTTTTGCCTTAAGTTTTGCAATGCAAGTCAATGAGCTAAGTAACAAGAAAATGGTAAGATAACACTGAATAGTACTAAAAATGCAAATTACTGGCAAAAAATCTTTTCCTGAGAAAAAGAGGCATAGGCAAAGAGTGCAGTTATGCACCTTTTAAGTATTGGCAACCTAGAGGGCTGATAATATAGAACAGTGACAATCTCCACAAAGACCTACTTAACTCACATGACCAGCATAAATGAAGATAGGAACTAATTCCTGTGAGATCTTAGGGTTAAGAATCACAAGGTTCTTGTCAAAGATGCAGTGCACTGGCAGTCATTTGAAATTAATGTGCAACAGGTTATCTGGGTCAGCTGTGGCTGGCTCAGATGAGAACATTTGGGACCTGTTTAAATTCTGCAGCATGAATCTGTCAGTCATTTATTTAGACCCAACCAAATAAAAAGAAAGAACTGTCTCTAAAGAAGGAGCATAAAAACTGCTGGAGAAAAGAAAGGGAGGAATGTAATAGAAAAGTGATTAAAAACATGGAAGCAATCTCACAGATTTGTTGTGTTTTTTTTTTTTTTGAGGATAGAAGAAGAAATAAAGGATGATTACTTTTCAGATTCATTAAGAAAATTGCAGAAGTTAACAGTGATGTTGGAATCATTTTCTTTTTAACCAGAAATTCAAAGCAAGGTAAAAAGTTAAAGGACTAATAAGAACTTGCCCCACATACATGGAAAGACCAGTATACACATTAAGTATTTCCTTCACCCTAAAACATCAAACAAACTTGCCTTTTGAAAAGGCTAATGTGAGAGACTTAAGAAGATAATAAAAATAAATAAAAAAAAAATGTATACTGCATGTACCGGAAAGAATAAGTCATGCCTCATTTTAAATATCTGTAACGTAAGGAAGATCTAGAACTAGGAAAAGGAGAAAAAATAATTTGAAAGCCTCTAAGGTTCTCAAAAGCAACTAGCCTTTGAGATTTCGCTTAGATTAACACAGATTTCCTTAAACCATGGTATAAAACTTAATTGCCATAAGTTTCATTTCTTTTATCTCAGCAAAGGACCTATTCATATGACAAGTCAATCAGCTTCCTTGATTGATGCAATCTGCAGCTTAAAGCCAGGGAGAATTAGAGCAAGTGGAATCATTCCCTCTGGGCTAGGTGATCACATTCTCAACTACTTCATCAAGAAACTTCTGATACCCCAGGGCTTTCTAGCTTATAAACTATTCACCAGTCTCAGCCAGGTTACCATTTCTCTCTTACAGCTTTCATCAGTGGAGTGAAGTCTGTTATGCCAGGTTGTAGCTTCACCTGGCACGGATTCCTACAATATTGCAACAAGTGTTTATACAACCAAGATAATGCACTATAGATCTTTAAGTATGTACTACTGCTTTTTCTGCAAATATGAATGGAAATGAAAGTTATTTTTTCCCCTTAAATCCAGGTAACCAGGTAACAAATCAAGTCAAATAAACAACTGCAAGTACTAGAAAATGTATTACCACATATTTATAGAAAAGGAACTATTGTGTGCATGTTTTGTGGAAGTCTAGAACATATTTACTTTAGAAGTTATTGTGTGTGTTTGCTCAGCTCTTAGTGTTTTTTTCAGGCTCCACCTTATGACAACATATAACATAAATAAATATTTTTTCTTGTTCTTTTGTTGTAGAATCCTCATACATCTTTCATAACTAAATTACTGACTGGTGGTCTCCAATGAGGCTAATACTCCAAGAATAATCTTTGAACTTCTGAGACTATACATATATATATATATATATATTATATATATACGCATGTGTGTGTGTATTTTTTTTTTTTTTTTAACACCAATGCTGTTGATCAAATTATTCCATGCACTTTCCTGAATTTTTTCTACAATCCCCAAGGCAACATTTTCTTCAGTGAAGCCTTTGGATCAGAAAACCACTGGATGAGGAGAGGCTTAGGCTGCCTGTGTGCAGTTTCTGACCAGCTTTGCTCAGCCTCAAGTCCCTTCAGCTCTTATACGATCTACAGAAAGAGCAGAAAGTTTAGGTCCAAATACTATTTGTTAATCTCTCTCCCTTCTCCAATTGTTTTTAAACCCCACCTCCACATTTTGGTTTTTAAATTTAAGTTTGTAACTACACTTATAGGAACCAAGTGACAGCCCTTCCTTTAAAAGGAAGTTGTTTCTACAATTTTGAATTATTCACACCCCCTTCTTTTTCTCAATAAATATTTAAATAAATATGCATATGTTTCATCTAAGAAGAACAGTTACTTCAATTATCCTTTCAACATTCTTTGGTTGAAATGTGGAAATATGCTTTCATTTTTGCCCAATTCTATAATATTTCTCCACGTTACTAATAAACACAGCAGATAACATCTGGCATATTTTGAAGAACTAGCCAGAGTCAATGATCACAGATACACTGGCCACAGAGCTGAAAGCTCTTCTTATCTTACATGATCTGTGCTGTTGAAACCAACTACCATCTTTTCTGAACATTTAATGCATGCACCTCAAACTCTTGTATTTAAATATTTTTAAATACATTTCATTTGAATTTCAGCCCCTGCTTCCCAAGAAAGTGCTTTTGAAATCTTTCAGGAGCAAGAAGTAAAGTAATGGCCTAAAACAATACAGAGAAAATGTCAAGTGTTAGAGGCAGCTCAAAATCCAAATGAGAAATAGAGGCTGAACATAGCACCCTGGGATGCAAGCTTCAGTGAAAATTGTTGCAACAGCAACCATAACGGTCAAGAAAGGAGATATAAACAAGGGTTTGGATAGAGTTTAAATGCTGTCCTTCAGGCACTATGTACTGATGCTGAGGAACACAGAATCACAGAATCACAGAATGGAGAACATGTCAGAAAAACAGGTTCTCCAAACTTAATGTGTTATTAGGAAATTGCTGTGAATTTTTACCTTTAGTTCTGCTCTACTAGAGATATTTCACTCATAGAACTGCTGAATATTATTGCCTTTATACAAGTACTCTGGAAAAGTTGCAAATTCCTCTTCATACTAGATACTAGTCTATGCTAGAGCAAAATCTTACTTCCCCAGAAAATATGCTTTCTTCATAATAAAGAATTATTTAGGTATTACATATAGAATGATTCATATTTCTTTTGGTAAACTGGGAGATACAGGATTTTACATCTTATGGAAGGTAAAATGTGACATTCTTTTTCGGCAATAAATTTATTTTCAGTGCCACTTGCTCCATTGTTCAGCAAATAATCTGGGTACAGTTTGCAGTATTATCATCTGGCCTGTTAAGCAGATGTAATATTAAGCACTGCAGGAGGCTGCCAAATTGGCAATCATAAAGTGTAAATCTCATAATGGAAATTAATTCTCTGGAAGTCTATTAATTTGTATTAAACGCCAGTGTGCATATATTGTATCATAGTACAAAGACATATGTAACGCAGAGAACAAACACACATAACCCCTTCTTCCCTCTCAAATCTTTCCAGGGTGGGATGTAAACACAAAAGAATGCCGGAGAAGACACTGAAGATGACAATTTTTGTATCAGCTTTGTGTCCTTTTCTCTAGTTTTACCATAGCAACTAAGCTAAATCTTCCTCACTTGGCATCATTAGCTCCATGATTTGGCTGTGGAGAAAAAGAAATTGTGATCTGGGGGCTTTCCAACAGCATCCAATTCACCTTAAAGTAGGAGCCTCTAGAGAAATTCCCGGTTTGGGGTCAGTATAACCATCTCTGGCATTCAGTAGGCATACTCCTTTCAGGCATCAAATACAGGCTGGCCTACCTCCAAATTTCTCTACATTTCAGTTCCCTGGCAGGCTCTCTATGCTTTTACAATCAGCAGTGTACCTAGACAACAGGAAAGGATTAAGCTTGTCCTCCCACCATCCTAGCAGGCCTGCACACCTCGGAACAAGCTCTGGCGCCTGCTGGGGATAAGGGTGTTGGAAGCAGTGCAGTTCCTGCACAGGAGGCAGTAGCAGATCTCTGTGGCTGGGTTCCCTCGGGATGCGAGCACACCTCTGCTCTCAAGGCACAGCAGCGCAAAGCCTAATGCTTGGGCCACTCAGCAGCACCACTCTGAATTTCACCCCAGTGACTGAACTAAAGGCTGCTATCCAGTTTTACTAATTTTCTGTCATAGATTGGAACTGAAAGGCAGGGGAGCTTTGTCTTAACTTCTAGCTAAATTCCAATACTTTCAAATAAACTCTGTCCACAAACAAGTATTTAAGCATACTATGACAAACATACAGATCAAAACAATTCTCCCTGAGAACAGCTGTTCTTCATTCACTCAGGGAAAAAAAATAAAATAAAATAAAAATAAAAAAATGGCAAGATTATCTTTTAAATGATGATTAAAAAGCAACATCATTTTACCAAAAATATATAGAAACCTCATATTTAATTTGAAATAGTTATGGTTTCTGACAACATCAATAACACTAAGTGCAGCTTTAAACTATTCAATAATAATTATGCTGGTTTTAGAGAACCGTATTTGTGAGAGAATCTACATTCTAAACAATAAGATCACCCCATTTGCACAAATAATGTCTGCATTTCTGCCATCATAGAAATAATGTCATGCACCATTGTGTATAAACCATAAAAGCAGGATGATGAAGTAGTCCTAATAACACCAGATAAAACAAACTTGTTAGCCATCTATCAGCAATTTTATCTTAAATGACCCATCTCACTTTCAGATTTTTCTCCATATTTCCATTAATGGCTGTCATATTTACTAAAGACGGAGCTGCAACTTCTTGCAAGGGCCAGGATTATCTAAAAATGCCACTTGTTTATATGAAGCATGTCTTCTTCTCAAATGAAGAAAAAAATATAGAAAAGCTAGCAATTTTATATACATTATACACTTCCAAGATAAAATTTCACAAATTTTCACTTTCAAATTCCATTTTAATGTCAAATTTAATTTGATAAAAATAAAAGGTTAAAATTCTTTTCAGTTAAGTAGGTCTAAAATTTTTCTTCAAGTGCTATCATTCAAAGTACCTCAGGAAAAAAAAAAAAAGTGATTGATCCATTTTTCTTAATTTCTTCTTACTTTCCTTTGTTTCAGCTGTCAAGCAAAAAAATCCATTATTTGCCTTGTTCTGCTCTGCTATACTGAATATTTTTATGGTGCTTTAAGAAGCCAAATACAGGACAGAATACTGATCACTATATGCAACACACTGAATAGTTTGCATGTTTAACTTAGTGGGACCTCAGACTGCTCCCCAGTTCACAGAAGTCACTGACCAATAGTCAGATTGCTCTATACGCTGAGCATTACTAGCAATCCTTCTCAAATGCACAAACTGCCTAATTGTGATTGCAGCTTGAATTTTCATTGGAAGTTGTTCCTGGAGTTTAAACTGGCAAGTTCTGCCTCATTTTGTCCATGAACATTGAGATTCTGCAGACAGCAATGAGTACTTATGCCTTACCCCTAAAATATTTTGACATCTGATTTGATGCACCTGTCACAGCCAGATGATATTAATGATGGGCTCAGTGATTCTAATAACACTGCCACGCACTTTTTCTCGTTTCCACACTTGTATGACTTTTTAGCTTATGTATTGCTCTAGATTGCTTGGTTTTGCAAAGATCTGACGCAGACCTCTCATTTCATTTTGCATATTTTCAACAGAAGACTTCTGTTGACTGTTCTTTCTTGTCATTTTAGGTCAATAGCTGATTAGTACTACCTCACCTTAGAGGAGAAAAAGAATAGGAAGGAATTTGGAATATGGCTTCTATGCCTAGCATGTACTGATGCTACTTCAGGACAGGACAATGAATCTTCATGTTGTAATGTACTACCATCAGTTTGTAAACTAGCTTCTCCTCATCCTGAATTTTATAGCAGTATATATAAATCTTTTGCTTATTAAATGTCTGAAACCCAACATCCTTTAAATTTGAACATTAATATTTAGAACACAACAACACAGCAAGATATGATTTAAATCAACAGTATTTCAGAGAAAGATATTTCATTTTTAAAGAGTCAAGCCATATCATGGTAACAGCAACTGAAGCTCCAACATCCCCATGAAAATCTTGGAGAGGGATTTGCTCACAGCAAGTGTGATTTCACTTTTTGCTGCCTTTTCTTTACTGTCCTTATTTTCTGTCTAGCTTTAACCAATTATTTCAGCTCAGCTACAAAAACCTGCTTTATTTATATCTTACATATATAATATGACACTCAACTCATTTCAGCTCTTCCTCAGCTAAGATGATTAATTAGATAAAATTCATATATTCAGTTATTTATTAAAGTGTTTTGTTTTGTTTTGTTTTAAGGAGAAAGCCTAAAACCTTCTCAGACATGATTTCTAGCATCTAATTCAACTTTTTCCCTCATATACATAGTAGCCATTAATCATCACACAAAGCATGTTCTTGTTTCCTCTAGGCAAAATGATTCTGTAGCACCATCTAGTGAGATGACATCACTATCTGTGACGGAATTTACAACTCCCAATCAATATCGATCTCCATTTCCAGGTTTGGAAAAAGATACTAGATCTTCATTTAAATTTAAAAGAAGCAGTTCGTGATATAGTGATGCAGACTCTCATAAGAACCATTTTTTTCAGGACCTATTTTCTGTGCTCAGAATGATCCAATACCCATAGAAAAAGGGGAGACATATCTTGACTATTTCCTTACCCTCACTTTGAGGTGTGAGTTTAGAAGATGAAGTAGTTCATCTAGTTCTCTAGTTCTTCAGTAGTTCACTGAAGGAGTTATGTTCTCATTGCAGTGCATTTATATCATGGAGGAAACAGAAGAGCTGGTCTTGGACTCCTTGCCACAAGAGACACTCACCATGTTGCCTTGCTTGCCCAGTCTAAAAACCTACACATTCAAAGGAATTTCGAAGGCTGGTATTGTTTCCTATGTTGTCACACAATCAAAGCATTGAGAATAAATTCAATAAAAAATCAATTTAAAGTTGTCATTTCAAATTTTACTCATGCAGCTTCATGCAGTTTTACAATTAAATTGAAAAAAAAAAAAAAAAAAAGTCACCTATGGGAAACTTAAGCTTGCTTATGAAATAGGGACATACTGTACTCAGTTTCTAATTCAATGAGTAATGCCAAAAACTTTCAAGAAGAATGAATGACATAGCTACATTTTCAATTTCAGGCCTTCAGCTATACAAATACAGTCTGCACAGCCTATCCCTCAACCCCATCACTACTGTATTGATTCATTACTATTAAGATCCAGTCAATACAAGTATCAACACAGCGTGATGCTGTCTAAGTATATAATAAAGTCTAAACTTTAGATACTATTAGGAATCTTTTCTAGGAAACTGAATGAAATATTCCTTATTGAAGAAAGGAAGGAGTGCACGAGCTGGTACTTTGGAAACAGCTAAAATATCTTTCTCCAATTTTTCTTTCATTTAATTAAGAACAAGATACTCCTATAAAGAGACGTGCCTCGTATTTAATATTCTTCTCCCTCCCTCCAATAATTTATGTCATTCTTTCCATTTATATCTCATTATATAACATCATTCTCTGTTACAGCTATATAAATGTACCTGGACTTAGACAAGTGTATTAAGTGTTGCTTCCAGTATGAAGGGTTTAGCTATATTTCAGTACAATACCGGCTCGTGTTTTCATGTTCTTGAAACACTGGTCCATCCATTTACTTTAAATATTTGAAAAGAATGAGAACATTTGCATTTCTTTCTTCCGCTATTACAGAGTTTTAAAGTAAATGCAATGTTTAACTATTAGTCAAGCTAGTCTCCACTAGCACTGTGATGCTGAATAAGAAAATGAAACACAAACTGATTGTTACCTTGATATTAGATAACTGTTAACCCCACTGCTATTGTTTTACCCCTCTCTGAAAATAGGGAGCATGACAGTGAAGAACCGTGAAACATTAAATATATACATATTGTCCTTGTTTTGTCTGGGATAGAGTTAACTTTCTTCATAGTGGCAGGTATGGTGCTGTGTTTTGGACTGAGGATGAGAATAATGCTGATAGCACATTGATATTTTAGTTGTCACAGAGCAGTGCTCACATAGTCAAAGACTTTTCAGCTGCTTGCGTTGCTCTGCCAGCAAGGAGGCTGTGGGTGTGCCAGGAGCTCAAAGGGACACAGCCAGGACAGCTGACCCAAAGCGACCAAAGGGATTTTCCATGAGAGGTGACACCATGCTCAGCAAGCAGTACAACTGGGGTTGTTGGGACTGCTGTTGCTCAGGGACAAGCAGGGCATTAGTCAGCAGGTGGTGAGCAACTGCATTGTGTTGTGCATCTTTTCTTTTTTCTTTTTTTTTCCCATTATTCTTCTTTTTCTTTTCTTTTCTTATTAAATTACCCTTAACCCCCATCCACCCACTCACCCCAATGTGTGTGTGGGAATATGAGTGGGGAAAGCAAATGACCATGGGTTTCTTGGCCGCCTGTTGGGTTAAACTACAACAAAAAATCAGAGAAACTGTACATGAGAGTATATACAAGCATATCCTAGGTGATTTTTAGTGTTGCAAAACTTAAAAATTTGCTCAAACTTTCAGACTTCCTCTGAAAGGAGGTTGCTGGGTGCTGGGAGAGTAGCAGGGAAATAGCCTGCAGAAAGCATCCAGGATAACACATTATCTAATGTCTCCTGGTGCCACTCCTGAAGACAGCATTCTGCACCACATGAGTTCACTAGTCTGATCCAGAAACAAATTTTATGTTCTTAAAAATATATCATGATAAGCGAAGGAATTATTTCCTGTGAAATAGGTTAACTAAAAGACTAGTACAGTGGTATCCATTTTCTGTACTTTTTGTTAAGTACATGGAATCCATGGAGTCCCAGCCCTTACTGAAGCAAAACAGATCTTTTAGCTCATGAGTTTGTGCATATATGTTACAGGTAAAGTAATACGAAATCACTGAAATTGTGTTAACACAGTAAAACAAAAAAGCATAAAAGATGTTCCTATATTTAATATTCTAAAAGTTACTCTAGTGGGGAAAGCAGACATTTAATCTACAGATCCACACTAAACAGTGAGAGGGTCACATTTTTGTGTATCTTCCTGAAAATAATAGCCAGAACACTATAAAGTGAATGTAAAGATATATGCTAGAAGTTGGCATTATTTATGTATGGTACTAAGCTCTAGTATGAAACAGCTGCCATATTTCCTCTGGGAAAATCCCCAAACATTTTTGGTAAACTAATGTTAGATAGAAGTGTGTACATCTTCTAAAAGAAACATGATTTTTTTTTTCAAAAATTGCATTTACCAATTCACACAGTAAATTGTTTGGAAATGACCCTGGGTTGCAAGTGGTTTATTACAAGCTCAGATTTGTATCAGCTACTAAAATGAAGCTGATGTTTTTGTAAATGGCTCATAATTTTTTTTAATGGAAAGAGCTGAACCTTTGAAAATGAGAAGCTGATAGCTGCCACCAGTCTTGAGCCTTACACTCACTACAATATAATCTAATCAGGTCAAATTTCCCCTGTATATCCCATGCTTTTGTTTTAGTTGGCTGTTGGCTATTTTTTTTATTTTTATTTTTTTCTCCATGAAAAGTAAGAAAAGCCCCAGATATCTATTGAAAATTTCACACATCTGTGTTAGCTTCAGATTTCAGCTAAGGCTGGAATGACCAGGCACAGAAAACAGATGTTTTTGCCAAACTCTGTTTGCCAAACTCTGTTCTTGCTTTCAGACAGCCTAAGTAACACTAGACTTGGCTTTAGATTATTCCCTTTATTTCAGAAACATTGCTGAACTTTTAACTAATAGAAATGTAGGGAATGGAAACAAGGTTTTAAAGCAAATTCAGAATGTCCAAAGAGATCAAATTCAGTTTATTTACCATAAACTTTGTGGCTGAAGTTTTCATAATGTTAACTTAAAAGCATTTAATTAGGTTTACAAAGCAGTCTGGAAGAAAATAAGCATCTGTCAACTGTGCAGTAAGAATTAAGTAGGCAAAGAACCAGCTAAGGGTATATCAGTGTTATACATATGCCTGGAGACAAGTACAGGCCAACTTATGGTTCCTCAAGTATGTTGGTTACTGCATGAAAGCTGAAACATATCCTGTAGATAAATCAGTAAGCATTATAATTCATGTACCTTATATTTGGTAAATTAATAACAAACAAAAAAAAATACAGAAGAAAATATATATATTTCAAGCTTTAACAACTGCATCTTGACGATACCAAGCATTTGAAGTTACAGCAAGAGAGCACAGCAGCAGAGGCAGTGGATGGTCAGGCATTCTTACAGCACAGTCCCATCACTGCTGAATCAGCAGTACTGTGTGCCATTTCTGGGGTGCTGGATTCTGTCGGAGTTTGCTAAGCTGTTCCTTCCGCCACTGCAAATGACACAACCCCACAAACCACCAACATAAGCAGTAATACAGAACCCCAGTTTTTCTAAAAGACGGGCATTATTTTGGGCATTCTCTTCTGGTACCTTCAGTTATCTTACCTGACACTAATTCAAATTATTTTTTGCTTAAGGAGCCAGATGATTTTTTTTAAGCAAATTTTGGTACTTAATTACATTAAGAACTTGTGCCTCAAGCTTCTTAAATGGCTTCTATCCCTTCAAATTGACTTGGAAGAGGCTTACTTTCCATTATTGCTCTTTGAATCACCATAAGTGTGTCTGCTGCAGGGCTGGGTCTGGATGGTAGGTCTCTTGTTCATGCTTAATGCTTTAATGCTGGGCAATGCTTTAATGCTTAAAGCATTGCCCAGTTTACACTAGGAGCTTGGCTTAAAGCCCAGCTGTTCTCAAGCATGAAACTTTTTCAGTATTATACATCTACTGCTAATAATTTATTAAGTGTCAAAATCAAACAGAAACAATAACCAAAGCTGCCTCAGAGTGTGATCAGATAACTAGCTTTGAAGGTATTTGAAATGCAAGTGACTGTGTCTTGTATTGATAAAACAATTATCACCTTCTCCCTGTAATAACTCATGAGAAAAATTGATCGTTTTAGAAAGTTCAGCATATTTTGCTCCAAGTCAGAAAATAAATTCATAGATTGACAGAATAAGGTAGTCTGGTCAGATACATCACCAAATGCCAGAGGGGAAATTCAACCTCAGATACAAGGTGCATAAATCACATGGGTTAAAATCCTAGACCCATAGAATGGTTTGGGTTGGAAGGGACCTTAAAGACCATCTAATTCCAACCCCTCCACCATGGGCAGGGACACCAGACCAGACTGCTGACAGCCCCATTCAGCCTGGCCTTGAACACTTCCAGGGATGGGGCATCCACAGCTTCCCTAGATAACCTGTTCCAGTGCCTCATTACCTTCTGAGTAACTAATTTCTTACTAAGGTCCAACCTAAATCTCCCCTCTTTTAGTTTAAAGGCATTACTCCTTGTCCTATCACTACACTCTCTGACAAAGAGTCCCTCCCCAGCTTTCCTGTAGCCTCATTTAGGCACTGGCAGGCCACTGGAGTCTCCCTGGAGCCTTCTCTTCTTCAGGCTGAACAACCCTAGCTCCTCTCAGCCTGTCTTAAAAAGGAGAGTTGCCCCAGCCCTCTGAGCATCCTCATGGCCTTCCCTAGACTTACTCTAATGGGTCCATGTCCTTGTGCTGGGGGCCAGGAGCTGAATGCAGCACTCCTGATAGGAACTGTGACAATTATCTCCCTAGTGCTGGACCTAGAGGTAATTGCCATGCCCGCAGAGGTAACTATAATTATCCAGCCTGCACATGTGAGCAACTTGCATCTGAACAGGCAAGTTCTGTGAGGACAGCAAAATGTAATTACCTGTTTCTACAGCTGTCTGCATCACCTTCACAGATAAAGGGTGCTCCATAAGGCCTATGCAGTTTGAATCAATCACAGGAATTCCAGTATATGATTCCCTTTAAGTTCTTTTGCTTATTTTAACTGCCACCTAAACCAAAGAAATACCTGGTACCTCCACCTTGATTCCTGAGAAGCATAATATTTCCATCACTCATTCCATCCTGCAAAGTAACAGAAGAGATCTGCAATTCCTGACCACTGCCTACAGAGTAATATTGCTTTACAAACTAACCTATCTTTTCCAAAACAACAAAAAAAAAATCTCAGCTACTCGATGATGTATTTGGATCTTACCATCAGGTCCAAGGCAGTGCCTAGCAACAAAGTGCTAATAATCACTACTAGTATTTTATAATAATTTCAGTAGAGTGAGCAAGAATCAAATGGATCTGGTGCTTCAGCATAGTGTCAAAACACTGTGGCACAGTAGTCAGGGACTTGGTTATATTTAAGTTATTTAAGTCCCATGCCATACATGATTTCTGTACTAAATCTCTAGATTATCTTAAGTACTTGAATAACATTACATTCACTTCAAATGATCAGAAACACCCAAACCTCCTTATCTGGCAGCCCTGCTCTTCCAAATTATTCTGCAAACATTCTTTCCCTGATCAGCATCATCTTCTTTTAAATGAACTCATTGTGATGCAGGATATATTGCCTACATTGTTAGTAACATATAGTATTGGGAAAATAATTGCTGTTTAAATGGCATTCTAGTGCTGCAATTGAAATAAATGATACGAATAAAATGTCAATTAAATGTTCGTAATAAGAGACTTTATGTAATTTGCTTCCCAACGGATCAGAAATCAACAGTCACAGTGGTAACACAAAATAAGTTTGGAAAAAGAAAATGACCATAAAATCTAAGTAATTTGAAACACTTCACACAAGGAAAACCACAATGTGATTAGGAGAAGTGGAGGAAAAGAGTCTCTATAACGCAGGCACAAAGTTCAGACCCTACAAGATGGGAGATGGGCCACAGGAATCCATGCTAAGTGAAGCCCTGTGGACTCTCTCATCATTCTACCTTCTCTCTTTTTTTTTTTTTTTTTTTTTTAACCTTGTAATTACTTTGTCTTAATGAGTCCCAAAGGGGTCCAAGGAAACTTTATTACTCTCTGTAATTCAAGCTGTTTTGTTTTCTAAATTATCAGTATTACTTTTAAGCTCCATCCTGTGATTCTCCTCTATTTAACCTTGCTGCCAAATTAAGACATAAATCTGCCCCCAAAAGAAACCAGGTGGAAAGAAGGAAGTTTAGTTACAAAAAGAAAAAAAAAAAAAAAAAAAAAGTGATTGAATTCAAGACATACTCTCAAGAGCAAAATACAATGAGAGGGAATGTGAGGACAGTCTTCAAATATGTGAAGGTTGCAGCACAAAGGAGAAGAGAAATGTGTTCTCTGATCCATGGTGGACAGTAAAAGAAGTATTGCACTAAAAATTCACCCATGTAGAGCCTACCTAGATATGAAGAAAAACATTCCACAGGAATAACTTAGCAACAGAACAGATTAGTGAAATGATTTAAGACAGATGTCTGTAGCTGGCTACATTGACCTTGTCCTCTAAACAGTGATTTCCTTTACCATTTAAAATAAAATTCGAGTTCAGTCTACTTGCAGTGGTGACATGATCCACAGGACTGCACTAAACTCTGGGCTGAAAACAAAACTTACACAACCCTAGCGAAATACAGAGGTGGTAAGTTCATCTCTGAGATGATTCAGACTGAGTTTTCTTATACCTGTCCTAAGCCTAAAGAACAAACTCTTCAGCTAAGGGCATCATAAGCACCACTGCCCACTTCTTCATACAGTACCTTTTTGATATATCTCACAGAATCAAAGGACATGAGTATCAACTGAGATAGAGCTAATTTTCTTCACAGTGGCTGGTATGTTGCTGTGCTTTGAATTTAGGTAAAAAGATAATATTGATAATACACTGATGTTTTAGTTGTTGCAGCAGTGCTTACATAGAGCCAAGGACATTTCAGCCTCTGACACTGCTGTGCCAGTGAAGAGGCTGGGGGTGCACCAGGAGCTGGGAGGGGACACAGCCAGGACAGCTGGCCCAGGCTGGCCAAAGGGCTGTTTCACACTGTGTGGTGCTATGGCAAACAACAAAAACCGGGGGAAGTTCTCTGGAGGTTGGGGGGGAGGTGGCCGCTGCTCAGGACCGGCTGGGCAGTCAGCCACATCACTTGTTTTGTATTTATATTATTGTTATTTTTCCTACCTTTTCTGTCCTATTAAACTGTCTTTATCTCAAGCCACGAGTTTTACCAGGTGAGCTGCCCAGCCCACCTACTCTCTCTCTTTTTTCAAAGGCAACTCCATTCTGATGCTTAGTTTTCCTTGGCAAAGGTTAGGATTAAACTCAGAGCTTCTATCAGGGCTGCACTTAGCAGTGCTCTCCAGTTTAATTCCAGGATCACTTGACCATGCAGACAAAGGCCTTGCCAAATAAAAGCAGATGAAAGCTTGAACAAAAGTGAACAACGTGCTCTGTACTGATCACTAGTGACAGAGAGAAAGACAAGGGGAGATAAACCAAAAACCAGATCTCTCACATTGCTGAAGCATCCTGAAAGTAGTACTTCACAAAAGAGACAGGTTACATGGACAGAAGCTGTTGTTTACAGATTGCTTTACAAATTTCAAATGGCAATGGGTAAATGAGCTATCAGTTCCTGTGACACTGCTAAGTTAAACCAAATGCCGCTGCTTAGAACACTGCAGACAGTGTCTCCTACATTTTGCTCTTGATCTTTCTCCTAACATGGCTGTCCTAAAGAAAAGCTTTCAACCATCAGTAAAAAAAGAACAACAACACGCAGAAAAAAATAAGAAAACAAAACAGTAAGTCGTCCATTAACTAAAGCCACATTCTCATGTTTGGATGTTGGATTCACCACCCAGAAATCAGTTGTTATTATTAGTGTATAACCTAAGTATCATCTATTACTTTAGAGCTGAACAAGTTTGCTGCATTAATTGGAAAAAAAAAAATACAGTGTGAAATGTCATTATTTACTTGTTATGCTCAATTTGCTTATGAGTCGCTCAAGTATAATTTGTTCCTGTTATAAACTTATGTACTATTTAAATCATTCCCCTGTGGAGTCTTGAAACTGAGATCCTGATGCACTGAATACCTTCAAACCCTGTGGTTTTGTACATTGAATTCTTCTTGACTTATCTGCCTAATGACTTCAGAATATGTATGAAAAGCTCTGCAGTAACTACTTCTCCACACAAATATTTTGATTGCTATTTAAAAAAAGGGAGGGATTTGTTTTTCTGTGTTCATAATTACTGCATCACTTGACTTATTTTTCAAGCACCTACTTAACAAGGCCAAACTTAATTGAATTGCTCATTAGAAGATAGCTGAACTGCAAAATACAAGCATTTTTCTTTCATATCATACTGTTCATATCCACACTTTACATCTTGTAAACCATACCTGTTTTCACAAAATGTTTTATGCTACAACTGCATGAATACCACAAATTGCTTGTTCTTCTAAACAAAGACAAAGATTTTTCATGATTGTCACATGGTAATGCATAGGAATCAAATTTTCAAAGGAAAACCACCTATAAAGAATCAGACAGCTTCAAGGTTTCCCCAGACTATGCTTAAGTTATATACTGTTACTGAAGATGAGGTGAGAGGAGATAAAAAAAAAAAATAAAAAAAAAAAAAGGTACTTCTACAAATGTCTTATATTTCAAAACTAAAAACCTAATTCAAATTAACAATTCAGGGTTTGGTCTCATTTATATCAACTTTGGTATTTATGTAAGATTAGAACGTAAGCCAATCCAAATAAAAACAATTATAATGATGACAGCCTATCCAGACTTGAGCCCAGAGTGTTCCCATAAATCTTTCAGCTATCCTTCACGATGCTTAGAATGTGCTAGAAGAGGAAGGAAGCACAACAGTAAGAAAGCTAAGCTATGCAGCAACCACATCCCATGGCAAACCAAAGCACCTCATTTGTTTTGTAAAGAGTAGGCAGAAGTGAGATGTGGCAGTGAGGTGTGCTTACCTGTCAACCCTAAACTCCTTCAGTATGTATGACCGAGGTCATGACAAATGGCTATTTCCTTACTTAGTTTCAGAAATAACTAAATTTATTGGAGGAATTTATCTTGTACTTAGGCATTTGCTGCATGCAAATGCTAGCAGCTAATCTATTCCCATTATATGGTGATTTAGTTATCAAGCATTTAAAAGAATGCAAGAGATTTCTGTGTAATGATTTTCCAGCTTCCTATTGCTTATGTGCATGTCTGCCATGCAAACACTAGGGAAATCTCTGATGTCCTCTGATCACGATCATCATGATTTATGAATACTTGACAAAATTCAGATGTCAAATTGATTCTGACTGAATAGCCATTCCTAAAATTCCAAGCTATGAACCATTTTTTTTTTTTTTTTTTTAACTGTAAGTAACATGCTGCACAAGACCATGCTAAATATACTCTTCCCCAAACTTTAACATTTATACTGACAGCTCTCTCTTCTAACCCAGGTTAGCTTGTTGCATACAGTGGATGTAGCACACTATTAGTTGGAGCCTCCTAGTCTTACTGCTCTGCATTTAGAGCATTTGAAAGTGCAACAGTTTGTGTGCATGTGATTCCATGTGAAGTTGGTAAGCCAGAATTATTCAAATATATCAGTTCCTGAAAACATCTGCAGAATTGTAAGAGATGTTTAGCTGTCTACAAAATGCATATTTACAGGACCACAAGCATCCCCATTTTCAAAGGAGGAACAGAACCATATAACATCAATTTAAACAAACTGATCTATAGCTTACTTCTCTCAAGGCTTTTTTGTTTTTTTTGTTTTGTTTTGTTTGGTGGTGGATTATGTTATTTGTGTGGTTTTGTTTGTTTGTTTGTTTGTTTAAGAAGCAACATAATAGATGTAATAGTTTTCAGTTGGGCTTCAATATGTAGTCAAATATCTATCAAGGGGACACAAGTTAGGTAAATAGAGGAGCAGAAGTTGCATATTGTATTTTAAGTGTTTTCTCTATAACAGGTAATAAATATTGTAACAGTACATTTGAATTACACAGCTCTTGTTAACGTAAAAAATCGGATGACATGACAGAAGTTTTATTTTAGTTTTAAGGCCTTCTGTAAGTCCAAGTAAGATGACACACACCAAAGCAGACTTGTCTTCTGTTTCACAAGTACTATGTGTTTAAAGTAATATTGTAATATATAACCCCCTGTTGATATAAGCAAGGTTACTCAGATACCAGAGTAAGAGATATCAAGAATCAGTCTTGTGAGTTATGACACTAATGACTAGTTAAAGGCCTCCATAACCTATGCTAACCTAATTGTATTGTAATGACAATTAAAAAGGCAAGGTGGTAAGGAGTTTGAAGCCACAAAGTAACACATGCCGTACGCTTTGCAGAAAGGGTGACTGCTAGTTACTGTGTAGATAGGTGCTCAGTTCTTCTACTACACTTCTTTGAGTCCAGCTATACAATTGGAGTCAAGAGAATCAAACAAACAAAAGATGTGACATTGGGATTAGGTCAAACAGACTTCCAAGTTCCAGCATCCAGGACAGGCATTTTTGTGCCTGTGAAGAGTGTTTTGGAACCACCCTCTTCACATTATCCTCTTCTGCAATGTTCTGACAGAAAAAGCCTCTGCACAACTCAACCAACTCATGGTACCACTGTTAGAAAAAATGCATCAACTTTTCAGCTTGACCCCAAGAAGCTACCCCAAACAGAGAAGTTCACTTAGAAGACCTCGTCTTTGCTACAGTAAGTTGTACTGATTTTCATGTAGATGTGAATACTTTTCCTAGAAAGCTGACAGTATCTGCAACAACTGTATTACATGATCTGTAGCTTTCTGAAATAAAGGTTTATTTGTGCACTGTCTGTACCTATAGGGATGGAATTATCTTACAAGCCAACTTGACCACATCACTATAAGATGCAAGATCTGCCTCACACCAAAATGCTAAACAGGAGCATTTATACTACACCAGCTGCTCAAACCTGAATAATCATTTTGAGTTGTTAAAACACAACCCATAAATAAAGGAATTAATCTCCCACCATCCCACCAAAATTCTTCAAAATTATGATTAAAACTAGATTCACTTCTGAACATTGCTGTTTTTTCCAGTTAAATTACTGAGATATGACTATAATGTCTTCATTAAAAAAAAAAAATAAAAAGGTTTAGACTTGTCAACCTTGTCAATAGCTGAACAGAATGTTTAAAGGATGACTAAAAAGGTAAAAAGGTTTTGTTTCAGTGCATAACTTCCTATAAAATTATTGAATATTCTTATGAATGCAACCCTAATACACTGTGCTAAAACACACTGATTTGGAAAAAAAAAAGTTTACAGCTAAAAACCTACTTCATAAGTTACAGCCTAAATCATAGGACTAGCAGTCAAGCTGAGTACTGCAGAATAATGATTGGTAAGTTTCTAGAAGATTACCTTTGAGCAAGGATGCCTCGTTTAATGGAAGAGGATGGAAACAATTAGATGGGGGAGCAAAACAAAAAAGGAATTAGAGTGATCTCAGCAGCTGATCTCATTCTGGATCAACCAATTCTTTGCTGAAATAAAAACATTATGAAACCTTACTTCTAAGATCTGAAGTACATATCTAATGACAAAAGCAAAGTAAATAATAAAAGAGAGTGAAACCTCAGAGGACATAAGAGCTTGACATTACGGTTTGTTCTTACTTTGTCAAAAGTCAATGCCTGAGATAACAAAACTCGCAATCATTATCTAAGAAAATTACCCTAATCTCCACTCTCCATATATACCTTTACTAAATTATCTATGGTTACAGAAATATATATTTTAAATTTACTTTAAATTGCAATTTGCCTCCAATTCAAATAATATTTCTAACATTATTATTCCTCTTGGCATAACTTGAGTTATGTCTGTAATACAAGTGAGGTGCCCACAGGATTCCCCATTTTCAGTATTAGATTACAACAAGTATCCTGTACTGGAACACCATACAAGCACGTGGGGGGGGGGGGGGGGGGAATATGTTATATATATACATATATATATATATATATATATATATATATATATTACACTTGTCATGTTTTAATGAAACAGCAGGACAACATTTTCAGCCAGGAAGCTATTCTGATTTACACAGCCAAGAATATAACCACGTGTTTCTAGCCCTATTTCTCATAGAAATTTCAACAGAAGGAAAATAATGAAGTATGCTGAGAGAACCAAAAATTAGTTCCCCTTTAGAGGAAAAAAGTATTTTTGCAAAGGTCCCTTACAAGTGTTAGTGGCATACTTTGGAGAAAAATCATTTTTTAAGGGCTACTTACAAGGCCAGCTCAGCTCTAATGAATCTCAAGACAAAAACTCATTAAAGCAGCAGAAATCACAGTCTCTTCTGTAGAGATTCCTATGGATCTTGGTCCCGCAATTGATTAATCAAGAACAATTCTGTTAAAGGTTTGCTTGAGTAGATTCAGAGATAACAGTTACTCAGAGTCCCCTTCAACTCAGAGGCCAAAATCACATTATTAATCCTGTGATAATATATGATTTTAGGATGAAAATCATCTCTTTATTTTTTTTAAACAAACACTAACACGTCTAGTCTAGGTTTATCATTATGTCTCTGCAGTCAAGAAGGTACCTCTAGAGAAAAAAAACTCACTCCACCCTAAAGCAGAGTTTTTACAGGGGATGAACCGCATTACAAAGGTGCTTGTCCTCTCTACTGAATAAAGAATGAGCCTAGGGTATTGGCTCAATTTTTAATGAACAAGAAAAATTCTTTTATATCAGAGTTTTCAGTTTGTTAAAAAGCTGACTTCAGAGTCGCACCTGCCAATGGTGATTACCTTCCTCAATCATACTGTAAAAGACAGCAAAAAGGAACAATTTCTATGCTTAGATCATTTTGAGAAAGTTAATTTCAAATATACAAATATAGCTACTTCCTGTGACGTTTAATTTCAATAAACTCTAGCTATGATGAGACTGAATTACTGTTACTAGGATAATTACTCATTCTTACTTCAGGAGAATTAAAAATGAACAGAACTGGTCTATAACATCAGTAAAAAATGCTGCTTCTCTTAAATTCTTAAGTGAAATTCTTTGACTTCTTGAGGTTTCAAGAAAGTTGGGAGAATCATTTTTTGACAGAGACAAACAAGTAGCAGGTAAAAAGTCTGGGATGACAAAGGTATGAAAAACCTTCTCCTCTCTGGAGAACCATTTCTGTAGTTTTTGAAGAATAAGTAAAATGCAGGAATAGATGCTACTGGTACAATGCCTGAATAATAATAATTGTACCTGACACTTCCATAGACTATAGTGACTTTCATCAGAGAATTGCAAAAACACTTTGAGTGCATTTCTAGAATGGCAGAATCTTGCAAGGTATTGAGTGCTTCAAGGAATAGAAATTGAGGGTGTACAGCACAGCACAAGAGGTACTCAGCAGCTTGGAGAATCAAGTCCTTTAGCCTTATTACAACCCTACAAGCAAAATAATAGTGAAGTAAACAGACTTTCAACAGCAAGAGCACAGTAGAAATTCAGAGACAGCTAGTGAAACATTCAAAGGGACGTGTTGTAATGGCATAGACCTGACACTGACTTGCACAAACATATTTTTCCCGTATCACTACTGCCATCAAACTAAAAAAAAAAATAATAATAATTAAAATAAATAAATAAATAAATAAATAAATAAATAAATAAAAATGCTCTGTCCTGAACTCCTCATCACAATAGCTCAAGAAATCACCTATTCAGGAGTGTCCAGGGAAGCTCATCTAGTGTTATATAAAGAAATGTCTAAAGCCAGTTGAAACATTGTCTTTTTAAAAACTTGATAAGCGTAGGCTTATAAATAAGAATGATTTGTCAGTGTGAGATAGCATCTCCATGGTCAGATTCTCTAGCTATATAACTGGAGAAGTTGAAGTCCTGTTATTTTAATATATATATATATATACAAATATAAATTTATTTTCAAAGTGCTGAAAAAACAGTTCAAACTGCATAATAGTTACTTAAATCTGTATATTTACAGAATTAACAAGAAACCAAATCATTTAGTCTGTAATTACCTAAAATACTGCCTAGTGTCATACCAACATCAATGCCATAAGCAGGACATGCAACAATTTATGACTTGTGAAAAAAGTGACCATATCCAACTATTCTGCATCACCACCTGCACTGCATTCGATGAAAAACAAAAGGGAAAGGTATGTGGTAGCCAAATGTAATCATTCAATCAGTGGGAAAACAAGTCACAGCAGTCCTGGAGCCACACAGGAATACGAATTTGAAACAAGATCAGGAGAACAGGCATGCAGTGGAGAGAAGATACTACACGGTGTTAACCCTGGATCTGCTCTTAACCCCACAGCTGGGCCAGCCCCATACTCAGTGTTCTGGTCATTCCTGCCCCCTCCTATGTACTTTCACTGCTCAGGGACCACAGGGCCTTGTTCTCCGCTGGCTGGTGTCCTCTCTTGCTCTTTGACTGCCACCTGTCTTTCTTTTCTGTATTTAAAACATTATATAATAAAAACATATGATGAAGAGGAGTTAAATGCTTGTCTTGGCTCACCCTCATGAAATTTATTTCTGTTATGGGGCACACTGCTTTCTCTCTCCCTCCCCAGATTCTGGCAAATTCAAAATGACTTGACATTTTCCACTGTGATCCTGCATGAGCAAACGGTAGCTTCTCAAGAGGAAAACAGAAAAGAGTAAGATAGCTTTTTGGATGCAAGTACTGGCTGTGCTGTAGCACCTGTGAAACCCAGAAACAAACAAGGGGCACTCAGCTGCATGACACCACTGACCAGCACAGCAAGCACACCCACACTGCAGGGCCAGCAGCAGGAGACAAAACTGAATCTCACACAAATAACACTGAGGTGGCAATTGTGGGGACCTCTGAGCCCAAGAAGTCCATGTTGGTCCATCAAGTATTTGGCATCATGGTTCCAGGGACCCCCAACAGCAGCACAAACACAGGTTGAACACAGGGTAAAAGACAGCTCTTTAGTCATTATTTCTGCTTTACTAGTTTTAGTCACTATTTTTCTTTCTGTCAGATCTAATTAAGAGGCAGTTTTGTCTTGATAGTGTGACAGCATTGGCATCTTCTGTGTTTGTAGGGACCAGATTGCAGCAGCATGGCTGTCCTTCCTGCCTAGAAGGGATCTGCCTCCACTCACATTCAAACTAACATCTCTGCTGAAAGAGCCATCAACAGTTTTTCCAGCTTGCAACATGGACTCTGTGAAGCAAGCTGAAGCTATTAACTCATTTTGCACAGGCCAGAGAAGCCATCACATACAAATGACTTTTGATCTATGGCAAATTGGGCAGCATTCTGTCAAACGACCTAAAGGTTAAAGTCTCTGTATCCTATTATCTCTCCTGAAGTCAAAGCATCCCACTTGTTAGGAGCTAACTCAGTTGTATACAGACCTCACACACTGTATTTTCTGTTCAGTAGAAATAGTACAACAGTACTTATGTGGAATTTGCAAGCAGATTGTTTACTAGTTTACATGTTTCTGAGAATAGGACATTTATGGATGTTTGAAAAGAAAATGTCAGAATACTCTAGCTGAGACCCCAAAATATTTCCCTTTATCAAGGAAATAGACAAAACAGGTTTACTCTGGGGAAACAAACAAGCAAAAAAAAAAAAAAAAATGCATGTCAGGGTGTTCTTGATCTGACCAATATGCTGTGCACCTGGAGTTCCCTCTTACCTTAAA
Organism: Netta rufina; assembly: GCF_964035555.1. Taxonomy (NCBI): domain Eukaryota; kingdom Metazoa; phylum Chordata; class Aves; order Anseriformes; family Anatidae; genus Netta; species Netta rufina. Next base: position 27,377,596 of record NC_140131.1, on the reverse strand, counting down.
AAAGGCTGAGAAGCACCCCAGAACCAGAGCAGCACCCCTTTACCAGTTACTCAGCTCCAGAGTTACAGCACAGTGGTTGCACTTGGACACACTCATACATACAAAGATAACTCAGCTGAATTAAATACAGCTTTACTAGGATAAAATCAGTATGCTAAACGTAGACATTCCTGTTTGATTCAGTCTGCACGTATAATCTACTTTACAATTCTCAAATATTAAAAAAAAAATAAAAATAAGCCACTCTAACAAAGCTTCTTAAAATCCATTATTGGTTTAAAAAGTTGATGAGCAGTGAACATGGGCCAGAAATACTTCACAGTGAGAACTATGAGAAACATTCACATGGAAGTACGAAGTCATAGCAAACTTTATCTGCTCAGAGTTTTGCAACATGCTTATCTGGGGAGAATCTGCAAAAATATCCTAACTTTTTATTTCACTATAAACTCACAACTCTTGAGCCTTGGTAAGTTCTCTACAGCAGCAAAAAAAAAAAAAAAAAAAAAATGGGGGAGAACATACCGAACCAGAGTGTATTTGCAGGTGTGAATTGGAATGAGAAGATACTCAGAACAACCTGTGCCTGGTTACCCAGGCTCCTGAAATATTAGCCTTCTTGATTTCACGCTTCCAGCTTAAAATCTTGGAAAGTGTTATTTGATTCTCTTCTATTCCAGTGATCATAATTCAAATTTTGATTTTATTGAAACAATCCCAAGCAAAACACCCTGTTCATTTTTCTTTCCAGTTCCTAGCTACAATCTGCATTCAGTGGTACCCATAAACTGATCATAATAAAAGCAGTATCTTGGTATAGTACAGGGAAAACACTCATTTAAGTACAGGAGGAACACCACAGAGGATGTCAGCCTGGTTTACTCATATCTAATTACATTAAAAAAAAAAAAAAAAAAAAGTAGGGAAAAATTCGTAGCATTTTATCAAAGCACTTTCATTTCTTTATAGACCTAAGAGATGAAATACATTGTAAATAGAGTTATGACCTAGGTCCCTGAGGAACAAAGTAATAAATAAAACTAGAAAACAAGACTGAAAAGGCCTCTTACAATCTAGCTTTTAAAAGAACATTAGTGTCATCATCCAGAGCTTTCCAGTCATGTGATACCATGAAATAACACACAAATTTAAGATTACAGAGAAAGTGAATAGCCAGAGCTACCTTGCTCTGTTATTTTCTTTAATGAATAACAGTATCACAGCCAGAAAAAAAATACGACAGCAGCTGACAGTGTGGGTGGCTGTGTAGAAAAATATGAAGAAAAGAATTCTAAGTTAAAGTTTTGTCTTCTTTTCTCCCCTAATGTCCCATGAAACACATCCATATACTGTATTTAATTAAAAGCTGATGATCAAAGTTAGTCAACATTGTATCTCCCTACTAAATAACAAGGATATTTGTTAGTAAGGGTTCCCCAAAGAGATCAAAAACCTGTCCTTGTGCCTTTGTTTTATTGTTAGTCTGCAAAAGTTCTGATCATTTTTTAATCAAAACCAATTACGGTAATACAGCTCGTTGCTTGCTGAGTGCATCCGTAGGTGCATTTACTAACACAATGAAAAATGAATAAAAACATAGAGTGAGTTCAACAGTGAAACAAGGTATGTCCAGTATGCTGCAGGCTGTCCCCGAGGTCTCCTGACCTCCACCAGCACGGATACGTAGCATGAATTTACTGGTTGCTGCAGTGCACTGTGTGGCATTACCCAGTTGTTGTACTGCTGCAACAAGCCATCATGCAATGTAACCTCTGTGCAGGTATCAGAATCCCATCCCCACTGGAATACTTACCTCGTAACACTACACTGACCCCAGAATATTACTGCATATTTCTCCACGGGTCCTGCTTTTCCTTACAGATTCAGGGGAGTAATAAAGGACAAGAAATGGGCTTAAGTCTTCAGTGTTGACAGTGGTTCACAGTGGAAGCCCCCTTTCAATTTGTATTACTTCTTCACTGGAATTTACTTGTCAACCCTGTCTCTAGATCTTCATGCCTCCATCTAGTGTAGCTTCTCCCATAACCCAGGATGGTGCAATGCCAATAATTAGTATTTCTAACCTTAACAATAACACATGGAGAGGTGTTTTTGCTCATACCTTCATTTTTCCCCCTCTAAAAAACATTTAATGTACATATGAAAACAAAAAACAAAATGAACTATCATCAAGGAAATGCATGTAGTCTCATCTTGCTTTCTCAGCAAGATGTGTTGTGGCACAGTTAAAATTTACTCATCAGATAATCACATGCTGTTGTGCCCTACAAGTCACCTGCCTCATTTCTTGACATGCCAGGACCAAGGTATGATGAAGAATACATGTAAGTTTTATGAGGACAAACAAAGGTACTCCCAGTACAGGGCGTGTGCATGCCTGTAAATGCATAAACGCATACACACAATAGCAGCATTTGAAGTTGATGTCTTATGAATCACAGTCAGGAAAGTTGAGGCGCAGCAAGAATTATTTCATGTTTAAGGTAATGGATACATTATTTTTTAATCTAGCTGACTTTTGAACAATTCATGAAACGCTTATCAAAATTTGATATGCACTTCATGAATCTTGGAATTTAATAATTTTGTGTAATTTAATACGTTTTACCTTTTTTTTTTTTTTTTTTTTTTGTAATGGTAGGCAATAAATACTGACTCTTTTGGAATAATCTAGTGCCGTGTCCATGGAATACAAGTATCTTACAGCTGGTTTCAAGATTAAGGAACATTAAGGTCTGCAAGTGACAAGAGTGGAAAATGCAGACAGAGCAGGCATTCAAAAGGGGAAACCTTTGTCTTAAAGGATCATACTACATGTAAACAATCACTTTCCATTATCATCATCAGTGCTTACAGTGCAAACTTAGCTAGTTATGGACAGACCTTCCACTTGCTAACAACAACACAAAATGGCCACAAATAGTTGCCATCAAGGTTCTTGCCTATCAACTGTCATAGAGGAGCAAGTTTCACTTCTCAACAAGGGAACCTGACCTGTCCTGCCCTTTCCACCCTTACATTCTACACCGAGCACAGCCTGTACTACAGTGTGGGTGCTTCCAATCCACTTTCAGACTGTGCTATCCAGGTTGCAGCTTGACCTGTGTGAAAACAGTAACTTGAATATTTTCTGATTATTTTTGCTTGGGTTGGATTCTTAGAACTTCTGCACAGTATAAAATGTATTTCAAAATGAAAGAACGCATTTGCACCCAGTGTCTTGTTTCTGACAGCATGCAACACCTTGGTTGCACTCACACACAAATAATGTCTGAGATAACTACAGCAATTCCTTACTTAGAAAAGTAGTATTAGGAAAAACAAAATAAAACAACAACAACAACAACAACAAAAAAAAAAAAAAAAAAAAAAACACCTTCAGAACACTTACCCACCAATTCAGCTTAGCAGTTACATTTTCACCATATAATTTCACCATCAAATGGACAGCCAGTGGCCCACAACACTACACATAAGACTTCCAGAACACTTATTTAGAAACTATGAAATAACATTATGTGCAACATCATACTTCTTGTGCTAAACATTGGTTTTTAAAAAGTGTAGGAGCTACAATACTCAAGGACAAAGCAAGAATCTGACAGAACTACACAGGTGGATCTAATATTTTGAACACTCCATTCTATTTTGAACTTTGCTTTTCTTCTTCAAATTAAGTTGTCTGTTTATAAACAAGATCTAAATCCCTCCCGGGGTTAATCAAATAACCACAATATACAAACTCCAAAAGAGAAAGCACCTTCAAAGCTGATATTTGCTCAAAACCTGGAGCAGTTGCTATGGAAATCATATTCTTTTGATCCATAAATATCATCAAAATAGCATGAGTATTTGAACCAGGTCCAGCTAGTTTGAAATAGGAAAATAAGAGGGAAATGAAAATGATAGAAAGAAAAAAAATGTGATAAAATCTCTCCAAAAGTTAAATCTACCTCCTCTTTTCAAACTTTCTTCATAATGAAGTCTTCATAAAAATGTTTCTACCAAAACATTATTGTCATCATTGTTCCATCAAAATTTAAAGTACTGAAGAGGCAGAAGATTCAAATGATGAGACAAAATTAAGGTTAAGATTGTTAAATATTGCAGAAACTATAACAACAATGGGAATGTTGTGCAATTAGTACCTGTACATAGTCAAGAAAATATTACTGTACTTGAACATGTCTGTGTCATGGCTTGGGGGGAGCAGGCTAGCACATCTAAAATATCATTTCAGAATTACTGAAAGAAACAACTCAGAGTGCAAACTTAATATGGTCAGTAAGAACTGGACTTATTGCCTATGTCCATCAGAGGATGAGATGCAGAATCCACAAAATAGTTGGAAGATGACCAAAGCTACAGTTTATTTAAAATAAATAGATATTTTTCCCATTAAAGATGACAATTTTTCTAGAACTCTGAGAACATTTGTCCATGTTCAACAATTGCATAGACACATGACTTGGTACAACAGAATAAATAGATGTACAAATTTGGGTCACAATCCTGATATGCAATATATATGGTAGCATATGTATGGAATCAGATTTGTTTTCAAATGTTTGCAGGTATATTTTTATACTTATCCTGGTTTATTTTCACCTTTTTCAAAACTGCCAAAGTGTATGTACAAGTATACAAGGGCATTAATTATGTTTTTTTTTGTTTGTTTGTTTGTTTTGACTGCAAGGCAATATGTGCAAATATGCTGTAAATAAAATCTGCTTAGTGTATTAGTGACGGTTCCCTGATGGCTTTTTGCATTTTGACATTTCTTTTCAAAAAGAAATATGGAAATAAAATATTTTCAAAGGCATGTGCCTCTCAGACTTCCTCGAGGCATGTGTTATCTTACTGCTACATATTCCTTGGCATGTACTTTTTTAATAAAAAGTTTCTGAACAAACACTGTATCTTTTGTTCAGCAGAGGAAAAAAACAAATTATTCCCATTCCATTTGTGTTTTGTGACTCTTGTGTAGAAAATTAGAATTCTGCTTGCTTTCTAAAGAAAGGTAGGCCCAAAAGCAGGTCTTTAAGCAAGCTGATTTTTTGTGGTAAGGAACATTATAGGGGGGTGTAAACTAGTCAGAAAATGGTTGCAGATGGTAAGGAAATGCAGTTTTTAGAACTCATACAATATTCTCAAAAATTATGTCTAAGAAGAAACATAGCTGGAGAAAAGAAACTATAAGTTAAAGGTGGTTTTAGTCTGCAGCTCTCAAATGCTTACAGCTTTCCCAGCATTCACCATCACAATATATGGCAGGCTTGAAGCAAAGTGTTTAAGAGAAACCACATAATCGGCCTCCACAAACTCTCCCTCCTCCAAAACCTGGCAACCCTTGTATGTTTCCACCCTTCCAGCCCTGACCACCTCTTTCGCTAAAGGCCACACTAGCAACAGGAGAAAAACTTCTGACTTCTCTCGACAGAAGTTGAAATACCAAGAAATTCTGGTCCTTGGGAAATACTGAACGGAAACTAACCTAATTTTCTTTCTGGGAGAGGAACTGAAAGTTCTATTCATTCTAACAGCCTGCAGACAACTGCAACTTACCCAAGCTAACAAAGAGATCCATCCCTGAATTTCTTTTTGAATGCTTACCCATACGACCTATCACCACCTTCCTCTCTGCACCTTTCAGGCATGGGTCACTGCTGTATCTTCCCTCCCACTTGCTTTACATATAATCTTGATAATATTTCTCCCTAGTAGCTTTGAACTTCACTCTTCCCTTCCTACCTGTCTCTCAAATCACTTGTTCAAGACTGCACCATTAATGAGTGAACCCTGATTCCCTGTGGTTTTCCTTGGAATCAGTTGTCAACCAGTCCAAACTGTCCTGACAAAAACATCTTTTAGCAATTTAATCTTTGATTTAATCTTTTAAAAATGAATTACATATTTGAATTAAATCTCTATTGTCTTTGCTCATTTATCTTCTGAAACTGTGCTACAATCTTGTTTACTGCTTCCTGTATAAAAAAAGATATTTGAGCTTTATTGTGTATAGAAGCATTGTTTTTAAAAGATCTTTTGAGACAGATACAGATCATATCTAAAGTGTTCCTGGGACATTAGTTACAGCCTTGTTTCATTCCTGCTTCACTATGCACTTATCCACTCAGTATTTTACTTCAAGAACCTAGATGTTAAACTCTCTAGGGAAAGCTGCTGCTTCCCTCTGCTTCAAAAAGTTTCAAACCTCCCTTTACATGATACACAGGTAAGAAACAACTGCATCCATCTTTGCAAAGTGGATATACTCTGAAAAACTACACGGGAAAAGGTGTTTGACTGTTAAATACTCACCTTCATATTTCACGATGTAAAATCCAGGGAACAGTTTGCTGCCATCAAGGTAAGCAGGAATAGAGCTGCATCCCCAGGAAGCAGTGCTGGGGGTGCCAAACACAGCGAGCTGCCTGGCTCCCTACATGGGATCACAACAGGATCTCTATCACTGTCAGGGACCTCAGTCCATGGCCCAGCCCAGACTCCTGGCCAAACCACGAGAGGTAGGGTCCGCCCATGGTCAAAATGCATGCCTTGATAACAGAGCCTCCACCACAGCATCTTCAACAGAAACAGAAGCATACAAACTTCTGCATGGTTCTGAGGTTTTCTTGTATTTATGGATTTATTTATGAAGATGGAGATTATTTGAGTATTCTTCTTTAATTTCCACCCCCAGCAACCCTGATGGTTATCCCATTGTTGAATTTCCTTTCTGTAACTGTAATACTGATAATGAAATAAGATTTTTTCCTTTGAATAGTTCTAATATCTCAACTAGGATTATGAGAATAAATTACATCACAAAACATTTAAACAAGCATATCAAAGCAATGAATCCATACACCACATGATCTGGCATCCCCCCTCTCCAAAACTGTATTCAGATTATGGGCCTAGAAAATATGGACTGTGTTAACGGCATTCGTCCTGAGAAAACACTCAAGGTACCTGCCTTTTAATCTTATGGAAGGGGACATCCTCATGATTTGATACTAAATGTAGACACCTACAATTTAATTAATTTTTAAGTCTGACAAAAGATCTTTATAATAGCAAATTCTGTTCTGCCATAAATTATTCAGCTGGACAGTATCAGTTTGAAGCAGCATTTTGAAACAGACCTTTCAGTCCTATCATTCAGTGCTTTGGCCACATGGCCACAGTACTTTGGTCTCCCCAAAACAATATCTTTATGATGCTATAGCTCTAAACAGAAATTATGGCCCCCATATTACTAAGGCACTGCTTGTTACAGGTTACCAACCCTTTGAGCTGGTTACAGTCAGTTTCTAACCTACCATTTATCCAGTCTGTACTTCCCAAGTTTCAATATGAGAACACTGTAGAAAATGTCAAAGCATTCCCAAGGTCAAGCCATCTTACATCTTCACTGATCTCCCATCATCCACGTTGCCAGGCACTTTGAAGTAAATGGCAGTTCGAGTTGGCTAAACATGGCTTTCCTTTGGTAAATCAACACTGATTACTTCTGATAGCATACTTGTTCTTTACGTGCTTGCAACTGGGACTGGAAGTTTAGCATGATCTTTCCAGGGACTGACATAAGTATGATCAAATTACAGCTCCCCGGGTCATGCTTTTAATGTTTAAGATGGGTCTGTTAGCTTTTCTCCAGTTGTCAGGGACCTACTTGAGTAACTGATTTTTCAGCCTTGCAATCACATTGGCAATCTTTCACCATCAAGTGAACCTCATGCAGCCCATGGATTTGAACAAAAGGAGTAGGAAAGTATATTACCTTCAAAAGTGAACCTACCTTATTATACCTTGCTCTAGGACATGTTTAGAAGAATATTCTCAAAAAGTACTAAGATGTGAAGCTGATTTAACACTGTAGTTTGCTACTCTAAGCATAAGCACAAGGAGAATCTTATTTTATTTCAAAGCTAGAAAATTTCTTACAAATTTCTTATATTTGGGTGCACATATAACTATTTATATGTGCACCCAAATTTCTTGTGCTTACTTTACCTTACTTTAATATGCCTACTTGTTGACATTGCTTTACATTATGCAAATCTTAGAAAGACCCTAACAAATCTTAAATAGCTCACTTGCAAGATCTCCAAGTTTTATAGTGGGAAAAATATCAATCACACCAACTACTGATATCTATATATTTTTTAATACATGCATGGAACAGTTAAGTTTGTTTACTTCACTGGGGTTCCAGGAGGACTCTTGTTAAGATAAGCAGTTTAAACTTGTTTAGTAAATCTGTTCTGATTGTCTGAGCTTTGCTAAATGATTTATCATATTGGCAATAAACATTTGCAGCACAAGCTATAATGGTTTCAGGGGAGTTTATAGTGGGATATGCTGAGAATACATATGAGAAACACCACCAACAGACAAAAAAAAAATCCATTATCTTAAGTTGCTAAGCCAACCAGAAGCATTTTTTTCCTGTGTCGACATCATTCTTTTTTTTTTTTTTTCTAGAAAATAAGCAAGTGCATCACAAATATTTTCTTTAACCAACAAAAATATCTAAAAGCAAGCAAATGCAATTATTTAGATGCAGGTCTCTCCACATCACATCTGTTATTCCTCAGTATGGATACAAGCTTCAAATTTGGGATGATATTTCATGCTGTACGTGATGGAAAACAGTGAGTCACAGATGGAGCTTCCCTGCATGAACTCTCTATTCCCCTTTGATTTTTGGTCAGCATTTTCAGCATAAAGGGGAATGGATGAACTTTGTGGGCTCTGAAGTTCTGCAGACTGTGCACCTTTGTGTGTGAACAAGAGAGGCAGAGGGGAATGTGCTAGGGACTACAAGGATCTATAAAACTACTTCATCATATATAGTGCCAGAGAAAAATAATTCATATTTCATCATTCCTCTGAGCATTCCAAAAGGAATGTGAAATGGTGGTCCTATATTCAATGTGTCATTCTTATCTAAAGTTCTTTTATGCTATGTTTGCATAGACTGTTTTTTGTTTGATTTGGTTTATATGAACATAAATTACTTCAAAAGGAAGTAAAACAGTTTGTTCCCCAGTAGCGGGCTGTGTAAGGTGCTACTGAAACCAAAAGGAAATTACCAGTGCTTTGATAAAATATTGCAAACAGATTTCTTGTTCTACATCTCAGATCAGACATTGGATTAATTCCTGGAAGAAGTGGTGTCAGAATGTTTTTCGTCTTCTTTTCTTCCCTCTTGCCTTCTTTCCACCCTTCCAGCCAGGGGAAATCCCCTGCAATAACAAGTTGTCCAGAAAGGTATAGTAACCTTCTGCTCCAGTGACCCTAAATATTTATTTTAAGGAAAAATTAGATCTTTTAGATCACAGGGTCACACCAGAAACTAATTCCATCTCTATCCAGACATCAAAAATTTATCCTCCCATAAAACACGAAGTCAAAGTTCAACGAGGGCTAATTGATGCATCTTAAGCACTAACAATCTGCAAGTAATCCATAGATCAGAAGCAAAAACCAGAATCAATACAAAAGTTCAGTTAAAATAATAAGTACATTTGAAAATATTATACTTTCAGAGAAGATTTATTAATAGGAAAAGGGGGGAAAAATCATCATACAGATTATCCACTACAAATTATTTGAATTATGAATTTGCTTAACTGTGCAACTTCTCAGAAGCACAACAGCAGTTTTTTAATACACATGGACACCCATTTCTCTTGAATGTATCATCATTATTTTTATTATTCTTTTTATTAAGATACACAAGCTACTGGCCTTGCTCACTTTTTAAGATAATGACAATACTCTTGCATACCTAAAAGGTACAGAAGTACTGCCATGCTGTCTACGCATGTGAAATCCACACCATCAGCATGAAGAATAACTGCCCGATTACCATCCAGAAGGATATGGAGAGAAAAGGACAGAGGGGAAAGATGATGAAGTCTCAATCCTTTTAAATTAAGTTCACAGTCTGATACAATCCCACACCTCCTGCAGATGATTTGTATTCTAGGTCCTATGAAATTAAAACAGTTCTCTTCACATCAGGTGAAGAGATTTGATTCTAATAAAACAGCATCATGGAGAAAAGGCCAATGACATATTTTAAGAAATCAAACCCTATTATTTCAGTAAGCAGCATTAAAAACAGCCTTTGATCTTACAGACCTGGTTTAATTTTAATTATTGCCAGCGTTGGCAAACATCAAAAATGGTGTGCAAGCAAGCATGTGGGAGTGCTCAGAGCCAAACCTCATCTCTTCTTATAAATGTACCAGTAGCCATAAATTGTACAAAGTATACTTGCATTGGCATGCTGTGGGTTTGTGGGAAGGAGAATTGGTAATAGAACCTAATTGTGTATGTTATTTACTCATCTAGTGAAGACTCTGCTCTTTTGCTTAATTTTGGAAAAAGAGCCATTGGGGGCTTACACAACCACTTGCCCTTTGCATATGGAGATGGTATACTGCAGATATATTACAAGAAATAAACCCAGAAGGGAGAAACTTTTTATTTTGCTGTCTTTACAGACAAATTTTGTATTCCCTACTAGTTGTATTTTGAAGTGCAGATGTCTAAGCAATAAAATCATAGAATATCCTGAGTTGGAAGGGACCCACAAGGATTGAGCCCAACTCCTGGTACCACACAGGTCAACCCAAAAATTCAGACCATGTGATTAAGTGCACAGTCCAAGTGCTTCTTAAACTTTGACAGGCTTGGTGCAGTGACTACTTCACTGGGGAGACCATTCCAGTATGGAACAACCCTCACAGTGAAGAGCCTCTTCCTGATGTCTAGCCCAAACTTCTCCTGCCACAGCTTGACACCATTCCCGCAGGTCCTATCACTGGTCACTAAAGAGAACAGATCAGCAGATAATGTAAACTGGTTTAAGTGAAAGGGGATGTTAGGGAAGATACCATCATGAAGGGTACCTTTCTGACTTCCGGGATCAGTCAAGAGGCTGAGCCTCTCTTCCCCCTGCACTGGGATGTCGTGGGGTAGGATTTCAATGCTTGGTTGTACCAAGTGTCTCTATGCACCACTCTTTTCTAGAGTCTCTCAAATATGATCTTTGGCACAACTGACAAAAATACCACTTACTAACATAAATTTAGAAAGTTTACTAAGACTTCATGTATATGATATAATCAAGTTCCTGAATTTCTGGACATCATTTTTCTGTAACTCATCTACTAGAAAACATTTACCTATCCTAACAGACACTACAGATCAAATATTCATTCCAAGTTGAATAATCTAGGTAGCAAATCTGCATTTTTTCATAAATAAAACATGAATTATTCCTCAAGTGACAAGGGACTTAGTCTCACAGTTTTGCTTGAAACCACGTGATCTAGTGTCCAAAATTAAAAATAATAATAATAATTAAAAAAGCTTTTTGAGCCCTAATTTAGTCTAAATCTTTTTTCTTTCTTAGAAATATCTGAATTGTAGAAGATAAAATTCTAAACAGTGTAATTTTTCCCCCAAATAGGTACAAACTTGACATAAAAACAGTTTTGTTACAGCTTTCTACAAACACATCATTGAACTCAGAACTCCTATAAGTAATCCTAGCTGGATTAAAGACAAAATTATTTAGGTTCTTACTTCATTGTGATTTAGAACTCTAGCACCCATCCTGCTTTAAGAATCAAGACCTAGTCTTCCAGCTTTATGGACAGAATGGCAGCTGTATGAGTCATTATGTGCCCTATATATCTCTGATCCAGAAAGTCTTGTGAAACTGGTCTGTTAACAATACAGCCAGCTGGGTTTTCAGACCCAAGCCCAGAGAAAGTCTTCTGGCAATATGCCATTAAAAATTTAAAATATGGAATTAGCGCAGAAGCGCAAGCTACAGTCTCTAAGTGTCAGCTTTTAGGTAAAAAGCAACAGAGTCCACATTCGAAAGTGGTGAAAATGCAGTGTCTCTTTTTTTTTTTTTTTTAATTAGAGGATGATGAATTTTCTAGTACTTTTGAACTGTTGCATTCTAGTGGAGGAAACAATTGTTTTGCTTCTTTTACTTGTTTTTTACGTGTCTAGTTGGTCTTTTTACATCAGCTTTTGAATGCTAGAGATCATTAAATGGACTACTTTGTTTCCAAAAGCTTTCAAATGTACTTACTTTTGGAAGTCTGAGTGGACCATCTGAAAAATCTGAGTGATAAAATGAAATCTGACACAATCCCTTACTACTTTTGAAACTACTACCACTCCAAGTACTCCAATTCTAATGTTTGGCCTGAAAAATGGTTATTTCAAATGTCCCTTTCAGTAAATTACAGCCAGGATGAACAAACAGTTAAGTAATATTATAAAAAATAAAAATTCCTAAGGCTGTTAACATTCAGTCAGAGAGAATCCAACATGGGAATGTTTAATTATCCTAGTTGGAAATTTAATTAGCTGAATCAAAACAAAATAATCATTGCCACTCACACAAACTGTAGATACATAAGCCAGTTTTGTTTCAAATTTGCCAAGATGTTTCAACATTTTCCCCTCACCCCCAAACACTTTTATTATTATTGTTGTTGTTGTTAGAGTGAAGACTCAGATGCTTCAGACTGGGTATAAGAAAATTGGTCAGCCTAAAAGCTATAACAACATTTTTTTTTTTTTTTTTTTTTTACTTTTGGCGAATGGCAAATACATTTTAATCATGCTCAGGAATGTAACCAATATATCCACCATCTTCACGGGTTCCTCTCAGATGCTTTTTCATATCTTTGCCCCAAGCGCATCTCACTTTACTGAGATGACTAAGCAGGAGGTTACTCTAGGCTTCTAGGCTTGACTCACAAAGAGCAGAGAAAGAAGCAACATCCCAGCTGAAGTCAAAGCACAGGCAGAATGAACTGCTTCCTGCAGCTGGTGCCTTCAGGAAACAAAACGTAAAAGATATGTATATATGCTGCCCTATATTTTCTAACATCACTCATCCATCACTCAGTATTAAAAATCCTGTGACACTGATGTGCTTTTGTTAAGTTCCATTTCAAATAGAACTGATTTTAAATAGTCCTCACTTCTGAGATCTTAAGAGCTGAATCCCTTTAAATATCTGAATGCTTTTTAGAGACATGAATATGGCTTATGGTAGTATAACTTCAGAAGTTTATTTTGGAAATAATGACTACTCTATTAATAAAATAGAACAAAGATGAAAGTTAAGTTTTGCCTGTTCTCTTGGAATAAGTTTTAGAGGTTGGTCCTGCTAACACTTCTGCCTTTATCCACACAGATGGAATGAAGTTTTGCAAGCTATACCAGACTTGTGTCCGATGTTAAAAATGTGTTGCACTGCACTTTTCAGGGTTACTGAGTGGTATTTGCCACCTTAAAACTGAAGTTAAACAAAATTTTAACTTGCATAGAATTTCTAACACCTCTACATATCGCCATTGTTGAACTGATTTAAATGTTTAATATTTTTACTCAAAGTTATGCAGTGTTAGTTTCTAGTACATTAAAAAATAATAATAATAAAAAATGACCAAGATACAGATTGAGAATGAGCAGAAATCCTTCCCTAGGTGTATTTAATTGATCGACTAGTTTCTTTCCAAATCATAATCCAAGTTCTGCAGATCTGACTGGAGAATTCACCTAAAGCACAGGCCTGGAATATGCGGTGCTCTAGAATAAATTTATGGGTTCATTTTCATTAATTTAGAGATTTTTTTTTTCTGCACCAATGTTTAACTGCAGGAAAAAAAGTGTGATGTATATAGATCATGGTAATTTTGTTTTAATTAGACTTTCTGCAGATTCTGTCTGTATCCACATTGATTCATTTTCAATATTTGTATCTTATTTTTCCCCAAAACTTAAATACATTCTAAACTGCATAAGTAACTACTTAATTCTTTTCGTTAGCTCATTCGTAATGAAAAAATATTGCTCCATTCCATGCAATTAAATTAGGATCAGTAACCTCCTGGGTTAATAACTGGGAGAGGACAGAAAAAATAGCTTCTGGTTAAAATAAATGCTTGTAATTGTTTCCACTTCCAATCATGATCTGGAAGCATACATAGTAGACTGACTATAGATAATTTTTCCATTCAAATGCTTTTAATCATCTGAAGGCCAAATCTTTACCAACTGCTAATTTAAATAAGATAAAACAAAAAAATAGAGGACATTCTGAACAGATAAATAAGAACAGAAACACTGCAACCAAGTTAGAAAAACGTTTTGTATTTAGGGACAAATGGGGAAATGAAAACATAACCACAGAAAGGTCTTCCCAAAAGCACATTATCAGAGCCTACACAGGCAACCAGTAGCCATGCAGCTGTCTTATGCAAGACCACTGCAGCCCCATCACAGGGATTTAGGGTCTCTCAGAGCCCTAGAAAGGCCAGAAAGATGCAAGAGCTTCCAGCGAGCCACTGACCTGCTTCCAAACAGAAGAAAATTAATTGTGTATATGAAAAATGAAGATATTGTACTACCACACAACAAGGAAAAGAGCACTCACAAATGACGGAACACTAATTCACTGTGAACAGGCAAGATATTACTGTGAGCGTAGGAAGCAAGTTTTTCTGTCCCTGAAGCAGTAGTTTTAGCCAGAGTTATGAAAACGAGGGAAAAGAGTAAAAGCATAGCTAGCAGCAACTGGAAGAAACAAGGAAGTTGCCTACAAGTAATGCTTCTTCTTCAGAAGGACAAATCCTTCTAGCCTCTCTTAATCCAAAGTTTCCTGATGCACACCTAAAGCCTCAAATTGCTTTAAGTAATTGTGCAATAAAAAAAAACTTAAGCCACTTGTAATTGCAAATATTTTTTACGAAATCCAAGTTGCACAGTTGCATTTAATATGCATCTACTGAAATAAGCTAAATTACTAAGTTTTGCATAACATCAAAAGTTGCCATTACTGAAGAGTCTAATAATGTCTTAGGATCCTTCCCCAGCTATTACACGATCATTATTAACACCAAGTTTTCAATTTCTTTAAAAGATGTGTTTTATGAAATAATGTCATAATTAAAAAAATTAAAACTAGTGAATGCCTATATCCAGAAATCCCGACATGTAATGAATTATAACATTAAATTGGTTGTTATAATTCCTGTTTAAATTAATGCTTACACTTACTACTCAGCTCTCAGGCATTTATACACTAATCCTTCATAGCAGTTTCATCAGCTATTTCCAAGCTCAGAGATGATTATGAACAGTTCATTCTGAGCATACAGAAGGACACTTAAAAAAAAAAAAAAAAAAAAAACAACAAACAAACAACACTAATATTATTTTTCCAATTAGTTGGGTTTTTTGTTTGTTTGGTTGGTTTTTTACAATTAGATGTTTTTCTTGTTAATACTATCTTAATAATAACTCATATTTGCTTCTGTCTGTGTGATACTGCTATCTTAAACCTCTTTCAGTTTCTATGCATATATGCAGACACACACAAAGTACAGCAAAGCTCTCACAGATCCTAGCCACCTAAAAAGCATCAGGCCTGCCACTGGCAGCCAACGACCTCTGATCCTACTAACAAACATGCCACCTATTGTCCAAGCCCAAAGTAAGTGTTAAGCAGCCACCTGCACCAGAGTTACTTCAAAAAGAAGTGCTCTAGCACTTCAGAGTACACTCAGATGGTCTAGACAAATGAAGAACAAACTATGAACTACCTGTCTGTAAAATATACTGAATTCGTAAGTGTGGTGTGAATGCCTCCAGCCTGAGTTACTGCCAAATCTAGGGCAGTAATGTGGATGTGAAGATCATGAGTCATTCTTATTAGCACTCCTAGAGAGGTCCTAAGGAAAAAGCTTCCAAGAAAAGCAAGTTATAGGTGAAATTCACTGGGCCTTGTTAAATAAATACTTTTACTTTGAAATCACATTACATTTCCTTGCCCAAATGAAAAACTTCTTACTGCAATTTTAGACTTATTACCAGGCAGCCCTGCAGTAGGTGGCATATAACTGAGCATGCTATTGATGACTGCAGTTGGCGTGTCTTACTGAGTAGTATGTTCTAGGCATATACACAAAACCTCAGATGCAATGCTTTGTTTAGTCTGACTGCACAGGAACATGCAATTGATTATTAGAAAGTTATATACTCTGGATGAATAGTATATTGAAGAATACAGCCAAGCAATTACTGAAAACTGGAGAAGCAATAAATGTTATTAAATTTACAAGAGAATGTCTATGTATTTAATTAGCATTTGACAAGAGTGCTTAAGCAAGGAAGTTATAGCTTTTCAAAATATCAATTAGTATTTTTAGCAATAAATTGTTATCTTATTATCTTGCTATAGTACTTTTGTTAAATACCATTTAAAAGATTGCCATCTTTATAACCAGGATAACGGTGGCAGCTCATTTGGAGAAAGAGCAGCCTACTTCTACACCCACATTTGAGAGCCAGTCATTTCTTTAATTGTAGTTCATCATCTACTGCAACTGCAATCACAACTTGTCTTTTTCAGAATGAATTCCTTGCATGCATTTTTCATCTTCACACAAACTGATGCAGAGAATGCTACTTACATGAAATCAAGTTACAAGTACATAGACAGTATTTGCTGCTTCTTTGATTATTAATATTTCTTGAATTCTCAGAATGGTAAATGGCAGGATGTAAGGCATGCCTGAGTGCTAGGATTATGCCCAGCGCTTATTGTTCCTCATTCTTTTTAACAGAGAGCTCCGTTAGCCAACTTATTAAACTGAATGGCCTAAATTGGAATATTGTGTCATCATTCTATTAAATATGCTTATAACTTGATCTCTCCCATTGGACTAGCATGTACAAATAAACAGGATGCAAAGGTGAGGGAAAAGCTTATAAAGAAAACCCTAAGTATTTCGACATAAATCCCTACTGCTTGCTAGTAATAATTTCACTTCTAGACCTTAAAATTTTCACTTTTTCTTTGTGTATTTCACAGGATTTCCCAATGATTTCTAGCTTATCAATGGTCCCAGTGGTACATGTACAGTAACTTGAAGTACTTGAAGTATTTCCACAGATAGCAACTACCATTGAATCCTCAACTACATTTTTTCAGGAAATGAATCTGAAGGAAACATAAGATAATTGACACATCCTTGGACTTGAGTAGGTAAAACAATCCTCAGTGATGAAAGTCAACAAACATCAATTTGGTGATCTAGCAATTCCTTTGGCAATATTGCTTTAAAATGTTGCAACTGTAAAAGTGGGTGAAAATAGTTCCAAACACATCTGAGGTCATTTCCGCAGAGATAACCAACACCCCTGTAAAAGAAAAATATTCATGGCACTGAAGAATAAGTAATCTTGGAAGGACATTTTTAGCTACATCACTAATTCCAGCACAAAAGCTAAGTAGACCTTAATTAAGAGCAGTCTAGAATAATTTAGCAGTTCCTAAACTGTCTGCTTTTCCCATTATCAGTGCTGTTTTCTGCTGTATCCCCATTTAACAAAAGGATTGAGGAGGAGGTTAGTTTTGCCTGAGGTAAGGGGCGAGGAGGACTGAGAAAAGTATCGAGAACACCATTTCCTCGCTAACAAAGTCACAAGTTCGATCCTCTCTCCATTGCAGTTAGACACAGTCTTGCACAATGTGAGAGAGGAGGTGGTGTCATTTACACATTTGCAGAACGTTGCTTTGGAAATGGAAAAAGCTGGCAATTCTTTGACTGAAAAACAGACCCAGACTTGAGCACTGAATACAGAATAACATCACTACATTGTCTCATTTGCTTCCAACTGAGCAATTTAGTTTAGACTACAGACATGGTTAGCAGGCATACTAATTACGAGGAGATGGAATGCAACAACTCACTGACAATCCTGAATGAACAGAAAAATGCCTTCAGGATGGCAGAGTGCAGTGAATTTCTTACAAGCCCCAACAAATAGCAATAGTCAAATCTAATAGCTTGGTGAAGAACATGAAAACAGACGAGAGATAAACATAGGGAGTGATTAAGATCCACCTGCTAATTACAGTGCTGTATTTACTTTATCTGTTTTAAATAGCTTACCTTTTAATTTCCATATTTAATTTTTCTTGCTATGCAGAAAAAAATGGGAAGAGGTAGAAGAATACAAGCTGCTGTTTCCAAACCATACATTTAGTCTATGACTCCTTTAGTGGTTTTCTCCTTGTTCCTTACATAGATTGCTTTCATGCTCTCTTATACCTTTAAATGCTTCACTATGCTCTGTAAATCTTCTATATCCATTCTATCTTCTCTATCCTTCTATTTGTAAGGAATCAGAATAAACTCTGCCAGTTGTGCTCAGCAGCTTTTTCATTTCTTTGCCTTGAGATCCATCTAGCACAATGAGTAGCAGACCAACCACAAGAGCATTCAGGTTTCAGAAGCTTCATAGGCTTCTGTGGGAAATTGATAATTGATGAAATCAATGGCTAGTCACGAGATCACTATCAAGGACCTGCATTCTAACTCATCTCAGAGTCGTTAGATGCATTCCTGATGGCTCTCTATCTAGCAGCAATGTCTCCAGCTCAGAATCTACTGTCAGTCCATCTGTTCCCAGCACTCTAGCCTGCATCCTAAGCCTCCCTTCTCTGCACCTGAAGTGCATGGTCCTTCTCCAGAAGCATACAATTCAATTCTTTGGAAAAAACAGCTGTGAGCAAGTAGCCATAGATGAGCTGCACAAAGAATTTATAATCTCTAAAATAATAATGCTTTTGATAAAAACAATTTCCTGAATGTAGTTTCCTTTCCTCTGGTCCTTCATGCCCTTGGCAATTCATGCAGACCATTTGTATTCAGAAAGCCAGGTTTCTGAAACTCCTGGACTAACTCACCTTGAGCTGATGGAAGTCACTGAGAAGCGTGAGGGATTGACCTCCTGCTCTTTCATCATCTTTGAGGCTCTCCCATCACGCGCTGCCCCAGTCACTCTCCTCGCACCACAGGCCCTGCCAGGTGACCTTGTTGCCAAGGTAACCTCTTCTCTCTTCTCTGACAATTCCATTTAGCTCGGGAAGAGCTGGGTTATTGTCTCAGATGTTCATATTAAAATAGAAGACCATCTGCATATAATGACCTCTCTCATTTGGGTTTTGTTCTCATTTCATCCCAACCTGAAGTGAACAGACACCAAAGACGGTAAAAGCTCACGCATCCAAAATAAAGTTAGCAGTTTAGCAGGGTTGGATACAGTTCACTGGGAAGAATGCATTAATTCTTCATGCATCAGAGAATTCACATTGCCAGAGGACCACTCTGGTAAATGGGGAGGGCAATAAACCTCTTCCCAAGATATGCCATGTTGCAAACTGATTAAGTGGCATAGAACTAATTACAACATATTATGCTTCCCAGGTCATTCAGAGCAGGAACGTCTAAAGGAGTAACATTCACTAATTGATGATTGTTTCAGGCTACCAGGTTTAAAATAATATAAGTAGAAAATAAGGGCCTACAAATGCATCTCACACCCATTAGCTTTAAGGTGTCCGTAACAGCACCTTTCTTCCCTTTCTGATACGCCACCTCCATGCACGCCCAGCCATATCATAGAAATTCCTCTCACATGGGCATTGCTGCCCTGAAAGGTCTGCCCTGAAAGGTCTAACAACTAAGTCACTTCTGATTTAGCCTACCTCTGTAGCCAATGAAGAGATGGCAACACCAAAGAAACATAGCAAACTGCCTCCTGAAGACATGTATTTCTTTCTGTTAAAAAGACAAAAAAGCTGGTACACAGACTAGACTTCAAAGTTTCAGATGCTAAACTTCGGTGAGATCACACTTCAATCATTAGAAAACAAGCAAGTACAACTTCAGGACAGGCCTCACCTGGACAAGAGAAGATCATGGCAATAAAAAAAAAAAAGGACAAATGTTTGATAAAAGACAAAATGCTTTTTTTTTTTTTTTTTTTTTTTTTGTCAAATGCTTTGACAAAAGAAGAAGAAAGTTGTTCTTGCAGACTACCCAACATGGAACACAAAAATATTCCAAAACTATGAAAGGAGAGTTAGGTTATAAGTCAAAACAGCTATGCAATGAAATGGATTTTCCAGTGGGATCCACAGACTTGGAGGTTTTTAGGTGTCTTACATTTAATTGAGCCTACTTTGCTGCAGAATTGTATCATCAGGGAGGTTTCACCTTCCATTCTTTGATTCTGAGGAGTCCCCCCACTCTCCCTGCAACTGCTAACACTTCTCATTTGAATGTGTACGCCAAGTGATTATTTCAAGCAGGTCAACATGCCTAACTGAAGTTCCAGATATGAACAGGCAAGGGACTTGCTGATCATTTGTCACTCTGAAAATCAACGCTTTGTAAACACAAAGTGAAATTCCACTGTTTTCTACTAAATGAAACTCCACTCATTGTAAAGAGTAATCCCCAAAAGTCTTTTCTACAATACCATACTTTCCAAATAAGAACATACATGTCAAAGGGAATGAAGTAGCAATAAACCCTACAGCAGTAGAGAAATCCAAATGCCTTTATTAGATTTAATAACTTTTGTGTATCAACAAATGAAAACTAAACAGAAAGTGTCATTTTAATTGATTGTTGAAACGCTTCTGGTATTGATATTTAAAAATATATATAGCTTATATTTTATTAGTATTTGGTCAGTTGTCATCTGCTGAAGTGAAGACATATAGACAGTCCTAAAGCACCATACTTTGACCTTTTCAAAGTTTTCAAATTTTAGTTGTTGGACATTCCTTTTATTTCCTCTGTAACCTTAATATTCTGCGAGCAATAGAGAAATGGAATGGCTGCCTACTCCAAACAAATGCGCTGTAAAGGTTAAAGTAGTGTAAGAGATTGCTCCTGTTCTTTTGCTGTCATTTGCAAACAATACTGGAAGCTATGACTGTAAGGTGCTACTCAGTTGAGAAGAACTAATGGTAATAAGGAGTGGCAGAATTTCCATTCTTTTTCATAACATGAGCTTTAAATGTAAAGTTTGTTCTTAGCAACCTATTAATGCATGCAATAGGTTATAAGTAGTCCAGTCAATGCCCATGCAGTGCTTGAATACATAGTTTAAAACTTTTTTTCAAGTGCCAAATGTTTAGGTAAACATCAGCTCCTGTAAGTGTAATACAACATTATCACAGTATCACCAAGTGAATGTTGCTCTGTGGTCTTACAAACCAGCATACATTTCAGTATGAAACTGAATCAGGACCTAAACGTTCTCTTTATATTTCTTATACACCTATTAACTTTTCTTTGATTGCATTACTGGGAAAAGGGGGATTAAATTCCCACTGAAAGCTTAAAGCGTGTCTTGAATTGTTAAAAGCTTGAAACAGGGCTAAGCAGTACATTCCTTTCTTGTGCCGTTACATATTCCTACAGAGGAAGAAAGAGCTGTAATCCATTACAAATTTAAAAAAAAAAAAAAAAAAAAAAAGACCTGAAGATTTCTAACAACATTTAAAAATACTTATTGACTCAAAAGAAATCAACTGCTGTTAATGACTACTTCTAGTTATACACAGATATATATATTTCTCACGGTATTTATTTATTATAAAGCAAAATAAATAGGATATCAGCTCTCACTTTCCCATCAAAATGGAAAGAAACCATAAACAAAAAGTAACTTGTTCATTTTAAAAATACACTTGAAGATGGAGCAGAGTGGCCTGCAATAATTGGTGACAAATAGCGAGTTTCACCAAGCACAAGTCAAGAATTTCTCCAAGTCTGCTGTCCCGTACCTCTTGCGTACCGTTACAGGCAGAGCCATGCAGCAGGTGACACACATCACTTTAGCAGAGCCAATTCACTCTTAGGCCAACGGTGTTTCAGCAGTGCAGTGGTGCAAATTGCAGTTTCATTACAATAACCTAACCTCGTGGCCAATATTCAAGTCTCATTACTAATGCAAAAAAGTCCTATGCAAAAATGTCCTAACTACCACTCCACCCTCTGGCGCTGTTTTGGGGCGGACATCCCCTCCTGCTCCGGCGGGACCACAGGAAGGTTTCCTATTACACCTTTTTCTTCCCATGCTCTGCTTCTTTCCCACCGGATCCGGGGATCACAGGCGGTGGCTGCCACACACAACCCCCCAGGACTGGCCGCCCTTTCCCAGCTCCAAGGCCAAGGAGTCCATGGGCACAGCAAAGCAAGCCCAAAGCAGCTGAGGCCAGCAAAAGCCCAGGCAGCTCCTGGGGCCCTGCCAGCCACAGCAACACAGGGCAAAGGAAATGGCAAATGTCCCCTTTAGTCCTATCATCAACTGACAAAGACAAAAATCCCATTCATTGAATGAAGATGCAACTTCCCTTTTCCTCCCATGGAAACTCACTTTGTAGTTAAATGTTTAGAGGCTGTTTGCACTTGGTGTTTACATGCAGGTACAAAAACTTCAGCTTGAACACATATACGGAATTGGGCATAACATGAAGCTCTAATAAAGCACTGTTTCCCTCCAAATTTCTCAAAGCTAACAGAGAAATCCTTCTAGAAAAATAAATAACCAAGTCATATAATTTTGCTCAGGGTTCTAAGATCTTTCCTTGACTGATTGCATCCTAAGGGTGAGTACAGTGAACAAAAAAATAGCAACTAAGAGGGACTTAGAGGGTTGCTTTGTATTCTTAGTAGAACTAAAGTTATTTGCAGCTAGCCCAAAACTTACTTTGCAGATAATCTGAAACCTGCTGAAGCTAAGAGGCTATGCTCTATCCTATGCAAAGTTTTTAGCAAACCATTTCAAACCTCTTCGGACTAACTGGAAAGCTGATGAGCCTTGAAACTACCTCTTTATTTTTCCATGGGGATCTTTTTATCTATCTAAGAAATATACCTAAATTAAGAAAGGCTTGGCTGTAGCTCTTGGCAAACAGAGGATAACTGGGATGAAAAGTAACATAGGGATTTCCTCCTGGTTTCAAGCTCATTTTAGACCTTGGCTCCTAAATCTCTTCTTTAATTTATTTACTGTACAAGGCTCCTCAAAATTATTTTGAGCTGCAAGTTAAACTGTCAGACAGCCCACCCTGGAATTCAAGGTGAAATGACTGAAAATGCAATATGCAGGGTCTACAGAGGAAGGTGCTGCTGCAGCATATATATACTCTAACAGTTACCATTTGCTACTTTCACCAGTTGAAATTTGAATAGCAGTTTAATCACAACAGCTTGAACCACAGACTGTGTCCAAATATTTTGTCAGCATCTTGTATTCTGTGCAGAACCCCCAGTGCTGCAACAAAGGTATTATACTTTCATTTAGTAAAATTAAATCTGACTTAGGTGTATATCCAACAGAGCAGCAATCAGTTTTGTCAGCTGAAGGCAGGAGTACCCCACAAGTTTTTTCAGCGTTTCCAGCTAAGTTGTATGTGTTAAGAATGTTTATTGCTGCTCACACCTAATAAGTCTTGCATAACTTCCCCTGGGGGACTTGGGATCATTGCTATCATCCAGAGGTTCAGACAAAATCTAAAATATCCAAAAAAAGTCATTTACTTGCAGCACAAATGTTTTTCATTTTCAAATTAATGTTATGTAGTCAAAAACTGAACAAGATACACATGCTGAGCATTAATAATCCTTACAGAATTGTACCATCAACATTCCATTTTAATATAAACTAGCATTCAATTAGAATATTTAGCAAAACAGTCATTTATTTCCAGAGGGTAAATACAAGTGGAAACCTGCCCATCTCACGTTGTTCAACAGCCTTAATATCACAGAATCACAGAAGAGCTGATGTTGGAAGTGACCTCTAGAGGTCAACTGGTCCAACCCCCTGCTTAAGCTGGGCTGCCTAGAGGAGGTTGCCCAGAACCATTGGATGACTTTCCACTATCTCCAAGGAGGGACACTCCACAATATCTCCAGGAAACTTGTTCCATTGCTTAGTCCCCTTCACAGTGAAAGTGCTTCCTGATGTTCAGACAGAATGCCTCACATCTCAGTTTGTGCCCATTGCCTCTTGTCCTCTCACAGGGCACTACTGAAAAGAGCCTGGCTCCTTCTTCTTTGCATCCCCTCCCCTTCAGGTATTTAGAGACATGTTTAATACACCCTTTCTCCTCCCCCCTCCCTGCCTCCTCTTCTCAAAGCTGGAGTACTAGCCCTCAGATTTTCCATGTAAGAAAGATTTTCTAGTCCCTTTATCATTTCCACAGCCCTTTACTGGACTCTCTTCAGTAGCTCCACCTCTCTCTTGCCCTGGGGAGCCCAGAAGCACTCACAGGTGTGGCCTCACAAGGGCTGAGGGCTAAGCAGAGGGAAAGGATCACCTCTCTTAACCTGCTGGCAACACTTTACCTAATGTAGCCCAGGATACCATTAGTGACAAGAGCACATTTCTGACCCATGTTCAGCTTGGTGTACCACCCAGGTTCTTTCCTGCAGGGTCAGGTGCGGTCCAACTGGGCAGCTCCCAGCACGTACTGGGGCCTGGGGTTGTTCCGGGTGCAGGACTTTGCACTTATTTTTGAACTTCCCGTAGCTCCTACTAGGTCATTTAAGACATACTAAACTTCATTCACATTTTTTTCTTAGATGCTAGCAGCAAATGTTTTTATTCTCCTCATTAGTTAGAGAAAGCTAGCAATCTGATAAAGGAAGACTGACATGCACTGTCCAAACTGAAAACTGAAAGAAAATATAAACAGTAATATAAACACCAGGAGGTCTGTCACTCACTTGGGAAGACAAACATAGCCTCCCAAAAGCTTTTCTAATCAAAGAAACTTATACTGATGTGCATACAGTTAATCAAAACACACACATTTGTTTTCTGCTCCAGATAAGAAGCCCATCATGGATGTTCTTGGCTTCGCAAACTGATTTGTATAATTTACTTATATATGAAGTGAACAGCAAGAGTTTTTACTGCAGCAAGGCCCACTTTGGACCATGTTTTTACCTCTGTTACTCACATTTGGCCACCAATATAGAGGTCCGTCATCCTCATTCACAGACCTCACAGTGGAATTTCAACAGTGTTATGCAATTACTACACAATGCTCACACAGCACCGGTATCAGCTTTCCTACAGTACTTTTTCAATGCAGAGCTACAGACTGAATACACTGAGATAATGTAGGGAGTAGGAGTACATGACATGGATTGTGCTGCTGTTATCTCCTAAAATACAGTTAAAGGATTCACAACCTTTGAGACAAAGTAAAAACAACACAGGAGTTTGTTCACAAACAAGGTTGTATATCACTTCTGAAGCAGTGATTTTTAAGTAAAAAAATAAAAAATATATAAAAAAAAAAAAATCACAAGATGGACTTGTGCATGATAACAGATACCGCAAGTGATGTTTGGATTGACAGGAAAGTACAAAGACAGATCTATAATGTAAAATAGTAGCCAGGACCTACTCTGCACTGTGATTTGAGAGGCCAGATATGAAGAAGGAACCAGAGAGAGTTGTTACACAATGACTATTCATAAAAACAGATTTTGGATGTTCTTTCAGTCTGTAGGTAATTCTTGCTAACAAAGTTCACTCCCTTACTTGCACTTTACTTGTGAGATCGTAAGTGCTAGTTACCATCAAAGCAAGTTCTCAGTTGCTTTAATGAATGTTTTGAGAGTGTTCTACTGTATTTGGACAGTAAGCAGTAAGTGCAATAACAAATAACTTCCTGCTCTGCTTCTGACCTGGTGTTGAACATCTTTCATGGAATAGATGAAAAACAGCATTACTTCAGTAATATTGATGCTTCCATTCTGCTTCTATCCAGTGTGATATACAGAAGCACATATGCGGGCTACACATATCTGTGAACATGGAACAACTCTGGTATGTCAGACTTTTTGTGCAGCTTCACAAATATTTCTGCAGTTCTATACTTCTCAGAAGCATAGGACTCACTTAGAATGTGCTTCGCGCAAAAATGGCAGACCAACGTTCTGAAATGTAAGGGATATACTGCACATAAGCAGGTCACTGGACCAGCACACTCAGTATGCTGGTCAATGAATGCTTGCCAAAGCCACCCATTACTGTGCTGCGTGCTCTGTAGAGCTGTTCTGCACACACAAGTGTGTGAAGGACAGCAGGGATGCCATGATGTCTGCCTGTCCATTGAGACTTCTGGCTCAAAGTTACAGCAAACTTCCTCTTCTGAAAAGGAATCTGACCTTGCTTTAAAGGTTGTATATACACTGCAAGACCACTTTTTAAGACCATAGCTTATTTTGTAATTTTTGTCTCAATAGCTCTCTAAAAATTCCTATGCCAAGACTTAAAAATGCAGACACCTTTAAATGTTTCAATAGATAGCAGAAGAATAGTATGAGTGTCTTTCTTTAAATACGCCTATTATTATACACTAGCCGTATCTGTTTCACACCAGTATGTATAAGGTACTTAAAAACAGACTTGGATTAAAAAGCTAAAATGGCAGTTCTTTATTATTATCCTTCGTATTTGTCACCATGTCTTTCATCCTTTTGTATTCTGATAATCCAAATCTTTAAATCCTTCCAGAACTCATTTGGGGTTTGGGTTTAAGATAGATTTAGTTCAACAGAAATGTTAACTTTCATCCGTTAAATCTATGCTCTCATTTATACATGAAATAAAACTTATTTTAAAATGTATGTAATTATAAAAAGTGTTTTAATGAATGATGAAAAGTACAGCATTGTGTAAACAGATTTCACAATACAGCCCAAAGAGACAATATAAAACTGTTGCTCCACTAATAAATCTTTCAAATATGTCTTAAATGAGAACTAATAAAGTTAAACTACATTAAGTAAAAATCACCTCTATTATATACTAGAAAATAATTGGGTGATTAACCACCTGAAATATAATGCAGTTAAACTGTTGGTTGTGGTGCCAAAAGACTACATATGTGCAAAGAGTTAATGCTGTGAACAGCCTGGCCTTACCTGAACAAGGAGCTCTGCTAAACTTAGCTTAAGTATGTTTATTTCTTTGGCATTCTGCAAATGAAAGTGAGTTTTTGAAGTAAAACAACAGCTTAAAGAGAAGAAAGAACAATCCAAAGGGAGTTAAAAGATTATTGTTAGTCTGTATTATTTAATTAATAAGAAAAGCCTCATTGCTTATACAGGTGAAAGTGTAATGCAGACACCCAAGTCCCTTCATCCTCAGCATGCCACTGAGCTCTGTAGCTGCTCATTGTTTAGCCTGAAGAAGAGGAAGCCCAGGGGAGTCCATATTGCTCTCTACAACTTTCTGAAAAGAAGTTGTGTGGAGCTGGGGGTCAGCCTCTTCTCACAGCTAACTAGCAATGCAGCTAGAGGCAATGGCCTCAAGTTGCACAAGGGGAGGCTTAGACTGGAAATTAAGAGAAATTTCTTCTCAAAAAGAGTAGTCTGGCACTGGAACAGGTTGCCTAGGGAGGTGGTGGAGTCACTGTCCCTTGGAGTGTTCAAAGAAAGATTGGACTTGGTGCTTAGGCACATGGTTTAGTGGGTGATACTGGTGGTATCAGGGTAGTTGGATGATATTGGAGGTCTTTTCCTTAATGATTCTACCATTCCCCATCAGCTAAGGCAGAACCAGCAGGGAACACCTCTTCCTGCTCACACTGGGCCTCACAGGGGATGTTTTCATGGTTTCTTACCAAGCTCTGCTTCCTACTTCCCTCCCACTGGATCCTTCTGGGCCCTTCCCACAGCACAGTGGGTGCCCACAAGCCCTCCCCCAGCCTCAGCCAGCCATCATGCCCTGATAAAACGGTGCCACCAGCCCATTCCCAGCCCTGGCAGTCACCGAGCTGAAGCTACAGCCGGGGAGCCCACAGGCATGAGGCCGCTGGACACAGAGAAACCAGGACCAGGTAGTGCAGGCCCACAGCAGCCCAGCCAGCTCCCAGGGCCTGGCACTATCACATGGCTGTGTTTGTATGGGCCTCTACTAGCAACAGGGAAAAAAGCTCCCCTTTGCACCCAAACCCCAAATATTTAGCTGTAGCAGCCTGTCCTCAGTCTCATCTACAGAGCTAGGAGTCAGTTTTGCTGAACTTTTAATCCTTGGCTTCTGTCTAGAAACCACTGACAGCAATGCCACACACCTTTAATTGCAAAGATGAAAAAATCAGAAAAACAATCAGTCTCTACTGCACATGATGAAAATCCTCTGGTATAATAAGTCGAATTTTCAATGTTTTGCAAGGAAAAGCCCCAAAATTACAAAGATCTGCAGGAAATCAAACCCAGAAAATAGAGTTGCTTATTTTCAGCTCTTGAAAGGGACACTGCAACAAAAAGTGTGTGTTTACAAAGGTTTATGGTCTATAATAGTGGAACAAGTTACCAAATTGTAGTTGTAGTTTCTTTTAAACAGGACTCTCCTTGTGTATCCAGGGCACCTGCTAGCAACTAAACTAGCTTTTCCAAAGGCACATTGCACATTTTCAGATCACCAGTGGTATCTGAGCACTTACATATCTTTTGTGAATCTGAAAGACTTGCACAGTATTGAAAACTAAAACATCCTGGTCTCTGTGCTCACATAACCACTACAATAGTGCTGTGGAGACTGTGTGTGCAGCTGCATGCATACCCACACAGAAGCAGACCCCGAACCTCAGACCTGAGTTTTGGTTTTGAAATAAGGCAGCCTGCAAGATAAACATTTTACAAGGATCTCCCCAAAGAGCCTATGGAAATACTCCAAGGCTTCAAAATGAAATTTAATACAAGAGATTGGAGTCTTTTTACTAAAAAAAAAAAAATAATAAAAAGCCACTGACAAAATGACAATAGAGCTATCAGCATGTAGGCAATAATTCTGCTGCTGACTAAAATTGAAGTAGGTCAAGAAAGAATAGAGAATAAGGGCAATGCATAAGTCTTATTCATATCTGGATAAAACAAAACATTACTTAGCACAGCTGGAAATAGACTTTGATGTAAGATTACAAGAAGCACAAGGAGAAGTTGAAGATTTCATAGTTACCCCGCAGTTAGTAGTAATGGAAGGTGAAATGAGAGCCATCTGGATGGGTTTCTACTCCACTGCAGAATGGGCACTACTGATTTATCTCATTGAAAAAATTGGGCTTAACTAGTTTCTAATAAGAAAGGGTTCACTGATTTACTTTCTGTATTTTAATTTTTCCACTAATTATGAGGTGCCACAACCCTCTGAGGCAGAACAAGAAATCCAACTTATCTAGAAAATGAAGCAAAAGAACAATGAGAAATGACGTGGCAAAACTCGGAGGACATGAAGATATGATATAACCCTGTAACCAATAGGGCAGCACCACTATTGTAAATGCCAGTACTTACATACTGAACAATTACACGTGCAGAGAAATGCTTGTATTTCTTATGACCATTGTCTAGGCAAAGTTTAACACAATTGCCATATTACTACAAGCCACCTTCTGGTGTAGCATTTGTGAAGCAAACAATTCCATGATACACAAAAACCTTCAGAGCCTCCCTGTTTTTTTGTTTTGTTTTCCTGCAGATGTATTAGGTAACTGTGGGGAGTTGAGCAACTGTTCACAATCTTTTTCTTTGTCTCTTTCTTGAGCACAATAGCAAATGTCACACTGCCTAAACACAACTATTTGAAAAGCATGGTCACAACTGAAAACCAGCTGAGGCCTATAACCAACACACAAATCTTATTTGGTAGTTAAGTTTAGGTAGAGTGCTGCTAACCAGTCAAATACCAAGTTAGACAGAGGTTGCATCTTCCAACTCACTTTTCCTGTATCTTAAGATTTACCATTTATCTTTAAACCCTGAAGACAACAGATTACAAGTCAATTATTTTGTCTTGCTGAGGATATATCCAAAAAACGTTTGAAAAATGCATCTCACCAAGTGTGGTGAATACCTGAGCCCATAGCCTTGACTCAGACTAACTTCATGTCTCAGGGTTTTTGCACAGTGTCTTGAACATATTAGTAGCTTTCCAGAAGTGGACATATCTTCAGTTTGTACCTCTCAGAGTTCAAGGTGCTGAACATAAACTGTTCTGCGCAACGTGAACACTTTTATTGGCTTAACAGCAGTCATAAAAGTATGTTTGCATAAGAAGTTATGATACCTGAGTCAGTGTGTAGTGAATGAAAGTAACTTATTTCAAGTTAGCTGCTCACAAAAAATTCACCTTGTCTGTGGGATGGTCAAAGACACTCCACTAAAAACTCAGTGACACTAAAGCTTGTAGATCCAGTATACTGATACCATGATAATGTGACTTGGAACAGACACAGAGCAAAGTACAAGGTCCTATGACAGCTAACCAAGGCATTCCAGACTACAAGACCTACAAGAGCCATCTTTTTACCACCAACAGAGTAAAATATTCAAACTCCAGAGCATTGCAGTGTCTGCAGATTAGCTACAGACACAAGGCATCACTACTGGACTGATTTTTACCAAACTGCCCAGTTAGACTCCCCATGATCTTGGAAATGAAAGTCAGTTGCTCTATCAGAATCATTTCCTGCAGGCTGCTTTTTTAGGCCCTTTTATTAATAATGGCATGTAGCTCTTCATGACATATTGGCTCCCAGAAAACCCACTTCGGTTTACTTTGTCACCATGAGTTATGAAATAAATTCCCAGGTCCTATCAACTCAGTTGTTTTCAGCTTACAATTTTAGGTTTACTGCTCTGTCACAGTAAGGCAGCATTTTATTCCAAAAGTGCTAATAAGCCATTTTTCCAGGAGATTACCTACCGAATTTCAGTTTGCCAGAGTTGTGCTTATTTTTTTCTGCATTATTACCATTATAGAATAAGCCTCTGTGGAAGATTTAAAAATAGAGATCCCAGTAAGGAAAAAAACAAACAAGCAAACAAAAAACCTCTTATTGACATGTATTTGAGGGAGAAAATACAGAACAGAAGCCAACTGCAGGTTAGATACCTAAATACCTCTGAGGAAATGATGCATAATCAAGAAGCATTGGCCAAGACCAAGATTAGCCTGGAAACCACTTATGAAAAGGCCAGGAAGCAAAACCTCTGTTGGGTCTGGAGGACTGAAGATGCCA
The DNA here is from genome assembly GCF_964035555.1 of Netta rufina. Taxonomy (NCBI): domain Eukaryota; kingdom Metazoa; phylum Chordata; class Aves; order Anseriformes; family Anatidae; genus Netta; species Netta rufina. The sequence continues at coordinate 27,346,608 of NC_140131.1, read as the reverse complement.
AAGAGGGAACAGCCATACTTCTGACAACAAACTAGTAGACACTGACAAAGAGAAAAAAAAAAAAAAAAAAAGGCAAAAAAAAAAAAACACCCACACAAAACAGACAACCCAGAATTTACATAGAAAGGGCATGAAGCATTTCAATGGGACCATCATAGGTTGCTAGCATACTATATTATATATACACACACAATGGATTCTTGACTGTTTTTTTCTTCTCTTCTTTGCTACCATGAGCCTACAACATATGTCTTCCACTCTGTCAAATGTCATGTAATACCTTTTAACTTACACCCACTGTCTGATCTTTCCTACTGCCATCTCCTTTCTGCCAGCAGAACAGTATGGTTTGATCATGTCTCTTGGAACCCATTAATGCCACTTTCTCATTTCCCAGAGAGTATTTCTGAAGAATGACAGTGAGGTACTCCTTCCCTTCAAATGCTGCATGCTTTTGCCTATGGTGTGCTCAAAGCCACTTTACTGCAAATCAAACACCAAATTTAAGAACTGCATGCAGCATTTTAGCATTACGGAACAGAGAAATAGCCTAAGCATATGTTGATTTGGTTCAGACTGAATCTTGACACACAGATTTTCAGCTTAAATAACAAAATTTTAATAAGAAAGACTGAAAACACTTAATCCTTTTTTTCACAAGTAGAGTTACACTGGATAGCTTGTAGCTGCAAACCCTCTGGTTGAATTTAACAGGTTAAAAATATTCACCTAATTGAGCAATCAGCTGAGCATTACATGTGTTAATAGCAACACTTAAGATCAAACTTACAAAGCTGACAGCACCCTGTTGCACCCAGACACAGTAGCATGTAAAATACAATGAGAAGATAAGTGTGCATTTTACACAGAACTACTCTAGAGCAGCAGGGAGATTGCAAACTGTAATTCAAAACTTGGCAAGCACCAGAATTAAGGCTACCTGCAAACCTAGAAACATAGTTAAGAGCCAATTTAAACAAAACAACAAGTTAATTTAGTCACAGTGGTCTTAATTTACCTTCAGGGCTGGTCAGTTCACAGGAGTTTAGAAAGTATAATTATGATTACAGAAGAAGGAAACCATTACACAGACTGGTATGTCAGGCTTACCTACCAGCTACCGAATTAAAGATCAATTGAATGGTATAGGCTTTAAAAATTTTAAAGAAATAAGGCACAAGTAAGGCAATGTTACATGAAACTTACCTATAACTAGCTTGTGATCCAGCATTGCTGCCTTAGGAGTCTCCACTCTATGCTATGCCATGGCATATTTAGTTATATATCATACATACATACATATATATATACATATACATATTTAGCGTTTGGCCTCCCTTGACGGAAGAGGAAGAAAGTCAGGAAGCCATCTAAAGATTTCAAAAGTAACATTGTTTATAAGGCACCCAGTCTCATCACCTTTTTAAAAAATAGAGCCATGCTAAGTTGTAACATCAGTCATTTGAACATTTAGTTAGGTTTATTCTGTATTACAAGATGTGTTATGTGGAATTTAGTATCGATGTTACCTTCCATAGCAGTATAGCCTGTTATTAATTTAAATTTTCCAAGAAAACCAAAAAACAGAATGGGATAATTACAAAATTGAAAAGAAAAAAAAAACTCACTAAATTTATGTGGCATACTTGTAAGAAAAGTGAATTACATATGGAAGCATGTTCATTCTAGACCTTTGTAGACAAATCTACAAGTTTATATTCTACTCCTTAACTTGATTTTTTTTTAAGGCACAATTACCTTTCAGGAAGAAGAAATCTGATTTGGAGTATATAATCATGTAATAAAAGAATTTTTGCAGTAACATAGCTACATGATCATTTTAAAACTCTCTATCAATGTTAACAATAAAGAACAGTAATTGCTGTTAACAGTCTTGAGATACGGCCCATCTTCCTTTACAATAAGCAGATATATGGAAGCAGGCCTTTGGCAAGTGGTTTTGTTGTTGTTGAGCCAGAAAAGAAATATCTATTGTGAAGTTCTGTATGAAAATTTGTAAGTCTGCTTTACAAACGCTCTGCAGGTTTCACTGTTGTCAGCCCTTATATCACTGACCCTAAAGGTATGACAAAAAGCCCACTCAAATAGAGAAACCGTATTTATGAAATGGACACACAAAAGAATTCAGTTTGTGCAGTTGTATTCTCACTAAGAAAAAGATGACATATATTCCTGAGGCAATTACACTAAAGCCGACTGTTGGAATTACACTTCCCCAAACAGTAGAAATACTGTCTGAAATACATATGTACATGAAAAGAGCCATTCTAACCATGATTTCATCATGCAAACTTTCACCACCTTCCTGAAGCCAAGGCAAAAAAAGAATTGACATAAAAAAGTCTCCATCAGCTGCCACTACAGGATTATTGAAGCTTTTAAATATGATGTTGTGGGAAATGCATCATACATTCAGAAAAGCAGGGGGAAGAGGAGGCAGGTAGAGAAGAGCACTGATAACTAAACCAGCTATTAGCTGGATTATCTGACAGGTGTTTGTTCTTACCCAGCTGGGTATTATTTAGTCCTGACTCAGTGAGCCTGAAATGCTTTAGAGACACCTCAGGGAGTCAAGCTCCCTACTGTTAAAATGACAGTGACTCAGTAAATGGGTTCCTTATGTACACGCCAGCATACTTTGCATTTGCCTGCATGATTACACTTTAATACCTAAAAAAAATAAAAAAAAAAAAAATGCCCTTTTACTGCAAATATGTTAGGCTCAAAAGCTTTCATGTTTACATCTAGACAATAAATGGAAGATATGAATAATCCAAGTAACCAAAACCACTCATTGCTATTTGGGCTACCAGTTTCACTGGTGGCCAAGAAGTGCATTTGAATCTTTTACAGTACTGAGAAACAAGTACAACCCACACAGCAACATCAAGGAACCATGACTGAACATTATCCAGAAATTATGTGCAAGATTGCAAGGAGTATAGGTCTAATCTTTAGTAAGATTTTTTAGGTAGATTGAGGGTCTTCACACAATGAACCCATAGGAGGAAGGAGAAAAAAATCACAACTAAAGAACTAATATCTGTTTATAATGTAAGTTACTTAGTTTCAAGAGAACATGATTCCCCCTTTCTCCATCCACCCTAAAATATAATTGAGTTCACATTTACCACTCCACCTCCAGTCCATATTGAAGTAATCTCAAACCAAAAAATTTCAGTTTCCTCACAATTACGCTACTTAAATCTTAGAATGCTGCTAATTTCTGAGTAATGATTCCCCTTTAACACATTTTTCATATAATTCAAGATGTTTTAAGATGCATGCCCTCTGTATGAAACTCATTATGTCAACAAACATTCCCCACCACTTCCATAAAAAGTAGGTGGGGAGGAGGGTGAGAAGAGATGTCTGATTCTTCAGATGGATGCTGAAACCCAGCCACATAGTATCTAGCAAAGATCAGAGTAACTGGCAGCTTGGCCCATCACATCACTTTACATGCTTCAAACACCTCAGCTCACCCACTGAAGGCCAAAGCTGGCATCGGTTTTACTTTCCTTAAACATTTCTGTTTCAGAGGAATTATGAAAATAATATAGATAATACCTCATCTATTAGCAACAAATCTACTACAGCTATTAACAAAGGAACGCACCATGGGATTGATTTAATGGATAAATGGGGAGACAACACTTGACATCAAAGCAATGCAATTAAACGTTGGGCAACAACAAACCAGATAAGAGGTGAGAGCACAAACCATTGTTTAAGGTTAGAATAACAATGATTCTAATAATAAAAAATAAGTATATAAATGTGGTTATAATGAGATAGATGGTTGTGTTTGATTTATTTATTTTTAAAGTTTACCTGTTCAAAAAATTTGCATCTACTTGAGTTATTCTGTTTCCTAAGGATTCTTCACACGTATGTTGTCCTGTAAAGCCAGGCCAGATGCTGAAGCTATTTCGTTTCTAAACAAGGCATCTATTTTTACTTTTCTGCAAATGACTATCAAGTAGGATATCTGGAAAAGAATTTGTTTTTCATTTTGAGAGCAAGCCTCAGCAAACACGCATGTAAAACTGACAGACAGCTTATGACTTTCTTGACTCCAATAATTACTGGAATTGGAATCCAAGTCTGACTTTGCAGAGAATATAAAAAAGCTATAACAAAATGCCAGCAGAAAAAAAGCTTAGCTTGCTGCAGACATATGCGGATTACCTATCTGTGAGAGATAAACAGTGTAACAGAGACTGTATTAAACCTGGTGAAACAAAGGATTCTGAAGAAAGTTATCATAACCTCTCTACCCATTTTCACATGCTTTAAAGCATGTAACTTTTATACACAAAAGTCAGGTAGCATCAGCACTATGAGGTTTGTGCATATACTGTGATTAAAAAGTTTAGAGAGCCTTTTGAAATGCAGTTCTTAAGGAGCAGAATAAAAGCAATCAATATTCTTACAGTATTTCAAAGAATATTATGTGCAAGTTTTTAGGGAATGGCTCACATTTTCTGAGACATGGTATTGTAGCATTGATTCTGATTGTATACTAATTTCACACAAATAAAACAATGAATCATGTTCTCAGCTCAAATAAATTGGTGTAGCTCCACTAAAATTAGTAGACTTAAATCAGTTTATATGAAGTGATTGTCTGCTTCTTCATAAACTTTGTGAAGTTGTTTTTGCAAGCAGTATTTTTTTAATTTTTTTTTTTTTTCGCCTTGGCAGGTGTGAAGTTAACTGGGACCCACTGTAGATTAACACCCAGCAGCAGCAACAAGCAACTAGGCATTAAAGACTTGCAGGAACAAAATAATAGCAATGCTTATTGTTGCACAAGCAGCAATGAATTCAGCTGGGCAGCTAATTGCATTTAAGTAACTGACTGGTTAACTAACCAAAAAATCTGGATCAAATTCCCTTTTATTCATGTCAGTGCAAATTAATAGGAATTTCACTGTAGTGAGTGGTGATACACTGATGTATTGACAGGACTATCAGGCACTGACAAATACCTTTGTGTAATTACTGTCTACAAAATGATGCAGCAGCAAACTGCTTATATGTTCTTGATACACTTGAGTAAAATGCAGAATAATCTTTTTGCATCACAGTTATGTAGCATAATTCCCAAATTCCACTTTCTTTACGTCCTACCCATGATTGGGTAAAGCAGTATTACAACCTTGAATTGTCTAATATAGTTCAATTGATTAAGACAGGGCAACATGATCTATAATGCTTTTGTACTATTGACCTTCAGTGTGGGTAATCGTTTTTGCTGTCAAAAATTGACTATCTCGCAATTGACTGAGACAGAGTAATATGATCTTTAACCTAGAATAAAGAATCCCCTACAATAAAAAAAACACTGATAATACAGCACATTTGGAGGATGAGGGGCTTAAATATCAACATATACTTGTTTTGTACTGCAAATCAAGTTTGGTGGACATAAACTAGGAGCACAACTGATAACCAGAATGAGCAAACAACTGATGCAGGTGTATTTCTAAACCTGGACACTAAGATTGTTGTCTATATACTTGCATGAATATACTGCCAGTGTAAGAAACTAATCAACAAAGCATCACGCACATGACTGCAAGAAAATATTACCAAATTACTCAGAATTCTGCCAGTGATGGTCTCATTATTTATTGCCATTTCAACGGCTAAGATAAACAGGTCATTAAAGTTAGTGGGTATGTCGTTTATTCACTGTATATGACTAAAGTGTTCTTTCTAAAAGCACTGCTACAGACACAATATGTCTCTAATAACATAGCCTGTGAAGATTATCTCTACAGTGGCATTAAGTTAGTTATGTCACTGCGTTCACTGAATACTAGGCATTGCCTAACTACAAATAATATAAACGTCATCTCTTTTAACAGGAGTCTTTGAAGATGTACCGTAGAATTTAAAAGGAATGAGAAAATATAAAATAGTATTCCATGGACATTGAAAGATAACTTTAAAGTTACAAGAATACACTTTCATAAATATAGCAAGATCTTGCAGTATACAATATGGTATTTCTCTTTTTTGGCTACAGATTTGAAAGGCTACAGTAGTTGCTCTGGGGTGGAGGGAAAGAGCTCTATCCATTAACATCTTTCTGCAGTAGTATAGAACAGACCCTCTAATGACAATGATTTACTCCACACAGAAGACAACAGTCAAACTCACAAAGTAGAAGGCTTAAGATAAATTATATGTGTGTGTGTGTGTGCGCGCGCGCGTATGTATATGTATGTATGTATGTATATAAAAATAAAATGTTTGGAACCAGGCCAAATATATGTATTTATTTTATATATATATATTTGGCCTGGTTCCAAACATTTTGTGTTATTTATCACTAATTCTTATTCAATATACCCTGAGCCCTGAGAGGAGAATAACCACCTTATTTGCATTTATGCAATTATGCATTTTAAAAAACAATAAAAATTGACAGTGAAAAGTATTTCTTCAATTTCCAAAGTAGCCCTCAGCTTAAAAAAAAAAAAAAAAAAAAGAAATTTTGCAAGGAATGTATTGTGCCAATCACCTGCTTGCACATTTTGCACATTATGCTTGAAGTGCAGGGCACATGTTTTCAACCAGGAGATGAGTAGGTGTCTTCCCTCTTGGTCTGTACAAGTCTTACACTAAGGAATAAGAAGAAATTAATAATACAAAAAAGTTTGGATAGACTTCAAAAACTCATACTGTCTCGGTGGCAATGATACTTTCAATTGAAACGCACCCAATTTCTGACTATGATGTCACCTCGCTTTTTCTTATGGATGACAATCTGATATGCTGATTGTCCACTGTAAAATGAATTATGAAAAGCTGACCAAAAAATAAATAAATAAATAAATAATTCTGTGTTATATATGGGACACATGGGGCATTGCTGAAGGGAAGTTGTGGGGAAAAAAAGGTATTACTGTTTCCAACATGGAAAAGTTTTATTTGCTTTTCCATTTTCTGTTAATAAAGACTGTTTCAAAAGCTAAGCAATTCTAGCTCTTCCTTTTAGAAATATTTTATGACCATCTTTCTAATAGTATCCCTTACCTGTAAAACAGTTCAGAAAGTGACATCACAAGAGCAAGTCAACAATATTCCCTTCTCTTCCTCCCTTTTAAGACACAATACATTATTTCCTGCACATCAGTTACACTTCACATTTTAAAATAAAGAAATCAACTGGCCTACGATTCCATTGAGAAATCCCAACACAGAATATCTAGTAGCAGAATATCTATTATAAATCTCATACTCTATATCAATACTAGTGAAAATACAATAAAGAAAGAGAATGATCATTCCCTCAGTTACAATCTTGTTTAGTGATTATCTGCTGTAACAATGTAAAATTAGTAAAGCATTATGAGCCAAGTTTTATACTTTTATATTCTATACAGATTAGACATGAGGCAGTCCTAGATTGACTCTTTCTACAATAGTGTAGATTTTTAGCATAATGTAGTAACATTAACTTAATAAAATCAAACTTCAAAAATCTAAACCTGAAAAGTCTTTACTGCACTGATTTCAGGTTAAAGATTAATTTTGATTGCCTCTCCTGTAAGAAGATACTACTTCCCCAAAAGATATTCATTTCCTGAGTTCAAAAAAAGGAGACAGATTTCAAATAGTGTTTGAAGTTTGAGTAAAAGGTAACAACAGTAACTCAAGCAGCATCATTACAATGACAAAGTCATCAGCACTAGAAAAAAATTAAGAGGTGGCAGTCACACTCAGCCAGAAGGATATAATAGCTATGATGAATATTGGCAGACGGAAGAACTTCTGTAATCAGTGACACTGGATTGAAGCAACAGCAGTGGAAAACAGATACTTCCACATGAAAAGAGTGGAAATTGGAAAGCAAGCACACTGGATGAAACAGGAAAGGTCACGATAAACAAGAGTTTTATCTGGAAGAAAAAAAAAATCAAAACAAGATAGTTAAAAACTCAAACTTAAACAAGAGCAGTGATAACATCTTGTCAAAAACTAATTTGAGGAAAAAAGAAGCCAGGAAAAATAAGGTCACCTCAGAAACAATGGCCTACAATACATCCAGTTGATTCAGTCAGAGAAATTAACCTTTCAAAAGAATCTGCACTAGAAAAAAAAAAAACAAAAAAAAAAAAACAGGTAATTTATATCAACAAGGAACCATATTTGATTTATAATGAATAATATAACCATCTTTCATGCAATAGTTTTACACTCTCATCAAAGATTTTTTTCCTCACAACAGACTAATCAGATTTCACAGAAGAGTAAGGATAGTATAAAAATCAAACCAGTGAGGTGTACCCTACTCAGTAGCTAACTCACATACTGTCACTTCGACATGTAGGGTTAAACAAGATAAGGCCAAAGGAAATCATTTTCAACATCAGGTACCACGAGCATCAAGCGTCGGTGCATTCTTACATTAGAGAAGCAGGACGAACTGACCATAAACTAAGAATAAACATGAGAAGATAAATCATAGATATGTTCAGATCTGAAATACTGCATGACCAGTTCTACCTTTCAAGACTTCTAATGCCATTTTTCCTGAAGTTTTTAAAAAACTGAATATTTTTAAACACGTTAGCCATTAAAAAAAAAAAAAAAAAAGCATAATAAGTTGTATGTAAGATGCCCATGCCCAAGAAACTGAGTATTAACATCCTCTTAATCAATACAGAAGTTGCAAACATACTTGGTATGCACATGCACACAGATTGTACACAGGACTCTACTGAAAGAGATCATCAATATGACTGACTATGTCACATATAATATGACTGACTATGCCACTCCTTCCCATCCTGAGAATTTGCATTTGATTTGCAAATCAAGCCATGGCACTAACCTCTGCTGGTTGCACAGTATCTCACTGTGGGGGAGTGAGTGGTATTTCACAAATGCCATCATGACTACCCCATATAAGGATGCAAAACAAAATTATATAGCTGAAAGGTCCTGCAACAGCTCAACTATACTTATAAACAAATCCAAGTATTTTCTAAATGCAAATAATTCTGAAAAGCAGCACTGTAGGTTTTAACACACTGTAAATGTCATTATATGCCAATCAAAGGAAGTCACAGGTCTGAGTCAGGATCATGTCATATTAGACAATTATGGGATTTTTGCTCATTTATCATGAGCATAATGAATGGGGGTCCCCATTCATTAACATCTCCTCCAGAGAAACTCGGTTTTGATATTTTTGAAGCTGTTATTTCAATTATGTTAAAATGAAATTAAAAAGAAGTAAGGATTATAAGTTTATGCAAGTGGGAACAGAGTTTATTCTTAAACACTTAAAGAAAGGTTCTAGTTACAGAAATTTTTATGTGAAGTTTATGCACTGGGTAGTCAGTGCAGAAACGTAAAGCAACGTAGCAGGAACACACATTACAGAATGGCCAAAATCTTGCTTGCTGGCAAGTGTGAAATTATTGCCCTTTCTTTTCCCACAAAGGTCTTCCTGAGTATCTCTATACATGCCAACTATAGAATACACATTGTGACTAGATGAAACCAAATACTGAGCTGCACGTTTGCTATTTTCAAAGGTAAGCAGTGCATGCATCGGCAACACGCATGTCAAGACAGACAAGATGGAGAAAGTGACTACAGCAGAAAGCCTTCCAAATGCAGTGATGGAGGGCTGTAATAGTGACAACAAACATAAATCTTTTGAAAAGAAAAGAACACACCCCTACCATACATGAACTTCCATAACTGCATTTTGATTTTAGTGTTGTATTAGCCTGACATTGTATTTGGCTAGAATGAGTTTGTACTATTTTCATCTTGAAGACTAAAGCTGAGAAATTTGAGTACTTCATCTCTGTGGAAGTAACAAACCTGAGCAGTGCAGGCAGTAGCTCACCTGACACCCTTTAAAAGTAGCACATAAAGTAGCATATGCACTTGTACAACTGCAGTTTCAAAGCCATGATTTATGTACTTTACAAGTGAAATTAATGATATCATCTCCCGCTATGCACTGGCGTATTAAACACTCTGCAGTAGTATTTCATGACGCGCAGCATATATGACAGAGGCTAGAAGTATATTACACACATGAATGTAACTGCTTGTAAATCACTTCACCATGGTACAGCTTTATGTCATTCCAGCTAGAAATAACCTACACAACACGACCACCACTTCTGAGGAAAATAATTCACAAGTGATAAAAATATTGCAGCATTCTACAATATTTTACTTCACTCATTATCAGGTTCTTATGAAAAGCTAGCATACAACCTAGTTAACTGCAAAGAAAGGGCCTCTATGGGTTCAGCTAACCTCACGAGACTTAGGTCTTGCAAATGGCTACCAGGGACCAGTTATCAGATGGTATGATTTGCAAGAAGAACCTGGATTAAAAGCCCAGAGTAGCTGTGAATTGTTTCAATTGGGGAGATAACATGCAGGACATTCTTCTCCAAAAATAAGGATATGAAAAGCACTAGAAGACACAATAAACAAAACAGTCTCAACTTCTCCCTTTCTGCTCAAACCAAAGGCACTCACAATGCACAACCAGGCTATGGGTCAGCAGGGCACGCATTGCCAGGAACTATGCCAGATGGGTTGATACTACAGGCTACAAAGCTACAGAAAATTAAAATTCATTCTGTACAGAAAATGAAACTTCAACTTACCATAGTGTTACTCTATCACAGCACATAGGCATTTCACAACACATATCAGGCATATCCCAGCACATAGGCAACTGAATTGCATTCAGGCATCAGAGCATGAAGGCAGCCAGGTTCTCTTTCTGCTTCAATCAAGGACTGAATCACTAAAATCTGTGTTATGGCAGAGTGCCCTCCCCATGCCTGGGCCACAAAACAAAAATCACCAAGTAGGTTGCATCTCAAGGTGTGTATCAGCTACCCACAAGTAAAGGCAAGACCCATGCCTGCACATCCAAAAGGAATCTCAGCCATTTTGGAGAAGTGGGGAAAAAAAAAAAAAAAAAAAAAAAAAGTCTAATTGTTTTTACTCAGATACAATGCACGAAAACAGATTACTTAGAGTATTTCAAGATACAACACTTCATTGTTTTGTTGCTGTCAGAACCACAGAATACATTTCTTCAGTAAATAGCTTCTGGGACTACAGGCTGGTTTGTTTTCTACAGCAGTACCACCGAGATTTAACAGGGAAAGAAGACAAAATTACCACGCTTCATTTCAAATTTGAGAGGATCTTATAAATTTTCTGACTCATTTAGATCTTCTATAGAAATGAACTTCAAAAACATTTCATAACAGGATACTTGGAGCTATCAAATGGAGAAAATTGTTAATTCCCATCCTAGTGTATGCATGGAGAATTGCTCAGCACAGAGGACTGCAGTTACTACAGTGTCAGAAACTCCAAGAATGCGGGGGGGAGGGACGGATTAATTTCCAGGAACAAAAGGTTTTCAATATTCTTCCATATCCCCATATAAACTTCTTCAGACCAAAGTGAGGTGGACAACACTTGTCATTTCACTGATGTTTTGTCTGCTGTGCTGCCCCAGTAAAAGGTCCTTGGAAGGAGAAAGGAGGAGATAATTTTTAGCTAGTTTTTGATACTGCAGTGCATCTTATACTCATCTTACCCAGTTCTACTGCTGGCCCAGGTGGAAAAAAAAAATAAAATTGATCTGAAACCCAGCTGGAGCGGAGACTGAAGTTTTAAAAAGCTTTTACTGCTTGATCCCTTGCTGCTACCACTGCTTCAAAGCTTGGGAAAACCTAGGGAGAATCTAATAAAACAGAATCAAGCCTCTTGAGATGAATGTCTTATGTTTTCTTTTACCAATTGTCCTTTGAAATTCCTTGATGGATGGCATCAGTGGCATAACAGATACGTGGCAGGTGAGAGTGAAAGGCAAAAGAACTATTTACTGTTCTACGCACATAACATGTGACAAAGGGATGAATATCCCTGTAACAGTGCAGCTATAACCATTTATTTGAGCACTATTAAACCTTGCTGAACATATTTTACATTTATATAAGCATCTCTTTTATGACGCATTGCTAAATGCTTGCTTAATAAAAAAATAAATTAAAAGTTAATAATGAAACAATTTCTTTCTAATTTCCCATTCATTTCAAGTTTAAGGATACTCATATATGTATAGCTAATTCATTTTCAATGCATAAATGTGACAGCACATTTAATGCTGAAGAAAAATAACAGGATCACTTAATAACCAATATTTACATGATACAATTAGTGTTGTAACCCTAAATCATCACAGGTTTAAGGTCAGATCCCAGGAAATTGGTATCAGGATAGATTCATCATAGAGCCTGTTTGATTCACAATCCAGTATCAAGCCCACAGAGATTATTCTGAGAACCTTTCCAAACCCCTCAAGTATTTTCTTCTGAGATAGGAGACATTTTCCTGAAAATTTCATTCAGTCTATGTTACTATTGTGAGAAAACTTTTGCATCTAGTTAAATAAGGAAAACAGTTGAATTTATTGACTGGATGTCAAAGATGTTTAAAAAATCATTTTTGAATGTCAAATGGTCTTTCATTTCTCCACCTTGAGATTCCTGTCTCTATTCTTTCTCTATATTTCATGTCTACTTGTTCTTTCAACCCCCTTGGAGTGCAGCCAGGCTCTACAGCCTACAGTATGAATATGCCTGCTATATTCCTGTTTGATCTTCTTCCCTTGATGTGTCAGTTTCTTTGTGGCCTGCCTACTTGTCAAACCATTTTCACTCTTCAAAACTTTTTATGAATTTTTAAAAAGCAGTGCAGATCTCAGGACATTTGATGAATTTTTCAAGAGCTAATCACACGCAAATATCACAAATATTGCTGTTTATGTGTTTAGCAACAAACATTTATTTACAAATTTCTGCACTTAAACCAGCCAGATAGCAACAAAATGTATTGAAAATACACTGAGTGACAGGTAAACAAGAGAATACATTCCTCTTTTAGCTTTAATAGGAGTAGCTGTTTGTTAAAAAAGGGAAAAACAGAGAGAAGCAGCAATTAACAGTATCAATGTACTGTTGATACTGTTGATACTGTATATAAAGCGGTGAAGGATAAAATCTCAACTAATATAAAAGAACATAAAAGAGATACAAAAGAAGAAATTATGAGCCATCTTCACTTAAAATACATAATTTAGAAAATTATATAGTAGTCCAATTGCTTTAAACATGAGGTGGCTTTATCTAGAAAACTAAAGGTTTCTTATCAGCCTTAGTGATGTGGTGCACTTGATATAGGTAATGTAGTTAATCCATCCATATGCATCCATAATGCTTGGATCAACAAATAACAAATTTCCATTTACTAATAGCTGTAAGACATTATTGATACTGTTTCTGAAAGTTATTACACTTTTCAGATGATCAAAATTACATGTGTTACAAGTGAGATCCTCATACAACCAAGTTGGATGTTGATCATCAAAAATAGTGTTCCCTGTGTCCAATGGGTAATTCCCTGGAATGTTATAACAAAGAATTTCTAATCTTTAGACAGGAAACAATTTAAAATATTATACAAGTGAGATTAAAAATAATGTTGTTGCACTTTTAAATCAGAGTCAGAACCACCATCAGACAAGATGTATCGAATACTCTAAGCTAAAATAACTCACTTTGCCCTTTCCCAGTGAAGGCTGCATAAAGTATACCTAACTGAAATGCTCAACATAAAAAAAGTATAGCGAAGACCTGCTTAAGGCAGTATTTTCAGTGCTTTAAGACTGCTAAAAGAAGAGTAAGTAAACATATGAAAAACACACATACAGTAAGTTGCACTAAAACAGTTTTTCATATACAGAATAGCCCAGCCAGGAAATTCCTTGTCACTAAGATATCATGACAGGGTGATACCCCCTGTCATGTGTTCACTCTCAGACTAGCTCTCACAATTTTGCTATGTATTAATTTGTCTGGTCCACTTTACAAACCACTCTGATACCTGTATGTCTAGGGATCAGATTTTCAAAGGTATTTAAGTGACTGGTTTCCATGGAATAGATATAAAACCAAGTGTAAAGATTTTTTTCCAACAAAACAACCAACTAACATCTACTTTCACATCCTGTCAGAGGCAATGGTCTCAGACTTATATTTCAGAACAAAATGAAGAATGATTAATTCAAATAATTATTAGTTCAATTGTCACAAACCACAACTTGAGCAGACAGCTCAAGACAGGCAATCAGTTCTTTCAAACACAAAGAAACATCATAAGTAAACAACCATGAGTTTTACTTTAGTTATATTTTTACTAATAATAATAATAATAATAATTTTAAAAAGTGGTTTACACCATATTTAAAACAAGTGAAATGTGTCAGGAATCCAGAGAGGATACATGAAAAACAGAGGATATGGCAAACTGTTAAACTGTTATGGCAAACTGTTAATGCACACTGGTAAGCCATTACTGAATTATTCCTTCATGACTCCAGGGATTTTACTTCCTTGCTTATGAGTTTAAACTGAGTTACTTTTAACAGGATTTATACAGTCAACAATAAAATTGACTCAAATTGTTCTGTTCTGTATTTAGGAGGAAGGTGTTCACCTACATCTACATTGGCTTAAAGCATTCAGAAACTGCTGAAGGAATAGAGCAGACATGCTGGCCATCAATATGACGAAGAAGCAGAAATGAGAAAAGTATATATTAGAATATAAATTGAATGTACATTATCAATGGAAAGAGTCACAATAGAAGATGAAGGACACAGGAATTGTGGGAGCAACTAAGAATATGATTACTTATTCCTAGTATTGTGAACTAGCCTTCTCCATTTTTCCAACCTTTAAAGCATTTGTTCATTTTTGTGAAGTAAGAAAATATAAAGCTTCCACATAGGTATCAAATACTTATCAAGTGTCTTATCAAGAAATGGAAAGAGTTGGCATTTGAATGAAAGACAAATCTGAAATGTCTTCATCTAACTCAGCTTAAAAATTAACTGAATTTTAGCTCATATTAAAATAAATAAATAAATAATAATCTAGATCCTAAGAATTAGGAAATTAATTTTAGCTACCTGAATTCCAGGACATTCATTAGCCTTGCTTATTGGCAAATAATTTTACTGGAATTCTATAGTAGTGTTTCATACCATCAGTAAAATTATATTTAATATCTAGCTCCCTTTTTGTTTTGCCCATTACCATAGTTTCTATGTGCCAACTACACAATTAAACCTAATAATATCCTTTAAAAAGCTTAATATTTCCTTGCCATGGTGCTCTTGGCAGAGACAACGTATTGCAGTGGAACGTTTGCTACCTTTAAAATGACAACGGCAAGAAATCAAGCATATCAAATGCCTCAGAGATGCATGGGATGTGTAAATAGGGACTACACATATTTAAGCCATTTTCTCAAAGGAGATCATTTTTGTTGTCAGTCTTACAGGAACAATGATGGCAGGTCATTAAGGGATAAAAACGTCATGAAAGAATTGAATCCTGCACCAACTGACAGAAATGTCAAGACTGAATTTCATTCATTTTGGTAGTAGCCCTCCTTATAATGAAAGATTTTTCTCCCTCTCTCATGCCTTGTGCTATGTAAACATCAGTATACAAATACACACTTGTAAACAATTTGCAAACGGAGTTGCTCTTACATAAAAAAAAAAAAAAAAAAAAACCCTCTGAATTATTTGCATTAGTTATTTATTCCAGAGCACAATATTCTAGTATTGATCAAGCAGGATGAGATCAATTGACTGTCGTCATATCTTTGAAAGTTGTAATCTACAATATAGCTGGTTTCAAGCTGTGGATGTCAATACAACACAACTACATACTGTTTAGACATAAGCAACTAAACTGAAAAATCCTGCAGATGGTAGGTTATGTCTTGTCACGTTGTATTTTTAGAATATTTAATTTTATTTCATAAATCAACATGTTCTGCGGTTACTGTCATTATTTGTATTGCTATTACACAGATATGAGGAGCACTATACAAACAGGTACTATTTACCTTTCTGCCACCTACACACAGCCAGACACAAAACATGTAGACTTCTAGCTACTAGCTGATTTCCAGGTTTTGCACTGAATAGGCATAAGAGCCTACACACTGTTGTAAATCAGGGCCAGAGTATACACAACTGTGATCAAATACACAGGAATAAAATTGGTATGTTGCCACTGGACTATAACAGAAAGAAGATTGTCTTTTCTGTTTTGGTCATTACTGCTTTTACAGAGGAGGCAAGGCATTTACTAATTGGATGGAGAGACTGCAGAGAGACGACCTAGAAGGCTGAAGTATGCAACTAAAGGAAAAAAAAATTAAGTGAGGTGAAAGACACACACACACACACACACACACACACACACACAAAAAAAAAAAAAAAAAAAAAAAAAGGAAAAGAAACCATTATAATAAATGAATACTACATTGGCTTGTTAAAAGAAAACTGAAAATTTTGGATTTTTTTTTTGGTAAATATATTATTTTCCCTAGATACATATGCACATACCTATAAACAAAGAAGAGAGAAAGGGGACATTTCCATAGGCTTATATAAAGAATTCAGTATTACTATATTACTGAATTTTGGGTGCAAAGGTAGATAAGAATAAAAACCCAGTACACATGAATATTGATTTTTTCCTACTTCCAACCATCTTTTTGTTATCTTTTTTTTCCAGCCATGAACTGTGAAAAACAAGCCTATATACCTATACATATATACACTCTCATATACCATGCACATAAATTAAATCTTAATGTAGCATATCAAAACAACCCACTGTGAATAAGCTGTAGAATGTAGTTTTAAATTATTACAGTATTATGCTCCGTCTGAGCTGAGTACTGGACACCTTGCTAACAAAATAAAAAATGTGTATATTATTGCAAGGAAAACATAGAAACATTTCCATTTGCTTTCACAATGATTTTATAATGGGAAGAAAAGTAATAGTTGTGTACCATTATGGTGTAGATATTAAAGATACAAGTTTCAAAAATGTTACATAAACATTAAAGTTAGTTTACAAACTGTAGTCAAAATGCTATGTTGCGACCTGGATAGGGATGTAGGGATGGATAGGTCCCGGTAGACTAAAAGCTGGCAAATGTTGTGCCGATTTTCAAGAAGGGTCAGAAAGAAGACCCTAGCAATTACAGGCCTGTCAGTCTCACGTCAGTGCCTGGTAAAATCATGGAGAAGATGGTTCTCGAACTTATTGAGGCGCACCTGGGGGACAAAGCAGTCATTGGTCCCAGCCAGCATGGGTTTGTGAAGGGTAGGTCCTGCCTAACTAACCTGATTTCCTTTTATGATAAGATCACCCGTATGGTGGACCAAGGGAAACCAGCTGATGTGATTTTTTTGGACTTCAGCAAGGCTTTTGACACGGTTTCCCATAGGATCCTACTGGACAAAATGTCCACCATACAGCTAAATAAAAACATCATACGATGGGTGAGCAATTGGCTAACGGGCAGGGCCCAAAGGGTTATGGTAAATGGGGCTGCGTCAGGCTGGCGGGCGGTCACCAGTGGGGTCCCTCAAGGCTCCATTTTAGGGCCGGTACTTTTCAATATTTTTATAAACGATCTGGATGTAGGAATAGAAGGTATTTTGAGCAAGTTTGCTGATGGCACCAAACTTGGAGGAGTTGTGGACTCGAATGAGGGTGGAAAGGCCTTGCAGAGGGATCTGGATAGGTTGGAGAGCTGGGCGATCACCAACCGCATGAAGTTCAATAAGAGCAAGTGCCGGGTCCTGCACCTGGGACGGGGAAACCCTGGCTGCACGTACAGACTGGGCGATGAGACGCTGGAGAGCAGCCTCACAGAGAGGGATCTGGGGGTCGTGGTAGACAGCAAGTTGAATATGAGCCAGCAGTGTGCCCTGGCAGCCAGGAGGGCCAACCGTGTCCTGGGGTGCATCAAGCACGGCATCGCTAGTAGGTCAAGGGAGGTGATTGTCCCGCTCTACTCTGCGCTGGTGCGGCCTCACCTCGAGTACTGTGTGCAGTTCTGGGCACCACAGTATAAAAAGGACATGAAACTGTTGGAAAGTGTCCAGAGGAGGGCTACGAAGATGGTGAAAGGCCTGGAGGGGAAGACGTACAAAGAACGGCTGAGGTCACTGGGCCTGTTCAGCCTGGAGAAGAGGAGGCTGAGGGGAGACCTCATCACAGTCTACAACTTCCTCGTAAGGGGGTGTCGAGAGGCAGGAGACCTTTTCTCCATTAACACCAGTGACAGGACCCGCGGGAACGGGGTTAAGCTGAGGCAGGGGAAATTTAGGCTTGACGTCAGGAGGGGGTTCTTCACAGAGAGGGTGGTTGCACACTGGAACAGGCTCCCCAGGGAAGTGGTCACTGCACCGAGCCTGTCTGAATTTAAGAAGAGATTGGACTGTGCACTTAGTCACATGGTCTGAACTTTTGGGTAGACCTGTGCGGTGTCAAGAGTTGGACTTGATGATCCTTAAGGGTCCCTTCCAACTCAGGATATTCTATGATTCTATGATTCTATGTGTCAGGTCTTTGGATTCTATTTGTTTGGAAAACAGAAAACACGATTATTATTATTATTGTACTTGGGCAAACAGAATGAAAGAGGAAAAGCTTCTATGGAAAGAAAGTCCTTGGGGATTTTAAATCTTTTTATTTTGTTAATCCAGAATGCATACTGGATGAATCTGTGCTTATGTGAATATTAATGAAAGGTTTCTAAAGATAATAACCAAAATGAATAATTTTGATTCAAATAATACTAAAGGTAGTATTTTTTCAATATTGATAGACTGGTCTCCCTAGATTACAGTTATTTACCAGTTCTGTGCAGATTTCTCAAAAGTTTCAAATTACTGTTGGAAGTTTGCTCTGTCCTAGCCATCAGAAAAAATGACTTTGCCTTCTTGTTAGTTATGATACCACAAAATCTGGAGAATATCCCTTATGTTGTGAAGCAAACAGTTCACTTACGAAACCAGGAAAAATAAATAAATTTTTAAAAAATCCATCTCTATAGGAAGAAATAATCCAGATGTTAACAGTTCTGCTTCATACATGGGATCTCTGGATATCTGCAGTCATGAAGGGCCACCTGAATAAATGTGGCCAGGATCTTGCTGAGCATTCAGACACAGTTTCTGCAGAAATGTGTACCTCTTGTTATTCTCCTGGTTTCTGCAGAAATCATCATTGTACCATAATACATATTAGCCATCACCGAGCTGATTTAGAGAAGCTGGAACAAGTATGTTGCTCTATGATGAGTTAATCTTAACAAAAGTATTAATGAGGCCTCAGTGAAGTTACCCAAAAGTAAAATCTCATGGTTTAGGAATTAAGAATAAAGAAACAGGAGAGGATGTCCCACAGGTCATTGACTCAAGCTTCCTGCTATCACAGGCTGCACACTAATAGCCCCTTTCAGACAGTGACCAATTCCTATAGCCCCCTTGTTCTGTAGCTGAGCTTCTTGCTCCTGCCACACTGACTGGACCACTGTTCCAGGCCTTCCAGGCTCTAGACTCCCAGACTTCTAAGAGTCATCTTCTAATTTCCAATAAAAGTTTCTAAAACACAGTTTAAAAACATTGGTTTCTAACTTGAAGATGGGTGACCAGAACTAGATTCAGGCTTCTTAATGCCTTCTTAAGAGCAGAGAGTTTCTTTAATGAAACTCACTTATGTTAAGACATCTTAAAACACACTTTTGTTAAGACATCTTCTCAGAATGAGAACAAAGAGGCTATTTTAACTACCACATGAACCTTAGTAGTTGATTAAAAAAGTCAGACACTATTTCCTTGTCTGATTCTGAGAAACAGGAAGGCTAGAGGTCAATCAGTGGATAATGAGTTTCCACTTTGCTTCATTGTAGTCTTTGCAATGTTTTTGTTTTTTTTTTTTTCTACTTTACCTTCCATCTCTGGCTACTTGCTGTACTGATTAAAAGATTCTTCAGAGGCTCACCAGAACTGTCTCTACTTTTGTAGTAAGTTTTGAAATCTTAATTTTAACAGTAGTAGGTTTTTTTAAGTTCAGATTAAAAACATCTTTCTGAGTATTTTTAACCTTCTTAATTTTTCAACTAAATAAGATCCTTTTTAAATCACAGAATTGTAGGGGTTGGAAGAGACCTCCAGAGATCATCGGGTCCAACCTCCCTGCCAAAGCAGGTTCCCTACAGCAGGTTGCACAGGTAGGCAACAGAAAATAATGTAAATAATATAATTGCAAACATTCAATGATAGCCCTGTCTCTAACGTATTATTATTCCTTCCTTATCTCTTTCTAAACATTCCACACTATTAAAGATTACTATTTAACACACTAATTTCATCGTAAAAGCCCTCTTACCTTAAAGTAACAGTCTAGAACGCTTTGTTTTGAATCAGCTATGAATCTGCAGAAGGAATTGGGCTACAACCCTCCTGACATGTATCTCTCTCCTCAAAAAAAATAAAATAAAATAAAATAAAATAAAAAATCAGTAGTCTTACATAGGATCAGAAATGGAATATCAAATCAAGTTACCAACTAGAATACATCTTAATGCCACTTAACTCTACTACGATAGAATTCTACAGCAAACCTGTTGTCTCACTGTCTTTGGATATTTTCTGTCACTGTTACTGTCATTAAACAGGTGATGAAAATAAAAGCAGCATTTGTTATTGTTGTTTGTTTTCTTTTGCAATGACCATCAAACAGACAATACATAATTATGTCAATACACGTGTTTTTATCATATGATTGGTATATAAATCATGCATTGCCTATGTAGCTAAGGCTACATAGGCAATGACCTGAGTTTTAATATGCACTTCTTTTCTGATGTTATAATATAAAAATTCATATTATTCAAGTCATCTCTTTCATAAAGTATCAAATATTACAGAAATTAAAGTAAGGTCCTTGATTAGGTCCTGGTGTCCTTAGACAAAAACAGTTTTAACTGCAGGTAAATTCTGGCCATCACAAATAATGCTAAAGCAAATAAGCACTTCCCAATCTCCCCCCTCCCCCCAATAAGACTATCTATAAATATTTGTATAATGAATTGAGGGAACTTGGAACCCAAGAGAACTGTTGAATGAGATTCTAGTCACAGAGGTCAGGCTCCAGTTCACTGGTCAGTAGCTCAACATACTTTATTTGAAACTCAGCAGCCATTTGGAAACAACAACAACAAAAAAATGTTATTTACTTAGAGATAGGGTTAAACTGTGGTTCTAGTTAAAAATAATAAAATAAAATAAAATAAAATAAAATAAAATAAAATAAAATAAAATAAAATAAAATAAAATAAAATAAAATAAAATAAAATAAAATAAAGCTGCCTGAAAATCTCAAACATTACTCACACCAAAACAATCCCTTTATAATAGATTCTTTTTGTCCAACTATTTTCAGAGGGAAGAAAAAAAAAATGAATGAATTTGTTGTAAATACAGTTTGTTTTTCTTCTCTTCCTTCAAATTAAAAATATGCATTTGCATATAACAGCAGCTTTTTGGGTGTGTGCACAGGGGTGTGAGTTTTTTTATTTTTATACTTCAAGGACTTAACTTTTTATTTTTCTATAATGTTTAAAAAAAAAAAAAAACAACACGCATTTTATCTTGGAGGCACTCATCTGTCTATTTGTCCCTCTTGAAAAAAAAATATATTAACTATTGTCATAGTAATACAAGAATATATGTTATACAGATTTCAATAGTGCAACTATTTATATAGTAATATTAAATGCAAATATTTTCAAAGATAATCCAGTTCAAATAAAGGTCTGCAACACCAGGTCTGAAGGTCACAAATTTATAAACTCTACAGAAAAAAATCATATTTTGAACTTTGAAAAACTTCATTTCATAGGCAATGAAAGAGATCGTTGAATAATATGAATTTTTAAAAAGTTTTATTGTAAAAAAAAAAAAAACTATTGATATCTAATGTCCTTTCAGAGTGAGGGTTTTGAAGACCTGGGATTAAAAAAATCCATCTTTTCATATAAAATGATGTTGATGTGCATCTCTAAGTTCAGAGCTCCCAGTACAACCTCAGATCTCACTGAAAAGCATATTTTTTATACCTTAGTCATACAATAAGATGCTGAATAGTAAGATGCTCTTTTCTCCTGGAAAGAGTCCAGTGGAGGGCTACAAAGATGATACGGGGCCTGGAGAAGGCCTCTCAACCTTTCCCTGTGAAGAAAGGTTGAGACACCTGGGTCTGTTCAGCCTGGAGAAGATAAGACAAGACTGAGAGGGGATCTCCTCAGTGTATATAAATATCTGAGGGGCGATACAGAAGGATGTAGCCAACCTCTTCTCAGTGGTTTGTGGGGATAGGACAAGGGGCAATGGCTGCAAGTCAGAGCACAGGAAGTTCCACACTGACATGCGAAAGAACTTCTTCATGGTGAGGGTGACGGAGCATTGGAACAGGCTGCCTAGGGAGGTTGTGGAGTCTCCTTCTCTGGAGATATTCAAGGCCTGTCTGGACACCTACCTGGGCAGCCTGCTCTGAGGAATCTGCTTTGGCAGGGGGGTTGGACCCGATGATTTTTTGAGGTCCCTTCCAACTCCTACAGTTCTGTGATTCTGTGATTCTGCGAATACATCAGGTTGGGGGAAACTACAAGCAATCATGTAAAGAGAGACACTATCATTACATGGATACATGGAGGAGGTAGAAAATGGGGAAATTTTAAGGTTGCCTCTTTGGTTTTGGCATTTCCAACTTTGGAGTACTTGATTGCACGTCTTCAATGGTGGTTATACTAACTACGTACTTTTAAATGGTTCTGGTTTCTGACTCTTTAAATGGCATTACTTCTTTGTGCTGAATAACAGAGATGGCACCTGATGCCTCATCCTCAATGCTTTTTTCTGAAAGTATTTAATAGGCCTAAAATTCCTGACTTGATCTTGTTTCCATTTAAGAAAACTGAAACATTCATTTTGACTTAAGTGGCAGAAAAATGAGATCCAACTAAAAATCAGGAAATATGTTTGAACATTTGCCAAAACATGATTCAACTGATAATTACTTTGCTAAATTACTTTAATTTTTCTCTACTTTACCTTATTTATTTATTTTCCCAAGACTGTTAGAAGAAGGGAAAAAAAATCCAACTTACGTAATTTAGAGAACATCTCTCATCTGCATCTTGTAAAGTTACTTTTGTTTTCTTCTTTTTCTCAATATTTTTATTGCCCATGCCAAATGTATGCTTCCAATTATTAGAATCATATAATTTTAATTCAAAAGATACATATCTATAATTGTCTAAAGGAAGAAACAGAACAAAACAAAACAATTGGCTGTCTAATCTAATGGTATAAATCAAAACAAAGCTAAATTTTATTTTTTTTCTGCCTCTCTAAAAACTGTAGTAGTTTTTTTCATCTACTCAATATTTTGATATTCGATATTTCCTGCACATTGTCATGGACTGAATCTGTATTAAAATGCTAAAAAATAAAAATAAAAATAAAAATAAAAATAAAAATAAAAATAAAAATAATAGTATTAGCATATGAGCAGTACTAATATCTACAATTAAAAAAAAAAAAAATCAAATATGATCCACTATCTGTGAGACTTGGAAACAGATTATTATCTATCACAGTAATAATTATTACAGATTCTTCTATTTCAGTATTTCACATTTTTTCTTGTCAGGTCCAGTCCAAAGTCAATGCAATTCACTGCTGAATTACTAGAGGGTTAAATATTTCTTATTTATTTTTATTATCTGGGATTTTATTTTACTGACAGATGGATTTTGCATTCTTCATAAATGACAGATAATAAAAAGTAGACCCATCTATTTTTATTGCAGAGAAATAGTTATATGCCAAACTCTTTGATACTAATATTTACGTATAGCTAATGTGCAATTAGTACAGAGAAGATCCATGTGCTTGGATTTTAAGAAGGAACAGCACAGTCACTCATGTTTAATGCATGATTTTAGAGATTAATTCCTTTTCCAAAGCCCAAAATGACTATCACATTAAATTCTTTTCATGCTTCAAAGGAAGAAGGACTATGAATTTTAGGTGAGAAGTACAGCAACACAGTACAACCTATACTTTTCTCATAGTCAAATTAACACAGCATGAGCCACACACGTTGGTGTCTGATCTCTAAACAATAGGAAACAATAAGCATTTAAATTATGCGCACCAATAATCTATAGCTTAATTATCCATAGCTAATTAAGTTAGTCTTAAACAGATAGATTATCCTATGCAAGATCCGTATCTATTTTGTGAACACTGCAACAAAGTGTGTTATGTGTGAAGCCGATATGGTGCAGTACTTGCCAGGAATACTTCACAGAACTCAGATTCTGTATTAAGGTTACACGTCATACCTAAAATTAAAGTACATTTTGCCCACTAAAGTTCACATGGGAAGGAAATGCAAGAAATCAGCTACATAGTCCCTTCCTCATTTCAAAGCATATTGTTACTTTATAATCTGCTTTAAACTACTGCACTGATATTCTTCCCTCTGAGCAGGCCACCAATTGTATGGACTGAGCTACAATTTCTCTGCTGTTTCTGTTTTGGACAAGTGGGAAGAAGTAGGCTCTGTCTTGTCTTAACAAGGTACCTTCAACCCTATGAAGCCAGATGGGGAGTAGGAGCAGCCTAAGGTGGGCATCTCAGCATGTGTCCCAGTGGGATGGGGGAGAGACCTCTGCTCCCTGGCAAAGGAGCCGCTGGTCCTCCCTCAGATAGCGCTCAGAGACCATGGAAAGCAAAGCCATATACATATGCAATATTCCTAGAAGAAAGGAAACCCTATAAAACAGTTTTTCTGACTACACGGCCCCTTTTTCTCTCCTCCTCTGTAAGCCAAATACTCCCCCTCATTTACCTTGGATAAATTTCCAATCAGCAAAATGGGAGTTAGCTTAAAATGTATTTAAATGCTCTCTTATTCCTAAGGGAAAGAGCTTTCCTAAGAATATTGCTAAGGAAACTGTAGCCATTTTCATGCAAAAGGCAGGCTGCTTGGTAAGGCAGAAACCAGCACAACAACAACAACAACAAAATAATCTATTTTATTTACTTTTCTTTTGCATCAACAGGATAAGTAGGATCAATAGGATAAACACCTAAATGTTAGGCAATAAGACATAAAACTAGATAAATTTAATTTTAAGTCAAAATGAATGTATATTTTTTGAAATTTTATGTAGCAGAGAGATACTACTACAAAAGATTTTTGTTCCAAATTTTATTTTGTTATTTTATTAATTTGTTCCAAATAATAAAAGGGTGACACTGTTGCCACTGTAACATTCACCAATATAAACAGGTTAAAAACCAGATCCCACAATATATTCAGAGGATATTTCCAATGCAGTCTGCCAATGCATTCAAAATATGCCTGTAGCTATCTGAGGGTGCAGATTATGCATTAGCTTCCCAATACTAGAACATGGGTTGGCCAAAACAGTGAGATAATCCCCTGAGCCTTAACCTCAGGTTTGCAAAGGTTATAGAGATGCTCAGCATAGATATAGTGGGTCTCTTTGATTTTAACAAGAATTTCGGTGAGCAAAATTTTTGAATATTAGTCTATCTGGATTACTTCAAGATTGATTAATAACCTAAAATTTCATTAACGTGAGGTTAAAGGGAGAAAAGTGGGCAGCACAAGGAAAATAATCTCTCCTGTTTTTCTATACTCATCATTAATAATGAAGAGATTGATACATGTTAAAGGAATCAAAGACATTTCTGAGGCTCTTTAGGTGTAGATTTGTGTTTTTGCTGAATTCAAATAGACCATCATGGCTTCAATCTGGTCTCAGTTACACTGATGCATCTATACATGATACCCAATGACAAAGCATGATTTTTTTTTTTACATCTGTAGAATTCATACAAAGTCACAGAGCAATAGTTTATACTGCTTATAATTCCCAAGACATGGTAAAAATCCTCTCTTCCACTGGACAAAATAAAATAATATTTTTCCTTGGAAAAAGAACAAGAAGTCAGCATTTATCGTGGCTTCAAAGTATGAAAGGAGCTATTAAGGTGCGATTTTTTTTCATTACTGGATGTTGAAAGTGCTTTCCAATTGCCAAAGAACACATTTTGAACACGAGTACACTGCTCAGTTCTTTACTCTCTGTAAGCCTGGAACTCTAAGGTAGGCTTGCTAAGGCTTCCTGCTGATTTGTTGCAGAAACATTTCCTGTAAATTCAAGCTTTATGTTAATTTGTGATGAGAAACAACAGGATGATTAGGGGCTATTAACAGGTCTTGGGATAAATCTCAATGACATGAACCAAGATCAACATTTGCTGACATGCTATTTTTTACCCTAACAAGTCGATCTTGCACTTGAATTCAGAGCATTTTTTGTTTGTTTTTGGTGTTGTTTTTTTTTTATATATATATTTTTAAGTAACTATCAGATTAAAAAGACAAAAGGTTATCAAAATACAGCATACTTGTGTTTTCTTTGAATACCAAGAACTGTGAGTGAAGTTTATAAAAGCTTGGCACTTCTCAGTAGTCATGTTAGTGCTATTTGCCTTTATTTTATTTTTATTATGGACTTCTTACTGCACTTTTTGTTATCCTCTTTAGAAAATAGCTGTCTTCATACTGTCATTCGCTCACCTGCACTCAAGCAGGTGTGTGACCATCAAAGTCCATATGAGCCCTCCAAGCAAGGGGAACAAAATTCAATGTTAATACAGTTTTGAGGCATTTTTCTGATTTTCACGTTACACAGTTTTTTTTATAAAATGAATCATGACTCCCATAAAATGGGCATGCCTGCTTTGTATAGACACTGGCAGGCCGTCAGGAGATTTGCTCCTCTGTAAACTACCTTTGTTTGTGTTTTAAATTTCACATTACAAACTATGCAGAAGAAACACTAAGGAAAAAGAATTAAGATATGACACACATTAAATATTGTCTCCATTACTTGATTTGAATCGATGCTCTAACATTTTCTGAAGCCTTCTAACTCAAATATTATTCAGTGGGGCAAATTCTGTTCTCCTTTCTACTGAGCATATCATCATTTCAGAGATGTGAAATAAAAACATGTTTTGACTTATTTGAGGTTCTTATTTGCAAATTGCATATCACTATTCCAGCTGCAATTTCTGGAAACTCTTTGCTGGATTTTCAGTGTTTTCTTTAACCAAAGTACATCAACAGTCATGTTTTAGGTTAGACCAATATTGTGTTTTTGAAGTGAATCAATTTTTTTTTTTTGAGTTGTGTTAATGCATTATTGGTGAATCCAACCAGACCCCTAATGGTTAATGTGTTATTGGTGAATCTGTGATTGTGATAGTTCAGTACCCTGAATCCAACCAGGCCCATAACAGTTAATTGGCTACACCCCTTAATGTGACAGGAGTAAGCCAATATTATTGTTTCTTGGCATGGCTTAAAATGTTTGATTTAGCCTCATGGCTCTTCCCAGCTGGGATAAGGTTACTGCGGACTTTCTGTTTTTTAGGTATTATGAAGAATGGAAGGGAAATTTAGGACAAAGTCCAATTTGCATATTAATTATAAATACCTAATTTCAGCAGGGATCTCATTTTTTTAATGCTTTCAATGAAAAAAACTTTAATCCCAAATGACAATTTTATCTTTCTCTTCTGTATGGTTGGTCCATATATTGGAGCCTGTTTTCATCAGCCCTCAACTGACAGATTGGAAATACCAATACTATGGAGAACCGATACAGTGATGAACTGTAAAGTTTGCCCTCAGTGTAAAACTCATCTCATGACTCACTCTGTGCATAGTATGTACTGCAGTTTTGCACTGCTCTGTGACCAACCTACAGCAGAAAGCTACACAGTAGAGATGAACAACCTTGTATTATGCCCTCTCTAACACTAGGCTGATTTTCCATTCCAGCTGCAATTCATGCTGATGGCACCTCCGTTGCTGCTGGGTTTTCCTGCATTCTAATCAGGTCACGTGGCAAACCTTTATCAAGCAAAATCTCCTGCATTTGCATGTGATAAAGCCACGCCATTTCTGGTAATCAGCAAAGTGCATGTACTGCTTTTTAATACAATCTCAAGCTTGTTCTATCATTCCTTCAAGGTGAAAAATCTATTTTTGACTCTACCCCTCCTTCATTGGTCTTTAGGTCTCGTTTTGATCAAGATTTATGCACTTTTTCACAATCACCATGTGTTAAAACATTTGCCAATGAACAACGGTTTAAAGAATGTATATGAAAATATGAAAACCCATGAACAAGCATCACCCTATAAACATTTTAGAAATTATATCCACAGTTAAATTATTCCTATTCAATATTACTGTCTTTATACGTCTTTTAAACATCTACAGGCATGGTTAGACCAGATACTGATCCACACACATGCAATTATCAAGAACAATTAAGAGAAAATAAAATCCTCTAAGTTACAGTTTGAAGCCTACTATTAATTGTAAGCAATATTTTCCAAAAGAAGTATCAGGAAAAATACTAGTTATATAGATAAATACTCCAGAATGACTATAAAGAAGAAAAATATATTGTGTGGTGCAAATGGGAGCACTGTGGAAAGATGGGAAGGACTCTCAGGAATCTTCTTAATCTTCGGTCTCAACTTTAAAGGTACTGTCTTATAATTAATAGACAGAAATAAGCATATACTCACTGGTTTTGTACATAAACTCATAGCAATTTAGTCTGTTTAGTATTCTTGTCAAGGAAGAGTGACATTAAGTAAAAACAAAGAAATTTCTCTTATCCAGGTAATACTTTGAAGATCCACAGGCCCAAAGACCAAAGCCTTTGCCACACAACTACATACTGCATGAGATTTATGTATCTCATCAACTAAGTCCCAAACAGAGCTCTGAGAGAGGGAACTGTTAAAAGAGAGCCATGAAAACAGGAAGAAATATTTGGTACTCTGCTGTATTAAATGATGGTCTGTGAAGTTTAAATAAATCCTATCCCATGGAGCAGCCAGAGGGCTTGAGAAAGGATTTGACAGCAAAAGAGAAGATGCAGCATTTTGCCATAAAGTAATAATAGGTTGGCATTTTTATAAAAAATAACCATTAGCTGGAGATATTACTATAATGGGGAAATAGAGCTCCTGGTGAAATAGGTCTTCACAGTGTGATTCTTAACTTCTGAATCCAGCAAGGCTGGAACGTAGGGCAAGGAAGTATTGTTCCAGACCTGTAATGAGGGAAGTGAAGAACCAAACAAATGTGGACACCTTCTCTTCCTCAAAGTAGCTACTTTTTTTTTTTTTTCTTGTATTTTCAGTCATAGTAGCATAGACTTCTTGCTTTTGTTTTGGCTCCTGAGAAATACT
This sequence comes from Netta rufina, assembly GCF_964035555.1. Taxonomy (NCBI): domain Eukaryota; kingdom Metazoa; phylum Chordata; class Aves; order Anseriformes; family Anatidae; genus Netta; species Netta rufina. Next base: position 27,317,237 of record NC_140131.1, on the reverse strand, counting down.
TCACTTTCAATGCTAAAATGCATATTTATCAACATGATGTTGTTACCATCTTGGACATAGGCATATCTATAGAGTTTACCATCAAGTTAGCACCTTTATCTGTCAAATCTCTGACTGAGGCTGCAAGATTAGAAAATACCATTTAAAAGAATTTTCACAAAAACACATAGTACTTTAAGAAATTTGCTCATTATAAACTATTTAAAAAGATAACAAAAGTTTTTCGAGTATTGCACTGTCCTGAATTAGTTTGAGATACAGAGAAAGTCTAATGTTCTTTGGTCATAATGGATTTGGTAAGAAGTGCTCAAACTCATTACACCAAGAGGCCCAATTCATAAATAACCTTAATTTCCATTGATAACAGCAAATTGAATGTAGTGCCAACAGAGGAAGCTGGAGGCTAGCTGACTGAAGCATTCAAGCATTGTGAAGGACTGCTGTAACAATTTCAACAGATGTTCTGCTATCCAGCTGAAGTATTCACAGACTTAGAACTATTAGATAAAATAAACACATTTTTAAAGTTGCAACATCTAGTAAAGACATTCTAGAAACAAAACAGAAGGATCCTGAGACTAATGTTACCAATGTAGTTACAGTGGTTAATAACTGTGCAATTGGTGATAGACAACCAGTACAAGCGGGTTGTCAGTATGAATTATCAATATAGTTTATCTATCCTGAATCAAGAGAAGAGAAGCCAAAGAAGTTACATTTTTGTTCTTTGCTGAGCAAAGAGCTAGAAAAGGCAATTCATACTTAAATATCTAATGTAATAGGTTATTGTAGTGTTCTTTTCAAAGAAACATTGGAGTAAATCTATTTGTAGTGAAATTTAGTTCTTTGGAGAAATTTAGACTTTTATTAAATATATTTCATAGACTACTGAAAGTTGTCAGCCAGCCCTAGGGTGCTTAAAGAGCTGGCTGACGTCATTGCAGGAACTCTCAATTATTTTTGAACAATCTTGGGAATCTGGAGAGGTCCCAGTAGACTGGAAGCTGGCAAATGTTGCACCGATTTTCAAGAAGGGTAAGAAAGAAGACCATAGAAATTACAGGCCTGTCAGTCTCATGTCATTGCCTGGTAAAATTATGGAGAAGATGATCCTTGAAGGAATTGAAGCACACCTGGGAGTGTGGTGGTTTTACCTTGCTAGGCATGTAAACACCACAACCGCTCTCTCACTCCCCCTCCTTAGATGAGGAGGGGAAGAAGTAAAGTAAAGAACAACTCATGGGTTGAGATAAGGATAATTTAATTAAAAGGAAGAAATAATAATTATTAGGGAAAGATTATTATTAAAAAAACAATTTAACTAAAGGAAAAAAAAAGGGAAGGGGGAAAAGAGAGGGGGAAAGGGAAAAAAAAAATGAAGGCTATGTGGAAGTGGAGAGGAAATAAATTACTTTCTGCTTCCCACAAATGAGCGATGCTTGAAGCAGGGCCTCAACACATGTAGCCGGTGTTCGGGAGGAGGACCGACGTTTTCGCAACGGAGCCCACCCATCCCCTCTTCTTCCTGTTTCACACTCACCTTTTATTGCTGAGTGTGACCTCATATGGTATGGAATATCCCTTTGGTTGGTTTAGGTCAGCTGCCCTGGTGATGTTTCTTTTCTCACTTTTTTACCCACCCCCTAGGAGGGTTAGAGAATGTCCTGATGCTGTGCCAGCACTGCTCAGCACCAGACACAACACTGGTGTGATACCACTGCTGTTCTAGCTACAAGTGCAGAGCACAGCACTGTATGGGCTGCTGCAGGGAAAGTTAACATCCCAGCCAGACCCAGTACAGGGGAACAATGCAGTCATTGGTCTCAGCCAACATGGGTTCATGAGGGGTAGGTCCTGCCTAACAAATTTGATGTCCTTTTATGATAAGATCACCCATCTAGTTTATCAAGGGAAACCAGCTGATGTGATCTTTTTGGACTTCAGCAAAGCTTTTGACACGGTTTCCCATAGGGTCCTACTGGACAAAATGTCCAGCATACAACTTAACAAAAACATCATATGATGGGTGAGCAGTTGGTTGACGGGCAGGGCTCAAAGGGTTATGGTAAATGAGGCCACATCTGGCTGGCAGATGGTCACCAGTGGGGTCCCTCAAGGCTCCATTTTAGGGCCAGTTCTCTTCAATGTTTTTATAAATGATTTGGATATAGGACTAGAAGGTGTTTTGAGCACAACATCTGCCAACATCTGCCAACAACACTAAACTGGGAGGAGTTGCGGACTCTGTTGAGGGTGGAAAGGCCTTGCAGAGAGATCTGGATAGGTTGGAGAGCTGGGCAATCACCAACCACATGAAGTTTAACAAAAGCAAGTGCCAGGTCCTGCACCTGGGACGGGGCAACCCTGGCTATACGTAGAGACTGGGTGATGAGACGCTGGAGAGCAGCCTCACAGAGAGGGATCTGGGGGTTGTGGTTGACAGCAAGTTGAATATGAGCCAGCAGTGTGCCCTGGCAGCCAGGATGGCCAACCGTATCCTGGGGTGCATCAAGCACAGCATCGCTAGTCCGTCGAGGGAGGTGATTGTCCCACTCTGCGCTGGTGCAGTCTCACCTCGAGTACTGTGTGCAGTTTTGGGTACCACAGTACAAAAAGGACATGAAACTGTTGGAGAGCGTCCAGAGGAGGGCGAAAAAGATGGTGAAGGGCCTAGAGGGGAAGACATGAGAAGGGGAGGGGAGCGGAGAAATCCAGAACAGGCTATTTTGTTTTCCACTCAAAACTGAATAGCATATTACTGAATAGCAATAGTTGTTTTAGAAAGTTAAATCATTCTCCACAAAGGTATGTTATCCATGTTTATCCTGTACCAGAATTATAACATTGGTTCTTAAAGATGTTTCCATTTTAAGTGTAAAATAAATTAAAAGGGCTACTCATAGCAATATAAGGCAATGAAATGGAAATAACTAAGCGGCCTCCATTATATGGGAATCAATTCAATTTACATAGAGTAAGAATGAGGGCATGGATATCTTGATGAATTTGTATATTTGTTCCAAAAATAAAACACCACAGATCATAGACATTTAAGAAATATTACTAAAAGAAAATGTCTCTGTTCCTTTTTGTCTTTTTTTTTTTTTCTTCAATTATCTGTTAAACTATAAATTGAATTAGCACATATCTCAGACAGAGACAAATTTGGGGGCTTATATAAATGCATGAACACAACTAATTTTGACAACATAAATAAAAACAGAGTGAGATTGCACTACTGCCTTCTTGTTTAACAAAGTATTGTGGCAGTACAGACTAAAAAAATTTGATAATCTTAAAAATCAAACAAAACCAAACAATAACAATAAAATAAGCCAATGGATACCATTTTTTCAACTTTAATACTAGGTTTTGTCCTCAAAGTATCTGGAAAGGACTTTCTGTCCCAATTCTTTCTCCTCTGCAGCCCCCAGGAGAAGAAAAGCAACATAAGCTACAGAAAGAGTCAATCATTTGTTTTCCTGTAGACACTATTCTAAACTGATTCCTTTGCTTTAAAGACTCAAGAAAACGTCCATAACATAAAACATTCATTATCAGACTGCATCTTTGTCTTGTAATGTACAGCTACAGGGACTGATCAATCACCTGCAAAATGCATGGGATGTGTCTGTGAAAAAACCTCCACAGATTATAAGGGCCCTTTATTTGTTTAAAACAAGATGACCCAACTATATTTGTTATTAAACAAATAGGTAAATTGTAGTTAAAAGCTTGCTTTCTGAAGAATAGATATGACTGTAAAATTACTGTGAATTCTGTGTTTCCTCAATACATAATAATAATGTATCAAGTAATAAGCAAAAACAACAAACAGATTAGATTGTACAAATAGAAGGATAAGGGGAAGAAACTCCATCTCATCAAAAGCAAATCTTTGGGTAAAAATATGCATTACAACAACAAAAATAATCCTAAACCACGTGCCTTTATTCAGTCCATCCTGAATGTCTTATGGACTAGCTTGAACAGGGGAAACAATTTTGCCTTCCAAACTCTGCATGTACAAAATCAGCTTTTTGATTTTCACCTCACTGAGGTATTTTATTTCCAACTAACAGCTTTGCTATCTGTAGAGCATAGATCCTCCAAGAGTACTCTAAAATCTGAATAAATATATACTCATTTTCTGAATGATTACTTTGGAGGCCAGAGATAACAGAAAAAAAAAAAAGGACAAGAGAAACACTTTCCAAGTTATTCAGCAGAGAAGCCTAATCAGTCTTGTCTAACAGCTTAAACAACACTATTTTTTATTTATTTATGTATAACAAAACAAGTAGAAGTGTCCACATATTCCCCAACATACTGCGCAGTGCCAATACCCTTTGCATGACATAGTTATCAGGAAAGACAGTGGTATCCCTAGCAAATTGTTCATTTGTTCCAACAGAGCTAATATTTAGCTTCAAATAAGTACAAAAAATACATATTAAAAAAAAAATAAATCCATAACAGTGATCTGAGAATAAAATAAAAAAGCAAGCTAGCCTGAATTGTATTCCATTCCCACAGTACAAAGAGGGAAGAATTTTACCAATCCTGTTAGCATCAGATTAATTTGCACAATGCTGAATTTACAGCAATCTGAGAAAATAAGTATGATAGCAAGGAAGATACTATTCTTATCTTCAGTGTACTTGACAGGGAGTAAAGAAAGAAATTTACTGGACAATAACATCACAGATGCATGGAAATTAGTATTTAAATATTCATATCTCCTTTACTGTGTGGTTTTTTAAAGTATTTAGGTTACTGAATGTTGATTTAATACCATAAGTCACTCCATATCTTAAATACAAAACCTATGGTCAGAGAACATATTTACCAATGAAAAGTCAATTTTGTTACATTGCCAATAACATATTAGCTAATTGGGTAATGGATTAATTACCAAATACTGAAATATCTAAACTGAATGAAAGTTTATGAAAGACTACATAAATGAATACTGAAAATTCCCATAATATACACTTGCAGATTTCTGCATATTTAACTAGTAATCTTTTATTTCAGAAGTGCCAATAAATTAGAGGAAATTTTGTTTCACATTAATTTATATGATGAAGCAGTACATATAAAGCCCATCAATTACAGTGATAGAAGTAATTAGGCTTTCAGTTCCTATGAATTAACTATGCATCATATTCCTGGTAATAAGTGGCATGCATGATTATCTCTGATTGTATCCATCTGCTTAATTTTTAATGAATGTCATAGTACGTATGCAGATTTTAATTGACAATAAAAACATGTAGATTTATTAGTTGTTTTCAACTTTATTAGTTAAACTTGTTGTGCTGTGCTAATGATCCTAATGCATGCTAATAGCGATTTCTTAGCTAATCATTGAACATACTCACTGTTACATTCTTAGGGAGAATAAGCTAGAGCCATGACAGTTAAACTGTTAAATGTGGAGCAAAACAGCTGGATTCTGACTCTGCATCATGTAAATGACAATCTCTAATAAAGTCATAACACAGCAGGTAACATACCCTGGTGTGGACAAAGTAAGTGCTAAAAGTCCACCAGAAAAGTTTTTAGAGCTACAATAAGTCATTCACCATCGGTTCTGCTTTTTTGTGTGTTTTTTTTTTTGTTTGTTTGTTTGTTTGTTTTGTGTGTGTGTGTGTAATCCAAATATCATTTATCATTTCATTTGCTACTTTTATTCAAAATCTTTTAACCTTAAACATAAAGGAGAATCTGAGGAGAATCATGAAGGGGGAGATTTTACAAATCCTAGATTATGTCATAAAAGTTATGATTTAAATACTAAGTTTAAATCATAAAATGTATTTTTTATATTCAAAATGAGGCTAGGTAAAATAAGATAAGATTAGGTCCACTTTGTTCTAATGGGCAGACCACCAAACATATTTTCTTAGAATTAGATATCCTTAGTGTAGGGAATCTTAAACCAAGGAAGACGTATTTTAACAGAGATATGCAACACAGATACAAAGTTAAGTCATTCTGGTACTACCCTGTTTAGAAAGATGATGCATAATTCATTGTGCTGACATCACAGTTAAAAACCTCTACCACAGAAATTAACAAAATCAAACTATATAAACTAGAATTCTCACCGGTGAATTTAGAAGACTACTAAAAAAAAATAAAAATAAAAAAATTGTTTTTCAAGTGCTTTATTATTTAGTTTGTCAGCAGGGGCCCTCAAATAAGTTGAACAAGTCTGTCTGAGCAAGCGTTAACACTTAACTTAGTCTTCTGGTAGGATGCTGCCATTTTCTTCCTCCAACACCCACTGCAAGAACCTGCATGGAGTCCTGGAGGAAGAAAGGGCAACTGCACTGCTCTGCATGCTGGGGAGTGCCAACTGGCAATGCACCAGGAACATAACTGCACCACTTTCCACATGTCAACAGAACTGTCCCAAGTCTTCAGATATAGATAGCTAGCCTGTGTGTCTCATCTTGTAATCGTACGGAGAAACCTATCAGAAATAGTATATATCAGGATGTCTGTAATTTGAGAGCGCTAGCTAATTCTCAATGGAATAAAGTAATTAGAAGGGTGTCTAGCAGCTCCCATGAATCAAAAAAGTATTTTACTACTAATAACCACATAATTTGATTTCATACATATCAATTCTTTGAATGTTTTTATTAGTGTATAGGACTTTTGGTAATATAGCACAGTCATAAGAAATAAAGCAGAGACAGAGCAAATAATTTTAAAATATCAATATTAATGTTAACTTTGATATGCATGAAAACTTTGGTATCTATTTCATTTTGAATACTAAATATTAGAAAACGTTACATAAAACACTTCAAAAAAACAAGCCTCCCTCCTTTTTCTCATTTTAAAAAAGGTAACTTGGCACCCTCCCACTCTTCACCCCCTCTTATTACCTCCAGAAGGCTATAGTAATTGTTTAACCTATATGGTAAACCAATGCAGTGTTTTCCTACAAGAACAGGTGAGTGAGACCTAGGGTCTCATCGAAGATGTGCCAGTAATTCATTTATGATTGGTATTGAAGAAATGGTATTAGAGTAATACCATCAGTCATAACATAGGCTTAGTTTTTGTTTGTTTGGTTTTTGGTTTTGTCTTGTTTATTATTATTATTATTTATTGAAAACATATAATTAAAGCATAAAGAAAAAGGGATGGATAAGGTCTATTTTCCCGGGAAAATAATGGGAAAGATATTAACATAGTACTGTTTTTATTTCTGTACATGCACATGTGGACTGACATTCCTTTAATAGTGTCATGTTCACTCTGATGTTTTCTTTGCCATCTTTCATTTGCAAGCCTTTTGGCACCTAAAACACCCTGGGCAAAAAAAACAACTTTTTAACATTTTTCATCTAGAAAAACGTATTGCACTCGAGCAATAGAGGACCAGAGGCCACAACCACATGAGCGTCACACTTCATTTAACATCTATTACACCACACTTACTTCTCCCCCGTCCTCCCCCTTACTTTCTTTTTCTCTACTAGGCACAATGGTAGTCTTCAGTGAAGGTTTATCCATCCCTTCAGGGGAGTGTTTTCAGCCTCTCTTGCTATGTCTTTCTCCAAATTGATGTTTGAATCAACTCATTCTTTTAAGATTCGTGAATTTAATTAATGTCACATCGTGTTCCCCATTTCATTGGACTTACAACATTAATTTATTGGTTTTGGTCATAGCCCTTTCCCATTCTTAGCAGTAAGAAAAAACTATTTGTTTTCCCTTATTTCACATTAAAGAAATGAGTGGAAAACTCAAATTTAACATACTGTCAGATACATATTTTAGAACAATTTATTATTGAATATGGTTCTTCAAGATATGCTACAGAAACAGGCATCTAATCAGCTGTCTTCAAGATATACTGCAGCTATCATTAATTGTTTTCTAGGTAAAGTAGGCCTACTAAAAGGGCAATGGAATTTTAAAAGAATTTTTTTTTTTCATTTATTACCTAGATATCTTCCTGAGACACATCAGGAAAAAAATAATCACCTTATCCTCTTCAATTTGATTACTCTTTTTTTTTTTTTTTCCTTTTTCTAGAAGGTATGCGTAAGTAGAGACCTCTGCATACTGTTGACCAAACAGCACAGTTTTATTGGATGGAGGGATTCCAGAGTACTCATCTCATCTGCAAATGCTTCCACTGTTGCATGCCCAAAGATTACATACAACTGGTGTAGGCCAGTGCAGTCTCTCTACTGCTCTTGGAAACACAGCTGTATGGACACATCACAGGGAAGATGCTGGGGCTGATACATCAGATTCTTTTGAAGACCTAAGGTCTTGACAAGGGAAGTGTATGGAGTGGATACATGGTCTCGGTGCTTGATTCATCCATCTGTGGTACTAGTTCAGTACTGCTAATGGATGCAGTGCTGCTGAACTTGTTTACAGTTTGAAGTGAGAATACAGGAAGATCTTTGGGACCCAGTGCCACAGCACTCTCAGTTTCTTCATAATAAAGTAAAAAATTCAGAAAATGAAATTATAAAGCAATATAAGCACGCAAAAGTACCCTTCAAGTTATCAAAGAAATTAAGTTTTATCTCTGCAGTGGTAATACAACAGAAATATTTTTGGTGAAAGAAAAATGGAAATATAGCTATTACATAAAACACATGTTATTTAAGTAAATGGAAAATATGAGGTAGGAGCCCAGTAGGAGATATATTGGAATTTAATCATAGATTACAAAAACAACTTTAGAATTTCCCAGAAACAGTCTTAGGGAAAAGATATAAATGAATCTCATCAAATTAATCTCTTCGTTGTTCCTAATCTCCTGTGCTGTCATAAGATTACCGATGCTGGATAACATATCAGATATTAAATTTCACCCCTACACAATGGCTTGTTGGAGAGAGGGGTTGTTTAGTTGATACTTTCTAGTTTTAGATTTGCTCTCCTAGCCCATTATTAAGTATCCATAGGAACTCCTACAAAGAAGGAACTGATGCAAATACTGTCACAGTTGGAAGACAAAGGTTACACTAAATAATAATTCACCGTAGGAACATGAACACCTTAACTCACATAGGCGTTACATTCCATGTGGAAAAGGTCCAGGAAACAGGTAAAACACATGACTAAAATAAACACATTTATTGTGAACCTTTCAGATTACAAACATGAAGCAAGATGGGCAGCAGCAGCACCTTTTTGGTCCCTGAACTGAACCCGCCCATTTATTTGAACAAATCTGGCTAGGGAAGACCAGGTCTGAAGTTCTGTAATGATTTTATGAATAACATAAAATAAGAGCTAACCTCCCGTATCTATACTGCCTTGTATCTTGGAGAAGCCTGCTTTAAACATACATTTTATTTCTCAGTTTCTGGAAGCTGCTTATGTTTACATCAATCCCTCTACTCTTCCTCCTTAATCTCTCTCTCTCTCTCTCTCTCTCTCTCTCTCTTAACTGTATGGATAATTTTTATTTAGTTTTGTTTAGAAGGCGCATATTGTTCCCTTCTCCATTTTGGCTTAAACATAAGTCTTCAGCCTAACAGGACAGGATGAATGCACCACATGCGATATCTCTGTTCTATTCAGCTGCACAGTGAGAACAAAAATTAATTGCAAATAAATAAGTGGGTTTTAGATCAAATCTTGCTTTGGCCTGTAGCTGAAAACATACATAGTGCTAACAGGTGTGTAATGACCGTCTACAACAAAACTAAATCTAATATATGTACAGTGTGTATTTACACACTGCAATTTATGGTATTTAATTTATTTTAGTAACTGTCTAAGTAATGTGAAATACCCAGGTGTTCCTATAAAAAAGTACTCAGTGGCTTTCAGACTCACTTAAGTACCATGGTGCTTTTGGAAAGTCTCACTTTTCAAAGAGTCCAAGATCAGTCATCCAAAATATCAGGTGGAAATAGCATAAGTTTGTTCACAGCAGTTCAGTGATTCTTAAATGAATTTCAGCTCAAGATCTGTAAATGTATGATTAAGTCAGACTTCTGTTTACCTACACATCATATTTTTACAGATCCTTGAACAGATTGGTAGTACAATCACTAGTTTTTCTCTGCTAAAGTAGGCAAGATTGGCTCATTGTGTTCAACTTTTGTTTCAACTTTACACTTTTTTAACACAGGTTTATAACTTGCAGTTTGCAGAACTTCAAAGACTGCCAATTAACCATGAATCTTGAGCAAGTAAAGAGCTGAGAAATCTCCCAGCTTTCTTCCACAGTTACGGTCTGACATTTCCCCAAAACAGGAAGCAGAGTGGGTTCTTATATACAGTAATGCCCAAATTGTTAGGAGATGAAAGCATTGTCAACAATTAAGTATTAAGATTACACAATGGGATATCAACACCTTGAAATAAAATAATCTAGTTCTGAACACAAATGATCTGGCCCTATATTTCCCTGCATTTAAGGGAAACCAGCAGAGCAGCTTCATAGGACAACTTTTTAAAGTATCACGACATTGATAAAAGAATGGGATCTGAAAGTGATGAGAATCTAGGATTCTCACCATAGACACTACTAAAGATTTGCTGTAATGAAATCCCTTAGGTAAAATGGTTTCATAAGAAAAGCATTAACAATTGCAAAACACTAGGCAAAAATAAATAAAATAAAATAAAATAAAATAAAATAAAATAAAATAAAATAAAATAAAATAAAATAAAATAAAATAAAATAAAATAAAATAAAAGAGAGGAGGGAGAGAGAGAAAAAAAAAAACTGTGAAACAGTCTGGAAATTCTCCTTGTCTTTCAGAACTATTGCTAGCATATGATCATAGACATCACTCCTTTGCTTCCATTTCAGACCTGAACTTTGAAGTCCTGGGCAAAGAAAATACTTCTCTGAAGTAGTAAATAATAAGTATACTGTTAGGGAAATAGTTTTAGGTATCAATATGAAAATCATTTGAAAATAGAGGAAATTAAGAAACACAATATCTAAGCATAATATATATGTGTGTATATATATATTTAACAATAACCACATAAGCAGTATGAGATATCCAGATGAACTTCTTTAAGTATATCAAGTACAAGAAAGCATCAGAGAATAGGAGAAAGAAGGAGAAAGGGGAGGATACTATGATTCTATGATTCTTCTAGGATAGTTTCTATGATTATATGATTCTTTCTATGATTCTATGATATTTTAAAAGCATCTTGCTATGGATCCTCAAATCAACCTGACTTTATATGCAAAAACCATCAGCCTCATAGCAAATAGCTATTCAGTCAACTGGAGTGAAGGTGTTTACTGATTGCATCACTCCTTTGTACATTTGTTACAGAAAACTGTGGGTTTTAATCACAGGAGTACAATAGGCAGCTAGGTTTAGGTGAATCCCTGAGCTAACAGTGATTACACGCCTGCAGTATGGAACTGCAGAGCCCAGATTAGAGCAGAGACTTTGTACTTGGATATGCTTTCAATCTACTGACAAGAACAGACATTCACAGACTCCATCACTCATTTTGAAGAGACATTTGACTATTCTCATTGCTGCACTGCTTATTCTGAATGCAGAAGAGTGAACCAGCACAGACTATGGCTCAACAAAAGTAATTTGACTTTCTTTTGCATTGTGGTATGGGATTCACCTCCTCTGTATAAACAACATGGTGTAACTACAGCCTTTCTTTAAGTAAAAAATATTAAACTTAACACAGTGAAAAACATAGCATTTCAGAGAAATTAGAAGCTGGTTAATATTGTGGAAAGCAAATAAGGCAAAATAAGGTATGATATACATGTACAAGGCCTGACACTGGGTGGTAAAGTTGTATAAGCCTGTTCAACTGGAAAGAACAACACATTAGTATTGGTTGTTTCTAGCTTTTCCTTTTTTAAAATTATTTTTATTTTTAATTCTTCCTTGCATGAGGCTATCAAGAAACTAAATAACTGAGAATATAGTCCAAGGAAAATTATGCAATAGTTCTTTCCCTTAACTCCACATAGTAATACACTTTCCAGAGATGAAAATGTACTAGTAACAAATTATTCTCTTGTGACTCAACTTCAGATGAGAACTAATATTTTGTCACAAAGTAAGTACTGGCTAAGAGTCAGAAAACAGTAGAATTGGGCTTATTGAAGTTTGCAGATGCCTGGTAATGCATCTGGGAAGCAATAATTTTATCTACTTTCATATATTGCTTTGTCTCAGACTAGCTATACTGTAACCACTTACACAGAAGAGCTGAACGTTAATTATGGGCAACTTATTAAAAGCTCTGTTCAACATGCAACAAAAATAAAAATATTGGGGGACAAGGCAAAAGAATGCACATCTTATTCTAGATTGTGCCTATATTATGTATGCAACTAAGAACAGTAAGAGCCAATAAAATAAAAAGGTATCAACAGTTGAAGCAGACATGGGAATCCTAGCTGATGGCATTTAGTCAATCAAATTCATAGCTTTAAGGAAGATGAAGAGGGAATGCACAGATGCCTAATTGTATACTTTCTTTTGTTCTTGATCTGTTTATTTTGGTTGGTCACCCATACCTCAGGTATGATTTTGGTATGTCAAGAAACATCACCAGTAAGGAAGTGGAGTTTTCCATACTGTAATTTAGGTAGTAGGTAAATAGTTAATAGGAATAATATTATTTGGATTCTATATCTTAAAGAAGGGGGACTCCTGGACCAATTATTTAGCACCATTAGTGAATTTACTGTACAAATAACACAGCAAAGTGCAATAAAATAAAAGAATGAGCCTCTGAAAGTAAAAAAAGCACAAAGAAAACAAACCCTGAAAACTACTACAGCACTGCATTATCTATTGAATAAATCTCTATCTCCTTCACTGTCCTAAAACATCATCACAGCTGATCCTGCTACTGTAAACTGGAAAGATATTTTCTATGTGTACAGATTATGGAGATAAGCCATGTATCTTGATAAGGATGATTACGTATTCCTAAACAGAGATACTATGATCTGAAATACATTCAATACTTTATTAGACAGATAATGCTTACCTGTGGGTTCTTTTATCATAGAATCTTTCAGATTGGAAAAGATCGCCTAGTCTAACCTTTAACCTAGTACTAACATCCACCACTAAACCATGCTACCAAGTTCTAAATCTACATGTTCTTGAAGACTTCCTAGGATGGTGACTCAACCACTTCCCTGGGCAACCTATTCCAATGCCACACAACTCTTTCAGAAAAGAAATTTCTCCTAATATCCAACCTAAACCTTCCCGGCACTATTTGAGGCCATTTCCCCTTGTCTTATCCCAAGTGATCTTTACCCCTTGTTCTTTATCCCTTTAATCTTTCTCTTTATCCCTTTTTCCAAAAATTTTCTCTCATATTCCAATACCTGGTTAGACCCAGATTTATTGATACCGATTCTTCAGTCTCATCATTTGTGCTTCAAGACCATAAGGAATCAAAACTCAACCGTTTTCATTTATTTTCAGAGTTATTTCCACTTTCTATGTATTAACTATATCCAAATGTATGTCATTGTAGCTAGCATCTGAATCTTTTTATTTAGACTTCTTGCATTAGACAAAATTTTGTTCTGCTATAATAACCCACAAAGTCTCAATCCAAAATAATGAAAGCAAAATTTATTACTTTGCAAATCACTAGACTAAAATAATTTAGTTCTCTTATTTCATTTAGAATTGAATTCATGAGTATGCTATACGTTTTCTTCAATAGCAAGTTAACTAGGCAATGATCCTTGACATCAGAAAACACTTCAAACAGGAATTTTCCCTTTAAATAATCACTCTAAATACAAGCTATCGCAACCATGGAAACGTAACAAATGTGCTCTACAGACATTTATATGTACTAAAAGAAGACAGAAAACCTTTATTTATGTGAAAATTGTATGATCATTCATTTCCATTATTCGTGTAGAAAATTCATATAGGAATACCAAATTTGTTTTCCCTTGAAGAGAAAATCTCCTGATGTTTCATTTTCTTTGTTGTTCAGTTGCATTAAAAATATACATAAAACAAATTCTGAAAATGTCAGAGAGTTTTTATAGATTAAACATATTTTTTGTTTCCAAGTCAAACATATATTTAAAAATATTTATTTCACAAGAATAATAAGCATTAGGAATAAGTCCACAACAAAGACTGTAAGACTGTGAAACTGATAAAATTGAGCTACTTTAAGCTGAAGTTTTTCCTTAAACATAATATTCACTGACCATACTTTCCTTTGAATATGGGAACCATCATGAGGAGAGAGCTCTAAGATCCTTCCTAAAATTGTTTGAAACAGTGCTTCACATCCTGTAAGGACTGTTTCAGTTCAGGAAGTCAAAATAATTCTAAACTTGTAGCTATATTTACGAAGTTCTAACTAGAATTTCAGAGGATTTCTCACATGAAAATTATCAATAAGCATAAGAACTTTTGGCAGCTTCTAACTGATCTCTGGTACATATATAAAATCTGGTAAAGATATTTAGTTGAAATTATAGAATTTACCTTAGGATTCAACTCTAACGTGCCGCATTCATCAGGTTTATGATTATATTATTTTCAATTTACGAAGTTCCCATTTCAAAAAAAAGCACTGTTTTAGAAAATCATTTCATCAGGAGGGAGGAGCATAGAGTCTTTTGCACTTCATTTCTGATGTTTAGAGATCTCAAATAGACACAACTATGAAATTGCTTACAAATTTTTGTATTTCAGAAGTCTAGATACAGTGAACTGCCTAAGTTCACATTACATTTAGAAGTCCTCTAACCTGGCCTGAGTATGGCAAGGGCAAAACTTAGATTCTGCTTACAGCTGTTTTCTTCACTCTTGACACCTGCAACCTAGAAATCAGGGTGAGATAAAATTTTCCTGCCTCTTTATCACATTGTTAATTGAATTCATACACTAAACTCATACATTATGTTAACAAAGCCATCTTAGTGTTTGTTTTCATGTCCAGATCAATACAGAGAACCTTATCCAAGTATTACTGAAACAGTATCCTGCAAAATAATAACATGCTTTCTTATTTAAATCTGTCAGACTTGTGTGCTTCAAAGATAGACATGGGGGTCAGGGTCTTTATTTCAGTTGCTTAGTTGTCAAGGAAAAGACTTTAGATTTGTTATAGAGCTCATAGATGTTATTCTCTGGATGCCTACAAGTTATAAGAAATATTACAGCAAATACTTCATATTGTTATTAAACAATCTCCCCATCACCAACAACCAAGTCCTTGTGCTCATAATTCTTTTTGTGGACCTCAAAGCAAGGGTGCATCATGGTCCAAGGTCTAAAAATGAAATCCAAAGTCAGGCCCAGCTCTGGCATCTAGTTTACAGAATTCCAGTTGTTCTTGATTCTAAATGATTATTAGTTTTAGATAGCTGCAGTTGTTCAATCTGATTTTGCCTCAGTGCTCTTAGAGGAGAGTGAGAAAGAAACAGTAGAGTTCCCACCGCTGGGACCACAATGTGAAAAACCTATTCTGACCCAGATCAACCAAAGCTACATCATAAATCACAACAAAGGCCAGCTCACCTTCAGAATATCTCTGAAGCAAAAAGAAATTGATGTGGCACTGTCACACTTTGGTCACCCTCTTTCTTGGGGCTGTTCATCCTCTCCAGTCTAGTCTTCATGAACTTTATGAGGAAAAGGGGTCTAAATCTGAGTATATAGTCCTGAAAAACAAAATTTCTTTAGTGTGGTGAGATATTTATGGGGAAAAAAAAAAAAAAAAAAAAAAAAGGAAAAACAACCAGCCAAAACAAACAACAATCCTATACCACCCTCACTCCCCCATCCCCTCCCACACCTCCCCTGCATCGCACCCCAAAAACAAACAACCAAAAACCAGCAAAGAAATTCAGGTCCCAGCAGTGGCAGTTGTTTCAAAAAATTAGGCATGTGACCAATGTTAAATTATTAAGTAAGAAGCAATGATGAGATCACTCACATACAGTATTAGATTCAGAACGCCAGCCAACCATCATGTAAGAATAGCTTTTGATAAATAATAACCCCTATATGAAAGGCTCCTTATCCAATTACAATTTTGTTTTGCCTTCTCTCCTTTCATGCATCCTTTCCTAGTTTAGAAAGCAACTTTCATAGGCAACAGGAAATATTCCAGTGAGTTTCACATATCTAATGAATGCTGATAAGTTATTTTTCTACCCTACTGGATACCTGGAACTAGGCATCAATCTGAGAGCAAAATAACAGACAGAAGTTCATTATATTCAAAGATATTAGCATTGAAATGCTAGTCTGCAGTTACAGAGAACTGTGCTGTAATAGTTATTTTTTAAAATTTTCAGTATTTCTGTGCAGATATAAACTTTTCCTTCCCAAATTTCTATAAAGTCAGAAAAGGCAAAGTTTCCAAAGCCATAGTGAGAATAACAAACTGCTGAAGTTAATTGAAAACTCCCATTGTTTTTTCTTGAGGAGACTATTTGTGAGCACTCAGCACAATAATACACACCTTCAGTACTTGTAGTGAGGAGCTGAGATAGATGGTAGCTTTCTGCCTCCCATTACCTTTGGCTAAAACAATTTATTTCTCCACACCAGCTGCAGAGCTGTGGTATTGAAGTCTGTTGCTGATACTGAGCAGTCCGTAGTTCTGCCAGGAGACTTACTGCAGGCTGTCAGCATCACCACATGTGTAACCAAATTCCACATGTTTCAGGCACCACCAGTTTTCAGATGTATCACTGGGATGTTTTTATTCAGTGAAAAAAGAAAAAAGAAAGAAAAAAAAATAAATGTACATCTGCATATACTTAATTTTAATGTGGAAAAGAAGGATATCAAACACTTCATATATCCTTTCCCCCCATAGCTGAATAATACAATTTCTTAGCTGATTTTTAAGCTGAAACTGAATGCTTGAAAGTTATATGAAAATTCCAGCTAATATGTTAGATTGGCAAATGATCTGTACCTATTTCTGAATAGAGGCTTTAAACAGTAGTTAAATCAAATCTCCCCATTATACAATCAGGTGGTCAAGAATGCATATAGAGGAAAAAAATGTGTGATTATGGCTAAGAAATGCAATACAATTTTGAGATTTTATTGACAGAATATACAATTCTAAGGAGATGAGGTACATTTACATTCATGAGGTACATGTACATTTACATTCATGTCTACTCCTATTTGTGCAATATATTTCAACATAAATATTGATTCAAAAGGAAGATTAGTGAGGCTCATAAAGGATTAAACTACCTTCTAGTGAAAACTTGTAATAAGCAAGCCATTTCTGTAAGTGGTGCAAGCCAGGTCAGCACAGCTGAAGTCAGTTGGGCTATAATGGCCACACAAGCACTGGGTGTGCGGGGAGTCTACGCTCCACCAACACGCACACACAAAGATCAAACATTCTATATATACAGAACATTGCTTTTACATACTAAACCCAAGTACACCTACACATATGTACAATCAGAAAAGGTAACAAACAATCCTTTAAGTTCCATGACTTAACAGTCTTCATTTTCCATTCCTTTCCTTGATTACTAACAAGTCTCTATTTTCCATTCCTTTTGAACAATATCTCTTGCTTTAAGTTGTCAAGCAACTCGGCTTTTGGGCGTTATGTATCCCATTCTTCCCAGATAGAAGAAAAGCATATCCATCTCCTTTTCAATGCCAATAGGGCCTGGGTCAAAAGACACGTCCAGGTCACCAGGGGGCGTAACAGCAAAAGCCTTCGATGGTAGTAGAGGTGGGGGGGCACATGGCATGGCAGTCAGATCAGTAAAGGAGCCTGCAGCTCCCTCACTGTCTGGCAAACCACACGTTTCTGACTGTGGTCCCACATGGCTCTTTAAGGCCTCAGAGATTGCTTGCCAGGTGCTGAGCAATCTGCAACCTCCATATACAACCCTCCTGGGTAGACTTTCTACCTCTTCCTTACCTACCAGTCTCTCAAGCTCCAGGGCCTCAAACCTGTTGCATAAGGGCACCTGGGAAGGTTGGGCCAGTGGGGGCGGGCATTGCCTGCGATGTCGAGCAAGGACCTGTTTCCATTCCTCCTCAACTCCTAGGTCCCCTTCCTCTGCCCTACAGCAACAGGGCAGGGGGTCCACCCACATTTGGGGTGTCTCACCCCAGTACCTGTCCTTCAGGCCCTGCAGGGAGTTGCTCCACAAGTCTATCTCCTGCTCACACTCCCTGATATCCCTCAACCTCTCGACATCCTCCTTGAGTTCTGCCACCAGGCGGACCAGGTCATCCACCTGCTCGTACCTCATGCACACAGTCTCTCTGCCCCCTGCAGGTGGTAGCAAAAGGCTCAGGCACTCCCTGCATCCAGAGACCTGAACTGCTGCATTTTTGAGTGGGCAGTCAGTCTGGGTGTGTACAGACTTCCTACAGAGAGCACTGTGCCTGGTAGAGACCACTGCAGCTTTGCTAGTGGTAGACTGCCGTTAGAGGAGGTGTTTATATGGGCAGGGGGGAACACTCTGCCCTTCCTGCTCGCCCTGCCTGCACGAACTGCTGCACCACACCTTACTGATGCGCCACGCCCTGTTTGCCTGTCCTGGTTGCTGCGCTCCTGGTCGCTCGTGCTCCCTAGGGGCAGCTTTTGAACAGTCGGGGAGGAGATGCTGCCGCCTCTGCCTACGCCTTGTTCACCTCCCTTGCGAGGGCTGCCGGGTCCTGGCAGCTCCCTCAAGTGGGCTCGATGCCAGAAAAAATAGCCCTGCCTGTCCAATCCCCCACTCCGCTGCAGAACGCGTCTGCCCGGAGCCAGTCACCTCACCATCACATTCCATGCCATGTGATAGGATGTGCCCTATTTTCAGCTAGGATATAGCTAATTTTCCTCCTAGTAGCTGGTAGGGTGCTGTGCTTTGGATTTAGGATGAGAATAACGTTGATAAAATGCCTCTGTTTGAGTGGCTGCAGAGCTGTGCTTACACTAAAACAAGGACTTGTCAGCTTCTCACTCTGTCCTGCCAGCGAGGAGGCTGGGCGTGCAGGAGGGGCTGGGAGGGGACAGAAGCAAGACAGCTGACCCCAGCTGGCCAAAGGAGTGTTCCGTACCATCTGGCATCATGCTGGACAAGTACTGTGGGGTGGCTGGCTGGGGGATGGCAGGGGTACCGGCTGCTCGGGGGCAGGCTGGGCATCGCTCAGCAGGTGGTGAGCAATTGCATTGGGCCAAGCCCCAGCACATTGCAGTGATTTGAATCTCTCTGGAATTGCCAGGGTGATGACACACCTCTTCCAAGCCTTTCATTCTGCCATTTTGTTAGGATTTTGCACCTGTTCAGGGGTGAACTTCCAAAGCACTGGAGGTGTCCGCTGCTCTACATGCCTGTCCATATCCTCCCACACTGCCTGCCACTCATACCTCTCCTGCCTCAGAACAGACCTCTGGATGGCATTCCTAAGTAGCTGGTTAAACTTGGACAATACCTGAAGCACACTCAGGAGACATTACAATAAGAACATGCTGGTCTGAACACAGGATATTCAAAGACATGAAGAGCTGTCTTAACTAGCCTGGAGGAGAAGAGGCGGGTGAATGAGAATGGGGAGCGAACAAATGGGAAAAACCATCTCCACCTGCCACCTGCATAGATTGGATCCCTGAAGAAAAACGGTCCTTGAAATATCCTCTCCCAAAGTAGCCTATGCCGAGGATGCATGGAGCATCCAGGCCAGTCCCAATAGGGTGCTTTTGCCACTCATTCCCAGTTAGGCTCATGCTGGTCTTGGGTAGTTCTTGATGCCCTTATGATATCTTCCCCTTTGTCTTCCTGTTCCTTTGATGACCCAGCCACTTTGGAGTAGCCTATCTCGTCTTCTTCTTCTTCCTCCCAGACTCAGTAGGAGTTCCTCTGCTTTCTAAACAACCTGACTTTCTCATCCCTTTTTAAAAAGGGGCATGATGTTTCCCTTTTTCCACTCAGCAGGGACATAGCCCTACTGCCAGCACTTTTCAACTTGGATGGAAAGAGACTTTCAGCCAGTTCCCTCCACACTCTGGGATTCATGTCATCAGGTCCCATAGACCTGTACCTGTTGTTTAGATTCATCAGGTGGTCTCGAACCTGCTCTTTGCTTACAGTGGATGGGACTTTGTTCCCCAGCCTCCATCTATGCGTTCAGGGAAATGAAAGACTTAGGAAGCCCGCCTACCAGTGCAGACGGAGGCGAAGTTGTTGAGTACCTCAGCTTTCTCCATGTCTGTCATTACCAATTACTCAGGTAGAGAAACTCACTCCTAGGATAAGAAATTAGACACATCTAATCACTTACACACTCCTATTTTCACCCCTCAGTCTTCTATTTGCACAAATGGTAGAGGTGCATGGTGGCCTTCGGGGACTCCTGCTGTCACCCCAGCGCGGCAGCCCGAAGGAAGCTGGGTCCTCTCTTGTGCTGTTCCTCAAGGCTCTGTGCAGAAGGGATGCCACCTCTCGCACAAGGGCTGCCGGATGGGAAAGAAGCACTCACACAACCCCTGACAATTGGCAAAGGTCTTTATTGCCACGTGGCTCCAGGCTAATGCCTGGAGTGGAGCCTGGGCGATGCAGAATAGGGAGCTTGCCGAGCCCTTCTGCACAGCTGCCGGTGTTCCTTGAGGACGCTTTTCAGAGAGCTGTCGGGGGAGTCCCATGTTTGTTGTGGCCGAGGTGGGTCCACTTCCATCGGTTCCTCTTCATCTTGTGCACCCACCTCCATGGGCTCCGCGGGTTGGAGGACGAGCCAGTCCCTGGCAGGGACTGCCCACACAGGCTGCCTTCCACTGGGCATATTTTCCGGCCACGGTGCCGCACCAGGACGCCTCCCAGTTCCGTGCCTCGGGTCCATTCCGTTCTCCGCTTGATTTTCATTCACGGAATTCCTGACGGCATCTCTCCCTTGGCCACGGCTGGGTCCCGCATCATATTCCGTCCGCTGGGCATGGCTCCGCTTCCCGTGGCCCTCCAACCCACGCTCTCTATCTTTGCTGTCATCACTGGACCTCCGGCTAGGCCCAGGCCTGCTGCTGGTGTCCATCCGAGGGGCCGGCCTGCTCCCCACATCGCTTTGGCTCCAATGATATTGATCGTAATAGCCTCTGGGCCGGGCACCAGACACCTCCTGGGCACTGCTGGTTCTTGTGCTGGAGGCGCTGGACCTCGACCCATGGCGCATTCTAGCAGAGGCAGACATCCTCCTCAGTGGTCCTAGGAACAATCTCTTGTCCTCGCACTGAGAAGGGCTGCTGCTCGCCTCGCTCTCGCTTTGCTCCTGTCTCTGGCCTTCCTCCAGCCACTGGCTTTCAGAAGACCAAATCGCTGAGCAAGTGGCGGGCCAGTGGCAGGGGGGCCCCTTTTATAGGGCCCGGGGCAAGGGCGGGGCCAGTGGTGGCCACTGTGACCTCGGCAAAGCTCTGTGATGGAGCAGTCCGTGCGAGGCCGAAGGCGGCTGCCTTGGGAGAGGCCTGGAAGATGCCCTCATGTGGAGCAAGGACGAGGGCTGGGGGGGCTGAGGGCCCCCTTTTCTGGGGCTGGCTCCCCCCCAGGCCGTTTGGCTTGCCAGAGAGAAAGGCTGCCCTATGAAACCCTGCCTCGACCCATTTTTTCTCCAGATCTCCAAGGGTCAGAGTCTCTCGTTAACAAAAAGAAAACCCCACCAACAAAACCAAAACAGACCAATTCACAAGGCTAAAGCAGTCAAAACTGAAGTACCGATCACAGAATCACAGAATTTCTAGGTTGGAAGAGACCTCAAGATCATCGAGTCCAACCTCTGACCTAACACTAACAAGTCCTCCACTAAACCATATCACTAAGCTCTACATCTAAACGTCTTTTAAAGACCTCCAGGGATGGTGACTCAACCATTGCCCTGGGCAGCCCGTTCCAATGCCTAACAACCCTTTTGGTAAAGAAGTTCTTCCTAACATCCAACCTAAAACTCCCCTGGCGCAACTTAAGCCCATTCCCCCTCGTCCTGTCACCAGGCACGTGGGAGAACAGACCAAGCCCCACCTCGCTACAGCCTCCTTTGAGGTACCTGTAGAGAGCGATAAGGTCGCCCCTGAGCCTCCTCTTCTCCAGGCTGAATAAGCCCAGCTCCCTCAGCCGCTTCTCGTAGGACTTGTTCTCCAGGCCCCTCACCAGCTTGGTCACCCTTCTCTGGACTCTCTCGAGCACCTCAATGTCCTTCTTGTAGCGAGGGGCCCAAAACTGAACACAGTACTCAAGGTGCGGCCTCACCAGAGCCAAGTACAGGGGGACGATCACTTCCCTAGCCCTGCTGGCCACACTGCTTCTTATGCAAGCCAGGATGCTGTTGGCCTTCTTGGCCACCTGAGCACACTGCTGGCTAATATTCAGCTGACTATCAAGCAATACTCCCAGGTCCTTTTCTGCCAGACAGCTTTCCAACCACTCATCTCCCAGCCTGTAGCTCTGCTTAGGGTTGTTACGGCCCAGGTGCAGGACCTGGAACTTGGCCTTGTTGAACTTCATACAGTTGGCCTCAGCCCATCGGTGCAGCCTATCCAGATCCTCCTGCAGAGCCTTCCTGCCCTCAAGCAGATCGATACATGCGCCTAACTTGGTGTCATCTGCAAACTTACTGAGGGTGCTCTCGATGCCCTCGTCCAGATCATCGATAAAGATATTAAAGAGGACCGGCCCCATTACCGAGCCCTGGGGGACTCCACTAGTGACCGGCCTCCAACTGGATTTGACTCCATTCACCACAACTCTTTGGGCCCGGCTATCCAGCCAGTTTTTAATCCAGCGAAGCATACGCCAGTCCAAGCCACGAGCAGCCAGTTTCTTGAGGAGAATGCTGTGGGAAACGGTGTCAAAAGCCTTACTGGAGTCAAGGTAGACCAAATCCACAGCCTTTCCCTCATCCACCCAGCGCATCACTTTGTCATAGAAGGAGATCAGGTTCATCAAGCAGGACCTGCCTTTCATAAACCCATGCTGACTGGGCCTGATCGCCTGCTTGCCCTTAAAGTGCTGCGTGATGACTCTCAAGATAATCTGCTCCATGAGCTTCCCTGGCACTGAGGTCAAACTGACAGGCCTGTAGTTCCCCGGGTCTGCCCTCCGGCCCTTCTTGTAGATGGGCGTCACGTTTGCTAGCCGCCAGGCAACTGGGACCTCTCCTGATAGCCAGGACTGTTGATAAATGATGGAAAGCAGCTTGGCCAGCTCCTCTGCCAGTTCTCTCAGTATCCTTGGGTGGATCCCATCCGGCCCCATCGACTTGTGCACATCCAAGTGCCTTACCAGGTCGCCAACCATTTCCTCATGGATAGTGAGGGGCACATTCTGCTCCCCATCCCCTTCCACCAGCTCAGGGTACTGGGTATCCAGAGAACAACCGGTATTGCTGCTAAAGACTGAGGCAAAGAAGGCATTAAGCACCTCCGCCTTTTCCTCATCTTTTGTAACTAGGTTTCCCCCCGCATCCAATAGAGGATGGAGATTCTCCTTAGTCCTCCTTTTTGTGTTGATGTATTTGTAAAATGATTTTTTGTTGTCTTTAACGGCAGTAGCCGGATTGAGCTCCAGATGAGCTTTGGCCTTTCTAATTTTGTCCCTGCACAGCCTTGCAACATCCTTATAGTCCTCCCTAGTGGCCCGCCCTTTTTTCCAAAGATTATAAACCCTCGTTTTTCTCCTAAGCTCAAGCTGCAACTCTCTGTTGAGCCAGGCCAGTCTTCTTCCATGCTGGCCTTCTTCCATGCCAGCTTGTCTTTGGCACGTGGGGACAGACCGCTCCTGTGCCATTAAGATTTTCTTCTTGAAGAGTGCCCAGCCTTCCTGGACTCCTCTGACCTTCAGAATTGCCTCCCAAGGGACTCTGCCAACCAGCGTCCTGAACAGTTCAAAGTCAGCCCTCCAGAAATCCAATACAGCAGTTTTACTGGTCCCCTTCCTGGCTTCTCCAAGAATGCCAGGTGCTGAGCAATCCCACTGCAACCTTGTCGCTTTTAGTTGCAGAGTCCCACACCTTGACCTCAACTTGGTCCCATATTTCAGGATCATAAACTGTCTGATTGTTAATAAGGAGAATAAGCTGTAAGGTTACCAGGATAGTCTTTGTTTCTAAGGACGCATGATTCCCCATAATGTGCAGCTGCTTACCAGCGAGGGGCAGTTGTGTGCGCGGGTCCGCTTCTCTCAGCTTGAGCTTCTCTCCAGCTCCGGTGTGCCATTTCCAGCAACTTTCAGTGCAAGCTTCTTTGGACAGTTTGCTGAGTTTGGCCAAACCTATCTTCATGAGGCAACCAATGTGCCTGTTCCCGTCCTGGTCTCTGTTCTGCTAGCCTGTTCCCTTTCATTCCTTTTTCGTGCTTCTTTATTGATGACATAACTTCATTATATCGCGTTGCCTTTTTTTTTTTTTTTTTCTATCTCGAAGACAGGCTCCCCTCTTATACCCTTCTCCCCACAGCAGTCCTTTTCAAAAACAACTTTTCATTGATCAAACTACTTTGCAAATAACAGCAACGGCAAACACCCAGAAACTTCCATGCCTTAACATGAGAACAAGCAACCCTGAGACTGCATGGAGTCTCCTGAATCGCCCTTCTTTGTTCCCTCTAAACTTTTTTACATTCCTGATGGCCTCATCGTTAAGAGTCTAATGTTATCATCAACCACGGAGCTTGCCGACCCCCGTGGCCACACTTCCAAATCTCCCCCTTCTTTATTAATATCAACCATTTTCTCGACACGAATTACCACTCCATATATAACAATGACCCAGACCAAAGCTCTTTAGATAACCTTAGAAGAAAGAATAGTAAAGTCTGTATATTTTTGTTCCTTTTTCTCTCAGAAATTCCCACATCAACTTTCCACATAACGTGGAAAAGCTATATTGCCAGAGTACCAAAAGACAATATCAGCAAGACACTTATCAAAGACAATATCATCAAGATCCATATTATTATGATTAAAGACTCCAAACACAACGAAGTAATAGTATTTAAGTCATTAAAGTCAGAAGCAACACACTAAGGTACATGTAAATTATAGTTTAATCTACACAATTGTCTGTATACGCTTGCAAAATACATTTTTGCTTGATTGCTCAGAGATAAAAGCAGAAATGCATCCTCTGGGATTCTGTTTAGGAGATTTGTCTTGAAAATTATGTGATAGAATCAGTCAATATATACACATAAATTATACCACTGACATTTACAAAAATGACACTTGAAAGATTTTCTTCTAAGTAAAACGGGGGAAAGAGCAACAACTCTATCATCATTTGGATACTAAACAGAAACTTAAACTTTTACACTCTGTATAATAAAACCATTCTTATGAAACATTAGGAAAACAATTTGTGCATGCTTTAATGGGAAATAAAGCAGCATTCCTTCACCTGATACTCAACAGGTCAAAATCAGCACGATGCCATCAAAGGCAACAGAACTAGGAGGGGCTATGTAAGCCCCATCTCTGACCCCAAGTGTCTGGGCGGTGACGTTGTTAAAATCTGAACCAGGGCACAAAATACATGCTACTGTATAGCCAGCATTGAGGTTTTCAGCAGTGTGTTGCCACCCATGTTAACATCAGCTGCAGGGAAACTTGGTACATGGATTGCTACACACACCTATGTAAGGATCCACTATTCAATTTCCCTTTCATCTCCCCCTTCATTTCCCTTTTTTCCCTTTCCCTTCATTTTACCTTTTCTTTCATGGGATCTTGGTCTCAGTCATTCAGTTTCACACACAAGCATGTTCATGTATTCCACGCTGTCATTTGCTCCTCAGCACTGCCAGACAGCCTCTGGATGAAGCATGTTTAAGTGCCACAGGTGTTTGCTAAGCAACACATCCCAGTGCCAGAGCCTAGAAGTGGATTTTTTTTTCTTCTACAAAGAAACTATGTGCACTTTAAAAAATTGGATATGAAGGACGCTAGAAACCACATGTTGTACCATACCCTTACATCAATTTGATATAATTTTAATATCTCATATGGTTTTATCTTCTTGCTTACCACGGTGTCTGAATACTCACAAAACAAACAAACAAAAATCCACTGCTACAGGAAAATTCACAGATTTTCTGACATTTTCTCCTTCTCTGAGGACACAGGTTCTTACAAGCATGTTTTTATTAGAAGGGCAATGGGCATAAAAATTGAAGAGGATATTCCCATAACAAGAACCACTTGAGGCACTGCAATATTGGAATTCACTGCCCTGTCTGACGTCCCCAAAGCACTCCAGGTGCTTCCTGTCACCCCTGCAGGGTCTGCCAAGCTGAACACAGGCTGCAGCACAGCCTCTGGTTCTCTTCAGGGCAAGAAATTCCCTACCCAGTTGTCTCCATCTTTTATGTTCTACTATTAAGGTGATGTAGTATATAAAAAGTTCAAGTTCTTTCTCTATGAAGAAATATAAAAGAAACCCTCATAACAGAAATAAATACAGGAGAGGAAAAAGTACAAACGGGTTTAATTGTTAGTTATGTAAATTATCATTTCACTGTTTGTAAATAATTCATTTTATTAAGTTATCATTAAAAGTCATTTGGCAAAAAAATTGTGTGAACTAAATTAAAACTGTTGTTCAAGAATTTATCATGATGCTTTCTACAGTTTCAGATGTGATACACACCCTGGGCAGATGGTGTATTTTCTGCTCCACAGTAAGGCATTGATATGAAGGATGCCACATGTTTTCATACAAACCCCTTAATCACCTGTGAAAATACCACTATAAGGTCTGCCATTCCCCACTAACACTTCTGGACATCTGAATATTTGAAAATATTTGAGTGGTTGGCAGTACAAATGGCAAGTTCTGAATAGAGTAAGCAGACACCCCAAAATTCAAATCATTTCCAAACTCTTGCTTTTACTGTCTAAAGAACAGGAAAAAAAAAAAAAAAAAAAAAACTCTTTTACTGTCTCCTTTAATTTCTCTCCTTCCTTTCCTCTCTTCTTCTTTTTCTTTTTCCTTATATATATTTTTGTTGTTATTTTTGCTGTTGTAATTATGATTTTTGTGAGGGTAACTGCAGCTGAAGTTGGAAAAATAAATGATGTACCAAAGTACATCAATGGGTTTGTAAATGCTGTGAACACATATTCCCTCTTACAGCTGAAGAGAATGCACTGCACTGCAGAGTTTCTTTGATTGAATAGTCTGGGAATTTTTCAATGTAGAAGAATAAACAGTAATCTAAATCTGAATTTCAGCCAGTTCATCTTATCTATTTTGTCTCCATGCTATATACAGTTGAAACAACAACAACAACAAAAAATGATCTGGTTTATGACCCTATAGAACTTCATAGATAAACATATACCTAGAAAGACAATACTTTTTTAATATACTTTTTCATCCTCACAAAAACAAACAACACTAGCAGAGATCAAAATAGATCTGTGCATCATTTAGATATCCATGTCTTCTGTTTCAGTATGCCATACTTAGCACTTTATTGCCTGTCATTTTTCCAAGTTCTATATAGTTGTCTTTCAAAAAGCATATAAATCACTCAGGAACTTCTCTGTAACTTCAGCTTACTTAGGAGACCTATCATCAATCATAATTAATGACTCAATATGAGCAGTACTGTGCCTGCTGACTATATACTA
The DNA here is from genome assembly GCF_964035555.1 of Netta rufina. Lineage (NCBI taxonomy): Eukaryota > Metazoa > Chordata > Aves > Anseriformes > Anatidae > Netta > Netta rufina. The sequence goes on along the minus strand of NC_140131.1, from coordinate 27,289,642 downwards.
GTCTTTTCAGTGTCATGTGCAAAGGCTAGCTAATATGGATATTGAAAGCCAAGAGAGAAATTTAAGAGATAAACCTTACAAACTTTGAGAATATGTGTGACTTATTCTAATTCTGTTTAGCATTAGTGATTATGATCTATAAACTATAAAAGGATGATTTATTTAATGAATGCAGTAAATATTATTATTATTTATTGTTAACCTGGATTTGACTACTGATTTGCGTCTGTATAAGCTACATAAAAGTTAATACAGTTTAATAGAAAGTTGAGAAATCTAGGAGTGTAAAGATGAAGTATATTTTATTTTCCATAATAAGAAGTCCCTGTTGCCCAGGATGAAAATAGAGGAACTACTACTAACATAAATGACAAGCCAGTTACTAAAATTAGCAAAAGTGAACAGATTTCACATACAACATGGATTAATGCTCTTTATTTACAGCACACTACCACACTGGAATGCACTGAAGAATGTAGGATGACAAATCTACTAAAAATAAATAAATAAATATAAATAAATAAAAAGTCCCACAGTGGTAAATTGTTTTACTTGTTTTTCTTTCAGACAGGATGTATTTTTATTTTACTTTTTTCTTTTTCTTTTTTTTTTTTTTTTTGAAAGATGATGGCTGTATTCCAAAATAATCACCTCTGCACTACAAATAAAGTTAGGCAGATAACATTTTTTAACTTTGAAAAAATCCAATAGACAAGATAACCATATATTTTTCTGAAAGTACTTTTTTTCTCAAAAACAGCACGAAAAGTTTGATTCCAGCAACCTAAACTTGAGTTTTCTGCTCTAATCTCTTCTTCCAAAAGACACTGCTATTGCTTTAAGACCCCCTTATAAAACCACTGTAAATAATAGGCTATGGCATTTAGCTAAAACTAGTAGAAGTTTCTAATTTAGACCTCCCTGGACGCAGGGCCCATTCTCTATCTACAGAGTGTTCCCAGAAGCAGATGTGGGTTGTGAAGGGCAGAAGCAACAATGGGGTTTTGGGCAGCACAGGGGAGGCTCAGCCCAGCTTTCTGCTTTGTCCAGACAGCTACTTTCATCAAGGAAGAGAAAGAGGAAGAGGTGGAGGAAGAGGAAGCAGAAGAAGAAGATCAGCACTGGAACAGCAGCAAGGGAATCCAAGATGCCAAGGGATGAAAGGGACACAGAGGTAGTGCAGGGAGAAGGCAGTAGCAGAGACGCTTCAGTACAAAATGACTTGTTTCGACCTCTGATGTCTTTTAAAAACTGATTATCAAAACATTTTGACCAGAAGATAAAGCTAATTACACACCAGTGCAACCTTAGCCTCTATCTCAGTTCAAGAAGTGAAACAGAAACTTCACTTTTCAATAGCATGAGATCTAAAACTATTTTTGAGCCTATTTTCAAATTATTCATATTGCTGAAATAACTGGTAAAGGAAACTGTAAGGAACGACCACCTCTTCCAATGTGAATTTCATCTCAATCTGACATAACTTCTTCATTTTTTTCATGAAGAAATGCCATTCCAAACAGGAAAAGACTGCAGGTCATGTAATAAAGCTCCAAACTCTAGTTAAGAGTTCTGAACAGGGGATGGAAAAATACCCCTCTGCCTCATCTGTACTGACGATACACGAATCCCAGTGTGCAGAATGCTTTCACAGTCCTATGATCTTGCATCCATATATAAAAATATGTTTGTTGTTGTTGTTGTGTTTTTGTTTTAAACTGAACTTCAGCTAGTTGGGTAGTGTCCTGGTTTCAGTTAGGACAGAGTTAATTTTCCTCCTAGTATCTGGTAGAGTTCTATGTTTTGGATTAGGATGAGAAGAGTGCTGATAACATGCTGATGTTTTAATTGTTGCAGAGCAGTGCTTACACCAAGCCAAGGATGTTTCAGCTTCTCACTCTGTCCTGCCAGCGGACAGGCTGGGGGTGCAGCAAGAGCTGGGAGGGGACAGATCCAGGACGGCTGACCCAAACTGGTCAAAGGGGTATTCCATCCCATCTCGGGTCATGCTGAACAATATATGGGGCTGGCTAGCCGGTGGGGGGGGGGCAGCTTTTTGGGGTTAGGCTGGGCATCAGTCAGTGGGTGGTGAGCAATTGCATTGTGCATAACTTGTTTCATACACCTTATTAGTAGTAATATTATTATTGTTATTATTATTTTCCTGTCTTAATAAAATGTCTTTATCTCAACTCATAGGCTTCACTTTCCTGTTTCTCTCCCCCATTCCAGAGAGGGTGGGGGGAGGGTGAGTGAACAGCTCTGTGGTGTTTAGCTGCCGGCTGGGTTAAACTACAACAGTCCTTTTTGGCGCCCAACATGGGGCACGAAGGGTTGAGATAACAACAGATCTGACCAGAGTGTGTTAAACTAAAATTGGTATAAGTATTAGACCTGCTTAATAGTTGCTAGTCACAACATTGATTGCTTTAATCTCAAATTTGCTGTGTCTGTTTTCCAAATTGAGTTTTATAGCACGTTACTTTCTGTAAGTGCTCCCTGTCGTGTTGTTTATCCTTTCCGGGCCCTGGTTTAAGATCATTATGGTACTGTGCAGTGTAACAGTGGCTTATGATATGATGAAATTTTTGGTCATGACTGGTATTTGTACTCAGCACTGTCGTCGACTCTATACTTTGGAAACCATATCTCAGAAACTATTAACAATTACACCTATTGCCTTTGTTCATGTTGCTCTGCAACAATTAAAACATCAGCATGTTATCAGCACTCTTCTCATCCTAATCCAAAACATAGCACCCCACCAGGTACTAGGAGGAAAATTAACTCTATCCTAACTGAAACCAGGACAGGTAGAAAGAACAATTTTCATCCACAAGCAAACATTCACTGAAGGTATACTATGGTCACAATTCATTTTGGAAAAAATCAGAACTGGCAGGTTGCACATCTATAATGCACTTGACCAGCAGTGTGTCTCTTAAATTGCTTGGCTACCCCAGCTCAACCTAGTTCTTCAGGCATATTATATTAGTAGCTTCCAGTCTATCACCTTACTGTGGTACCACCATTAAATGTTCTTTATTGCCCATTTTTGTTCTTTTCAGCAGAGCAATCATAAACATAGCAGACAATGAACTCCAAGTGCTGTTAGAAAGAACAAATAAAGCACATTTATATTATTACACAATCAAAACTTCATGCTAACTGCACATTATTGCAACATTAAAATACACATGATAAATACACTATAACTTTATCTTAGACAAAATACTACATAGCACTGTGAAATGCTGCACTTGGTAAGGTGACAGCATACAAAGTATTATTTTAAAACACCGAATAATAGTATATTTAAAGATCAAGCTTCTGTTTGGAAACTGAAACACAAAAAGTTACCTGTTTATATAAAAGAATTTTCTCTCTGCCTTGATCCACGACCATCACAGTCATTGTTAACCTTCCCCTGTGTTTCTTACAACTTGGGATCAACCCCTTATCTGTCATATTTGGTTGCCCCATATGAAGCTACTGATTGCTGCTATGTATTATTGCTTTTAAGCCTATAGCTCTCAGCAACACTGGTTCCATCTGTTTTGTCTGTGTATCTGTTTTGTGATTTGTATAATTATTTTTCCTAAATCCTTGTTAATTACACATGCACTTTTTCAGTAAAGAGAATAGAATGATGAAGAGGTGACTGAGACCACAGTACAATGTAGTTCCATAGCTAAACAGGGAAGTTATGATTATTGATAATAATTAGTAAAAATGAAAATATACAGATTGAATATTTTGTCCAAAAGTGACTTTGAAGCTGGAAGCTAAACATTAAAAATAAACTGTAAACTAAGTACACTGTATATGGAAGCTAGATGATAATCGGGCAGAGTCAGTTTCCAAAGCTCAATAGCACTTTAAAAAATGTTTTTTTAGACTTACCAAGGCTAAAACAAATATACAAAGAATTTATTTTACCTTTCAGGTTCAGCTCAGCATGCTAGTCTTGTCCTATGCCAACATACAGGTCCCCACTTATTTTGTTGGTGGCATTGTTTGTTTGCTTGTTATTATAAATACCCATGGATGTAAGTGTATATGCATATACATTAGCCACATCCAAATTCATTTGTCCTAAATTAGTGGACAACAAAACTAAAACCAAACAAAACCTGACAGTCCACAGTGAAAAAGGGGAGACTCAAAAGAGCAGCCTGCAGAATTTTCAATCTGGAGCCAAGTTCACAGCCAGGGGAATAATAAAGCAAACAGAAAACAGACCGAAGATCCTCAGAGCGGCATCCTCAGTTGTAGTAAACAAGCTCTGCTAAATTACTCCATTCATTGAGCCGGTCTGTATTTTGGCATGCTGCTGTCTGTTACTAAACCTCTACAGTGAGCTTCAACAGAGGACAATGTACAACAGGCAACAAAACAAGAAAATAATTTAAGAGCAGTTACAAAGAATCTTACATATGACAGTTCTTTTCTCACTTTTAAGACCAGTTCACCCATCCTTAGCAAGAGATCTCACAAGTGACAAAAAAATATAGCCAAAATCTTGCCAGGCACTAGCTAGCTATATCTCTGATTCCACTGTTTACAAATCTGTAATAACGTTTCTTCCATCTGTTCTGCAGTTTCCATCTATACGCTCAATTTACAAAATGAAATAAATTGTTTACGAATTTGTTCCAAAAACCTCTTCCACAGAGGTCTTCCAGCATATTGGATATGAGGGACAATAGTCTAAAGTTTGGGCAAAAATACATTTACAAGTAAATTTAAGGGCTAAGTTTGTGTTTAAAACAAAAATAATAATAATAATAATAATAATAAAATAGGGTTCTCAAGGCAAAATTCTAAAGAAATACCTATCAATTACAATTCAGCTATTTGTCTCCTCAAGGCCATGTACAATTAGTTAACTAAGCTGTCTTGTTTAAAGCATGAACGCAAAAAACTAGTCAGTTTTAAAAAGCTGAGTTAAGTGTAATTCAGCACATCAACTCTGACAATTCTGTGGTAAAATTCAGTAGTTTCTGAAATTAAAACAAAAACAAATGTTCCTTGTTTATCTAGGTAGGACTCTGAAAAGCAATTGGGAAGCTGGTTTCAAGAGGCCCAGACCCTCTCTGAATAAGCTTAGAGTTCTCTCTCTGCTCTGTGCAGGCAATAAGTGTCTCACTCAACACAGTCCAGGTGTGAACAACATTGAAATTATAGCCACAAATAAAACCGTTCATACATAAAGCCTAAATTATATGTGGACAGTTCGCATCCAACAAATGACTATCACAGAATTATAACTCTCATTTTCTGGTGTAAAAAGGAAATGAGACAACAATCAAATCTCTTTAGAAAACAACTAATGTTGGTCCTGAAACAAATGGTATTCCTCCAACTGAATAACATTTAATGTTTGCTCACTGGGCAGCAAGTTCTGTTCTCCCTGTTCAATTAGCCAAGCATTCACAATGGAACCAGATTTAAATTATACTTCTATTAAAACTCTTTTTAATGTTGTGTATGTGCTTCTCTATTTCTTTGAAAGATATGTGAAGGAGCCAAAGGTGAGAATTCATTTGTGTTGTTATAACTACTAGCTTTGCTGTTATTATTATTATTATTGCTCAAGATTCTCACTCCCTCAGTCACATCTAAAATACCAGCAACTTTGTTATGCATTTCTACTATTACTACAAAGCAAAAACCTAACACTTGAGAAGGCACAGTAACTGAACAAATATTGCAGACGTTGCTGGAATTAAATAACATGGCACTTATGAATATAGCCCATGTTTCTTTCTTCATTTACAAGATGCAGTGAGTCAGAAAAGTAGCACCCGAGTATGATTAAAAAGAAATGTTTTTTGACAGCCTGCTTTACAGTGACTAGTGAACATTGACTCACCATCACCACCCCGGCACAGCATCATTTCTACTTGATATTTGCCATTCCATAATTAGAACAAATGACATACTTGGGACATACCAAAATGTTTTTAGTTCATTTTCTGCTTAAACCCATTTACAGAGTCTTGTTCCTGCCTCAAAAGGTAAGGTACACAATCATGAGCTGTGCCGCCTCCATTTTAGAGACAGCCCTATTATTATAAAAGTAAATGCCACCCACTTGCTAACATTGGAGACTAATTAACTCTACAACTTCTGCTTAAAGAAGAGGGTAAAAACCATCACTGACTGTTCCAGTAGCTATTCTACAAAGTTAAGAGGATTAGACAATGCTCCAGTCCCAAAAAGATTAGACCAGTCCCAAAACAGTTCCTTTTTTTTTTTTTTTGTTATTGTTGTTTTCTTTTGTTGTTGTTTATTTTAAATCCCAGCCTGTTTTGCCTGTTTTGCTTATAACTGTTTTTTATGCACTGTTTTTTTTTAATTGAAAATTGAAAATAGTCCCTTATAGTACCTGTGGTTATGAATCCATTTGCTGAAAAAATGTTTTTGAAATGCTTTTTGTTCATAATCTCATTCAGTTTTTGAAGTTTTGACTTTTAAAAGCAAGTAGTACCAGAAGTTGTTGAAAGCAGGTCAGTTAGCGAGTTCTGACTTCAACAGCCATGCTGAAAAGTATGACAGCTACATAGATTCATGAACTATATGGCTCTGAAAAGAAATCTTCACATCCCACTTATTTGGGTCCAATTTATTTAATAAAATGATTTTACTGTTTATACATCCATTTCAACACAAAGAAAAAAAGTGTTAAATAAACGTGCAAGTCATCCAATGAAATAAGACAACAACAAAAAAGTAATGGCCAAGGCTGAGGGAATACCTGGAGGGAAAAACCTTACTTACAACAGCATCAATATGAATTTTGCAGTTAATTAACTGGTGTCAGGATTAATAGCTTAACCAAGATGCAATAAAATAACAAATCTGGTTGTAAATCAGCAATATCATGTGGAATTTCTTAGTTTACATCTACTACTCTCTGTGCCCAGCAAACACTGGGCAAATTATCTTCTCTCAATTCTGGTGAACAAAAAGCAACAGGGATGGCATAAATACAAATGTTTTAGAAGCTTGGTTCTGTAAGCATTTAAAAACAGATTTTAGAGACTTTTTAATATTTTACTGACCAGTTTTCCCATGTTTAATAACTGAATGCTTCCTGTTAAATGCACCAAAGCAGCAGTGCAGAAAGGGGAATTTTTAATATAAGGTTCTGGTATGCACATCAAATACAGTGGCTGAAGTCATACATGAATCACCCAAAAGTGTCAAGCTCTCTACAAGACCTTGGGATATAAAGAGGAAGAACTTAGCAGCTGTTGACATGGCATTTTTTAAAAATGGAAGCCTCTGATGGCTTCTTTTTTATTTGCATCTAGCCGAGTAGTTATACAGATGGGTGACAGCCTTGAAATAGGGCATACCTGCTAGAGACAAACTGTTAAAACTGATGCTCTGTTGCAGCTACTACCAGTCTTCTGCAGAAGCTACTACCAGTCTTCTACTACAGTCCTCCCAGCTGTGACGTGGAACCTAGCTCAGGAGAACAATCTGTCCGTGTCCCCATCTTTGCAGGTACTCCCCAGGAAAGCTGGCTGGTGCCTCCTCAGTGCATCCAGGGAGTCAATGCTTCCTAGTTAGAAATCACACTTATTTGCCTCTGACCCACTTAAAATCCTAGAACCATGGCTTGGGCTGGAAGGAACCTTAAAGTCCACCCAGATCTAACCCCCCTGCCATGGGCAGGGACATCTCCCATCACACCAGGTTGCTCACAGCCCCATCCCACCTTGCCTTGAACGCTTCCAGGGATGGGGCATCCACAGCTTCTCTGGGCAGCGTGTACCAGTGCCTCACCACCCTCATCATGAAGAATTTCTTCCTAATATCTAATCTAAACCTACTGTCTTTTAGTTTTGAAGCCATTCGCTCTTGTCCTATCACTACTCTCCACAACAGAGTCCCTCCCCAGTTTTCCTGTAGGCCCCTTTTATATACTGGAAGGCTGCTGTAAGGTATCCCCAGAGCCTTCTCTTCTCGAGACTTGATAATAATTAAAAAGCCATGTCAAAGAGATCAACCCACCAACAAACCACTGACTAAAAATCAAAGTGGAATCATATATGCATTTCCTATTGTGGTAAATTGTGTTGTTAACCAATACATTACTTCGTACATGTTATGAGTCTACGTTGGTGTCCTTCGATGGATTATATAAATCAGTATATATACACACACAAATAGCAATATTAACCATAGTGAACACTGCAACATTTGCAGTTGAAAAATTAAAGAATAACTGTTCCATAAGATATTAAAAAGTAAAAGTAACCCTTACTATAGTAGTAAAGTGTAATTTTAGTCACCATCAAAAGTATTTTTTCAATGTTAAAAAATATTCCATTTCTACAAGATTTTGATGGCAATTATAGAAAATTTAGTTTCAATTGATAAAATTTCCTGATTTAGAATTGTTCATGGCCAGGATTTTATTTTGTTGCATTCCTTGAAAACATACTACAGAGTCTCTTTTCTCTTGAAACTGGTTGTGAATTAGTCCTGCCCAGCTATTTATTAATTAGATGAGAAAACAAATGGTTTTTTGTGTTTTCTTTTTTGTTTGTTTGTTTCTGTTAGGATAAAATTGAAAAATTGAAAGAATAAAAATACTCATATAACTAACGATTAGAATAACTTGATTTGTTCTGTCAACATTAACTTTTAATAGCTAATATACATCCTTGAGCTAAGTGATAGATGTTATTCTTTCTATATGTGATTATCCAAAGGGACGTTATTAATACTAATTAACAAACAGGGATAAATGTTAGCGATTAACCCTTATAATTAGTCCCAGTAAGGAGAAGTAATTTATTTAATGTTTCACTGACGTATATAAGGAATCAATAACAGATACTTTACTTATGTAGGAACTCAGTGTTCTAGAGATCTTTAGGGACTGCTTGGGCTATAAATAAAATCAAGACTGCAATATCTTTGGGGCAGTAAATTCATTATACATTTACACAGCACCAAATACAAAAAAGACTCCATCTAGATAAGATCTGTGGATATTACAAAATATGTAAATACATGAAAACTGAAAAATGGAAATCAAGCTACTATTATCTAAGTAATTGACTTAAAATAATGTTTTTATTTAGTATTAACTGTGAGTATGAGATTTGTTTGTGGTTGTCTCTTTGTTTTTCATGTAATATCTGTAACATCTATTAATATAAATTTTATTTATAATTAAGGAACTTTCTTTCAACCCTCCCCCCAAACTGTGGTCCCATTTTCCTTTTGTTGAACGCATGTAAATTCTGTTAATGTTTATGGGAGTTTAGTCTGTACAAGGCAAGGCAAAATCATCTTATGTTGAAAGTTTAATTAAAGTTCTTTAAAGAGTTTGATGTATGCTATAATGTGCTAATTATTTTGATACCTACGAACTTATAAATTTGGAGGGAACTAACAAATTGTCATTTTGACTAGAAAATAAAAACAGAGTGTGCATGTAAGTTCATAAATAGAGTTACAAATTTATGACATAGGGGCAATACAATCACAATCAATTTCTAAAGAGCTTTCTGCATTTCAGCAGTGACACACTCATAGGTTATCCAAACCATCAGATTTGTCTTCTTTCTATCTGACAGACAAGCTGTGTTCAGACAAGCCTACATCACTTATGAACAGTAATACTGGAGATGAACACCTTTAATTCATTCCTGTAGAATATTGTATCCTGGTAAGTGTCACATACCAGTGTTCCTAGCAACAGTGTGTGCTGTGAATGTTGTAGCAACCAATGACAAAAATAAAATGACAGAGGAAATAAGTATGTAGGACTGAATGACATCCATAGACTAATTGAGAAGGGACAGCTTGGTGATTGAGTAGGAGCTGAAATGTGGTTTGTGGGTCTGTTTTTGTGAAGATACAGTGTCTACAGATAAACATGCTAGAAATCAGTTTGAAAAGCAATTCATGACTTGCATCCTACCTTCTGCCATTGCCTCATTTTTGGTCTGCAAAGTGGTTAGAAGACATGAGATTTTTTCTGGCATCCATAATCTTCTCCTTTCTGCTTTCATACAAAGGACTTTAAAGAGTGTTCCCAAGGATCTGGTCAGACGTCCAACTGCCACACAATCTATGGTCAGGTGTCCCCAGACCACATTAGAGATGTGGTAGAGCATGTATTGGTAGACAAGGTGCATAGTCCTTTATGCAGGAGAGAGTCATGGCCTCTTTAGCAGTACATTATAAATTACAATGCACTTTACATAATTCATGGGATGCACTGCTATTCAAATAGTTTTATAGATCAAAACAATTTGGTCAGATAGTTACTAGGCTAGGACTGGAGACAAAGCTGACCTAAGAATGAAAGATCTGATACCTGCACTCACCCAGTAATAATAAACTAGATGGGGCATTCTGAAAACTGCAATGTGTGGGAGAAAATGCAAAGGGAGGATTGACTGTTCATAGCCGACATGATAAAGCCTCTTACTGGAATAAAGTAATACGTTCTGCATAACTCCTAGAAGACTTTAAAGAGTGACTGATAGAGATCAGAGACCAGAGGAGAAAAGATGGTCATGTCCTAACAGCATCAAAGTACAATGGAAGGCTCAAGGAAACTAGAATTAGGACTGTCCTATGGCAACACATAGGATCTGATCAAATCTCATTCAGCTGTAGCTTTGCTCAATGTACATGTTAATATTACAGGTCCTGAAGTTGCTGATTATAAAATCATACAGTAGGTGACAACATAACTTTCTTTTCACTTAGAAATGCCATGATAAACTGGAATAGCCATATACTCTCACTGAGGGGTTTTCCTTGCCCACTTCCCTTACAAAGAAAAGGGTAAATAGTTAAAAGGGTCCGTCCCCTCATCAGCTGAACTGATGAGCAACCTGCAGCTAGGCCACAGCACTCTAACCAAATATTTGAATTAAAATTTGCACAGATCACAAAGGGCATTTGATGTGTGTTAAATTGCTTGTATCTACAGTTGGAAATTGTTACCTGAGGTTTTATTCCAGAAAACATTTCCCGAAAACTGACATTGCAGAAAATTCCAATGTTGAGATAGGCAGGAACAGCACAGGTTTTAAAGTGAAAATCATATGGATTTATATGTAATTGTTATTTGATCAAGCAATGCTAGACTCTCATATGAACTCTCATATGACTGTTCCAATGGGAAGCTTTTTTTCACTCACTTGTACTACATCATCTGTTCCCAAGTTGAGTCCCCAGTTATTTATTTTCAGCCCTTTTCGAATCTGTAGCTAATCTAAAAGCAAATTTATCTTTTAATTTTGTTTCTGTGTGAGAGCAAAACTGGGAAGCTAAATGTTGGCCACATTTCTAACTGCTAAATCTAATAACATTTTCAAATGTAGACATAAGGGAAAAGGAATAGGAAACCATCACTACATGTCCCATAACAACAATGTAAAGAAGAGAGAAGAAAGATAAAGTATTTGGGTTGCAGAAAACAGATACATACTTATCATCTAATGTTGTATGTGTCCTCTCTCTTCACACAGGAAGGGAAAATAAAAGGGGTAATTGAAGACTACAATAGTTGTGATAGCATGAAAGAAGTTGCTAAAAGAATGTGAGTTGGAGAATGAATAAAATGTGTTTTCATATCTAAATAGTGATGCTTACACAATTAACTCAGTAGCTATTGCAGCCACAAAACCATCTGCAAAACGAGGCCTTAATTCTACACATTAAATGTATCCCTATGCTGTATTTTGATAAATTCTGCAGGCAGTCTGGACTCTGCTACACAGAGGGTTCACTCAGCTTTTACCACCTGAAATACTCTCACAGTAACTAGTCCTCGAGGTTCTATATGGACTACTGCCGTCTCATTCTCCAGAAGACAGGTAGGAAGCAAAACACTCCTCTTTCACCACCATGCATATCATTTCCACTAACAAGGACAGGGTCTTCTTTCAAAGTTTGATTTACAGGTGCTATAAGGCCATTGTGCTGACTGCATGTCAGTCTCCAAGGAAACTAGTAGCATATGTATTCTGGAAGCATCCATAGAAGAAAAGAAGTGTTATTAAAAGTATTCTCAGCATAACCTCTGCTATGAGTAGAAGCAAAGTTCAAGGTCTTCTGTTGAATAGTTGAATGACGCTGTGTTCAAATAAAAGGCTCCCAAGGAAGAAATAGCAGGTCAAGCTGGGCATCTGGCTGTTGTACAGTCTGCAGTTCTGAGAGAGTCAGAAATTGAAAAAAAAAATCTATTTAAAGCTTTAGAAAGGCTTAATATTCTTTTAGAATGCAGCCTAATTTTAGATTGGAATCTCTTCAATATACTTAAGTGTTAGCACTTCCTGTAATACATCCACTTTTTGCTATTATACTTCTCAACCTAATTCATATCAGCTTGCACATCTGTGTTTTAAAGTTGCTTCTCAACCTCTCTCCAGAATTTTTCTCATTTATATTACTGAAGAGAAGCACAGGATATCATGTCTCAACCAAAAGGATTGCTATTCTCTCTGCTCCCAGGAGCCATGCAGACAGATGTCCTATGGCTGGGACTGATATTCTGTGCAGTGGAGAGATTCTGAAGGTGGACAAAGCATCACATAAAAGTTGTGCACTTCCATGATCATTGACAATTGTCTGGGGCATTTTCAGAGTATGCGCAATAAGAGCAGAGTCCTACTTGAATTTTAAATGAGAACATAAAATTCCTCTTCTTCAGCCCAAGTTCCCCCTGTAATTTCTACCTCAATAAGATATGCTTTCCTTTTTGTTTTAATTAAGGATATTGTTTATTCGATCCTAGAAGAAGATTATTCAGGAACAGTTGAACTAATCCCAATCTAAAGTTTAAAATAGTAAAGCATTTTGGGAACATGTGAAATCAAAGGTATTACATAATATATGAGATTCTCATTATTGTTGCTGTAGTACTGACTGTTAGGAACATAGCTGTTCAATATTGAAACTCATTTCCTCTTTCAGTGACACAGTTCAGTATAACCAAACACAAATAAATGTAACAAAAGGCTAAATCAAACAAAGAAAATAAAGAGCAAAAGAGCACTATCAATAATATACAGTTTAATTCCCAGCTTGAATCCAGGTGGCGTATGATAATTCCAGACATTTTCATATAATAGTTGAATTTTACTTTTAGAAACAGTTTCGGTCACATTCAGCCATGACCCTGTCTCCCTAAGCCTTGAACAGACATACATAACTACAAGAAAACATTTCAAGACTGAAGAAGGAAGATAGTTTCAGGCACAAGTAAAGTTCAAATGTGATATTCAGTAAATTGATGGAATTGGCAGGGAGAGGAAAAGGGGGAAAAAAATTACAGAAGAGCAATTAAAGTAATTAAAAAGTAATTACTATTTTTTTTGTGTGTTTGTTTGTTTTATTGTTTCTACTTTTTTAATCAGCAAAATAGCATGTTGGAGTTAAGCCCCCATTTGCCCCTGTTCTATTGCTTGTCTTCACTTTTCATATCTAAATCCCTAGAATGTGTATAAACAACTTCAGTCATTCTAATGGACAGGAAAAAATGAAGCATATTGTAGTCATATAGCAACACAATCAACCAGTAATTTTCTGCAGCAGTTCTGTCAAACCCAGAAGTGAAACAACTGTAACATACAACAACAACAACAACAACGTGTATTACATGTATGTCATGTAATTGCACAAAAGTTATATCTGATTTCCAAAAAAAAAAAAAAGATTCTTTTATCAAATAACAGTCGGGTATACATCTTAAATATGGCTTATATTTTCTTATGAGAACTGATAATAGGGCAAATAGTATATTGACAAGACAGTCTCGCCAATACTTGTTCCCAAATCACCTACACCATGGGACATCAGCAGTACGTATCATCACATTACTCTACTCTCTCATTACAAAATATGATTTAGTGTGACATTGTGCAACATGAGAATGTTTTCAAATCCTTATGTTACCCTTTTGCATTTCTTATTGAATTTGTCCTGCATGTGCCATATCTGTAGACTTTTGTTACTCGATGTTAAAAATGTTTTAAGTAAACACAGATATATTTTCCTATTGATTTCCACATCCCACAAGAAAAACAGATTAAATTTGCAAGACTCCACCAAATGCTAACACTGCACATGACAGTAAATGCCTCAAAGCATGCATCCCATGTAGACAGCAGAGACAAACTACCAGAGATATAGGAGAAAAAAATCAGAAGCCTTTTCATCATTATTTTTTTTTTCTGTTTTCCTCAAAAAACATGTTTGGCAACAGAAGAGACAGTTGATGAGAGTTTGATATTCATATACATAACAGAATAGTATTTTCCATGATAGAAAACACAAGTCTATCTTAGCACTAAAAAACACAGACAGGAAATCTGACAGGCCTGCTTAGAATCACGTCCAAGTAGGGAAAGCAAAGAAGATCAGATGTTCATAAGGGCTTATCTGGTGGAGTAGCAAATACAGTTGCGTATTCTTCCTGTGAAAGGTGATCAATCCATCAAATAACAAAGGAATTAAAAAGCAAAGTGCTAATCTACCAAATTCAAGTTCTAGCATCTCTAGTGAGGGAGACAAACAGGGAGCAGAAATTAATTTTTTCCACCTGGCAAAGATGCCGATTTAGGTCAATATCAGAGAAACTGCCTGTAACAGTATGAAGTAAAGTATTAGTAGTATTATGCTCATTATAAGGAATTGACCAAAGTGAACAATACAAGCAATCTACAGAACCCAACAACAGTTAATTTTCAAAGAAACCATACAAAGGGTTCAAATTACCCCTCTTAAGACCCATTAACATTTAAAAACGCTTGATGGTTTTACACAGAGAAGCTCAAGAGATAAGCTTTTCTAATTGTGGGCAGGAAAATAAAACGAGAACAGATTTCTTCTGCTACCACGTTGGAAACTAGCCTGTGCAATACAATACTTGAGGGATAATTAGTGTTCTGTCAGGCATCTGACCACATCATATCTAGTAAATAATCTTTCTTTCAAGTGCAACAGAAAATCCTGTTTGTATTCAAATCTAGAAGATCTGAGAAAAACCCAAATCACTTTGTAGATGGCATTAACTTCTGCTTAAGCCATTTGGTTAATCATTTTAACCTTCCTCTGTGCAGCAGCCAGTTACAGGAAAATAAATTTCTGTTGCAATATTGTTTCAAACAACAAAGCCTTAATACCACACTGATGCTGAAACCCTAACAGCAGAGGCAATCTTATTAGATAACTTAATCAAATGCTTAACAATATTTTTAAAGTTTTTAGAAAAAGAAGATATAGCAACAAAATAGATTGACAAATGTACCTTGATTAATCATATCATTTTATTTTTTATTGTAGAGTTGAAATGAAAAAGAAAATAGACTTCACAGCTACAATAGTAATTGTGCACAGCAGTCATAAAACTGATACTATAAGGTTATGGATAATTTGAGAATAATGTGAAATTATTTCAAGAGTTACATTAGCCTTGTTTTTGTCTGTTATTTGGAGAAGCTTTGTACTGGATTCTGAGAAAGGAGCATAAGCAAACGTGCATATTACTAATATAAACTCATTCTCTACTCGCTAGATAAAGAGTAACATTACTGCCTCCCCAACCATGAGGAGATATTACTGTCTCCTCAACCGTGCAGACCAAACACTTTTAAAGTACATATATTACCCAAATAATGAGTATGTTTTCTTTTCTATCTTAATTGTACAAATTATTAAACAATATGTCTAGTACTTAATCAAAATGGACATGAAAGATAAATCCTAGGCAAAAATAGGGTGATTGGTAGGAACATCTGCTAGGCTTTATATAGATGCTTAGTTTTATTGACACTTCCCACAACTTTTACTCAAAACCTGACACATTAATTATTTAGCATAAGATTATCACCATTTTGAATTTTAGACATTCCTTTAGTGTCTGTTTACATAGATTATGCATACTAACCAAAATAGTTTACTATGTAAGTGATAATACCCGCTTCCAGAAAATAGGTGTTACTCTGATGAGCATCTTTCATTTACTACCAAGATTATCAAAATTTGGAAGGATGATCACAGAATTTTTTCTGAAATCATCTGTTCAATGCTCAAAGCAATTATAATTATAATTGTACCATTGCCTGCTACAAATATTAATAAATGCAATTCCTTCTCTCTGACCTCATGAAGGGTGGAAAGGTGCACTGGGCAGTCCCCACAAGCAGAGAGCATGGTTCCTGCTGCACCAAGTCAAATCTCATCCAAGTAGGATCAGAGACATCCTTTTACTGGGAAACACACTCTCAGAAAATATTACTACTTTCTCCTCTTTTTGGACCCCCCTCAAGACCGTGTGTGAAATAGCCTTTCTATTTCTGTTCAGATTGAATGATTTTGTGCCGAACAACTTCTGCAAACCTAATGAACATGTAACAGAAATGAATGCCAAAACAAATCTGCTGCTACATTTCCTTTTGTTTCCAGCCTGTAACCTTCCCTCTTTCCAATTCAAACTAAAGCATCGCCCTTGGTGAGAGCAAAGATCTTGCCAGCTACACTACTCTAATTCTGTTTGAGATACCTGGTTTTTCATTTTTCCGGCCATGAATGAATGTTTTGGTGATCAGCAATGTTAGTGAACACCAGACGGTAAGGAGAGGCATGATCTTCCACACAGCTCAGAAAATACCCTTCACCAGACACTTGCAGGGTGTTTAGTTATTTGCAAGTATCACCAGGTTTAACAATATAATAAATTTGACAAGCAAAGAAAAGAAAGGCTGATGTCATCAAATAATTTCCATTTTTCAACTGAAACAGGATAATGATTCATGTCTTAGCAATGGGAAACCAATATCCTAACTGTTCAAGAAGCTGAACTGCGATTCATAGTATTTAAAACTAGATTTACCGTAGTATTTTTAACTATGGTTCTGCATTTCAGTCACTTGAAATGGCATCACTGAAACACAAAAACACAGAATTTCTAGGTTGGAAGAGACCTCAAGATCATCAAGTCCAACCTCTGACCTAACACTAACAAGTCCTCCACTAAACCATATCACTAAGCTCTACATCTAAATGTCTTTTAAAGACCTCCAGGGATGGTGACTCAACCACTTCCCTGGGCAGCCTGTTCCAATGTCTCACAACCCTTTGGGTAAAGAAGTTCTTCCTAACATCTAACCTAAAACTCCCCTGGCGCAACTTAAGCCCATTCCCCCTCGTCCTGTCACCAGGCACGTGGGAGAACAGACCAACCCCCACCTCGCTACAGCCTCCTTTAAGGTACCTGTAGAGAGTGATAAGGTCGCCCCTGAGCCTCCTTTTCTCCAGGCTGAACAAGCCCAGCTCCCTCAGCCGCTCCTCATAGGACTTGTTCTCCAGACCCCTCACCAGCTTCGTCACCCTTCTCTGGACTCGCTCGAGCACCTTGATGTCCTTCTTGTAGTGAGGGGCCCAAAACTGAACACAGTACTCGAGGTGTGGCCTCACCAGAGCCAAGCACAGGGGGACATCCAGATCATCGATAAAGATATTAAAGAGGACCGGCCCCAGCACTGAGCCCTGGGGAACGCCACTAGTGACTGGCCTCCAACTGGACTTGGCTCCATTTACCACGACTTTTGGGCCCGGCTATCCAGCCAGTTTCTAACCCAATGAAGCGTGCGCCAGTCCAAGCCACGAGCAGCCAGTTTCTTGAGGAGAATGCTGTGGGAGACGGTGTCAAAAGCCTTGCTGAAGTCAAGGTAGACCACATCCACAGCCTTTCCCTCATCCACCAAGCGCGTCACTTTGTCATAGAAGGAGATCAGGTTCGTCAAGCAGGACCTGCCTTTCATAAACCCATGCTGACTGGGCCTGATCGCCTGCTTGCCCTTAAAGTGCTGCGTGATGACTCTCAAGATAATCTGCTCCATGAGCTTCCCTGGCACTGAGGTCAAACTGACAGGCCTGTAGTTTCCCGGGTCTGCCCTCCGGCCCTTCTTGTAGATGGGCGTCACGTTTGCTAGCCGCCAGGCAACTGGGACTTCCCCCGATAGCCAGGACTGTTGATAAATGATGGCAAGCGGCTTGGCCAGCTCCTCTGCCAGTTCTCTCAGTACCCTTGGGTGGATCCCATCCGGCCCCATCGACTTGTGCACATCCAAGTGCCGTACCAGGTCACCAACCAGTTCTTCGTGGATAGCGAGGGCACGTTCTGCTCCCCATCCCCTTCCACCAGCTCAGGGTACTGGGTATACAGAGAACAACCGGTATTGCCGCTAAAGACTGAGGCAAAGAAGGCATTAAGCACCTCCACCTTTTCCTCATCTCTTGTAACTAAGTCTGCCCCCGCATCCAGTAAAGGATGGAGATTCTCCTCAGTCCTCCTTTTTGTGTTGATGTATTTATAAAAACATTTTTTATCTTTAACGGCAGTAGCCGGATTGAGTTCCAGATGAGCTTTGGCCTTTCTAATTTTGTCCCTGCACAGCCTCGCAACATCCTTATAGTCCTCCCTAGTGGCCTGCCCAGTTTTCCAAAGATTATAAACCCCCTTTTTTCTCCTAAGGTCAAGCCACAATTCTCTGCTCAGCCAGGCTGGTCTTCTTCCCCGCCAGCTCGTCTTTGGGCACGTGGGGACAGACCGCTCCTGTGCCATTAAGATTTCCCTCTTGAAGAGCGCCCAGCCTTCCTGGACTCCTCTGCCCTTCAGAACCGCCTCCCAAGGGACTCTACCAACCAGTGTCCTCAGCAGCTCAAAGTCAGCCCTCCGGAAGTCCAATACAGCGGTTTTACTGGTCCCCTTCCTGGCCTTGCCAAGAATAGTGAACTCCACCATTTTGTGGTCACTCTGACCAAGACAGCTCCCGACAATCACATCCTCCACCAGTCCTTCTCTGTTTGTGAAGAGAAGGTCTAGCAGGGCACCACCCCTGGTAGGTTCACTAACCAGCTACGTCAGGAAGCTATCTTCCACGCTCTCCAGAAACCTCCTAGACTGCTTTCTCTGGGCTGTGTTGTGCTTCCAGGATATGTCAGGGAAGTTGAAGTCCCCCACGAGAACAAGCACTGAAGATTTTGCAACTTCTGTCAGCTGCCTGTAGAACTCCTCAGCCATCTCCTCATCGTGGTTTGGCGGTCTATAACAGACCCCGACCAGGATGCTAGCCTTGTTGGCCTTCCTGATGATCCTAACCCAAAGGGACTCGATCTTGTCATTCCCAGCCTCAAGTTCTACAACATCAAAAGACTCTTTAATATAGAGAGCCACACCACCACCCCTTTTGTGCTGCCTGTCCCTTCTGAAGAGCTTATAGCCAGTCATTGCAGCACTCCAGTCATGAGAGTGGTCCCACCACGTCTCCCTGATGGCAACCAACTTGTAGCCTGCCTGCTGCACGATGGCTTCCAGCTCCTCCTGTTTGTTACCCATGCTGCGTGCATTGGAGTAGATGCACTTCAGCTGGGCCATTGCCTTATCCCCCGGCCTTGCTATTGTTCCCCCTGGCACAGCTCCAGCAATCCTTGCTTCAGCCCCATCCCCCTTCTTACCTAGTTTAAAGCCCTCTCAATGAGCCCTGCCAGCTCCTGGCCCAGGATCCGTTTTCCCCTAAAAGATAGGGACCCGTCTGCGGCCATCAGGCCGGGTGCCGAGTGAAGTGCCCCATGGTCGAAAAACCCCAAATTTCTGTGTTGGCACCAGCCCCTGAGCCACGTGTTTAACAGGTGGGCTTTCCGTGTCCTCTCTGTACCCCTCCCTGCCACCGTAGGGATGGATGAAAACACCACCTGCAGTCAGAGCAAGAAAGTCCTTTTCAATTGGGAATAAACAGGAAAAAAAAATAATTGCACCAACTTGGAAATGAAACTATAGAATCGTAGAATAAATAAGGTTGGAAAAGACCTTCAAGATCATCTGGTCCAACCATCGCCCTACCACCAATGTCACCCACAAAACCATGTCCCTAAGCACCACATCCAACCTTGCCTTGAACACCCCCAGGGCGGTGACACCACCTCCTCCCTGGGCAACCTGTCCCAGTGCCTGACTGCTCTTCTGAGAAGTAATGTCTCCTAATTGCTTTACCTGTTGAAGAGCAGTGCTCTTTGTTCAATTCCTTAATTCTTGAAGAGTAGGGGCATGACGTTTCCATTTTTCCACTCCCCAGTGACAGCACCCCACTACCAGGACTTTTCTGCTGTGATGGAGGGAGGCTTGGCAACTCCATCAGCCAGTTCCCTCAGGACCCTGGGATTCTTCTCATCAGGTCCCGTAGACCTGTACCTCTTTGGATTCATCCGCTGGTCTTGAACCTGCTCTTCGCTTAAACTGGGTGGGACTCTGCTCCCCCAGCCTCCATCTATGGGGTCAGGGAAATGAAAGATGTGGGAAGCCCTTCTACCAGTGCAGACAGAGGCAAAGAAGTTGCTGAGTACCTCAGCCTTCTCCACGTCTGTCATTACCAATTACTCAGATATAGAAACTCACTCCTAGGATAAGAAATTAGCCAGCTATAATCACTCACACACTACTGTTTTCACCCCTCGGTTTATTTTCGCAAATGTTAAAGGCGCATGGTGGCCCCTGGGGACTTCACCTGTCACCCCAGCGCAGCAGCCCAAAGGGAACTGGGGCCTCTCTTGGGCTCTTCCTCGAGGCTCTGCGCAGAAGGGATGCCACCTCTCGCACAAGGGCTGCCGGATGGGAAAGAAGCACTCACACAACCCCTGACAATTGGCAAAGGTCTTTATTGCCACGTGGCTCCAGGCTAATGCCTGGAGTGGAGCCTGGGCGATGCAGAATAGGGAGCTTGCCGAGCCCTTCTGCACAGCTGCCGGTGTTCCTTGAGGACGCTTTTCAGAGAGCTGTCGGGGGAGTCCCATGTTTGTTGTGGCCGAGGTGGGTCCACTTCCATCGGTTCCTCTTCATCTTGTGCACCCACCTCCATGGGCTCCGCGGGTTGGAGGACGAGCCAGTCCCTGGCAGGGACTGCCCACACAGGCTGCCTTCCATTGGGCATATTTTCCGGCCACGGTGCTGCACCAGGACGCCTCCCAGTTCCGTGCCTCGGGTCCATTCCGTTCTCCGCTTGATTTTCATTCACGGAATTCCTGACGGCATCTCTCCCTTGGCCACGGCTGGGTCCCGCATCATATTCCGTCCGCTGGGCATGGCTCCGCTTCCCGTGGCCCTCCAACCCACGCTCTCTATCTTTGCTGTCATCACTGGACCTCCGGCTAGGCCCAGGCCTGCTGCTGGTGTCCATCCGAGGGGCCGGCCTGCTCCCCACATAGCTTCGGCTCCAATGATCGTAATAGCCTCTGGGCCGGGCACCAGACACCTCCTGGGCACTGCTGGTTCTTGTGCTGGAGGCGCTGGCCCTCGACCCATGGCGCATTCTCGCAGAGGCAGACATCCTCCTCAGTGGTCCTAGGAACAATCTCTTGTCCTCGCACTGAGAAGGGCTGATGCTCGCCTCGCTCTCCCTTTGCTCCTAACTCTGGCCTTCCTCCAGCCGCTGGCTTTCAGAAGACCAAATCGTTGAGCAAGTGGCGGGCCAGTGGCAGGGGGGCCCCTTTTATAGGGCCCGGGGCAAGGGCGGGCCCGCTGGTGGCCTCTGTGACCTCGACAAAGCTCTGTGATGGAGCGGCCCGTGCGAGGCCGAAGGTGGCTGCCTTGGGAGAGGCCTGGAAGATGCCCTCATGTGGAGCAAGGACGAGGGTTGGGGGGGCTGAGGGCCCCCCTTTTCTGGGGCTGGCTCCCCCCCAGGCCGTTTGGCTTGCCAGAGAGAAAGGCTGCCCTATGAAACCCTGCCTCGACCCGTTTTTTCTCCAGATCTCCAAGGGTCAGAGTCTCTTGTTAACAAAAAGAAAACCACACCAACAAAACCAAAACAGACCAATTCACAAGGCTAAAGCAGTCAAAACTGAAGTACCGATCACAGAATCACAGAATTTCTAGGTTGGAAGAGACCTCAAGGTCATCGAGTCCAACCTCTGACCTAACACTAACAAGTCCTCCACTAAACCATATCCCTAAGCTCTACATCTAAACGTCTTTTGAAGACCTCCAGGGATGGTGACTCCACCACTTCCCTGGGCAGCCCGTTCCAATGCCTAACAACCCTTTTGGTAAAGAAGTTCTTCCTAATATCTAACCTAAAACTCCCCTGGCGCAACTTAAGTCCATTCCCCCTCGTCCTGTCACCAGGCACATGGGAGAACAGACCAAGCCCCACCTTGCTACAGCCTCCTTTGAGGTACCTGTAGAGATCGATAAGGTCGCCCCTGAGCCTCCTCTTCTCCAGGCTGAACAAGCCCAGCTCCCTCAGCCGCTCCTCGTAGGACTTGTTCTCCAGGCCCCTCACCAGCTTCATTGCCCTTCTCTGGACCCACTCAAGCACCTCGATGTCCTTCTTGTAGTGAGGGGCAATATCATATATATGTGTGTGTGTGTATCTACCTCTATTGTGTCATTTTCTAAGTTGAAATTTTAAAACATTTCAGTCATCAGTTGAAAACCATTGGTTGCCTGACAGAAAACATCATATGACAAAGGAAAATTCCTATCTGAAAAGGCAAAGTAGGTAAATTTACAGTGGTGCTATAGTACTGTATCTTTGATGTAACACTGAAGTGCAATGTTAAAATCTTTCCGATTAACTGAGATGAAAGTTTACATTTCCCCATAAGCTTTTAAAGAAATTAAAAAGAGGAGAAACATAAGCACGTGTAATGCTTTAGGATTCAAAAAAGTTGCTTCTTCGAGATCACCTCTTATAAGTAAATTATGGTAGACAGGTTTTAACTTTTTTAACTGTACTTCAATTTTAGTATTTTTTATTAAATTATTTCCAATTTGTATTTAGAATCATAGAATCATAGAATATCCTGAGTTGGAAGGGACCCTTAAGGATCATCAAGTCCAACTCTTGACACCGCACAGGTCTACCCAAAAGTTCAGACCATGTGACTAAGTGCACAGTCCAATCTCTTCTTAAATTCAGCCAGGCTCGGTGCAGTGACCACTTCCCTGGGGAGCCTGTTCCAGTGTGCAACCACCCTCTCTGTGAAGAACCCCCTCCTGACGTCCAGCCTAAATTTCCCCTGCCTCAGCTTAACCCCGTTCCCGCGGGTCCTGTCACTGGTGTTAATGGAGAAAAGGTCTCCTGCCTCTCGACACCCCCTTACGAGGAAGTTGTAGACTGTGATGAGGTCTCCCCTCAGTCTCCTCTTCTCCAGGCTGAACAGGCCCAGTGACCTCAGCCGTTCCTCGTACGTCTTCCCCTCCAGGCCTTTCACCATCTTCGTAGCCCTCCTCTGGACACTTTCCAACAGTTTCATGTCCTTTTTATACTGTGGTGCCCAGAACTGCACACAGTACTCGAGGTGAGGCCGCACCAGCGCAGAGTAGAGCGGGACAATCACCTCCCTTGACCTACTAGCGATGCCATGCTTGATGCACCCCAGGACACGGTTGGCCCTCCTGGCTGCCAGGGCACACTGCTGGCTCATATTCAACTTGCTGTCTACCACGACCCCCAGATCCCTCTCTGTGAGGCTGCTCTCCAGCGTCTCATCGCCCAGTCTGTACATGCAGCCAGGGTTTCCCCGTCCCAGGTGCAGGACCCGGCACTTGCTCTTATTGAACTTCATGCGGTTGGTGATCGCCCAGCTCTCCAACCTGTCCAGATCCCTCTGTAAGGCCTTTACGCCCTCATTTGAGTCCACAACTCCTCCAAGTTTGGTGTCATCAGCAAACTTGCTCAAAATACCCTCTATTCCTACATCCATTTACTATGTATTTATATTCTTTCTTATTGCTCAAACACATTTTTACTGCCCCTTTGTTATCTACAAGAAACAGACAGAAGAATAAAAACTATTGCTACAAAAATTTCAGCGACCTCTCAGTTTACAAACACACACATCCTCAATTTTACACTTCATTAATGTTCCAGGTGGCTTTAATAGGCACTTTTGATGGGTGTGCATATATTTCATGGTAAACTATATTCCTTGACCTACACATTTGTAGTTGTGGACCAAGAAAAATCTGACACAGATTAAGTATGAAAGATTTTTTGAGTTTTTCTTCAAGATCACAAGCACCTGTCATGAGACAGAGAGCTAGTGCTAGTCCTATCCAAGGAATCAAGGCTTTTTGACTTTTTTTTTTCTTTTGAGCATCTGCAGTGTCTTCCCCATTTGTGCAGCAAATAGCGAATTTTATTTTATTTCTTTAGAATGAAATTAAATTCAGTGGTGGAGAAGAAGACAGCCGTGTGACACCTGAGAGACTGGGGTTAACCTGGCAAGTGGAATAGCTCCAATGGTATGAGTGTCTGGCAGGCAGAGTGCTCAGCGAGGACTCAGGAGATTGACTAAAATCAGAGAGCACAGGACTCCCACACTGTGGGTACATGCCTCAACTACTCCCTCTGGGCTAGCCATGGTTCCTTCCCCTCTGAGGATTTTATGCTGCTGCTACACATTTAAGAGTTAAGCAATTCAATAATTCTTCATGCCAATGGTGAGCTTCACTAGTGACAAAAGCTACAAAAACCTATCTAGAAATGAAATGAATTCAGATAGAAATACCCCATACTTTTGATGATGTGATTTATTCATTGTATTGGTATCACAACCTCCTATTTAGTTGCAAGGTACTTGAAGGGGTATTTCCTGCCTGTGCTTAAGTCTACCTGAATAATTAGATATATTTTTTGAAAATGAAGAAACTGAGACAAAAGCTTTACCTATCCAAAATAAACATAAGAGATGCAAGATTTATTGACTCAACTCCTGCATACCAACATTTTGTCATTTTTACCAATTTGCACCTCACAAATTATACCCTCATACAAAAAGATGTATTTAAGATACCACACGACTATTTTCTCTCTGGCATCAAATATAACATACCCTTTCTGCATCATGCATGAAGCACACCTGTCATTTTATTCAAATTAGCACATCATCATCCAAATTGGATCAATCTGAACAATCCATCTGTCACTAAAAATTTAGGGGTATATTATCATCATCATATATAAGGAGTTACGCAAACAAATTCCTGCATATCAATATGATTCAATACCCATAAGAATATTAAAATATTAAGAATTTTAAAGAATTTAAAGAATTTTAAAGAATTAAAGAATAATTTAAGAATTAAAATATTAAGTCAGTGCAGAAGTCTTCTGTACGTAATGTTCCACCCCGAATTCAAAGTCCTTTAGCACAAAGCTTGAGAAACAGGAAAGAAAATACATGTCATAGAGCAGTCAAACAAATGAAAAGTCATTTTTTTTTCAGCATGAAACTCTAACTGCCATTCCCATACCCCAAACTTGCTAAATCAGACAGTTAGTACACAGAAAACATAGGTACTTGTGGTAATAATATTTATAAAAACATTAAATATCTCTTTTAAGAGATCAAACTCTTGCTGCAGACAAGTCTTTTACAACATTTGAAACTTAAAAGTGCAACTGTCACAGCACAAAATCAACCAACCAACAACAAACACCTAAAATTCTCCATATGAAAAGGGACTTACTCATAGTTATTTTTACACCTGTATTTATCAGAACGTGGATAAATTTAAATAATTTTTTCAGCATATTATTTCAGTCTAATAAAGCAGCAGACATTTTTTTTTGCTTGTATGGTAAAGAGACCACATCTTTTTATAGCTATGTGTTTACTTAAATCCAGGAGATAGAAAAATGAAGGCAAAAGAAAATACTCCACAGCTACAGTATATATTCAAAATGTCTTTCTTCTGTGCAAAGCAATGCATCTCTCTGTAATGGCATTAATATACAGAGAGGGAACTTTGGTTAAGTGGAGAAACACACAGGGGAAATGACATTTTCCAGATGCAAAGAGTTAGCTAGTCGGGAAACATTTTTTTCTGTAAGGAAGAAGAAAATAAATGAAATTGCTTGAAAATATTTTGGGTCTGACCTTTCTGATGGAAGGTAGCTGAATTAAGCCCAGGCTTGTTACAGGTGACCTACAGTAAGTAGTAGTGTCCAAGGCACTTTTTTTTTTTTTTTTTTTTTTTTTTGATGCTGTTATCTGGATGTCTCTGGCACTGCAGGCCCTGGCTGCTGACATACAGGTATCTAGCACCCTTTTGGATGCTGCAGATTAGACTTGCCACCCCCCAATTTGTGATTTAAAATTGTTGGAAATAGCATCTGAGGAAATGTTCCTAAACTGAATAGTCAAAGACTTCTGACACTGTCCAAGAAATAATTTTTTGCAGGATTCATTTGGATTAAAAGCAGCATAAACCTCTCCACATTTCTGTATTGTTATTCAGTGTTTTGAATTTAGGATGTTACAAATTTCTGTAAAATGTGAGGTGGTGAATAAGTGCAGGGCTACTTGTTTCTTCCTCAGAATGTCTTAGTCACTGACAGCTGAAGTTTGGGGTTTTAAACTTCAGCACATTAAGCATCAGTATGACACGGCTTCTGGTCCCCTGCTGAAGTATATTCCCTGCTTCCCAGAAAATCATTAGATGTTATTGTAGCTCACTCTATTATTGTAGGATTTTGCTGTCAACTGGATAAAAAAAAAAAAAAAAAAAAAAAAAGGAAATGAAAGCTCACAGCCACCTATTGTTTCTCTAATTTCCATCAGTTGATCCCTGATACCAAATAGTTCTCACAATGAATCAGATATCTGCAGTGCAGGTACATTTTCTAAATTTAGGCCCAGGTTTTGATACTTGTAATGAAATGCATAACTTCTCCTCCATTGTAATAAACACTTAATGGATACCTACTTTCTAAGGCCCCTGTTGTTAAGGATGATTATAACATAAGGATTAAAGAATAGATGGTATGGACTGGTAGACTGAGGACTCTTTTTATTTGAAAACCTCTAATAGACCCTCAGCAGGTCCATACCTTGCAATGAAGGAGAAACTCTGATACAAGTAGTTGTAAAAGGCACACCAGCACAGCTTTCTACATGCAGTAGCAGTGACAGGAACACCAGGGAGTCCTGGATGGCTGTGCTGCATGTACTTGCTTGTATCACGATGTTCTTAGTGTTGTTGCTAGTGCATAGGGTGCCAGAAGCAGTGATAGTGCAGCCAAATCCATGGAGAAAAGAGCAAGAACAAGGATTTAGGGCTGGGCAATCAGAAAGCAAGGTATGGACAAAAGCAGAAATCAAAGCAGAAGCAAGTCACAAGATTTTTAATGGAATTAAGCACGTTGCGTTATGCATATACTGGCTATCTAGCCTGTTGCCCTTTATGCCCCGTACTCCAGTACCAAATCAAACCATTGCTTTGATCACAAGCCCCAGCAGGTATGTGACACAGCCTTCAAGTATCCTAATGTTGATTCATTGTGAATGTGCTCCATTTACTGCCTGGACATACCCTTAGACAGAGAGTGAGCGATGGGATCACATTGGCCTTCCTTATGCTAGACCGTATTTTACTCTAAAAGTAATTCCAGTGAAATCAGAGCAATATGCATGAGATTGAGAGTGTCAGCTATGATAGATGGAAACTTGACAAGAAGAGAAGTAATCAGTGCCACAGCAGGCATGCCCACAGCACACTAGTACAAATGGTAGAATTTAGTACACGTACACGTCCTTTATAAAGTTTTGAAATATATTAACAATTCATTAAAAGATTTTGCCAGCTCTTTTGGAAGCATAATGAGCAGATAAAGCAAGACTACACGATCAGCAATAAAAACACATCTTAGGAATATCTAAAAAACATTTTTAAAGGCAAAGATTAAAAGCAAGGATTCAGTTACTTTATACTGACACTATAATAGAAATGAAATAGTTTAAAGTTAAAATTGTAAAACCATTTCTAATTACACAAATAAAAATATCTGATGTGTGGATTTTAGCAGCACCAAGAACTATGTTTTTGGCATGTGAGGAAGACAGAGAAGAGAATTTTGGAAAAGGGATGAAAGGTAGCCATGCACATCAAAGACAGTGTACCCTGTGATTAAAAGAAGCTTTAAAGCCAGCAGACAAATGTGACTGGTTAGAGTAATCACAGATCAAACTTTTCTTACACCTGCAATCTTATGAAGACTTTCTACAGCATAGAAAAATATCGTCCTAAAGCCTCATGTTTCTTGTCCTGAGATCTCTGCCATCAAGCCCTAGGAAGAGCTTTAATGATAGGCAGTCTTCTCGAAAGAAAGAAAATAAATATATTTTACAGTCTTCATAAAGTCATTGTGGTACAGTTTTTCTCATTACAAACAGAAAATTTAATTATTGACCAAACTACACCAAAAGTCAGATAAAAAGGTGCCCGGTCAGCCAGAAATTCAAAGAGCATATCAGTTTTAGGCATTCTTAAAAAAAAAGGGGGGGCACGGGGTGGGAGGCAACGGGGAATGTGATATTTATATGACGTTATAAACAGCATACATTCTAGCAAATATAATCACTTTCCTGTTTCTTTGTCATCTTATCTCTCCTCACACACTGCATTTGTCCAGGCTATTCAGTTCCATGAAGCAAGGAATCAGATGCATTATACATATACATGCAACAACTTCCCTCTGATCTTTGAGCAATACATCTTGAGGCTTCAGCCCACAGCCTGTATCATGCATGTTTAACTAAGCATGCTAATGTTAATTAACATGCATGCTAAAGTTGTTGGCTTCACAGGATCACTCAGTGGCTACAGCTGAGAAGCTACATCAGGCTGAAAGGTTTTGTCCATATTATAATTCCTATAATATAAGACTATAGTGACTTCTCCTCACGATGAGGAGAAGTTAGTCTGGAAAACTCTTGCTTTTAACAGAGCTCTCTGAACATTAATTGAGAGTCTTATGGATTTTTGTTAGTTAGCTTGGTCTTTACTGAATTGTTCAGCTAAGGGGTGCCTGTCAAATGTAGAAAATATGCTTTCAAAAAAAATCAATCACAAACTTTTTAATCAAACAGTGCAAGTTAGCACTGTTTTGCATGTTATACTTTTCTGTATGCACAGCTGATCATCTGGGTCTTATACTGGAATTTTTAGCATTGGTATGAGACAAAGGCAATGTCTAATGAAGTCATTAGTGAATTGAATCTCTCTGGAGAAAATGGTCATTGCTTTCTGCAAAGCATAAGGCTTAAGTAAGGCCTTAAGCAATGTAAGGTATTCAAAGTGTCTTTTTTTTCCTCTGCACATGAAATTTATCTGGTTCCAAATACAGACTAAAAATTTGGAAGAAACTGAATGCATTCTGGGAGAATTAGACAAGACCATTAACAGCCAGATGCATTGCTTGTATAGGCTGACAGAGCCCCCTTGAAGTCAGGAGAGTTTATCCCTTATGCAGTATGTTTCAGTTATTTAGCCAAATGATTCTCTCAGAAGATCATCAAAGGAATTGTGTGCAAGACTAGCATCTCTGGTCATCCCGTGGTTTGATCCTCTTTTGGCTCCTCAGCCTGCCAGACTG
This sequence comes from Netta rufina, assembly GCF_964035555.1. NCBI lineage: Eukaryota > Metazoa > Chordata > Aves > Anseriformes > Anatidae > Netta > Netta rufina. The sequence goes on along the minus strand of NC_140131.1, from coordinate 27,260,219 downwards.
CCAGAGCTTTGGATAAGAGATTTTGGAGACCTCAGAAGTACTCTCTCCTCCTTTGTACAACAGTAAATGCCTGCTATTTGCAGCCAGAATTCACTCATTTCCATTTCATGCTACACTATTATTCATAAATCACTTGCCACAAGAAACACACAGTATGATGTGTAGACAGAGTTTTCTCATTCTTCCTCTCAAACCTATTGTAATGGTGAGATGTGTCAAAAAATATAGGAAAAGTGATAAATAACACACCCTTGTTGTGTTTCTCATGGTACTTTTAGATAAAAATTAAAAATGCAATTCTAGAGAAATAAAAATGGTAAACATCTGACAAGATTATTTTATCAAGGGAGGTAAAGTCTCAAAACTCCTCTCCTTTGATGCCCTTGAGTAAAGCCAGTACTTGGAAACGACATGCTTGAAGATTATTGCTTAGTAATTTCCTTTCAACACATGATATCATTGTTTTCAACAGGTAGTCCCCACCAACCAGAGTTTTGCTTTTTCCTTGTGTTCATAATGTATTTTTTTCCAAAAGTCTTTTTTTTTTTTTTTTTTTTTACCTTTTTTTTTCAGACAGTATTTTCAGACAGTATACATCTGTCAATTGCATTTGCACCCAATGAAAATGTTAAAAATCAAGTTTAGATTTGAGGTCCTTGAGAGCAGGAAAAAAAAATATATCACAGTAAACCTGACAATATAGAAGAAGATAATAAAACTTGATCTATCCATTCTTATTCTCTCCAAATTCTATAAGTTAGACTGAAGCATGACATGAATTGAAGTGGAACAATTAAATTCTCTTATTTAAACCCCCAAGGAACAGACACTAGCTCTATTGCAGTAACTTCAGCAGATTGATAGTACAATAATATTTCTTTCCCATTTCTTAGTATTGCAAGGAACACCCATTTGCCAGCTCAGTAGATCCAGACCTGTAGTGCCATTTCACTACTGGCTGATGTTCAGTAGTTTAGCAAAGAAGTTGAACATAACAGATCTACTTCAAGACTCAAACCTGTCATACATTCTGTGCCTCTTCAGCTGTGCCATTTGATCCATCATCTCAAATTTAAAACCTGCAGACCACTTTCAGTACAACAGTCAAGAAACTAAAGAAAATCTAAAAAGCTACATATAACACTGCTGCTAGTTTATATGATCTAGTAGGACTAAAACTCTGGCTCATCCAGGTCTGTAAATTTTCAAAAATAAATTGGTTAGAGATGATGGAAAAGCAACAGCGGAATCAGCAACAGTGCTACAAAGCAGCACTATCACTTTTACTTAGCCGCACTTCAAACATCCACAGAAACCAACATGAACAGCACTCCAGCTGACCTCAAGTTCCCCTCTATGCACACTTAGCATGATTTTGAAAAACAAATGAACTTTCTAAATCACCAGTGTTTAGAATCTTACCAATTTGGCTAAACATTATGCAAACACTGCAGACCTACAGTATCATATATCAATAGGAGGTTAATCTCTACTGAGAAGTGTATATTTAGCTGTATACACACATACACAATTACAGAAAGTATAATTCGTGTAATTCAGGCACTAAATTATGTTGCGTAGTGAACAGGGAGACTAATTGGTCCTGCACACCTGTTCCACATAGTAAGAAGTTTTCATTCCATGCTAGAGAAAACAAAGTGGAAAAAAGTCATACCAGACAGTTCTACTGAAATTATTCAGTGAAAAGGATGATTCAGAAAACTTGATTGCAATATTTTGGGTGTAGTGAAATCAGCTCTAACAGCAGTCGACATTCAGAAAAACATCTGAGGTTTCTCATATCTATATTCTGTCAGCCTTCAGTGTAGGCCTCCATAGCTACCCTAGTAAATACATGTGACTTCCTAAAGAGCAGGCTGCTCACTTTCACCTGCTTGATCAGAATACAGCAAAAGAGAAGAGAGTGGGGAAGAGGTGTCACTTGAAAAGTTTGCCCTGAAGCTCTGGAGCACTAGGATGCCGCCCTACCTACCCTCCTGCAGCCACAGGTGCTGAAGGCTTCCTTCTGCTGACTTTCATCAACTGTAGCAGAGAGGTAGTATCTTAACCCTTATCAGAAACTCTCCTCTATCCCCTTCTGCAAAGGAAGGTGTGTACTTTCACAGAAACACCCTGCAACTGCAACAGTAAAGACAGAAGATGTGAGATGGCAAGAAGGACATGGGCAGATGAAAGTTTGTTTTTACAAACATACCAAGGTTTATTGCTTATTGGCAACTTTTCCCTTGCCTGTAATCTTTATTACCAGTCTGTATTGAACAAAAAAAAATTAAAAGAAAAAAAATGATATCTTGAATATTAAATATCATCTACAAGCAGAACAATGCATTCTGGTTAAAAATTAGACACCAGATTACTTAACTACTGTTGCTCTCAGCCTTTGTACCTATGGAAAAAATCAGTTCTCAACACTTTGTCAGTAGTCCTATATTTTTAAAACCAAATCACCGGGTGAGGTCATTGACAGTAGAGAGAAGTGGAGGCATCTTTGCAGTCTTTACTGAGCTCCTGACCTAAGGCAGACAGGTACAAAAAATGAGGGCTGCTCCATGTTGCCTATTCCCCTTTCACAGTCAGTTTCACAGGCTTTTCCTTTTCTTCTCTAACTGTGCTTATTATTTCATGGCCTTTTCTAAGTAGAAGGTAAACTAAGTAATGTTTGAGTTAGATGTTTGAATCCACTTTGTTAAATTTACTTGGAAATCAGACAAAACAAGTTTGACCCATTTTAGTCACTCCAGTTGAACTATTATTTCAGAGTGCGCAAGCATAAGAGTAAAGAGTATTTACTTAAAATGAAGTAATCACTTTGCAGTTTTCTCCTGGTAATATAGGGTCTGTATAGCTGGATAGACTAATGCTCATTTAACAAACAAACAAACGAACAAGTTAACATAAAAATAACTATTCTATTTATTTCTGAAAGACACTATATAGCAAGCTGCTGATGAGAATTCTTACCCACCGAGAAATATTCACCTCTTTTCTGACACAAGGATCATGTTCCTCAGCTTTCAGTCAAGGAAGCTTTTACTCCAGCCACAAGTCATGTGTCAAGCTCCAAACAGAACTGCTCTCCCTGAGGAAAATACTCATACAGCTGATGTGCTTCCTCCCTTGTCACCTCTTTCCTGCTGCCTTGCAGTAAGATGCAAACCCTTTTACCAGTCCCGGATGTTGTTCAGCAAAGTAAAGCCACACAGGTGACTTAGTGTTAGTGCACTTGACACATGGTAACTGAAAAGATTAAGTTACCAGCATTTTGTTGGATGCCCGAAATTTTAACAGTGAACAAGCAGGCAAATGACAGTAAACAGGGAGCCAACCATGCAGCTGGGGCTGAATCCCCAAATGGTGTCAGGGAGGGGACAGAGGGCTCTTCCTTACAGTAATCTCAGCTCCCAAACCAAATGAGGGCACTACTGATGCTGAACTCAATCCTGTGTAGGGGCACCACATATAGCTCCCTAACTCAGGCTGCTGTTCTCTGTCAGAAGAAAGATAATGAAGCCATAGGTTAATAACTTGGGGTTCGTTTAACGTTGCTGTAGTAGCTGGAGTATAGCAGGAAAACTTGAAGCATTGCCTTCCCTGCTCTGCCAGCTCCCAGGATGACAGCCCAGAAGGATTATGCTTGATTACTTCAGGTCTTTGTCATCCAGCAAATGGAAAGGATGGAAATTAAAGCTGCACTCCAATTAGGAATAAAAGTAATTTCGAGTTATTAAATTATTGCCAACCACACAGTTCTTGTGAAGATACTTCTGAAGAGCGTGTCCTACTAAATCTCTTAAAATATATTGACTTTGCCAGCTTTAACCCACATGGCAGCTCTTCCATTCAGTAACCAAACTATTTCATGTAGAGATTAACCCGGTGATCCCACACTTGAAAGAGAATGCTGCAGGACTTCATTCATATTCTAGCACCAACATTCTGTTGGGAAAGGCTAATTAATCCACGCTAATAGCAAAGGGATGGAACCTGAAGCCTGAAGGAAATGCTGAAGGATGGTTCTGCTAAGGTACTGAGCCAAAATAGTAAATTTTATATGTGCTATAAGTGTTATGTTATCCTATAGGATCAACAAAACCATGGGAAATAAATGAGTAAATCATTAGCTGGATATAGTCATAGTGGCTGCTAAATGTGCAGCTTTTGGCATAGTGTTTGTGATTTAATGTTGATCTGTGTGCAGAATCCAACAGCTAGAAAGGATTTTTTTTTCTTTACAGTAAATGATTTTGATGAAAAAAATATCTTTAATTTACCTTTGAAAGTCAAAATATACTTTTTAAAAACTTCTAAGTTGCAAGAGCCATTTCAAGAGAACCCAGCTGTCATATAAGCTTCTACTTGTGACGCACAATTTTACAAAGAAGTACCCAAGTTCTGACCAAATATAATAGTAAATTTGTTCTTTGAACTCATGTAGCAGTGAATAACTGTTTGGAACTATTCATTATGCACTATTTCTGAAAAAGAATTTAAAATATGTGCATGAACGCTAAAAAATTGCTAATATTGCAGATTTGTGCCACAAACTTGGAGAGAATTACAGAGGTCTTTCCTTTTGCACAAATGAGTAGTCTTTGCAAATGAAACATTCTAACTGAAAAGTTAATTATTCTTAATTGTGGGACCTAAAGCAACACAATATATCTGCTTGATTAATTTAATCTTTTAGAAAATTGATTCTACTGCTTTTATTTGCCCACCACACACTTTTTGTTCGTTTGTTTGTTTTTGTCCTTGACAGTACTTTTAAGACTTAAATAATCCTGTCTAACATTATGTTGAGTCTTGAGTGAGACTCATGGTGCTGAAATGAGAGCTTTTAGTTTTCACCCCTGCCAACCAGAATCGACTGCACTTCAGATTTTCCCTATACCACTTTTCCATTTTGCTAACATAAAGCAGAGAATTAGACCCAAGAGTCATATTCAGACCATCTGTTTTAGAGAGCCAGTTTACATGCAGTTCAGAGCATGGCTGGGGAGCCTTATTTCCCAAAATAGTACTGGAAAGATGGATTTCTCCAGGACACAGTTCGGAGCACCCAGGACCAGATATTTTAAGTGAGACACAGAGCACCCCTAGGAGTTAAGCACGCAGCCAACTTGTGCACTTACTGGCACAGATCTTTTTAAACTGCATTTCTCAAAGACAAATTCCTAACAGCCCATAGTAGCAAGAAATTTTGGAAAGCTAGAGCTCACGCACAGGCACTCAAAGGGCATCTGTCCTGAATAGTTTCCCCAGTCTGGGCTCATGGACAGGTAGGAAAATAATGTCAAATGTTTTTCTGTGTGGAAAAAGACCATCTGCAATTTTATTCTGCAGTGGGCAATCAAATATTTTAATATAATTCATTAGAATTAAGCGATACTGTGTTTCTCTAAAATTGTCCACAGGGGAACTGGGATGAACACAATTGCACTCCTTGCTTCTTGTCAAGAGCTGCTGCAAATAACTAGGTCAGAGCCTGTGCCACAGAACCAGCTTGCAGAAGGCACCTTGCCAGGAAATCAGGTTTTAAAATTCCTGTTAAATTACATGAAAGTTTCAAATGAGTGACAAATAATTGTCAGAGAATAGGCTACCTAAAACTCACCTCACTTCTCTTCAAATATTCACTCACATTTGCTTCCCTGTTTGGGAGAGTTTAGTTTAAGATCTTCAAGGTCAGTCTGAGAAGGAAAATCTATGTAAAACTCAGGAGATGAAAATGGATGTGACTGAATCCAGAACTGTTTGCCAAATCAGTGATTTTCACACAGCTCTGAACAAACGCATGCAGCTTGTCCAATGGCACATATAGTTGTCCTTACTTGAGTGGAAATCATTCGACTGTCTTAAACAACAGTACAAACCAGATGAAACAACTCTCTGTGAATAACTTCATTTGGATATTCTTCCTTTTGTGAGGTCAGAGTGCAGAGCTCTTTCCAACTCATCCCTGCATTCAGAAAACTACTACAAATGATTAGAGGCAGCAGATAAGACGTCAGACTGGAAGAACCATAATGGGCCCAGAACCACAGAGGGATGATGAGGAACAGCAATGTGAAATGGGAATTCATAGTTCAAGAGCTAAAGAAAACGGTGCCTAGGAAATGGTATCGTGTACTTACTATAAACATGACAAGATTTGACCTTACTCTGGAAAATAACTGAAATTAATGCATTCTTCTAGTTGATTAAAGCAAGGTTAGGAAGTTGAAGCTGCTGACAAGGTTGTAGCAAAAGAGCTCATCAAAATCTCATCCTCTGTAGAATGCTCCAGATCAGCCTGGCCAAGTTTGTAAAATTATGGAATAATAAATAAATGCCTCAATAAATAGATAATTGTCTCATTTCTGTTCTGAGACAGTGTATATAACCCTCAGCTACACTGACTTTAAAACAACAATTAAATAATGCTTCTAGAACCCCTGAAAATAAACAAATATTTTTATCTCTTCTCCTCTTCTCCAAAGCAGGAAATTGAAGTAATGAGATTAATTTTTTTTTTTTTTTTTTTTTTTTTTGATGAAGCTACAATTCAAGCCACTCGCAAATAGGATTAGATCTCAAGATCCTAGACTGGCCCTCTGTCCACTAGAATTTATGAACTCCTTATTAAGCTTTTGGGAATACTGTCTTATAATACGAAAAAAAAAATCACAGTACTTTGACTAAATCTATATATTAGAATGGAAATGTAGCAGTAAGAACAATCAATGCAGCTTACTGATTAGGAAAGGATTATACATTGATAAAAAAAAAAAAAATCAGATTAGATGGCTGCACACACTGTGGACCTAAGAGAAGTGTAATGAAAATGAGGGTGTATGGGCAGGTGCACAGATTATGCTGCACAGCATCAAATACAACATTTGGTTCCACTGGTGCAGGCTGGGAATCTGTGATACCCTTAGAACAGTATAAAGGTGTTTTTTTTCCCTTCCCAGTTCTTGATTTGTAGCTCTGATTCACTGTAATACAGAAATTAATATTAGTTACAGGGAGAAAATAAGAGGAAGAGAGAGATGCTTATCAGGGTGTTCTAAGGCTTAATTAATATTTGCAAAGCTCTTTGAACTTCTCTGATGAAAGAAGCTACAGAGGACAAACTGTTATTATGTTTTACTATTATTATTAATTAGTTTTCCACTGAATTCATTGTGTCAATGTATGAATCGTTGAACCCGCATGCTTCATCAATTGTTGTACTGTTCTCTTTACAAGTGCTCTTTACAAGCTTCATTGTGGTGATTGAGAATATGGGGGAAATAAAACAGAGGATAAATAAGTCTATTTACAAGTTATAGGTACAAGTTTGAAACCAGCATTTTATCTGTTGATCAGGAAAAAATTGTTGCCATAGCAATGACTACATCCCATCGTACTAAACACTTCCTTAGATACTGATAAAACTGTACCTTCAAACACCAAGCTTCTGTATGCTTGTGCATAGTTTACAAGAAATAATGTTTCTGTCAGAGGTTTTCTTATGTATTACAGTTTTTAGTCTCTAGACTCACCATGAAACACTCCCATGGTCCACCACAATTAGATGCTGCTTGTTGCGTGGTCCAGCAGCATGACTTCAAGCTCAGGTCAATAGAAAGCCAGAAGCAGCACTGTGGGCAGGGTGAGTGGGCATCCCCTCCCATCCCACTGCCCATTTACTGAATGATTGTAAACTGCTAATCATTCCTGCCAGCAGTGGATGTCTGCCTCTTTTTGGAAGGGGATCTATGGAAGCAATAAAAATGTTTACTGCAAATCACCAGCTAAACCCTAATAATAAAATGAATTTTATTGAGAAAGGCCCAGAGCTAGAATTCATCTGCAATTCAGTCAACTTTGACTTCTTATTTAAATGTCAGGGGTACTGGTTTGGGTGCCCACATACCTCATTTATAATGCTTCTCCACACCCTCCCTCTTTTCTTTAAAGACAAAAGTACCAATTAAAATAATTCTCCCACATTATTTGTCTTTTCCATTCAAAATATAAGCCAATCTCACCACGTTTAAGCTCATTCTGAAGTTTGGGAAATAAATATTTTTTATCTTGCTAAATATTTGCTTTGAATTCTAATTGGAAATATGAAATTAATATGATTCTTTATCATCGCAAAAGAATGTCCAAGTGTTTTTTGACACATCTATTACTGTTTTGTAATGTTGCAGAGTTAAAGTGCTGATTGTCAGCTCATGTAAATCAACACAGCTCCAGTGAAACTCCATCTTCCCACACCTAAGAAAAAGGTTTGCAAATGTTTCAACTGTGTCTGATTCACTAGCAAGAGAAAGCTTTTACCTACCATACATAAGGAATAGTCAAAAGCTGGAGAAATCCTTGTTATACATTTTAGGAAATGTGCAGTGATTTATTTCCTCAGTCAAGGATACTGAAGAACATAAACTCTAAAGAAAAGTGTGTGTTTTCAAGGGTCACCACAGCAGCCTCTCTTCTGCCAATCATTCACTTCTATCAGTTGCTACTCCTACAGTCATTCCTTTATACAAGGCAGTTATCTTGTTAGACATTAAGCTTTCCTCCATCACACAGATTTGTTTACAGCTCGTGCTTCTCCCCCCCCCTCCCCTATTTATGCCAGAAACAAACTGCATTGTTTCTCTCTTTGCAAGTACGCCATTTAGTTTTCACTCAGCCTTTAACAAGGTTATATTCCCATTAGGGATAAGTATGTTTTGCCACCAACAGATTTGACCGCTGGAACATATTCATTTTTTAATTTAATGCTGTTTTAAAAAAGGAAGGGTGAGCTAAAAACGTTATTATGAAAATTAGACTAGCATTTGGAAAGGAAAAGACAAGCTCTTTCATGGCAAACAAAGAGATGTGTAATAACACATCCCAATAGTCAGCCAAGTGCTTTGATTTTTTTTTTTAAACAGTCATTTTCCTTTATTTATAAATTCTGGATTATAATGAAAAATGGCAATTGAGTTGGTTACACATTTTTAAAAAGAGCTGGCAAGAGGAATGGCAATGAGGGTATTGGAAACCACTGAAATGAAACAAGCACTGTGCAAAATGGATAATCTTTTATGCTTTGGAATTTTGTATAAGATTGGGAAACTAAGGGAACATCTGTAACTTCAGGCTAGAGATGTGCATGTTGATCTTCAAGCTAGTCAGTCCACAGAGCTCAAGTGCAAAGTCCTACAGAAAGACTCATGTCTTGCATGCATTTAACTGCTTTCTTTAGCAAAATGTGACACCTAACTTGGTGGGTCTTTCAGTGGGCTGGTTAGCTTAGCCATGGTGATATGCTGATACAGCGCTCCCTCATTTGAGATTTTACCTCAGAAATGCTTACAGGCTTCTGCACTGCACTGTGGACATGTTAAGAAGCTTAAGGCTGTCATGTGCCTTGTTCAGATTGATTTCATAACTCACTTTGCCTTCCTTGATTGTCAAAGAGAGTCCATTAGGACTGAACTAATTTGTTTCTTTCCACTGACTAGTGAAGATGCTAAATCATTATCTAAAATACTTCTCAGTTCTATTACATAGCATGCTTTATGACTGTAATAATTGCAAGATTTAGTTCTTTAATCTTTAACACATCATCTCAATGAATTCATTTATTAGATACGTTGATGGATTGAACTGCTTTTGTACAAAAAAAAAAAAAAAAAAAAAACATCCTGAAAGGTACCTGAATATACCTGAAATAGCAAATCTCACCACATAATTAAAAGTAGCAAAATAATAGCTTCATCCTTCAGGATAGTTCCAATTACACTGTTTCTGTTCTCTACCCTAACTCATGTAATATACTCTTGTACTTTGTGTCCTTACTTTGTCAGAGCTCTGAAGTGCATGCCTAGCTTTATAGAGGAGTAATATTTACTGTGGTTGACTTACCTAGCGCTTAGTTGTTTTGCTGAAATTATAACACGATAAAATCTTAGAGACTGATGCTTCCAACAATGCAAGTAGCAGACAAAGAACTCCTGAGGATTAGGCTAGCTGTTTGCATTTTGTGTCCTGTCTTGGACAGCAGTCAACAAATGATGCCAAAGGAAGATTTTAAGAACAAGGCAGAGCTAGAGGTTACTTTCCTAGAACATTTCCATAGTTTCAAAATTTGCATGTCAGAGACTGCCTCAGGCAGAAGTGCTTTCAAGAACTAGATGGCCTTCTATCTCCATTATAGCACATGTACTTTGTGTGCTGGTGCTGTTTGGTATATTACCACTAAAATTGCTGTAAGTTAAAAAAATAAAATAAAAAATAACCCCAAAACAAAACAACAAAAACACATGTATCTATATACGCTGTTATCTCAAATACCACCATTTTTGCAATTACTAACAAAATGCTCAGATGGCTCAAGTATAAACATTTCATTCTTCCCCACTGATCCTTGAGGTTTTAATGCCCTGAATCATATCCAAGCTTAGCAATAAAATCAAACACAAAGGAAAACCTAAAGCCCCAAAATGTTTTTTGCTTTCCAGTAAGCATTTATATCACTCTCATATTTAGGCACTCAGAATTCCTAACCCACTTTCTTTGCTGCATCAATTTTCTTAGTTATTTGTATTACAACAGATATTGGTTTGCTTGGCCAAACAAATCCCCACACACACACATACACTGCTTTTATTTATCTTAAGTAATTAAAATTCATATCCCCCCCTTTTTTTTAATTTCTCTAATGGGCTTTTTATCTAACTGAATAACAACTTTCCTATTATTCTGTAGAAAAAAAATAAATAATAACTTCATGGAAATTATCATATTCCTTAAAGTAGGTCTTACATTGATAGATTTACCCTTATTTCATTGGGTCTCCAAACACATTATTCCTTTAAAGATGCTAAGCTTATCATTTCATAGGCCATTTACCTTTATAGTTATGGACATTTTAGGACTACTGAAGTATTAAAGATACCAAATCTTAAGCTTTATGCCCTGTAAGTCTACAGATAAAGAAATAAGCTGAATGAATGTGTGTCCATACATCTCTCTCTCTCAATACTATATAAGGCACGTATTGCAGTGTGAAGTGGTATAAAGATTTTATTGGCACAAGCTTGGAACAACCTCATTAAGTCTTAGTGGTAAAGCCCAAAATTGAGTTACGTCTATCACACCATGAAGGTCTACATAGTGCCACTGAAGAGTATTATAGGAAAGTTTTGCAGAATTGAGTACATTTCATTGATACTGTTTTCCTTCCTTGGTAATCCTCTGCCCTTGAAACTGACATCTGAGAAATCACAAAAACAATACATTTCATACAACCAGGATAGATGGGCAGAGGTCTCTCTACATTGCAAAGTTTGACTGTTTTACTTTTTAAATAATATTTTTATGCACAAGTGAAATGCTAGCATCTAACTAAAGAACAGGTAAGTATATTTTATGTCTAGATCAGCAAAATTTCATAGTACTGTGGCAAAGCAGATTCATGAACCTTGCATGATCCTGTCTATATGTTGCACACCAAGGAAAACCCAAGAGATGCTTCAACACTGCAGTCACCTCCGTGTCTATAGCTTAGCAGACATATCAGAGCTGCCAGTTGAGATGACCCTGGCAATGTAGCCAAGGCAGCACAAGGGATGGTCACATCATAGGGTGACTTTCATTGCATGTTCTTGTGGTAATGCAACTTGATGCAGATAAGCAATTTTAAAGCCAACTGTGAAACATCTACAAAAGTGCAGGGCACCACTTCAGACCAGCTGTCGCTCTTGGGAGTTTAGATGGTAACGGAAGCCAAAACTCTACAACTAAAACCACTTCCCTAATGCACAATTTCTCCCATGTCAGTACCCTATGACAGTGACCTATGTTTCTGTCTTCAGAAAGGCACATTATACAGGAAATTATACTGACTGTGAAAACATAACAGAAGCTACAGGACACCTAGTTGCAAGCCTTCCTGGTAAAAACCACAGCACACCTGTATCACATTTTCTACACAGAGGAGTCAAAAATCCAACTGTAAGTTCATAGTAAGGTCAGCAGTTTTAAAGCCTTCAAACTGGCATGGGTCAAACTATCTCACCATTTGCTTTGTCATCCATTACGCTTTCTAGAAGTGGTTATCATCTAAAGTACTACAGTGAACGTTCCCTTGAGAGGCATTCTCTGGAGCAGAGGGCAGGCTGCTCTCCATCAAAGCCCATAGCTATGAAATATACTACTACTGCAGAGCACAATGAGCCAGAGTTTTCACTCAAATCCCTGGGTAAAATTAATCTTTTTAAACAGAAATTCGTCTATTAAATCATAAGCCTGATAGCCCTGCAAAGTTTTCCTGTAGAAACAAATTATATTAATCCTATTTGAAGGAACATCTTAAGATTTAAAAAAGAGAGAGAAAGAATAAAATCTGCTTTTTACTTACGTCATTTTCAATATAGATACAGCTCACAGCAATATCTATAGTTAATATTACAAAGCACTACTTAATGTAGTTATCTTTCAGTTTCTGTCATTATACTACACTTTACATATATGAGATGAAATTCCCCCTCCAAGTGTCATTTTAAAAATAGTTTTTGAAAAGTTATTTGTCCATTTCTGAGAAACAAGCATTTTTCAAATATAAAAAATAAATACATTATGCAAAGACTTAAGTTCATGATTTGCAAAAGGATCTTGCAAAGTTCATCACCAACTTGATTTTTAGAAGACTGCATTAGAGGTAGGGAATGCTTTCAACAAACAAGAACTGACTGGTCTGCAAGGTTCTGAATTATTATCTGTACATTCTCTTAAAAGGGGAAGAGTAAAACCCCTAAAAATTTAATCTGCTCAGAGCAACCTCTCTTCTATGATAAATATGCCAAACTATAATTTATTCATCTTTTTGTTTAGCACAAACAAAATTATGAACCTGGTAAGCAGCTCCTGTATAATAATATAGGCGAAATAAGGCTTTTAAATCTCTTATACAGAGAGAACCTTCACATGAATAAGAAATGTAACTTATTTAGATTATATTTGCAGTTGAGCTTGTTAAAAACAGATCAGAAGTTTCTCCTGATTCAGAGAAAACCAGGTAATGAAAATAGATACAGACACTTTTCACTTACCTAGCAATACAATTTACCTCTCCAAATGCTTCAAGCTATTTTCATTATTAACAAACTAGCACCATGTTACTGCAAATGTACAGGTGCTCTATGATTTTTTTTTTCCAGCTTCAGATACAGAGCTGATATTAAACTATTGCATATTTAAAAGACAGAAGGAAAAGACAAAAATTGATGCTGAATCTGAATATTTCCCTTTATTCCCAGGTTTTACAACTACAGGTTTGAGGTTTGATTAAAGTCAGTTACTGGTTTGGTATAAAAAAATGCATACCGACTGTAACCACAAAATTAAGCTCTTATTATCTTTATCTTATTATCCTTTGTAACATCTTTCCTTTATTTTGTAGCTGGGAGAAAAATTAAATACAGTGATAAAAAACACAGCCCTACTGCACATAGCAGAATGGAGTTTAAGGGCACTTCTGACAGTTGCAAACATTTCTGGGGCCTCTTAGCCTGGGTCATCTAGCCTGGGGAAGGATTTGTGTGGCAGACAGGGCCACCACCGAGCCCACCCCAAGTCATCATCCTCCTCAAAGAGGAAGAAAAGGAGTCGTAACCTACTGTAATTCCTGGATTGCTCAGGCACAGAGGGGCAAGAGAGGATTCTGTTCTCCATAAACATCTTATTTACTGTCCTGGGAAAAAGGTTTTCCCCTTAGAACTTGATTTAAAAGTGTATCAGGAGATTTTAAAGAGAAAGAGCTGCAAAGAACTCACAGCTGTTACAAGCTTTATTGTGAGCTATATTGCAGTGCTACAGCTCAATAATGGTTTGAGAAACTATGCTGGTTTGAGGTATAAATTTCCCGTAGTGGTCTCCTGTTCAGTGCTTAGGTCAGGATCATGAAGTCAGACATTCAATAAAGTTATTATAAAAGTATTAGCCTTCCTGGGACCCAAAAAGAAGAGAAAAGCAAAGCTAAATTACAAGTTATTTTCCAGGCTTAGTAAATGAAGGACAGGCTTTTGATTTTACTGAGTTCTAGCTCAGCAAGGTATTCCATATTTAATCTACTCCAGCCTTGGCATTACATGTCATTTTGTCACTGCTTCTATAAAAGTTGCATCAGACACATTTGCTAGCACAGGTATATGCAAAGATATGCCATTTATCTTTAAACACAATAGCATTGATTTACCCCTTCAAGAGCAGGCAGCATAGACTGTAACTCTGAGGAAAGGAAATTATAGTCTCACTCTGGGGAAAGTTTGATGATATTTCTCCCACTGTCACTTTCAAAATACCACCAAAGGGAAAGAAGTTCCTAATCCAAGTTAGATCTATATAGGAGCCCCTCCTTTGGGTTGCAGGGCTGACCTGTGAGGTGAGGGGTACTTGGTGTACCTGGCATCCCACTTCCCGCTGGATGGGAAGGTCACTCTCTGCTCTGCCGTGTACACAGGCTCCAAGCCAGCCCCTTGCTGACATACTCCCTGGCTCACACTGTGTGCAGCTGGGCTGGTGCAGAGATGTCTTCTGATGTTGTTTCAGAAAGGAGAGATGTCTGGACCCAGTGAGAGTTAAGGGACTTCCTGCACCACTTGGGAAGCCAGGGGCAGAGTCAAGGGAAAACTAGGAGACACATAACCATGTCATTGTGATTCTGCTCCTGAGACATTTCAAAGGGTCTGTCTGACTGGTTGCTCAGCACTTTCATTTAAAGTTATGGTTGTACAGGTCTATGTATTGCTAGATGGAAACTGAGAACCAAAAGATCCATTTCTGGTTCAGCCAATTAGTTCTCTGAACTTTATTTCCTTTTGTGTTGGTTTCTTCCCCTACATTTTTGTCCCTCTGGCCTCTTCAGACTGTTAACCTGTTCCTGTAAGCTGAATGTATTTTAACATATGGCACTATATGTAAAAGGCCTACTAGAAGGTTAATAAATTAACAGATAACTAAGAAATTAATAGTAATATATCATAATTACTAAAATAACTTTAAGACTGAAAACGTGTCTATTTTAGATCCTACTGTATTATCAGTTTTCATACTGGTTTAATTCAGTGTTAATAAGGATACGTCCACAGCCCTTGAATGGCATCTTTTACTGTTTCTGAACATTGACAACGGTTGTTCTGTCCTGGAACATATGAGCTACACATAAGGGTAAATATATAATCCAGTGCTTGGAGATTTCACTCTGTGATTTCCATTTACATTAGTAAATACAAATAGTTGTAGTATATTTCTCCCAGAATATTTACTGAAACTTGGTGGAATAAGAGAGTCACAAAGAATATAGAGCTAGAAGAGTATTCTTCCATGAAGAACATTTTCCAATGTCTAATGCAAATAAACACCCCATGTGAAAGATCTTATCCTATGAGTACCCTGCAGTGTATTACCAAAAAAAATAAATAAATAAATAAAAAATCACTTGGCATGCATTTCCCAGCATTAAACCAGTAATATCAGAGGTACTCAAGGAGGAAAGAAAGTGGGACTGTTTGCTGCTTTGGACCCAACACCTCTGTGCCACACAAGATCCACATTCTATTAACTTTGCAACCAGACCAAAAACTTTGCAGTAATTGCACTAAGACTGACATAACTGAGCTAGTTTTAAACTAGCTAGTTCAGGTACCAATAGAAGTGTATCCATGACAACACAGAATTCAGTAAGGATAAATTTATCCTGTATGACCTAATATCACAGTAGAAGAATCCAGGTTCCTTAGCAGTTTTGGTACCCAGATACATGACTGCACTCCAGCCCAAGCTAACAGTGTGCAGGAAATCTCCTTAGCATGTTCTAGATGCTTCACAAGTTGCCTTTTTGTTGGGAAAGACAATAAATAGCATCAGTAGAAATGAATGTACTACTTAACTAACTGCATAGTACTTAAAAAGCCTGAATACTTCAAAGATCAGGTCAACATTTTAACACAGCCAGTGGTGATAATGCTATCTGAATTTCGTGTAAGTACAATGTGTGGTGGCTGTAGTGCTTCATCACTGATGGGTATCTCAACAGCACAATGATTCCTGCCCCTCTGTGTTTTGGTGTTCAATTTGGTGCCAGCATGTTTGTATTTAGTGCTGAGGGAAATAAAACTCAGATTTATGCAGAGTTACAAAGTTCTGGTTGGGATGGATGCCACTATCTTCGAGACAGGAACTGCCCCCAGTTATATCAGTCACCTTCCTATGTGCATCTGGTTAGTACCACGCTGTGTATATTAACACCACAGGACATGGTGTTTTGCTTCTCCAGAGCACGGCTTTGGAAAAGATTCTCACCACAGTCTCCCATCAGCATTTGGAAGAGTCACGTTCAAAGTCATCCAAATACATCTGAATCTGACATGCTTTTTCCTTCTAATGACTTCCTTTGATAGGGACCCTTGGGGAATAATTCTTTTTTTTTTTTTTTTCTTCCCAGTGGAATTCTTCTTTTCATCATACTATAATTTCTAACTGTTAGTTCCTTTTACATTAAATTTTAAAAGTGGTGTGATTATTTTCACTCACAAGCTGAAATAAAATGCTAGCTGAACTATGGCTGGATCTCAATTCAGTTCTAGAAATGTTAACAGTAAGTTAATAAATTCCCCAAATGACCCCAACTCCATCCACCAGCCACAGTTTCACCGTATCTGCTGCACGTCACCTCCTCCACATGCTGTCCTGACATCAGAGACACTCAGCGGCCATTAGAATTGCATTTAAAATAAAATGCTCACTTTGCCGGCTGTGAACAACACTCTCTGTCCAGTATCTCTCCTAATCCACCTTTCTCAACTCTCAATTCTCCACTAGGATAAAGGATAGTATAAAGCCAGCTGTACAGATAACACTGCCGCAGCCAGCACGAATTCCCACAAGTCTTAAAGCTAAATTTCCATTTAACAGTTTAACAGCAAAAATCTAGGATTACAAGGATAGAGCTAATAAGCAGCTCCAAAGCACTGTCTGGAAAAGAACCAACGTAAGATTAAAAGTGAGCTCAGTGATTAAATAGAAATATATATAATAAAACAAATGCAGAGTTGAGCTATTGAACCTGCAGCAGATAGGCAGAGCAGCTCTTCTCTGAACAGATTTTTTCTCACTGGTCATCTATGTTCTGCTTCCCCCAAGGAGAAAAATAAAAACAAAAACTACTACGACCTTAGACCAACTGATAATTCCCACTTAAATGGTGCTTTAAAATCAAACCCTGTAGGTGCCCGTGCTATTGGGAAATGACAGGCATGGACAGACTACAAAAGGCTTAACCGTTTTTGTTTGCATTGATGTAAGAAAACAACTACAGTACTGATATGGATGTCCTTGGTTTTGTTCCTTTGTCACCAATTTATACTATATAGGGATTATTTCAACTTTTTCCAAGCCTGTATAAGAAGATCAGTTTCCATGCATGCAAAGAGCAACTTTGATGTTTTAACACTAGCTTCTTGCTAAAAATCAGGCATCTCCCTGATCATTCAGTGCCCTCTCTTTTCAGCAAATGTTTGAAATGCTAAGCTGTTTTTTCTTTTTTTCTTTTCTTTCTTTTCAATCCTCAGACAGACTGAGATGTAGGACTGCAGTTATGCTGTAACAATTCTGCACTTATTGCACAGAGATCACTTCTATTCAAAAGCTCATTAATAAATTCAAGAGTTCATTGGCTAGCCCATACAACCTGCTGTACAAAACAAGTAATACTAAGCCCATTTTGCAGATTGGAAATTGAGGTACAGAGAACTACTGTCTTGTGTAGTAGGACAATAAGAAAAGAGTAAAACATGGGTTTTATAGACTTTAAATTAAACCTTATTCTTTGGGTTTTATTATTATTTTTTATAACCATTTATTTTCTTTCTTCCTAGCATTTTGCTGCTCCAACAGAGGGTATGGTCCTATCTTACTACACACATAATAATAAACAGCTTTTTCAGCTGATGAGGTTGGCAATAGTAGACATGGGAAAGTTAATATTTTACTCCCAGTCAAGTAAAATAGGCTCAGGGAGTGTCAGCAATTTGCCCACAATCAGTCACTGTGAAATTTTGAAATTGTGTGCATCTTCTAGGTCCTGTTTTGCTAACAAGAGCAAAAGACCACCCTTTTCATTTTACATGGACATTTGTTCCAGAGGAGAATCTACCATCTCTGACATCAAGAGAGTCATCATTTCATTCAAATAAAAAGGAATACCTTCCAAAATAATGAAATCATTTTTCTAGCATTATTTTTCTTTCGACTTGAGCACAAAATGAACAATGATTCTCACATTTGTTCATCAATTATTATTTTTTTAAGATATACATTTAAATGTGCCTGCTATAAACATCGATAGACCTTCCCAGATACAGTACCCTTGCAGGCAACAATCTTAAAGCACACCAGGTTTTCTATCATCTTGAAACACCTAGGAAAGTGTGATGTTTACAGCTGCTTCTGTACTTCAAACCTTGACTTTTTGCACCTCCTACACATAACACATTTTGTGAGACTTTTCACATGATGTGAAGGTGATTGCTCAACACTTGGCTTACAGCATTAGACATAACCCCTTAACAAATCATGGGATTGACACATGGGTTAATTATCCTAGCATGTCAATGAAACCAAGCAGGTTTCAGTTTTGGTTTTACTCTCAGATATAATTCTGTTAAAGAAATAATGTTTTGTAATTTTTTTTTTTCAGAGTGTTTAGGAGTTGTGGCCCCAGTACTAAAATCCCCAATCTTGATCTTTAATACCGTAAGTGTTGACAAAGTGGATTGATTATTCTCTCCAATGGGCTTTACAGATCACTTGGAATCCAAGTCCATGCTAATGCATACGTGGTTAGCAATGAAGACTTCCTGTACTGCTAAGGACTGCCTACCTGAAGCATTCTACATTTTAAGCAGGGAAAAAAAAAAAAAAAAAAAAAAAAAAAAAAAAAAAAAAGATAAATGTAATGCAATGTACAAGGATGGATAAAAATCCTCAAGTGAAGTAGACCCTGCTATGCCTGCTGGTGACACTGATGGTGTCACACAGCGACTCTTTATGACATTTCAGTTAACTTCTAATAATAAATGAAGGTCTAAATTCTGTGCATACACCTAGTGCAACTCCATTGACTGCAGAAGCATGTACTAGAATTGCCATTATGGTACAAAGTATAAACCCAGAATTTAGTTCTAAATGTTTGCAATTATTTTTGTGTGTGTTTTGCTGATAGCCTATTACTCTAAACCAAGAGCAGATTGCTGTCAAGTGACATCCTGAAAATCAGCAAGCATTTTGTATTTGGCAGTCAAGGCCAGGAAGGCAGATTGATGAATAGTGTAGAACACTGTTATAAAAGAGCTTGATTCATATCAGGAGGAGTTTATTTGATGGGAAGTGTTGTGTTTATATCACACTAACAAGTATGCAGATAGAGTAAATAGCGTTAGCATCTTCATCATTCGGTCTTAGTCATTCCAATAAACAATGCCATTTTGTGGTTGACAGAACTCTTTACTGCAGTATCACAAATGAGTATATAAACATTTATACATACAACCACACTGCTTTCCTTTCTAAGGGGAATTTGCTTTACTCCCATTTTTTACTTGTCATGAACTTGCCCACGGTCACTGAAAATGGTCACTGTGGGGGATCCTGGAAAAGAGCCCAGTTTCATTGTACCTAAATCACCTCACCACAACATTTAGCCCTCAAAAACTACCAACTACATCCATTTTAAAAAAAAATAATAAATAAAACTTTACAAAATTTTCCCAACACAAGTTAATAAGCCACAGACTGTTTTTGTCTTAGTCATGGTCCTCTTTAATTTTATCATTTAAATGACTGAGTCTTTCCTTCTGATAAGAAAAAAGAAACATGAGCTGAGTGTTTCCCACTATTTGGACAGTATGCATTATCTGTGACTAAATAGAAGGTATACCAAAACTAAGACTAGAATTATTAAAGCGTAAAAATATAGGAACTCATTTTCTTTGGGAATACAAAAATAGTTTGGTGCCTAACTATATTAGGTCCTTTTGAAAAAAATCTCAGACAAATACTGAGATAGCTTTCCTCTTCGGGTATGTATCTACCTTGAAACAAAGGTACAAGTTTTTTTGGTACTTCTCTGGAGTTCCAGAAAGGTTATATCTAGCAGATCTGAAAGCATTCTTCAATTCCCATTATTTTTGCAAACTTTTTTTCTCCTTACTCCTAGTGCAAATAAAAGTAGTGACATATAGTAATACTGGAAATTAATATTAAAACAAACAAACAAAAAAAAGTCAGAGGCAAAAGTGCCAGGGTAACCCCTCATAACGTTTGAAATTACATTTTACAGTTTGGGGACCTTCTTTCCAGAAATTCCTTTCAAGAGTCATGTCTGTAAGCTGACAGTGGAAAGAGTAAAGAAGATCTCAGATAAATCCAGGTGAACTTGAAATAGTTAAAATGCTCCTACTATTGATTAGTAATAAAAAAGCAAATGAGAAGATGCAGAGAGTGGGACAGCAGAGGAACTGTGAGCCAGAAGAATGCTAATAATGGACAACCAACTTTCAAAGGGGTTAGTATAAACCGCCTCTAAAGAAAGGAGAAAAGATGCTGCCAGCATTAGTGGGATTCAGCTCTCCAGTAGGATTGGTACCCATCTGCAAGAGAAGTTTCCTCTGCCTCAGTTTTTTGATGGAGAGCTAAACAAGTTAGCTGAGATCTCCAGTGGAGTTGAACACAGGACTCAGAGGCTTACATTTGTGCTTCATCAGTCATGTAAGATTCCAGTAATTGATTACATTCGAACAATGTTTGAAAGAAAACCTAGAGCTGGCATTGGTCTTGGTGGCAACGGTGAGCTGTGGGGTGTCTCCAGCCCCTGCTGTGCCTCAAGCTCAACACTTCATTTGGTTGGAGAAGTGACAGGTCAGGAAATTTGCCTGGTCAGAGTGCACATCTCAGTCTCACATTACAGATTCAAAGACAGTAATCTGGACAGACTCATAAATTACTCCCCTACTGCAAGCAATTATTCTATTGACAATTTTGTATGATCAAAGAAATAATATACCAAATTTTGCACGCAAAGTATGGTTCTTACCTTGGATAGCCTATTTGGTTTATATTGCAAAAAGTTCGTTTTGGCACCCTTTGTAGAGCTGCTGCCTACCAATTGTCCTATCTGAGTCTCAGCTGTTGTCATTTGAAGGACTGCATTTAGTAACCAGACTGGGGGCTTTGTTAATTGTTTATCTGCTCTAGAGCCTACCAGTTGGCAGACCTAAAGGCAGCACATTTCACAGCTCCTGCTTTCTGTTGTCCTATAAAATAAAACTATGGACATTCATAGCTCCAAGCAAGCTAATATGTTGCACACTGAATGAAAAGAAAACATGAGAATGCTCCAGAAAAGATGAAATCTATCTGAATTACTTTTTCCATGGAGAAAATAAATGCATATATTAGCCTTGCATGACAAGTTTATAGTTCAGGTCACAAAAATAAATAAGTAAATAAATAAATAAACATAAAAAAGCATATATAGTACCAAAATATTAATTGCTTCAACAAAGGATCTACAAGAGCAATAATTTAAAAAAAAAAAAAACAACAACAACAAAAAAAAAAAAACTAATTATATGCTGACTCCTTCAAACTGCAGTTGGGGATGGAAAATGGTCATTACACAAATTATTTTAAGTATACCCCTACTAAAGGCACACCAGCTGACTGCCCTATGGCACCCAGAGCAAAATATTCCACAGGGTTAACAGATAATGTCTCTGGAAACGAACAAAGAACCCAACGTAAGGGAGTCATTCTCCTTTCCACCTGTGTTTGCTATTTAATTACAGATAGTTTTTCCCCTACTGTATTTTTTATGTTGCTGAAATAGAGCAGGAATTTATTTTCATCAATTTAAGTACAGGTTGCTTTTTAAAACCAAATGGTTCTTAAATACAAATGGTAACAAAAAGGAGAAGTGCAGTTTCTAGGAAAAATGAATAGTTAAATGTCAAAAATTAGGATTGGCAGCAATATATTGAAACTCTGGGACAATGTTTTCTCACATATAAGATTACAGAGAACAAATAAATCAATTTTCTAAAATGTATAAAGTAGTAAAACTTACCCTTTCTTAAGCAGTTTGTAGCCATATCAGAAACTAGGAGATAAAACTTCAGAAGATCTGCAAGGGATTGCAAAAGAGTAACACCAACACCAACAAGAGTATCAAAACCAACATCATTGTAAAATATTTCATGATAGGAAGAGGCAAAATGATATTATAGTTGTATGATACTATAACTGTGTATGTGACAGCCTAAAACACTAATGGAATATTGCCTATTTAGAAATGTCCTAAAGGACATACAGAGAGAATGAATGCTCTGTTAATAATGAGAGATTTCAAAGATGATTTCTGGCAAAGCGAATTTAACATGGCCCAAAGCAGTAGAATTAACAAGAGCAATGGAAATAGCAGTGAAAAAAATACTAGATCTGCTCTTACAATTCAAATAGTCAAACTCACTTAAACAAAATGGGAAGCTAGGTGGAACAAGTCTAAACAGGTCATTTTCTTTAACATTATATATTAAAATGCTCCCATGATTTAAGTATCTCAAGATCAGATGATTAGCAAATAAACAAAACAAACAAAAAAAAGGCAAAGATCAAAAGCAATCGCTATATTTGTATCTTTGAAAAAGAGAGTCTACTAAAGAATACAGGGAAGATGTGGGCAATTACCCTCTCTATCACAGCAAGCACTAAGACAGCAAAACGTTATACCGGCACATCAGCTTATTTTAGCAGTTAATGTTATATCAGCTGCACAAAGCCAAAATTATAACATTAAAACCCTATTCTTCCCTACTTTTAGTAATTCAGGGACCAAGACAAAGTATTGGTTGCAAGAACAAGGCCTTATCTTAGCTGAAATAAGCTGTAGCTAATATGAAGTATTTCTGATCTTGGCTATATTATTCCATTAAGACCTAGCAATTGACAGCCATTCTGAAGTACTCATCACTTCACACCTGGCTTTCTTTAAAGAAAGTTTGGAGACCTTAGAGGATATAACAACTAGTTGTTATAACTGAGACTGGAATCCAGAGTCAAATGACATATGAGACATCTTATGCTCCAGGAGATACAAGGTATTAGAAGCCAGACCGGGTAAAAGCAAGTGAACATGTCTTCACTATCATCACTATTTAGGAACATCACATACCCTACAGGACTTAACAAGCAATGTCAAGAATGCCGAAGGAATTGTAAACCATAGCAAAATTAACACGTCCTATGAATAGGCATTAGGTGACCCTTAACATGTTAGTAAGCTAGACATCTTACAAGAATGCCAGAAAAATGAGATAAAAATAAAAATAAAAACAACATAAAATGTGCTGCTACAAATACTTGCAACAAGTCTGTATCACTGTATTAGGCTGCCATATGGAATATTGTCTCAAGTTTCTCACAGACAGTGAAAATTTGTTAAAAGATACCCTGCATGCTGGAGTCCAAACTGACAACTGTTTTGTCATTTTGACCTATGATACTAAATCTCTGTCAATGCAGAGAACAGATTTCAAACACTGGAGGTAACAGGACTTTGTTCAACACCAAATGCATAATTCCATTGCTACTGGCAAAAACAAAGCTGAGCTAAAGGACATCAAATGAGCAGATTCATCCTTCAGATAAACAAAACCTGGATCTTCAGATCTTGCTAAAACCATAGGCATGCTGCTCATGCTGTTAGTACAGGAGTTTCATCAACAGCATCAGCTCTTGAGGGACGATAACCAGCAGCTAGTTTCTAGCCCCACTCTTCAGTGGTCAGCCCTAACACTGCTTGAAGCCTTTATAACCCCCTGGACACTGAGACAGAATACATCTTGAGCAGTTTCAAGGATGACACCAGCCAGGGGGAGCACTCAGCATGGCAAATGACAGGCAGGGCTGCCATTCTCATGGACCTTGATAAAAAGAGTGATGCTCTGACGGGAATATCAGCAAGGGCAAATGCAAAGTGCACAACAAGGACTGGATAATTTCATGCAACAGGATAGTCTGGGAAAAGCTGGAGTAGAAAGCTATTTGCAGAAAAGGACCTGGGGGATTTGGCAGACTACAAATTGAACATGAGCTGGCAGTATGTC
The DNA here is from genome assembly GCF_964035555.1 of Netta rufina. NCBI lineage: Eukaryota > Metazoa > Chordata > Aves > Anseriformes > Anatidae > Netta > Netta rufina. The sequence continues at coordinate 27,236,013 of NC_140131.1, read as the reverse complement.
ACTGTGGCAGGAAAGAACAACCACATAATAAAATATATATAAATACATGTATATATAAACATATGTATAAACAGGACTTTAGGCAGGTGATCAAAGGAAGCAACTATTTACTTCTGTTTAGTGCTCATGAACCTGCATCTGGAGAACTGTGTTCAGTTTGGGGCTCCTCACTACAAAGACGATGCTGTTATACAGGAATGAGTCCAGCAGAGGGAGTCCAGCAGAGGGCCATCAAGATGATTAGGGGCTGGAACATGAAACACAATGAGGACAAGGTGAGACAACTGGGTTTGTTCAGCCTTAAGAAGAGGACACGGATAGATTTCATTTTTGTCTTCAACTAACCAATGAGAGGATGAAGAAAAGATGGAACCAAACTGATCACAGAAGAGCACAATACTAAAATGAGAAACAACGCACACAAGTTACAACAGAGGAAGTTTTGATTAGATATTTTTTGGTTAGAAAGAATTTTCACATTGAGCACGATCAAACACTGGGACAAGTTGCTCAGAAAGGCAGTGCAGCTTCCATCCAAGAGATGCCCACAGCCTGGCTGGACACAGCCTGGAGCTGCCTGCCTTGAGCAGGACGTTGGACTCTGAAGGTCCCTTCCCACTTTCAGGGTTCTGTGGCAATGGGTGAGGCACAGAGCTTCTCAGGAATGTGAAAAACACTCCTCACAGAGTTCTCAACACCTGTTTGTGCATTTTTATGTAAGTGGAAATTAATTATTCATGGTAACAGTTCATTAGATATTTCTCCAGATCACTAAAGCAGACACTATGCCAATTCAGCCACAGTTACAGGCAGAAAGACAACTACATTTAGAATAAAATTCCCTCCCTACCCTTCTGAAAGCCTTTTGCCACTGTGACAGACTACAAATCACTCACGGAACTCTTCAAAACAAGGGCACACTGACCACACCAGATGTATGTATCAGCTACAGTGCTGAGCCCAGTGACACAAGGATGTGTAACAGTCTATAAAGCAGGCTCTTCAGCAGACGTCGTAGTCAATTGTCCCATCTAGAATCTGCCTCTGTGGAGTGCCCTAGTGAGTTCTGTGCTACTCATGAAACAAGTCAACCAGGTACAAGAGCACCCTTCTCAGAAAAGGGTAGCAGAGGATATTTTCTGTTCTTGCATGTGACAGTATGTACCACAGAGCTGACCTAAAGACTATAAGTTATAAGCAGTATTTTCAAATCTGTCTGATCTTAGCAAAATCACTGGACCTTCTATTAAAGATAATTGAAATTCCTTGACAGTACAATGTGGAGGGGAAGACGATACAGTTTAGCAGCTATTTGTTTCACTGGGGTTTCCTCTAGATTGGGCTGATGCATCTTCTGCACATAATAATCTACTCATAGCAAGCCATGGCTGTTATGGGGATTCATCTAAGTGACGGCACTCTCTGCATGGAGCTTCCACTCTTCCATATGACTTCTGGAGCCTATTTTGACCACCTGGTATCCAGGTTCTCTTTAAAGCGGAAGGAAGGATCCCTCAGCACTAGGTGGGAGAAGATCAGGTAGAAGTATAGTAACCAAAACCAATTTGGTTTATTATAGGGTCTCTGTTACCATAGATTCAGAAAGCAGGGGACCACTCATTCCTCCGTATGGAACAGTGTATTTTGTGAACTCCTGACACTAGAAAACCCAGGCCACAAAGGGATCAAAACATAATGAGAAGTAAATTTTGAATTATAGTTTAATCTGTATAGCTTGGGCTTTAGGAATAAATGAAGGTTTCCAGTTCAGTCATTTGTAGCCACATCTGGGCAGCTATCCAGATATACGGATGGAATTTGGATTCTGAAGTACAAATCTTAAATTCTTATGTTATATGTAACATAAATGTTTTTTTCAAGCTAGTTCCTTATGACTCACCTGATTTTTAAGTGATATGATCTACAAATTATGTATTTGCATTAAATAGAGCAGATGCTTTTTAACTGCTCTCCTTATACTGACTTCATAAAAACAATGATGCACAGTAAGAAATCTCTTTTAAGATATGATGACCTTGCTCCAGGCACTCAGAAGAGCACCTTAGACCCTATCCAGCAGCCAACAGTCGTCTTCCCTGAAATCCCCCCTATTGATCTTAAAACTGTGGAAAGCAAGCTGTTTATCAATTCTATCCCACAGTTCCTAATACATTCCTATAGAGACTGATGCTTTCTGAGTGTTCAGATCTGGACATACAGCAAGAAAAAAAAATAAATCAACATTTCAGAAGCAGCCAAAATAATGTTTTGATAACATTTGTTCACTTAAATATTTTTCATTTATTCTTTTACTGTTTCTTCTATGCACAGCCATGTGTAATAAGCAATTACATTTATGAAATTGCATTATGTTGTGTTAGGATTTGTGCTATACATAACCCAAGGCATTTATCACCAAAAAGTCAAATCAATTAAAATATGTGATGGCTGGAAGATAATAAGACCTAGTCATACAACTATTTGACATTTAAACTGTTATACTCGATTTTCAAGGTAATACATGTATAAAATATAATAGATTCTATGCTTGCCTTTTTTTTTTTTTTTCCTCTTTTTAGGGCAAAACACTAGAAAACCAATTGTGAAAAATGTGACAGTGGTGAATTACATTCAACCGAGTCTAATCTGGAAGTGGCTAACTCACACTGGCTATGCAGTGATTCTATGAGGTTTCCTTGAAATATGCCCTAATTAAATATATTCAATATGTTTCCTGTTTATTATACTAACCAACTTTGCTACCACAATATCTATGCTGAATTTTGTAATCTGACAAATCTGGTGTGAAGTCAAAGCAGGGAGAAGGAAGGTCAAAAAGAATTCACTTACATAAAATTGACATTTTAGTTCCTGATACTGAAGTGGCACTAAAAATCCCAGCATTTTGCCTGAAAAATTAAGTTTGCACATTATTCCAGTCATTTGAAAAATACAAATTCTAAGTAAATTCTACTGCTCTAGAAATCAAGTAAGGTAAGCATCCAAAGGCTCTAAGGATTATTTGAGTATTTCTGAATGTTTTCATAAATCTGCTAGGAATAATACATTTCCACTATATCTTCCTACCTTAGCAAATCAGAAATCAGTAGCTGGCCCATTTGTCTATATTTTTGGTAGATGACACGCCCCCTCCTCCTTAACGGAGGTTTTCCAGGAATACCATAGCCTTTTACACAATGAAAGATATGAAATACTTTTGTAGTAGCCAAGGAACCCGTCATAACATTCAGCCAACAAGTATGTAAGGTCACGTCTACTAGTCACACAGGGCTCAAAAATGTTACAGCATTCTTCCTAAGCAAACCTTTCCTTTGCTTTTACTCAGCTTCAGAGCCCTGTCCCGAAAAATACATATCAAGAATTTCAGCAATCCCTCACCTTCCAACTCTTCATGCAAGTCTCTTTTTTATCCCTGTAACTGGAAGATGTCCCTTCACCATCTTCCTACATAGGCAGAGTAACTTCATAATTCATTCAACATCAGCACTGAACTGCCACTGTTTCAGAGGATTGGGAAATAATGAATACTGTGTTCTTGTTTTTAAAAACTGTGCAGATAATCCATAGAAGGATTATATGTGATATAAAACACATGATAGTACTGGGACAGCTGACCTGGAAGACCAAAACCTGCAACATCCAGTCTCACAAAGGAAAGGTTGATAAGATCAAAACAGCCTGAACAGTCTGGGACGAGTGACATGGCAGCTCACTAACCTGGCACTCTCACAGCCACTGCTGACTAGAAACTATGCAATCTGGCCAGCCTTCTTGCCAGATTTGGTTTCCATCAAATGTTTTGATGTAATCTCTGCAATCTTGGGAAATGTTTAGATATCATAGAATCTTCATTTTCCAGGGAAAGGCCACATAATGGAAGTGAAATCTGCAAGTTCAGGAATGCAGAATAAGAAAAAATCAAATTCATTTTATCCCGCTTAGAATTTTCTGGTCACAAAAATCAACACAAGAAAGGGACAGAAGTACCACAGTGGATAGCTCAATGAAAATATTTCTCCACAGTATAAAGAAAATATAAATCTAGGAAACATTAGTAAGATCAAAGAATGAACAGAATATAATATCAAAACTTAAGAACATCTTTTAATACATCAGTGATTCAGGTAGCACCTGAAACACTGTTCTGGTCACTTTATATAAGAAAGGTTATTGCAAAACTTATGAGGTACAGAGAATAATCAAAGGTTTGGAAAGACTTTCATACAGTCATTAAGTACTTGAAATAATTCACTATAGAAAGTAAAGGAAGGGAAAGGAACAATGTTAAATACTGAGTTTCAAAGAGAATACAGATTTAATTCTGTCTTTCAGGCCTCACTAAAACTACTCATTAAATGAAATTAAACAGTGGTAAATTCTGGTAAAAGCTGGCAAATAGCAGATGAGTAAAGAGCAACCCAAGCAAATACCATCAAAAGTTTGTTATCTTTGTACTTCCATCCTCTTCAGATGGAAAGTTTTGAGACTGCTATGAGAGGCACCATTTGGATCTGGGCCCCAAATCTAAAATTAAATCTAATCTTAAACAAACAAACAAGCAACGAAAAATCACTGACAACAGCCACTGGATAGAGGCATTTGGGAGTTAAAACTAAGTTTTCCAAAATCTCTAATGCTACTTCTTATTTGATTTATGCCATCCTTTAGTCTTTACACGAGCTGTGGTTTCCTAAAGCCTGATTCAATGAAAAATCCCAAACAACCAGTCAGGTAACAAAAATTGCTTGGTTTCTTGAATGCAAGGTAAATGGAAAAATTCACATGTAATCTTAAATACTCATCCAAATCCAATAAGTTATAAAAATAGAAAAGCTGATAAGAAACTAAGTTGTCATTGGCCAGCTAGGGGAAGCCAAGGTTGAATACTGACATCCACGACTACTGAAAAGCATAGTAAAAGCAGCCTTTTCAAAATTTCAGTCTGAAAGTTTTCTATTTTACAGCTTACAGATTATAGAAGATGATTCAAAGACCATTTAAACAATATTTTCACAGGAACTCAGCATATATGAAAGCAGTAAAATAAGTAGAAAGATTTGTAAAATAACTTTGTGACTGGGGACTAAGTAAGTCTTGAACTTTGACTTTCAATGGGAATTGTGGGTCATTGCTTCTGCAAGTTTGTTCCTATTCATTGTGCTGAACATTTGATACTTTTAATTTGAGAGTTTGTCCTTCCTCTTTTTTTTTTTTTTTTTTTGTAACTTACATTGGCATCTCATAACATGACCATAGTCTCTACAACCAATATCCTATTTTATTAAAAATATTTACTATGTATTATGACCTCTCTTCCTTTTTCTGTGCTTGCATGTCTTTGGAAGCTGATGGCAGTTCAAAGAGGTTAACGAGTTAGAAACATACCCGTGTAATACCTATACATGTAGGTAGCAATAGTCAGCACCTGCATGTGTTCAGTTATGGCTGTGGGCTGGTGACAGGGCTGTTGCCCACACCCTAGCCTGAGGTGCACCCAGCCAAACCAGACATGAGAAGATACTGGATGTGTCATGAGAAATCACTAGACATGACAGATGAAAGGATGAGAAGCTGACAAAACTGACAGATAGCTCCATGGGGAAAGCAGAATTTCTCTGGTGACTTTGGGGGAGTTATGTGTGAAATGGCCAAATTTCACAGTAACTGAAAGTGAGAACTGGGTACACTTAGGGGAGGTAAATCTGACAAGGTAAGGAGCACCATGTCAGTATGAGATCAAAATTAACTAGATAATGGTATCAGAAGCACCAAACTTGGGTACAGATGTAGCAAACTAAGACTATTGGAGTAGATTGTTTATTTTGATGAAGACTAGGCCAAAGAAGGGGTGGGACAAGGGCAGCAAAAATGTGCCAAGAAACAGAAGTGATAACAAGGTATGCCAATGATACTATCAATTCTGACTGGGGGGACCTGGTGCACCACAATAATGATGCAAACTGTTGTTGTGACTTTACCTTGTGGCTAGACCTGCTCCCATGGCCAGAAGGATCAGGAAGGGAGAGGCTTTTCCTTTGTGGATGGGGAAACATCTGAGATGGAGCAGTTGTGCATCCAAGTATCATGGTACTGGTGTCCATTACAGGCCTGACAGGTCATTCATCCTGGGCATTTCCTGGCATGCCCAGCTCACTGGGCTTTTCTGTAGAGAACTGATGATTTTACCCCCAAAAAAACAAAATACCTGTAAAATGAAAACTAGTGAATTATATCCAAAATACTTTGATTCAGGTAAAAAAAAATATCTGCTGTTGAACCTTGTGGTCTGTGCAAATCATACTTTCCTTAAGCAAAAATTCTCTTCTGAAGAGCAGTAACTATGGTACATGAAGGAAAACACATCAGGGGAAATATTTCTCAGCTAGTGAACTCAGTCTACAGGTGAGGTGATAACAGAGACACAAAGGACAAACTGTCCCACAAGGATACAGCACTGGCATTTCCCAAACTTCTTTATGCCTTTTTCCTAATTGATAGGGGGAAAGGGGAGACCAGAGACTGTTGGAGCGTAGGTAGATGTGTGTGGAACAGAACACCCATACCCATCACTAGAAATAAACCCCATTTATATGATGACCACTGAACCAGACAGAAGCTTCAAGCAATAGAGCAGCAGCCGGTGCTATTTGTTACCTCCTCATGCTTACACACAGCTCTTGGTAAAGGATTTGAGAGAATAAACCATCTAATAGCACTGCTGGTATTGGCTGATGCCACTACAACACACAGCAGGATGGGCTGACCCTGGCTGGCTGCCAGATGCTCACCCAGTCACTCTCTCTCTTACCTTCCTCATCAGGACAAGGAGAAAATAAGGTGAAAAAGCTCATGACTCAAAGACAGGGACATCACTCAACAATTACAATCATTTGCTGAACAGACTCGACTTGGGAAAATTAATTTAATATACTGCCAATGAACATAGATTTGGGTGGTAAGAAACAAAGATTAAACCAACAACTCCCCACCTCATTTCCCCAGGCTCAACTTCAGTCCTTCAGCTCCTCTACCTAGCCCTGCCTCCCCAGGCAACACAGGGAGGGTGGGAGTTAGGGGGTTATAACCAGTCCATAACCGTTTCTCTCTTCCTCCTCACACTTTTTTCCCCTGCTCCAGTGTGGGTTCTCCACAGGCCACAGCTCCTGTCAGGAGAACTTGCATGGACTCTCCACAGGCTGTGGGGCAATCTCTCCTCCCCTCCTTCTCTGACCATGGTGGTCACAGGGCTGTTTCTCACACTTCTTGCCACACTCCTCACTGCTTGTCCAGCATTTTTTGCCCTTTTCCTTATATACTATTTCACAGAAGCACCCCAAGCTGGGTTGCTGGGCTCAGTTGTGCTCTGTGGTGGGGCCGCTGTGGCATGGCCACTGTGGGACCTTCCAGAAGCAGCCGTGCCCTCACAGAGGCTGCCCCTGTGGCACCTGCTGCCAGCACCTCGACACCTACACCCAATATGCATGGCTATTTTCTTTTTCAGACACTGTGTGGCCACGACAAATAAATATAAAGCGCGATTTACACCAGAAGAGTAAAATCTGTTGGTTTTACAGTAAGCAATAAAATCCTCCTGATGTGAGACAGTAGTACTGGTCTGTCTGCTCCAATGCACACGGCCACAGAAGGATCAAGAGTGAAACACTGTCACAGGGTTAAGTGAAGTTCTATTAGCATAAAAACTCCTTACCTCATAAACTGTCACACATTAAACTGTTTGCTCTTGAACTGCTTGGTAGTTGCTGCCTTTAAGATGAAGGATTTCTGATTTTGTTTCTTAGTAATGAAGTACCGACTGCTACCACCATCCTGTCAGTCTCTTTTACATGACCAGCACTGCCCTCCTTGACACCATTCAATTAACCCATCATCAAAGTATGCAATCAGAGCAGACACACAGCAATACACATTATAAATGGCTCTCATGTACGCTCACTCAGCTGTTGTAAAAGCAAGAGGCAGACCTCACGTACTAAGGGCTCACATAAGGACTTTATTTTTTACTCTTTTCCCTGTGCTTAAAACCCTCCTTGTAATAACATTCATTATGCCCTCTCAGCTCTGGCAATTCCTCTTCAATCAAAACAAGTGACCATAAGGAAAGCATATTACAGTTCTATACAACAGACAGCAGACAACTTTTGTTGCTATTGCTTCAAGGAAAACCCTGAAAATGATCTGTCAGTTAACATGAATAAAAAGTATTTTATACACCCCTTTCTTACCATATAATGAGTGTTTACAAACCACTTTCTTCATATAGCATCATGCAGCTTACTCACGGATTTCTAAATATTAATGACATTGGATTTATCCACTGTGAGGGTACAATTTACAGTAATAAAACATTTGAACCTACTAATGATTTTGACATTCAGTTTCTTTCTAACTTATAACCATGAAAGGAAAAACTCTGTTCGTGTTAGATGTCTGTCAGCTCTACAAGTTATCAAAATTATTTGCCAGGTACAGACAGTTCAAAGAGGAATCTGGACACAGTCCTTGCTGGCATTAAGAACATTTGTGGGTCCTTCTTCCTTGGTCCTGAAGAGTGATGTTAGTGATGAAACCCCTCAGGCACTACACCCTGTGGGTGTTTGGAACTAACAAAACTACTTTTTAAGAGGAAGCATTAATAACCTAATTACAAAAAACTTCCACACCCTGAAACTGGAGAAATATTAATGTGTTATTCCTATTGAAAAGAACATACCCTCTCTTTCACTCAAATATAACACCCGCCCTGTGCAGCAGCAAATATTCTAGTATTTAGAAAGCTCCACTGACATCCAGGCAACACAGAAACTAATAATTTATATTACTGATATTTTTATTAGTAGTAGTATATATTATGAATACTGTTCTATGCAACAGACTAAGACAACCCTCCCTGCCACAAGCTTTCTCATTTTTCTATGCTACCATCTAAACAAGTCCATCATTCCCTACCTTTAGAAAACATTTAGACAGAACAACAGAGAGGACAAACAAATTTACAATGAATTTTAGGTGCACTAAAATCAAATCATGCTGATCTTTGACTCTGAAAAGCTATATGCACTTCTGAAGGTATCATCTGCATTTAAATTTCTTAAATAACAGGATATAAGCATTTCTTGTCCTTAATTTAACAATGTACATCTGCATTTTAAAAGTTAATTTATCCTACCAATCTTCTATAAAACAAATCACTGTTCCTAACTGAATTTTACAGAAAGGGAAGTAAGGCAAAGAGGTTCATGCACCATGATTGCATGGCTGATGGGGGCCCACCCTAACAACTATTACGTCAGATGATATCATAGTCAAAGAAAACTTATACAATGCATCTGAAATTTATATTCCATGATGGAAATATATAAAATATTTATTTTAAAATTAAATTTTAAAAATAAAAATTATATTTATATTAAAATATAAATCATTTCCAAAAAAAATTCTCAGAAACCGTGATGGTTACACAAGAAATTTCTGAAAGTCACAGCTTCTCTTCATTCTTGTCCCTTCTATTTCACAAAATTCAACACAAGCAATGCTGAAAACTCTGTTCCCAAAGGGCATTATCAGTGTTGCAGAAGCCTGTAGGCTGCTGAAATAATTTAGCCAAAAAACTCTCAGGAGAGTCCCCAGAAGTCTTTTCCCAAAGGAATTAGGTTCAACAATAAAGTTTAAAAAATAAAAATACAGTCTCCCATGCACTCAGCTGAGACTTCACTAATTAATGCATCTTCCAGTGACCTGTAGGAGCCACTGCAGATAGGAATAGTGGAGGAGAGTTTCAATTACACATCCCATCAACATTTTAACATATAACCCATATCCAGACTTATAAGCAATTTTATCATAGATAATCCTACATTCGAAACCACCATTGATTAGCTCAAGAGATTAAATTTATGCAACAACAAATCAAGATTCTTTTTTTTCACTTCCATCTGTTTTCATGTGCATTATATAACTTAATTAGGTTGACTTCTAATATAATGTTTCATACACGTACACAGTAAGACTGCTACATTTTTTTTTTTTTTATCTATCTCTACACATTATATTCAAAATTGAGAATGTTTAAATTATTAATACGGTAAATCTTAAATTTTTCTTAGATAAGCTGGACTAAATTTTTTAATGTATTAGAATCCCAGGATTCTAAAGAGCTCATAATTTTTATTTCTTCATAATGTTTAACTATGTATGTATTTATTCAAATGATGATGTGTTACTGTTTCTTCTCCATAATAATATAAATCAGATAATGTAATTGGCTATCATTCCTAATGGTTGAGCTTAATTGTACCACTTAATTTTACTACATGATTTTCAGTTCTAGCAAGGCTTTGCCCAATCTACAGTTTCTGCAATATAATTAGTATTAGATGATTACAGAAAATGTTCACAGATAGGAGCAGAAGGAATTGATGTTATATCTTAAGGATTTTCAAGGATATAGAGCACCTAAAATAAACAAGAGAGATCATCACTTAACAAATTATTTCTGTATTTCCTATTATGGCTTCCAAAAAATAAATCAGCTGATGTAAGTTTAGACATTTGATGGGAAGCTATCAGCATCAGGAAAAAAAAAAAAAAAAAAGCCAGGAAACAAACAACCTTGAAAGAAAATATATATTTCTTTTAAACAAACAAACAACAACAAAACCAACAACCAAACACCATATAAGAATCACTAGAGAAAGAAAACAAAGATAGCCAAGGGCAAATAAGTTTTGGACCAATAGAGCCTGACAGATGCACATAGGTAGAATGACTTATAATTCTTAAGAGAGAGCAGTGAGTGTTACCTCACTCTGGAACGAATGGACACGGTTTTAGTATTAATAATCTTACTTATACCAAAGAGGTTTTAAGCAGCTACATTTATCAATCCATTCTGTCTAGAAAATTTATCTTAGATCAGATAGGATAGTTCTAAAATTAGGAAAAATACAAATTCATTTTCTGTCTGAAACACTCTATGAAAATACTCATTGTTTTAATCTTAGAATATCAATTAAAATTTTCTTTCAAATTGTAAAAGAACCATTTATTAAAAGAGAAAAAGGTTTGCTTTAGCGTAAGAGAGATGGTCATAGATTGTGGCAAAGGGTTTGCTTAAGAAATAGTCAAATAAGATCATTTTGTTAGAGGAGAAAAAAACTTCTGGGTACACCGACATATAATGAGCAGAATTGATTTGATACTCTGATTTTTTAAAAAAGTAAAACATTGATGAAACTCTATCTAACCTGTAACACACTTCCAACAAACATATCATTTTCTTTTGATATATTTTAATTCTGTCAGGTCAACACTTCCTGGCAGAGAACAGTCACATGTATTGGGAATTCCATGTGCCATTACATCCTACATTAAATATAACACTGTTATGCAAATAATGATAATGTATTTATAATCATGCCTCATTAATGTCCTCTGATTAGTCTACAACCATTTCCCAGCTGTAGCAAACAAGAACAACTTTCACCATATTACACAATCTGATGCAAGGGGGCTGATAACAGAAGTCACATGCAGAGTTTTTACAAAGGCTTCTCAAATAATATTGCTGATGATCGCTGTAATATTCCAGTTTAAAGGAACCATAGTTTTTTTACATATAAGCTCACAGGATATTAGGAAACTGCAACATGCAATGCAATACAATTTAAGGCTATATAACATCTCTACTTTCTGAACTGGTTTTGTATACCAAAAGACTATGCAAATGCCTAAACGTATCTGGAAAACACAAGTTTTACAGAATTCTCAAGGAGAATGTCAGGTCATTAGGAACATTATTAATGTGGTAGGTGGACTCAGAAGTAATATGGTGATGTCACTATGATGAGGACATCCTGAGCAAGCCTGCAGGCAAAAAAGAACACAACTACCAAGATAATCTGAAACTATAGCGTTAGCTGTTTAAATGGATGATTTGCTTGAAAAACAAGCAAACAAAAACCATAACAGTGAATATATTAAACATTTTTCACCTAATTTCAGGTTAAATCATGGAAACAAAACAATAATTCTTCAAACAGATATTATTCTAAACATTTTATAGGGGAAAGAAATACCCAAGGCAACAAAATGGAATAAATTCCATGCAACAAAACCAGAGAGAACCCCAAAAGTAATCCCAGAATTTTGACTTGTTTTTAATAAGGGCCCTGAAAACAATAAGGCTGAAATCATAGATCAAGTTGAAACAAACTTTGTATTTTACCCATAACATTTTCAAATCTTTGTTAATTAAATTATTAGAAGGAAAAAAAAAATACAAGAAATGCATGCAAGTGTTGCAACATTACTTTTTAGATGTAGGACACTGGAATCTTTAATCATATTACCCTGAAATCCTTGAAAACTTTACTAGTTCCTTGTATCAAGTGACAACATGAGAAAATAAACCAAAGAAATGAACGCTAATTAACACTGTCTATAATGCAGAACAATCATTAATCTCAGCTGACATTGGCCAGAAATTCACATATTCACCAAAAGTGGAATGAGTCCCCAGCCGTGGTAGGGAACCTACAGACGCTGCTGGTATTTTTAGCTTCAAGCATTTTAATTAGAAATTGGTGCCCTTACCATAAATATGTAGAAACGTCACACCAGAACTGAATTCCTGCATAAAAATAAACACATTTTAGATATTAGCATTCATCCTCAAAGTTTAACTGCCCCACTTTTAATTTGCATCCAAATTCTCAAACGTCTAGGAAAAGGTGAAGTTATCTACAGTTGAAGTTATGATTTTCTATCCATTTCCATGTCGTTCCTAGGAAAAAATCTTCCAATATCTTACATTTAAACTGCATTTTGCTCCTCAGTCTCATCTACTAGAACTGTATTAACTAAAAGCAGCACAGAATTTGTTCCTTTGTCTTTTCTACAGGCTGAGTAGATGTAAATGTAGTAAAATACTACCAAATCATTTTGAAGAGATCATTTTTTACAGCTTCAACATACAAATGTACTTATAGTCTATTTCAGCATTAAAGATTAAAAAAAAAAAAAAAAAGAAAAAAAACTATATATACATAACAGCCAATATCACAAGAGCAAATTCATCCATAAAACACTTTTTTTTTTTATCTTTGCATGGTATTTTATTTTCTATTCTTTAAGCACTTTCACGGTGACTGTAGATCATTGATAAAAACGAACAGCAATTCACAAAAGCCAGGTTCTTAATGAAAGAAGGGCTCCTGCTATTTCTCTAAACGACTGATAAATTTTTCGTGTAGGTCTGCCAAGGTTTAAAAAGAAACACTAAAATGTTTATTGTTACATGCAAAACTTACCCTTCAGTGCTGAGATGTGGGATTAGCCTGAAATTTATAAAAGACACATTCTTCCTTTATAAAAATTAAAGAATAACAGTTGTTAGGAGGTTTTAGACCACCTTTATATATAGATTGGATTGTAAAGGCTTGGATTGTAAACAATAGCTTGTTAAAAAGACTGAGTTGGTAAGCTCTGCTAACTATTTTGTCACAGAATCTCATATAACGGTGTAGGTTGGAAGAGACATTAAAAAACACCTAGTTCCACCACCTCTGTCATGAGCAGGGACACCTCCCACCAGACCAGGCTGCTCACGGCATCATACAGCCTGGCCTTGAACACCTTCAGGTATGGGACATCCACAGCTTCTCTGGACAGCCTGTGCCAGTGCCTCAACACCTTCAGAGTGAAGAATTTCTTCCTTATATCTAATCTAAATTTACCCTCTTTTAGTTTGAAGCCACTGCCCCTTGTCCTGTTACTACATGCCCTAATTTATGAAGCATCACTAGCAACAGTATGGCCAGAAGACTGCTTTCAACTTTTGACAGAAGACTGCTCAACTTTTGGTTTCATCAGCCCTGTAATGCCTGGCATCAGCTGTGATTATGATCCACTTAAGGCACAATCCTCATCCCCATATACACCCACTAGACTAACTAGCATGTACATGTATGTCAAATCACCTGTTAAAATAATATAAAGCGTCTGAGTTCACATTTCAATTTTCACATTTTACTGAAAATTTGATGGAAATTTTAGTTATAGTTCTAACCTTGTAAATAGGATACTGGTGATACTATAGGTGATACAAAGTTTGGGAGATGTGGACATGCCGTTTAGGTGGATAGCAATAGGATTATCCTATTTTAAGTTTCACATAATACAATTCCTCCTTTATTAATAACATCTCTTCTTTCCAGGAAAGATTCATTGAAGCATATTGCCCGACCCCATCTTCAGATCAATTCTGAAATGTTAAGATTGGGATTACCCTTATAACTTCCCCTTGAAATGGGATTGTGCTATGGCAGATTTTACCCCAAAATAACTACAAGATCTAAAAATGCCTAAAATATTTAGCAAGCTGCTACTTAAGACTGAGTTAAAACTACATCCATATGGTAACTGCCAAATTCTAATGCTTGAAATATGCCAGTGCATTAAACAGCTTGCAGAAAAATGCACTATATTTTCATTAAATATATACTTTTATTAAATATATATTTCCATTTCATTAGGGAAAAAAATAATAAAATATTTCAAAAGTTTTTTCTAAATGAAGCATTTACAAAATATTGAAGAAATACAATCATAGGTCAAAATAAAAAATTAAAATAAAATAAAATAAAATAAAATAAAATAAAATAAAATAAAATAAAATAAAATAAAATAAAATAAAAGATACATGATTGCTCGCTGTACTAACAGTATTAAACTTCCAAGGAACTATTTTTTCTCCTTCTTCCCCTCCTTCTTGCGGCTGGGGGACCAAGCACACCTGAGGTAGGCATGCTCTTTGCTTTCCTAGCTCTATAATCTGAGTGGCTGTGCACAAATGATACAGCCACAACAAACTCAAGAATCGCAAGCCACCAGTAAGAGATTTGCTTTGTGCAGCTTCACCATAGGGATTATTACTATCAAGCTAGCTAATGCAAGACTGTAGTTAAAAATACCTGCTCTCTGGAGAGCCAACAAAACTATTTTGGCCCTTTTCCCTAGTTTGATGCAGTTTATGTGTTTTTGTTGCTGTCTTATTTATTTATTTATTTATTTATTTATTTCCAGTCAAACCTCTAAATATCATTCACAATTTGTTACTGTTTTCCAGTCCATACCACCTGAATGAGGTTACTACATGTAAGAGACATATCTCTGTCTCTTACATGTAGTAAACTGTCTTCAATACTGACAAACTAATGCTCTGGTATATCAGTGCAACCCAAAAAAACATCTAAGGACAAAACCTTTGAATATTAAAACCATTACGTGTAAAAAAATTAAGTGTTCACCAGCACAGCATCCCAGAACCAAAGTCGGAGCCAAATTTTAAGTCTGGATATTGGTCTTTTGCTCTGTGCGGGTTATAATACAGATTTACATAAGTCACCTGCATAAAAATTCCCTGTCTTGACGTGGACTTATTGCAACAGTGTTCTGAGTAAGCTGGAAGCCTTGGCCTTTTCCTCATCTGACAAGGTTGACACACGTTGCGTGGTCATGCTGATGTAGCACAGCTGATGTCCCTGTGGTAGAGCAGTGAAACCATGGACACAATCTGCACCAAAGGTGGAAACTGTCTTCACAAGTAGGGAAACAAAACAAACTCCAAACAACTCTTCCTGCATCAGAGAGTAAAGATTTTGGCATTTTAGTGGGAAGTTCACAAAAGAGAGTTGCTAAGCAAGTTACTGTGCTGCACACAAAGTTTTCAACCTAATCAGACCAGCATAATACAGAAGGAGGAGCATACTGTGCATTACTTTAAAACCTCCTGTAGGCTCCTGCTAATCATGCCAGACTACTGCTCATAACTTAAATTATTCATTGGGGAAGAATAAAAGTTTAATCAATAAAACCAGGGTCAAGTCACCCATACTAGAGGTTCAGAAAAAGATGCCTTGAAAGTCAGCTGTAAAATATTATGTGTTTTGAATGAAACCTTAATATCTTCTCATGTTCCTATATTCATTAATAATAATAAACCACAACCTCATCTGACCTTTGCCTTCACAGATTTGAAAGAGAGTTTATGAAAATCCTTAGCATTATTGGAGTTCTTTACCACTACTTCAGTTCTTAAGGTACCTTCAAGAATACTTAAGGTTACAAAGATAGCTCTTGATCTTCCTGCAGAGCTATTTGTAAAACATCAACCTTACGAGAAAAGCTTCAAAAGAGAATAAAGTATGCATGAAGCTGGCCCCCACTGTTTACTTTTTGTCTTCTGTATTGATGGTACAATATATTGATGTACTTAGATGATACATCTCTGATTTGCAATAGGTATTGATACGACATCCTTTCATCATTGACAGGGCCATAGGCAAGTGTTAAGTTATGCTATGTTGCTGTAATTACAGTGCAGACTGATCGCTCTCCAAGTCTGCAGGAAAAGCTGGCAGTTAAAGTCACTGCATACAGCAATCATAACTGCACTGACAGGCTGCTGTCAAGCAGGCAGGGGCAGTCTGGAGATAGATAGCAGAAATGCCAAATCTAAGACAAATGCTCCTGGAATATGTAATAAATCATATTAGCTGTCTGATACTTCTCCTTGGGGTATTGATTGTGATTAAAATAAACTAATTAGAATTGTAATCATGATACACTGAAACAGGAAGCAAAGATGTGAGCTATGCAACACTATTATAAAGCATTTTTTAAACAGTCCATCCAGACCACTAACCTACTAACAAATTACTGGAACTAGAACAGTCTGCATCAGGGTACAGAAGTGTCAAACAGCAGCATGGATATATAGCCCTCATCTGAGGGACTGTATGTAGATGCTGTATTAAAATCTCCTCATGGGCTGCAGTTTCTGGGAGCTGCAGCAGCCATTTTGAGATGAAGAAAGCAGATACCACCCACTGCCCCGCAAGATCTCCACTGCCAGGCCACAGGCCGGAGGCATGGGCACAGTCATGGCCCTCCCCAACTCCCATAGGCGAGGAGCCAAAGATGAAGGTGGTCCATAACCAGCCACGTGTGTAGAGGTGCAGGGCAGTCCTCTGCAGCAGGTGGAACCTGCAAGAGTCACACGGTGCCTTACAACAGAGGTTTTGCTTCCTTTCTTAACTGGCCATATGTAGGTATGTACACACAATCAAGTTAACCAGGATTTAAAAAGCACCAAATCTGCAGTCAGATATGCAGGAGCTTGTCCTTTCTCATGTTGGGAAAAAAAAAAAAAAAAAAAGATTAATTTAAATCTTACTGTTCTTACTGTTTTGTGACTTCATATATATCCACTACAACCTAACATTTAACGCTTTTCCATGCCACTCTCTGCAGAAGGCAATGAAGAATAGACATATTGAATCACTATACATAGTTGGCTAACCAAATATACTTGCACATACTGGGAATACCATGGGAAATTTAGACATTCAGAACTCCTGAGATAACTCCTAAGAACTGCTAACCCTTTTGAATTTCTAGCACTCAGATATTTTCAGTCCCCTGACATGAATATTCAAGATACACAAAATACAAAGATGTCCCAGTGGTAGTTTGAACAGAACCAGAGAATAAGAAACAGGTGCTGTGCAGCAGTCATGAGAATTTTTTGCATTTAAAAGATTTGTATTTTGATGCGAACCAGCAACACAGTATTACATCTTCATCTTCTTTTCATGCCAATTTTACACTGACTTAACTCTATTAACTTACCCCTTACCTTTAAATGGCTTACTTCAGATTCACATTAAAGTAGATGACACAGAAATCAGTCCTTCCTGGGGTTGGTTCCTAATACATTGTTGATGCTGTTACCAACAGCTTAGAATACATATTTTATTATTTTATTTAACATGACACTTCATTTTATCTACTAAAGGTAGAATATGAAAAATATCACGATTAACACTCAGATTTGCCAAAATGTTTCAGCAGATCAGTAGTAAAGTTAATCTGTGGTAATGCAGGGAACATGCAGGGAAATGGTAATATCAATGTTAATCCATTCACACAGTTTTAGTTATGCAATTGTACAAAAAATCATTTATGCAGATTTTTCTGCAACTGAAATTGCCTGTTTTTTAAAAGGTCACAGAATTTCATCTCCCATCTCTCTAATTTAGCATCACTGCACCAAAGAAGGCAACGTGGCTTTATGATTTCACATTCTTGGCCAAAATACTCTAACTCATTTGCCTTTGGGAAGAAAGATTCTATTTGCCATCCACGTTTAGACACCCTGAAAATATGTTGATTAGTTGGGTGATTAATATTAATAGTCACTTATCTAGGTAGCTAAATTAGAACTCAGTGACTAAGTGAAGTCACCTGTATTTGAACTGCTTGGGCCCAATTTTAACTGCAGCATGAACTGCAACAGAATGGAAGATAGCTGCAACTACAGAAACTGGTAATAGTGTGAAATTAAGATAGTAGCATTTGAAATAACTTAACTTGGGATTATATGTGAACTTTAGGAGTTTGATTACGGATCTTGAGACTGCATAACAAGAGGAAGGAGCATGAGTAATCGTACCTGATTAGAGCACAGAAAGTGCCTGACAACCTTGAAGAAAGAATACCTTAGCGGTGCTTTCTATCCACTCCTGATCACAGCTTTCCTGGGAATACAGCCTGGCAAGCTCGTGGTTGCATCTTCACCCTTGTCTCTCTCTCTCTTCCTGAATCCTTGTAGCACAGCATGTTTATGCACCCCATGCTAAAAGGCTAGATTGCCTTCATGTGTCAGAGAAAATAAAGGTGTTTCCTACGTAAATGTGATTTAGCCCTCAGAATACCGGTACTGGTGCTAATCTTAATGTTTGTGTAGGTTAGTGACAGTTCAACTGGAATGAGGAAGGTGTATGTCAAGTCTGGTGAGGTTGATTAACTCCATGTAAAATGAGTCTATATGGGATAAACCCATATATAAACCCAATGAGTCTATATGGGATAAACATGATTTTATCTATATTACAGTTTGCTCATTTAGTATCCAGATCATAAAATGAACTGCTCTGCATGTCATCGGAGGCACCTCCTTGGAAATACTCTTCATGATTTTATAATGGCATAGCTAGACATATAACACAAAAATATACATTGACCTTAATCTATTGGACACTGAATACAGGAAACTGTGAAGAGTTAAGAAGAAATGAGAAAAACAAAAAAAATATATATTTGCCTATTTAGAATTTAAAGGTATATATTTTACTGGCATGTTTTCCTATTTTAATTGTAGTCTATATTTGTAAACAGAATCTAAGGCTGCAAAGTTGAGGTCAGTGAAGCTATACTTGCTTTCACCTACCAAATAGGTCAAGATAAACACAAAAGTAGAACTCCACAACTAATTAAAATTAAACTTAAATGTTCAAGCTCCGAGGTTTAGAGTTTGGGTTTGTTGGTTTCATCCCCCACCCCCAAACATAAGAAAATTACATAGACAAGCATTCAACTAATTATTTTCAATGAGCAGATCAAGTCTTGAGAAAACAAAACAAAACCTTCACAAGTCCAAAATCTTCCAAACTGTTTTGGAAGCAGATAAACCAAAATACAGAAGGTACATTCTTTAATGTAACAAACAATAATTTTGTTTTTCTTTAAGTCACATTATTTCACAGAAGCAGAAAACTGAGAAACTTCCCAGCTTCTTTCCTTCCCTCTCTTTCCTTCATATGGGCATAACCTTTTCTGGCAGTAATGAGAATGACAACATTATGTGTTTCTAATAAAAGAAAGAATCTTTTTCAGATTGTACACCAGCTGCTGAGCAATTCTATAAAGTTTCATTTCAGAATGCATGTGCTGTCTTGAACACAGTCTGCAGTCTTTTTTGCATAAGTGTCCTTTAAACACGACCAAATTGCAGTTTCAAAGAGTCTTCAGTAAGATTTCTACGAACTCTAAGGCATCTCCATTTCCTTACTGAAGTGGACTAGAACCAAGGTATTAGAGACTCATTAAATTCAATATGCTCAGTGTAATGTTTTCAATTACAGTGTAGCTTTACTTTTAAGCTTTATTTGTTAAATTGAAAGGAGAATATTCCTCATTTATTACTTATGCTGAGGAGAACAGTATCGCTTTGGAAAAACTTGTGTCAGTGAAGCTCAGGAATTCTGTTGCAACAACAAGAAAGCCTATGTCCTTAAAAGCACAAGTACCATATAAGTTAACTTTCTTTTAAAAATCAAAGTTCTTTGCAAATGGTTTATTCTTGAGTATAGAAACAAAGGTATCAGGTGTCAGATATCAACTGCAAATTGATATACATGTACAGCCAAAATAGTTTTCATTTGTCAATTCCTAATGATCTCTATTTCCATTTGTTGCATTTGAAACCCAGCGTGTAATTTTCTGTTTGTTTTGGTGTGTGTTAAGTGCTGATATTAATAAGGTGGAGGGTGAATGGATTTCTTCTCAACCCTTTCAACTATTCTTTCTTGCTCTTTTCCCCCTTTTTAATTCTTCTGCTCACTTTATTTCCCTCAACATTTAATAAGCTATTAAGATGAAATATCAAATAAGTCAGTGATGTTACTCTCACCATTTTTTTCCTCATCACATAGAAAACAGCTGCGTTCAAAATAAGTAAAGACCATCAGTACAGGAAAAAAATAAAATACACCAGCTGGCCATTCTCTAAGAAATTCCATTCTCTAAGATGGCTCTTAAGAGTTTTTATTGCCTGCTACACATTCCAAATCAATGCAGCTATTGCCAGCTTCAGAATCACTATGAACCATATAAGCTGGCTGCAGAAAAACTCTTGCTTCAAAGACTGTAGGTAGGGGAGGAGGAGCAAACATTAAAGAAAGTAGCAATACATACACCAGCACGGCAATGAGAAGTTTTCATTTTAAGGATCCTACTAGAGTATGTTTCAATACATTGGAAGTAAAAATCTATGTCATATGCACGAGCTCTCAAATCATGTTCCAAATATATGCACAGTACCCAGACCATATGTATTCAATTATCTGAATTTGCTTTGAAGAAAATACATAGCCACTACGAGAAGACTTTCCTCGCTGTAATTGTTAACTTCTGTATTATTATATACAGAAAATTCAACAAAGGAATCCTGGATCACAACAAAGGCTTTCTCTCCTCCATCTCAGCAATTATTAGACTTTCTAGCAGAGAAACTGAGTCAATGATCATACATCAGATGGGCAAAATTCCATCCCTACCTGTAACTCAGGGAGGGATGGAATTCATCCCTACAAAAATATGCACAGTGGAAAAATCTCAGATGATTACATCCACAACCATTGCATTGGTAGGCTTTTTGTCTAGAGGTTTTCTAGTATTCCTTGGTGTGTGATTACTGCAAATTTCTTTTGCTATAGAAAATTGGAAAGTTACAAGAGTATTTATCAGCAGAATATACCAGGATCCAGGTAAATACTGGTGGAAATAAAATATATAGGGAAAACAACCATTTTAGTTGGTTAGTGGCTAACTGTATCATCCAGATAGTAAATTGTAGAGGGTTATTTTCAACCAGTTATTAATATACCTTCATAAAAGTCCATTCACAGCGGGGAAAAAAATGCATCATGGAAGGCTGCTGACAAATGCTCTTTAGGTATGTAATATTTCTATTTCATCAGTGTAGATTTTTTTTACCTAAACTTTCTTTTAATACATTGTAATGACCTTTCAGAAAAAGTATAGGACAGAATAGAGTTTGCATGTATAAAATGGACAAAGTGGGTTCAACTTATGGGAAAATAATTAGAATATATATGACACTTGGGTCATCTTCAGTAAATCTCCAAGGCCTTAAAATAACGATAGCTTGCAAGTATAGGTAATTGCAGGTGTAAATTTGCATCAGCAATGTTATGTATGCATGATTTATGGTATTTAAGTGTCATGCAGATTATGTGTAAATGACATAAACTGTATTCAGAAATAGTTACAGATACAAGATGATGAAAATGACAAGCATAAAGATAAGCTTGTGTTTGTGAAGAAGTGGCATTTGTTGGCAGCAATACTTCACTTGAAAAAACTTGCCGTGTATAATAGACAGTGCAGAAGAATACTGAATGCTAAGTAAGCTTAATCATTAAAGTAACTAAGTACTTATACCCAAATATTCAATGTGGTGCACTTTTTTTTCAAAAAAAAAAAAAAAAAAAAAAAGGTATTTCAGAACGCAATCCACAGTTTCTTATGCTGTTCCCTTTGACTCAATAGCATTCATCTGAATGCAGTTATATTAACAGCTATCTTAATGTTTTATAAAACAATATTTCTGTAAAAATTGAAAAGAACAGAAAACCTAGTTTTGTTCCTGGTGGGTGTTTTCAAACTTAGGTGACCAATTTTTTATTTTTTTTTTTTTAAACAGTTGGGTATCCTCCATAGCTCAAAATGTGAACAGCTACTGTGGTAAATACATGTCTGAAGATAAGCCTTGAAGACTAAAATGAGTTTGTAAATTCATAAACACAGGGTAACAAATTAGTCTGCGTTTTGTAGACTAATTTGCATGTTCACCGGGTAAGTAACACTATTAAAAAGCATGTATTTAAATACTGCACTGTGATATTTTCTACATGAAAAGCTATGGTAGAGCCAGTCATCCGATACTCTTATTTGCTTTCTTTTTAGAGGTTCTATTTGTGTTTTTGTTTTTGTTTGTTTGTTTGCTTGTTTTTGTTATCGTTGTTGTTTTTCTTTTCTTTTCTATTCTTAACGAAGAGCCCTTTCCTTCTATCAGCAGATCTGGAATATATTACTTGTGACCGCAAAGCCATTCCCCCACTTCACCCACCCAAGATGGCGGGGTGAGAAAAAAAATAAATTATTAGTACTGCTTTACCGCTTTACACTGGTTATCTGAAAACAATAAATAATAAAAAAAAAAAAAAAAAAACATGATTTTTTTTTTCAAATGATTTCAAAAATGTATCATTTCGTTTTTTTTTTGTTGTTTTTTTTTGTTTGTTTGTTTGTTTGTTTGTTTGGAGAGTGGAGAGATATGTAAGCTTGCTGCAAATAAAAAGAACTGGCATTTTCACTCAGCCATGGAAATGTTGCACGAACAACCAGAAACATACATTCTGAAAAAAGTAAGGCATTATGTATAGTATGTTGCAATATGTCCATAAATAATATACCATAACACAAGTTACTATGGTAACTATTTGGATTTGAGATAATTTTTTTCCACTAAATAAAAGTACTCACATAAAATATCTATTCTTGGTATTACCAGCTAAGCCTGATCCAATCCTGACTGCTTTTTTAGGTTTTCTTCCATTATCAAAAATGGCATAAGGATGGAGTGCTTTTGACTCAGCAGGCTTTTCTTAGGTCACTTACTCTATATATACAGGTAACATTTAGCAGAGAAAGCGGGTTTTAGGAATCATGAAAGCAAATTCTTTACCTGGAAAAAGCTCAAGTTGCACAAAGCTTGCTGAATAAAACACTTCCTCAGGAACAGGTCTTGCTTCCAGCCATACATACATACATACAGAATAATCCTGTAAAAGTGTTAAATATTTGTTAGCATGAAAAGCAAGATAGTTCATACTGGTTGAGGCAACATTAAATTCTTAATAAGAATGCAAAATATAAGTAGTCATGTAACCTATTGCCTCAACTAAAGAAGCAAGCAAAGAAATAGCTGTTTTGTTTAGCACTCAGAGAGAAAATGCAACAGCAAAATGTAAATATAGATAAATTACTCTTACTTGTATTAACTTACATTCTATATTAACTTTTCTTTTTGTATGTTTAACAAAACTGTTTTGTATTGGTCTACATAACTGGAATTTGTTTTTTAAAGATCATCCAAAGCAAGGAAGGGAATCTACTAATATGACTTTTAAGAATCATTACTATTCAAAAATTCTTCTTTCAAGGTGATAGTCAACTGTGCTTAAGAACTTCTCTTAGAACACTAATTCACTAAGGTTTCCTTAGTTACACAGTGTCACAAATGCTAGAAAGTTCTGAAACTACTTGCAGAGGGTAGAAATAATGTGGCTATAATAAAATAATATTGTAAGGAAACCACTAAAGAAATTGGTCAAAGTAAGTAAATAGTACCTGCTCTACACTTTAATGTATTTGCATATAACAGGTACACGCACACAGATATATAAACATGCACACAAACATATATATCAGGTACACGTAAAATAAAATGAGATTAAAGACCAGCAAACAACCCACACCACGCAGCAAGTATTTTCTTACCTTACTATTAAGCAATTTTAGTAAAAAAAAAAATAAAAATGTTCAAAAGTAGGAAAAAAAAATAAAAAATAAAAATAACTAATTTCTCTGTTCTCTGCTGAATACCTTGAGTTTCACCTATATCTTTTTAAGCTGACTAAACAAAACCAAAAAAGATGTTTAAAGTATTCTGGTGGGTTTAGAGTTCCCATATGTTCTTACCCCTTTTAATATATATTTTTTAAAATAAAGCAAACAGCTAAACAAGGGCTGACTTTCTATAAAGCCTGCTGGTGATTTTTGCATCACATTTCTTTGCAGCTGTGTTTCTGCAAGGGCCCTGGAACACTCAGTGAAGAAGCCACAATCATTTGGTGCATTAAGACATTTTTCAAGGCAAAACTGACCAGGACTCAGGCACATGAAAATGGTAATTCACAGCTTCACAATCTATAACCTTGATGGTTTAGGGCATAAGTGGCATGTCAAGCCACCCTTCAGCACAATGCAGAATTTCATCCCTACAAGATTTGAAATATTTCTGCAATGGATATTGATCAGTGAAATAGTCTGCATTGTCTTATGCAGAATATACAAAACATTTTTTGATATTTCAATTGATCATTAATATGCCCAATAGAGGGCAGTTATTCCTTTTTTTTTTTTTTTTCAGGAGAATTATCAGAGGGTGTGATACCTCATTTGCTGGATAATAAATGTTCCGTCATAGTAATAACTGCAGGGAAGGGTATGTTTCTGAAATACTTTTGTAGCTGGAGAAATGGATTAGAGAGATTATCATTTCATCAAAGTGGCAGAACAGTTGAGAGGAAATATGGAAGGAAATTTTTGTATAATTTCTGTAGAGTTGCTATTTGTCAAACCCCACTGGCATCAATCATACTATATCTTTTCTTCTGATGCAATCACATCAAAAAAAAAAAAAAGTTATATTTCTCTTTAATATGCCTGTGTTAAGAGTCAAAGAGGAGACATAGTATAGCAAGAAGTTGATATTCTTTTGAATTTACTATCATCTTGATAAGAAAGGTGCAGACGACACTCTAATTCTAATTCCAGTTTATAAGCAAGTAGCAGGTGAGTCTTTGTCAGTATTAAAGAGATTTCTTTATTAATTTTTTATAGCAGATTTTTAAGCTAAGCATATTGTAGTTTCTAGCAAGGTACATGGTATAAATAAGGAACACATCAATTCTCAGACATGAAATTCACATTTAGATGACTTGAGTAGTCTGACAGTCTTGAAGAATAATGGTGATTAACATGATTGGACTGCATCCAGTCAACAACCACGTTAATGGGTTTTGGAGAAGGCACTCCTATTGATGCACACAACACTAGTGAGGTCAACTAAAAGGACAAAAAATAGTGAATTAAAGGATTTGCTTCAATTAAAAAAAAAAAAAAAAAAAAGAAAAAAAAAAAAGAAACTCTGAATTAGAACAGGGAAACATAGAAACCAGATCACACAGATTTTTGATAAGTGTCTTTCCTTATGTTTTATTATATTCCGTTTCTCCTTAAACTCCCCACTCCACCCCCTGCCAAGTTTCAAACAGAGAACTTCAATTTCTTTAGAAATTCACATCCAAAAAACACAGCTAGTTGTAGGATGATTTCCATATGTTCTTCAAATGAGATCTGAGAAACATCCAGAAGCTTAAACTGGTGGAAATGTTGCTTAGTGCTAATGACATTGTGTCTATTAGGACACACAATGTTTGTGCATAGGATATAGCATAAGTATAGTTGAGAAGATTATGATAAGAGAGGGGAAAACTGCAAAGAACAGATAATGCATATAAATTTAAATATGTCACCTCTTCACTAAAAGTTCTGAAAATCAACATATATAACAGCTTACCTGAACAATCACAGCTCTCACATGCATTTTGGATTGTCTGTGCATAAATTTATATGTATACTTCTGAAAACAGGACACCAGAGAACTAAGGCTGCAGTTCCTTTAAAGTAGCCCTAACAATAAAAAAATATATATATTAATAATAATAAAAAAAATACAGAATAGAGGCACATTCACTTCTAAACAGTGTTTGTCAGAATTTTCCATGAGGTGTCATAGGTCTTGAAGTTCTCTTTAAAAGGCTACAACATGTTTGTGTTTTGTTTAGTGTTTCTGCATAATTTCAAAAGTATTACCTAGCAATTAATGTATGTAGATTGTATTGTAGTGACACTTCTTTGCAATGAACTCCATGTTCCCCTGCTGATGTGTTTATTAGTGTCTATAATTAAGCAGTTATTCTCTCCCCACTTCCCTGAAGTATGTGTCTCTGAAGTAGGTGTCTCTGTAGACAGTGTTTGGATCTGCATTGTCCCCTTACAAAGGACATTTCATATTCTGAAGCTGCAATCTTCCATTTGTCTCCATGACTAGAAATACAGACCTGAAAGCATAGACTGACCACACTACAGTGAGTTGTCCCCAGTCAACACTGTGGGATATTCACTGTCCCACCCCCTCAGCAGCATTCCCATGGAGCTGTCATTTCTTACATGCAATTAAAATCAAGGGTAATGCCTGACACACAAGCAGAAAATATTCCCACCCCTAATCCATGCATCGCCTTCAATGCCAGACCTGTGGCAGTTATGATATAGGGCTAGCCTGGAATGTGATATGTTTTTGCCTGTGGATGAAGTCAAGTGAATGTTTAATTTAGTTAAAGTTGAATTTAATGAAATTTAGGTAGTTAACAACAAAGTTCTCTCCACTGTATCTGATCTCCATCTGCTGTTACCAAAAGATGCCACAGATTGAAGTCCTCAAACTTTCAGAAGCCTCTTCTGTGTGTTATAAGTACATGCTTTCTCATCCAACAACCAATTTGAATGAACTCATAAGGGACAATAATTCCTCTTCCATGTGTTGCACAAGAACTGAGTATTTTGAGTATTTTAAGTGATGACATCATAGTAACCTGATAGTGTGGTTGACCATATTACTACAGAATATACATACATTTTTAACGATTTGACTTCCCCTAAAAAAAAAAAAAAAAAAAAAAAAAGCCTAAATCAGAAATTACATTGTGTAACATTATTGGGATAGTTTTATAGTTTTACAACACTACACTCATGCATGCAAAGTTATTGAGTTGCTATATGCTGAGCTGGTTTCTTTGATCTGTAAGACAGGAATGGAAAAGAAGGAACCTTTATCCAAGCATGGAGAATACAACCTCATCTCCTTTGTCAGACTTTCTTTGGTGCCCAGTAGTCCCAACCCAGATGAGGGAGACCCCAGTCGTTGAAGTAACTGCTACTTTGGGGCTTTCAGTATGACCTTCACTGTGAAAACAGTTGCAATTTATTAGTGTTTTATGGCCTTTTCTGTGCCAGGGTCAATGCACTTTGACAGTTCCAATTTCCTTGTCTGCATTATTTTTGTTGTCAAATTGCCTTAAGATTTCAAGCTACAAAACTCATAAACCATAATCTGAAATCAGAAAAAAAAAATAATAATAATTAAGAAAAAAAATGTATTAGAAAAAGGTACGTGAAGATCAAACTTTTTATGTAGTTTTGAGATAACTCTTCATAGCTTTCAAAAGTATATATATATATATCAATTATTTTTCATAGCTCAGCAGCATTACATATTTACTTGTTTCTCTCTAAGTTCCTCTGATGCTATAGCAATGTACGCATATGTCTAGAGAAATGGGTAGTTTTGTTCTTAATAAACCAATGCTTTTTTTCATTTGCATTAGTGCCCATTTGGAAAAATACATTTCTGTCTCCATTAACCAGCTGTTTGTTCTAATAAGATAAGTTTTACAGATGGGGAATGCACTGCTCCAGGCGTATATAGAAAGTGTTTCAGCAGGTGTATGGCTTTTCCAAAATATACTTTCTGATTTCTTTTTCTTATGCCTTACATCCACTCATGCTATCCAGAAAACTCACACTGATTTCCGAGTGCATTCAGTTTAAGAGTTTCAGGACGTTGTGATGACTTAGCATCTTTGGATCCCAGTTACTTCAAAAGTGCAGGAGACTTCCACACCATCGTTGCAACATCATTTTATTAGATCACCTGAAGCTGAGCTGTCAACAGCTTGGAGTGAGAGGAGTGGGGAGCACAGCCAGGCACTCTTAGCACATCCAAACATAGCTCCTGTCAATGAAATCCTCTGCCATCATAGTTATAAGCGCAGGCTATTTTTTCCAGGCAATAGAAAAACTCCCTTGGGAGAATGGTCATGCAAAACCTTCCAGGCCTTCCCCTGGCTTCCTGTACTAAAGGTATGAGCTGCCTGCCTCAAGTACAGTGTATCAGCACTGATCTACCAGAGTAGATTCAAACACTGATCTCTTTTTCCAGCATGATACCTATGAAACACAACTGCAGTGCAGAAAGAAACATTTACTGTTGTTACATATCATTTAGTCTATCACTGATCCACTGAGACATGCAAACACTTTAAAGTTCTTTGCCAAGACAGCAAAATTGCAATAAATGTAATACTGCAATAGCCTGCATGCTTGAAACAGGGAAAAGAGCAAAGCTTGTAGTTTTACAATGCATTTGCTGAAAAACAGAGCATGTGTTTCAGTGGCCAGACCTTGCCTGTTGGGAGAGTTCTTGTCCCTCCTGACAGAAAAGGACACAGATAAGGGGCTCCTTGCTTGTCTGTCAGGGAGGCAGAGCCTCTAGCTTCCTAGTGCAAAGTCTCTGTTTGCCCTGGAAAATGTTTCATTCTTTCTTCTGTGAAATTTCTGTTCTTCAGTAGGATATCTGCAGGCAGCATATTATTCAGCAGAGTTGCTCAGTCCTTAAACTGTTACTTTTAAGGCTCAGTCCTTCCTCCAGAACCTGCTAAGACAACGGTTACCTCAAAAAAATAAGGTCTTGTTGAAATAAAGCATTTTTAAAGAAGAGCCACATTTAGGAAAAAAAAAAAATAAAAAATAAAAAATAAAAAATCGGCTTCTCCTAATTTGCCTCTCAGAAGATTACAGTAAACTTTTGCTAAAGGAACATCACAGCCCCTGAGCTTGTAATTACTCGGTCATTGACAGACCTGGTATGAATAGTTATCCCATTCAACTATTTACTCGCCTTCCTCCCTTAACGGTGTTGATTGAACAACGCATATGACAGCATTTCCAAGTTGTGATCTGATATTGTTACAAATAATCAAAGCAAAGACAACATTTCTTCTATTACATTATTTTAAGAGTCAGATAATTTCAAGATTCAGAATATAAAGCAGCTAAGAAGATACTAAGTTCTCTAAGAAGCAGGGGACATTTACTTAAATAGGATCTAATGTCAACAAAGTAGTAATATGATATATAAATATGGCCTCTTCTAAAACCCTGTAGTTCTGATACTTTGCTTTCTCTCTGTAAAGACATTTCCAAGCTTTTTCTAAAGGTATAGTCTCCACTCCTTTAATTAGAGACAAAAGTTTATGGTTTATGGGACAAGGCACAATGAATCCGTGCAGAATGACTTGTTGAGTTCATAATCAGTGACAGAAAAAGTAAAATCTGAAGTGAAAAGTCCTTCAATTAGTGCCCTGTAATTAGCTAGAAATTTACTATATTTTTATGGCTAGCAACCACTCAGCAAGGCCTGAACACCAGCTGAGAGAATAAAAAGAAAGCAAATTTGCCCAAAGGGATTATCAGGACCTCACCCTCTAACAGAAACTATGAATAGGATTAAAGGATTAGTTAAGCAAACTAACAGTGGTGTCAAAATGGTTGAACCATCTTTCTATAAGGAATCACAGAATTTCTAGGTTGGAAGAGACCTCAAGATCATCGAGTCCAACCTCTGACCTAACGCTAGCAGTCCCCACTAAACCATATCCCTAAGCTCTACATCTAAACAAAAAAGGAGAGGTGGGATAAATTGGCTAGAAATATCACTGCCCTAAGCCCAAGGGCTGAAACCCTTCTCTCTGCCAGAAGTGAGACCCAAGGAGGACGTCTAGGGAAAGATAGCTACAAATGTTCCAGTCGTGTTTTCATGCACAAATAAAATACCTGAATGATCAGTTGAGACTCTTTTAATAATATGGTGACTGACTGTAATCTCTTGCTACATATATACACAGAGAACTACTAAATGGTTAACCACCTGCTTCTCTCTTCTAGGGCATATCAGGTCATTGACATAACACCATAAAAGTATGTGTGAAGAACACTTTGACCTCGTTACATGATCAAACACACAGACTTTTGAAAAGAGATCATAATGCACAGCTTCTTCCTCTGTACAGCTAGGGAAGCATATGCATTGTTGTGAAACTGAATATTCCCTGGAGTGTCTATAGACCGAGGAAAAGGTAAAAGAGCTTGGTATTAGGGCAGCTCACAAAGAAAGCCCACAAAATAACAAGAACAATTGAAATATCATCAAAAAAAAACCAACAACCATCTCCTTCACAAAAATATAAAGGTGGTAGTACACAGTATTGGATCATTGCAGAACACACCATGAATTTAGTAATTTTTGTGATATGTTTTCCTTTATGCATTAAAAGACAAATAATTCTGTATAGTTCCACCCATCTGGATAGTTGCACAACATAATGTTACCCTAAGACTCTGTACTAAAAAGAGCAGCCCTAACATTCTAAAAACAGCATTCCAGTAGAATTATATATATATGTACATATATACACCATAATACTAATACCAAAGTGTTCTTCACACCAATTAATGCACTAAACTACCAAAAACAGCTAGTTATCAAAGGTGCCCTTGTTGTGCCGACTAATCACACTGTGACCCCAATGCCCTTTGATTCTGTCAGTGGTAGTTCCAAGCCTGTCAGCATGTTTTCCATCTGGCTGATGATGACAGAATTAAAGCATTCCCAACATACTTAAAACGGAGACATTCCTCTGATTTCACCTTCTGGCAGCCCAAATAGTACCTTGCTCATCTTCCCCAGGGAAATCTTCAGATCGCAGTTGCCCTTTGTGTTTCTTTCCTATTCCTTCTCTTCCTGCCACACTTTAATGACAAGGATGCTGAAAGATAGTAATGTCACAGGACTTTTGCAGAATTAAAATCTAGTCTCTTGAAAAAGAACAATGCATGCAGTCAGATCTCCTGACTTTTATTCCACAACAAAGTTGGAAAGCCACTAACTTAATGGAAATATCAAACAAAACAGTTGCAAAGCTCTTGTTTGGTCACTAAAGCTGAGCAGATTTAAGAGATGAAATATTCTTTGTTTCCCCACACATAACTATCCGCATCTTACAATACAAGATCCAGCCATCTTGCATAGAATCTCAAGCTATTAAAATAGTGATGAAAGACCCTTAGGCTAAATCATCCTCTTTATTTTATTTTATTTAGAGATCATGTTGGTCTATTTTTTATGTTGCTGAATATTAATAAGAGAAGAATTACACAAGTATACTATATGTAAAAGTATGTAGTATAGTCTAAAAGTACACCAGGCTAACGACTGCCAGAGGATTTATGCTACTACCCATCTCTATAATATCTTAACACTTGTCATCTAAAAGTGACAACTATGTGAAATCTAAACTAGGCTGCATGAATGAGCTTCCTTCCACTAAAATCTATAATGGCTAATCACAAAATGAAGAGTGTAACAGGAAAACCTTTTGGCAGGCTGTAGCATAGACTTTTCTTAGAGTCAGTTTAATATCTCCATAACTCAAAGGAAGCACACATAATACAAAATACGGAACTCCAAAATCATATACCAATGTGCATCTAAAGCAAAGCATCTTTACTTCATGCTGGTAAGCAGTGGCTTAATTCCTCCTTTAAAATTACTTACAGTTTCTAAAAGCTGTCTAGGACACTTGACAGACTCCAAACCCACGTACAGGGAATTGCTGTCAGATCTGACTAATAACAGACTTATTGTCCTGCCCTCAGCCCACCTCTTCTCTTCAAACACCCTCCACTTGCAGCTTTTCTTTTCTAAGAAGAGACAAGAAAATTATACTTTTTAAAATAAAAACAATATAATGATTATTGTGTTAGGTAATTGGAAGTTTTGCTCTGCCTTGATTAGTTTATTTGATTTTTTTCATATTTGATTGTAAAAATAGAACAATATATATTTATATTTCAACTCTATTTTATTAGTTGGGATGTGCAAATGGACTAAGTGCATGTGAAGGTACTTCCTTGTTATATAAGGGAACATCCCTAGCCTTACTGCTAAAAGCCAACATAATTACTCAGAAAACAAATATATTCAGAGTCCTAGGAGACAGTGTAGTGCTTATAACTCCACCTTGCTTTTGAAAAATACAGAGGAACACTGATCACTGCAATCTGTAGCAATAAAATTTGTGATCATATAACATATTTAACAGGTATCTCCAGCCCCATGTTATAAACATAATACACATTGGAATTTGTCAGACAAGTAATAAGCTGTTAAATAGCATATTTTATCTAAAAATCTTATATCAATAAAATCTTTTTTTTTTTCTTAAGAATAGTTCTGAATGAATACATAACTCTTCTGAATTCAGTACCGAAAGAAAGAAAAAAAAAAAATCGCTCAGAAGATATCTATGAAGTAGGTCAAAACGTGGACAGCTTCTTATTTCCACTCAGAGTAGCTTAAAGCTATTCTGAAAATCTCAAAGACTTTCTTATTACAAACAAATACCCTGGAGTTATCAGGTAAAGAAAAACATCCCTAGCTGGTAAGCAATGACTTTTTTTTCCCAGTTTTATTGCCTTTTACCACCTGGAATGTCAATTCTATTAACAGATGTATCACTGCAAAAAACTGTATACCCTTAACTCAAACTTCGAATGACAAAAGGTTCTGTATGACTACAATTCATCTCTCAAAATTATTTCAAGATATGCAATTATTACACCTTACCCTATTGTTCCTTCTTGAACTTAAAGATTGGAACTGCACAACTAAAAGAAAATAGCTTTGTTGTGAAATGGAAATACCTCTTTTCCACAGTTATTTGCATAACACAAGGGACTCATCCTATTTATTATAACCATAAAAGCAAACCTTCTTCCATTCTGTTTTTAGGAATTTTTCCATTTCACTGAAAGATGGCCAAAAATAAAAATAAAAATAAAAAATCAGGGTTTATGAGGTGATATCTTATTTGGAGGTACTGCCATAAAACCAAAAGAAAGCATGTACAGAAGATACTTGGATTTACTTTTGTCAAATGCTGAGAATTTAGTGCTCCCACAGGAGGTCTCATCAGTTTCATGGAGTTACCCTACAAAATAGTTTTCAGACACTGTTCACCTGAACAGCTGTTTCCAGCAACATTTCAGTCTTCTCTGGAATGGAATGATTAACCCCATTCTGAAGCCTGTCTGAGGCTGTCATCTCTTAAGAAGCATTACTTGTTCTCTAATGCACATAGCTCGGGAGTTGCAACTCTTGTACATTTCAAAATAGTTGTATTTATTTATTTATTGTGATGGCCAAAGTCACAAAAGCTAAGTTTATGCATTTGTTTGTTTGTATTCATTCGATGAATCAGTAGAAAGCCCTTTCTGACAGTTTTTCTATTTTCCAGTGTTCTTGTAGAGTCTTTGCCCTGTAGAGTCCTAAAGGACAATTAATGCCCTCATATTACAATGCAAAGAACAATGGTGATATACAGACACAAACATACCAATCCCTAATACTTAGAACTTTTCTTCCTCAGCAGCAGACTGACAGATGTCAGAAGTACTGACTGATAATCTTGTCAACAAAAAAGACTATCTTCTACTTTCAGCTTTCACCAGTGTTGGTTCAATTTTTAAGTGCAAATATATAAAATATATATATAAACTATATATAAAATATATAAAAAATATATATAAAATAAAAATATATATATAAAATATATATATAAAATATATTAAAAATACCCCAAAAAGTCTTTTTTTTTTTTTTTTTTTTTTTTTTTAAGGACACAGACAAATCACAGACAAAGAAAGTCTATGTTAAAAAAATAAAAATAAAAGGAACCATATGTTTTCACAGAAAATATCCTATACTTAATGTATGTCTTTTAAGAGACAGCACGCTTCTTAATGGAAATACCATGAGCAAATTACGGTATGTTAGGCATCGAAAGCTTGTATAGTATCCAGAAAATGAATGTCATTAATTGTGCTGCAGAGGCTCAAAGAAAGCTAAAAAGTGAGTAATACTTCGCAATAGCAATCAGAGCTACATGTGTAGCATAGGACTACCAAAAAAAAAAAAAAAAAAAAAAAAAAGGAAAATACATATTGTCTATTTGAATATCTTCTAGCAAGAATAACAGAAATAGTACAAGAAAACTAATTGCTTCCAACTTCAAACCAGGAAGGTAGCAGCCACCTCAACCCCAAAGAAATCTATACCCTGCATCCATATGCAATCCCTTCAGTTCTCCAAGGCTGTGATGATACAGCCTTACATAGTCCTTTGAGATGAGGTGAGCTTCACTACTTGTTGACTGTAAGACATGATAGTACCCCAGCAAAGCATGCAGTACAAAGATCAATTTTGAAGAAATGATGGTTTTGCTTGTGGTCTTGGGTGAGCTGGACTAGAAGGCAGCAAAAATGTTAAGTGGTGGTGGTGAGGAAGCTTTCTCCATACTTTTAAAATATTTTTGCTTTGATAAAGCTGTACTTTTATACTTTGAGGGACAGATTCTTAAGTGTTTGGCACATGCAATCCTTGCCAGATTTTTGTTACAGTTTGGTATTCAATTGTTCCTATTTATGGAACTTTCATACAGATTTTCAAATTTCAAAATAGCTCACATATTTGTTCATCTGTGAAAGCTGTTCAAAATTCTGACCCAAACAAGCAACAAAATTATGAATGAGAGGTGTTTGTTGTGTTGTATGAAATACAACAGGGGGAGATAAGCTGCAAGTTAGACACATTTTCTGCTCCCTGACTATTTACTGAAAGTTAATTTTAGCCGAAAGTTTCAGATCAGATTTCATTATTTTTAGTGAGCAAAGACATAACACTATTCTACTTAGTTCCAAGCATATTCCTCGGAGATAAGTTCTAATGGGACTGCTGTTTCAACACACTCATCCCATTCATTTAATTTATACTGAAAACATATCTCCACTTTTAGAATGAAATATGTGATTACGCTTTATTTGGCATTTTCAGGCAATAGATCAGAAAAACAAATATGTGATGAGTTTATGGCATTCTAGCTAATAAAGTAATATTACAAGTATGGAAATACTCTGTATTTTCAATTTTGAAATACTTCATGAAATGAATTAAAAATACACAGGCTGGAACACCCAAGAGTTCAGAAAAACATCAGATTTCAGTCAGCAATATTTAAAGGAACGTACTAAAAAGAGCAGAATACAGTCTTGATGTTAATTTTCTCGCATTACACAATAAATGAATTCAGATTCTGATTTTTCAGTGAGTCTCCCCCCCAAAAAAAATAAAAATCCATTTTTGTTGGTTACTTGGTTAATAACTATGAGAATAATTCTATGACAAAGTCAAGTAAAGGTTCTGATGGGATTTTATAGATTCTGTTGCATGCAAAGTAAGGCCTTAAATTCTGGAAATATTATATCAACTGTTAAACTTGCAAATGGTCCAAATGAAGTTGGAAAGAGTGATTTGGAGTCTATTCTTGCCTCTAACAGAGCCAGTGCCAAAAGTTAAAGTTTTTCTCTATGAAAGATTTAGAAGAATACGAATGACTTGTTAAAAAAAAAAAAAAAAAAGATATTCTAAATTTATGTCTAATGAGGAATGAAGTGGCTTTGACAGAGAGAGAATTCTGAAGTGGTAGAGAAAAGTATTTAATCTGTCAAATGGTTTGGCTGGAAACATTATTTCAACCATTTACAGTCCTTTTTCAATGGTCACCTATGCCTGCTAAACTCTTTTATTGTATGGTATTTTCTCCTAGTAGCATTCATCACTGTAGAATTTAAGAAGTGTTTGTTATAAAGCAAGATAAAAAAGTGCTGGGCACTTTTCTTACTGTTTTGATTACTTCACTAATCATTATATTTGCTTTGACATTTTACTTCTATAGCACAAGCAGGGATTAACTCAAAAAAAGCCTTTCAAGGTCTTTGCTTAAGTCTATTATTATCTAGATCCAATGTTGGATATATTTTAGCTTTTTCTTGGAAACACTACCATTACCTCTGACTCCACATACTGACTGCTGAAGTTCATTGTTACTACAAGTCACCACCCTTCATTGGCCAAGTATCTGAGCAGAATCCATAATCTGATAACCTTCCTTCCACTCCAGACCTTCCCCCAAGCCCTCAGTGTACTATGCATATCAACATAAACCATAAAATATATCCTGACTGCCTGAATGAAATTTGTTTGCCAACCTAAAACCCAACATGCCAATTAAATTTAAAAAATAGGATGTAGGATTACTGAAAGCCATACATGCTCTGCCAGACTTTTGTGCACATAGGTGAATTTCACCTGTCTTTCATGTCTTTTTTCCCTCATCCTTGATCTTAGCTATAGCCTGTCTAGCCTACTTATATCTCAGCTTGTAACCAACCAGCATATTCAAAAAGCTGCTGCTAAAATTATCCCTTTCATGCTGCTCAGACCCTGCCAGACATTCATATTCAAATCAAACCCTTCATCCTCTGTTTCAAGTTCACTGTTCTTTTAAATCCAAGGCCCAGAAAAACACAACACATACCTACAGCTTTGCTCTCAATTTGTTCTTTTCATTTTAAAACTTGCCTTCTCCCTGTTATACTCTTCTCACTTCCATGTCTGTTTTATTTTCTATACTGTCCCTTAGGTTTAGTACTTTCTCTACATTGTCTGGAAATAAAACTCATCAGTTCCTAAATTTAGGTCCTTCCATAAAACACACCTATTTGAAGGAATGGAGAGTTAATAAGTTTAGCCACCACCTCTCTTTGAGCATACAACAAAATCCAGAGTGGGTCCCAGTCGAAACGTCTCACAGACTTCATTACACTTCTGAACATTTTAACTTCACAGAAGAGATTCTTACTATCAATCTGGACAACAGTTAGATACACACTCAAACTCCAAGTCATCTTACTTAAAGCAAAAAATAGAGAAAATCAAGCAACTTCAGTTAAAGATGGTTCTCAAACTATTAATTTTCTAAAATATTGTACATCTTTTGCAAACCTAGCCTTGTTGTAATTAAAGGATAGTGTCTCACGGTGTGTTCTTTGTTTTATTTTCATTCCTAGCTGACTAAACGAGCTCCTCGCTCTGGCAATCCAAAGAGAAAGCTGCCAAAAAGTAAAATAGCAGTCCTAGTCTTGGGCCTAATTTTGTACTGCTCTGATTTCATCTCTTATATCTCCGAATTCAATTAGTTTTCATTTATTTTCATTTAATCTATTTAATCTTGCAGCATTCAGCTGAGGCTGGAACAAGGCGGTCTGCCATTACCCTGCAACTGCCACTTGCTCACCCACGCTTTTTATTGCCAAGGGAGTACATCCTTTCCATTTCATACCCATCAACAGCACAAGCACCAAGATAGAGAAGGAAAAGAGAAAACAATCAATTAAAAAAAAAAATCAGTTTTATGAAACTCCCCACTTGCTAATGTTTATTCTTGGGCACAGAGTCGTGTATCACTCAAGCTCTCACTGGTGGCTTCCTAGGGTTATCACAACTGCACTGAGAGTCTATAGGTGGTACCCATCATGATTTTCACGCTGAAAGCTGGAAGGTTATCTGTTCCTTGACTATTTTTCACTTTAATTATCAGCTCTCAATTAACACCCTGCCACTCCTTTCTGTTTGCTCTGCTTTGCTTCATTTCCTGCAAACAAATTTTAAAAAATAAAGAGGAGAGAAAGGGAATACAACTCTCAGAACCTTAGTTTATCCAATAACACGATTTTGTATCTGAAAGGAGATTTTCCTCTTTTAATTCTTTTTCTAATTAGTTTCTGTGACTTGCATTCAGCATTTCCCACAATTTGCCTATCAATGACATAAAAAGATTATCTTTTTCATGTTGCTAGAAGAAAGTAAGAGACCTCAGAGTTAAATCCAATCCCTGAAACGATGCTAAGCCTCCATCTCATCTCCCCCACCCCTATTTCCTCCTTTCACTCCCTGATTCCCCATTCGTGTGTTACACTGTTGTTTCTGAATGCCCAAGGTGAATAGTTAGCTCCAGATACTGAAAGGAATTTAATACTTAAGTAAAATTATCACATATCATTAGGTTTCTACCATAGAAAAAGAGAAAATCTTTAAAGTTCCTAAGTTGAAATCTTTAAAGTATTAACAAATGTTTTATCTAAGGATCAAACATCTTTTGAAGAATGATAGGTAATGCACAGCAGAATCTCTGCTGGCTTCAGCTTGTAGAATTTCTCTTTACTTAATGTGTCAATTTTTTCTACATAGAAAGAAGGCTTACAAACTCGCAGAACCACAGGCACTGGGGCAATTTAATTCACTAAGTTTCTATAGTGGGATTCAGTTTTCAGAAGTCTACAAATCCCTGGGAATTGTTTCATAATTCGTAGCTTTACAGATAATAGGCCACATGCAACAGACAGTTTGAAGATGGCCGTCACACAGCAAAAACCAGAAAAAAAAAATACCAGAAAAAAAGAGACAAGTGTGTTCAAATATAGTAGACTAAATAAATAAACAAGTTTCCTCTATGGATAAGAAAAAGGCCTCTGTCTATTTTCTCTCTGTAGAGATACAGACTAGACCTGTCAAGCCAGCTGGCTGCCAGGATAGAGAGTACTACTCCTGTAAAAGGTAGGGATTACACCCAAGTACTGGCAAGGACACCCTGGTTCACTTCACACCTCCATGGTCTGTTGCCCAAATAAAGTCTAAAATTTGGTCCAGAGTAACTCATGCTACA
Organism: Netta rufina; assembly: GCF_964035555.1. NCBI lineage: Eukaryota > Metazoa > Chordata > Aves > Anseriformes > Anatidae > Netta > Netta rufina. The sequence continues at coordinate 27,196,900 of NC_140131.1, read as the reverse complement.
CAACAAAGGGCATGATGCTACTGCAAATGGGCAAAAGTAGTACCACCAGGGTAGGAAACTAATAGATACAGGACAGAAGATGGCCCAGGAGAGGAGGTTTGGTTTGAAAGGTTTGTTTGTTTGTTTGTTTGTTTTGTGTGTGTGTGTTTGTTTTTTGTTTGGTTGTTGTTTTTGTTTGTTTGTTTGTTTTGTTTAAGTCTCTATTTGTAGCACTGACGCAGCAAAATGATCATTCAGCTCCCCTTTTTCACCTCAGCAATTCTTTCCCCAACACATTTAAAGACTTTATTGGATGTAAATAATCAATTCAATAACCAAAAGCACAGGCAGAAATTTCCGCCCATGAAACACACACCTTCCTTGGATATGTTTTCAGAATCTGTCTATACATATTTGACCAAAATTTGTAGACCTGAACTTAGCAGTCCTCAGTCTTTCGGCTATGTTTAATCAGACTGACTGACAACGAAGAAAGCCAGCAGGAACCAGTGTGTCACAGGCTGAGAGAATAACCTTTGGGCTGAAACACCGACCCAAGGTTTCTCCCAGCACATGACTCCAGTGAAATCCCTTCCTCACATCTGCCAGCTCCTCCTGCCTGCCCCTGTCCATTTCCTCCAGACCCCAGAGCAACCGGGCACCCCGCAAGGGCCATTGCAGGAAACCCCTGAGGAGACAAACATCACATAGAAGAGAGGCTGCATCCTAGACCTTGCAAAGGCAAAACCTGCCTTTGTAAGTCATTCTGGTTTTAAGGTGTCTCAGATTCCAGGTACAGGCACAGGGGTTAAGACTAAAACCAGTTTGACAGCCCAAGTTTTCTGTGCAACACAGACATCTCCCCTGAGACTCAAGGTTCATTGCATGCATCATTTCCTCATCGCATCAATTCTATTCACTCAGAGCTGATTTTTGATATGATTATCATTTTTTGACATGTTTTTATATACAGTTTCATTTGCACAGCCTCTTATGAGAGTTCTTGCCATTTAAGTAAAAGGTACTAATCACGTTTCTTTCAACAAGTCGAATTTTTATGGAAATGAATGAAGTGAATAATTACTACACCATTCCCTTTAGAAATACCTTAGGGTGGGTTAGGTGGCCAGAGCAGGAGAGTGGCACTCATTTTGAAGGTGTGATTCATTCAAAGAGGAAGGCAGCAGGAGGGCACCATTTGCAACTGTAATCTTCAGGGAAATTTTGGTGGAAGAACCATTAGCATAACAATACTTCTCATGTTCACTAACTACAAGAAATAGCAACAGGGAGACTGTCCTACAGCATTGCAGTGACACAGTAGAAAGAGCAGTAAATAACTGCAAAAGCCAAATGAGAACACAGCTTTTCTACTTCCTTCGTGAGCGGACACTACACCAGAGTATGATATGAAATTATAGTCACTATTTACTGAATTCCATCTCCTCAATGAAAATTAACTAAAACCAACCACTGTTTTGAAAAGCTTGTTTCACATTTCATCCGTATCTACCTATTAAGAATAAAAGAAGACAATTTATTTATTTCTAATGGAAAGTCAGTTAGTCTCAGTTTGTTTTTTTGTTGGTTTTTTTTTTTTTAATAAATAATCCGTAAATACAAAATACAAAATTCTGGAATGGCATCTCACCTTTCCTAGTTCAGGGTTCACGGTCTGAAAAGCAATACAGCCATGGAGAGAGCACAGTGTATTTTCCACACCAATTAAGCATTGCAGGCTGGGATATGGATTAGGCATTCATAAACCAGGCCAATAGTTTTCATCCCACATATATGTTACATCCATCAGCTAGCTTCTCACTATCCATAGTCATAAACACGGAGCAGGTGGTATGTCCAAGCTTTGCTGGGCATGAAAATGTAATTTATATTTCAGCTGATGAAAAGCCTGTCTGCTTCTGGACACCAGACACACGCTGCACTGATGAGGGAGGTAGTATCAGAGAATCAGGAACAGCAACCCCACAGGTCGCAGCAATTGTACTATACGTGGGTGTCTTTCTGAGTAGTGTCTCGAAGCATGGGGAAGCAAGAACCAGGCTCCACAAGTCACTGTATTGTAAATTGAAAAACTCCTACTCTACTTGACCACTGGAATTTTCCTCCTTTGGAGCACCTCTCTAAATTAGACCATTTCTTCTGATATAATGCTTTAGATGCCTTTTAAACAGAAAAGAAAGCAGGAGGCAAAGTGCTGTGTTTGAACTTCACTGTAACTTTTTGCCACACATTAAGTTAAATGTGATAGTAGGTCACTTGATACTGTATTGTCACTTATATTAGAAGCCCTTCCTCAGTAGTTTATGATCTTTCCCTGGTGAATAGCTCAGGTAAAATAAAATTAATATAGTTCATTATCAGTAATAAGACTCAGGGAGGAAAAAAAATCACCAACACCACCGCCAACAAAACACAACCGCATTTGTTTTGTCCATCTTTGATTCCTGGACTTTGACTAGCACCAGGTTCCTGGGGGGTTGGAACAGGAAATTTGGCATTGGCGGGGTAGGTAGAAGGTCTTTCCTCCTGCCTTGAATCCACCTCTTGCCATCTCCATAAAAGTGCACCCAACTGCAGCCACATCACGAGCTTCCCAAAGCAATGCTGTTTGCACAGAGCTGCTGCAATTCTGTGCTCCAGCAAAAGCAAGGCTCCTGTCCTTACCTCTCAGTGCTGGTACAGGCAACCTGGGGTACTGCCCTGCACTCGTCTGGCACATTACTGATTCACAGCGAGGTAATAAGAGAAAGAGGAAGCAAACTGCCTGGAATAAGAGGATAAAGGTAATGGAGCAGAAACAAGATAGGAAATATGAGGCTTTTTAATGTTGTAACTGCCTGTTCATAGCATTTTTGGCCCCCTGATTGTCTCACCTAAAATTTAGATGTATGTTAGCAGAGCTCCATAACCTCCCGCATGTTTCAGGATGTTCGTGTTTCCTTCCCTCTAGGGAGCACTGTTCTCTTTCTGAGAGGAAAACATAACCTCATGCCAGTGTGACAGAAACTTGGGAACTCAGCTCCGTTTTAGCCAAATCCCCAGCTGAGATTAGAACCAAGTTTGAACCTCAAAGCAAGGGTAAATCTGAATTTGTATCCTCAGCTTATGCTGGAGCTCAGTGCAGGCAGTCAGAAATCAATGCACTAAAGCAAAAAGCTTCAGTAAACTTTTTTTTTTTTTTTCAATTATTGTTATTATTTCTTTTCTCTTTCTTCCTCTGAGCAATGCTTTTCAATCAGTACAATACCAGTGTTACGGGAGGCTGTATATCCTGATGAACAACCCTGAGGACCCTCATTAACCCAAGGAATTCATTTTAGATCTTGTCCATTATGCAAATGAGAGGTATAATTTGTTCTCTTTCTCCATGTAGCGTTATTGATTTATGCAACTCCAGGTTAGTCTGAACAACATACTTTTTAATTAGCAAAAATTGAGTTTGCAGAGTTTTAAAAAAAGAAAACTGTGCCACAGTTTTTAATAAATAAAAAAGCAGATGCAACTGCACCTAGAGCTGTGATATATTGATTATAGTGACCACATAAGTTCTATCCCACGTGAATTACTGAGGTAAATTGGATGGAATGAATGACAACGTATTTATTGTCCCAGGACTTACTACATAAGCAAAATATACTTATTGTGATATCCTAAAAATGGATTGTTCACTGGGGATTGTATTTAATGGTAGAGTTTTTAAATACCTCAAACTGTAGCCTTTCTAAAATCTGTAGCGACAGGTCCTTCCAAACAGATTAGTTTCCACCAGGCCGTTCATACACCTTGGACCCAGCCGTGATGCAGCTGCCGCAGGGGAAAGCAGCGCAGCCTCCAGCCACCCTGCAGAGGCAGGAGCTGCTTGGGGGCCCCACGCAGATCTTGGCACCTGCTGCTGTACTTCTTGGCACTCTTCCCACTTCCTTCAGAGAACGTGAACAATAAGCTAAGGAACATGTTAAATATCACATATATTAAAAAAAAAAAAAAAAAAAAAAAAAAAAAAAAAAAAAACAGTTTTCCTTGCAGTTCATGAAAAAGCTTACAGCAAGCCAAGAGCAAAAATAAAAATAAATCAGTTGAGATGCTATTAAGCACAGTGACGGTAAACCTGCAGAACAGATGCTGCAGTTTGAACATGGTGTTTTGTCAATGGCACACGTACAAGAGTTGGAACTTGTCCCTGCTGCTGTCCAAAGACCAGGGTATGGACAGGAGGAAGAAACCAAAAAAACATGAAAAGGTGGAGGAAGAATCCTTGGACATAAAATAGTTAGGGGATTCATAAAAGGTGAACAGGAAATGAGAATATTTTTCCTCCACTGAACACAGAAAATGCATGGGAGCTGCAAATAAACATGGTGGGCAGTGCGGATATTGCTCCTGTGTTCAAACCAGCTGGTTCCTGTCTCCCTTGCTAAAGGCAGCAGAGGCAGTCTTCAACCAAAGAATACTGCCTGTCTCCTTTGATCTGGTTTTGTCTGCAAACTTTTAATGCTATTTCAGCCTGTCAGGAAAATCATTCAAGTCTCTGCAGATCATCCATTTGGTACAGCAAATGGAAAAGCCTGTATGCACAGTAACTCCCATGAGGCTGTTGCAGTGGTCATCACCATTACCTTGATGAAGGTAACTAACGTACTAATCCACCAAAATTCACAAATCCAAAGTGTGTCCAATTTCTGCTTGCCAAAAAATTCCTTAAATAGTCATGCAAATGGCAATTGTGGGCATGGAAGTTCAACCTTTGCATTTGCACCTACAGATTCTGGTTATCTTGAAAAATAACTTTTTTTCCAGATGGGATTTCAAACCCATTCGTAACCTCCATATCACATCACACACTTCAGTAAATGTGGGTGGCTTCCTTTTCAAGTATGTTGATTGATACGGTTACCAGGTTCATGAAACTGGTTTGAAAATTACTTGCAGAGAGAGAAACAATTGCCATCAGCAAGCCCGCATTTCTGACCAGAAATTGAAAGTCTGGTAAAGATAAGTTTCTTCTTTGCTTTGCAACAGAAGTCAGATTTCCAAGTCTTTTTAATAACAAGTGCAAAGGTGCCCTATTTTCTAGGGACAAATAACATTCTAGGTTTTCATTCCTAGAATTCAGCTGGGGGGAGGGGGGATCCACAAAACCTGAATAATCTCTGTAAACATAAATATTTCATTTTTGACCCCTCAACAGCAAGAATGGAAACCTTGAATTGGCAAAGATAAAGCAACTACACTTTGCATAATTAAGTTTCTAAGAAAATTATATAGTTGTTTCTTGTTGTTGATTTATTTTAAACAATACTACTTAACTTAATCATTGCAGAAAGTATTCAACACTTAACTGTATCTATAGAGAATTGTCATGTGGGTATATCAACCATCTTCTAGGAAAAAGTTTTTAATTAACCCCAAGTTAAGTTAAACAGATGAAATAAAAAAGCAAGCTAAAACCACATAAATCATTTAAGGCCTGCTCACATTTCCCATTATGAGCTCAGCTATTCTCCACGCGGTACCACTTGCTCTGGAGTCACTCTATGATTTTTGACATCGGCATTCCAGCCCATTAGCAAATAAATATGGTTGGAGACATCCAGGTCACTGAATGTAAATTCAGCTGTTGATAATGCATTGCTCTAACAGAATGTTACACAAATACTGCTGCACGTACACTTGTGTAAGTTCATTTTTTAATGTGCTGGCCAGATTCTCATCACTAAAAATCTGCATTTCTGTATTTTATTTTTACATATACCTCAAAAGACTAATAGTTATTTAAAATTAAAATAACTAAAAATTGATCAATTTCAAAAGCAAATTATTTTGACTTCTCAGAGACTACTTTCTTCCAATGCAAAAGAGGTTTTTTATAGCCTATTTTGGAACCTTGATGCAGCTATGGCAGACACATACAGTGGCTTAAAAATAAATAAATAAATAATGCAAACACCTCATGTAGAACTATATGAAATAAGAAATACTCTGTATTGAAACAAGCAAGGCATAGTGCATATGCTCCATGTATAACACCACGCTGAGCCCAGGTTACAGTCATATTGCAAGGCTCCTTTACTGCCTATTAGTTTTTCTGCTTAACTTCCTGGGAGACAGGGAAAGGCACTACAACAGATACTTGTGGGAATGCTACATTTTTGTGGCAATGCAACTGTGGTTTAACTAATTTTTCACAACAAGGTAAGCAATAGAAAAGCCCTGAAGGCTTACAGAATACCCATCCTTGGAGATACTCAGGATTTGAATGGCCATAGCCCTAAGCAACCTCATCTAAGACAAAACTGCTCTGAGGCAGGGGAACTTGCCAGGTGACATCCAGAAATCCTTCCACACTAATTTATGCTGTGATTCTATGGTCTTCTGGTGTCATAATGTAAGGGAGAAAAAAGAAAAAAAGAAAAAAAAAAAAAAAGTTGATTGAAATATTAGTATTTGTCTGTAGCTTTGGAAAATTATATTTTAAACCAAGCAATTCTTCCTGTGATCTGCCACCATAACTAGGCACTCCTCTTGGACAAGGCTGGCTCAAGGCTGAAGCTGCTTCACCTGCATGCAGAAGGGCTGCCACCACCAACAGCAGCTTTGCTTTTTGCATGCTGTTTCAAGTTTAAACATATCTTCAGCTATGATTTTTCACCACAAGAACACAAAAACGTTATTATAACATTATTATTCCCCTTCAATGCATAGGTTGCTTTTTAACTCATTAGAGCTCTGAAATGTTTTCCAAATCATCTTCCATATAATGTCAGTGGGAGTTCACTCAACCCACCAGTTTTACAGTTCCTTTTAGAGGGGGTTCACGTGTTAAGTGGTTGCTGTTGGATCTGTTAGTTAATGAGCATGTCAGCCCAGAAGGATGACATCCAAGATGCTGCTACCTACCCATCCGGAAATTATTTGGACAAGTGAAACAGCCTTAGACGCGCACATCCAAGCTACATTGGGCACAGAGAGGTATGTATTGCTCAGGCTGATCTCCAGCAGTGATCTCAGAAAGCACCAGCTAGAGAGGAGGAAAAGGGCCAAATGCATGAAGCAGTTCCCTTAGGCAGCATGCCCAGAAATATTTTACTGACGTTTCATGCACTAAGATACTGGCAAGTTTACAAATGGCAGATACTGAAGAACACACCATTGTGATACAACGCGAAAGCAAAGAGCTGAACTAATGGGCTCCCAAGCACCAGCTGATTACTTTGGCTATCAGAGCTATCACTATGGTTCGCAAGCTCTAAGAATGCCAATCTCAGCTTCTCAAAACGTGTATGTCAAACTATATTAATAGCAATAATAATAAAAACATGAAAACCAAATCTTTCCTGTAATTAATGAAGCAATGAAGACAGTCTTTGGTGAAGATTGCTTAGCTCTTGAGCACGTACCAATGATATCAGGAATACTGCTTACCTAAGATGGAAGTATAATGTTCTCTAACACGTAAATATCCTAATACAAGATTGTTACTGGTGACAGCTATTCAATCACAACAAGAAATTGCTTCTGTTTAAAGAAGGAAGCTGAAAGTTCAAAAATAGTTATAAGGTATGTCAAACACAGCCAATGCATTAACCAGTCACTTGCCTTACTCTCTTGAGGACTATGAAATATTCAGTTTTACTGCAAGAAAAAGATTAGCAATACAATCTTTTCATCTGCCTGTGCTTTCTGTCTGGGATTTAATCCTGCATATAGATACACAATACTATTCCCAACCAAGCTATCTGTTTTGCATCACAAAATGAACCGTTCCCTATTTGAAGGGGCTGTCAGTTATCTGTGTTTTGTTAAGCATAAGGCAATACATGCTATTTCAAATTCCAAACTGCTGACAGTCACTTCTTAGAGATCTGAATAAAGTGACTTGAATTATTTAGAATACTGAGTAGATTGGTTTATCTCATTGTTCCATTTCTACAATTAAAATCAAGAAATGAGCTTTCAATTAAGTACATGCTCCTGTTTGACCCTGAGACTCAAGTAGACTCAACCCTTACTTCTTTAAGGAATAAAATATGACACTCCAAAATAAGTGAGGTGAAAAATAGGGTAATCTGAAAAGCATTTTAGGAATCAGTGATGAGACAATACAAGCAGATTGTTTAAGCAGAATATAAAACTTGGTTGAAGCAGTTTTATTGGTGCAATCCTGCCAGGGAATACATCTCTCAGAAAAGACTAACTGAATGCTCACAACTGCTGCTTACTTAGCCCAGAATTAATATAAGTGTTTACAGAAAGCAATTCAGTAGGCTGAGAGATAAACTGCTTATTTTTAATCAGGTGTTTACTCTTTTCATTCAGAAGTTAAGAGGCATAAGATATCCCTGTATTCTCCTTCAGCATAATACCTCTTTATTTCATGTTGCATTTCTCATTTCCCATGACATTGTGGCTAATTCACAGCACTATGGCTACTTACCATGTGCTCCAAAAACAAGTAACCAGTTATGAGTTTTTCCCCCCAAAGCCTTTGTATCTTGTTCTTTAAAAGCACAATATATTCTTGGTTGTTCTTTTGTTGTTCTTCTTCTTCTTGTTGTTTGTTTGTTTGTTTGTTTCAGAGAAATAAAGGGTCCTAAGGTCATCTGCATAATCATAAACATCTTACAGAGTTAATAATTCAATATACAGAGGCTAAACAAGCTGGATTAAGCCCTGTCTATACTTGCCTAGAGATGCACAATAACAAGGCCTTAAGAGTACCAAAAAGTATGACTTTAAATTCTCTGTCACTGAGATTCTCTTTAAAATGACCAATACTGTAAACAAGAAAGCTGTATACAACTTGTGCTTCATGAAACTGTTAACTGTTAACACACTGAGTTTGCTCAAGTCACATCTACCAGATAACTCACCTTTTTTTTTTTTACTGCCTTTAGACGATTACACTGCAGTCAAGACCAATTTTATCTTGCCCTTTACTGTTGCTCATGGGCAACTCTGTGTGGTATTCTAAGATTAGTGGAAACATCAAACTATACAAAAGTTGTCAGACTTGATCTTGGAAACAACCATTGGACCTGGATCTTAAAACATATTTAAACATAGTTAAAAAAAAAAAAAAAAAAATCTCTAAAAGCATGAACAGCTTTATTCTGTAACATCAGTAAATTCATTCAGTAATAAAGATTATTTGGGTAGCAAATGAGCTTCCTCGAAGGATAGCAAGAGTGGCTTTGGAATAAATTCCCAGAACAACCAAGGGCCACAGGAAACAGGCTGGTTCTCTTCTCAAAGCCACTTTTTTGAGCATGCCCATAAATAATGTACACATTTACAAACATAAACAATGTCTTACCACAGGAAAGCATCGCAGTGTTTATACAAACTTCTCATCAGGGAGAACATGATAAAGAGAACAAACTATACGCAACAGATTAGTCACACTGCTAAGTGCTCTGCTGGGGGATGCTCTGGACCACTGGTGGAAGAATTAGATAGAATAGTCCAGGTGGAACACTTATCTAATAAAACAGTTTTATGATTTTTATAGCATACCTTTCCTGAATACAGGAAAATATCCCTTGTAGGGAAGGAGAAAAAAAAAAAAAAAAAAAAAAAAAAAAAAAGAGGATAAACAATGTAAGTAAATATAGTACAATAATAGCCAAGTGAAGTAAATCTCAACCATCCGGGAGCTGAGGAGGAAGCTGAGTGGCAATGAATACCAAATTTCCCTAACATACCCCAATTACAGCAATAAAAATAAACTCTGCCAGTCCAGAAGACTGCAGTGTGTCCTACGTGATTACTACTAATACACAAGGGTGACAGTCAGGAAACTATCCTCATGTCAACTTCTCAGTTCCACAGTTCCATCTGATAGTGAAAATAATCTCTAGTATGGGTTGGAGCATTCACTCTCTAACTGCAGTTTGTCACTTAGGCAGAGACCATGTCTGAAGAACTCCATGAGAGAGATCAGTGCCCACAGTTACCGCAAGGCTTAATCCCAGAGAAAGAATGGATTTACTACCAGAAGAACCATTAGCTTTTCAGTGAGTTTCTTCATACGAGCTTGCCTGAGTAAAAGACTGGGGCTCCTGCAGCATGTGCACAAATGTGAAATCTGCAGATTCTCTTCCTGCCAGACCCAAACCAGCACTGTAGAATCAGTTTTAAAGGTAACTCCTTTTGAGCCAAGGAAACCAGTTCACTGCTAAAGACAAAAGCCTGGCAGGAGGAAACACAGGAGACCAAACCCAGAAACCAGCTTGTGGGAAATCTGCAGCTCTCCTGAGGGCACAGAGAGCAAAGCTCAGCACAGCTCAGGACATCACTGCCTAGCACGCAAGTGACCACTGAGCAAGCCATCACAGCTGAAAGGAAATCCAGAGGGCTGGTGCCCCAGAGTGTCAGCAGGCACCTGCCAGAGCCACCAAAGGGACAGTAGATATGAAAAGGCTGGTCAGCCAGTGTGTAGTGCATTTTGGAGAATAAGACCTGGAAATGGTGACTGTGAGCACGTGCTCAGCTACTGGATATGCCCATTGCTGTCCAGACAGCAGGACAGCCACTCTTGTAAAAAATCATCCTGAAGAAGAGAAGAATATTTCTTCCTGTTCTGGAAGAATTGCCTTGTGAGGCACTTGCAGAGGAAAGTAGCTCCCTGAAACTCATTTTCACTCGAGCTTTCACCACCTCTATATATCTAGTTCCACCCAGGATGTTTGCTTGCCTTCCTTTTTCTCTCAATGCAAATGTCGATGTACGCTGTCTCCCAGAGAGGTAGGGTCTGCAAAAACCATTAGCTTTTGTCCAGTTGATTAGCTGAAGTAGGATCTATGATTTAGTATTTTCACACCACCTTGTTCTTTTTCAGAAGAAGTTCAGAATCATACATTTAGATCGCAGCTCTTAGCATACTTCAAAACTCTCACTTGAAACTGTATGCAAATAAAATTTCAGTGTCTGGAGTGCCCAATCTGACTAAGTATTCTATTTTAACAATTTCAAAAGTCAGTGCTCTGTGCTTTACCACATATTAAGTAAATCTGTCTGCTATATATCCCTTATAAAAATTTAAGCTCATGCTCTTGAAAAATACAAGTGCTAAGAAAAGAGGGGACACCTACAGGATAAAAAATGATTAGAGCTATAAGAGTTCAGGCGATCCTTATTCTCCCTTGCCTTTTTCAATTATGCCAGGCTTGGGAGGGAGGGATTCAACTATTCTTGCAGCGGTCCACTCTGCATATAAGGTAGACACAGCAAGCCATTAATATTGAGAGGAACAGAATTTATATCTACAACACATAGTCTGATACACTTAGAAAAGAAATGATTTTTGCTTAGTATTTAACCTCTGGTGCAACTATGTATTGCTTACAATAAAAATGCCCCAGCCTTATTCTCAGGGCTGTACAAGCATAAAAAGTCTTGGCAAGTCCATGGCCAAGTGTTTGTTTGAATGTTTACTGCAAAAATCAACATAAAGTTTATAAAAAATACATATCTAATAGCCAAGTTTTCCCCTTACCTTAATTTACAGAGTGCAGTTTCCCAGGCAACAGACTAGTCCGGAGAGTTTGTAGACCTCCTATTTTTTCTTTTTTCCACTGAAAATTTGAGCTATTGTAAACTGAACTTACATCAGCTGACAAAGACTTGCTGTTTGTGGCCACCTGGCATGCACTGCTCAGTAGTAATCTCTATACTCTGTGTTGTACATTTTATATGGTCAAGCCAAATATACTTATTAAGTTTAATTTTCCAAGTTCTAGCAACTTCTACTGGTTAAAAAAATAAATAAATAAAATAAAATAAAAATAGGCACACAAGTTTGTGTGCCCCCTTCACTCCCTCCATCCCCACCACCTTCCTAAGCAGACGCAGAAAGGCAGAACTTCTTACAAACTTCTGTCCAGATTGGACATCTCTTAAGAAACTTTTGGACTGAACTGAAACATTCCCTTTCCCTTAAGATCAAAGTTTACCCATAATACTAGTAAAAGAAAAAAGATGACAAAGCTGGTACTTCTGGCATTGAGAATCTTCATATAACTTAAGATTTCCAAAGCACTGTAAGTATGCAGAAGAAGCCATTTAGGTGCTCTAGAATTTAATGAGAATCAATAATGTCAAAAACAGAAACATACCAATTCTGTTAATTGTGCCTTCATTGCTACAAAATATTCTTGGGGAGAAAGCAACCTGTGAACTGCAAACAAATGCACAGATGTCTCTCTCTGCTTCTGAGTTGTCCTTTGTAGAGAGGCTGAAACCAGGTCTGCAGTGAGAAGTTTCACTGCTACATTAAGGAACAATATAAGAGCCTATCTTTGAAAAATATTTGTAGTCTCTTAGGACTGTGAGACACTCAGCAAGGTGCTGCAGCAATCCCCATGCCAGTGAACTACCATTTGGCTGCTGCCTGCCTCCAGGTACTACATGTATAGAAGAGAAGTTGACAAACTAAAGACAATTTGTCAAGTTCAAAGAGTTCAGCTGAAGACTAAATGTGGATTTCTCTTACAGGTCAACTCACGCATGCAGTCTTTGACATGAATTTCTCTATGGAAAATTGTCATGGATATCATGACTGAATATTTGTTTTTAGTTTGTAAGTCACACATACCAAGTAAATTATTTTGTATTAACCCATATAGCCTATTTAAAAGCAATGGTTTACATTAAAACACACACACAAACTCAGGAAAAGACAATATGAAACAGGTCAAAACTTACTTTCTTATTTGTTCAGTTTGCCATCATAAAAATAAGGATGTTTATCTATACTTTTTTTTTTTTTTTTTTTTCCTGTGGATCACTGTGAATATAACCTAAGATCTGATACTTACATAACCATCCCAATGTCAAATCGTTAAGACCCCTGAAGGTAGTATCTGAGGATAAACTTTGTGCATCTCATGATAAATCCATACAGTATCACTGGGTAAGGTATGAGCACTATTTTTTTTATATTTATTTTTAACAATTCTTATTATATTGTATGAACTGGACTGATACCCAGCTAATAAAGCCAGAAGAAAGAAAATAAAGAATGTAAGATAATAACTTATGTATGATGTAATGTATGATAATAACGGAAATGAAAGTTTTTCCTTCTTACCAGCTTCCCCTCAAAATTAAAGCCAGTCACTTGTATTGGGTGTACTGAAGGATGCTTGTTTAGAATGAGTCTTGTCACTTGTATTCTAAGGGACATTGCTACTTTCTAAAAGTGGCTGCTGTTTAAACTAAGATGAAATGCAGTCTGAGAGAGACTTTTAGGCAATAAAAAGCCAATAATGTATTTCCCTCACTACTTTTATACTAAACGGTGGCTGTAATAGACAACTCAAAACAATGGTTGCCAAAGAGTTAAAAGCACAAGAGCAATTAACAGTTCAAATCAGAAGTGTTAGCACACAAAGGTAGAAGACGTGTGAACTTCTGCTGTGCATCTCCAGTTTCTACTGCTACAGAGTTTTTGTTTTCCCACTTCCTCTGTTTTGCCACTTTCAGGTTTCCACTGCTGTGAATTACAGGGAAATAAGATGAAAAATTTAGCATATGATCACACTATACTGTTTCTAATCAATGCATTTGTATGCATCATGTCCACCTCTGTTTCCAAATAGCAATTTTAATTTTAGGAACATGTATTTATTTGGATTACCAGTAACTAAATTTATTTTAAATTCAGCTACAGTGTGGATTCAAATTTATTTTTGAGAGGCATTTTACAGAAGAGAAGCACAAAAGTTTAAAAATTTGTAGAAGAAGAACTCTCAAGTCTAGTAGTATCCTCCACTGGATTGCCAAGTGGCCTAGCAGTAGAAAGCAACAATGAAATAAAAGGGGAAGGAATTCTATCTCTAGGTGCAATTGCATTTAACATCTATCACTCTTTACAGCAGTAGGAGCTACTGAGAAATCTCTCCTTGGAGCAGATGGCAGAAAGAAAGTTTGCAAAAGCTGGGCATAGGGATACTAGTACTTGAATGGAGGCAACCCTGAAAGACCAGAGGCTAATTAAGGAAAAAATGCAAATCAAGGAACAGTTTATGCAGTCAGAAGAGCTCTGTGTGACAATAGTCACCTAATCTGGAAACCTCATGGAATGGCTCAATGGGAAAGATGAAGCAAATCCATGATATGAGCAGCTCAACTTTCCAAGTACCTAAAAGCTCTCAATATCACAAAAGTCAAACTATTCTTTCCTTCCTTCCAGCAGTGATCATCCCATGGGAAGGAGTCTTTGTGGAAATCAGCTCTCCCTCAAGGAGGAGGTTAACATCTTTGTTAATTATGATGGGCTCTCTTAAGTCCAACTCAGATCTTTCTGCAGGATGAGAGATCATGCAGTGGCTATGTTGACATGATGCTGAATGGTTCATGTCTTGGGGAAACAAAAAAAAAAAACAACAAAAAACACTAGCATAGCAAACCATTGTGACTGCTCAGCACTCCCAGAGGAACTTCATAGGCACCAATGTCCTGAGAACTTGGCAGACAGGCAGGCAATCTGCTGTTTATACTGCATGGCACATGTATGAAACACTTCTACATTGGTGACGAAGCTCACAAGCAAAGTCCCCCCACTGGTAAGCAAACAACTAGCAGCTGTCAGACACATCAAAACCTTTAATAATCTGTGGCACCTTCCTGGGTGAGTGTACTAATGCACCTTAGAAACCCTAAATATTTTGCATAAGAAAATATGATCATCCATTTATAATAACCAGCATTCCTAAAGCTAATTTATGATAACTGAAAATTACCAACCGTGCCAACACCACTTAGCTTTCTTCACATAAACCAGTATTCTGAAATGGTAATCTTAATTTTGCATTTGCAGTTCATTTCCTCTCAGTTGGTTAAACTGTTCATATCACTTGTTTCACACATTTCATGGATGATTCAAGACGCTCCTCTAATCTGGTACACATTATCAAACGGCTCTAAAGATTCCTTCACTCTGCTCTCAGGCTCCTTCTGCCCCTCCAAACATCCCTGGCTCCCTGGTCTTTGTCTCCCTCTTCCAAAATGTTCAGGGTCCAACCTGCTAATAGCCTCACCTGCCCAGATCCTAACAGCTGCTCCTGGCTCACCTCACACGCGCTCTCCCTGTTGCTCGTGAGACTCAGTGAGTCACTGCTGGGAAACACAGGCTCTTCTTCCAGCACAGGCTGCTCCTGAAAACAAGAATCTGCAAACTGAAAATAATACCATCTCTCTTTCACAGGATGGAGTTTCATTTTCTGGCCAGCCCCACTGCTTTTTTTCTCAGCTCTCTTAGGGTTTCAACTGTGTCACTCCTTCTCCCTCACCCCTGACAACTATAAATGCAATTAAACCTCATTTTCAACTAGATGCAAGCAAATTTCATTTTTATGGTATTGACATATAACTTTTATAGTTGGGACAAAACAAACAAAACCCCAATCTCCTCCATTCTATGAAATCCATAGATTCTTATGAGACTGCATAGGTTAGAAATATTACTTATATTCTTAATGTTTTGGTAGAAATAATTGCCTCTCCGCTGACAACTTGTCAAGTTTCAGGATGATGCAATGTGAGAAGACAGAGATGTAATCTTCCAGATTTACAACAGAAATACTCCTCTCAGACCCTTAACTAGTGCAGTGGGTACTGAGTGCCACTGCAATATACCATGATAGCAAAAGTTGTATTACCTGAAGTAAAAGACTCCCCACCCACCAAAAATAACTACAAAAATGATCTGTAACAGGAAAAAAAAAAAAAAATACAAACTAAGTTCTTCTCAGAGTAATCTTGCCTATTTAATCATGAGTCTTTGGCTTGCTGGATCAATTTTGTCTTGGTTATGTCTGCCTTTTTTTTCTTTTACCTGTCTCCATCGCTGGCCTTCGTCAGGGCTTCTTTACAAGCCTACATCCTTATGATATCAAATTCATAAGCAGGTTGCTAAAAAAATAAAGGACTTCGGCTTTCAATTTTATATTTGTTACATAAATACAAATTTATATGTGTGCATATACATACACACACGATACTCCCTGAAGTATGCTTCTAATTGTGTGCTGAGACAAGTTCCTGCATGCCTTTGTAAGGAACTGAGAGAGCATAAAACTGAATATAGACAACTGATGTTTCCTACACAAAATAGTTTGTTCACCTCAAAGGGATGCTGCTTGTTTTCAAGGAACAAAGGGAGGGTAAGAAAATGTCCAGATAAAAGCAAACAGAAAGAGGCCTTCAGATGATAATTATAGGCCTGACATACAATTCTTAGAGTTGATACACAGGAAACCCTCCTCCAGTGCCCCAGCACCACCCTTGGGCTCTCCGCATGCCCCAGCAGCTCTCCAGCGGGCTGGGATGGGTGCGCAGCCTGACCAGACACTGTCAGCAAGTGGCACGACAAGCCGCTGCTGAGGGCATCCAGCTGATCAGTGAGTGCTACTGAGCCTCCAGTGCTGCACGCAACAGAAAACATTCTGCACAAGAAAACCACTGCTAGTGTCAGTGACACTGAGACAGGCATGTCTTCCCGGGCACCACACAGATGGTTCTCTGCAACAGTAAAGGAAGTTTAACGTCGTGCTTTGCATCTCAGAAGGCAGATTTCACACAGTTCACAAAGCCCTTTACCAGCATTAGAAGTGATTCATATTCCATGGCTAGCTAGATCAAAAATGCCACAGAAGGTTAATCCTTGTTTCCAGGAGAAGGCCAAGAGATGTGCACAAAGGGATTAGGCAGTAATCACAGCAGATTTCCAAAATAATATAATGTAACAGACTCAGGTATTGAGGCATGCTAGGGACAAACCCAGGACCAGTTTAAAAAATAAGTGGAACATGGGGAGATTCGCAGATAATGCAGTACTCAGCAATCAGGGAAAATGCTGCAAACTCTTACCTCCCAGCTCAGCCTCAGAAGGGACCTGCTCATTTTTAATGCTAGGAATTATATAAGGACAACCTGGTTTTACTTTGGTTACTGATGCATGGATTACATAGTTGATCAAGAAAGTGAAAGCATTTTTCCAAAGCCAACATCCTTAAGAAAATGAGCACAAAGGGACAACACAGAAGAATTAATACAATTGACTCATAAACAGGAATTTGAACATCTTCTCCTTCCTGCCCACAATGTAGCAGTAAGACAGAGCTGACAGTGTACCAGGAAAATGTAATTAAATGTATAACATTTTTTTCTCAGAAATACCCTTACATTAAATATTAAAACCAACACTCTTTCTAAAACAATGTTAATTTTAGCATATCTCACAGTTGAAATAGCTACTTGTTAAAAATAACAAAATGCATCAGACAAATTTGTTCATGATTATTAAATAAATACAAAGACAATGCCTTTCATTTGGGAAATGCCTGACCCCTTATTGCCAGATGATAGGGGAATACCGGGGGGCAAATATGCACCTCTTCCCCACCACTGCTCCCAGGTGCCTGTTTCTGATCTCTGCTGCAGAGAGCAAGCTTTGATCTGAGCAAACAAGTTGGTTGGAGGATGCCTCTAGAGGACCTGTAGTGTAACCTCTAACTTGAAGGAGGATGGAAAAAAAAAAAAAAAACACAGACATGGCCAGACATGCCTAAACAAGCTCCCAAAACTTCCAGGGATGAAGAATGATCCCACAACCTCCCCAAACAACCTCTCCTAGTGCGGTACTACCCTCCTTGTGAGGAAGCTTTTCCTAATATCTAACTTGAACCTCCCAAGTTGTCCCACTGTCCCATGTTTTACTAGCTATGACTAGCAAGATTAATTTTGCTCCATATCCCTAGCTCTCTTTGCCCTTAGTTTAAGACAAACTCCTTTTGCCAGAGAGGCAAGAGCAACGAGTGTATTCTGTGTTAGGCTGTAGCCTAACATATATGGCAGCAACAACAGTGGAACTATGGTCCTCTTACCTTCCCAATAAAACTGCAGCTGTTAAGGGTTATATTGAAAAGTAAAATAAATCTTTGATAACTATATAGCTGTACTAGAATGTAAAAAACTGTTTCTGGATGTCTGGTTCTTTCAAATAACATGCTTAGTTTTAGGTTTACGTGCAAGTAAGCTAAGAACAGGACTGCTCTCGTGTTTATAGTCCCAGTGGCTTGCTGGACCAGATCCCAGATGCCCCCCCTTT
Source organism: Netta rufina (assembly GCF_964035555.1). NCBI lineage: Eukaryota > Metazoa > Chordata > Aves > Anseriformes > Anatidae > Netta > Netta rufina. The sequence goes on along the minus strand of NC_140131.1, from coordinate 27,178,791 downwards.
ATTATCTCCATATCTTAAAATTATGATTATCAATTCAGACTACTCAGTTTCTCCACGCTATTGTATTTTCTTCTATGCTGAATAAATTTTTTCCTATTAATTTTAGCAGATGTTTTAATTTATTCTTTATATTATATTTTATTAATGCCTATCACACTGCCATCTAGGCAGATGGCCAACTTCAAAACCAAACTTTTATAGAGGAATTAAAAGAGCAGTCAAGCAAATGGGCTCTTCACAGCTGGGAAGCTGTTACTGTACAGTATATTTATAGTATATAAAAGATACTTGTGAAGAGAGCAGATGGTAACTTAAGAATTTACCTGAAACTGGATTTTGTCCTGAATTTCAGTAGGTCCTTGTGAGTTTGACATTTTAGTAGTTTTATTCTTTCATTCTCTTTATTTTCTCTTCTAACATTGCACATTCAGGTTTTCTGAAAAGACATGCATTTCTATACTCTTCAAAATCTTTTAAAAGGTTAAGCAATAGAAGTCTAAACTGTTAATGAACCCAGCAGGTCAGCAGATTTCTTCTAGTCAAAGTTATGAGCAGCTGCAGTCTCTCCCACAGATGTGACACAACACTTTATAAACACATGGATTCCTAAATATACAAGTGTGACAAACATATCAGCTCATCACCTATGTGTTTCATAAGCTATTTGAAAGTAAACTCTTAATTTAAGAAACGTACAAGTTATACTAGCAGAGATACTTTGGAAACTGAGAGCAGCTTTTTGAGCAGTTCCTTTATCATCAGTACCCAAGGCCCAGTTTATTTGTTTTTGAAGTGACTAGTGGGATTCTGCAGAAACTCAAAGCCATTTGGGATTTGCATCATGACTTTTACACGTACATAGTAAGTACAAGTTCTTTACACTAAACGATGTACTTTACACTTGCAATATCCAAATTTAACAGCTAAACTCAAAGGAGAGATTTTCCCACATCCAGATGAGCATGAGTCCTTCATCTCCCATTGATTTACAAGCAAATGGATGTTGGTACTTAATCCTGTCTACTTCACAGGAATTAAATTTATTTAAAGTCTGGTGACCACTCACTCTGTGCTGTAAAGTCTCTTCACTTGGCACAGCATCACTTGCAGATTGCCAGATTACCTATAAGAGTATTTTAAGGGCCATATTGTGGATATTTAACATTGGCATAAAGATTCATTGTATGTGATGTCTAGTAAAGTGTGTTACATTCTAGAATATAAAACCCACAAAAATTAGTGCAAAGGTCAAAATCAACAAAGAAGGCTAAATGATTTTATAAAAAATATTTCAGTTAAATAGAAAATTTCTAGTCTACCATCTTTGGTTGATTCAGTAGTTAAACTTCATGGCTCAATATCCTAAATGAGTCTACCTCAGGCTTTTACAGAAGCATAAATACAGATCAGTGTATTGGAGATCACATAATGTTTGTTTGTTCTGTTTTGTGTACAGTCACAATCCTTTGTATTAATGAACTAAAATATTCATTATAAATGTGCTGCAGAGAGACGCGTGGGCCTTTGCTCTGGAGCCACAAAGTCTGATTAAATGTAAGAAGAACGTACATTGTATTTATCCCCTGATTCACAGTTGGCTACAAATACAGTAAGTTTCTCCTAACAGGCTACCTCTTAACTCTTATAATTCATCCCCTTTTTGTTTGATGACCTACAAATCTGTTCAACTCATTGTACACCTCAGTCAGCTAACTTGCACAAGAAACCTACCTTCTACATACAGATAATTTCTCCAATAAAAGCTTTCACTGGACTTTTTTTTTTTTTTTTTTTTGGCATAAAACCTAATAATATGTTAGGATTTAAGGAAAAAGCTATTAGTATTATTGTTACGTAACTGAATTTTCCTTTTTTAGTGACAAGTCATGTTTTTGCTGTAGTGGGGAGCCAGAGATAGGTTGTGTGCCAGACACAGAAAGTCTTCCATGAGATCGACCTCCTCCCACAAGCTTGACAAGGAGCATATGCAGCTCTGAGTCCATATTCTCCCCAAACACCGTATCTTCCTTCCAGCTCTTCCTTAAATGTGTATACTAATAGGTTTAACTATCAAATATATCAGGGAGCTACTTTGGGTTTTGTTCCCTGCAAGTTTTCTTGAATCTCAGATATATCAGACAGCCTAGGTATAGGTCGTCTGTGCTGCTTTTTCTTCTTTTTTTTTTTTTTTTTTTTTTTTTTACTATTATTATTACAGATCATTCTAGAAATGCCTTATTTTTGCTGTCTAATTATTTCAACACTGCTGCTAAGGTAGCTACTACACGTTATTAGGCTTTTTTCTTTTTAATATACATCAACTGAAGTACAGTCTTTAATTATGAAACATCTTATATATGTGAGCATGAGAGAGAATGCAAAGCAACCAGAAATACATAACCCGTTTTCAGTCCCTTCCCAAAAAAATAAGTTTTATTTTACAGCACAACTGGGATCAGAATAGAGCTGAGATGTGGACCTGATTTTTCCTTGAACTTTAGTGTTATTTAAATGCTAAATTAATTTCAGATTTTTCCTTCATCTCAAAGATTAGCTTTCTAAGTCTTGATGTTTTCAGAATTAATCAATCCTATTTTACTAAACAGGAAATTGCTATCTAGAAAAACTAGAAAAGCATCTCAACCCTTCTCCCCTGCCTTGGCTCACTTAATGAGGTGTTTTTAGTTTGTGTTTTTGTTTGTTTTAAAGCATGAATGAAAACAGTGTCTTCCTAGCATTGATGATTTTTCTGCTTTTTAACAAAACCAAAAGCAAAGCCAACACCTGGTGTCTCCACATTTTTCCACTGAAATCACTGTGGGCCACATTCAGCAAAGGGCTTAAGGACTTAAAAGGCAGGTGCTTCAGGGCAGCTCTTGTCAGCACCAACCGTGAGCAGGTGTCCACGCAGTGTTCACAGCAGCCAGGATGCTGAGCGGGAAGCCTCCAAAAGCCTACAGTGCTTACCTCCAGCCCAGAGCTGCAAGCTCTGCCCACGACAGCAGTGCACACAGACACACTGCCACACCCCGCAGCCAAACTGTGAGAGCTCAGCAAAGCCCAGGGGTTTCAAATTGGAAAGCAACCAGGGCCTACCTTCCAACCTGAAAACCTTCATGCCTTCAAACTGGCCCAGCAGAGGCTGCTCAGATCTTTGCTGGCACTGGTCCCAAGGGTGAGGTGTGATCGCCTGTACTCACCCTGAAAAATTCCTTCACCAGGGGAGTTCCTTAATATCTAGACTATCTGCAGCAGAAAGTGTTGCTCTAACTGAGCAATGGTCATAGAATCTATTGCGGGGGGGGGGGGGAGGGGAGGAAAAAAAGGAAAAAAAAAAAAAAAGAAAGAAAAAAAAAAGAAAAGAAGAGCAATTGCAAACACTGGAAAACTTAATGGGGGCATTTTTCTTAGCATCAAAATATTCTGGAGGCTTCCAAATAAACTCATAATTCAGAAGCCTTTGAGAGACAGCAATGCATCAATAATAGATTTTGAGTAGGTTATATCCTTGAAAGACGGTAGATGCTATAGAGGGCAAAATGAAGTTGTTGGTGGCCTAATACATTGCAAGCATTTTGTCACCTACAGCACTGCTTTCTTTAAAGATATCTAACACATACACGCACACACACACAGGCAAAGATCTCTCAAGTGAATTTATTGACTAAACCCAGTTCCACAGAACCAATTAGTATCTTACACAGGCTGCCCTGCAAGGCTTATGAGGCCATCCATCACTTGTCCATTTAACTATTTAGCATTTGTTCCAGCAATTTGTCACACTGTCAGAATGGTAGCATTTCAGAATAGGACTTTTTGGTTGAAAGAAATCCAACTCAGATAGTGCAGATATTTCTTTTTTAATAAGACTTACACAAGATTTATGTTTCTATTATTTTTAACCTTAAGCATCATGTCTGGAGGGTGAGGTTAATTCTTTGTATTTCAAAGGTTCTACATTTAAATCAATTGTTTTATATGAGAATTTAAAAATATCATGACAATTACTTTAAACTTCATCAGCAATTCACAGTTCTGACATCATAGAGCACCGTATCTCACAGTTGCAGATATTATTATTTTTTTTTTTATCATTTTTTCCCATCTAGTCATTTGCTTTTGCATTCATTTCCAGTGACTTTCTTAATTTCACAGCTCCAAATGAATCAGAAAAAAATACCTTTCCATTAAATGAAAGGCAAAGTATCTACATAATATTAGCATGCTTACTCCTAGGGTATTCTAGATTTTGCAGACACCATACATCTAAAGGGAAAGAAAAAGGATTACTGCAGAGCTTCAATTACCCACCCACAGATATTTATAAATATAAATTAGCATAAATGCAGACAAAATAAAACACAAAGAAGTAGTTCAAGCTTGGCTGTCTCTTACAGAGTAGTTGAGTAACAGTGTAACCTGGGAACTGCGAGCTGTTTCCAAAGAGTGGTACTCCGCTTAAAACACAGCCAGAGAACTTTGATTGAACAACATGTAGGAATTAGGCTAACACAATTTCTACATTCAGTGGAAACAGCTACACCACGTATGTCAGGCAGCCCGTTAACGCGTTGTCAGAGGCCTCTTGCAATGTAATGCCCACAGCTGTATGTCCATGCACCTGCTATGCTGCCACTTCACAGGCTCCACTGAAACGAAGGGAAGTTATTCAATAACCTTTAGATTTGTTTATTGTTTCAGAAGCAGGACTTGATTTTTAATGGCAAGAGCATGCAGATCAGAGGTCTGCTTTCCTGATACCCTGTAGGGTTTCCTGATTTAGATTTCGTATAAAGTGGATGCAGCAAAGATGCCTGGGAATCAAATGCCATCTCTGCATCTGAATGCTGTTAAGCAGCTCCCATGGCATTTCTCCCCAGCTCTCCATGTGCGTCTGTCACTAAGCTCACTCCCAGAGATAAAACAGCAAATGTGAACTCCTGTGGGAAAGAGCATTGAGTAAAAACCTTTCTTGAAGCCCCGGGAACGCTACAGCTCAGTCAATCATGAGCCCTTCAATCAGCGCGTCCATCACACCTTGTACACAGAAGGGTTTGCAGCGTATGAGTGTTAGGTAGGGAAAACGAAATGTTTGGTACACACAGAACAAAGTGACTATCTCTGTTTAAAAGGCTTAGCAAATTTCACTGTATAACACTCAGATTGTTACTGCTCAAAAAACAGACAACCCATAAACAAGCAAACAAAAACAGTGCTCCCTCTGCTTTGCTGGGAAATCATAATGTTAAATACCTGATAATTGTGAAGTAAATACTTTTTCTACCCATTTGTGTCTTCAATTAATAGATCCAGTCATTTATATTGGTGTCTGTTAAATATTACTGTTGTATTTGTCTGTCTGTAGAGGATGCACCTACTCAGGCCTAGGTAACTAGGCAAGAATTATTGTTTCCAGTTTCAGTGAGAATACCACAGCAACTCTTTCAAGACTGCAGAAGCAAATGGGTAGAGGGAGAGAACTTGAAGCACAGGCCACCATCAACAGAAGCCATGGAGCTGGTGCCAGGCAGTCACAGCCATCAGGCCCAGTTACAGCAAAAGATGTGCAGAGTCATGGAGATGCAGACCCCAGCAAGAACCTCCACCAACAGGTCCTGGGTCTATGTAAATTGCTACTTATTTATCTATGAAAAAGGATTTGCTTATTTGTTTTTTTGAATATACATATAACATTAAAAGCAGGAAATAAACACAACAAATTGTTCCAGCCACAGCAAAAGAATACCTTGGTTATGAAACCTTAGCAGTGTCAGACATGCCTGGAGGGGGAACACCCTACAGCCTGTCCGTTTGGCTAACCTCTGTCTTTAGGAAGACCTCGAAAATCTCTTGGTACCAGGGCTACCAAAGAGAAGCAGCAACAAATACCATGCTCTGCCCTGAGCCTAGAGACTGGGGCAATTCCTCCTGCCAGGAACCTATAGAAGTTCAGAATGAACCAGAAGACAGGATATTAAAACATTTGTATTCTTTCCCTCTCCTCTCACCAAAAATAAATAAATAAAAATCTGCAGCTTCTGATTTGCTTTTCATTCCCTTTTTTAAAGAAAGTTCCAGGTCAGCTCCCAGAAGCTGCAGAGAAGCTTTTGGGGTTTAATAGTCCAGAGTTAATTGCCATTCATTTGGCAGGTTTGGTACAGAAGGCAGGTCAGAATTAATTTCTCGCTTAGCCAACACTGAAATTCACATTTAAAGTATAAAAAGCTATAGCTGCTACTGAAGTCTCATTCAGAGTAAGATGATCGCAGCAAGAACTTGTCCTGAATATAAAAAGTGTTTGGGAACTTACACCTCTCAAACAGAAAAATGAAAGTTGAAAGAGAAAAATAAGAAATAACCCAAATTTATAATGAAGGGTCAAACACACCTCTGCCTGCCTGTGTGTAGCTACTGCCTGTGACAAGGGAATTGAGCTCCAAACCGCAGCATCTCCATCAGTCAGTCTTTTGGGCAGCTCAGTGCATGGCTGATTGGAGTCACGTAATCAGGTCAAAAAGGTTTCACAATGGCCCTGAATACGGTTGCTATCAGAAAGGGGGCTCAGAGCCGTGAAGATCAGTTACTACATAAGTAACATTCAGTGAGATAGATTAACGCTTTCATCAGGATGGGGAGAGGAAGGTAGGGCTGAGGAAGCAGAAGCAGGATTTTGAAATGAGTACAGCACTGCTTTCTTTTATAAAGCATTCTGGAGAAACAAAGTGTTTGAAATAAGACAGCATCTGTAAGTAATTACATGAAGTATTAACATTTCCTGAAAGGAGAACATGAAAGTATGAAAGTTTACATAAACCAAAGATACTGAACACAAAAACGCCTTTTCTTAGGATGGCCTTCTGCAACACAAATGTTCCTCCACACTTCCCTTTTACTAAGCCACCTGCCTGAAGCCATCTGTTGTTTCTTGTCCCACTGTTAGATTTATAAAGTCACTAGGATGAAGGGGCCACTTTTGTCATTGACTGTATCACGCTGGGTTGAAAGCAAAGAGATGCATGCCCACAGTGGACGTGTTAATTAGGCACTTCCACCCTAAAATGAAATTTTGAAAATCCTTAGTTTCTGTCTCAATCTAAAGATACGTAAAACATAGAAATATTCCTTTGACTTTCAAGTTCTCCAGGAGCATCACATTATCTAACCTGTGTAGGGATTAGGTATTTTGGCATAGTTTTGCCTGTCTCTCCAAGATGCCCCACTTAATAACATTCTTGGATTGCACCTGCTACACGTCAGGCATATAAAAGTTGTCCTTTAGTGAATTCAGGCAATGATTTGTATTTTTCTTCCATTCCAATATGGAAAAAGCAAGCAGAAAAGTTAATTCTGAAACCCACAGACATCCTTCATTTTAACAGGTGCCCAAGTTTAGGCTCAGAGGAATGCCTAAAAAGCACTAACACCCAAGAGCAATGTTACTTCTTGCATGCATCAAGAAAAAGCTGAAAATGTTCTCCTATCCCATGGATATTTGGATGGATGCTCTTACAGAGGAGATGCCAGAGGCCACATTACTATTCTTCTATTCTCCTCCCCTATTTTTTCATACTCACTGTATACCAAAATACATATAAGCTCATTGACTTTCTGAGCTAAGATGGAAGGAAAAATTCTGAGTGAAACCATAAAAGCCACAAAATGATTATCGTATGCAATAACAGAAGCAACCCACTGTAGTTCATGCAGTTTCCAAGAGCTCGTTTAAGCCATAGTCCGCAGGAAGATAAACTATATGAAAATATGGCCACAATAGTTGTGTTCACCCAGGAAGCAAAATATACTGCTGAAGGCATTCTTAGACTGGTTTAGTTGCACCCATACTCGGCACCGTATTAGTATAAATATTTCTATACTGTAATAGAAAAAAATATTTACGAATACTTTGTACTGGCATCACTTCAGAACAAATCAAAATCACACAGATCCTTCTGACTAAGGCTGCTATTGAATTTTCCAAGCTTTAGCACTGTACTTTACAACAGAGAATGGGGCAATTTGCAAAAATAATATTTAAATATGTAATATATTCTAGCAGGAATAAAAACGACATCCACACATATCCAGTAAATATGGTTTAGAGACCTTTTTGAGAAGTCCCAAACATGTATACCCAGAAGTCAAGTACAATTCTGACCTCTAACATCACTTTACAGATTTGAATAACAACACTAAAGAAATAAGTGGCATTATTCCAAAATCATAAGTTTACCAGATAAGCAGATGGCTACCCAAAACAACATGGAATGAAGAATTTACTGAATATGTGTGTTGGGCTCCAAGGAAAACCAGCAAAAAGCACAGAGGCATATTAAATTCTTCTGGTTTTAGAGCAGTTCTCCCTTCTACAGCCACTCTGGAAGATAATATGGATGAAGACGTGTGATTGGACAGCTATATCTTTTATATCAGGAAGATTATTTTTCTCTGCACTGTTTCTCGCCAAAAAACTCAGGAGGTGGTCAAATTACAGCATCCAACATAACATAAGATTAGTTAGACTTTCAAAATTGTGTTGAAGTTGCTGAAAGTGCTTGGATTTCTATTCAACAGTCCTTTAGCCAAAAATCAAATTTTTTCAATTTATTTATTTATTTTTTTTTTTAAAGAAAAAAAAAAGTGTAATCATCTTTCTTGTTTAGAGTCTGGAGACAAACAAATTTTCAATGCGTTCCCAAAGGGAGACTTTTAAATTTAAAAAGAAAACAATCATCAAAAGTTTTCCTGTCTTCCTCATCCATTGTCATGGAAGATAATTTATGAGGGAAAAAAAAAAAAAAAAAAAAGTAGTTTCACATTTTTTGGGTCACTTTTTAGCTGTAACAGTAGCACTAAGTTTTTTCTGCAGCTAATGCAGAGTCTGATCTGTCAATGGTTTATCCACAGAAAATGTTATCTACAAAGGGGTTCTGGAAAGGCTACTTTGAAGGGAGAAGAAATTGAAAGGAAATTGTACAGCAAATGAATAAGTAAAACTATTTTCTGTCTCCTGCATTTTCTGACTTCCTTCCCAACCTATCATCTTTAATTAAACTCACTGCAAGTTTGGAAGCCTAGTAAATCCAGGAAGTTGCTTGTAAAGTGGCATATCAAAGCTCTAAACACCTCCTGTTCCATGGCTCTGGATTTAATAATTTTCCTTTAATAGCCTGTGTAGCTAGAAGCATTTTTGCCAGTATGACTGATTTAGTACCAGCCTCAGAATCTCCCTTCAAGCCTCACTCAAAGCTTGTGATTAGCTGATTCTGGTAGCAATATAAGCAGTCTCCATGGATTCTTGAAATAAAACATTTTACAAGTCTCGTCTTCACATTTGGTTGCTATCCAATCTTCTCTTACACAGAACATAACAAATTTACAAGGGATTTTGCCCAGTTAAGGATTACTGGATTTAAAAAAAAAAAAAAAAAAAAAAAAAAAGACTCATTAGCTATAAAGAACCCCATGGATTAGGCGTGGATACACCGAGCATTGCAAATGTCTGGCGCACTTTGTTCCTTTTTAGACAGACATAGGAATACGCTTTGTTTCTGAGAGCAAAACAAACTGAAACGGTAGATTCTTTATGAATTGCATGTGTGTTATTTGTTGATACATTTGTTAAACCTGTGGAGAGGTTATGAGTATTTCAAAATAGGACTGTCATCTTGCTGTATGTTTGTACACTAACTAGTTCAAAGAAAAGCTGATCAATGACTGATGGCACTAATGCACAAATACCTGAATTGTTTCCTGTTTCCTTAACTGCATAAGAAACTATGGGAAAGGACAGAATGGTTCCATGCGTAGCTCCGTTCTTTGGCTTTGTTCTTTTTGTTGGTGGTGGAGGGTTTTGTTTGTGTTTTTTGTTTGTTTTTTTGTTTGTTTATTTATTTATTTATTTAGTAAAATTAAGAACAATTAGATGACTGGAATGAAGAAATGTTAAAAAATTTTAAAAAATCCTCTGGAAAGCTAATTGAATAAAGTGCTACATACAAACTAGGTTATTTTTCTACCCCTGACAAGACCTTCAGTCTTAAACTTAGTTTCCACTAATTAAATTTCCCTAAAATGTACACATATGCTGCAAAACATGCCACAGAATGAATCTATTCAATAGCCTCTGTACCCAGACTCTAGAAGGAGTTTTGCAGGCTTCTTGACAGGAAAGAGACAATAATCCAATAGCTTCATCTCTTTGAACTATATAACTAGGGATTTGGGAAAAAGCCCATATTGGAGCTTAAAAATAAAGTACTAAGACTGTAAGTTGAAAGTACATTTACTGTCAGTACTGCTCTCCAGCCAATGCCTTTCCCCAAATACAGCAAATTAGCAGTACCTTTATGCATCTCCCTGGCACGTCCTGCTTGGAAAAGATTCTCAAAGCAAGGAGCCCTTTGGTCTCATGTCACAAGTCTGCTTATCCACTGCACTCATTTTTTTTGCCTTACTCGCAGCTGCACTTGGAAGCCAGGGCTTGAGACGAGGAATCACCAGTAGTGAGGAAGGACAGGAAATCACGCACCAGCTCCATGTGCACTCACAGCTAAGCACAGAGAGGAAAAGGAAAGACCTGGCCACAGCAGCTTCATTTATCATCCAGCATCTGGCAGTTTACGGTGACATGCTAGGCTACATCATTAGCCTGCTTTGCACACTGTAACTGGGAAGAGCTATCTGTCTGAGGCCAGCTTTAGGTAATGCTGCCAACGTGACCCGCATTTTCGTGCGTACAGAGAGGAAAGGAGGGAAGCTGATGCTACTTCCCTTGCACTCAAAAAGTTCTGCTGTGCTTGAATAAGTATTGGCCATCCTACCAAATACCCCTGCCGTTCCTCATGCTGAGCTGGGCTGTCTGTCAGCTATGAAAAGCCTGTGGTCACGCATGGTGGGGAAGGATCACAGCGATGAGACTGCCCTCCTCCACCTTCTAGAATAGGAGCTGCAGAACAGGATTTCCTTTCCATGTTTCTGTGGCACTTGCACTTCCCTGGAAGGGAAGATTGCATAGTGTGTCCACAACTTGACATAAGGCCCATAGTGAAAGGATCCAGCATGAAGATGAATTTCGTAAAAGAAAAAAAAAAAAAAAAAAAAAAAACCTTTTTTCTCCTACAGATGAAATCTCTATGTTTTAAGAAAGAGGTCAAGAGGTCACAGGCATCAAGTAAGCACAGAAAAAAATAGGAACTTAGATTTCTACACTTAAATACATTTTTCTACCCTAAAACACATTTGCATTCTCAACCTGCTTTGAATAATTTTAACAAATATTAAATTATACATTGACTAGCAATGTTGAATTGCAGCAATAGTGACTGAATTGCCAACTCACTTTGGTATCTAGGAGCACAGATAGGAAATTAGCCAGGGGACACAAAATCAACTTCAGTGTGTACAAAACAGCCATAATATCTCCTAGCCTAATAAAACATACCTCTTATTTCAAAGATTTTCCTCCTCCATTATGGTATCAGAGCAATCCCTACACGGAGGAGAGCTGTCGGCACCCATGGACACTCACAACTGGTTTTCTCCTGTTCCTTCTCACAAGCACAAACATGTACCGGAACACAGCTTGGGTCTGTCACACACCTCCTCCTCAAACCCCTGCTAGCTGCAGGGTAAGTGACCCAACAGCCATTTCATTTTGGCAGCAAACAGATGAAGGCTATACCAACAATACTCCAGCTTCAAAAACTTCTTACTACATGCTGAAATGCCTTCCCCCATGCAGTATTTTAAAGACATTTTAATCCTTGTCAAGTGCCAATAAGCACACTAAGAGGCTCTTCTTATCAGGTGGCAAGTGGCCCTAGTTTGTATCTGTTTCTTCACCTTCTTCATATTATTTTTTTTCATATTCTCTCTTCCTTTCTTTTCCTCACCAGTCAAACCTTCCCTAACCTTCATTGCTAAAATTTACCTTTCCTCACCAAACCCACAGATGAAATTCAGCCAGCTTGTTGCAGGTCTTTTATTTTTTTTAAAGTCCTGGGTAAGAGCCTGAAATGTAATTTCTATAAATGTTCACCTGGACTAAACCTTCACATTCCACGAGCATACACAGATCACGTCATATGCATTTAGTAATTTGACAAATCATTTTTTCCTGCATTATCACAGGGACATTTCACAAATGAAAGAAACATGGGAAGAACTTATTGGACCTTAAAAGGTTTTTTAAATGATAAACTTAAGCAGCAGGTTTTTAAGAAGAATAAAATTTGTCCACCAAAGCCTAAAATGCAAAGTTACTTTCTTATGTAGACCTCAGATTTTAGGAACCAGATAACTGATAAAATGCATATGGTTGGCTACCAGCTTCCTCCTCAACATGCCAGAATTCTAAACATGTTTGGCATTACACTATTTTTCCAGGATTTGCAAAACACAGACAGGAAAAAAAAAAAAAAAAAAAAAAAACTCCTTTAAAAGAGAGAACAAAAATAAATATTAGTCACCTCCTATACTGTTTAAAAAGGCTTTACCTATTAGCATCTAATCCAAACTTCTTCGAGGCCCCTCTTCCTTGCCAGCATCCCTTCTTGCCATTAATTTCCTTTGACTGCATTTGAGAATCTATGCCAAGCACACATACCAATTCATGCGTGAAAGTTTTAAAACAGCTTTCCATTGATTTTTAGCCATTCCTCCTTATTACAGAAGTCATCACACACAGCCAGAAGTCAAAGAAATAGACAAGGGTAGATTCATATTGAGAACTACACAAGTAAGACATCAGGTTTTCTATTAAGCTGCAGTGCAAGCGGGAGCAAGCGGGTGTTCGGCAGTATGTAATTCCACCCTGTACCCACCTACGCAGTCAAAGAAAGGTTCATGGCCAGCAGGGAGATCCAGACATAAGCACAAACAAACAAAATACTCTTTGGCTGCAGGTACAAAGAAACGGTTACTCTCTGTCAGTAAACTCTCCTAAGAAGGAAGACTCCAAAGAAAAACAACCCATGAAAGTAGAAGCCTGATGTTGACTCAGGTGACCAGTTCCTGTGCTTTCTCTGCCCCTAGATAAAACTCTATAGGAACTTAAAATTCAGTTCATTGAATAATGAGAAATATTTCCTCACCACCAACCCAGTAGGACTTCCTTTCCTTTTGGCACCTAGTCTTCCTGTATCACTTCTCTAGACAGCGCACAACTTGTAACCTCAGGCTGGGTGCTAAAGTTCCAGGGAAGTCTGGGCTTGGCCCTCAGCTAGAGTGAACAGGTCTCTGTCAGATTGAGTATTCAGACATGAAATACTGATCAAATTCCTGAAATTATTTAACAAACTTTTAAGTCCTTTTTGAAAACTGCTTTTTTTTTTTTTCCCCCCAAATGATTGCACATTAAAATATGGGGTTCTGGGCTTCCAGGGCCCATAATCTGCTCCTGTGTCAGAGAGTCAAGCATCATTCAGCCACCAGCTACCTCTGTCTTCTCTCTCTCATCTGTGCCCAAGAGTCCATGGCCCAGCTTGCTTGAAATTCATGACAAAAAAGGACTGTAAATACTGCCAAAGATAATAGTATTAACTTCCAACTTCAGGACTGCTATTTTCCTCTTCCCACACCAGATTATTTTTCTCTCAAATAAAATCTTCAACATTTTAGCAGCTTTACTCATGACTCGACCTGACTAGTTCCTCAGAGCAATGGTTTTCAAGTTGTAGTCTGCAAAGCTCTCAAGGTTGGTGGATATCTGTAAGGGTAACTTGAAAAGAAAGCATTAAAAATTCAAGCTGATTGTCTGTGGGGCTTTAACTTGCTATACTGAGATCTGTATCTTCAGTGGAAAAGGTTGAGAGGTTTACAGAAGAAAAAAAGGTTGAAAACTACAACCCTACAGAGCAAAGTACAAGAATGTTGAAGTGACTTGATAGTTTTAGACCCAGATCTGAATATACCTTTCTAGCTAAAAACACAGTGAGCTTCTCTCTCATTTTTCTTTTGTAAGCTAAACAAACAGCTATTCTACCGCAAAGGAACGACTACGGTTCATATACAAACCACCACTGCCAATAATTATTTTGGTTAGGGAGTCCTGACTTGCTTAGCAAATGTGTCAGCATTCCTTTGGTTTTGCACCATCTTGACACTTTTGTCTAGAAGCAGAAATAACATGAGAAAAGCTGAAATCCATTCCTTCCTCTTTTTCTGAAGAAAGATGAATTCTTATATGCTACAAGCATGGTCTCCAGCAGACCATTTTCTCCAATTGCTCTGCAAATATTACATCAAAAGGGAAAAATCACCTCACTCACTCACCCCCACAAACCCCACATTCCACAGTAAATCTCTGGCTCTTTCTGTCCTGGGAAACAAAACAGTTATAGCTCAGATAAGCACTATTTCTCTCCAGATAACTAGACCCCAACTGCATATTTCTGCATATTATACCAAGCACAGGGGTTAGAAAAAGGGAATAGGGAAAAAGATTCTACTGCACGTTAAAAATGAAGATCTTCCTCTCATTAGCAACGTATCCTCCACCCATTTTACTGCTGTTTACCACCTCCTTCTGATGTCAGGGATGCTGGATCACGATGAACCATCATTGCTCAAGCCCGGCCCCAGACTGTCACCTTGATTTAGGTGGCATGATCCCCACACCTGGCCCCACATTTCAGACACAAGGGGCACCAGGTCAGGCAACATTTAGGGACCTGTGTGCAGCTGCAGGGATTGAAGTGCCAGGTATGGACTCTAATAAACACAAAGATGGGAATAGAAACTTACCCTACTGATGGAAAATGGAAGACTTTGTAATAATTTAAAGAAAAAGCAAGAAGCTTATAAAGAATTAGAATCTAAACATTCCATAAATATATTTGAAATAAATATTACAGGAGTTTATAGAAAGCAATTCACAGATATCCCCCTGATAACATTATTGTTCTCTGTAATGCAAATGGCATTTGTTTTTTGGTGATGCAGAACTGTGCAGCAGCACAGTCAGTGGAGAAAACATTCTGCTGGAATGATGTTTTGCGTCACTATATTCAATAATAGAACCCTAAATTGCAGTAAATATTGAAGTGAGCTTTCAGCATATAGGGAAGTGAGCCTGCATCAAGAACCGTAAGGCATTTCTCTAATAAGAAGATATAAAAGATTTAAAAGATGTTTCCCTTTCCGTGCACACACTTGCTTACCTGGAAATAGTGAAGCATTTATTTTTTTATTACCTTTTTAGGGCTGTTTTAGTGCTAATTCTATACATAAAATAGCAAAAATGTGCTTTCTGAAGCATTTTGCAGCTCACCCCTCTTTCATATACCAAGAAAACAATAACAACAGCCGCTAGGGAACTGCGTTGTGTAGGTTGAGCCTCGCAGTAATCTGGCACTGTCACCTCCCTGGGTCATCACCTTTCTTCCAGTGACGGGCACATCGGAGCCGACACCGCTCTGCTCCGCTCACCAGCCGCCTCCCTCCCGCAGCAAGCCCAGGCCCCCGTGGCTCTGTCCAACAGCAGGGCTCCGTGGGAGCGGTTAAGCATTTTCATGAGGAGAGGACAGAGAGGTGAGAGAAAATGTCAGTCATAACTGGAAATATTGCAGTCCCAGCTGCACTGGTGCTCAAAGAAGGAATATCATTTATGTGAATTCTGCATAAATTCTATTATTTCCACATTGTAATTCTCTGGAAGGAATAACGCCTCTGACCATTGTATTCACTGAATTTATTCTTTGTTCCAGTAACCCAAATTTCCAATATTTAACAAACTGAAAAATAAAGATGGATTTCTCCAAAACAAGACAAAAGGCAGAGAAGAAACATATGCGGTGTATTTTCATTTCGCTTAGAATAAACTACTTCACTCTAGGCATATTAGTGCCTCATCTTTACATTTTTCAACGTTCAACAGAAACTGCAAGAGATCTTCTGTGCAAGCCGCTTTCTCCTGGAGCACAGTCTGTTTTGTCCCCTGTACACCTCAGCAGCCAGCCAGGGGGGAGCCAAAGGAGCCTTTCCCTGGCCGCAGGGGGCAGCAACAGAGCTTTTCTTGGGGATGACTTTTCAGCCAAATAAAAAGCATAGGAGAGATGTAGAGAAGACAGATCTTCCCTGCAGGCACAAAAAGTGCTCCGCGGAATGGGATGCTACCACCAAAATGACATCTGCAAAACTTCTCTCCTTCTGTGACTCCGCAATTGTTCTGCCAAAAGGAAATCCTGTAAACCAGTGACGGAAGGGAAAGAATTTGCTACTTAAGCCCTCTTAGGCCTTTCAAATGTTAATGTTATCAATCAGAAAAGACCAGAAACATCTCTATACACATGAGACAATTTAATTCTTCCATGGTACAGCAATCAGCGCTATGAGCACTAATCTGCAATGACAATGACGTTTGTTCTTCCCCACCATTGTATTCATTTTCTTTCAGGAGCATGGCGTTTGGTGAAGTGGTTTGAAGACTAACTCTGACCATGCTGTGAAATACCTTTATTTTTTAATCAACATTATCAAAATTTGGAAGTACACACTCGGAGAAGAGGAGGAAACACATTTATTGTTACATTTGTTGCATATGTTTCCATATGCTGTTGCTTGTCTGTGTTATTTTGAGCTTTATCTATTTAAAGAAGTTGTATGATATATAGAAGACAGCAGGTAGAGTGATTGACTGAAAGTCAGATGTTGAACTGCCACAAAGCTATGGAGAGGATAAAAATATTTCTCTACCTCTATTCTTTCCATAGAAAAAAAATCCTGAATTATGCACCCTGTATCATTTTTTTACTAAAACGTTTCAAAGTGAAAAGGTACAAAGGGTAGTATTTAAAATAAATATTTTCATCTCTTCATTTTCATTTTCTTAAAAAAAAAAAAAAAAAAAAAAAAAAAAAAAACAGTATAATATTGAAGGAGAAAAAGTCTGCTCATTCTCAGTTAGGTTTACTAAATCAGTCATGAAGGCAGCTGATCTAAAATGCATCAGCTGTCACCTGCTCAGTCTCAGTTTGACAGTTCAATACCTCCTCATCTTCTGAGAGTGGCAGTGCTGAGACCTGAGTAAACCGCGTCTGTATGCAAACTGTCACAGAGTTCTTGGCATATCATTAGGCCTGACCTCCACGGCTGCAGTGACAACAGGGAACATTACAGGCAATTGTCATTGGAGATAAAATTAATGTACGGGTCTCCAAATTCAGCGATGGGAGAGGTAAGCCCCACAAGCAGCCGCCAGCTAACGAACTACATAATAACAGTGAGATAATCTCACCCCTTTGGAGAACACAAATTATGTCACAGATTCAAGGCATGTCTCACTTCAGATCCATAGGGGTACTTCTCCCTCAGCTTTTATCTGGACCAAACATGGCATACGACTGTCAGTATGTCCCAGTTACCAGCTTTGGGTAGGAAAATGAAGCCTCATTCAGGGCTACAAAAGGACAAGCTCAGACACAGTCCCCAGCAGGGACAGTCAGGGTCCCAGTCGGGGTGGGTAGGAAAGCATCGCCTGCCATTCCAGCAGCCCCACTGCACAGACCGGCACGGTACCGCTCACTCCGGGACACCCCCCAGCAGGAACCCACACAGCCACAACCAGAGTGGGAAGCCACAAGCTTCCCACTGCAAGCCAGCAGCGTGTTCCCACTGCTCCCGGCCTAACTTGCCTTGGAAGGCACCTTCAGAGCTGCTTAACACATAGGAAAATGTGTCCTGGATAAACAAAAGATGGGTTATAAGAGGCAAAAATTCTTATTCTGGAGTCTTCTGAATTTTTATGGTATTACCTGCAACAATAACTGCATTTGTGAGTGCTAACAAAATTTGGTTAGTTTGTGTTACCTGAAAATTTGAATGCTATGATGGTATGTGACCCCATTGCCAAACATCGCCACTACCCCATGGATTACTTTTATAATAAAGCACACAAACAAACAGCCTGTAGCTCAACCTATACAAGGTTCCTCAATTTTTACTTTTTTTTTAAGGTGAACTGCTGTATGAAATACATTTCTTCTAGGCTTTGAAATTGAGGAGAACAGGATCAAAAACAGCCTGTACTCATTAGGATGTCCCCACATAATTCATTCATAGTCCCACTTCATACTGCCATTCAAGAATTACGAGGTCATTCCTAACCAAAAACTATTTCATCTCATGTCATCTCACTGTCATATTTCTCTATACTAGACTTCTCCAGTGGTCAATCAATAGCAAAAGCAGACACAAAGTCCAGCAGTTGAGCAGATATTTGAGTTTTTCTAAATCTCCAATTCCCTTACAAGTTCAGTCATTTTCTATTGAAGTCAACAGTGGAAACAGCCCTTCAAACTACTTGTACAGTCTGTAGACAATATATTGCATAGTCTGTAGAGAACGATAACTACATTTCCAATAGAAGGTATTTCTTCAAGCCCTTTTAGAAGTTACTACCAATTTCCAAGAATACCTTTCCCCACCACACCCCATTTCATAAGCCTGTACCATTCCTCACAGTCATTACTGAATTTCTGACCACATTTCCCCAGGCTTGATACCTTGGTATTGACACACCACCACACAGGAGGCTATAGAAATTGGGTAGCAAACAAAGACAGACAATCACGGCAGTAAAAATTATTTTTTAAAAAGAAAATTAACATTTAAATCCATAAGTCCGAAGAGCTGGGTTAGGATACGGAAGGTTATTCTTTTAATTTTGGTTTGATTTGTTACAAAGTAGGTTTTGAAAATGTAAACTGACTAGAAGCACGTTGGTAACTGTCTGTATGTGGAAAATGTTGTTTTTATTCCCTTCCTAAGAGAAATAACTGACAAGGTGAATGCTCTTGAAGCACTACAATATCCATTTCTGGTTGAGTTACAGCCCTTCGGCAGTAAGCTGTTTTCAAATTATGTAACCATAAACTCATGCGTCTTCTCTTTTCTTGGTGTTTTTCTTCTTTTTTTTTTTTTCCTCCAAACAAGAAACATGCTTTCTCACAATGACTAACTGACGAGACAATTGACTGATCCTAGAGAGCACTAAACAGACATCAAATAATGACCGCAAAGAAACTTGCAGGACCTACCAGCTTCCAACTTTCATCCTGTCTCTGCTTAAAGTAAGTCTCAATGTTTGGGAGGGGGAGAAGAGAAACTATCATAAATCTTATTTAACATCAGCATGAGAAGACTCAAACACATTTTACATGCCACAAATAGTTAATAAAAGATGAATGATTTATTAATAGCTGGTTTACTAAGCAGCAAATCAATGGCTTGTTTAACAGGCTGCTTAGAAGCACAGGAGGTATACATGTTCTTAACACCCTTTACTGGTACTGTTGAGCACTGTTTACCACACACAGTACTCCTGTATGTCTGTAATGTATGTGTACCTGTTAATCATTTATAATCCTTTCATCAAGCATTTATAAGGGGAGTTAATACGAAGCTGGCTGCAGAAGCTCCCAGCACTGGGGCTCCCCAGCACTGCAGTCACCGGGGGTGCCTCAGTCCTGGCGGGTGCTTCAGGATCCAGCCAAAGCACGGCCAACGACAAACCCCGGTGATTAATGCTTAGAGCACAAATTCATCTGTGGTGTGATACCAACCAGCCATGTAGTTCAGAGAAGGAAAAGGGAAGAGACAAGAGACAGGAATCCAGGGATAAGCAGACATACCGAGGCACCGAACTGCGACAAATGAGAATCTAACGCTCCTTGGGCTCCAGCAAGCTGCTAGCAGAATAAGCCACCAACCTGGCACCTAATCATGTGTCATGCAAAGTATGTTCTTTCCCTTTGAGGATTACATTGTATTTCCTTTTTTTTTTTTTATAGAAAAAAAGTGTTTATTACCTTCTGCTGTTATTTATACATTTTTATCCTGGTTCCCTTCCTGAATCCCTCTGAAAACCTGTCATTCATCCCTCAGTTTCTCAGGCGTTTGGGATATAAACAATTTTCTGATTTCAGTTTTCAAATTTTCAGTTTCCCTTTCTTATTTCAGCTTGTCTTTTCAGAACTAAGGTGCTCAATAATGAGCACAGTATTTTAGCTGCATACATACCATCAACTTACATAAATCACTCAAATACATCCCAACTAGTTGGCCCCCCTTTGTCTGAAGTTGGGCACAGCATTTAATATTATTTAGTATCTTGTTGCTTGTTTTGTTTTGTTTGTTTGTTTTTTTTACAGAATTGAAAATCATCTCAGGCTCCACTAAAATTTTTAGTCTCTTTTGCAATGCTCATTACATTTTATCTGAACTCTTCTGGTCCTTACTGATGCTTTCTCTGATAGGTCTCTCAGTGTTTATTCAGTCTCCTTTAATGGAACAAAGAATTTTGTGATGTTGAAGTGTTGCTATTTTACAGTCCCCTTCTTAAAGGTAACTGAAAACAACAGACCTAGAACACAACTCCACCCTTTGCTTTCTGTAACGGGTACAAAAGACGCATGCAACCACTGTACTGGGAGAGGATATCCTGTAAGTCATTAGAATAAAGAGAAAAATTCAAAGCCATTGACTCATATCAGGACTGAAGTGCCGTCCCTCCTCTTCACCACACCATGCTGGATCACTTGTGATGAATGATCTCTGCGCAGATAGCCTTTATCCTTGTGAGTATTTACTGGGTCTAAGCTTAGGACACTGAAGGAATACTGTTCTAAGTATGCCTCAACTTCACTCAGTTTTCAGACATGAAAAGCTTTGGAAGGCATCACACGAGCTATACAATGGAAAGATAATTGCAGGGTAGTGAAATGAAGTTGAATGCAGCAACTTAAAGGCAGTACGATGAAGTTAAATGCAGTAACTTAAAGATACAGAGTGAGGAATTATTGTTCTTATGCTTCATCTGATTACAAAATTACCACTTGAGGCAGCTGTAAAAATGTGACAGTTATATCATCTCCATGGAGCTCAAACACACAGAAATCCAAAAAGTGTTCAGCTAAGCTCCTGACATATGCCAGTTGCTACTGCAAAGCCTGCGTAATGTTTTCAGTGTTGCAAGATCTTCAGCAGAAACAATCCCATACTACGCATAAGAAGTGTACATACAGAGTTATCGATACTTCAAAATGACAGTGCAAGTGGTGCAGTTCTCTTTATTACACCCAGCACCTTCTGCAGGCATTAAGTCACAGCTCCCAGCACTTCACACCAGCTCTTTCTGAAGGGCTGGGTGATGGAGCTGCTAGGGAAACACCCTGGCCTGTGTGCTGCCTCAGACCCCCAGAGCCCAGTTGCAGTTCTTCTTCTCAGGAGCTGGGCCTACACACACCCCACTTTTAATTCTTCTTCCTCCATGTTCCAAACCAGATTTTTCAGGCTACGTAATTCTACTGATGCTGCTTAAAACTCCTTTTTCACATCAATACTTTATTTCATGTTTGTCATTCCTGGCATTCATTAGTAGCCAGGCAGCCATTAATCACTATTTTCTTTTTGTGAATCCATCCTATTCCAGTTCAAAGATTCCACTCAAAATTTTAAGAGTCGATAAATAAATTGCAGCATGAATATTTATGTACTTAAGCCAGTTAAAAATATACATATTAAAAAATATCCTTTGGAGATAGCTTTCTGTCCTGTAAGAGTATTTGACAGTGGAAACCATTTTAGGTCAGGCAAGAATAGGTCTTATGAAAAAAAGAGAGTAAACTACACAATAGCAAAATAAAATTCTTCAAGAGCAATGCTCCTTTCACTGAGAACTCTACAGGGAAACTTTTGATCCCACTGTGAATAACACAGCATGCCCTCAGCTGAATGCAAACATTTATATTGTTATTACTGCCAATAACAAAATTTAACCCTAGAACTGTTAATAAATGGATCTATTTCATTGTAATTATGTGCTGTCATTTTCTGTTTTGTTTTAGATTTTTCATAAGAAAAGTAGCAGGGAGTCTGTCTGCAGTTATTTCTTTACAGATTTTCTCAATGAATCTAGATTTCAGCCTTCACAAAAACAATTGTTTTGAATGCCAATTGCTTTCGTATCCAAACAATTCTTAAACAATTGCATATGCTAATTCCAGACGTGTACCCAGTTGTAAAATTTTGATCTGATTCAGATTTGGAAAACAGATTATTAAATAATTAATACCTACCATCAAATCAAAAGACCCTCAGGGCACTTGGCGATGGAAACGTCATAGGCAAGTGAGAGGTGCCTGGAAGCAGGGCTCTGGTAACCACATGGCAGCGGCTGCTGCTCCACCAGGGCCCTGTCAGCAATGCACTGAGAACAGCAACGGCTTTCATGTCTCCTGTCACCTACAGCTCCACGCACACACAACAGCCCAGC
This sequence comes from Netta rufina, assembly GCF_964035555.1. Classification (NCBI taxonomy): domain Eukaryota; kingdom Metazoa; phylum Chordata; class Aves; order Anseriformes; family Anatidae; genus Netta; species Netta rufina. The sequence continues at coordinate 27,156,521 of NC_140131.1, read as the reverse complement.
CTTTTTCACAAGAACATGGCACCATCAATGCTATACCAGGAGATGAGAAGGGAGTGGTCACCCATCTGTGCTCTCCCAGCCCACGAGAAAAAGCAGCACAGCAAAACTTCACTGTCAGTAGCTCTTGCAGTAACGGGAGCATTTAATGCCAGAATTAACTGGAAAAACTGCAACGCTAGGGTGAGTTGCATCCCTTTGTCCAGATCCATCTTCCCCCAGATTTCATGTAATAAATGAATACTATGCCTCCAATGTTGTTGTTCATCTATCACCATGTCGGTGATTATCACACCATTACAAAACAAACAGAAAAAACTAATTTCAAGGAAGATTTATGGTAAGTGAAACACATTCAGACTTGACTGAGGTGAAAGTAACCAAATAACTCTGATGTTTGCTCAAACAAAAATATTTTCTTACAGCAAGATCCAATCAAAATACAGGCTTAAAGCATCAGTGCTGAAGTATTTGAACATAATTGCGAGCATAGGGAGGAATAAACACTGGTTAATAAAACCAGAATGAGATACATTAGCTAGATAAAAAAGACTATCATTCTGACTATCCAACTGTCATTATAGGTTAGTTCTTGATAGTGTGACCTTCAGTACTGTCCAACCTAATTCTACACGCCTGCAATGTCTTAAATGCTCTGCAATTTAAAAGCAATAAGCTTAAAATAACCTTCAGGTTAAGAATACTGGGCTGGAAAAAAAAAATCACAGTAAAGAAATCTGTAGGCTACTGTTGAATCAGGCAGGGTCACTGTCCCTTAAAGAGAGGAAAACTGCAACAACAGAAGTATTTTATTCCTTTTTCTAAGATTTCTGGCTTTCTTTTCCTGCTTTGATACCTAACTAAAATGAACTATTTCATAAAATACCAGCAGGATGATGAAAGGGTGCCAAAATATATAGAAACGCCTGAAAAAGGAATCTGTGCTCTACAGTGCTGAGGGCATCCACCCCACAGCCATAGCTCAGCAGCTCTGCATTTTAGCTCATGTTCCTACAAAGATTGTTTGTTCCTTCAGCCTTCTGTGCATCCTCACCATGTTCCAGTAAGAATGTAGACAAGGTCATTTGTGTGCTGATAGGGTTTTTTAATTAGTTTTTGGTAACTTCTTCTAAAAGAAATACACTCGCCCACAAGCAAGTAGTGTGACAGAACCAGGGAGATGCCCCAGGCACACAGGAGTGCCACTGTGCCACTGCCCACTCTGCGATCAAATCCATCTCACAGACCTCATGTTAGCTCTCAGACAAATTATGCTCACAGCATAATGTGATGCCACTTCAGACCAAGTTGTACCAGAATTAATGTGTCATCAGCCATAAAAACCACATTTCCCAAACTACAGGATTATAGTGATGGTGCTCACACTTATAGCATGAAATGTTTTTAAAAGTGGCCTGAGATTCCTGTTTGCTATGAAGAGATCTTTGTAAAAATAAATAAATAAATAAAAATAGCTCAGCTGTCTACTTGTACTTTTGCCTTTCTTCCTGATAAAAGTGAAGTCCAAGGGAGAGCAGAGTGAAACAAGACACTCTCCATATAGTAAAAAGCCCCTTCTGAAAGCGAGAGCATATGCTTTTAGTCAATGGCATGACTACACTTGTTTGAAGGCAGAGAAAAGACCACAAACGATTCCTTGCAGGTAGTATCTCCGCTCAGTGCAGCAAAAATAAAAGGTGTCAATGGATGAAGTAAGACCCTAAAATAAGAGTCATTCATCTTTATTTAAACTATGACAAGCATACAGATTGTAAGAATGGCAAAATAAGTTTTACGAAACTTAACTGACTAACTAAATCAAATCTTAACCACTGCATAGGTTGTCTAAGTGCATTGCACCATGCATCGCACATTCATTTCTATTAGAATTCATCTCCAGCCTCTCTTTAGCTTAATAATTTTTCATTTATTTATCATAACTGAAAAGTATCGTCTCACTTGTGATCCAGAATCTCGTATGGACTAAGCAACATCAAAATTCCCTTCTCACAGAGAATGAAACCAACATTGCATCATCTCTGTGATCAGTTAAGCTGTGTATAACTGTGCTGTAAGAAGACAAATTACTCTTGAGCAGGAAATTTCTTTGGGATGAGAAACAAGGAACAACACTCGAGCCCAAGTTTTTCCTGTAATGTGTTTTACAAGTTCTATACATCATGAGATAAAATGCAGAAATCATGAGTGGGAGAAGCATGTAAGTGAGCTGGAAAACTATGTTATTTGTGTTTCTTCTGCACCATTCAGATGCCAACCTATAACAGGCACACAGAGCAACGAAGAAACAGAAAAAGCTGTGGGCTGTAAGAGGTCCAGAATGGCTTCAGCAAGCACACTTACGTGGCTTTAAGCACAATGGCACCATTGCAAGCTAACATATACAAACTGTACAAAAAGAGAACACTTCTCTGTTGCCCTCTATTGTGTGGACATCTGAGAGCTGTCCTAGATCTTTTTCTAAGCTTTGAAAATTCATTGCTATTCATGCAAAAATATAGGTCTTGCCTTAGCTGCACATACGTCTTTCCTGACTGCAGTGAGGTTGAAGAGGTATAAGATGCTCCATCTAGAACACTGTCATTGTGAAAATAAAAAAAATCACTCACATTTTTAAAGACTGGATTTACTTAATAGCGTTTACTTAATAGACTGTCAGAGAGCTTTGAAGGGCGATGATCCATGAACTAAAACTTAATGTATTATATGATAATGAATCCAAAGACGGACTATTGAGCAGATAATTACACATTCATAATGGGCAGTAATGGGGATTATGGTCCATATTATGGTCTATTATGCCTATTCTGAAATTTATATAACAGGTTTTTCAACAAAGACATATCACAAAATACAAGAGGGCCCAAGCTACATTCTGCTCCCACACAGGAGCAAGACAACATAGGGGATGCACGCAATGCTATCAGTGCCCTTGTAGCAGTCCTTTTTCCAGCACCCACAATATACCTTTGAGAGGTTGAGAATGTGAGCAGTTACAGTCAAAAGGCAGCAGTAGTTCAGAGACCATTGCTCCCAAACCTTCACGCAAGTAACGAGATGGTGACACATCACACAACATGCCTTGCTCAAATATGACCCTACTTTGAGAAAACATCGTGGGAAACCAGACGCTGTGTCCTCGAGACTTCCTCACTTGGAAACACCACAAGTAAATTTGCAGAGTGTTTCAGGAGGTCACAACATTTAATAAAGTCAGCCTTGCCTTCCCCCCCTTAATATAGTAATAAAGCAATGCAACATTTCAAACACATGAAATATTACTCCACCCTCGTTGGAGAATTGACCTCAATATTTAGCTTCCACAATTCATTTAAGCCACATTCTATTTCACTCCAAAAGGGGAAAAGTTAGACAAGTGCAAGAAAATCTAGACATTTCCTATAAATATTATGTATCATTTCTTGAAACTGTCTTGCTTTATTTGTCTGGTTTGCTCCCTATGAATTCAAGAAAACAATAGGAAATTCTTAGAAAAGATCAAATATACAACAAACCAGGTTTGGTTTGGGCTGTTTTTTTTTGTTTGTTTGTTTTGTTTTTTGAACTTTGGAAACCAGCCACAGGAAAAACAGAAGAATTGTATTTATGAAAAATACCCATATGAAACAAGGTTAGCTTGTAGGACAAACAGGTAAATGATATAAGACAGTTGCTGCACATGTTTGACTCACACGATACATTCATTAGTGAGAAGGTAAAGGCAGTCTGATTTTAAAACCTGAATTATTTTGCATTTCTGTTTGTGAGGGGAGGATCAACAGCAGCTTTCTACCATCTTAGAATTAATCACACTGCTATATAAATCCTCTATATTTTAAGAACTCTGTAAGTGTGATTTCAGAAAAGTTAAATAATGTATGAAATTGAAAAATGTCATTCTTTTAATATCTTTCTCCTTGTAAAAAAAAAAAATGCAATTACAACTATAAAAAACGATTGTAACCTTCTTTTAAAGCATTATAGAACTTGTCATTGTTTAGTTAACCAATTCAGATTCAGCAAACGTGACCTAAGATATCCTGAGGGAAAGACCTATTGTAGCAGTAAGCAATACATCTCTACACACTTGTAATTCAAAGGCACTGAGGCAAAAACTGTCAAAACATTACTAAAGTCGACAAGGATGTATGGTTCATTAGTCTAGGAACTGATGTGTTATGGACCTGTTTGTGATCAGCCTGGTAATTTAAATCAAGTTGCAAGTTTATGTAAAACTACTAGGACTCTATTATTAAATTTCAGATCATGCCTTCAAACATAGGCACCTGTAATTGTAGACATTTATCACAAGACCCTAACTAGTCCCCTATCATGTCAACTTAATCAATAATCAATTCATAAAATATCATTACTTTAATTGAAAATCTCTAGCTGTTTCCCTCGTATTGACTTTGAGGGAAGAACTGCAATGTAACAGCAGTAAGCCAGTCTTTGTTCGTTAACATGGAATTAAACCGCAAATGATTCGATATTTAGAAGCAGCTACTTGTTGTAGAAAAGGGTCATCTGCAGCTGCAGATACAGTGGACTCACACCACACCACTGGCAGTCCATCCAGGCACACTTGACACAGGCCACCTTGCCATCACATCTCTTCATTCCCTCCGGCTTTGCACCCCTCGGAGGGACATTTCAAACATGCACTCACTGTCCACATACTCCTACTGCTCTACTGCCCACTCTGTTGAAACAGGGCAAAGACTGGTTTTGTGCAGTTAGCTTAAGGAGAGGAGGCATTACAGAGCTGGACATGTGGTCACCGCCTCAGTATTTCATTCACCGCAACAGGCCACCACAAAATGGGTCAAGATCAACTCCAAAAAAGAAAGCAGGGGTGATGACATGCTGCAGAACTGTAAGCAAGCAACAGTACTAAACATGAACAGATACACTGGATAACCAGGACAAAATAGCAGTTGTACAGTTAGTTGCTTAATTATCATGTGATATTTAGTTTTTCTGCATTTCAAGTAGCATATTATTAATACTGCCTCCTGCATTTCAAATTTCAATAATTTCAAAGTCTGGTGTATCAAGTTAGCACACACAAGTGAAACAAACCACTGCTTACATTCTGCAGCCCACAGAAGACAAAACAGAAGCACTAAGCACTGAATCCTTAAAGTTCATGACTTCCTGATTATGAGGATTATAATACACTAGAACTCGTCTTATTAATTATTAATTTATTAATCTAAAGTTTCTGCCTTTAAATATCTTTTTATTCGTTTATGAAAATTACTGCAAGATGGGAATGAAGATTAACTTGAAAACACGTTATCTGTGTACAAGATATCCCAAATTCTCTGAGGCTTATTATACTCCATGTAACATCAAAATACCATTAGATAAAGAAAATAAATCCACAAAAAAAAAAAAAAAAAAAAAAAAAAAAAAAAAAAACAAGGAAGATCAAAAGCATCTGCTTACTCAATAGCAAAATACTACACTTATGTCTTAGTCATAACATGAGAAGTTCAGGGACCAACGCTGCTTTTCCAGCCTCAAGATCCATCAGCCAAGGCTCAGATGCTTGCTGCTATCTAAAAGGTTGTCGAGTTACCCTAAAGATGCCCTGGGAGAAAATGACACATTGCCTGGAACATCGCATTCTGCTGAGGAATGAGACCCTCTCCTAACTGCACCACTTCACAGTACTACTGTACCAACTGCAAGAAGGGGGGGGGGTTCCCTGCAGGTCGTGATCAGAAATCATTGATGCAGAAGACTCTGGAGAAGATGAGAAAGTAAAACACCTGTTCTCTCCAAAGGGCTTCCACCTATTAACAGCCCTTACAGATCTCTTTCTACCAAATGAAGTTATTATACACAAACACCAATAGCACAAGTTTTTTCCTTCAGAGATGCTCCTTTGAATGCCAGTTACTGTTGAAAACAGAGACGTGCATGCACAGAGCAGGAGACTAACAAGAATTTGTTTTGAGAGGTATCATCATTTCAGAAGGCAATCAAAACAAACTTGTTTTCTTTAAAGCTGTTCTTTAGTCTAGCCCGTGTGTCCATATTGCTCTTTGGTGTCAATCCCTAGAAGTGCATAAGTGAACACACAAAATAATAATAAAAGTTCATAGCAGGCCTAACCCCGTTCCATAACACACTGACAAGGCTACTATGGATACAAGCTCAAACAAAATGTGCACCTGTACTGATGAAGCACAGCAGTAGAGGGAAGGTATTCAATGACACAGCTCCAGAAATCTACATGTACATATGCATATATATATTATACAAGAATTTCCATATACCCTAATGCTAGAAGTTTGTTACCTGGAAATTCATGAGAAAATTTCTTGTAACCTGTAGGTACCAGTTTTTATATCAAATTTTGATTTGAATTCAGGATTAAAATGAAATCAGCTTTCAAAGCAAAACAGCTTAGCCGCCTTCTCTCTCAAAACCAGAAGACACAATGAAGGGAAGCTTGTCTTAGTTTCCCCAGAACTGTGTGATATCCTGCATACACTTTTGATTTTTTCAAACAAGAGTCAGTGTCCCAGTTACAGTAATGAAGCGTACTTGTTGAATTTTACTTGATAATTGGTTGTGAAGTAAAAATTTCACATGTAACATATGATCTAAATTTTCACATGAATACTTGTAGGCAAAGACTGAAAGAGTTACTATATTATTACGCATGTCACATTGTAAGGTATCTTAATAATTAAACAACTTCACTTTCCTGACGGAGAAAAGTCCTGGCTGAAATTTAAATGTAAGTACTCCAAACAGAAATATGCATGAGTAAACATTTGCTGCAATTAACTGAAGACCACAAAATCACCAGTAAAGATTGTAATGTACTTTTCTTCTGCAGCTTAGATAAAATCTGCAAGTTTTCTCATTGACTAATACCAAAATAGAACACAGAAGAAGTGAAATCTTAAGAAGTAATGCATAACTTTGGTTTAAAACTGTAAGTTTCCACTTTCCACTTCTTTCCCCCAGGTCTGTTCTCTTTCCCCCTCTACCTTCACACACCATCAGATTTAAAAGACAGAGATAAGTGTTTTCACAAAACCTGATTTTAAGCTAGATAATATCTTTTTGGTCAAAACCTCTTTCAGTGTTCTTATTACTGCCTGCTAATTATTTGCATTGACTTATTTTCTTTTTTACAAGAACCTCAGGATAGTCTATACATATGCCAATTAAAAATGCTTACCTGCCTGCTGTATGGAATCATAAAAAGGCTTACAAGAGTCTTATTTTTCCTCACCAGCAAGCAGATTCATGCTAGAAATAAATAACACATCCAAATTAGTATAATTTACTGACTCAGTGAAGTCATCAAAATTTTCATTCAAAAAATGCATGGAAAAATTGCCCTTAGTCATACCAGGAAGACAGGTACAGGGAGGAAAAAAAAAAGAAAAAAAGAAAAAAAAAGAAAGAAACAGTTTGTGCCCCACTACACCAGCTCACCAGCTGGAATGCTGACATTGAGAGAGACCTTACTTAAGTCTCTCCTATGCCCAATTTATCTCAGATGCCATTTTCCTCCTTTCTAATCCTCATGCTGCCTAGGGTGTTTTATAGCTTAAATAATCGTCGGACGAGGGTGTTTGTGGGAAACTGAATGATAACGTCTAGCCTTCTGAGCGAATGCCACAATCATCAAACTATTTATAGGAAGGGGTCCTTGACGAGCCTCACTTACTCTTTCTGTGCTTATGTAGGATTCAGCCCATGGTGAGCAGCAGCAGGACCATGCTCAGCCTCGCAGTTCTGAGGTGCCCTGTTCTTACCCATGCAGAAACCACTCAGAGTACTGGAAAGCAAAATTTCAGACCTCAAACAAACATTAGTGTTGGAAACCGAGGAATATCCTAGTCTGGGGATAAGCCCAGCTGAGGAAGAAGGAATCTAGTTTGTGATTTAGATACTTAAAGAAGCTGACAGGCACCTGAGTCCCTTTAGGAATGAAGGTTTATGCCTTTACCATAAGGATTGACTTATGCTATTTCCACTTGATAGATATTGCTAATACAGCATAGTAGCAATGAGCAGTCACACAGTGAAATAGCACTTGAACTGGACAAAAGGAGCTGTGCATTTTAAGTCTCTTTTCAAGGACATACTTTGCATCAGAGATTTTTATTTACAGTGCTCTGAGACATAGAAGAAAATGATGCTTGTTGCAGGCTGCAGGCTGATGTCACCAGGCCTCCCCAGAGCCCCAGCACATAGCCAGCCAGTGGGGTTACCACAGGAAGAAAACACAACGAGAGCTTCAAGTGTTCACACCAAGCTGTTGTGTGCAGCTCCTGCTTGTTTCTACAGAGAAAAGGTTGGGGCACCACTTCTCACCTGCCTCGTGCCACACTCCCGATTGCAGGAGTGAACTCCAGCAGCGCAGGACAGTGCGACCAGCAGCAGCCCTCACCCCGCGGCTGGGGGAAGCAGCCCTACCTGCACAACCTGCGGCCGCTGCGCCCTGCCTTGTCCTGGGTGCACCGGTGCCCACTTCCAGATCAGGCCCTAAGCAGTTTCATACTCCTACTAACCCCACACAACACGCAGCCATTAGGCTCAAAGCTTCGTTATAGGCAAAGAGGAAAGCACAGCATCGACGTGAAGCTGAGAAAGGACTACAGTATAATTGGAAGGCCTCAAAGGCTTCAGTCCAGTTTAGTTGTCATTACATAACTAACATAACTAACAATACATAACTAACAACAAACAAAAGATAAAGAATGCTACTACACAAATACCGACATGCATTGCCCTGTGTACTACAGGCACACTACCTAGCACCTCGCCCTCCCCTGGTGTCACGCTTGCCCTTCTGCTGCCCCTCGGCCTCAGCATGTCAATGGCCGCAGTCACACACGGCCAGTGCCACCTGCATCCCAGCTCCACCGCCGGGAGAACCGTGATCTCCCTAGGAAGTACTTAAGGACATCTACATACTTTCTAACATTGTTTTAAACCTTGCTCTTTCTGTAGTGCTTCAAAATTATTGTATGCGGTGCATTTTGCATATGAGGTACTTGCTCTGTGCCAGCTTTTCTGCCCCTATCACTGGTTTTGCCCAGCTCTCAAGTCTGTGTTTCTTTAACTGGCCATCAGCGAGTTGTTCATAGCCAGGGGTCTCCGGGGCCCACCTGCGTCCCACCTCTCACCATCCTACACTTGCACTCTTCTGTGGGACATCCTGTGTCCCTGCCTCTGAGGCCTCTAACTCTTCTGTATGCTAATGCCATAACATTAGACTCGTGAATACCTCATTCCATACATAATTACTACTCATCACTACTATCTCTGTAAAAACACTGTTGCTGTATGATACAGACATAAGCAAAATAAAAATTAGGCCATTAGAAAAATTGTTGTTACAGCAAATCCAAGCATAAAAAGAAGGCTCAAAACCAGTCATGGCAAACTGAATCAAAGCACAAGCCCCACACAGAGGCCTTGCAAACACATTACAAAGTCGTTGGCCTCGCTCACTGCATGTCAGAAAGGGCTGCAGAGCCCCATGCTCCCTGCCTTCCTACACCACCCCTCTGAGCAGCCCTGCCTGCTGAATTCAGTTCCAAATTCTCAGTGCAGCTCATTGCCCCAAAACTACTCAAGCAGGATCAGTGTGGGAATGCTCTATTTTAGTGGTGAGGGGCAAGCACTTACAAGCCATTAGCTCCAGCAATTAACAGTCTCACCCATGCAATACAGCCCTGGGCTGGGGCACCCACAGAGGGAAGGGCAGAAGCTGACTGCTGCCACAGCTGGGTGCCAGCAAAAAAAAAATAATAAATAAATAAAATAAAAATAAAAGTCAGGGCTTGTAGCACAACTGGCGAGGATGCAGAGAAATGGAGCCAGGCAACAGCTTGCAGTGAGCACTGAGTTACTAGGTTTCTGCAGGGGCTGCAATCAACCTCTAATTCAAGAAGTAATCCAATACACCAAAGGACGAAGACAGCTTGAAATACAAATGGAGTTACAACAAGAACACAAGACTTATTTTTTACTTGGTCAGGGCTTTCTGGAGGGGAAGAGGAGGGAGATGGAAGAGCTTAAGAATCCAATTTGGATGTAACCCTGTAGTCCGATAAATGCAGCTCTGCCATAGCTATAGACGGGGCCACAGGTGTTGTATTACCCAGCTGCAGGCCTTGGGCTTGTCAGGCTCTGCCTGGACTTAAACATGGTGGCAGCTCAATTCTAGCTGCACAGCTTTAACAGCCCTACCTAATGACCAGATCACTTCTCTGAAATATCTTAGCGTTCCACGACTGCATGACACCTGATGTTAAAACAGTTTTGATGCATTTCTGTAAGTAACAAATGATGATAGCTAGTAGCTATCTTATGCAGGATGAACAGCTGTGGCCAGAGAACAGATAATACAAACATGACAAAAGCCTTGAAAATCTGAGCACAGGACAATTCCACAGGTCTTAGGTGCACAAATAACTTGCCCAGGGGCAGCTCATTCGAGCTACTGATCAAATAAATGCAACCACAAGAGCTCACTTAGTTTAAGGAGGAATAAATATCCAACCTATGTAAAACACTACATATATAGTAAACTCAGATGTAGCACGGAATTGCAGACCAACAAGGAGGAAGAAAATAACATCATGCTCCTCCTAGCAGAAGATCCAAGATGCAGATGATTCCCTGCTGCCCACCCCAGTTTTCCATTGCACGCTCTGCTTCTGAATCACCTCGGTGCTTCCATACCTCAGATGCACCCTAATCATGACACCTGCATGCACTGCTGCCACTGCTCCAGAGGTAATTTTCATTAGTTCCTTCTTTATTATTTTATTCCTTATTAAAGAATTTATAAGTTCAAAGCAGAACAGGAGAATTTGGGCTTAGCAAGTGACTTTGCTCTAATGAACCCCTTCTCATCTTAGCTTCTGCCTCCCCCTGTTCCCAGGCTGCAGCAAGCATGCTCGGAAAGCTGCAGTGGCCAGGAGGGAGCCCCACACACAACTACTTGCATGGCCCTGCCACGGCTACACCAGTGGGTGCCCCGACTGCTCACACACTGTACAGTAACTCTAGAGAATGCATTTATGCTCTCACAAACTATCTTTACATAAAGCTGCTCAATATTAGTCTTGATTTCAATGGAGTGCTTATTTTCTTCAAGGATATACCCACTACACAACGTACATACTAAATATTTGTGCAACAGTCTAAGAGGTTGAACCTGTGTTCAGAGATGAGATTATTGTGTGCTAGACACTTAAAGTCCCCAAATTATTCTTCTGACTAAATCTTACGGGAAATATATATAGATGAGACCTTCAATTTTTTTTTTTTTTTTTTTTTTCTGAGCTATTTAAGTTTCAATTTACAAATGAAGGAAAGAAAAAAAAAAAAAAAACTCTTCATTACTTATTGTTGAATGCTTTAGAATATGATTTATATTATATAGGGAGGGAAAAAAATGTCCTGCTCAGTGGGTTCACTTGTGAAAGATGTCTTGGTCAATAATAACTGCAAATGACAGTGTTGCGGGGGTAGAACTACCCTACAACCATTATGTTTAATTAGCTAGTTTGTTGAAATGACTATTTGATACCTTAGAGTTTTTGTCACGACAGCAATATTTTTGAAAACCAGTTGTGTACATGCAGTTTGCTACACTTCATGGTGTTTCACATGGATTTATTCATTTAATCTGCTTTGTCAGGAAAAAAAATAAATAAAGGAATGTGTTTGTAACTAACATAGGCAGTCTTATGGGGTGTTAGAGTTTCACATGTTTCCAATGTAATTTCCAAACTTTCTTGCTTTTTACTGAGAACAAGTGTTTAATGCTTACGACTGCACTGTAGTATTTGCAAGGGTAATGAGCTATTCAGTGTCTACTCTGACGGAGCTATTTGTACCTAGTTAATGCCTTTGAATGTAATTGACAAATTAATATCTTTTTCCCATTAGCTGTATTAAATAAGGGAACTGCTGTTCCAGAATTGTAACCTTTTTATTTATTATAGCAAACTTCTCAAACTTATTGGATGAAAACTTAGCCCAACTAATACATCAAAATGAGAGAAAGAAACCTTCTTTCTGCTCTATTCGTGATCTTAAATTTCTTCACATTTCCTAAGCTAGACAGTGACAATTAATTTTATTAATTCCACTGTTTATACTGTTCTCAGTATTGCTGTACTCAGTTTATCACTGGTAAAGTTTAATTTTAAAAAGTTTGTATCATTTAAAACAATACCAGCATGAAACATTTCTGTTTATCTTGTAGATTCCAGTATTGATTTCCTTTATTAAGTTTGAAACACCTTTTTATGCATTAAAGCTTTTCCATGAAAAACTAATAAAAGATTTTAAACTGCTAAACATCACTCTGGCACCCTCTGAAGCTGTTACACACAATGCCTGAGGTAACTGAGAAGATATGTTTTCTCTCCATCTTTTAATGCTCCGGTATCTCAGTAAGCAACAGGGGGCAAAGTCTCAGGGGGCAAAGTCTCTGACTCAGATATTTGCACCTTCTTGGACACAAATCAGAATTTCTGCTATTTCTTTTGGACACATTTGCACGTGGCTGTTTTGGCTGGCCACCTACTCCAGCTGGTGGATGACAAAATGAGATTTTCTGCATCTTTTCAGAGATTAGCTGTCCCTAACCTTTATATGATTCAAGACAGCTTCCTCATATCCAAGGCACAACAGAATTATGAGACTAATATCTTAGCAGTGCAATACCAATAATCCTATTGGTATTTCACTACTGCAGAGCTTGGTGCATTAGGAATACATTTAAGATTAATTTGTATTTAATAGTACTGAAATAAAATAATAATAATAATAATAATAATAATAATAATAATAATAATAATAATAATAATCCCATCCTGTGCTTCTAGTAGAGAAATTAACTTGAGTTTCCCCCAGCTCCACAACAAAATACGTTTCAAAACACTTTTGGTCTTTACAAGGACGTTAGAACCAAGAACTTCATCATCTGAATACAACATGTATACCTTTAGCTATTTACTGCCACTAACTAGTCTAGCTAGCCAGCAGTTCAATGTGGCAATAACTTTGATAAATTTAAACATGCTGCTGTCATTTTGGAAACAATCCACCTTAACACACCCAAACAAATTGTATCCATCATTGGTAGCTTAAACCAAATAAATGAAGCATTTATAATGGGAAAAGTTTCATGAAGAAGAAAGAACCTACAGTTCACCAAAATAATAACACAACATGAAATTCATTTTAAACTAAATACCAAATTACTGAACACAAATATAAATGAATAACTGGATAAGTGCTCTAACTTCATTAGCATTTATTTCTTTTCAGTGATTATTTTTATTAACAAACAGCATTCATTCCAAGTTATCCAACTCAAATTCAAGCCTCCAAATTCAAATGAGTGCTACGACATTTTTTTCTTATATTAAAGCAGAATCTCTTAAGTCAACAGTGACTTAAAGGGACATTTTTTCCTCTTATAATTACTGCACAGGAGAAAAAGGGGAAGAAAAATGGGTAAATAGTAAAGACCTGTGAATTAATTAGCATGAACTTACTCTTGCTCCTTCAATAAGTTTAAGGTTCTTTTTCTCTAAATTTGCATATACATAGGAGATACTTTTAGGAAAAAAAAAAAAATAAAAACAAACAACAACAACAAAAGCGTACTATAGTTAATACAGACGTTGTATAGCCACCAGGCACATTATAAACTGTTATCAGTTGTGACTCAGACTCAGAGGAAGGAAATGATTTACTAAACCACACAGTATCAGCACGATAAAAGTAGTATTTAAGAACCAAGGACCACATTTATTTTATCTACAGTTTAGTCTCTTGCTTAGGGACACTCACAGAAGGTCAAAAGTGCCAGTTCTGCACCTGACTGTCGTTAATAAGAAAGTTCTAGCTTGCGGTGCAACAGTCTACAGCAACCAGAAGAATCCTGTGCCCTAGGTAAGTGAATATTCCCATTAATAAAATATAATTCCTTAACCTGGAAACGTTCATCTTCCATTCCTACAGCTCAGCAAATGCAATATGACAGAGCTACTGGAGTAATTCCTATGAATTCCAAGTCAAGCGTACAGGCAGAGGAACACACATATATCCTCGCCTCTGTAGAGAAAACACACAGAAAAGACTTCAGTCATGTGTTTCCTAAACCCTCTGTCCTAAGAAAGGGCTGTGCTGGATGTCTCAGCGTTATAAGCCGAACTGTAGTTTACATCTTGTTTTTCAGAGTTACCATTATAACCACTCATGGCACCAGGAGGACCAGCTGGAACAGCTGACACGAACAAGATGAAGCAAGCCCAACATGCAGCATGATCTCAAACATCTCCTGTGCTACAGATGTTGCTGTGTTAAATGATAGCTGAGCATCTCTGCTTTAAAATGCCTGAACCAGCACAAGTGCCACTTCATTCCTTCATGATGTTTTCATTCAGCAAGACAGGTGCTCTTGCCACAGAGTATACCAAAAAAGAACATCTAAAATATGTATTCACCAACATCTGTCTCACTTTGACTTAAATGCATACTTGAGTAGCTTCTTTAAGGAGCAAAAAGTTTTTCACTTACTTTGACCTCCTAAGGAGCCTTCTTGTGCTGTATGTCACAAAACACTTATAGGAAACTAGCCTCAACCACACAAAATCTAGGCATTAGAACTTGAGCTTAGAAAGAAAAACAGAAAAAAATTCAAATTATCTCTAAAAATTTAGAACAACTTAATGCATTTTGCAACAAGATTTTCAAAGCTTTTAAAAAAGGAAACATCACCAATATACTGAATAATTTTCAGTTGTACATTTACTTATAAAGCTCATGTTTTATTTTAGCATATGAAATACATGATTAAAGAGAAAAGCAGCTCCAGCCCAGCCTTACTTCACACCTTCAGTCTGGCAAATATATGGCAGATGATGGTACAGTAACATTATTTCATGGCTGGTGATGCCGAGTCAGTTGACCAAAAATCCAAGGAACCTAAAATTGTAAGATATCAAAAATATTTATTTTCTCCAAAAGCTAAATTGATCTCTCTGAAGCAAATGAGAATTAATTTGGGAATATTTCTCAACTTCCATGGTTCTTTTGTTTTATCAATGCATGTACTGGAAATGGTTGAAAAGCTACTAATTTCTAGCACTGAATGCATTTTCATATTGCTGCTTATTCATTATCCTAACCAATGGCTTGCCAAAGATGTGCTGTATCTGAGCATCAGTGTGAGGCAACCGTTGAGTTAACAGCCATTCTAAGTGCTGGGGGAAAAAAAAAAAAAAAGTATAATTTTTTCAACAAGAACACCATTACTCCCATAACTTACTCTACAAAAGCTCTACAAAAATGCTTGTTTAATTCCAGGGAATCACATACACAGAAGCATTTTTCTTGTTCTATCACACCACAAACACAATGAAAATATAAAGCAGAAAAAGAATGAAGATCATGAAAAACCTAATACTAAATTTAGTTGGTAAATGTTTTATGATTTACAGTAGTCTTTCTCTACCCATCAATGTGGTATTCAGGAAGATTTTTAGTGGTAGGATATTGCAATGCAGAATGAAAAAGCTAAACTGCTGACATTTACAAAGATTTGCATAAAGAATTGTACATGTAAGGACCCTGCTCTCTCAAGATACTTGCTGGAAGATACAGCTTTGTTTCTGCATTTTGGTTACTCACCCTACTTTACAGAATGAATGAGACCTAATTTATCAATGACAATGCTGCATCTCTAGTAGCAAAAAAAAAAAAAAAAAAAAAAAAAAACTTCTCAAAGTGCAACAATAAAGTCCTTACAAGAACTTGAACAGGCATAACTGACCTCGTAATGATAGTCTCGATTATGAAAGAGTGTAAAACATCCACAGTAAAAAGTATAGCTCTGGATGTCTCCCCAAAATACTATTGATAACAACATTCCACCAGCCTAGCTTAGCTGTACTTCAGAATTACATCCAAAAGGGATTGCATAATAAATGTAATGACCCTGAATGATTTCAATACAGTTGTAAAAAATCTGCCAACTAAATTTGCAGACATTATTATATCAAAATTGATTACAGAAATTATATGTAATGATAACTAATCTGTTTCCATGATGACAGAAATAAAACAGGTATTCAGAAATCAGAAATGTGGCCAGACAATAACAAGTGGTATTCAATGAGGAAAAAGGTGAGTTTAAACATTTAATGGCAAACCAGGTATACAATGCAAAGGAAATCATAAAAGACAAATATTCTGAAAGGTGTTTAGAAACAATAGTGAATAGAAAACAAATTCATAATGAAGTGACAGTAATGAGACAATAAATTGTATGCGACTTTCCCATGTCATGTTCAAGTATGCATATCTGGAACTAGCCTGAAATCCACATATCTGAAAGTATCATGACCTCCCTACCTGCACCCCCCCAAAAAAAAAAAAAAAAAAAAAAAAAAAAAAAAAAAAAAAACCTATGTATTCTTAAAGACTGTTTTACAGAATGTTGTGTTTCCATTATTTATGCAGGGGAAAAAAGAAAAGTAGATTAAACATTAGGAATGGCGAGCTGTAAACTAGATCTGTTAATCTACTCAATCTTAAAAAAAAAAATCAGTAGGAATTAGGAATTTCACAAATTAGATGATTTTAAATTAGATTAGGCAGAACACTAAAATCCTTACTTAACTGTAAAACCCTATTTTGGGAGAAGCAGAAAATTTAAGTATTCTTTATCCCTCTCTAAATTTTAAATTATTAAGATAATGCTATCAATACTACAAGAAAAAAAGAAAAATAGAAAAAGAAAAAGAAAAGAAAAGCAGCTATCTAAACATGTTCTTCCCTCTACATAATCATTTTTTTGCATTTACCTTCTAAGACAAAATTAACAAGTATTGGTACATGGCATATAGCTTGATTAATCTTTAATACCGCTGTAGATGTTTGAATAATTCAGGACATTTCATTAATGACTGTAACAATAAAATGATTTCTTACAGATCAATCTCAAACATCTTTTCCTATTACTTGGTCCTTCAGTCTCCAATTCGAATGGAAAACAGATATTACAAAAAAGGCTCTCTCACTAAAATCCTTTTCTCAGCACGCTCATTTGCGTTATCACCAGTTCCCCAAGTCACCTGATTATCATGGAAGAGACTGACAATGCTTTTTGCAACCCACACAAGTTAATATTCGTTGTGGATTTCACTTTCATGGCTCACTTTACCTGTTTTCACTGCCAGGGATAAGCAGCAATGCTTTGTGAATTGTGAGAGCATTGTGGTGAGCCTTGTTCACACGTGCTATTAGCCTGCCACCAACAGAGCAGGCACATGAGGACTCTTGGGGTCTGCCTTCATGCCAGGTATTGGCACAACTGGTGCCAGAGATGAGACCTGGCTGGCACTGGTACACCTGGGTCCGATGGCCCTGGATAGCTTAGCAGAAAGCACGATGCTCTATGCCTCCCAGTGACCACCCACTACAGATATTTTGTCCACACCTGGCCATGCCATTTCAGTTTCCATGCTGCTGCTTCACATACTGCTAACTAGTCTACCTACTACCTAGACTCAATACCTGATGCAGCTATACTCAAACAATTACATCCACCAATTTTTCCTCATGAATATAGAGATTTCTAATACAGGATGAAAAAAAAAAAAAAAAAAAAAAAAAAAGTTGGATTTAACTGATTGTTCTTTATTATTATTGAGAGTCACAGGACTTGATTCTTTCTAACGTCTAGAGAAGAGCTTTAGTTCAGAAATTCTAATGTTATATTTACAGACTGCTTCAGAACCAGGAATGGGTAATTTACACGTGTTGATAATCTGTCAATGCTAGAGACATTCCCCTCTAAGATACGGCATAGACAAAACTTTTTTAACAGTCTCTAGGAGTGTAATTCACTCCCTTATTTTTTTATTAAGCATTAAGTCATAAGCCTGGAATACGACAATATGAAGTCTATCCCAAGTTCTGCTATTTTGCCTCTTTTTATTTTGTTTCCTTTTTAATTTGAAGTTGTTAATACAGGGACTGTTGTTCGTGGGTTTACGCAGTACCTATTAAATAGGTCTCTCACAGTACATGGAATTTACAGGCATTAATGTTATATATACGTATCTTAATGAAAAATGTACATAGCTGAATCAACACGTTATGCACAACAAATAAAGCGACAGCTCTTTCCCCAAAGACCTTTTTTTTTTTTTCCAAGGAAAAAAAAAAAAAAAGATATTCAGAAGGAATTAGCTTAAAAAATAGAGTAACACTGAAAATTATTCCAGATGACTAAAGCTAATATTTTACTTTCTGAGTGCTTTCTACACCATTAGGTTGTAGGGTTCTTCTTGTTTTGTTTTTAAATGGAAGCCACCCAGAGCTTTCTATTGACTTCAGTGCACTTTGAATCAAGCCCATAAGAAGCCCTTGATATTTTCGATCTTACACCACGCACTTTCTCTCTCTCTCAACATTTTAAATCCAAAAGCAATACACTCAGGATTATACTACGACATGACATTTCTCTGGAAATCAAATGCAAGTTCTTCTCCGAAATAAGCCAGCCCTGACTATAAATTAAAAGGTTCCATCCTGGATTTTCTCTAGAAGTCTTGATAGCAACTGGCCATCAAGATGTTATTTAAAAGAGGAGCTCCTTTGCTGTACTTCCTTTCCTCCTGCCTCCAGGATAGACAGTTTTTGGAAATGCTCAGACAGCACAATTTGAGCCCTCTTATCCCCTTCTGAAAGCTGCTGTGTGACAGAGGGGTGAGTCCTCACATCACACGTCTGACAGTCAGTTTCTCTGGAATCTGATCTAAACACCTTTTGGGCATGAGCCATTGGATAATTTGGTGTCAAGTGGTTTACCACTTGGGAACACATTTGCTAGCCAAAAAATGGAAGAGGTTATGGGGAACATGGGCTTTACAAGAGAAAGGACTTTTAAAGGTCTCATATAAAGGCATAATAAATGAGACTTATTAGATATTATCTATAATATGCTACCATATATAGTGTGCCAATACCCTCTAGTGGAAGCACTTGCCTGTGTTTATGTCACCCTGCATTAACTGGTGTACAGAGTCCTAGAAATCTAAAAACCTTCTTATTAAAGATTTTTGTGCCTTGTGTAGCAAATGACTGCAGTTTTGGAGCAAAGGTCTCCTTAATTTGTGTTCTGTACCCTGCTATGTGTGAGGCTTAGTTATTGTGGTCCCTGTGACAGCTTCTGCCCCTCCCAACACATGCAATGATTAAAATCTTTGGAGTTTTCTGAAGTAGTGTATGCACTCATATGGGATAATAAATAGGCATAACTGAAGGCAGCTTGACACTTCTGTATTTATGCTTTTCTGTTCACTAGCCTAACAATATCTTCCGTTATCATAAAGTGACTTATAGAACTATGTCAAGCTCAGAATGTGTTGAAGAGGCAGCTTGCACAAGCCAGACTGGGGGTGAGACAGAAGTTTCCATTATCAGCAGAGAGGGAGAGTTAAAATTGATTGCCATACATACACAGCTTTCTGAATCAGTAACATTTCCTTCAGCTGCAAGACAAAAAGTCCTTGTGAATAAATGGATATCCTACAGCTTATCTGTAATCATTTGCTATCAACCAGCAGAGACCAAAACACCACCCATCTTACCGGCTTGCAAGTGGGTATTTGTCAGCTGATGTCGTAAAGTAGGGATTTTTAAGTAGCATTTCCTGGAACTATTGCATATATTTCTAAATTTAGCAAATATGTCTGCATAATGGCAAGAGAGTGTACTGAGCTTAAGGAATCTATGGTCTCCAGCTTGAAATTCAAATGCAAGGCTATAGAAGGGCAACTAGACTACATGTATGTGTGTGTGAAGGGGCAGAAGGAAAGACCTTTGGCATGCAAAAAAAACTTCAAACCTGAAAATTAATTCTCCACTCAAAAAAATTTGCAAGTTATTTACACAAAAACATTGCTAAAATAACAAAACGGTCCCACTGTACTATGTATTTTTCAAAAACGTGGTTAGAAACAGCCATGCTCACAAATAACACCATCTAAGTGACATCCAAACCTGTACTAGCATTTTCTTGCTCAATGCACTGATGTGTTTTATATTACTCCGATAGGTTTTCATAAAGCACCTCAATTCCTTAAATAGACCCTATGCTTACATCTTATAAAACCAACGTTGCACACAGAACATTACAGAAGTGTTATTTATATTGCATCAGGTTCTCTACGGTTAATAAAAACCAGTGGCCTTTTTCCGATTACTGTATAGCCTAACTAGACAGAGCTCAGATAAAGGTTGTGTTATCATGGAAAAAAAAAAAGTCACAAAGCACTGAACAGTAACATTAAATACAGTACTGCATACTCTGGAGCTCCCCAGACCTGAGTGAATACGCTGTAATTTGAAATTGCTCATGTCATTCCGCTCTAAGGGGCTAACACCCTCCACAGGCAAGCAAGGATATTTGGTGACTCAACTTAATGCAGGATCAGATAATTTTCTATTTCAGGGTCAAGCCAGAGAGGACCTGAGTAGGTCTTGGAGAGAGAGCCAAGTAAAAAGAGTAAGGTAAGGGCTCAGCTTCTGCTGTGCTTTAGAACAAGTGAGAAAACACTGCACTTAGAAATCATTAACAAGTGGCTGTTTACCCTTTAATCACCATTTGACTATTAAATACATGGGGTTTCTGCACAAAGTTCTAATTAATCACTACTACTAATGTAAAATTAAAAACATTTATAATTTTTAAAATCTTGTTTTTCTGGATTTGTGTTTTGTTTTCTTGATTATAATTGCCTTGCCAATCAGATACATGGCCAAAACCAATGGAGGAGAGAGTATAAGTAAAGAAGCAGCAAACAAATCTTCACAGCACAAACTGCCTGCACCAGAAGACAACAACAAAAAAAAATAAAAAAAAATGAGAGCATTACGAGAACTGACTACAATCAATGTCAAGATTTAATCTGGTGTTTCGATGATCAAAACCAATTTGTAAAAAAATTACCCATAATTAAAGGGCCAAATTCCCAAAAGAATGTTTTCATTTTATCCCCTTGGAAACAAGCAGTGTTCAGATCTATCCTCTACGGTAATAATCTCCCATCAAATGAATAGCAGAATGACATTTCAGTAGGCTTCACAGCATGAAAACAGGTAAGGACACACGAACAGGGATGAAATAGCATAAGATATTTAGCTTATCTATTACAGTTAAACAGCACTGTTATTTTAGAACACGTTCTCTATAAATTCAGCACTCTTAACTTTCTGTGAGTGGGTATTTAAATTTTCAAGAAAAGGCACCGTCAGCTGAGTTGTTATACACACAATGGAATGAAGAAAAACATATTTCTATCAGATTTATTTTCTCGACTGAAAGAGTATATCAATAACAATATACTAGGAGCTAGCTTAAATCCAAAGGAAGGATCCTACTTGATTTAAGACTAGGTCAGTCTCTCCACATCTATTACAAGCAGACTGTAAATCACTGTTTTTCACACAAGTTTTTCTCTTGCCAGAAATTTCTCTCTACCAAGCTTCCTTTAAGGAAGCAGAGAAATAAACCTATTACAAACATATTAAGTTGCGCTGTTGTAAATACCTAAGAGAAACTAGTACAGGCACACATCCGCTGCAGGAAGAGGAAGAGGACAAGCAGTCACTAAGTACTAAGCTTCTCCCCTCCTAGGTTGCCAGTTCCAGTGAGACCCAAGATCAAGAGCTGCTACCAAGCGTGATAGCTGCTTCACAGCCCATTTGCAGCCCCAGTCAGTTTTCACTAGGCAAGCAGCCACAGCACAGAAGCACTACTAACAGATTTACTTGGCAAGATCTGGATCTGAGTTTGGCCAGAAACAAGAGGCTTAAATCCTTAGGGCTTCTTCCCACACTGCTGTGAGCTTTGTCCCTGGCTCCTGCCAGCAGCCCCACAGCACCCAGAGAGACCTAGGAGAGCTGCAGCTGAAAAGAGTTGTCTTGTTCCCCCAGACAGGTCAGAGTTAGGACAGCACCCAGCCACTCTCAACCCTGTGTTTCAGCTACAAGCACACTGCTTTGCAGCCATGAATATGGGCACAGGAAAAAATCTTTTCCTTCCTACATCCTGGCAGCACACCAAAAATCAATACCAGTTGCCTAAGTAAAATCTCAGCCTGACAGGGCCTCCCTGCTGGCTACGCAGCAATACTAATGGTCTTGTAGTGGTCTTTAGACAACACAGGGATGTCAATATAATTTTGTTCCACTTTTCTTGCTTGCCAGGTCCCATATGCAACCAATTCATAACCTTGGTTACTCATACCTTTGCACAAATGGACCGACTCTCCACCTACACATTTAGCTGTCCCTTTCCTCACTCCAGTGCTTCTCTGATCACTGTGACAGCCTTTGCAGTATGTCCCTCCAAATCTGCTTTGCCTTTAATATTTCACTAAAATGCCAATGAAAACTGCTTTCACCTCCCAGGAGCACAAAATCTTCTTTTCTTCTTCAAGCGCAGTAGACAAAGCCTATTCCCATCAGACTAAACAAATAAGCAATGGAGTCAGAAAATCAGGGACGTATTGAAGACTTCTCAATCTGAACCTCAGAGTGTTTCAGAGATATTAGTTAACTCCTTAGGGAAAGTATTCTACCTTATTATTCTACTTTATAGGAAAAAGTTATATATGCATTTAGCCAAAGACCTAGAAAAATACAGCATGCACCTTTTGGTGAGCAACAACATAAACCATTCTAAAGCCTTATATGTAAAATATTTACATTTTCAAAGCAGGCAGCTGGCTCTAGAGAAACACAAACATATACAAACAGAAACACTGCCAAGCATAAACAGATTATGTATATAGATGGACGCTAAATGCATCTGCAAGGAAAGATGAGCACCTTTCAGTTGGCACAGTGGTCCTGTGCTCCAGGGGTGCCAGAGGTTTGGGAGCCAGTGTGCTGGGCACACAACTCATCAGCATGCTCCCTGTAGGACTTAGGCCTGCCAAGAAACAGCCAACTCCTGTAAAATCCCCTTTGTTAAAGTGGGTGAGCACGCGTGAGGAACCAAGAAGCAGGGTTTCAATCCTAAACCTCTGACTCACCTGTGCCACGCTGGCAGTGCCTGGGTTCAACTGCAGACCGAGGGAGGGCCCACCACCGCACGTCACCAGCCCCTCTCCACACAGCCACTGCTGGCCAACTGAGCACAACTGGAAGTGGTAACAAAGGTTGTGGTAAACAAAAGCATCACATTTGCATCACACCTTGGACAATCATTGCCTTCAGACAAAGAAAACCCCACAACATATTACAGGTCCTGAACACAGAATCCAGTGGGTCTGTCACTGCCAGCACTGCCAGGACATCCCCACGCTTCACTCTCCCTCCCTTTGTTTGAGACGTAAACACAAGCTTTCGAACAAAATACTTTCTTTGGTACAATAACAACAAATATCACAATACAGTTAGCACATATCTTCAAAATATTCAGGAATGCCCATGATTGTGTACATTACACCTAAGCTCCAGATGAAAGAAGGCTTTTAATTTTGCTAACAAAAACCATGGTGAACAAACTTCGGTCCACCTTACATACTTTCACAAAACATGAGGCACTCTGGCTTCCTGCTGCTTTTGACACCTCTAGAAGCTATCACATGCAACTTGGAAATCTGCCAGGTGCAGCAACCAGCCCCGCAGCAGGGCCCTGGGCTGAGCGGTTGGTGTAACAGGCACCTGGGACACCAGCAGAGCTTATGTGGAGGAAAGCAGTCAGACCTTTCAACTTCTGCCCAGGGTCATGGCTACCACGGAGGGGAGAGGAGTGGTAGGTTAGATGAGGAATAAGTTTCAGCAAGAGTCCAGCTTTGTTTTTTAAAAACACTACACAGTAAGCAAAGAAAGAACATGCTGTTGGATAATGCTTTCTTAGCCAAGATTATGCTCTAAACAACATCATCCCTTTCACTCAATCAAAACAGCTGTATTCCAACACAGAGAAACATGAATACACACTGCATGAACCAGCCCTCAAATGAGCCGTTTCCTCTGTCTGGGCTGACAATCAGAACTGCTCCTCAGTAATTCTCTTTGTAGTGCCACTATTTGAAACTCAATCACAAAGCTGTTCATCATCCTCCAAGCTGGTTAAAAGCAAGGACTTCCTTCTGTTGCTCACACATATGCATAAACAGTGCCAAGCGAGATGCTTAAAGGCATTTGAGATAGGCAAGGGACTCAAAGAAGATGAGGGACGCAGAAAACCCTCACCCTCTGAGGCAGGAGCCAAGAAGGAATTTTATTGCAACTGAAATGATAGAGGGAAACTCAATTCAGACTCAGTTGTTCAGTAAGTAATTACACAACTAAACTGCAAGGAAACTATAGGCTTTTATTTATAGATATTTTATTTTCTACATAGCTACTTTGTGTCAAAAAAAAAAAAAAAAAAAAAAGTTTAAATCAAACCAGTACACTCTTCAACAGCCAAGCAACAGAAAGTTACTTCTAAAGTTACTTCTTCTTCTCCTCCCTTCTAGTATTTCTAACACAAAAGGAAACAAAAAATAAAAAATCAGTTTATCTAACAGAATTCAAGATCATGAGCTAAACTGATCCAATTTCATTTCAGCTCAGTGAAACTATGGGAGTAGTCCTTTGAGTTGGAGGCAGGTCTAATAGTAGAAAACTCAAGCATGTATACCAAGAGTCACAGCTAAGCAAAGCAAGTTTTTACATAAACTAACAAGCAAAACTTTTAATAATCCTCAGTATGCAAGGGTTACATACAAAGCATGACCTTAAACGCATTCCCTGGAAACCTTTTTTAAATCTTTTTTAAAACATTTTTCTTAAATTATGTAGAATTGTTTAAACTTGACAATTAAGTTATCAGAGTGAACAACTTTGCTGGACATAACTTCAGTCACAGGACTATCTAGCAAATTATCACTGGGACTCGTGGACTCTGGAGTAATCAAGGCTAGACCATCTCATTCGCAAGATGAACCGATTGTCTCTCTAGAAAACTTATCTAACTGCTTTTTAATCAGGATTTCCAAGGAACTCACCTATATAAAAGTTAAGAAGAGTGAATCTATTTCCTCAGTCTTTTCCTATGCAATGAAGAATAGTTTGTCATTTCCTAAGTCAGTACAACCTCCTAACACAGTGGAACAGAGTTCGCCACACATTCTACTTAAAAATGCAGAATATTCTAGCCAACTTCCCACTACAAGAATTCCCTATGCCCTTTCTACTCAAAACCTTGTGACCCCTCACCTTTATATTGTTCTCAATTCAAAGTTCAGGAGCACAATTTTTGGTAGGCAACCATAAGTATATGCAAGACTGACAACGATTCATGACACTAAAGTTTGGGAGCAACGGGTTCAGCTCCCCAACCCCATTTCTTCAACCTTGTTTTTTCCCTTTTCCACTTCATGTCTCCACCCAGATCCCCAGCTATTCCATATGCTCAGATTCTTGACGCTCAGTGAATTCTTACGTGTGTCCCAAAATGACACCTTGACATTCAATTACTAGCCCACAGTGAATCGACACTTATGTGTATTTCAGAATTCATTCGAAAGGAATGTAGCTGCACATGATAAAAACCTGATGCAAGTCCAGATACATTTAATGCCCCTAAGATTTGGATAATGTATTCTGCATCTATTACTAACTATTGTTTTGGACCAAATGAGTTACAGGAGTAAATAAATACATTCTGATTATTGACATTGGTTTCAAGGAGATTACCCTGATTTCACCATGAAGTAAAAATCAGTCTGGCATAAAGTAAGCAGATTGAAAAGACTTGTATCACCTCAGTAAAAGCCATTTTTTTCTGTACTCCTTAAATTTGAATCACCCTGAATATTCATTCAAGAATTAATATATTGCTTGTAGACAGTGAGGATTTGGCCAAGGTACCCAGAAGTCTGCAGCTGCTGCTCATACACTGAGGCACAGTTTAAAAGTGTGGTTCAAATGATTTCCATAAACATGGCTGCTTAAAGAGCTTTATCGTCTTCTTTGTTTCCTACAAGGCATTTTTGACAATATATATGTTAACAATTTCAGAATACTATTGCTACATAAAGATATGGAGTTTAAAAAAGCATTTTAAGAAATCAAGGAAAGTGAAAATTAGCATGTAAACGTCTTATGTGAAATAGAAGCACAGAGAAAGATTAACACCTTGCAGGGAAGAAGTGGGA
Source organism: Netta rufina (assembly GCF_964035555.1). Lineage (NCBI taxonomy): Eukaryota > Metazoa > Chordata > Aves > Anseriformes > Anatidae > Netta > Netta rufina. Next base: position 27,130,266 of record NC_140131.1, on the reverse strand, counting down.
GGCAAATGCACTATAAAATATGAAAAGACATTCAAGAAGACAGCAAAAGGAGCTAGAAATATCAGGAAACATGAACAGAAGCCAGGAAAAAAAATGGGGCAGATGATAGTCTTTGAGGATTCTTATTGCATGGATGGAAATGATAGATATACACCACTCAAATGGAATTCAAGATTAAAATATATGTTTGTTTTGTTAGGATGCATCATCTTATTCTGCTACTTTACATTATTCATGGGGAGCATATCTTTCAATTTAAAGTCCCTGCTAATAATATTCATTGTGGGCCTCCTATCAAAACTGACCATAATGCTATTTATATACACAACTGCTTTTAAGCATGTCAGCATATAATTAAATCATTTTGACTTTTGTTTCCAGTACAAAGGTTATTTATCTTCAAATAAAACACTTCAAAGTGATTAGTAGACATCCCATCATATTAGTGCAGGACAATATGATTCAAAAAACTGTTTATTCCATTTAAGCTTGATATTATAAAATGCACTGAACTGAGAATTGTCACCAAGATTAATGCAAATGTTTCACATTTGGACAATTTTGAACCAACATCTTCCTCAGAGGAAATAACTAGGCCAAATCACTGGCAGGTAAAAGTTTTAAGAAATAATAATTAAAAAAAAAAAAAAAAAAAAAAAAAAGAACCTTAATTCACTACTTTGCTTACAAAAGTAAAATATTTGCAAAGATTGAGAACTGTTACTTCACAGGATAACAAAACAAGTATGATTCACACTGAAAACAGGGACATTTCTTAGTGAAAATAGCATTAAATTCTCACTGGGACAAATTTGCTCAAAACTTGTTATCTTGCCAAGGGCAAAAGTGTCACATTGAATTCATGTGGTAAGTGCTAGAATTGCAGCCTCTGCCAGAGTTGGGCAAATTCTCCTCAAAATCCTGTGTGCAAAACACTTAAACCATTTTTAGTACCTTTCACGGATCTATAGAAAAAAAATAAAAAAATACAATCTGCAAATATTCTGTGATAATGTGGCTAGCTTTGTCACTGGAAAAGCCCACTTTTGTGGAACACTTATGAATAGAAGTTGAAGAGCATTTTGGAGTGCTCCTAGTATTTTAACTTAGCATCAACATGTAAAGAACATGCTCTTCAAACTGTGCTGGTTTACAAAATAGGAATGCTGACAAAGTGCTTATACCATCCATTTGTGTTATAGGCTATTCTTCGGGAATCTGCTGTGTTTTGTTAGAAGCCTGGCTCCTAAAATTAAAAGTAATTGTGAAGCTCAGGCAGAATCATAGAATCAGAAGAAATCAAGTGTAGCCAAATATAGTACTGAACTCAGAACCACCCAAAGCACAAGCCTACCAGCACAGGAAAAAGTTTTTCCTTGCTGGATCAATGCATGCAGCAGGTATAGCAGAGCAGCACCAGCTGCCTCTCTCAGAGGCAACAATATGCAGTAATCCTAAACTGAAGGTTTTAAAAAAGAAAAACCCAGCTCCTCCACTACAGGAAATCAGAAATACAGGACAGACAATTGCAGCCCTGAGGGGTTTCATTGGTGAGAATGCAGATTTCAAGTTTGAAGCTTAAAACAACCTGAATATTGCGTGAAAAAGAAACAGAGTTTACATTAATTACAGTTCAGGAAGACAGGAAGAGGCACATCCCTCTTGCAAAGAGAAATTTAACCTTTTGCAGAGTCCATCTACCACTAGTACAAACTCCTTAGCCAGACACATGGTCTAAGCAAGGCCAAAAACCTCTAAAAGCCCAGTATTAAGCAGACAGAGGAGTCACGCATGCAGCTGCAAGCTCTGTGTTCCTAAGCATATTACTGAGGTGTCCTTGCTTAACATCTCAACATCTCTTACACAGCTTTCAACTGCTCCTGGTATAAGGCATGAGACAGAAATCTAGCAAAAGGGAATTTCCCTGGTTTAGTCATTTGTTTGTTTTGTTTTTAAACAACTCCTGCAATGGTGAAAGTCAGACTAATGCAAAGACACACATACACTATCTTCACAGTAAAATTAGTTTTCAAAATTTAGTACCCTTGATCTATAATAATAAACATTAATATTATGGTACTATTTCTTAGTATACTGTATTCTTAAATTATTTTAATTTTAGATTTATTTTTATCACCTTAGGAAAGCCTTTACTATTTATATTATGCCTTTATAATTCTTCACAAAGGAATTTTTATTTTACAGCATAATCATGTGTAGAAGGCTTTATTGTCTAGCGTGTTAATTTAGTTTTAAGCTATGGCAGATCCAACTACAATATCCTGAGTATGAAACTTCCAGTCTTCCAACTAAATAAGTTAGCAACTTCAATTCTCTGGTTTCAATCAAAACAGGAAGGAAGAACAACAACATTTTATTACAACTTGATCCCTGTCTTTTTTATTATTATTACTATTATTTCAAAATTATTCCATTGAAGAGACAGCACACTCAGACAGCTATGACTTTTAAGTTTTAAAAACAATCCAAATTGAAAAGCAAATGCAGATTTTTCTCTTAACTTTGCTCCATATACAAAGACTCATGCAATAAAAGCAGGATAAGATGTACTGAAGAAACAAGCAAAACAAAAAAAGTAGCCAACACCTATGAGAAAAATGGAAAATGAAACAAAGTTTTAGCTTCAAAAATGTTGCAGATGTATCTTGAATTCTCACTTGAATTCTGACAGAAGTAAATAAAGTGGAACTGTAGCTATCTATCTGGCCTACAACCAAGATGATGACATGAGCAGGATCAAACACCACATTTATCCCAGAAGCAGTTTGGATGTGGTTCTGGTGGGATCATGCTTAGAGCTTACCCTCAAGAAGACTGTGCATGCAAGTATGCAAGTGCCTCACATAAAGACACAAACAACGGCAAAGTAGAGATGTTAGAGATGTCTCGTAAGAACTAAAACAAAACAAAACAAAACAAAACAAAAAAAAAAACACTTCTGAACTTGACCTGATAATCTGTTTAGTTTATGTAGGCACCATAATCCTGGGTGAGGGATCACATGGAGAACTGCAGTCCCTGCCAGAACCTTGTCTCGACTGCCTATGAGGGAAATTATTCCTTTATTTTAACATTGTAAGGAAGACTCACATTTTGATTAGCAAGCACTGTCTTGCTCTTTTCCTGGCTGTTGGCCACCACTGAAGCTAAAGTCAGCCACTGCAGAAGTAGAAATAACATCATGCAACGAATCATAAAAGGTTATGTCCTAAGTTTTCCTATTAAAAGATACTTTACTATTTCAGGAGTGACTATGTGGTGCCTGACCACCAAAAAACAAACAAAACAAAAAAAACACAGTGAAATGGGAAGGAAAAAAAAAAAAAACAGTTCACTTTCTAGGGTATTTGGAAATACAGATTTTTGTTTTATTTGAACAAAGAACTTTATGTTCTCTGGATACATGGGTATCTGTGACTAAGAACTACAGAAAGGTTTGGGTTAGAAGAGACTTTCAAGTCAAACCCCATGCCAAGGGCTGGGACATCTCTAGATCAGGCTGCCCAAAAACCCATCCAACCTGGCCTATTACAGGGAATAACACAAACAAGTGATTCACCTTCTTGTCTTTTACTTCAGTCTTCTGAAAGTAAATAAATAGTTTTTACATTTCTTCTTTCCTCCATACTTAATCCATAATAATGTAAAGCCAGTGACAGAAGGGTGGGCTAGAACTACACAAAGCAACTCTTCTGCAGGATCTTGACAATGACAAGACTTAACACGTTAATGTTAGCTGCAGGAAATCTCCAAGGCAAGACTTAATGCCTCCCCGGTAACATTTGTACTATGTAAGGCGAAGCCATAATTTCAGATTTCTTCATTCATTTTTGTCACTTTTAGAAAAAATAAGGTCCTTTCTGCACTTCAAGGATATATATTTTCCTTTAATTAATTAACAGGTTATGGTTGATGATGATTTTTTTTCCTGATGGTCTTTTTATGCCTTTGGAATTTGAATTTCCCAAATTTATCTAGTTCTATCAGAACAAAAAGATGTGCATTTTTTTCCCCAAATTACAAATACATACTCACAAAATACATACTCACAAAAAGTTCACATTTCAAGAAAAGTCTTAAGTCATTAGTCCTAGGCTTCACTTTATATTTAACTCTGATGACCCAAAACAAACAAAAAAGCTATTTTAAGTTTTGAGTCTCCTTGTTCCATGCCCTTTAGATCTTCAACATGGCTTGAAAGTGCTTTCTTCCTTTTCTGTAAAGGCAATTACACTTTCATTAACCCAAGAAAAGAGGCTCCATTATACACAAATGCAAAATCACAAAAACATGTTTTGCATGTTGAACTTAGGCAGAAGCATCCTGCCAAACCCAGGTCTCTCAAACCACACACCATTTCATCAGGTACAGTCTGTCCTGACTGTTTGCATGTTTCTTCTAGAAGTCTGTAAGTATAACCTGGAATAGTTATGTACTTACAACAACACACAATCCATGTTTACCGCATTAACTACACTAAAGAGAACTTACAAAAACACTCAAGGTGGGAAAAAAAAAAAAAAAAAAAAAAAAAACACACACCCCTATATCAAAATTTTAGTTCCATTCTTTACATGAACACTGACTTGAATTCCATAAGTAAGTTAAGGAGTTTTCTAATTTCAGAGATTATAAAGTTCTTGTCAAATGATAATAACCACCAGTTAAAACAAAGCATTTCAGGAGCCCAGAATTATCCTGGTGAGAAAACAACTGAGATACAGTCACCTGAATTGCTGTTCTTTCATTTGAGTTCTATATTCACCAGCTCCTGTAGATTCCTAGTTTGTATCATTCTCATGATAGATCACAACTCCAAAATACACTGCAGCAAATCATGCAGTAGAGCAAAAACACAGACTGTTTCAGGAGATGTGGGATCACCTAGCCTGTCCTTGTAGACTACAAAAAAAAAAAAAAAAAAAAAAAAAAAAAGAAAGCATGGAAATAAGGGCAACAAGGTGTTTTGCTTAACAAGTTATTCTTTTCATTGAGATATTTTGACAGATGATTCTCAAAAATATTTATAGCCCAGCTTGAAGGAACCAATGTAGATATCATCTCATCAAAAAACAGTATTTTACTAGTAAGAGTTCACAAACTAGAACAATGGGATGGATAGGAGGAGAAAAGAAGGACTATTATCCCTACAGGTATTAGGAGTTACGAGACCCCTACAGGGATACACAGAGACAAGTGACATGCTATAAGGCATGAAAAGTATTTGACAGAGATAAGGACCAAGTCTTTAAGACTGGAGGGGGAGAACGGAGGGAGGGATAGTCACAAGAACATCCTTCTTTTCAAAATAACAGTATTTGGCATCATTTTATGATTTCCTACTTCCAGATGCATAGACAGACTTCAACAAGTTGAAAAATTAATTTTTGAGTAGACTTGCTGTATCAGCACATTTGATACCACACCAAGATCTGAATACACTCAGGTATTTGCAAAATGAGACACAGATAGTGCTTACAGACAAATACATATCATTGCATTATATTGCAGTGAGAAGCCTTGTGGTAATTTAGGTATGAAAGGAGGCCCAAAATCCACATATGGTAATAGAGAAAGGTATACATAGATAGCAGAACCTCAGAGGAAAAAAGAGGATATACACATAGGGGATTTTGTTGCTGTTTTCCTCCTTTAAAAATAAATAAAACCAAAAATCTCCCATTCCCCCCAGTCACCTTTTACAAGATCACTTACACATAGATAACTTTAGTCAATTAAGAAATCCCAGGCTGTTTGCCTGACATTCCCAACATCTCTGCTCTTCGCAGGTGCAGGTCTAACTCAAACCAGAGCCAATTTCAAGTTCCTTTCTAGTTTAACTCTACCAAGCAGCACAGCTGTGGCAATGGGCTCATTATGTATATTACCTACTGGTTTCACACTTGAATCCATTTTAAAGTCCTCCATGTGCCTCCCTATTAGCTTAATAATGAAGAGCATATCAAAGTGTATGTTGCTAGGTTGACTGAAAAATTCAAAGCACTCCCAGTGAGACAGAGCTGCTGAAACCATCAAATAACAGAGGTCACTGAATTCAGTTCTCATTGTGATGTTGTTAGTTATTATGTTCATGACCAAAACCTGAACTTCTGAAGCAGAAGAGGCTGAGTTTTTGTGTCTTTGGTGTTGGCAGATCTGCCATTGAATGTGAGAATCAAAAAGTTAATCCAGGCAATTAGTTGGCTGAACATCATATGCCTCAGCTGTTCTGTACTTCACCCTAAAATCTGATAAGCTCTTATCGTACATTAATTTAAACAACTTGCCTACGAGTAAGGGAGGGAAGTATCTAGTGATTAGAGCACAGTTCCTGGACTATTGTGGTTGTAGCTACAAAACAAAATTTCATTATAGTACGTGTTTGACATACAAAGAAACTCAATTTCATTAGCACCTGTAACAATAGCGGTTTAAAAAAAAGCAATCCAGACATCCATCAAAATTTGAAAAAAAAAAAAAAATGGAGTTCTTATCTGGAACAAAATTAATATTTCTATACCAAAGGGCAAACATGGCCATATGGATGCAGCAGTTTGTGACTAGTCTTTGCTGCTGCTTATCTTCAGTACTACTCTTATGCCCATTATCTAGATAATTCAGACATCAAGGCTTGATTTCCTGGTGTAGATCTGCCCTCACATTCTAGTTTCATTCATCTTGCAGCAAAGATACTGGCTTACAAGAAACAAAAGTAGCTCATACACTTGAGAACAGGAGAGCAGTGAGACAGCGCCAAGCAAAGGAGATTGGGTAGTCTAAATTATTTCAGCAAAATCTATTTATCTAAATGATCAAAGAACAGCTTATTATTTCATTGTTTATTGAATCTGGAAAATACAAAAAAAAAAAAAAAAAAAAAAAAAAACACAAATTCAGAATAGTATAATTGTATAAGTAGAATAGGAAGTACACAGCAGGACTTTTATTTTGTGAAAGGCCCAAGATGCCAAGATGAGCATGCCAAACTGAAAGAGGAACTGCTGAAAGATGTCACTTTAGAGAAGTAAGTGGTCAAAGAGATGCAATAAAGCTGTGGGAGTTTAGATAGGTTGTCAATGAAAGGTTTGGAAGCTGGGGTGGAACAGCCAGATCACTCCAGCATAATGGTTCCCTTGAGCTATTCTAACACAGATACACAACTGACACTAAAAAGAACCCAAGTGAAGTTGTGCAAAAATAAGCAACAAAACCAGGCTGCCTTTCTAGGCACCTCATGTTTTGTCATGCTGGTGGTGTCTATAAGAACTTATTGCTTAAGAGTCTGGAGTATATTCATCTTCTAGAAGATGAATACCTACTCAAATGGTCTTCCAGCTTCCATTCTCCCACCCACTTGTCTTGACTCAGCATCAGCCAAGTCTGTCCCCTTGGCATGGGAAAAGAAACTTAAGAAGTGAATCTCCTTGCTATGGTCGTCACTGCAAGAGACAGGTATGGCTCAAGATGAATAGTGATTTTGTTTTTAAAAGAAACAGTTGAGAGTCAATACAACAGCATTTGGCTAAAGAGTATCCTAATATAACAGAAATGCACAGATAATTCAGTACCTCATTTGAGAGAGCTTATATTGTCAAGTACTTTATTTATTTTTTTTCTCTTCCAGAAAATGAAATATCTTACTACCAACATCCTGAAAGTACAAACTGAAGGGTTATCTCTGGAACCATGCATGTGTTATTTTTGTTATTCATGAACTTTGCACCAATTTACTCAATCACATGTAGGTACCTTGTAAGTCACCATACAGTGTGCAGGCACAGAAAGAACTTTGTTTTAAGAGTCTTTAAGAGCTTGGATTTACTTAAAAAATAAAAATAAAAATAGTCTGCAGCAGCTCATCACAACCATTGAGCTGCATACAGATTAAGTTATTTGTGTAGAATATGGAAATGGTTGGCATCTATTTGTCATGGACACTCAGTCTCCAAAGTTTTGGGAAGAGAATAAAAAACAAGTAGAGAGAATTACAGATTGAAGTAAGCAAGCCACTGACATGGAGCAATAGAAGAAATGCACAGCGTAATTTTAATATGGTTTCAGGAAACATATCGCCCAAGGAAAATAGTGTATCTCAGAAATTGCCACAGGACTCTCATCTCTCACTTATGCAATTAGCATAGATTGGTGAGAGTAAGAAAAAAAAAAAGACACTGATAAACATACTTCATCTCTTTTAGATGTAGAGCTTAGGGATATGGTTTAGTGGAGGGCTGTTAGCGTTAGGTTGGAGGTTGGACTCGATGACCTTGAGGTCTCTTCCAACCTAGAAAATTCTGTGATTCTGTGATTCTGTGATAAGAATTGTGGCATCTATCTCCCAGCTGTAACATCATCGCACTTAGGAATTCTTGAAGAACAGGAATGCCTCAGCTTCTTTTGGGCAAAATAAAGTTGGCAATGAGCTGAAAGATTTTGATGTATAACATAAAGTAGTGGGGAAACTTTTGAGATGAAATTTATTTTCACCACAGCTGATGACCTCTTTCTTCTCATTACTTGCTACACACAGAGCTCTGTTCTTATCAGGTCTTCCTCAAAGTAGTAGATACAAGAAGGAACTGACAAGAATTCTTTGCAAATACATAAAAACTATTTCCAAGATGAAACAGTCAGCTCAGAGAAGTGACTGCCAATTACACCTTCTTTTGTTTAGAATTTTAAAATACTTGGCTGTGGAAAGATTTACTGAAGTGCACTCAAAAGAGTCAGAACTTGGAAGTGGACAAAGTAGTAATTAAAACTATTCTATGCCTTGTTCCATCCACCTAATCTATTCCTGCATTTTAGTTGATGGTGGTGGTGGTTCCAGCCACCTGAACTGTTGATTGTCTCCAGAATCCATGCACAACCCAAGCCATCAACAAAAAGGGATGAACAGATGTCATATTTGCTGATACAATAACCTGGGGGAAAATATTAACAGTAGCATAAATATTGTGCCAAAGGGTGAATTTCAGTGACAGGCAGTATTTGCCACGTAGAGGCAAAGGGGCAAAGAGAAGAAAGATTTATCATAGTTTATGACCTTGAATTTTGGATCTTATAACAATAGCAGGATCCCATTTCTACATCATATAATATCAGCTGTAAACATACAAATGTGAAAACTTTTGTGGATAAGAGAAAAATCAAGACCAATACATGTAACACAAAATTCTAAAGGATATGAATATATTCTTAAGTACATACACAAGTTCCAATCATGTTATTCAATGAGTGGTTAGCAGATTCATGTTTTCATTTCTTATATAGTAAAAATATAAATTGCATCATCTCCTTAAAAACAGCAATGTTTAGTGCTCAATCCCCATAGTCATGAGGAGGCCTGTAAATATTTTTATATACTTTAATAGCATCTGATTATAATTTTGTGCTAATTGCTTTAATCAGCCCAACTTGAAGTGTTATAGTATTTTTCCATAATTAAGCAATACCACATGACAAGCAGTGCTTTTTAGAGCTATTATAGTACTTTCTAATGCTATAATAAACAAAGATCATGCATCTTAATTATAACCAATAAAAATTCCACACACATTTAATTATATGCTACAGTGAAATTCCCATAACTTAAAAAAAAATAAGCTCTGTCATGATTATTAAGATGTTGCTAATATGAGCTCACACTAATGGGCTGTGCCCACTATTAATGTCATTGCAAATAGTTTACATCAGGAATCTGTATCTCCAATTTAAATGTTAATGGACTGAGTCTTTTTCATTTATAGCGCAAGAAAAGAATAAAGCCACTCAAGTCAAAGAGGTTATGTAAAACTGCTAGCTAGACTATTACTGGCTCAATCTCTAAGCCTGCAGTATGGAACATATTAAATTCTCACATATTTTACCCCTATGTCCTGTTAATGAAAAAGAAAACAAAAACTGATACCACAGGTACATTCTGCATTGGAACTGGATGTGACAAAGTTAAAGATCTTTCATGAATTAGGCTGATAAAAGATCACTGGTGTCTTCTGTAAATCATGGGCTAACTTTAGGGAAAAAATAAAAATAAAACAAATGTTCCAGGTTAGCAAGCAAAATATGGCCAGATCCTAACAAGGTAATGCTATACTACTACCCATCTCTACTGCAGTTCTCAAAGCAATAGCTCTTTCTCTGAGGAGAACAGTGACATACAAGCAACATTCAGTCTGGAGATCATTAGTGGATACCTCCACTGACATAATGCTGAAAAGTCCAAACAGATAAGACTTTTTTTTTTTTTTGGCTTTTAAAAGATGAGTTGAAATTTATTAAATAATGCTATTACTAAAGTCTGTTATCCCCTCTGTGTTTATGAGGCAATACCTAACCAAATAAATTCCTTGAAGTCCTTCTGTTTACAAAGTAATGTGTCTACTCCACATTTTTTCAGACAAATCAGAGTATTCTTTCACATTTGGTAATATACCTAGATGAGGTCACAGCATCAAATCGGATGACAAAAATAAACATATATGAATAAACATATTTAAGAAAACTGTAAAAATTATTTCAGACATATAACCAATTGCAATATCTAAATATTCTCCCAGTTCACAAAACCTGAAAGATTCCTAAAGCCACAATACAGAACAGCTTATAACAAAACCATGATGTGACTAACATGTGACTAACATGAAAATACAAAGACTTTCAGCCCATCCCCACCCTAGTACTGTCATACACCGATTTATGACCACTGTTACAAAGACATACCTCGGATACAAGGCCTCAGCTTCCAAGAAGATCCTGCAGTCTTAATCAGGATTTAGACCATGACTATGCAAGATATATGTAGTTCTTCCCACACTGCCCTTTCATAATTTCATTCCTCCTCTAATTGTCTCTTTATTTCTTACTACCTGCTTTGGTACAAGTCTTCTGTATTAAGTGGCAAATAACAGGCATCCATTAGGCTTACTGATGTGCTGTCCTGCACAAATCCTTGTACTGTGAATCCTTTACTTGCCACAAAGAAATTACATAATATTGTCTTCACTTTTTTTTCCCCCATTGCCCTTTTTCCTCACTTAACTCCTGCCCTATATTTCTTTCCAACCAATTAGTTTTTAACACAAATTTTTGCAGTATCAGTTTATTAGAACTGCAAGAGCTTAGAAGAATCCATATGAAATTCACTATTCTTTTATTTAAGACTGAAGACTATTCTTTTATTTAAGACTCCTCAAGACTAAAGAAAGCATTATTAAAGTCCCAGGAGAAATACCTAAGTCCCATAGAGCAAAGTGAATAGCAAAGTTCTGGACTTGAATTTCTATGATGCAAAAGGAGACACAGTCAATACCTCTCCTGTTTGGGTTACATGTTTAAACAGCCCAATTGGAAGCTACAATAATTTAGTGACTTGTCTGCTGATCAGTGTTAGTGCCCCAAGAAGTTTGCAGTGTATTAAAGAAGATCCTAGACTACTACTTTCTGGGCCACTTCTTAGAGTGGACCCTGTTCTCATGGTTGACTCTTTTCAAACTCTCAGCAAAAAACCCGGTATGATCCCTTGTGTGACCATCCTACTGTGTTATGCATCAAAGTGGGACAGTTCTAAGCAGAAAAGATGTAACGAATTCTACTACACTTGGTTACGCCTGTGAAATTGTAATATTTACGACTTTTCCCTGACTGCAGAAGCTTTAATTTATGATCCCCATATACGATCTCTTTCTTAGAAGCTACTTCGAGTTTTCCAGGTCATTTTGAAAGGCAAGGCTGGCCTTTGCGGTTTTTCTCTCTTTACATTTCATAACAGTAAACATTGAGTTTCCTACAAAAAGGTACCAGGAAAGGAATATTAAGGTGCAGGACAGCCAAGCGCTTGATATCTTTATTTTAACTGGCAAGATTAAAATAAATAAATAAAATCTGAAGGTTCTGCAAGTCCCTGAAACAACTAGCAAAGCATAGTTGCCCGAAGATTAATGGATTCCTTTCTAATCCCCTTTATAACAGACGGACCACCGTGGACTATCAGTGATCCATGAACCACAGCTGGCCCATCTCATTGTAGACAATCAGGGATTAATACTGTCAAATTGCCAGTCTCCTAAGAGACTGGGACTTACTACAAAAGAATGAGCTTTCACCATGATATTATTTGTGTTACTACTTTGATCTCAAGGTTTTCTGGAAAAAGAGCTTTTTCCACTTTACCACATTCAACCACTGTTATATTATTGTTTATACTCTAAGTATACATGTAGCAAAGTAGATTTGGTGATACAGCTTTACCACTCTGAGAAAAAAATAGATTAACAACAGGTGTTAAATGCATTCACAGGACACTGGACACAAAGAATCCAAGGAACATTACCAGAGATCAGAAAATATTAGTAAAGAAATTTAACTTTAATCTCTATGTTCCCACTCTTCCTACAGTGGCTGAGCACATCACCCTCCATTTAAGAAATTCAACACAGAAACCCTCTGAATTTAAGATGAGCTCATATCAGACACCTCTAGGTTGGCATACAGAGTTTTTGGAGGGCCTCCTAAGCAGTTCACAAGTTCCTGTTCTTAGACAAGAACCTGTTGGGGGGGAGGGGGGAAGGGAGGAGTAAAACACAGCTTCCACTTCCTCACTGCCTTCTTAATAACGACATTGCCCCCAGCATGATCAATCACCTTAACGCTCCTGCTCCAAGGTAATCTCTCTCTGCTATTCCCAGTACCCAGCCCCAGACACAAGAGGACACCCAAAATCTACTTGCAGTAAATCAAGATTTGAAAAATCATCCATTGGGATAAGAGCACCAAAAGAAAAAATAGGACATAATTGAATATATGGCATTTCTGGAACACATTACTGGTTTAAGAACAGATTAAAATTTGATAACAGTCCAAGACAGGTCTTCCTTCTTATTTTAAATACTTACTGTGCATTACACTTGTTATTTAAGTTTCTTACCAGTGTCAGTGAGGGAATTGTCAATCAGATGCTGAGTTAAATGTTCTCAATTGCTGAAGAAAAAGGAAATACCTTTATGCATTTTGGGGAAGGGATATTATTCAAACCTACTCCAGAATGACAGTTACAGACCTAGCTTTGGAAACCAGCTTATTAGAAACCTAGCTTGCCCAGGTTCAAACAGCACATTTTGACTGCTAAGAACTGTTTAAATCACACATCTGTTAGTCCTACCCTGGAAATTCTTTGGCATAGCTTTCCACAGCTACCTTTGTTTTATCTACGAGGGAGCTTCAGGAGACATAGCTCCTCTCCCATTCTTTTCCATATGGTCTAAAGATTTGCAACAGCACCTTCTGACCCAGGGAGTGTTCTTTTTTACTGGTGTAATAAAGCTTATTTCCTAAAAATCCTAGATTTTATTATTTAGCTAAGCCATTAACAACAGTTTTCAATTCACATCAGTAAGAAATACTTTTTATGTTCTCCAGAATTTGCATTGTTTTTGTATAATACCATAAATTACTTTTATAGCACCATAAATAAAAAATAGGAATCGTATCCACTAAGTAATTCATCACATTTCCAGATTTTCATTAGACCACAACATTGGTCCAAACTTTCCAGCTGCATTTTAACAGGAGCATTACATGACGACTTGCTGCAAATTTTTGATTCTTTGGACATCTGTGTGGAATGTACTTCCAAGTCCAATGCAATTTCAATGCTTTCTGAAAGTTATGGTTTGCTTATAAGCATCTAGTTAGATACTAACCACAAACATTTCAAAATTAGTAGAATTATTAGTAAAGTCTATTCAGGTAATTTATTCCTACTGAGGCCAAGAGAATTCAACACGCCCCCTGCTGACACAACGAACACCAAAACGTTATCAACCAGTATCTTAAACTTTAGCAAGCAGTACATTTACAGATCACTTGGTAGCCATGACTTTTAGATGACTTTTTTTGCAGCATTCCTCTTTTCCTGATCTCAAAACTTCAGCCTCTGGTGAGAAAGAGACCAGCCTTACTCTACATTCCCTTTTCATCATTCAGCAGATCATGGCTAACACGCTTCCAGGCTTCCACAAGGCCTGTTTTTGTGCCACTTACTCATACAAGCAGTAACACTTTTCAGTATGAATGCCAGAGCCAGGAATACATAAAAGGAGACAGCTAAAAAGGGAAAGTTGAATAGAAGCTACTATGATAGTATTTTAATATGACCTAGAAACCAGGAATTGAAACAGTTGCTGACAGCGAGAACTCAGGATCTTGCAGTTGGAGGTTTCATAATTGGCTCTGTGCACCGGGCCAAGAGTGACTGGTTATTTTGTAGGATAGAAGTGGTTACAATAAATTCTTGAAGATAGGAATAGTTGGAAACACAACCAAAGAAGCATTTTAGTAATCTCTCAGCCAAGATTTTTTTTTTTTTAAATATATTTTTCATAGCCAGAAAATATTTCAACAATCCATTAGAATCCAGCTATGAGAGCTTATTTCATAATGAGAAAGAACAAGTACAGGGTATTTGAACATATTTTATCATTTTTAACTGTACATAAAATATAGCTGGGCTCATTCAAATGGGTTAGAATAGCCTCTCTGTTTTCTGATGTCTTTTCAACAGTTAGGGTATCACGGAATCAGACAAGCAAAGCAAGATTCAAGGCCAATAACTTGAAATTTTAGAAGAGATGCAATATAAATAAAATTGGTCATTCAATTTTTTTCAATTTTTAATTTTGTTTTTCCCTTTATCTAGAAAATATGAAGGTTTAGAAGTATTTTAAAGGTAATGTATTTGAAGTTTTTAATAGTTAGAACCAAGGCTTTATTTTCCAGTCATCTAAAAAGAACTTAGAACACTGAAGTGTCCAAAGCTTGATAAATGTAGTGACTGCAATAACAATGAAGCTATTCAGTTAATTTGCCATGTCTAAAAACACTGATATCCCATATTCTGTGAGAGGGAGGGAAAGAAAGGAAAAAAAAAAAAAAATCTGTCCCACTAATTTACCTTAAACAGCTCTCACAGCAACACAGGGAGGAGGTAAGCATAGATAAGCACCTTTTGATGCCTTCTCCCTGCCCAATATCAGCTAGTAGGACTTCACCAGCAGGCACTCCAGAAACACAGTGGCTTCATATTCTAAGTTTGATTTCAAAGACCAGTTCTGTTTCAAATGCAATTTAAGATGGCCGGTTGAAAAAGTGTTTGAGTATGCCAAAGTTCAGAGAAAGAACAGTAAACTTACTGCTAATAGCTCAGCACAGTATGTTGGATAAGGGAGTGATTTTATAACACAGAAGTTTTGGATTGGATTTATTTTTTGTCAGAAGTAAAGACTATCAAATGCAGTTTCAACACGCTGAGGAGAGCAAACACAGGCAATGTTTAGCTATCAGGACTAAATTCTTGATAGATCTATAGAGACCTCTGGAAATCTGAAAAATTAATACATTGAATGAGTGGCATTCAGCTGTCTGACAATGTATTTAGTGAAAAGATTTTGATCTGCGGAATTCGCTAAGTTATTAACCACCTAAGCAGTTTTTTTATAATTAGTCCATCAAAACACTTCATGAAGGCAACAAATAAACTTGAAGTCCACCCTTGTTTTAGGTAGAAATTTCATTGCAAGTGTCTGAGACCATCTCTAAAACATACATATATACCATGTGTCTGTAATGTATTGTATATCCACTGTCTTCTACTAATAGAATCTGCACAATTGTAGTGACAGCTGAGTGGATTGTTCTTTTGGTTATTAAGAGAGTTTTCATTTCAGCAGCTTGTAAGTTGATCATTTCCTGGATAAGCCATCTTTTGAGTTCAAGAGTCTATTTTCAGTCTACTAGCATCTTTCGTTGTATTACTTTACTTTGGAATTATTAAAAATAATAATAATAATCAAAAATGAAAAACAAGAAACAAAAAAGCCAGTAGCACAAGACGCTTACTTCTTACTTGGTTTTGCCTCCCAATCAATCACCCACTAGTCGAAGAACTAGGGTCAGTTGATTTCTATCACTATGGAAGAGTTCAATTTCATAGTACTAAAACTCACCACTTCACAGCAACGGTTTTGATGACACACCAGGGTAAAGCCTGTATAATATAAAGCAGAGGATACCAGGAATGAATACTCTTCCGAGGTCAAGGGAATTGAATTGCATAGAAAAATAAGACCTCAAAAGCAGCATAATAAAGGTATTCAAGATGATGGAAGTGCTCAATAAAATAGAGCTTTAGATATTTTTACACCGGTGAAATCAAAAATTTAAAGGATCACTTACCACTCAAAAAAGCAGGAATAGCAAAACATGAGGAGAACTATTAAGCTAGGTAGTTAAAATATAATGCATTATTTGTTTCAGTTATTTTCACAAGAAATAAGCATAAACAGTGCAAATATCTAGAGAAAGACTCCAGAAGATGACTTCCTGAATGGCTCAGACAGCCAATATTACAGTTCCTCGAGGTAGAATTTTATGTGTTTAAAAAAAAAAAAAAAATGGTACTAAAGCTTCACTGAAGTCACTACAGCTACAGAGATCCATCAGGGGGGATATGGCCCTCCTCTAGCAACAGGGTTGTGCCACCACCAGACTGCACATTGCTTTGGAATGCTTAAATCTGTTATCTTTTCTGGTATCACAATTGTTGCTTATCACTTTAATAAATGGAGTTTTGTGTTGTAGAAAGGGCTGAGAAAGATCTGATGCTAAGACACAATGAGACAGAGAGAGGCAAATGTAGAGAGCTCCATTTTCAAGAGAGTACCCTTTCAAGGCATTTTCCCTCAGGGCCACTGTAACAGAATGCTGTATTTAAATCAGCGGGTCATGCACCAGAAGATGGTTTAACTGCTAATTAACACTAGATGATATACTGAAAATTTCATGCTAATTAATTCTCTGTAGATTTAAGTGCCCTTCCTTCTATGTCGTTTTCAATGAACATATTAACATGAGGAATAGAATGGCATTAATTACTAATTCATATGACAAACATGTGAAGCTATATTAAACAGTTGATGGAGGTTAACTAAAAAGGAATACGTGGGTCAAAGTTGTCAACTACAGGCCATGGTATCATAAAGATACCACACATTAAAAACAAGAGGGTATATATTACCCATTCAATCATCCTGTCAGTTTGATGTTGTTCTCTTTATATTAGATTTTCTTGCAAGATGATCATTATTCAGAAAATAGGATTCAGCTGTTCAGAATACAATAGTGAAAACCCCTAAAAATGAGAGCAAGTAAATTGAAAGGAAAATGGCAGTGATTGCAGTTTTGATAAATTAACTGCTAACTATCCATACATCAAAACAGTCTGAAAATAGCAAAGAAACTGGGTAGGCACAAGTTTCAGCGGTAGCTAAAGAATCAATATCCTAAATACCAATCCTGCACCATTTCCCCTTTAGAAAAAAAGAAGCATTTTAACTCACATACATCATCACCTAGAGCTACTGGTTTAGTACGTCCTAATTTTGAGGTCTGAAACTAACTCAGTTAAAGTGAAATCCAGTCACTAGAAACAAAGATCATGAGAATAAATGCCAGACAATGCTTATGATCCTAAAGGACCTCAAGCTCCAAGTAACAACCACAGGTCAGCCCAATTTGGCATTTCAAAAAGCATACAGTAGAAGTGGTTACAACGCTAAAGTTACATTTTGTATTTCACATAAGAATACACCTACTTGCATGGTGATTTCTGTAGTTTACAAAGTTGTGATTGTCCCATCCAGTACTTTTCAATGAAGGTATTGTTAAATTATCATGAGAGAAACGTTACCTGTCAAGGCCTGTACAGTTTATGCTCCTTGTTTGTATAACTATGTGTACTCTCACACACACACTTTTAAATAATTTTATAAGAGGGATTACTGAAGTCTCCTGAAAAGCCAGATTTCAACTTTGATTTTGATGTCAGAGCTATTATAGTCTTATTACTGTAGACCATATTAGACTGCCAGAAGGGACAAGGAGTTTTACCAGAAAACTGACCATAGCTTTCACAAATGACACCCAAAATGGGATGTAAGATAGTTCACAGATAACAATGCTAGAGCAACAGGAAGATCTTGATTGTGTCAGCTGTCTCTAATACCTTTCACATTTAGCAAGAAAACCCTTTAGTTTTTCTATGCCTCCAATAACATTACTTCTACAAACATGGTCATTACCTCAGCCATGAGAAGACATAGCTATTCTTTGCTTCAGTAAACAGTATTTGCACCACCACTGACAGTTTCCTACTGCAAGCCAAGTGAATCCCCCAATTTGACTTTGGTGTATTTTTATTTTTTTTTTTAATATTCAGTTGATCCCTCAAAGTTCTGTTACCTATTTATTTATGATGCCCAAGCGTTATGTTATTTAGTCTCCTAATTAAAATTCTAAATATTTAATAATCATTTAAGTTGACAGAATAGCTTTCAAAGCATTTATGAGAAGGGTCTTCTAGAAAAATGTCCTTTCTTTGATTCAGTACTGTCAGTTGTGTATATAAATAGTGTCTTTTTCAATTAAAAAAAAAAAAAAAAAAAAAAAAAAGGAAAAGAAAAATCTTCTCTTCAGCAAACAATGTCTTTGAATTAAGAAAGACCACAAAGAAGACTAGCATGCAAATCATTTAAAAGTCAAAATCATACCTCCAACATATGTATTTTTCTATTGGAATTGAGAATTTCTGCTTAATACAGTAATAAAATCATTTGGGACACTTCTACATTAGAAATTATGTTCATCTGTAGCTAAGAGCTATAGGAAAGAACAGTGTTAAGGGATTCTTGTTTATTTTTAATAGCATAGTAAATTACAGAATCAGAGAATTTGGAGCAGGAATGCTAGTAAACAAGCTTTCTCCCTTGGACAGCTAAGGTTAAACACTTATTTTCTCACTGTCTCCGTGGAAAACAGTTGTTTCCTCATTTAGTCACCCTACAGAATTCACACTAGTAAATGCTACTTGCCCATACATTCAGATGTTTCATTATCCAAAATGATGTCCTATCTTTCATGAGAGATGGGGATACAGGCACACCCCTTTAAATACACCCTTTCTGTCTGGCAAAGAGCAAGTCTGAAAAACTTACAATCGATTCAAAATACAGATTTAGTTATTTAACTCAGCAATGCTACATAGATAGGAGGCGGTTCTGAAGGGCAGAGGGGTCCAGGAAGGCTGGGCGCTCTTCAAGAGGGAAATCTTAATGGCGCAGGAAAGTTCTGTCCCCACGTGCCCAAAGACGAACTGGGGAGAAGAAGACCAGCTTGGCTCAACAGAGAATTGTGGCTTGATCTTAGGAGAAAAAAGAGGGTTTATAATCTTTGGAAAAGTGGGCAGGCACCTAGGGAGGACTTTAAGGATGTAGCGAGACTGTGCAGGGACAAAATTAGGAAGGCCAAAGCTCATCTGGAGCTCAATCTGGCTACTGCTGTTAAAGATAACAAAAAACGTTTCTATAAATACATCAGCACAAAAAGGAGGACTAAGGAGAATCTCCATCCTTTACTGGATGCGGGGGGAAACTTAGTTACAAGAGATGAGGAAAAGGCGGAGGTGCTCAATGCCTTCTTTGCCTCAGTCTTTAGCGGCAATACCGGTTGTTCTCTGGATACCCAGTACCCTGAGCTGGTGGAAGGGGATGGGGAGCAGGATGTGGCCCTCAGTATCCATGAAGAACTGGTTGGTGACCTGGTACGGCACTTGGATGTGCACAAGTTGATGGGGCCGGATGGGATCCACCCAAGGGTACTGAGAGAACTGGCAGAGGAGCTGGCCAAGCCACTGTCCATCATTTATCAGCAGTCCTGGCGATCGGGGGAAGTCCCAGTTGACTGGCGGCTAGCAAATGTGACGCCCATCTACAAGAAGGGCCGGAGGGCAGACCTGGGAAACTACAGGCCTGTCAGTTTGACCTCAGTGCCAGGGAAGCTCATGGAGCAGATTATCTTGAGAGTCATCACGCAGCACTTGCAGGGCAAGCAGGCGATCAGGCCCACTCAGCATGGGTTTATGAAAGGCAGATCCTGCTTGACGAACCTGATCTCCTTCTATGACAAAGTGACGCGCTGGGTGGATGAGGGAAAGGCTGTGGATGTGGTCTACCTTGACTTCAGCAAGGCTTTTGACACCGTTTCCCACAGCATTCTCCTCAAGAAACTGGCTGCTCGTGGCTTGGACTGGCGCACGCTTCATTGGGTTAGAAACTGGCTGGATAGCCGGGCCCAAAGAGTTGTGGTGAATGGAGCCAAGTCCAGTTGGAGGCCAGTCACTAGTGGCGTTCCCCAGGGCTCGGTGCTGGGGCCGGTCCTCTTTAATATCTTCATCGATGATCTGGACGAGGGCATCGAGTGCACCCTCAGTAAGTTTGCAGATGACACCAAGTTAGGTGCGTGTGTCCATCTGCTTGAGGGTAGGAAAGCTCTGCAGGAGGATCTGGATAGGCTGCACCGATGGGCTGAGGTCAACTGCATGAAGTTCAACAAGGCCAAGTGCCGGGTCCTGCACCTGGGGCGCAATAACCCCAAGCAGAGCTACAGGCTGGGAGAGGAATGGTTGGAGAGCTGCCAGGCAGAGAAGAACCTGGGAGTGATGGTGGATAGTCGGCTGAATATGAGCCAGCAGTGTGCTCAGGTGGCCAAGAAGGCCAACGGCATCCTGGCTTGTATCAGGAACAGTGTGCCCAGCAGGGCTAGGGAGGTGATCGTCCCCCTGTACTCAGCTCTGGTGAGGCCGCACCTTGAGTACTGTGTTCAGTTTTGAGCCCCTCACTACAAGAAGGACATCGAGGTGCTTGAGCGGGTGCAGAGAAGGGCGACGAAGCTGGTGAGGGGCCTGGAGAACAAGTCCTACGAGGAGCGGCTGAGGGAGCTGGGCTTGTTCAGCCTGGAGAAGAGGAGGCTCAGGGGCGACCTTATCGCTCTCTATAGGTACCTCAAGGGAGGCTGTAGCGAGGTGGGGGTTGGTCTGTTCTCCCACATGCCTGGTGACAGGACGAGGGGGAATGGGCTTAAGTTGAGCCAGGAGAGTTTTAGGTTAGATGTTAGGAAGAACTTCTTTACTGAAAGGGTTGTGAGGCATTGGAACAGGCTGCCCAGGGAAGTGGTGGAGTCACCATCTCTGGAAGTCTTCAAAAGACGTTTAGATGTAGAGCTTAGGGATATGGTTTAGTGGGGACTGCTAGAGTTAGGTCAGAGGTTGGACTCGATGATCTTGAGGTCTCTTCCAACCTAGAAATTCTGTGATTCTGTGATAGATACTACATAGAAGCTTGAAAAACAATACATACAGAATTTTCAACCTTGCTAGGGAAAATGGCACACCACATGCTAAAAAGAGCTTAAAGCAAGTCCAAAGGAAGCAGAAGTGAGAAGACTTTAAGATGTCTTCTTCAAGCATGTCATCTTCAATCAATGATCAAAGTAAACATCCAAAATTGAAAAGAAAAAGAAAAAAGTTTTCCCAGAGACATCAGTACATTCCCACTAAATCCAGTACTAGTTAGCCCTTACAGCCAGAAAAAGAACACCAGACAGTCCAGTAAGATACTGAATGCATGGAAGATGAGAGAGGAAATGGGTGGAATGGAAAGCAGGAGAGAATTCAGATTCAGCTGAACCCAATTTGGACTGACCATTCACCTCCAATTGAGTTCTAACTGCTGTACCTGGACTCACTTAAGAAGTGTTTATTTCCTTAATTAAATTTTACATTTTCTGTCTAAGGTATCTGTAGCAAAAGGGAAGGTACTACACATTGAAGGTAGTATCTAGCTGTCCATAAGCCCCTGCAGTCAGAAGAATAACATTTGTAGAGATGGCTTATCTTGGCAGAGTAGACCTGCCTAAGGTATTGACAGACTTTGAACAAAGTGTTTAAGTTTGTAATGATAACTCCTGGGCCAGTAGGTGAGTTCCTGGGTAGATTTAGTCAGCAAGTTTTTTAACATAGTTATGTAATGACAGACAGGTGGCACTTGCTATTAGCAGAACATTACTATAATTCACAGGCAGTTACATGCCTCACTTGTTTGTCTCAAATGCATTTAGTCTCCTGCAGGTGAGTTACAGGTTATGTTTGTTAAAGACTGACAATGTTCTTAGAATGGATAAGTGAAATATATTGTCTCCAGGTGTACCTTCTACATGCCTCCCCTTCCTTCATCACACCTTTCTCCCTTGGGGGCCCCATGCAAGAGACTCAAGCTCTACTCAAACACTTTCATGTGAACTCTATGTTCGCAGATGCAAAATGGATTTCAGCTCAGCTTCCTCACTCCCACTGCAGCCTCCATCACCTCTGCTGCTACTGTCACAGGTATTGCCTATCCACTCAGCAAATATAAGACAGAGAGAACAGCATAAACAGATGAGGCTTGCAGACTGACTTCCTCATTACTAGTGTGCATTTTACTAATGAGGAGACAACAACAGGACATCCTAAATGCCCTTCCCACAGGTGCTAAGCAGAGAAGCTCAGTCACCGGTACAATCCTTAGGCTTTTCTAACAGGTTGTGCCATTTTTCAGGCTTGAGTAACTCTGGTAGGATCTATGTTTTCTTGAACATAGTTTTGTTTTTGAAAAGTACCTACTGAAATACTTAAGGGGAATTTGTGTTTTGTTCTCTGATGTTGTTTGCGTTTTGTGTTTGCTTTTTTAAAAGCGATAGAAATAATTTATCTCAGTGAGGCACATTTAAACACAAACGAGCCCATTTATAATCCAAAATTAAGGAAGTCAAAAGGTATTAATTCTGTTACAGATTTTTCATACATCTTGTATGAATGCATGTTTGCCACTTCAAAACAAAAACAATGGGGTTTCAGTTTTTTAGGAAATGTTTCATTATGGGATGAAGGGAGAAATTCAGCACCCACACTGAATACAAGGATGCAAGTTATGGATAGATTCAGAAAAATGTAATACTTTGTAACTGATTGCACAGGGGAACCACCTTAGCCCATTTTGGCCTCAACTCTTCTGCTGGAGAGGAGGACCACAGGACCATCATACGTTATCTTTTTCAAATAGACAGCTTCTGAAATAGAACATGCAGGACTTCTCAGTATCTTCTCATCATTTTGCATGCAATTAGGCAGTCATGAGCTACATGTGCTTTTGAAGGCTCCCAGCATTTACATTTAACATGCACTGAGTTTGCTTAGATTGGTGTAAAATGCAAGATACAGCCTCACACTTCTTAAACTTGAACTCTTCACAGCATCAGAGATCTCACAAACGCACACAAATCAACATCTACAAGCATCTTTTGTACCACTTAAGGAGTAGGGGGTTAGCCTTGAATAGGTAACACTACTCCAGTAGGTTTTTGCATGCAAATTCATCTGTATGCGATCTAATCTTGATCTTCTCTTCACCCTAATCTTTTTTTTTTCCCCTCCTTCAAGTAATGCAGTCTTTGAGAACACATCTATATGGAAATTAGTTCTGAAGATTGTTGTAATAAATACCTGCCAAGTATATAATACTAGTAGAATTTACATTTCTTAAATATGAAGAATAGGATTAAGATATGGAAAATTAAAAACTATTTCATATCTTACACTTTTACACTGCTAAGCAGAGTACCAGTATGGTTTTTTTTATTTAATAAAAAAATATCATCCAAACTTCAAATAAGCAAGATGGTTCAGCCACAGCACACCACGATTAATATGTCCACCTTTCTAACAATACTGTTCACTACAAAACAAGCACCCAGGGAAGCTAAGCCTCCATGAGACATTTGTGCATGTCTTTTTATTTAAACATGCATTTTACATAGATCGTTTCTCAAGTACTTACCATTATCTTCTTAGACCAAATTAAACAAGCGCTCAAGTTTCTGTCAGTGCCTTAGTCCATCAACACTACATGAGGTTATAATAGTTGTTCAGATCATGGAAATTCATTGAGAAGTTCTATACTTGAGACATTTAATAGTAAAAGGAATTAATAAATTTCTGGACTTGATAACTAACAAAAAAGGCTGTATTTAGATATTTGTATATGTTGTCTAAAACATGCAAGTACATATTGACTACTTAGATCTTGAAAGCTGAAGTTACTCAGTCTAGTCTGACCCGGGTAATGTTATTATATAAAATGAAGTCCAAACAGCTCAATTAGAGTTACAATCAGTGGCTTCATTTTGCCAAAATCAAAGCCAACAACGAAGACAGTGTGTATTCAAATCAAGGAACATGAATTTCCTAACAAAATCAGGTAACTTTATGTTTCTGTCTGAACTTTAATGCATAGGAAAAACATTTAAACACCCCCATAAGCAGCACCTCGGGGTGCAATTGTGTTTGAGGGCAGGTAGCACCAATGTGGCCAGGGCTTCTGCACCTATCCTTCTACCACAGTCACTTTGCAACACATGGGCTTGCTCTGCTTCCCTGAGAACTGGGGTGCCCAGACCCCCTTCCAGCCCATGCTTGTAGTCCCACTGCTTCCCAGGCTACACCAAGGTGGGGGGCAAACTAAACACTCCAGCTTTCCTTTCCAGGAAGGAAAAGGCTTTTCCAAAATGCACTACTCCTCTGAATTACCTCCTGCAAATAGTAATAGCTAGATTTTCCCTCTCTGATCTCCTTCCTGCTTTTTCTCTGGTCCCTGCTGTTGTGGGCAGCTGATCTCCAGCCCACAGGTGGGGCCCATGCTGCCATAGGCACCGCATGGGGCAGGGTTTGCTCTGCTGCCTTTCCAATGTCATTCTGGGAGCTTGGGGAAGCAGACAGGGCCTTGTGACTCCTCAACTCTTAGAAAATCAAAAAATTATAGAAAAATCAAAGCTATCGATGTAACACGGGGTGAAGCTTTTTTGCTCTTTAACTGAGCAGACCTCTCAGTGTGAGCAGCAGGAATTTTGCTCACCTGAGGGCTAAAGAATTTGGCTTGGAATATATAAAACTTAAGGTGCCTTATGAAAAAAGGTATTTATGAATTTACTAATTTATAGTGCCAAATTAGAAAGCTCTTATTCACTAGCAATTATTTCAGGCTATTTGACTTCTTTTCCTTTCATTTTTGCCCTGGAGTGTGAAGACATTTTCCAGTGAAGGCTAGCATGGAAAGAAGCACTATAATCTCACTGGTCTCTATTTTTGCATGAAAACCAAGAGCATGGCTATCAATAAACTGTTAATGCGAGCCAAATTTCCAGGCAGCCCACCACAGCCACCCCCCTGCAGTGGTTTCTCTGGGCACAGCCACACCCTGGCAGAAGCTGGCTCCCCTGTACAGTGTTTGATCTCATCTGTTGAGTTTCCCTCCATCTCTACTATAGCTTCTTAAACTTTGATTCCTGCAGGAATCAAATTTAATCTGTTTCAGTATATTTTATGCTCCACTGATTTATTCAAAGCTGAATAAAAGCATTGCAGTACTTACGTTTTCTATTTTATTTTTGGAACTGTATTATTAGTAGCCCCATTCAGTAACTAGAATAACTCGAGTCAAGCAGATTAAAAACCCAAGCTACACCTGTGGTATTCAGCTTGCACTTTAATCTTATCCACTACATTAAAAAAGGTCTGGATAAAAATGAGACAGATTAACCTATCACTCGTCTTACAGAAGTGTCTTTATGGTAAAAGAAGATCCAGTTCTACAGCAAGTCTGGTAAATTTTGCCCTTCTTTTGCTGGAAAATATCACCCCTGTACCAAAGTATTCCATTTCACTGTACAAAATGAAAAAGCCATTTTGAGCTCTACATGCAAAAATGTATCTTTAATACATACCCAAAAGAAACGAAAAAAAACTGTATATCTTACATTTCATTGATACCAGAAGGAAAATGGAAATGCTTTTTTCTCATTGTTTAATTTGTGTTCTCTAACATATAGAATTATTATTCAATACTCCTTTTTCAGTGAGATTCCTCCACTTCTATTTCTAGTCCCACTCTGCTGTTCCCTAAGTTTTCTGGTTTTAATATAAAATAAAACTGAATAAAGGATAAAGATGAAAGTAATAAATAATATATATAAGAACAGCCTTAATATAACATGCATATTTGTATACATACATATATGAGATGATCAGCTAGTAAATATTTTATTTTGCTTTGTATAGGGTAGAATATATCTAGATGAGCTCAGACAGATTGAACAATAAAATGAACCTGACAAAATGGGTTTTAAGTCAGGAAACAGAACAGTAAAGCAATTTCCTGAGTTATTTAAATGCTTTCATTGGAGAAATGTCATTACATACTTGAATTACACTGGAATATAATTATATAAACACCACAAATAACAATGTTTTACCAAGAAAAACAGAAGTTTAGAGAGGAGAATTATTTCCTGCCATTTTTCTTCATTTTAAGAAATGTTCTGCTTGTTATAAGAAATAAATCAAAAGAAAGGTTTCAAATTTACTTTACTAGTCCATGTCCTTAACACTTACGCACATACTTATCTTTAAGTATATGATATGTAAATAGCTCCTCCCCCCAGGTTTAAGATGGGCTTATGCAGCCCATATGCAAAAGTCTTCCCCTTGATCTACTTTGGTGACCTTGATCAGAATTTCAGCTCCAAAATTTAGTATCACCGAGGATGTTTATGAACAGACTGTTCATGAGCAATTAATTTTAATCTTTTCATAGGTAAAGCCAGAGGACTTCTTCTTAGCTTTGGTGTTATATACGTTAACAAATCTTCACAAATATCTCCTCAGTGTGTCTAACTGAAGTGAAAGACTGCAGAACAATATTGTCCAAAATCAGACAGGATATTGAATGATCTGAGAAATTTGTGTTTACTTCAGGAAGTTGAAGTTCAGCAAATTTCAACAGCCTCAGATGGTCAGATGAGAAAAGAATTGTAAAACGTGCACAGCTGAATTTCAATATCACTTAGAAATTCTCTATTAAATTTGTTATAGTAGAGCAAAAACTTGCACGTTAGTTAGCATCCATCTAACCCCATTGATTTTAGGGATCCCCACAAAAAGATGGAGTGGGATTAGAGCCTTTTCCAGCCCCAAAATTTGCATCAAAATTTAAAAGCCAGCAGTGATTTTATCTAATTGCTTTCTCATCAGCCCAAACAACCCCAATTCATACCATACACACATTATAAGCCAATGCCACTTTCCTTCAAATAGCAACAGCTCTATTGCTCTAGCAGGACATTAAGCCATACTCTGTCATATTGCAAATTTAAAAGGAGGCCTGTATGAACATAATTTCAGTTTAAAAACCTGTACTTCTTCATGAATTGTTCCATAAAACAGTATGTTATGACCAAACAACTCACCTCCTCAAAGCAATTTCTGTCTTAAGCTTAGCTTTCAGGGAAGATTAATTCCAAGTAAAAGATGAGGAACCTTCTCCCCAAAAACATACAGCACCAAACTGAAGAATATCCATGCCTCCTCTTCCCACTTCCATAGTCCTTACTAGTAACATTTATATCCAGAAAGTGAGTTGGAGATAAGAAAGACTAAATCTCAGTGTATTCCTTTTTACACGAGCCCCCGCTACAAATTCCCACATAAATCAGTCATTCAGGCTTCTTTCCCCCCCACAGCAGCAAACATTATTTCCTACAGTGTTCATCTGAATCTACAACTAGCCAACAGGTCTAAGAATTCACATTCTCAACTTCCTCTGTGCATCAGTTTCCCCATTTACAAAAAAAGAAATAATAGTAATGCCCATCTATTTTAAATGGATATTATCTTTCAACTATGTTTGAATAATTATTCTGTTTTACCAAATGACTGTTTTAAGTAGACCGCTCATTAAAGCTAGTTCAAAAGAATACAGCTAGCAAAATGCACTGGATAATTTATTTGTATTATTATAAGAATTAACTTTTAACCTGTAATATTCAGACTAACAGACAACAGCTATACAAAATAAAATATTTTAAATATTTATGAAGTTTTTATCCAAAATTTTTCAGTCTAACATTTTTAAATTATCAACTGTGTTTTACGGAAGTGGTCTTGTTTTATTCATTAGTTCAAATTTACTTATCAGCAAAATAATAGTGCTTTTTCAAAATGAGCCTAAGTTGAAAATTCTACCTATTAGGAATTATTTATTGTTTCCTAAATATATTTTCTTACACTTACAAGATCTGTCAGTGCCACGGTACCATGACCCATAGTTCTGTGTCTTATGTTCCAACCTCTGTCTGAAGCTGATGTTTATCTTGCATCTGAGACTCTTGTTTATACAATTCTAGAAGCTGACAGTGACAATCCACACATTAAATATCATACCAGCTTTATGGATCTGTTTTTCGAAAATAACGTAGGAAAAAAAAAAAAAGTGTAGGTTTGCGCTTCATTTTTTTTTTTAAAGTCATTTATTCGCAAAAGTTATCTTGAGTATTTAAAATGCAGTTAATCTAGCAAAAGTCTTCGAAAGCTTTATTCCTCCTTATACAGAGATGAAACACTGACATTCAAAGAAATGAAAAGAAAGTCAAGTTAGACTACCATAATCCCTCAGGATAGAGAGAATTTCTGTTGAAGATAAATAAATCAAATACAAGGGGAAGTGAGGTGAAGTATAATGCCATTTAGGGAAAAAAAATTAAGGCAATAATATTATTTTCCAAGCATTGGCATATACAAGCATTGGCCATCAACAGAAATATCTTTTCCTTCGTAGTACATTTATTTATATCCCAGTACAAAAGTTATGCATGCATAGCATAGAACAGAAAAAATGTGTTTCTATTATGAAGAGAATCTATATTTACTATTGTAAAGGATTCAGATTGTGCCTATTTTAAAATACATACTGTCCTTAAATAAACCAGTCCACTCGATCATTAAACATTAAATCAGTTAAAGACAGAATTTTTGGAAATTCAAAATGTGGAGATGAGTTAAGCTGAGTTGTGCAGCAGCAACAACACTTGTTGCTGGAGCACATCCCATCTGCAATCTGACTCACATAAGAGACAATGTGCTCGTGTAGGGTCCCTGCGCACTCTGTAAAAAAGATGTTCGATTGACCAGCTTGCAGGAGGTCAACTCAAACTATACAGAAGGACTCAGAAGAAAAATTTACACACCAGATGTGCTTTTTAATTGTTATTAATTCCCTATTTGTCCCTGACTGACTCTCAAGAAGTATCCTGTCAGAAGGGTGAGGACCCAGCATACAAAAACAATCAAATATTCCAGGCATAGAAGACAAAATTTAAAGAAATCATAGAAGTACAAAGAAACTAAAGTAATTTTTGTGTTTGAGCATACAGGAGTATGGATATTTGGATTCAAAAGAAAAATCTTTCTTCTTCCTAAACCGTCTGTTAAAGTAACATAACATGTTTCCATAGTAATAGGATTGGAAGGTACACAATTCTTTGACAGTGGAGACTGTCTTCAGTAAATGGCAGAGGAACACTCTATGAGGTTACTATTTAAATCGGTTAATAACAGTGTTTTTAATTTCTAATTCTCACATGGCCCTGATTTAATAGAGTCCATCCATAAGTTCTCCAAAGGTTTTAATGCTAACTACATGGAGGCAACTGCAAGTGGAACTACGTGACGGCCAAAGGGGAGATGGGGAAAGCCAAGAAAAGACAGGAAAAATGTGGAGAAAAATCATGTTGTACTCAATTTGTTTAACTTGCAAAGGCCACAACTCACATCCTTGAGCACTGCAGGGTTGGTTATAGATGACCATACTCAACTTTCCAGTTTTTGTTCAAACTGAAGTCAAGGCTGTAAACATCCGGGTTTTCTGAGGATTTTCTGCAGGAGAAAAGGAGAAGAAAGCTAAAGTCACTCGAGCAGCATGTCTACATATGGCTCCATAAATATATTTCAGCCACTTAGAGAAAGCTTCTCCTAATCTTCTGCTATTCTTGTATATGCACACCCCACTGACCTTCCAGGTATAAACTAGTTTCATTTAGTTGTTTGGTCTAGCAACATTTAGGGCTATAACGTTATTTCTTTTCTGTAGAGGGAACAAGCTCAGAGATACCAGTGCCTTGTATTTCAGACTTCACAAACATCATTTCCTTGAGCTGGAAGAGGTCACTGCTGGAGTCTGATGCTTCTGCTCATGCACTAACAAGGGTGCAACAGTTCTAAATCCTCTTTAAAAATAAACTTTTTAAATTCAATTCCTAGGCTAAAATTACTAGTTGATACTAAATTTCATGTTTCAAGAGTAGTTTCTGTCACATCTGCCAGTTGAGAGTAACTCAATGTGACAATTTCAAATACCTGCTTTTCTAAAGATGGTCTTACATTGCAGTTGTCTTTCCTCCTCTTAGCTGCAAAGTTCCTTCTGACTTTCTCTATCTCTACTTGTTTCTGTCTCCAGAATTACTCTTTTACTGTTCAGCTGCCTCTTGTTGTGTTTATCCATCCCCAAGGAAAGAGTTAAAGGAGAAAAGAGGAAAACATCTACAATTAAATTGCTCTTTAACTTGTCCCTGCCCCTTGGCAACTGCAGGTTGTAATTCAGCTGTTTACTACGCTCCCTCATCACTTTAGAAAGAATAAATAATGTAGGGTCTTGCATTCATATTTGCAGTAGAAAAGGAATGCTGGGAGTTACAAATTGCTGCTGAGAAGATAACCACATTCAAGGGGCTAAAGATTAGAAAGACAAATCTCTCAAAGAGGTCTCTAAGAAACACTTTAAAGAAGAAAAAGAAAAAAAAAAAAAAAAAAAAAAACTTTTAAGTCTGTAATGGCTTGAAGAAACTCTTATTACCAATATGGTAGGCTTAGAAGAGACATGTGTGTCTGTCTATAGGCATAAGTAGAAAACAAACTTATCTTTCACAACAGTAAGAAGAGATTCAGGGCATACCTATAAGGAATTTTTCTCCAGTAAACATCTTGCATAATTTAACTATCAGCTTGTGACCTACTTATGTAGGACTGTTTTTGTTATCCTGACTTTTATTAGTTCAAGGTTGTGTGAGTCAGAAGTAAGCACTTGCCCGTTAGTGTACTTTGCATGTCTTATTCTCTGGACAATCAAATGAAAGCAAAGCATCTCAGCAAACAAAGTTGAAAGCACAACCGTCTTCAGGTCTCGTGACTCAGAATTCTGGTGGTGAGCTCTGCAGTCACAGACTTTCAGACTGGCTGAGGTGGGAAGGCACCCCTAGAGATTACCTAGTTCAACCCTGTTCTCAGAGCAGGGTCAGCTAAAGCAGGTTGCTCAGAGCCATGTTCAGTTAGGTTTTGAATATCTCCAAGGATGGGGACTTCACAACCTCTCTGGGAAATCTGTTCCTCTGTTTCATCATCCTGACAATAAAGTTTTTTCCCTATGTTTAAAAGGGATTTCCCCTTTTTTCAGTTTGTGCCTTTTGCCTCTTGTCCTGTTGTCACCGGTCATTACTGAAAAGAGCCTGGCTCCATCTTTTTTACATCCTCCCTTCAGTATTTATAAACACCGATAAGACACCCCTGGAGCCTTCTCTTCTCCGGGGTACACGATGTCGGTTGTTTCAGCCTCTCCTCATGACAGACACTCCAGTCTCTTGGTGGCACTTCTCTAGACTCAATCCAGTAAGTCCATATGCCTCTTGTCCTGTGGAGCCCAGAATGGGACACAACCAGACATGTTTCACCAGTTGAGAAATGGAGAGTAGGAACACTTCCCTCAGCCTGCTGGCAATGCTTTTGTTCACCAGGGCTCCTAAGTCGTTCACTGCAGAGCTGCTGTCCCACTGGTTGGACCTCAGCACGTACTGCCACATAGGATTACTCCTCCCCAGGTGCAGCACTTTGCATTTCCATTTGTTGAACATCTTGAGATTTCTGTCACCCATTTCTCTCAAGGTCTCTCTGAAAAACAGCACAACCACCTGGTGTATCCAGCACTCCTCCCAGTCTTGCTTCATCTGTAAAGCTGCTGAGGACACAATCTGTCCCATCGTTCAGGACATTAAAGAAGATGTTAATCAATATTGGACCCCCAAGGCCAGTGTTACCAGTAAAGACTGAGGCCAAGAAGGCAGAGTAGGCTCTGCCTCTGAAGGGCAAAGGACAGGAAAACTGCCTTTGGTAGGGGA
This sequence comes from Netta rufina, assembly GCF_964035555.1. NCBI lineage: Eukaryota > Metazoa > Chordata > Aves > Anseriformes > Anatidae > Netta > Netta rufina. Next base: position 27,098,265 of record NC_140131.1, on the reverse strand, counting down.
AGAATTTGACTTAAAAGTGAAAGCTTTTTTTGGCATGTTCAAATAACTCTTCAAGTCTGGAAAGTTCTCTCTACTAATGTGTTTAAACGGCATCGATATGAAATCCCTTCCTATGTTCAGAGAAAGCAAGATGTCTATTATAGACAAAGGATAGATCAGAATGATTTCTCCAGCTCTAGTGCAGAGTCAGAATATGTGAGGGGGGTCCCTCCACAACTCACTGATTGAAGCGTTGTTGTGTTTTTTTTTTTAAATAAATTTACACGTATGATATGTGTAAATTTTGTATTGCAAAAAAACATAAAAAGTTAGAGGAATATTTTCCTGTATCATAACTGGAAAAAAAAAAAGGTAATTAAAGAGTAACTAGAACCATTTGCACCCCACATAAACTGATGCTTGATCAGGTGTGGACAAAAAGTGAAAAGGAAAAAAAAAGAAAACTCCTATCAATGAGCTTGGACAGTGAAAACTAAATCAAGTAAATAATGACAAATACACAAGATTAAATAAATAAATAAATCTCTAAATCCCATACGATGTTATTACAAACAAAATTGAAACAATGAAGCCCAAAATAAATGCAGCTTGGTTTCCTGTGGATTTGTATCGTGATTTAAGCTCTGATTTGAGCTTTTTCTCTGGTATGGGAATTTATAACCTCTCTCACAAAACATGAGCTCTCTACTGTTTTTTCATCAGTCAAAATGCTTTTGGGGTCCTATTTTTACAATGCTACTAAGAACTCAATTATCTTTGTACTTCTGCCCTTCTGTCAAATTTGGTTGACATCGGCCAGTGGGTTCAAAAGTTATTAGTTGAGACATTTAGACAGACACTGAGACCAAATAAATGCAGAAATATTATTGCCATAAATAAATCAGATTAAAAAGATTTTTACAATAATCTTTTACCTTTTTATGTTCAATTTCATGCATAGGAAAATCTGTGACACCTACATCCTTATAATATGGAAATCCTAAGGAACAAGTCAGACTGCTGTTAAGGACTTTTTTAGAGAAAAAACTATATATATTTCATAGCAGCTAAAATTGTTTTGGCAATAGTACTCTGATCCCTGTAAATCTTTATGAAATAACACAAAATGCCAGTCATGCAAATGAAAATCAGCTTCTCACTAAAATAAACAGGATGTGAAAGTATCAGGCTGAGCTCACAAGTTCAAATAAAAAATACAGGGATCACTCCAGTAGTATCTAAAGCGATCTCCACTTTCAAGACACTAGTAATCTGTCTGATTCACTGTATCTTATTTTTTCTACCTATTTAGGTCAGATAGAATGTCTAATTTTGGATTAAATTTAGAAGTGCAGATAAACTACCATATTTTTATTCATCCTTCTACAATTTCTACATCTACATTACCTGGAAGCACTGTACCCAGATTTTACATTTTGCAAAATAAAGCACATGAAATAAGATTATTTCAATGAATTTTATGTGGGTTTTTTGTTTGTGTTTGTGTTTGAGTTTGTTGGGGGTTTTGGTTTGTTTTTCTTAATGCATGGTTAGTCTTTTATTAGAAAAATAGATTACCATGATTTTTTTTTAAATGATGCAAAGATTACTTCTGTAACACAGGCAATGTCTTTCCATATATTCATTTATGAGAAGAATCACAAATGAAAAGATTAACCTGACCACTGAGGACACATTTAACATAAGCCTACCTCAGGCTCATCATTACCCATATGGCATTGCTGACCTTGAAAAGCTTTCATGTTAACCAGAAAAGGTGGTACAGATCTGGGATACAGAACTCAACAAATGCATTGCCACCTAAACTATGTTCACCTCTTTGTGACACAATAATGATCACATTTCTGTTTTAAAACAACATTTTTTGCTTTGTTCTTAATCGTTAGTTTTTTCATTAGCCTTAACTGGAACAAACAAACAGAACATTTATATGAATTCCTGGAGTTCTGTGACGAGAACAGCTGAGATAAAAATATCACAGTACCTGACCTTTCTTGACAGTGAAAGTCAAAGACAGAAGGGCACTTTCCAGCGCCCATTTTTGAAGAGAAGTTAGTCTAGCAGAAACAGACTGCAAAAGGAGGCCCAACAAGAAGGGACGGTTTGAGTCCCATTGCAGCTGGGCAGGGAGGCAGCTTTTCAGCACGGGGCACCTACGCTGCCCATGGAGCCAAATCTATGTGGTGCAGGAGTTGGTCACTTAAGAAATCAGCACCCATAAGAGGGAAGCAGCCTTCTGACAGGAGAGCTGAAAACTCTTATAGCTGACTCTTTCACAAATTTCTGGGTACAGGTCAAAGTCTGAATTTTCATTAAGCTGCTTCAGCAAGAACTAAAGCATTCTTAACAGTAGGATAAATAAGTTTAGTAGGTTTCCCTAGTATCAAAGACAGAAGCTTGATGTTTTTGATTATTTTGTGGGTTAAAAGTGGTTTCAGTGCCATGACAGTGGGTAGCATTAAAAATCAGTCAATCAATAAATACAAATCTTACTGCAACATCCTTAAAAAATTTAAAATAAAATAAAATAAAATAAAATAAAATAAAATAAAATAAATAAAATAAAATAAAATAAAATAAATAAAATAAAATAAAATAAAATAAAAATAAAAATAAAATAAAATAAAATAAAATGTTCAGGATTAGGCTTCACTTGCATTGAAACATTGGATCATAAGGTATCCTCCACGGCTTGTGCTTCTGAAAGCCTGCCTTCAAGAGAACATAATCATTAACAAGATAAATAAGAAATGCAAAATAAAATAAATATAGATTGCACAGAATGACATTTTTAGTCCGATGAATAAGCAAACTCAGCAAATTCAAACATAACTTGTCAGTAGCTAACATTTCTTTGTGATCTTCACAGTTCATATTTCTTGTACAACAACAATCATAAGACATCTAAATTTCTTTATTTAAAGGACATTATTCATGTGCATTCATTTATAATAAGTTGCTTGAATTTATTTCACTCCCATTAAAATGGGAGGTATATTTTCAAAACAAAAGTAAGATTTATACTTTTTCCTTTGAAACTCTCCATTTAGCTGTGTCCATAACAGTATGGGATAGCTGAGATGAGATGCTGCAGTTAATCCTGCAATTCAAATAGTGAAAAGCAGAAACATTTGATAATTCTTTCTCCAACCTCACTGTGGCAACAAAAACAAAACAAATTCTCCTGGGAGATGGGGGAGGGCAGAAATGTTATCAGAAGTGATAACATTGAAGTGTTTTTTTTATATATATATTTATCAGTCTAGGCTGTGAAATACACACAAAAGACAGAAAAGGCAAAAATGGCAGCACATGTAGTAATCTCCCAGGGTACCTTTATCAGGGAGCTGCCTGAGCTAGGCTCTTCTCGGCTGCCTGTAGTTACCCTCAGTTCATGCTGGTCAGGTCTTTTACCAGGAGAGTTTTTCTTTCAGTATTTATGTAGTGCAGCAGGCAACTGTTTACCTCAGAGGCATAAAAGTAAATCCGGATGTGTTTGATCCATAGTGCCACAGTGGCTCTGTTGCCTATGGAAACAAAGGCTTCTTTTCAGGGAGTTCACACAAGAGGCCCTGTGATGCTAGAGAGAGCCATCAATTTCAGCCACTGTATTATTTGTAGGTATTTTGCTGATATGTATATATATACATATACACATACATACACACACGCACATAGATATCAAAATCTTACCACTGCAATATTCCTGTAGGATCAGATGATACAGTTCCAGAGTCCACGTTAATTATAAGTTACTTTATTTAAACCCCTTTTAAACAGATTAATATTTGAAATCTAATAAGTGTTCAAGCTATAACCATCTGTTTTGTTCCTCCACCTTTCACAGTGTAGGTTGTTACATGCTTTGTGGACAGCAGCTTGGCAAATCCATTTCATGCTTACTCACAATTTCGGCTTTTGAAGATGACCCTGAGCATGGAGTTTTGAGATGCCGCAAAGAAAGGGTAACATACCAGAAGCACCCTTCTTAAAGGTTTCCTTTGTAAATCTCTTATTTGTGAATATGTTGTAACTTCCTAAGTGCCATTCATGTATAGACCTCTGCACATTTTACAGATAATTGATCAAGTATGCTACATTTCAACGAATCTCAGTGCACAGCGTTTGTTATTTTGCTTCTCCCAGTGAGAGACTGAGATGGTACAGAAGGAATACAGTCAGATCCAGGACTCAATTATAAAATATATGATGTTTTACTCTAAGTACAATATAACATAGGGTAGATCTTCAGCTGCAGACTTCTGCAGTTCCAGTGTTGGAAAGAATATGGTTCAATACCTCCTCCCTCTTTAATGTCATCATTGAAGAATGTATTCATAAAACATATACTTTATGTGACTTTGCTTAAAGACCTCTTGTACAAATCTTCAGATTTCAATTTGAGAAGGTAAGTAGCAGCTAAGAGCTCCTGCTTTTACTTACAAATCATCAATTAGTATAACACATTTCTAACTTTTGCAGCGTGGCATATGCATACTTACATTACTAGATATATAAATGAATCAACAGTTCTTAACACTTTCACCTAAAATGAGAATCCTCGATTTTACATTTCTATGGAAGCATTACTTCATAAACAGTGCTAATGTTTTACACTAAACTAAAAGAAAACCATTTTAATTCATTTAAACCATATTATTCTCCATTAAGAACCTAGGGTCAAAGAAGCCTTGAAAATGTCATCTGTATAAATATTCATATACACATGAATGGAAAACTTCAGAAGCAGATCTGACAGTGGAGACAAAGAATAGCTTCTCCACTTTGCAGTGGATGACTAAGATCATTTGAATGATTTATTGATAAGCCAATGTACAGAAGAAGTACAAAGAGGACAGGCTGGACTTGTTACTAAAAAAAATGATTACAAGAACGCCTTGCTTATGAATTCAAAAAAAAAAAAAAAAAATGAGTACTATGGGAAGGCTTGTTTTGCTAAAAGCACCATATAATAAGAAAAAAAGATACTGATGATACAGCTAGTTAGTGATCTGAAATTTCCATGACCTTTTCCACTGTTTTTGTTGGGTGATTTTTACTTGCTTCTTTTGCATTTGCTTTCTTTAGAAAAGGAAGGATGCTGAAATTCAAACAAGATGTTCATGACCAAGCTTTCTATTGAGCCTGAATTACAACACTCTTTGGAACAATAAAGTTGCTGGTAAATTCAAGACAAACTTTAATGTCATAACTGGGTTGTAGGCAAATTATATGTCAATTCTGCCACCTTTCCTATATAAAGTAGTACTTACCTGAGTAATCCTATTGAAAATAGGGGGATGATGTGCACTAATTAATGCACGGGTGGCAGACTGGGAACAGAGAAAGCAAGACTTGTTAAACCCATTACTTCTTGGGGAAGGCCAGAGGGAACTTCTGGGCAGCAGCTACACTAATCTCCAGAAATACCAGCAATTTTAAATTGTAAAGGGATAAGCACTCCGGATGTTACGTGAATGGTCAAAAACTATCGATGATTAATGACAGCTGCTCAGGATGTCATAGAACCAGCTTCAAGGAATACATCCAAAACTTATACCCCAGTGCTTCTGAGACATTTTCAGGCTTTCTTCTTTCTACATCTGCAGCTACATCCATCTTTAGACCTGCTATGCAGCTAAGGTGCTGGTCAGTGTGCAATGCACAAAGACATACTGCTGTGAAGAAGAGTAAGCATAGCGTGGTGCTCAGTTTTTCTTACCTTGGTATAATTTGATATATCCTTTTTGCTTCATGACCTGACAAGGCCTGGGGTCAGCACCAGAATCTTCTTGATGTTCAGAGTTGCATATACTAGAAAAGAATGTTTCTTTAATCCTTTCCCCTTCTACATAAACAATAAAGCAAACCAAGTATTCATGCTGATTAACAGAAGGCAAGATTTAGGACTTCTAGCAGATATACTCAGCAAAGGAAGGAAGGAAATACCACCCTATTGTAAAATATAGCTCCTCAATTGCTAGTCTACTTAAATTAGTTTAGTATTTTTCTCACTATGTGGACAATAGAGAACAAAAATGTTGTTTTCTAAAGGGGCAAACTATGTGTTATAATTTACTGAAACAATCACATCTATTCTTAATGTTTTTATTCAAATTCTGTTCAGGATAACTGACAAAGCAGTAATTATATAACAAATGCACCATCCTAAAACATAAGAAATAAGAGACAACAATTATAAATAAAGGGTAAAAGTCAGATGACTGTGTTCAAACAGACAGAATAACTAAAATTCTGGATTGCAATCTTAAAAGATTTAGAATAAAGGAAGATTTTTAAAAGGAAGTCCAGCTTTAATTTCAAAAGATAATTAATTTTTTTTTATGTCGTGTTCTTTTTTTAATTTCAGCTTCTAACAAGAGGGGGTTGAACAACAGAAAAAATTCAGATGCAAAAGCAGACACATTTGACAAGTTTGGTAATACATGAAAAGAACTTAAAGTATTATATTCGGCTTAAAAGATTAAAAGATAGAAAAATAAAAGTGTTCTTCTTAATTAGGGAAGCCATATGCTCTATGAAATAAATCCTTGTAGTAGGATAGCTTGTAATTACAACCTTATTTTTAAACAGGCCCTGTTAATTCTGTTATATTCTGTATTTCTTATTTATTTACTAAAATATTAAGATGACAGAGTTGTTATGAAAAAACGCACTCCACAGTTGAAAGAATATCACAGAAATAATTTTGCTATCCCTCCTCCTATAAACAGGAGATAATAAATATGGCTTTACATGTTAAAGATTTTTTTTTCTCTACATTGAAAATTTAGAAAATAAGAAAATAATAATAAAAAAGAACTCCCTCACTAAGTTTGTCTTGCTAAGTGTCCTGCTAGTATGGATACAATAGTTAAGGGTATTCAGATGAAAATAAAGCAGGAGTATAACTTACACATTCTAAAACCAGAAGGCATGTAATTCAAATACCTGTTTCACCTTAGTGCGAGGACTCCTCTGATTTTTTTCTTTTCAGCTGGTAGTGGACCTTATTTTTTTTTTAGTAAACGAATTATATGAACTTTATATGAACTTTATATGAACATTATATGACTTTTTCTTTCAGAACTAATTTCTTTTCTGTAAAATTTCCCATGCTTCTCCTTTCTAAATGGGAATATCTTTAATGCAACTTTCACTCAGAGACTCCAAAAGATCACAGCCATCCATATTGCTTCTATTAGGAAAGATGGTAATGAGGTATTTTCACATAAAGAGCTATTTGTTTCATAGATATAGGTGTGTTTTTATAACTATATAATTTGAAAGTATAAATCACATATTTTTCAGGTGCCAGATTTCCAACACAACCAAGATCATTCAGCCTATATAAAAACATGAATCATCTCATACACGTTAGAAGCATAGTTCATTTCAAAACAAAACTTCTTGCTGAGAACAAACTGAAGGCAACATTTTGGCTGGGCTGTACTTTCAGTCCTGAGGGGCTCAGGTGCCCTTTCTAACTGTGCTAAGCACCTCATGGGTTATGATTTTAAGTTTCCATGGTCACTGGTGCTGGCACTTCCTTTATTCAATGCCACTAATCCTACAGGCATGCACACTGTGCAGCTCACTTCCCTTCAAGCATTAACATCAAGCAACTGAAACAGTTTTATGCCAGCGCTTCTGTTCTGATTGCTGAGCCAAAAGGACAGGAAATCATTATAGTCAAAACATTTCTAAGAAAGGTCACTTTAATACAAAATTACATCAATCACCTTGAAGAAAAAAAAATATATATTTCAATTGATGTCATTCATTCATGGACTAATATCAACTTGAGCTTGAAAAAGTTAGGCTGGTTCTGGAGAAAAATCATTAAAAATTAACCATGTCCTTCAAGAGAGATTTAAGTTCTGCATGAGAAGGTAACATTGTATGAGTTATTTCATATGATAATCCAAATGGTTTCTTGAAAACTTTTTTTCTGAAGACATTATTGTGAAAGTAGTTTTAATGTAAGAGAATCAGCTAGGGGAAGATGACTGTGAGTGAAGTATTCCTTATTCTTTACCCTGGTCTGGATATATTCACCATATAATCTAGGGCTTTACTTCACATGTGACATTATACGAGTCCAACAAGACAGAATTGTTATACCTCTAATTCGTAATACGTTCACATATTCAGGACTGTTAGACACACTAGAGGAGGTACCTAACTTTGTACAAAATTTCATGGGTGGGTTTTGACATGGCCACATTTTAAGGATGTCTTTTAGAATTGTAGACAGTTATATGTCTAAAACCTTTTTACTGGTAAAGGCTAACTGAATTTATATGTATAACTGAGGTCCCAGCTTTCTGCCACTAATACTCATGTATGACATCTAAAGTCAATAATTAAACTTCCAGTGACTTCAGTGGCACAGGACCATGCCCATATATCTTAATTCAGCCTATAAATCCACTTTTATATATGTCAGAGTACACAAATATGTGCTTAGATTTAAATATGCATTTAAATGGCAATGAAGCCATTGTGTTCAACAATTTGCTGAAAAAGGATGGGTGAATAATCTGGACAGTGATACTGTGGGATTGGATTCTACATGCACACAAAGTTTCTGGTTAAATGCAACAATATTTAATATTTTACGCACATGTAATTTACAGACATACAAAGACATGGACAAACAATATAATTGTACATAATTTTCAAAAAGAGTGTAGATCTACAATCTCAGCAGCTTCTCCCAATTTATCGCAACAAGGTCTATATTCTGCAACATTAAAAATTGTCTAGTATCTACAGGGTATTAGCTGGTGGGATTAGTCAACTTCACAAGTTTAATTCAAATGAAGGCTTATTCGAGGTTAAAGGATATCCTTACAAATTTGTATGTACACTGCCAGTAGAAAAAAAAATTATCTTCAGTTGTTTTAATTTTGGTCTATCTGTAGCATAACCATGTATGCATTTGTAAATTCAAGGTGTGTATTGAAGCTGCTTAATTTCAAATCAGCTAGAACACTGTGTTTTGAAATGTCTGGTACAGAACTGAATGTCATTTATCTGTTAATCTGCTTAGGAGAGACTACAAATGAAGGATCAGTGAAGGAGCAGAGAGATGCTCCAATGAGGAATGCGATGAAAATGGAGCTGAGAATGCCAAGAAAGAATTGAGAGTGAAAAAGAGAAGCATAGAGGGAGAATTAAGAATTCTCAGACTGTAACATTTAAGGGACAAGAAGTTTCCATAGGCCACCGACCTGTGGCATCATCACCTTTTGAGGGCTAGGATACTCGGGCAGTGATAACCGTGATAACCTGGCATAGCACTAGCTTCAGGAGAAGGTTCACTCAATAAAAATTTACTTGATCAAAACCATAGTTCAGAAGCTGTAATTTCCTAAGATACCACTTTGCAAGCTCTGCAAAACCCCACAATCTATCCTTTTGCATCCTCTTTTCAAGTGTGTATGATTTGATATGCATGAATAAACCAGGGATTTCTGTCCCTTTTAAAAACAACCAGTCCTTTCTAACTTGCAGCCCTCCCCAGAAGCAGTACCTGAGCCACTAAGCTCACGAACTCACAATGTGATTTCTGTGCTTGGGTTGTTCTGAAAGATATGGAGCTATCCTGAAGTGCTGCAAACATGCTATGGCTCCGTGGCCCTAGAGAAGGCATTGTCCTATAGCTCCAATGGTGGAATCTGAATTGCTCTCCATCTGGTTTTCTAAACCATGGTTTCTAAAGGTGACAGTAGTAATTAGTCCCAAATATTTTATATGCCATACAGAAACTTAAGAGAATATGTCCAGCAGGCAAGGGTTTTTTTTTAAAAAAAAGTCTCTGGCAACACTTTGATCAGAGAATGAATTGTCTGGAATACTGTGAGCCCTTTACTTATTAAAAATGAAACTGGGGTGTTGTATCAATGAAATATTTTATTGTGTTCTGTCAATGAGACATATGCTATTATATTATCAAGGTACAGATTCAGACTATAAAATCAGCTTTCCATTTCTCTTAATGAGAGACTGTCCCAAAAGTAAATTGCATTTTCACCACTGTATTCTTAATAAGAATAGGACATTTTGGTTCTTTTTGTTAAAGAGAAAGCTAATGTAGTATTTATTAAGTCTGTGCACTGAGCAGTTATGGAATGCCAAAATGCTACAAGATCTTTAGTCAAAAGGTAGAATGATAGTAAAAAGAAAAAAAAAAAAAAAAAAAAAAAAAAGAGAGAAAATGAAGTAATACTTCAGATAACAGAAAAAGAGAAGTGTCGTATAATTGTAATATTGGAAGAGGGGAAAGATAAAGATACAAAGAGACAACTAACGTTTTCAGAAATTAAGATGGGTTAAGATTTATTTTATTTTTATTTTTTTTTATTTTTTAAAGACATGCCTTTGAGACTTCAGCTATGTTTTCAGGAGATGAAAGAAACAAACTTGTAACTCTCCAAAGAGGCAGGGAATGTAGACACTGAAAAATCACCACAGCATTTAGAAAGAAATGGGATCTTATTTTATGACCATAGAACTATGGACTGTCTCTTTTATTATTTAAGGGGTCTTGCTTTTCTGTTCTGTTAAGAAGACTTCAAGGTCAAAATGTCTGTGTGTTTAATGCCACTTTAGATGCCAATGAAGGGAGATTACAAGAAAAATGAGAACCCTGGGGCTTGCCAGGCCTTTCTGGGATAAATGCACCTGGTAAAGGCAAGGTTATATAAATGAAGAGAATCGATCATCTGATATTGCTGTGGTGGATTTATTTACATTTAAAAAAAAAAAAAAAGAAGAATATAAAGAAGTGAAAGTTTGAAGATAGTCTGTACTGGAAAAAGAATAACAGCAAAGAAAATTAATCTGTATAAGTGACTAATTCTTCCCTCATATCAATGGGTAAGACGGGGCAATTTTTAGAACAGAGGAAGGCATAGTTTTGATAGAGAACTTCAAATGAGGGTAAACCTTTTTCAAATTGGCATAGTCTGTTCCCTGGAAACATAAAGACCTGTGGAAGAGAACTGGTTGGAATCCAAGAATGTAGAAGAAATCCATCTGAAAAAAAAACACATAGTTTTAAATCTATTAATACCAGAAAAATTTACAATAGTGTACAATCCAAGGAAGTATTTTGAGCATATTTCCACTGTTTGCCATCAAGGCAGACACAGACATGGAGAGATGCTTCCCTGCCATGGAGCATTTTATAATGATCAGAAGTCTTGTCTGGAAAGGTATAGTAAGAGCCACCTCTCTTACCTTACTGTAGACAAGCCAAATGGATCTCCCAGGTCTCCACAAGGTCCAATTTTCCTCAAGGATAAAGGCTTTTTTTTCCCCCCATCTCAATCCTATTAAATTGTTGGAGATGAAGCCTCATGTCTAATTGGTCATTGTCCTATCTTTTTATAACCAGAAGCTCAACATGCTGCATAGACTATTTATTCTGTCAGGCATAAATGCTGCATTAAACTCAGCAACTACAGTTCAGTAAAGAGAGTACAGATGTTAAGCCATTTAATTTCCTTTTCTCAATACCCTGATGGAAGTAAAAGATGGTTTCCTGGGAAGTTCAAGGTCCAGAGGGCATACTTTCCATTCATTTAGTATCCGTCATGTTCAGATTTGGAGCAACGTCCCCCTCTGGTACACTGAGCTAACTGAGGCTGACATCAACTACATCAAAGAGGGAATTATTCCTCTAGAATTTATAGCAAATTTCACTGTCACTTGAAAAGATTATACCTTTGCTTAGGAACTATATCCTCCTATAGTGGGGGTTATACATTTAGCAACACAATGAAAGAGCTGGTGCAGGTGTCAAGAAACAGTTTGTACACAGCTTCAAGGAGTAAGAGGTGTCAGGGAAGGAAGAGGAGCCTTTTGGGGGGGGGGGGGTGGGGGGGGGGGGCGGAGAAGTGGGCGTTAAATGTGGAAAGAGACAGGGATCAGTAAGAAAGACAGACCATGCAGACAGAGGGGCTGGGCAGAAGATTGAGGGATCAGAGTTTGACTGCTGGTTCAGTGGGAACTGAATGACTTTAGTTACAAAACTTTTCTCTGCTAAGAGAAAACCCACCACACTAATGGAAATTTAGACTTCTACAAGCACATGCGAAAAGAAATTAAACAAAGCCAATTTCTTATAAGCTACTGTGGTATCCATCTTCCACTACAGGAACATAGTAGCCCTCTTGCCCATAAAACCTCCTCTGAAACCTTTTCACCCTGGTGCATCTTTCATGGAGGAAGTATGGGCAGAGTATTTTCTGCCAGAATACTGTCCACCAAAAGTGCACAAAAAGATTTTAAAAACCACAAGATTTTGGTTTGAACTTTAAATCAAGTTCTCTGATTTAGCCTTAGGGATATCGGATAGAACCCATTATATATCTGTTCTAACTCATTATATATATTCATTATATAAAGGCAGACATGGAACATGTTTGTTCTACAGGTTTCTGCAATAAGGAGGAAGGTACCCTTCGCTGAAACCTGCTGTCTTACGATCATTTCTGGGGATACAGCAGAGACAATGGTTCCCCATCCTGTCTATGGTTTGCTCCTGGCTATATCTTCATTTATATCAACACTCTTGAAGCATTATGAATGTCACAAGAGGCAGAATTGTCAACTGGAATAAGACTCTTAGCAAATTTTCTCCCACCTACTTTCATTTTCAGGTTCATCAGATATGGCATTTACTTCTGTCATTGCCCAGCTGTAGATAAGAAACTGGAAAAAAAAAAAAACATTCCCATTAATTACAGAGGCAAAATGAGAATATTTAAATAGAAGGAGGCTGGGTACTTCTACTGTACTCTTCTTTCAACTCCAAACACAGCTGAAACCAGTTTGCAGTGCTTTTGTATTACATTGAAAAGGCAAATTAATTAGCAGAATATTATTGTAGCTTAATATTATTCCCTCTGCAAAAATCAATACTCCCATATATGGCTTCCTATAGCATCCACAGAGGAGACAGACAGTCCCGCAAGGGAAGCCAGACACATGCAGTACTATTTGCAAAGCCAAGACCCTGCTCTATTAATGCATTCACCAAGGTGAAGCTGCTCGTGTATGAGATCTAGGACAAGGCCTACAAATTGCTGGAATCCTTCTCAAACCTCAGCTGCACAGAAAACATTTAATGCCATAGATGCAAAAACTGGCTATGGTAATGTATCTGTTAGCACCAGGAACCAGAATGCCCATGATTTTTTTTTTTTTTTTTTGGATGGTTGAAAGCTCAAATCCATACACACCTTCAAGAAACCAAGTGCTGCATTTGAGAAAGAGAAAAAAAATCTGAACTTACATTGATGCATAGTGATAAAATATCTGATTTTAGAGACAAAGCCACTTGCCGTTGATTTCTCTGACACCCTGAGCTTCTATAAAGCTATTTTGGTAAGTGAGATGTTGCTTTCTATTCTTTGTAGTTACTTCCCTTTGAAAACCTTAAAGGAAAATAAGTCAATTGAATTTCACGGCACTGCAATTAGGTATTGGATTATTGGCACTCAAGGGTTGTTACACACCCGATATTTAGAAAACATCTTTCCATGTGACTAAATGCAAGCAGTAACACTACGACCTAGAAACAATCCAGATCCTATGACATGGAAACCTATGCCTAACCTTTTGGAAGGTTTAGACATGAACAAGATAGAAGTTCTGGATTTTATCATCATCATTTTAGTATAGAGAGACCTTGCACACAGTTCTCTATAAGAGAAAAAAAAACTAAAAGAGGAAATGTAAATGAGTCATGAGGGCATGATTTAGTTTGGAAGGGGTCATGTAAGATTAGTACCCTGGATTGCCCAAAGCTAAAATTTAACTATCATTAACTGTGAGCATCCGATTTGAAAAGGATGAATGGGTGAGAGAGCTCAGGAGGGGGTTTCTTTCATTTTCTCTGCTTTTGGGAAGAGGGATATGTGAGAAGAATGTAAAATCTACTGATTCATACCTATCTATTAGTCATACCTCTGTTGTGCTGGTTGCTTATTCTGTAGCCATTCTCTGTTGTATAAATAAGGTGCACTGCCTCAGGGCTTAATATAGTATGTCTTTATACCTTTATTTTCTAGTTTTCTTTCTAACTCCTCATCATTCTGCACTTTCTTTCACACATTTTATAATTCGGCTGAAACAAAATTCTTTAGCAAGAATTTTAACACAAAAAGTTTGTACCAATCACTATTACTTTCTAACAAAATATTACTAAATTTTTCAATAGCGGATGACCACACATTTCCTAAAGAAAAATATGCTTCTTTTATGAGTTTTTTTTTTTTTTTTTTTGGGGGGGGGGGGGGGGGGGGGGGAAGCTTTCACCTAATGTAACCATACAAGAAACAGTGATATCGTTATCTTCTTTAAAATACTTCATGAGGGGAAAAAAAAAAAAAAAAAAAAAAAAAATGATTTGTTTTGTTTTTGTTACAGAGCAAGCCATACACCTGGACCAACATGAAACAGTATGTTTTTAAACAACAAATTTTTAACAATTTTTTCCCTTCTGAACAAAAAAAAAAAAAAAAAAAAAAAAGGAAAATACATTGGCTTGGCTACAATTTTTGAAGTAAAAATCTATTTTGCATTAGGCTAAAGGATATGCCATGATATAAATCTAACCACTCTTCAAAGAAAATGTTGGGGAGGGGTATATAGGACAAAATTCAGAACTGTCTTGCCAGGGATTTCTAATCTCTCTGCATATATTATTTAAGGCCTTGCAAAAGACTAGTCTGCAGTACTGAATAATTATTTTGCATGTACTAGTTCAAATATTCCATCTTCTGTTTGCTTGTGGATTTGTTTTGTTTTGTTTTATTATTATTTGATAGCACTTACTTTTAAGTAAAAAAAAAGAAAGTTTTATGCATTTATTTAACCTAAAGCACAGAAAGAATCATAACATTGGTATTTTAACCTCAATACCTGTTCATCCTTGATGAATGTAGAAATCAGAAAATTTACATAATCAAACTTGCAGTCACAAACTCATTAGTGATATGTGATTTGACAAGGAAGAGCTTTAACAGTGTTAAGTGATTGTACCCTTGACTTGAAATGTAAAGGTTAATGTAGAAACAAAAAAATGTAGCTGATGCATTTTGAACTTATTAGCTGTGATTGGTGCAGAGATGTAATGGTGGTGTACTATACCTCATGCTGACGCTGAGGTTTCCTAACTAGTATGCTCTGTCCTTTCAGCCTTGACATGAAAGTAGGTAAACAAAAGAGTTAACACAGCAATTTTCTTTTGGATTTTTTTTTTTTCCTGATAAAATCACGGGGGACAGTCACTCCTTTTTTCTCTTACTTGAATAAAACCTCAAAATTTCTCTTGTATAAATATTGCCAAATAAATATTTATCCAAAGCAAAACAGACTAAATTCAGAGTGGTTATTCAAGGGAAATATGCCCTTGCTCCATTTGCAGATCAGGCCAATTACAAGTCTACCAGCTTTCCTTAGGACTTAGCTCGGTGAACATTCATCCACACAAGAGCTTCCCAATGACCAGGCAGACTGGTTTCATGTGCCATGTTTATGGAGTGAAGCATTTAGAAACATATTGATAATAGCATTATTACGTGCTTGGTTCTACCTAATTAAAAGGAAAAATTAAGACAACACTAATCTGAAAGTAAGCTCCCCGGGTGGGAGACCTATGTTTAAATCCTCCTCTCTCCTATGAGTACCGCACAGTTGAATTCTCCTGGAGACTTCAAGCAAGAGTAACCATCTAAACATCTGTGGTATTCAATACAGACAATGACTGTGAATAATTCTAACTTCAGGTGAAGCAGATCTGAAGCCAACAAAGCTTCCAACATTATCCCTTAGGGAGGGGGACATCACATATATTTGATGTCCATATTTGGCCAGACCATTACTGCATCAGCAGCACTGAAGTCAATGGGAGTTTTTCCACTAACTTCAATAGACACCAGATCAATCAAATAGACTCTATGAAAGCCTAAATCTCAAGCTTCAAGAAACCATCCTTTCTCTTCATCTGGTTACCTTTTGCTTTCACTCTTTGCCAGGCAGCAAGCTGCTGTTTCCAGATTCACTTTATGTAAAAGACAACTCTGTTGAGGTCGATTGGCTTCTTTGGTGCATTTGATTAATTATCGTTACAGAAATTGCCTGCACATTCATCCCTCATGTCTCAGACAGGTTACATCCATTGTATGTAAGCCTAGTCATCGTTTACTGCAGTTCCCATTCTTGAGGGGGAGGGGAATTGTCATTTTCAGTTTAGTTTTCTCAGCCTTATTCATGGAGTTTTTTCCAAATCAATTCCTCTCCCTCATGGCAAGAATACCTGATCTTTGGGTCTAGCCTAAAGAACATTCTTTGATATATTGTCTTGGCTAGAGGTATCCAAATCCCTGCCTGTTTTGCATCCTGAGTTTAAAGAGAAAAGGTTTGCCTATTCTTTTAATTCTCTTAACATTAATTCATGTCTATGTCAAACATGAATCATTGACAGATTAAAGTAAATCTGTCACAGTGAGATTACCACAAACACAAAAAGTTGCTCAGCATGTGCCATTTTCCTTTGCTGTGGGCTCAGATGAAAGTATAGAAATCATGAAGATTGGTTTGACTTGATACAAGACATAGGGCCTCTTTTATTTATCCAATGCAAATTAACATGGAAAAAAAAAAAAAAAAAAAGAAGTCAGATTTAATATTTTCTGTAATTCACGGTTTAAATGCCTCGGTATTCTGTTTTAAAATAACAATAGTAATAATAATAATCTTATGTCTTTGCCAAGGTTTATGAGGTTTAGTTTGAGAAGGTTGTATGTACAGGATAGGAAGGCTTAAGGAACATTTTTATAACATCTTAAACAGAACTGAAATGCACCAATAAAATACTGGGATATTTCCCAGTACATATTTTGACCTAATGAAAGTGAGTGGCAACGCTTTGCATTTATCTGGCAGAATACATGAATAAAATTTGAATAAAAGAAAAATGAAACTGGTATTAAGTAATATTTAACCAGGCATTAAATAGAAATTCTGAGTTTAAGTCTTTCAGCAGAAAAGTTACAAAATAAATATTGAACCAAGAAAAAAGAATGATGATGAAACACCTAAACATTATTTTTATTTAATAAATACCTAGGTTTCCTTTTAAGTCTTTGCAGACTGTATGGTCTCCTCTTAGTGCCTTTATTAAGAATTCTTGGCTAAAATTACTGAAATTATCAAAATTATTCCCCATAATTACAATGAGTTTGGAATTAATTTGATCCGCTGGGATTTCAGAGTAACCAAACTAGTCAATAAAGTCCTGAAAATGACATGTTATAGACCCGTTACACATCTATACTCAGACAGTTTGCCTCTTGACAAAATCACTTTCATGGAGAGGAATCATCAATACAGATAGAGCAAGAAACCTCTTTGACAAGCAGTAATTTCCATTATCAGCTGATCCTATTTCATACTGCCAGCGACATGTCAGGTCATTTTGACACATACTGTAAACTACCAGTCCAGGGATAATAGCTGTTAATGCTGGACCTGTGAATCAGGATAACAAGGTTTTTGGTGTCACTCATTTACATCTGCATTTCACTCTGTGGTACCTTGTTTCTACAGAGAAAACATTACTGGATGTGTTTGACCTTCTTCCATTCCTAATGGACAGAAATCAGAGACATTATAATCAAATCTGTCTGTAATCCATAAACAATGAGGAGAAAAAAATCCATTACAATTACAACCTATACAAGTCAGTTTTCACTGCTCTGAATTTGCAAAGCAAATGATATGATAAGGAAGAAAAAAACATTTCCTACCATCATCAGAATAAGCACTGGTAAGAAGTGTGCTGTTAGACAAAGAATCATCTGTGCATCTGTGACTTTGAACTTTGTCATTTACATGACTAAGTTTTTTTGCAGTTTAATATGTTAGCAAAATGCCTGAGCCTTTGAAAGTAAGCATATCAGAACACAGAAGCACACTGAAGGGGAAGATGAAAGTTTCCATGAAATGTTTTGCCACATGCAAGGAGACACTGAGTAACCCCATACTGTGACTTGGTACATTGCATGAAGGAATTTGAAAATATCCCCAGGCCATCTGTAGAAAACAACAGAAAAGTATGATTATAAGAATTCATTCTAGACCTCCCATTTTGGAACAAATTCTCCCTCAGAATAACTGATTTTTTTTTTTATTTTTTATTTTTTTTTTTTTTTTAAACATCGACAACGACTACATGAGAAGCTTGAGTCAGTTTTCTGGTCATTACATGATGTTGTTCCATACTGCAGAGAGACAGCTTATGAAAAATGACCAGTCATATCCCAGTACTTGTGCTTCACTTTTATCCTTTAAAAGTTTTCTTAATTGGTTTCGGTACAAGACAAGATGGGTCTTAGGAAGGAATGACCTAATGTCACAAGAGACTGATGGCTCATTATGGAGGATTCCCTGTGCTGCCAAAAGATAAATCTATGTAGACTAATCTGCTTTTTTTGATTAACTAGCGGAAAGAGGAAATTCAATTTAACACCTAATTTTGAAAAACTACTTTCTTTTAAAAAATGTATTTTCCCCTATTTTATTTGCATTCAGGGATGAAGAACAGTTTTAATTTCTTAGAAATAGGCAGTTAGAATTAGAAAGGGCAGATTTGTTGTGCTTTGTTTCCCCTCCCCCCCCCCCCAACGTTTATGACGCGTAATGTATCGTACTACTGACACCACTTAAGACTAAGAACTACTAAGAACACAAAAAGATGAACCATAATCATTGGCTGTAAATACTGGCATTTTCCCTATTGTCCTTTGAGACTACACTAGCATTGTTTTTTGTTGTTGTTATTGTTGAGTTTTGTTGGGTTTGTGGTTGTTGTTTTTCTTTTTTTTTTTGGGGGGGGGGGGATTTTTTTTTTTTCCATTTTCATTCTCTCAAATTTATATATATTTTTACTTGTCTAAGTATAGAGGTCAACTCTCAGCATGGCATCTCATAAAATACTGAAGCTTTGTGGAAAGTGTTAGGCAGAGAGCAAAGGTCCAATTTTATTTTATTTTTTCTAATGTAACTCAGTGAAAGATCCCTCACTGACTTCAAATGATCAAGCTCCATTTCCTTACTTGTTAGCCCATCTGAGTCCTAGACTGATCCAAGCAGTAAAGGAACCATATGGTTCCCTGAATAATACAAGCACACAAGTTTGGTATTTCTAACAACATGTTTAGACCCTAATTCTTGGACAAATGAGACCCAAACGCTTAAACAAATATTCATAGGCTGTGTTCATCCCACCATTGTGTCCATTTTGTGTCAATTTTTTTTTGCTTATTTTTCCACCAGTTTTTTTGCAACATAAGTTTCTGCAGGACTTATTTCTCTAGACGAAAATTTGAACTTATTGCAACCCATGTTTTTAGGGCTTGGAATTCTGAATTTGTGAAAATAAGTTCTGATTAAAAAAAAAAAATATATGCTGAGCTACACTCCTGGAATTAGGAAACAAATATATCATGTGACCATGACGCATAGTAAAAGAAAGGTATATAGATAGGTTTCTAAATGCCAAATACTGGTGATATTCATTACTACTTCATATTTTATTGGTCATTTCAACTCACATCAATATAAAATTCAGTACTTGAAGTATTGTACAATCTAAGCAAGGGCCATACATAGGAAGATGAAAGTATTACTGTACTCAGTATTTTTTCTTGTACAAAATTTGATCAAATAAAATATTCCTATTTTGTTGGTTTTTTTTTCTTCTTTCCTTAATAACTTAATATATTCTGAATTACTCCATTGCTCCAACACTGAAATATTTATAGACTTTCAAAGAGGAAGAACAACCTACTACATAGGGCATCAAACTGCTATGTCTGCAAACTTGATTTTTTCTTTATAGCATTTTTCTACCCCAGGCTTGGAGAAAGGATGGACCTTTGAGGCAATTACCCTAAAAGAATATATTTCAGTGAGACAGCAGGCAAAAGGTAGGTATCCTCTGGATAACATGACTGTCTTACACTACAGTAAAAAATAAAATAAAAAAATTACTGTATATGTGCAAATACAAAGGAACATTCTTCTAGGTAAATTCAAATCACTACTGCCTGAAAATATAGAAGACAAAAAAGGTCAAAGAATGGTGACAAAGCCTGCATACATATTTATCAGACAATTTCTTGCTTACTTTGTCTTATTTAAGATCAAATATTGAATACTAACTTTAAATAAACATGAAATATCACAAGTGATGACAAATGTAGAAGCATTATCACATGACCCAATAACTCCTATCATCATTTTAACTATTCAAATAGCTCAGTTAAAATCAGGATGTAAAAATACAATCTTCACTTCAGGTGACCACAAAAGCCCCAGTTAATTCACAAGAATGAGCCCTTGTTCCTAGTCAATCGTTCCTTCTACCTGGGGTCAGCTGGGGTTGTATAGCGTAAGAAGGGTACTGGTTGGTGAAGAGTAACCAGGCTATCCTGAGCATACTTCAGAAATCTCTGCTTCCTTGGCTGAAGGAAGAGCACTGCAACTCTGACTGACAGCAAGCCCCTACCGACAAGGGCTATTTCTTTCACAGTATTTAAGTGAAAAGTTTTGAAGGAAAGTAGAGGATAACAAATTCATAGAAATTAATAATTTAAAACCTAGGATGCTGTGAATTCTCTTCTTCAACTGCTGAATGTTATAGCTCTCTGTATACTCAGAGCAATTCTTTTTAAATTCAGATTACATATTTCCACTAGGGTCCAGATTCTGAAGTGCTTATTCAGAAATTGGTTTAGGTAAAAGTCCTACTGAAACTGCTGGGAATTTTATTTCGATTGAGACTGCATAAATATTGAGTGCAGCTTTCTGGACTTTACCCCCTAGAGTAATAAACAGTGTAAACTAGAAAGAACTACTGTAGACCCTAGTAAGCAAGCAGGCTCTTAAGTAATTAATATTATTCTTAAGAAAGTATTTATCCTTGTGATTCCTATGAAAGTTACTGTCAGGAATAAAACCAATATATTTTTAATTTCTAGATATCTTGAAATTGAAATGTTAACTCATAAGACTGTCTTCTTGTTGTACCAGCATCTGTCCATTATATAGGTAAGCAATCCAATTTTGTATATTCCTCTGCTCCTGTAATTCACGTATTTTATATTGTGTATTGACAACAATACTAAAAATTTCAGATTAAAATGCGTTTTCACTAATGATTAATGTACAAAACCCAGTCTGTTTCTCTAGAAATAAGCTACAACAAAACCAAAACACTCCACACAAAACTCAGCATTGACTGAGGCAGGACCCAAACCCAAGAATTGTTGATCCCTATCATGCTTTTTTTGCCACAACAATCAGACAGATGTATATTTGTATATAAACCAATATTCCCCTCCTCCCCCTCCATCCGTTGTATTTTTGTGCTTGTGAAATATGACCTCCTGTTACTCAGACATTCCACACTGTGAAATCATGAGAAATGTCAGGTTATACATATCTTATTCAAATGGTTTATTAGTACGAAATATTGATCAAGGCTACAAAATATTTTGTCTCTCTGCATATACTACTATCCACACATTAAGATATGTTATAATATATTCACATAAAACATCGTATCTCTGGCAAGAGTAGGCAATAAGTGGAAGGATGATTATCCTTGATATACAAGTGTACGAAGCTCAGGAACATACGTCATACATGTTTCAATAAAACATGGTGAGGTCAAAAGTTTATAGAATGAGCTCCTGAACATAACTATTTCTTTTTAATGTTCAAAATACCCATCATATGTTTTTCCCTTCAGTTTTTTCAGTATAAGTTACTACCTTGTCTCTCATTCTATCTCTATATATAGCAAACTGAAATTAACATAAAAACAGAAGCTTGTTTCCATTTATTTCCACAACAGAATGTTGACATTCATTTCAAATTATTTGAATTTCCTATTTGCTTATCAGCTATGGAAATATTGTTGAAATTTACAAACTGAATATATTTTAAACCAGTTCACCACTTTAAATTTAGTCATGGATTTGCATGCTATCTTCATACTAGCTATATAAAAATATATCATATAAATTCTTCTTTTCATGCAGTCCACTAATCATAGCTTTAGGATTCCCAAAATTAGTTCTTCCCAATGAATAATTGTAACTTCAAGAAAAATCACTTGGTGGGAACCAGGCAATATCACAGATAATGAATTTCCTTTGCTTTCATTAGATTCTCAGGAATCATTTTTTCCTATTGAAAGACTTGTCCCAAGAGGAGGGCAGGAGAAAAACAAGAACAAGAAACTAAAAGTTCCACCTGGAATCTTTTAGTTCACTGATGATAATCTTCTCACCTCTTCCATTATAACATATAGTCTATATACTCTCTATTCTGTTTTGTTCATGAGAGCAGCACTCTGCCTATATCAAAAAGGATTTTATTCTTGCAGAGACCCAGGGCTGCTTTGGGCCTAGACACCTCTGATGAAAATTGTTTTTGAATTGAGCAACTCTGCTTACCATAAGCAAAAATAAACTCTCACTTTCACATCCTTTTTTATTAAATATTATATCACAGAAGGTTTTCCAAAGATATTGCAGGGTTTTGTTAGTTCCCCTCCTCCTCCACATAACATCATAAAGTTTATCAAAATTAAAGTACATCTCAGCATAAGGCCAGAAATATAAATGTTCTTAAGTCAACTATCAGTGTGTCTTTTCTCAGCAGTGGCTTGACTGTCCGCAATCACCAATCAGCCCAAGTGAGGGGGGGAAAAAATGATACTCTAAAAAGCTTGGCATGAATGTTTGAGAAGTTCATAAACTTGTCATACAGAATTAAATTAATAGAAAGTGTAAGCAGTCAAATACAATCTACAATGAAATCTTACAAGGAAAAAAAAAAAAAAAAAAACATAATTCCCAGATCATTATAAGAGACAGTCTCTTTCACTTTTATCTTGAAGATTTTGGAATATAGATTATAGAATATACATTAGAATTTCTTCTCAATAACACAGTTAAACCTGGGATCAAATTTCAACAAGATGCAAAATATTCCAAAATACTATGAAGTTTTCAAAGTCACTGACATGTTAACATATGACTTTGTGGCATGCTACCACCTATATTTTAAAGATTATTTCATAGCCATAAGAAGTTGTTTTCTTACTCTGTGGAAAGGTTTAATTTTAAAAGTCTCTCTATAAGTAATATAAAGTCTTAAGTAATAGAAAGCTGTCTTAAAAAGTCAGGGTGCCCAAATATGTTTTTCTTATTTCAGCAATAAAACAAAATATAGTTTGAATAATTTTCATTAAGAGTAAATAAATACTTTCCAGCAAAAAAAAAAAAAAATCTTCTACAGTTTAAGTTGCTCACCTCTTGCAAATACATATTTTTATATCTGTTTATTCATTCACTGACAAGCTTACCAAATCAACGCTGAGCTTACCTACATATGCATATTTGAGACCAAAGCCACTGTAAGTACCTTTCATTTAATAATATTTTGTTGGGAAGAACTAAGAACATTCTTCTCAGGTCTTTATGAAGGATTTATGTAGTAAAATACTACCCAAATTATTTCTACTATGCTACAAATATGACTAAAACTTACTCAAAAAATATTATGCAAAAATTCTCCCCAGCGTTGAGATCCTCTCAGCAAAGAAAGGGGAAGAGCCAACACAAATACATTCATGTGTTCACAATCAGCTGCAACCCATTTGTAGTCCAGAAAGTGCTTTTATGCCACCATTTTTTGAACCACCTATTTGCGGTATAGGCCAGAGAGCACCAGAAGGCCTTCTTGTCCAGCCATCCTTATCTGTTGCTCCCCAGCTCCATTTGCTCTAGGCTACCATCAGAACTCGCTGTTAACTTTGTGACATGAAAGAAGAGAGATTATCATCAGCAAATGTAAGTGAAGAAATACTAGCAGACTTGATTACTAGGCTGTTTTGACATAGTATTCACTGAATGATAAAATATTGTTCACAGAATGAAACAGAGACAGCAGTAAACTGCAACAAGTATTTGTTGCTTGGACAATCTTGTTATTTTTCAATACTCCTGTTTGTATTATCTTGAAAATAATGCAAATATTTGAAGGAAATTTAGCAGGAAAAAATTCGTAACAAAGATATCTGATTCTAACTAAACCTAAACATCCCTAAAACCATGCCACATAGCCATATTTAAGCTACAATTCTTCTTGAAGAAACTGCTGTCTTTTGATTTAGTTTAACTCCATTAGGCTTTTTTTTGGTTCATTAAGCAGCAAAAGTCTAATCACAGGCTGTCTAGATTTGAACTAAAGCTTCCCAAAATACAGGGGTTGTTTCAAAAACAGAACATAAACCCATTTAACCAGAGATGTCTTTTAGGTTGCTTAGCATTAACCTCCCCTACACATTCTTCAATTACATCAGCATCCTTGTTCATTTGAACTGAACTTAAGGGCCTGAATGTTCATGACAGGAACCCAGCTTACTGCAAACTTTCAGTCAGACCCACCTGGACTATCTGCCTTTATAGTGGATGACCAAAAAGCTTTAAAATTCAGAATAGACAGATGTTTATAGAATATAACTATTTTAAATAGAGAAAAGTCAAAGTATCTGAATTAGACAGAATAAAGAAACAGTAAAGTGACTGGACAGGACAAAATTGAAGCAGAAGGGGAGGATGAACAGTTCTGTCCACTGCAGTTTCATAGCTCTGGGGTAGTTTCAGGTGCTCAGAGCTTCTTACTGTTTGAAGCCACACAGACCTTCAGCACATCCCCTCAGGAGCTGCAGGTGCAGCTCCTCACCGCTACCTCCCCACTGATAACTGTAGGCTGAAAGCTTCCCCTGGCCAATGCTGTTCCCTCCTCTGCAGGGCCTCACCTCAGCCACCCCTGTCTCCTGAAATCTGAAATTAAGGCCACATCGAGGGTTCAAAGATATACTCTGCCCATCACAGATGCTCCCATTTGGTTTACACTTGATAAAGACAAACATTGGAAGTGAAGCATGTGGCCAAATGTCTGATTCTGCAGAAATGTTTGCAGAAAAAGAGAATACAGTACAATGATGCTCCAGAGGTACTTCCAAAAACTTACTGCAGAATCAAAATGACACTAAAATCTTTCACGGAAATATACTTTTCTCCTTATATTGTTCCATTTACAGTACATACACATATGCTTTCCAGAAAGAGACTAATCATTTTATCCTTCAAATAAAGCTAGTCTTCGCCACCTAATTGCAATACTAAATTATAAATTACCTTTTAGGTTGTGTGTCTATAATATCTGGTCTGAAATACTTGGTCTTGTTACCAGACTAGACAGGTGGATAATTTTTTTGTGCTGTATATTTTCAAGCATTAATAGTATCATTTGCATGCTAAAGAAATGAAATTTTGATTTTACAGAGGCCACTAAGGATTAATTTAATGATTTGGGTAGAGTTTAGATTGCTTCCCAGGAGAAGTGAAGGTTAAAAGTTACATCTTGTTAAATATTTAAAATCTTTAACCTTTTCATTGTAGAGCCAACTGATTTGAAGTCCACCATTCTGTTACTTACATAGCAAAGTTTTAGCTTGCTTTAAATTTATACTTCTGATCTATATATCCTGAGGTTTTGTACATGATTGACTTTTTTTATGTAGTGATTTATGATAACATTTTAATCCTTCATTTGAAGGATTTTCAATATCCTTACTAAATTCACTACTATGTTGTTCCCAATAAGAAGAGAGACAAGACCTCTCTCCAACAATGTATTTTCCCTTGAAGTTCAAGATACAGCCCAAATCATAACCAATGTAGCTTTTGAATAGCCCATTCCAGCAGCTCACAGGAAGAAAAAATAAAATAAAATAAAATAAAAAGGTACCTTCTTTTGGTAAATGTGTTCTTGGAGTTTCAGTATACATTGATTAGTTGACATCTGGTATTCCCCTCACACACTGTCAAACACAGAGCCAGTCCATATGCATGAAGTTTTTGGCAGCAAAAACACACTTTGTAGAGCATCAGATTTCTTTTTCTATCAGATGAATTCTCCTTTCACTATAAATGATACATAACAAGAAATCTGTCAAATATACAACTAAACTGAGTCATCTTTGTAAATATCTCCAGAGGACATCTTTAGATAGATTTATAAAGAATGTACAAGTTCCATGTACGAGCAAGAAATTATCTTCCTGAATATAGGCAATGATCTCATAAAACAAGCAAGGAGAATATTTGGTTGTTCAACAAAAACATTAAAAGTACAATAGCTCAAAGAGAAAAGCTGCCTGCTGCAGCTGATTTGCACCACAGAAAGAGCTTACTTGTAATGCCTAGTATGGATGCTCATGTATTCCAGGTGCACAGATCGAGTGTTTGCTCAGTCAGTCTTAGCTCTTTCAAGTGATATTTTTCCTAACCCTGAGTCTCTCAGACACAGACAGTTCTTCCAGACTTTGAGGCTTTCAGGACTTCTTATTTAGATACTTTTTTGATATTAAACTGAAGTCTAAAATTTACTCTTCTATTCTTTAATCTGCAGATTTCAAGTTAATTCTCTTCTGACAACCTGCATCTCTGAAGTGCTTTAGAGTAACACCTATTGAAATCAGTGGGTGACTACATAAGGGCACCATGCTGAAAATGATGAACTATTTGTAAAGGAAGGTACCCCTTCAGTAATAACAACACAATCTGTCCCTTAGAACATATTACCCTAGGTATTTTAAAATACATTAAGGTATCCCCATGAGATTGCCAAAATCAAGCAAACTTGGTACAGTGCAAAGGTAAGGCTTGGTTCTTTTTCAGATGCCTTAGAATATTCAACTGGATGCATATCTACCTCATCAAAATATGTATACAAATATATATTTCTGCTCTTACTGTCCCCAAAGTGACTCAAAAACATACTGTCATGTGAAATGATTAGAGATTATGAGTAATGTGAACATGTATAATGTTATATGTATTAAAATAAATCTAGTGTACTAATCTTAAATATTGATCAACAACATAAAACTAATAGTTAAAATACGGATTGTTATTGAATACTGTGGAATAATGAGTCCCTGTAAATTCCCAATTACTGGGTTCTATAAATATCTGCTCACAGCAACAGGCAAAGATAAGGGTGGGGAACCATCCTTCTATGGCTGAAACACATGATGAACCATGCCTCTGGCATAAGTTTAACAGCAACAATCATGATAACTTTGAATTACCTTTAACTACCAGAAGTGAAGATGATTGAGTTTTAACTAAGATTCTTACTAAGACTTCAATTTTAGTTCTGGAAATGGCTTAAGAAAAAAGGCTTGGATAAAAGTTTGGCTTATCACCGAAATTCTGGAAATAGTCACAGTAATTAAGAGAAATTCATTTAAAATACTCTAAGGCATTTTGGTAAATATATACTGTTAGTATACTACATTTCCTCCTGCATTGTTTTCCTGTTCTTGATCTTATCATTAAAATGTATACTCTTAGGTGTTGTTTTTTGTGTTTTTTTTTTTTTTTAAATCAAGATAATTCTTCTTTAAAAGGAAAAATACATACAACCATTCTGATTGCCAGAATTTGAGTCAGCGACAATATGCTTTATGTTATACCTTGACAGAGTCCAAGAGCCAGAAGCTACAAGAAACAGAATCACGAGTTAAGTCATGAAAGACAGCTGAAGTAAGTGGTTTAAGAATCTTTTAGTTTCCCAAAAATTAAGCCTGCTTCTAATTCCCTGGCTGAAGTCATCGTGATTGGTAGCTGGATGGCAGAACTGGTTGTAAAGCCAGGGTGATTTGTAGATAGATAGCAGATCTGGCTTGATCTTAAATACATCAGGAAGGAAATAAGGTTAGGAAAATCAATGGTAACTTATGGCTACTAAAATCAAATTATTTATTTATTTATTTTAGGGAATAGAGACATGAGGCAACCTTCTAAAACTGTCTTTCCAACACTGCCCTACTGAGAACTTGTGGAGTTAGAGTTATCTTTAAACAGCTGGAGATACATGCCTGTTATTCTCTTTAGCAGAAGCAACTGCAACCCTGATCATTTAAATTCATCCCAATTATTCAATTCCTTTAAAAAATTCACTTTAAAGAATAAAGAAATATAAACAAACTAGATCTGATTGCCTCCCTGAAATGAAAACTATTCTAGTCGTAGTTTTGTTAAATTATTATTTAGGTGGATTGTATAAAGTAGATTATGACAGATAAAAACCTGGTAGACAAAACTACTATTTGATTGGTAATACTGGAAAAAAAAAAGGCCCTCCCCCCTATAAAAAAAAACATCTTCATGTGCACAAAAGTATTATGCCATTGTGTAGAGATTGCCAGAAATGCCTCTGCAAGCCTATAAATGTTGTTGCAATGCTTGCTCTAATCTAACTATGCTCATGAGTACTTTGATTTTTTAGTGTTGTGGTCAGCAACTGGTAGAGCTCTACTCAGCTGATCCTAAAAGGCAAACAGCACTCCATGAGCTGGAAGTATGACCAGTTCCAGGAGGCAAGGGATCATCTTTATTCCTAATCATCCTTGTCTGCTTTCAGAAGTGAAGTAAAACCATCCTAACTGCTGGTAACTACCTGAGATATCAGGGTGTGGATAAACCTCCAGCAGCAATCTAGACTCAGGATCAGTGGGGGGAAAAACCTCTTCCCTTCTTCCCTCTAAAGTGTTTTCCACAGAAACTGAAGCTTTCTATCTTAAACTTTGTCTCTCTGGATGTACAGTAACTCCGTCCTAATTTTAATTCACCCAGCTCCAGATCTACTGAAGAGACAACCCTAAATTTAATCAGCTTCTGACCACTTTTAATATTTAGGGAACATAAAAGGAATCAAGAAATCAAATCAAGTTGAGCATTGCTCAACTTCTGTACAGGCAGAAGCAGGTAGGAGAAATTATGTCTCATGACAAGGATGTACACAGTTACATTAGAATTACAGAGAGCTCAGCCAGACATGACAACTTGTAATAACGTTAGCAACTGAGAATAGAAAGTGTAAGCTATCATCTTTGTAACACTGCGTCTATACTTACCATTTGCATTTTATTTCATTTACAAAACAATGCTTTGCAGACTTGCTTTTAAATGACTGTATAGTGTGGGTATTTGTTAAAATGTGCTTAAAACAATCGTTTGTGATGAATACAATTCTTCCTCTGTGAGAACACAGAAGCATGCATGTTGTGAATAAATAAAAATACTAAGCAGTATTTAGCAAATTCAATGTTCATTTAAAAAGCATGTGAGAACAAAGTGTCATAAAGATCAAGACCTGATGCTTTTATGAAATAATCCTTCAATTAAAATGTGGATTTACTGCTCCGATTTCATCAGGACCTCCAATACCAGACAACAGCTGTGCATTTAACATCACTTGTTTGTGTAAAGATTTCATCAGGCTTCTGAATACACTTGGCAGACTTATTGTCCAGTGATGCATTCTTTCAACAGAAATTGATTGTCAAGTATAGCAGAGCTCTTCCCAGAGATCACAGACCATCATGTTTTGCCCCTCTTCATGCAGACTACCTTCAACTTGAACATTTTCAGCCAGTCCTTACCTAGCAGCTACAATCAAGGCTAGACAAGTCTCTCTCCCTAAATCTTCTTTCTATGAAGTCAAAACAACACAAAGCAAACAAAAAAGGGAAAAAAAAAAATGTATCCCATTTCCCTGCTCAGTTCAACCTCCCTGTTATCACAATACCATGTCTCATGTTACTCTGTCCACAGCTCTGCACCAAGTGCTTCACCCAGACGAACTCCCTGGTTTGGTGGCCCACAGTGAGCCACCCATTCCAGCAGTGTTCACATTGCTCTTCCTTTTAGCTGTCACCAAAACATCACTTTCAACATGTCTTTTTCCCTCTTTGGTCTGTCTTAGAACATGTGCGCATGTTTGATGCACACAGCAATAGAGAATAGCTCTTTCCTCACTGTTGTTTTTTTTGTTCATTTGGTTTTGTTTGTTTGTTTTAAACAGGGTTTATCTTTGTTAAACAAGCTCTCCAGTATGTCTGTCACAAATTAGTCCATAAAACTAAGGTATAACAAAGACACAAAAGGCAATTTGACTAACCTACTATTGTTCTCTGTCTCTCCTTTGTTATAAAACAAAGTTTGTTATAAGTTTGTTATAAAAAAACTTCTGATCTATAGTTCTGGCCCAGGGGCTCCTACTTGCCAAATCTTATCATCCTCACCCCATAAATGCTAGTTTAAAGCAATGCTCTGAAAACAGGAAGCTCATGTACAGGGGTGTAATTTCCACACTGAACCAAGGGATGGTGCTCCAGCAGAAGAGCAAACAAAAATAAGGATTTACAGTGAAGCATTATCACTTTACCTGGTTATTCACCATCTGCTACTTCTTTCTGCTTTATCACACCTGATATATAAATGAAAGCAAAATGCAATAACACACAGAAAGGAGAGAAAATTAGAAGGATCTTAATGGTCACGAACCCTACTCTAACACGCTGTATAGTATTTCATTAAGATTACCATATTATTTATATCCCCTTGGATTTAGTTAATCTCTGGAGGAATATGGGGTTCACAATAATTTTCAGATTTGTGAGATTCCTTTCTTTATTAATGGGGTGGGGAGAGAAATTTTATATACAGGCAAATTATGCTAAGTCTGCGTATGTATTTATCTCATAATAAATAGATAGATATCTTTGTATATAAGGTACATTAAAGGATTTATTGGCACTAGGCATTAAAGACAAAACTTCTGTACACCACAAGCAAGTTTGGCTTCCTACTGCATGATACTTCTGCAATGCCTGCGAAGTCATGAGTGATAAGTTCTGTACCCACATTGTGATTGAAAATTGCAATGGTTCAATGTGCGGCTGAAATATTTGCACCTAGTTTAGAGACTCCATAGGTGGTGCCAAGACTTAAGGCAGCCTTTTGATAGAAACTCAGGGACAGAAAACCCCATTTTAAGAGACCGCAAGCAGAAACTCCTCTTCCTTTCAGAAATTGTGAAGTTCAAGACAGGAGTACCACCCCCACACATATTTCCAGATCTCAAAAGCATCAAAATAAGCTCATGCGTTAGCCTCCAAGTCTTGCAACAGAAAAACTTTAAAGAAAAATTCTTGTCTTTCATTGACTTGAATCAAAGAAAATTTCAAAGAGCCACAGCTTATTTAAATTTAGCTTCTGCCACACAATTCTCTAAGTCCATTAATGCCGTGGGAGAGAATCCATGGGATATGCAAGGGGGGGGGGGGGGGGGGGGGGGAAGGGGGAGGGCAAAACAAGCAGCACTTAAAATGAACGTGCAGATACCAATAATAATAATAATAATAATTTTGTAGTAAACTAACCTTAGAAGTCTGCACAAATGGCAGGGGAAATGGAAAAAACAGGAAACTCATTGTACGCCTATTTCCATTCCAGTCAGATTTTATTTTTCTTTTCTTTCTCCCCCTTTTTTTTTTTTTTTTTTTTTTTTTAAATAGGGTGAGCATTACCTTATATATTGCTTTTTCCTCACAGAGGAAGCTAGCCTGGGGCTGACAGAGCCATTACTTATGCAGGAGGCAGAGAAGAGCAGGCAGCAGCCCCCCGGCCCTGCCTGCCCTGGCCGCCCGCAGCCCCCCAGAGCCCTCGTCCTCGCCTCGGCATCTCCATGCTGTGCAGGAGCAACTTGGGGAGTTTTCAAATTCTGTTTCTTGTGGAATTCTAATTGCTTGGCAACCAGGAGAGAACAAGATCACCATCATCCTTTATGTGATCATTTAAGTAATCATATTAAAAGCAAGCGAAAGGATTATTTAACAAATAAAGCCCTCCTTGCAATAACTACTCTGTGGCTACACCACATGAAGTCCATGTTAGTTTTCTGTTTCTTGTCCTCCTTGGATTAAAAACTACAGCCACTAAATCAGGTGATGAAAATCTGAGTAAAACAACACTGCCTATTTAAGCCAATTAAGCCAACCTAGTTTTCACCAGCTGAGGATACAGCCTCAATAATTCTATTCCCTGTAAGTATCAGTCAAGTAACTCATTTATATCCACATACTTATCACCCACTTTGTATTCCATGACCTCAGGCTGTTTTATGAGATCCAGTTTCTGATATTATTCTGGTTCCATCACTAATGATGAAAAGTAAGATCACTGTTTCCCTGTCTGCTTAAAAGCCCATTTACACAGGTAGTCCTCCTGAGTAGAAAAACCATTTATCTGGTAAAACTATTAATTTCTCTTTATCTTGCTCTACCTATGAAAGACATGGTGCGAATCGCATGTACAGGCAGAGTATTTCAGCACTATCACAGCTGGTATTGCACTGCTTTAACCACTCCCCTCCTGCGGTAGAGTTGTTTCCCAGTATGCTGTTATAAAATGAAGCAACATTATATTATTGAAAGAAGTTTCTGTAAAACACAAACCATTTGGTATATCAGTGATCTGAAGAACATGGCAGTTTCTGCATGTTACATCCTGCTGTGACTTTCTCTTTATCACTTCTTTAAAATTATAATTACTGCCTAACAAAACAGAAATTTGCAGGAGCCCACGGTCTGTATAATCTCTTCATTTGAAGTACTTTATGCAGGACTTCACAGTGCTTCTCATTTGATGTTATATAAGTCAGGTGTTTATGCCAGTAACTCTGCCTTTTACTCAGTTCCCCTTGATAGAGCAGGTGGCAGGGGGCTTGTGACTTTATCTGTTCCTATCACAGGCCATTAGTTAGATCCTGAAACTGAGACAGGACAATCTTTACAAGAAATCTTGGTATTTTACAATAAGTGGGTTTCTCCAGTTTAGAGGCACAAAGCAGCATCTAGAAGAACAGAACTGGGAAGTTGTCATTCTTTTAGGTTTCATAGACAACCTATTCCCTTTAATTCCTACAGCACCAACCCCACAGGGTGACTCGTCTTCCTGTCACCAGCCTGTTCCACTATCTCACCTTACCCATGTGAAAAAACACAGCATGACCCACCTGCTTTCGGCAGCATCCCTGGTGTCCCCAGTACAAAGTCAGTCATCTTTCAGTACGTGATGCACCCTGGCACAAGCCCTGAGATTCACAAGAAAAGGATGTCACAAAAGGCGATGAGTCTCAAAGGTGTGCCTCAAAGACAGCGAGAACTGAAGAGCCCACATGCAGAGGGTCACGTTGCAGCTGAGAAAAGAAACCTGAATGCTCTATGACTCACTAAATGGAGAAACCTGACCAAAAAAAAAAAAAAAAAAAAAAGTGGGGCTTAAAAGGGTTACATTCAGGAAGAATTTTGAGCTGAGTCTTATATCTAAGATACCTGTCTCTCATGGCCAACAACATATCAGAGGTAAAGTATCAGATAGGGCAAGTCGCTTCTAGTCTCTGATGCTTTCTTTCCCCTTTCAGTCTTCTCATTCTGTGTTGGGTTATTTATTTGCCTTTAATTCCTTTGGATTTCAATCTAACATTGCCCAGTCTCTCAGTTTTATATATTCACCTTTTCTGAGCAAAGTTTTAATGATAGAATCTGGTGATTTTGTGAGAAGCTCAGCTTTTGGTTTAAAGGAAAAAGGAAAAATCCTCATGGCTACAGCAAGAAGCTGAAAACACATCCCCAAAAGAACTCAAAGGCTCCATTAGAAGGAACAGTTTTCCAAAACATCCTTTAAATTACTGGCTCAATTTTGAGGCCCTTATTCTTTTTTGAATGTTTGCCAGTGGCTATATTTTGCCTGTATAGTTTTCTGGCTCATTTCTACCTCACCAACTCCATTCCAAAAAGGAAATTAAAAGCAGCGAAACTCAAGTTGTTTGTATTTTCTTTCCTGTACCACCCTCTTGTCAATTATCCAAATCTCACTGCTTCAAATATACACTCGTGGTAGTTTTGCACACTCCCCCAGTACTATGAAAATAATGCAATATTAAAAAAAAAAAAAAAAAAAAAAGGGGGGCGGTGGGGGCAGGGACAGGGACAGACCTGACAATCAGAAGTGTTCAAGAAGTGTTCTGACATTTCTGTAAAGGAAGTACTGTCACAGGGGTATTCATTTCACTAGAGAGTAGAGGGTACCTTCAGCTCAGGACTGCCACACTGGCTGGATTTCATGTCACCTTTCATTTTATGATCTTTACAGAACATATCTTGTTAAGTGTTATAATAACCAAATTTCATGTATTAAAACTATGGGTTTACTTGTATTTAATTTTTTTTTTTTGATTCCGCTAGATAAAAGGAGACAGCATAAGTTACTGATACCACTTGTAAAGCCCCTGGACTCCCCCTCTGTATACAAGAAACATTAATAGCCCTTTTCAAAATTATACTTTCACAGCAGAGTATACAGTAAGTTTATTAATGAGGATGCTTTTTTGTTTTAAGCAGTTACTGTCAACTGTGAAGTTCCTGAAATTACAGATGACAACAATTACGCATTTTTATACCTAACATTTCATATTGTTTATATGTTGCTTTGGCAGTCATAAAGCATGTGTGCAAGTTCCATAATCTTTCTAAGTACTGACCATTAAAGCCATGATTGTGGTACTCAAAAAAAAAAGTCCATTCATATGGGCACTGAGCGCACAGTCCTGCAAGTTCTCTCCTTCAATATATTTGGGGAAATGGGTGTTTCTTTCTCTCCACCTTTGGGGAGGATGACTAGAGCTTCCAGAAGGCACAAGCTCAAGTTAATACAAATGACATCACCTTGTAACGAGTTGGGGGTCAGCCCTGTAACATCACCCTCCAACCCTGCAACTTCACAGCACTAATGGATTCCACATAATAATTGTGGAGTCTTGAGGTTAAAAACTACTTAGTGGTTTTCTTTTGGCTCATTCCCTCCTTACGCCTGGATCCACTTTTGTGTGGAATGGGATCATTTGTGTTGGAGCTCATTCCCCTTAGTTTTATTACCTATGTCTATGGCACCTCGGTCATTCTTGGTGCCATACAAATAAGAGATAATAACACATAATATTCTTTGGTGGAAGGCATGATTCATCCCTCTCATCCCAGATGCAGTGATGTGTCCCTGAACAGCTGAAATCATGCTGTTTCTAGCTAGGTAAGCCCTATCAGAGAAAAACAATTAGTTTAAGATATATTTGTGGGAAGAATGCTTTTAATCACAGCTTTTTAAAAGAATAAACTATGGTGTTATAATAGACAGAAACAAAACAATATTGATTGTGTGGGCTGATGTAAAAAAACATTAATCTCTTCGAGAATCTGAAGGCCATTTTACATTGTTACATATTATACCCCTATATTCATGTTGTTTTGCACATTTAAAAGTTCCTTTCGCAGCATCTGTCGATAGCTATTCTTCCATCAGTAAGTAGGATGATGTTTTAATAACTCAGATTGTCTACACTATGCATAGAATTTGCATACATTTTTCTTTTGTAATTCAATAACAGCTTGGTGTGATACATGGGTTTTCGGTAACAGCAAGACAAAGAACAAGAGAAAATGAAAGAAAACTAAGCAAAACACATTCACATGATGAAAATTACAGCAACTGATTCAGTGGAGTTCAGTGATGCTGCTGTACAGACACAATAAGAAAAACAATCAGGACAGAAGTAGCTGTATATGATCTATGACGCATAGCTCTTTTGAAGATATATTTTACTGGCCCATCTTCATAAATTCTGTCACAAATAATAGCGTCTTTGCTGAAATTTTCTCCAAATCCTGACTATGGTTAGTTAAAAATTAGTTTCTATTCTATAGCATGTTCTGAGGTCTGGTTCTGTAATCAACTGATACGTGAAGATATCAGATCTATGCCATTTGATCTTTTTCAAAACATTTAATTTAGATGTGACCACTTCAGTATTTGTTATGAAAGTAATCAAAGAGAAAAAAGGAACCTGAAGAAGTCATCCTATTCATTCTCTGAAACTGGTATAAGGTCAAGTATAGCTATGCTGTTCTGCAAGGTATTTGTCTAACGTATTATTAAAATCCTACAGTAAAGGCTATTTCACAGCCTCCACATGTAGCCTTTTATGGTTCTTAAATATCCATATAATTAATACATTTATACTTAATCAAAATAAGTTTTTCTTAAAGTTGAGGCAATTATTCCCTTTTTCATAGCCTTTTAATTCTTCGAAATGAATCGAACTTAGTCTTCTATCCTGTATCTTGGTTAAACAAATACAACATCTTAACACTTACTTTTCAAGCATTTTACTAATCTTGCATATATTCAGTGTTGTTATCTTTATTTAGTAACAACCCTAAAATAATAACATTGCCATAATGTGTTTTGAACTTGCAGAAACAAAAAAAATTTATATCTCATAAAAAAATTTATGGTATTTATGGTTCATTCAAAAACCTACAAATAGTTGATGTTTGAGACAATATGTTCCAATGAAAAACAAAGCAACAGAAGAAAATAACTGACTTGCTCTATTACCAGCATTAAAACTGTCCAAGCAATCCTAAGGTACAGATTACTTACTAGAATTAAGTATTATTTGTGACAAATGCTTTAAAAATCTGGCCTTGCATCAGGTAATTTTCTCAGATTCATATGTTGTCAAAACTCTTCATAACTCTTCATTCTCATGTCCTAGCTCTAGTAGTCCTAGATCCTATAGTACTTTCTAAAGGAAATTACCTTTTCCACCTTACTAGGTTCTTAAAAGAAACAATATTGCTTAAAAAGCTTTGTAGGAATGCCCTCAGATCCAAATTATTTAGTCATTTCCTACATCAAAATTGAAGGTGTTTGCTGAAGGTGTTTGACTAAAACAACAGCAGTGTTCTGGACAGTTTTACAAACCTCAACTCCAGCTGATGAAGTTTTACCCAGACAAAAACCAGTACTACTCCAAACTTTTGGTCTATTACACTGTACCACGTCATGAGTACATTCAGATACCCTCTTTCTTGTGGGTCCACATCTGTTTATCAAGAGCAAAACAGAAATGAAAATTTTAGAGCAATTGGCCTAGCTTCTATATACAGAAAAAATCTGGAACTTTTACTAAAAAGTACTTATAAGCACACAGACAATAACAAGGAGTTCAACAGCAGCTTGCGTGTATATCAAGAACAAATATCCAATCAGTTCAGTTTCAAGACAGGCTGAAAAGGAGTAGGTGTCATATACCTTGTTTTTAGCCAAGCTTTTGATGCAGTTTTGCATTACATTCTCATAGGGAAGCTTTAGACATGTGGTGCAAGTGAAAGTACCATTAGATAGATGCAAAATTAACTAGATCAATGAGATCAAGTAGGGAGCTACTGCAGATAATATTAACAAGCAGGATCAGAGTTGGATAAAGTCCTGACAAATTTTATGATTTTAAAAATAAGATGCAATTCTAAAGTGACAAACACAAGTTGCTGCAGCTCGGTGAGAAAAACAAGCTGCAAGAATGAAAGCACCTGCCCAGGGAGCCATGTTGCGGGGACAGATCTCAGAGCTGCTGTGTGCTCATAAACCAAACAGGAGTCACCACCACCACATGCGCTGCTTTGGGCTGTAGTGGGACAAGCAAAGCATGCAAGACACACAGCTTGGGATTCCTCCCACCTAATCTGACATAATTAATAGTTGGTTGCCTGCACTACTCACAAAGGTTCTCAACATTTTGAAGACTCTGAAGAGATCGTATAATGACAAGCCCTTTCTTTTATACCTCTGCAGCTGGCAGTTCCAATGGGGCAATTCTCTCCTCAAAGTCAAGGAAGAGAAACCAAGTGCTGCTGTTGCTTGGAAATGTATCACTTGTACAAGCAACTGAAAACCTTGCAGTAGTTATCCATTTGCCCTGCTTTTTATCATCACTAAAAAGTCTGGAGTCATAAAAAATTGATCAGAGTGCTAATAAAATGAAATTACTGTGTGTTATTTGTCTAAGCTGATCATAAAATGTGACCAAAGGGATTAGGCCCCAATATGGAGCAATGCAAGTCAAAAATGGATGCCTTGTTTGGCATTAGAATTAACTGAGCAAGATAAGAAGGAAGGCTCGTGGCTAGTATAAGTTTATTGGGGAAAAAAGAGGTTAAAATTCAAGTCTTTCTTGGAAAGATTATGTAGCTCCTTTGACCTATTGTGTAAAGTGAACTGATTTAAGTGAAAAAGCACTGAAAAATTTAGTTTAGGTCAGACTCTTAGCTCATTTTTTCTTCCCCTCATTTGCTGTATTTCAGTCATCTTCCTTTTAAATCTGATCTTTTCAAGTGGGTCAGATAGAGTATATCCATTGCACTGAAGTTCTTGTGGGCTGATCCTAAGTGACCCTAAATCAACAAGTCTGAGTCACTGCCTGTACTATATATTTCAGTGCCAGCTTCACTGAAGCTGGTTCAGAAAGTTAGAAACTGGAACTCTGTGGGTTGCATTTCTTTTCTCACCTACACTATGGGGCTTCCCCGAGGAAGGAAAACAGATCCCTTCCTTGCCATACTTGGGAGGGAAAGCTTGTGGGTTGGGTAAGGTTTGCCCATGGCCACCAAAGGCTGCTGATGAACTGTGGTCTGTGTCTGCTGAAAAATAAGAGCTCTGAGTCAGCTTTCCTGTTTATGCTCATCTAGGCACCCAATTTATTATTGTGTCACTTGAATTTGGCTGTTAGCTCAGGCAAGGAGGAAGAACAGGTCCAGACAGGAAGCTCAAATACATGTGGTCCACACAGAAGTGAAGGCAATACAATCTTTAACGTCATATCCACTGAGCTGGAATGACCAGTGTTTCACTATGTGCCAATGAACACAAAAAAGCCCTTGCCCCAAGCACCATAAGTCGTTGGAATAAGATATCTGAAGCTTGCTATTGTCCAGTCACTCTATCTCAGCTTAAAGCTTACTTGGTTTTAAGAATATATTTCCAAAACCAGCTGGCTCCTTGCTGAATATTCCCAACACACACACACACACACACACAAAGAATCCTTCAATAACATCTTGGTTTTTCCAGATGTGCAGATCAAATTGTATAGCATTAGATGAATATTGTATAGTATGACTGCCGTCTTTTTTCACACCAAGTGATGCCTTATTCTTTAAACACTGCCAATACCATGAATTCAACAATCTTCAACATTGGTAAAGCAGCAAAATTTAGCTCTTTGTTAAGACAATTTCAAAAACATGACAGACCAAAAATCAATCCTAGCATAGACAATGGTTGAATACAATCCCAGTCACAGTCTCTGAGTCCCGAGGAGCAGAGTATCTGTCAGGTCAAATAATTATTTAGCCAAATTATATGAGTGACTTGGTCTACTATACAAGCAATACTCAGGAGCTCCACATTATTTTCAGCTGCTGAAAAATCTGTCTGTCAGTGGCAGTTGTCTTACTCTGCCTCATTTGAATGAAGACCTTGGACAGTAAAAATAATTAAAAACTATACTGCATTATTTCCTCTGGAAAGCTCTGGAGTTTTAATGTTTGTTGATGTTATACATCTAATTGAATAAAATTCGGTGACAGAAAAGATGCAGTATTTTGTAAACTGTGTTGACATTTTGCAGTTGGTAGGGAGGATACCTTCAATAAAACAGGATTTGAGCACTGGAATCAATAGAATAAAGAATGTGAGCAGAATGAAAATTCTGCATTGCAGAGAAGTACCTCTCATTTCTATTGAAAGTAGAAGAGGTATCATTATTCTGAGCATGATATTGTTATTCCACAACTTCATCCACCCTAGTCTCCTCAAGGTGGCCTTTGACTTGCTTTGAGTTTGTGCAGGTAAAAAGATTTCCCTGCAAGGACCAAATGAGTGTCATAAAAGAGCTCACAAATGCAGAGTAGAAACATTTTGCAGATAAGAACAGAATACTGAAAGGAAGAAAAAGATCTGTCAAAAAAAAAAAAAAAAAAAAAAAAGTTCTAGTATTTAACAAAGACACAGAGTCAATTTCTTGAAGCAAAAAGGGATTTTTTTTTTTTTTTTTTTTTTTTTTTTTTGGTATGACAGACAATCTTGCTGTTCTGCTAGTGCAGCTGGATACCAGGGCAAAAATACCACCTCAACATTTCCAGAGTCCCTGGGACAAATGGATGAATTGTCATACTTGTGATATGGTCATATATGTGTGGTGACAGTGGAGAAAGTATGACAATCCTGTAGCTCCAAATGTACTTCCTGATGCCCATTCCTTGAGCAGCACCAAGAGCAGGAACTTCTGCCCTCTTTGCTGGAAGAGGGCAGGGTACCACTGGGGCAACAGCTGGTTGAAGCTGGTTGAAAGAGGGCCACTAAATTTTACAAGTTATGTGTACCAGCATGTTTTGCTAAACCATTGCCTATGTGCATATTAAACTTCACATGCTTAAAACTTAGATTCAACCTACACAGTACAAATTTAATCTGAATCTAACTGAACTAGGTGAAGATCAACATCAAGTCAAGACTACTTGTAATCATGCAGGAGTCAGAAAGTATTTCCACTTACTTTTCATTTCTAGACAGAGATTACAGGCATAACTGTGAGGGGAAAAAAAAAAAAAAAAAGAAAGAAAAGGAAAAAAAAAAAGATGTGAGGTGGTTTAATAAGAAAATGGGGGAAGACAGACAAATGGGGAAATTCAGGGTACAGTTTTTAAACAAGCAGTTTAAACTTAACTTTCAGTTCTCCAGAGACAACCTGCATCTTCTCACCTTTCAGCACCACAGTTCTTTGGTTGTTCATATCCAGTTCCCTCCACGTGCATTAATGCCTGAAGAAATGGGTCTGGCCTTTCCTTCATCATGTTTTATTCCTCCACCCACCCTTTGGGCCTCTCCAGAACAGTCTCACCTTCTCCACAGACCACTAATGACTATTCTCAAGTGCCACAAAGCCCTTAAGACTGTATAAATTCACCGGGAGGTGTAATACCTCCTCCCACAATGGAAATACTCAAAGCTCATGTAACCCAAGTTCCTCTCCAGGCCTCCTTCCCCATTAAATTTACCATGGCAATTGTACTTCAGTCAGATATTAAGCGTGCACATGACTTGTTCTGGCACACCAGCCATGACAGTGACCTTGTGGTGATAATGGTCTCAAGCAAATGAATTTAGGAGTTAAATGGTATTCTTTGAGTTTTACATACTACTGTATTTACAGTTACATAAAAATGGTTTTAAAACGTAAGAGCTACACGCTTTCTGTTTTATTAGAATCCAGCTAGTACCAAAATTACAGTATTAAGCTTTCATTGTTGAAACTGCACTGTCTTTAAAACTCCCATGAAGAACCCCTGAAAGCATTCCACTGAAGCACGAGCCAAGCCCCAGAGCCACACGCTCTCCACTTCTGTTATCTTTCCAGCAGACATCAATGAGGAAATGGCAAGTTTCATACCAGTCATTTATAAAATACACACCACTTAGTAATACTTGACTGAGTCAGGTTCTATCAGTAATTTTTGTGCAACTCCACGTAGACTTCACTGAAATAGTTGTTCTTGGATTTCTGGCAGTTCAGCTGAGAGCTAAATTTGACCAAATTCTCAGCAGGACTCTCAGCAGAATTGGACCCTTTATGCTAGATGTTGGATCAAAAATGAATGTGTTAGAACATAATTCTGTAGGTTCAGAATCTCTATTTTCCCACTAAAATTAATCAAATATTGTATAGATTGGATAGATTCAAATCCACTCAGTGTCACATAACATTCTTACCATATCCTTGTTCTCCAAGGATCTGTCAAATGATTCTTCGAGAATATTTTCTGAAGCCAAATTTACCTCAGGGATTACAGTTTTCTGTCAACACATTATATAATTTGTTTTCAGAACTGTCCTATTCAAGGGCAGAACCAGAGCATATGTTGTAGCATACCTCCCCCATGTACTGCTTCTACTGCTCCTTCCAGTTGGTGGCTTTCACAGAGATTAATTTAGCAAGTATATAGTAAAAATCTGGATAAAATAAGATTTTACTGGATGTGGGCCAAATGACTAGATATAGCACCGTTTTGTCCATATTCAGTAACTAACATATACTTGACAATCAATCAGATATTTATTTACTCCTGTCTAGAACTTCAGAAGGCCAAACCTGAAAAATAATTTGGTTTTGAAATTTCCAACCTGAACCTCCCCTGGTGCAACTTGAGGCCATTCCCTCTTGTCCTGCCACTAGTTACCTGTGAGAAGAGGCTGACCCCCAGCTCCCCACACCTTCCTTTCAGGTAGTTGTACAGAGCAATAAGGTCTCCCCTTAACCTCCTCCAGACTAACCACCCTCAGCCGCCCCTCACAGGACTTGTGTTCCAGAACCTTCACCTGCTTCGTAGCCCTCCTCTGGACACACTCCAGGGCCTTGATGTCCTTCTTGTAGTGAGGGGCCCAAAACTGAATACAGTACATATTCCCATGCATCTCTTTGCAGTCAGACAGGGCTGCAGCACTCTAAGTTTGGGGAAAAGCTGGTGAAATTCCCATTAAGCAGACACACCAATACCAAACTACTCTGAAATGCATTGAAGTATTGATAAAATAACAAAAGTCTATGGAATTTCAGTTCTCATTGTAACAAGTCATGACATATTGCAACTTGATACCTTGAAAGTTTTCTATTTGTACTCTTAAATCTGTTTTGTTATGCTACCACTACATACAGCTATCAAGATCAAATATCAGAAAGTATTTTGGCAAATTTAATAAAGTCCTGGTGGCACCAGCTATCCTCTAGCTGAGAGCCACCCTCTTCCCTAAAATCACTTCAATTGGTTTTGAACAGTCAGGTCCTCTCAATTTCCAGTCACTCTGACACCTTTTTCTCTGGGCTAGCTTCCTACTTGTACCAAGTCAGAAAGCTCCTGTGAAAATAATTCCACATCTGCTGCTGTAACCATTGCTCTTTTCTCAGTAAGAACTCTCTCTCTACTCAGAAATGCATTTCAAAGCAACATATCTGGCAAGGCTATATAATTCATTTAGTGTCTGAGCTCTAACGAGTAATGTAATAGAGAAAGTCTGTGTACAAAACAGCAAGATCTAACTAGCTGATACCTAATCCTGCAAAAGCATAGTTCTTCCCTTCCACCCCTCATCTGTCATCCCAGACATACCTGGGCATTTCTCTTTTGGGGCTCTCTCTTTCACATCAGGACCTAGATCATCCACCAGCCAATCTCTCCTTCCTGGACTCCAAGGATTATCTCCAGCTCTAATAGTCCATAGGAGATGTTTAATTCCACGAGACTGGTCCATCATATTTATCACCCACAATATGCTGTAATGAGAATTATTTTATTTACATATTACATACTACTGATTTTATTTTTTTGAAACTCCCTCTTGATAGTGGCCTGACGCTTTGCAGCAATCAGTAGCTCAAATAGGCAAGCAGAGTTTATACTGTAGGGTCTCTGTCCACCTAACAGCC
The DNA here is from genome assembly GCF_964035555.1 of Netta rufina. NCBI lineage: Eukaryota > Metazoa > Chordata > Aves > Anseriformes > Anatidae > Netta > Netta rufina. The sequence continues at coordinate 27,054,876 of NC_140131.1, read as the reverse complement.
CAGCACCAACATCTGGGAAAAAGCTTGTGTCTCTATACAGTGCAATACATATTGTATGCTTTCCTGTCGGCTATGACCAACTGTGTTGACTAGTCCTTTCTTAACAATAATTACATTATCCACATTTTAAATTACCATCAAGTTCCAGTTTATGTCCTTTCCATCAGTTTGTTTGCTATGTATTTGCACATCCCCACACCGTGTTTCATGGTGCAATGCCTTGGCCATACAGTCACACAACCAGACCATACATGTCCTGACCTGTCACGTGTACTGACTGTCACCAAAATGATCATTACTGAAGTTTATACCTGCCTCCACTACTGCTTACAAGCTTATTTTGCAAGCTTACTAACATGACATCACCAGTTTTTTATTCTAATCTGTGCAACAAACTTATTATCTCTAATTGTCTATGACTAGTTTCAAAAACAACATTCCTTTCAGAATACAGAAACTTTTTTTTTGTTAGAACAACCTTGCTTTGGTACTTCTTCAAAAGTGATCGCTCTATGCCCTGTTCATTTCAGCTCCTCACTGTGGAAGCCTTAGAGGAGTACCTGTAAGCATTACACCCATAGGCAAATTTTGGTAACAGTTTAGACAGTTTAGGGGATTTTTTTCATTCACAACAGGGCGTTGTTTGCTGGTTTTAGAGATTGTTTTTTTTTTTTTTTTTTTTTTTTTTTTTTACATTTTTGGCTAATACAGTTAGGCAGTGTATTTAATGCTTAAATATCTCATTTGAAAACTGCAATAGCAAAACAACTAGCTACCACTGAGTGAATTTACCTTGAACTCTCCCTTAAGTCCCAGCCATAAATACTAGTTTGGAAGACTGCAGTGAGCATGGGACCTGCTTTCTGTCCCTGCCCTTTAAGACTTTCTAAACGGAAATTTGTTTTCAGCATTCCTTAGTCCAACTATAAGAACTTGTTTATAAACCAGTGAGCATTTGTAATTATTGGAATTTTATTCAGGTTATTCTGTGAAGCAATCCTTCCTTTGAGATAACAGAACACTCAAAGAAATTCATTCTCTCCAGCTCAATAGGTGCAGCAGAGGGATCCTCTCTCTCTGGTTTGCTTTAGCTTTGCATTTTGAACCACACAGTGTGAAGCAGGCTTAATTACCAGCTTGACAAGCCCTCTTCTCTCATTTCTTTTACAAAAGGAGACAGGTTGGAGGACAGTTGTCCTTGCAGTCCCACTAGGAAAAAGAAAGCAGTCTCTTGGTTCACTTTTTGAAAAGTGAAGTTTCATTAAGAGTAACTTTTTAGTTTCACTCACCCCTGACCCCTAGCCCCAGAAATCTGGGCTTTATTTTGCATAAAAAGAAAAAGCACCTTCAAATATACCATGTGTTTTATTTAGCTCATTAAAGAAATTAAAGTCAGTTGTGCTGTAAATTTTAGTAAAAACGACACCATTCTGTTATTAACTCAGCAACTTAAATTATTTCCACCAAGCTCTCATCTTCTACCTTAATCTATGTAGCAGAGTTTTCAAAAATCTTAATTAAGTCACAGTCAATATAGTCTTTGGCCACCTTCTGCTTCAGATCCTCCACAATCCACTGATGCTGCTGTTGCTTCTGCACATTCCCAGTCTGATTCCCTCATATACACGCCCACACTACCACTCCTTACAAATTCTTTACTTCCAGCCCTGCTTGGGGTGGCTGTCACAGTTAGGTGCTGTTACTGAAGTCCAAATCTGAATGGGTATAAGGTGCCTTTATTTCCTTCACTCAGATTCCCCTCAGGGCAATTCTGATCAGGGTGAATTCACGAATAATGACTTGTATTATCGCAACATTTATGCATCACATGGGAAAAACTGAATACAGAAGAAACATGTTAACTATTTTTGTATCAAATTTTAAGATGAAGATACTTAACGTTTTGCACTAATCTGTTTCTCTGAATTTTTCCTATTTTTTGTTGTGACCAGTAATGCTACCTTGCATTAATATCATATTATTACTGCTCTTCTATCCTTGTATTCATTATAGATTTTAAGGTAATTTTTAAGACTTAATATGAAACTTTTGGCTTTTTCTTTTTGAATTAGCACTATTACTAGTCTTTCTTTTATTTATACATACTTGAAAAATTCTTTACAGAGCCTTCCTTTTTTAGCTTTTCATTGTCTGACTTAGAGGGACTGTAGCTCTCTGAGTCTTATTCTGTAGTTTGGGTTAGAAAGGAGTTAATTCATTTCTTGCTTTTTAAATGTAATCATTAAATCAATTTACACTACAAGCATTCCATCATTTGAGACTAATACATTCTCTTTGTTTTTGCCAATTTTCTCTCATCTCTTACTTTGCTTACCTTTGCATATTTAAACCTGCAGAGTCATGTATGGACTGCTGCCATATCCATCAGTCTCAGAATTCCCAAGGCCCCTGACGTTACTAGTTCTTTATTCCATACAGGTTCTTTTTCAGGGGTATACTGAAGATAATTACCAATGCTGCTGGGAGATTCAAGGCAATTCCACTGACGAGGCACAGACATGATGTCCTAAAAAACACCATGTAAATACATAAATAGCTATATAAATATTCTGAGACTGACTTGTGCATATTTCACAGCCTAAAGAATTTATAATTTTCACTTTTCCTCTGTCACTGTGATTTTTTCAACAGTGGGGTTATGAAAGGGTCTTTAAAACCAGAAGAGAGTAGCAGACCATTTACATTTGAAATTATCTGAATCAGTCAATGCTAAAGAAATACGAAAAGTGGTAGTGTCAGAAAATCATACAGATGAAAATGGAGGAAAAAGTAGTAGGATTGTATACCTGAAAGAACAGAGTAAAGAAGAGACCACTGCTACTTTGGACTTTATACAGAAATAAAGCATCAAAAGCACAGAGTTAATAGACAGTCCATTTCTTGATGACTAATGAGACTAGACAGATCAAAGTAAAAAAAAAAAAAAAAAAAAAAGTGCTTTCACAAAAACAAAACAGAAAACAAAAACACCAAACCTCTAAATTACTAGTTGGGAACTTCTTAAAATAATTTAATAGCACATCTCTGAATAGCACAGTTAAGCACTGTTCATGGCAGGAGTACCTCAGCATGTTTCAGGGATGTAATCCTAAGTGATTATCAACATATGGTGTTGTTCTTTCAATCTTTTTTCCTATCTTTTCTTTAGAGTTTTGTTTCCTGTTTCAAATCCAGTTCATTATTTTGAAATTCAAAGCTTATTAATAGGAGCCTAATGACTATGCTCAGATGGTAAGATTTTTGTTATTTGTATTGACACCTAGAATAGAGAAAAAGTTGCAGTGACTTGAATGTGACATATCCATACAATATGATCCATACAGATTGGGTCAAATTAAAAATGTGATACAAATTGGCAAAATAGCCTGAGAAAGTTAGAAGAAGTACTAGGTCATCTAGACCCCCTGTGTAAAACTAGACAGAATGAAGAGAAACGTAGAGATAGCAGGAGAGGGAAGACAAACTGATTGACTTCTTAACACCCTCTTTCCATCTCTAATATTTTTAATTCAACAGTTCCCACAGAAACATTCTCAAAATGGGTGCCCTGTTTCTGATCAGTTAGTTATGTGACTATTTTATTTCAACTGAAGTAAAATACTTGGAGTGAAACTGGTATAAAGAGAGTAAGAATTGGGGTGGGATTTCTAGAGTTATGAATTTACTGACTGTTTCTCCTTTTTTGTCAAATTTCAAGATTTATGACTTGGGCTTAAAAAGAAAAGCTCAGAAATAGCGTACTGAAAGCAAATGAAAGCATTTTCATTAACAACTAGCTTAAGCTACTCAAGATTTTTATTTTTTTTTAATAGGTTTTGTCTTCTGTCTGTACCTCTGATTTGCTAAAGCATGGTAGAAACAGGTTACTTCAGAATGACTGGAAATAGCTCAAATCCCTTTCATTGAAGGAAGATTCAGGGAAGAAAATGTACAAACTCATATCCTTGTGGTATGGAACTAATGTTTTATTTAATAGGGGTATTTGCTTATAAGTGTGTACATACAAAAAAAACTTGAAAAGTTCCCAAAAGCTTTTGTCATATTTGAGTAGAAAATTGAAGAACATTCTGTGATTGTTTCACAAAGTCTTTCTGAATGCAATTGCTCGTCATGCTTCCAAGGCATAGATCCAGTAAAAGATAAGTAATCAAAGATAAGCTACCAACAACTTTCTAGAAGCCCCAACTTGAGATTCTCTGGGAGTTACATGACAGCGCCAGAAATTCTAATGGTCTGGCAAAAACAACTAATTAGTAGAGGAGCATTGCAGTAGCTCATAGTGCTACAGCTTAATTTGGCCAAAGATAGAGTGCATAAAGGGACGAATTCAAAATGGATCTTCTGAGTAGGAATAAGCAGCAACTTTTTATCATTACATTGGATTTCAAAAAGATAGGTGTAAAAATATATATCTTATGATAAGGATCCTTGAGTAGTAATATTATATAGAAGAAATCTATATTTTAATGCCATACCTTGAGAAGAAATATTTTGAATATTTTTAAATATTTTGTCTTGATTATTCATTCCTAAAATCAAACATGCTACCAACGTACTTGTATACTTTCGAAAGTTTTACTTTGACAAAACCACTCCGATTATTAATAGCATGGTCTACACCTAATGTTCACCAAGATCTTATATTCATTGCTTTAGAGAGAATTTTAAATACAGATTATGTGGTTCCTGCCTTGTAATAGTTTCTGCGTAATGTCCTTGTACTGCAGGGAATTTCATTAGCATGTGCCCTGATCTTGTCCTCCAAAGCCTCATTGCTTTAGACAAGCATGGATTTAATTGAGAGAAAACCAAGCTGTGACTGTGGCTCAGGTGTGAAGGCTGTTTCCCTCGGCAAATTAAATCCAATGTAATGACTGAGCTTTCTTTTTCTTACTCTCCACTTATGAGAGATTTAATACTGCATATTAATTATTATGCTGGGCCTTCTTACTATGATGTTGTTTTTCCCATCATTTTGTGGAAGATTGATGCACAGATAAAATTGACTGTTTAATGTACTGTGAGGATGATTAACATCAAGAGGATGGATCACAAGGTTATTATGTCACTGATTTCTACTTGACTTCTACTTTAAACAAAGAAACTCAGCCAAATGATAACCCCTGCTGATACCATGTTATGTTTGGCTGAGCCCCAGAGCCCTCACCCACGAGGTTTCCACAGAAAGGCCTCTCTCTGATCCTCCAGATTTGTAGGGAGCTGTTAAAGTACCATGAGCACCTACATTCGTTTCAAATAACTAATGCCCATTTGTCAGCAGTACTGACCCAAATACTCTGAGCTAATAGCCTCAATCAAAATGCAATTTATGATACCTCAACCCCATAATAAAATATACACATATGAACCAGCTGTGAAACTTTGAAAAACTGGGAAAGGATGTAGCCCACTGGAGTTAATGCCCCATGCACTGGATACAAGAAGTTTGAAAAACAGGGCCACTTTCTGTATGGAAAGCATTTCAGTAGCATGAAACTGAACTGCCAGGCCCAGTGTGCCGAGATGCACATTACATTTACTAAATGTGAATGAAGGATCTAAACATCTCTAATATACGATGAGTATATTTCCATACATGCACACATGTACAGATGCACTAAACATGAATCTAAAAGGTGAAGTGCTTTATTTCTCAATTCCAATCATATGGAGTGAAGCAATATAATCTTTCTGCTGAGAATGTAAGCAGTAGCTATACCTGCATGCAAATCCTGTTTATCACTATTGTCATCAAGTTTATGGGCACATAAATTTCTTTCCATAATACTTTTTCATCACAGATCAATAAGCAGCCAGTAGCAAATCACCCAAAAAGAAATGAATATATATAATTAACTTGCTATATTACATTCTGGAAATCATTCTAAAGAGTTTGTTATACAGCATGCAAACTCTCAATTCTAAGGAATTTAGGAAGCAGCACAGGAATTTAAGGCAGATCAGCTGTAGTAAATCTACTGAGCCTTTCATCTTTATGGATTGAATCCAAACACATTATTTGTCTTACATTGTAAGATCTCTGGGTCTTGGACCATATCATTAAGCATGTTAGAGTCCAGCAGATAGGGCCAGCTATTTAGATTATTAAAAAAGAAATTGAATTACAATCTTATAGGATATAACCCAGTATAGAGAATTTACCTAAATTATAAGAAAAACAAAGCTCATTAGCAACTCTATCACCTTGGAATCATCACATTTAGACAATAAGGCACTTTAACCACTCCTGGTCAGCAATTCCCTGTCTGAGGGAAATAACACTTTTGGCTGGAAGTAGAGGCTTCTGTTCTGCCCTGCATGACCCCTTACCTTTCAACCATTCAGAAACAGCCAGAGGTGGTATTAAAATCTTACAGCTTATTTCACAGCCTTTGTGAAGAAGGCTAGTCCTATAAGAAAAGGTGGGACAGAAAAGTGCTGAGGCCTAGGAAAGAATGAGACCGGCAACTAGGAAAAGGCCTAGGCTGAGTAGCTTCAAGCCAAGCCCTTATAAATCTGTTTCGGTCTTTACCTCAACTGCTCAAAGAATAACCTATGCTGGGCAAAGATGCACTGCTATAGGTGGAAGCTAGATGTGACCAACTTGTTCTAATGCAAGGCTTCAAAGGCCTTTGTTTTGTATGGACAACTTAAGGTGAAATTTAAAGATTAAAAAGGTTACATATTTCCAGAAACCTGTATTAGAATAGAAGTCTTCTAATGAAAACAGAAAGAAGCTGAAAATGAATTGAGTGACTAAAACACCAAATGAAATACTATGTCTTCTCTCCTGAGCCCAGTGCTAAGAGGTAAATATAAACTATATATCCTTAAATGCTTGAATTGATAACACAACTGATCACACACAGAAAAAGGCTGTTGTAAACTGCATTCCTTCACCACCCATCTCTTCCAAACTCTTCCAGTGCTCCTCATTTTTTTCCCCATGTGTATCCCATTCTTGCTATTTTGGGACTCTGTCCTTCAGAAAAAAATAAGAATCGATCATGTGTTTTAGTAGTCATTCAACATTTGGTTTGCCTCAGTTTTCTCCATTCCAAAAACCAAGTTTTTGCAAACATCAGGTGACAAACTCCTGAAAACTTGTATAAATCCTTAAGGCTCTGATCTCAATGAATAAACTCCCCAATGAATAGATCTGTTCCACAAAAGAAAAAGACACTAGAAAACAGTTCGTTAGTGGACAGCCTAAGTTTCTGGTGACTTAAAAAAAAAAAATCATAAGGCAGACTTGCTATAGACACTTTATAGGAAAACAGCATTTTTGCACACTGCATTACTAGTGCTCCTCCTCTTGGGTTAATCCCTGAACTATGCAAAAGGCTGTTTGTAGTCCTACTAACAAGAACAGTACAGAAGTTGGCTAGAGTGACCTCAGCTGTGCACCTCTGCTACTCAGAATTCTCTGGTTTCATTGAAAATCTGCCTTGCTAGTACATTTGGCAGCATTTTAAGCTTTGTAACAATACTATTTATACACATACAAATAAAAATACTCCCACACACATATACAAAATTGAACAGTATCAATATGTACTTTAAGTAAGCAATATTCTTTTGATGTTCTTCATCCTTAAATTACTCCTGTGTTCTCCAGCTTCTTAGCACTTTAACAAGGTGTGCTGCCTGGGAATAACAGCAATTGCAAAGCAAGAGATCAGATGCTTCCTCTCTGAGATTTTCTGAAAAGCCCAAAATGACTGAACTGAAGGACAACAGAGAGGAAACTAAAGACAAGGAAAGTGAGAAAGCCTGTTGAATCAATAATAGACTATTTCACTCAGAAGTACCCTGAAGAGACTGCTCTTGGGTCATGAGCCTGGGCAGGTTTTTGAACACCCTCCTCTTTGGAGGATTTAGCCTCTTGGCTTTCCTTGTTCTGTGTAAAAGTCATCTAGCTGCCAAGACTGTAAGACGGTATCTCAATCAATACCTGCTTTAAATATTTCTGGCAGCCACTCTCCTCTGGTTGACAACAATCTAATTTTTTGTGCTGATTTCAGCCAGAATTTTCTGGCTATTGAGAGTTTCATAAGGAAAAAATACTTGCGGAAAGTATTCTGATTAGGCTTTTTTTAAAATATATATATATTTTTTAAGACATTTTTCATAGCATCAAGAAATTAGATAGTTGAGAACAACCTGCTTCTTTTTTTCACTGGTATCAGTAATAGCTTGTCAAAGTCAAATTTAATTTATATATAAAATCTAGTAAACTGTTTTACAATAAATAAGAATAGCACCTGTTAATTAGAATTATTATTAGTCACCCAAAACAGATATCAGCCCTTGTACAGTTTGAATTTACGAAGGGAAATTCAGACCTGCAGAATGCAAGATTTAGGCTGGTCTTAACTGGCTAAGAATCCACCCTACTGTTTCACAGAGCAGAACACCACCTCTTCACTTACAAAAAGCAACACAAGTTCTCTAACAGCTTCACATGCTGTCCAGGAACACAAGTTTACTTCTCATCTGAAAGAGGTGGGTGACAACCAAAGTTCATGAACTTCTTCCCAGATGAGTAGAGCCAGTGGCCTTGCATTAATCCATTAATCCCCAGGAAGACATCCTACTTTTTTTTTTTTTTTTTTTTTTTTTAATGTATTTACTTCATAAAATGCTTCATTTGTACTTATTTTTATTTTTACTCTTATCTCTAGGTAGCTAGAGAGCTTTAGACCATGATTTAGTAAAGCATTTAAATGGGTAAATGACTCCTAAGGCATGCATCCAGTGAGAAGGCTTAAATGTGCTTCAAGTTACATCTATACTTTCCAATAGCTGAATGTTTTTTCATTTGTTTTTCAGTGCTCTTTATAGTTTGAGTCTCTATTTTGCAATATTTCCATCAAGTAATTGTACAGCAGGCAAAGCAGACTAGCTTAATTAATCAGCATGTTCTATGATAATAGCTAATTTGGGATGTGTAGATGTTTACAGCTATACATATTCTCAATCTATTCTCTTTATTCTGTCAGAATAATTTCTGTATACAGTTTTCTTGGCAGAGCATTTCTGATGTACATGAAAATAATGTCAACAAATAATAACCACAGGAAAAAACATGGTTAAGTGGCTAAAATGGGGCCACTGTAAGCATTTGAAGTTTTAATATAGCCAGTAGCACTTCAAAAAAAAAAAAAAGTATTTGCTGCTTTGTGTGCTTCCATCCTGTCCTGTCCAAGGAAAGCAAGCTGCTCTGGGGAGTCTGGGACCAGCCATTTTTTCCAGCCCATAGTCAGCCACCTTTCCAAAAACACCCTTTCTGTAGAATTACACCATCAGTGTAAAACTTGTGTCACAAAAGTTTCTGAGTACAAGTCATGTTTGGATCCTTAGGAAAGCAGCAGGAGTCCTAAACAATGCCAGTGAACAGGAAGCCATGCGAGGTCATTACCACCAAAAATTGAATATGAGTTGCTTCACCCTCTTGGGGAGCTGTAAGAACAACCCAAATTCCCAGGCAAATGGGATAGTGGGATTTTTTTTATTATTATTTTTTATTTTATTTACAGGCATGACTTTATCACCCTTTTATCCTATCTAACTGTTGCTCCCAAACCACTTCTTATTGCTTGAATTTGTAAGTTTATACAACCTCAGGGATGCTGGCTAAAAACAAGTTGTTACACCAAATGTTTTGATGATGTGCTTGTGGCTCCACAATCATCAACTTATCTGACCTAGTGAAAAGAATTACAACTTCACTGTGCTGATCAAAAATAAATAAATAAATAAATAAATAAATAAATAAATAAATAAATAAATAAATAAATAAGAATACAAGACTAGATTGACTAGATTCGCTGCCCAGTCAATCTCTCCAGGTCTAGAATCACAATTAGCCTGCAGCCTCTCCACCACAGAGGAGAAGCCGACATTTCCACCAGGAAACAACAGCGCTGGTACAGAAGCAGGTGGCTCCTGCTTGACCAAGACAGATGCGATTCTGCAGCTGCCCCTGGGCAGAGGCACCTCCCTTGGCAGTGCTGCAGCAGAGCCTTGAAGAGGCTTGTGAAGCCACCCTCCCATCAGAGAGCTGCTCCTCCGCAATGCAGCTGCTCTCCAAGGGTGCAAACTGGTGCCAAGCTGCCTACGGCCAGATTCATAGCTAAGATGCAGTTTACATTTGTTTGAATCACTTTGTTTTCCATTACACTCTTGTTACATTTTTCTCCAGACAGCAGCCCGCTGATTTTAGTAAAAGATGCCTTGTTAAATACTGTTTAACACTACGATTGCACCAATAGGAGCTATTTTGCCTATTTTAAAGTGGTGTTGAAAAGCTTTTTCAGAAAGTCTTTCTTCACTTAATAGTTTACAGGTGAAATAGTAAGCCCAGGTTCCTGAAATACCTATAGGGAAATAGTGAGCATATGCCTTTATAAACATTTTTTTTTACAAATGAATTGTTATGCAGGTATAGTCATGTTTCCACTAGTGAAGTGTATAAGTGACAGAAGTTCAAGAGCCTTCAGAACAGCGCAGCACTTGAGGAACCAGTATGAGCAAGCCCGTTTCACAAACCCCCTGGAACTCCGTAGCGTGCTGCGCAGATCTGCACGTGTGGACGTGACAAGGATTCAGATGTAGAGACAACATGTTGCACAGCAAGGCACCGGTGCGGATACACCCTAATATCATCTGACAACACCTATTGTTATTCCCCATTTCACTGGTGTCCTTGTCTCCCACACGAAAGCGCTTTGTGTGCCTACTAACCTTGAGTATAAGAGAAATATCCCCTGTTGCCACAGGTGTCTGCAGAATTCCACATCCCTCAAACCTGCTCCTCAGGACAGGGATAACTGCAGCTGCATATACATTTTCTTCCTCTTCTCTCCATTTTCTCCCCACCCCATTCCTCTGAAGCAGTGAAAACAAGTCAGGACACACCATACAAGGATTTGTCAATGTCCTCTAAAATTGTCAACTAGAAACAATTTGATGCAGGGTTTTTATATATGAAACAATGGCCATTTTATTTTTAAGTGACTAAAATACTACAAAAAGGCTGTAAGTCAAACACAACCTACTCTATAAGTCATAGAAGATGTTTCTCCAAACTAGGTGTAACCACCTGGGAAAAAAGTTGGGAATGGTATGGGAATGCTATGAAATGCAAAAGTAAATCCAAGAAGTTGCCATGGTGGTATCCCTCAAAAAGGTCTCCTGAATTACTGCGCAAAGAACAATACAGTGCCATAGTAACATTTTGGTGGGGACACCAAAATTATACGTAAAGGCAGTGGCAGAGAAAACGTATGTTTGCATTTGAAATCAATCACCGTAACAAGCAAGGCAAGCCCTGGGATTAGATCCTCTCATTTCCAAGGCTGATTATGAATGAAATCATGGGTTTGTTTCTTGCCTGTCAGAAACACTTCTGCTTCTGTTTTGATTGGTATTTAGGTTTCCTTCACTTCTTGTTTTCTCTTTTTGAAAAGACACCACATGGATTTACTGATTATTCTGTGCTAGGTCAATGAAAGCCTGAAGCTGTGCTGCACTCCAGGAATTGCACTGCCTTCTGCAAGTGCCCTGGGTTATGTCAACATTAAACCCACAATAGCATGTGAATCTCTTATCTTTGTGTAACACCCAATCCACACTACCCTTTTAGTTTTTCTTCATATTTTGCTGCCTGTAAACTAAGACGTAGCTTCTTGCTAACCTGTTTCTAAATAATAATAATAATAATAATTTTTTAAAAAACACACAGGAACAGGACTTTTACACGTAATCCCCAGCAGTGATAACCTATGCAAACTTTTAAATAGTGACCTACTCGCATAGGAAGATTAGCCCAAGACCCAGATAAGACCCAGAAATGCATCAACTTGCAGGCAAGAGCATAAAACTGTATGGAATTTCCTGGAAAAGGTCATTTTTCAATCACTTACAGCAAAACTAAGGTATTCAAACAGCAGAAGTTACTTCAGAAAAAAGGTCATTGTTAACCTCTGCCATATTCATTGGTGTAAAAGAGAGTTAATAACACTGACCATCATTTGCAAAGTACCTGAGGTTCTGAGAAAAAAGGCTTTCCAAGTGCTAAGCAGAGCCAGGCATGCTGCTAAGTAACCAAGTCACCCCCTTTTTCCACACTTACAGGCACACTGCACTGACTACATTCAGGCCAAGTCTTCAACAACATAACGGAAACAAAGAGGTAATGCATACCTTATAAGCAGTATGTGATGGTTTACATCTGAATTGTCTGTCAGCGTAATAAAAGCCTACAGAATGAAATTAAAAGTTTTGAAAGATTGTAACTAAAGTCTTGAAAGTACAGGTTGAAAGTGTGTTATGGTTTCTAATGAGTTAAAACTCCATTTTAGCAAAACCACAGATTATTTATAACAAGGAGTTAAGTGTATCATTAATAGCCACAATTGCACACACGGGTTGGACTCTTTCAGCCAGACTGACTGTTTTAACACTGAGTGTTTTACAATCTGTATGTATGGAACAAACCCTCTGTCTACATAAGTGGGTCTTCATTCTGGAAAATGTTGAAGAAATAATTGATTATAGAGCTCATCCTTATTCTCACATCGATGACTTGTGCTTGACAACTGCTAAGCTATTAGCTTGTCTGCATTCCCCCCAGTGCAGGCATTTGTTCTTAGGAACTCTTTGTGATATCCCAGAATTTTTGTGGTTACAAATGAAGTAACAAATTAAGTTAAATATAATAAATTGGGCAAAGGCAGACCACACACTGCAGAGAAACCTTGTACCCTGCAGTGACCTCCCAACGTGCTGAAGCTGAAAGGGGGTTCTGAGCAGTTTTTAAATCTATTTCACCAGAAATTAAACTAGGGACTGGATTTTTTTTATTATTTTTTTATTTTTTTTAATGCTCTCAGGTGCAATCTACTTCTAACTGGTTATTTCTTAAACTTTGCTGAAGTTCAACAAAATGGAAAGGTGTGGAACAGCCACTGTCTTAGCAAAGTCTGCTCTGCTGATGAGAAGAAAGGTTCCTCTGAACATCTAATCAACTGAACTATTTGTTGTGACATAGATGCTTCAAACAAAACATGAATGCTACAGAGAGCTCCAAAGATTTGTAATAGTGTGTTAATGGATTAATAATAGTTTTCTTGCTCCCCAAATGTATTTATGCTTCTAACGTACACAGCATAATAACAGTGTGATAACCAATTGTTAATGAATTCAGCAAGGAACGCAAATCTGCACAGCAAGAGCTCACTCCCAGCACTTTCAGATCTAACAGATGCAAGACCAGACTTTGACAGGAGCCTAAGGGTCTGTTTTCAAGGGCTTGGCACCCTCAGCTGTGGGCAGTTTTTCAGCATGCCAAGGTTGCATTTAGACACTTCTGCAAGGGCTAGATCAGCACAAGTATCTCCCACCCAGCTGCCCTGACAGTGCTGCACATGCCACTGAGCTCCCTCTGGAATATGATCACTTGGTTTTACAGCCTAAACTGGAGATGAGAATTTTTTTGAAGCAAGTCTGGCTCACATTGTGGATATTGACTTTTCCTTTTAAAAATCTGGTCCATGGAGCATTCTTTGGATTACAGACAAGAATCTTCTTTCTCATCTAAATCCAGCCAGACCAAGAAGATGACCTGCTGTGCATAGTTACATGGAAGTTGAAAGCTTATTGCTCTGAATTGTATACTGGCCGAGCAGCCTAACTATAAATGAACATGAGTAGCAGGTTTTCCTCTTCAGTTTATTAGTAAAATTCTCATGTCTCTCCTCCTTCTAGAAGAGGTTATATGGTGCTACAGTGACTCCTGACAAGCCTTTACAAATGAGCTCTCTGATATTTTATTACTGCATTACCACCATAACTGAAGACTAACTGATATCAGGTCCTAACACACTAGTTGTTGCAGAAACGATGTTGAGAGAGGTTCACACAAAAACATTTATTAGCAGGATCTATAGCTAATAGCATACATTGACTCTAATGGTCAAAAGATCTTAGAAAAAAAAAAAAAAAAAAAAAACGATTGAAAGAAAAGAGAAACTAACAAACATCTCTACCATGGCCAGATGAGAAGAGAAGACAAGCATCCTACCCTGGGCATCATCGTGAGTGTAGCAGGTTGCCCACTCCTCCCTCCCCAGTAACCACCCTGTTTTTATCAGGACCTTCTCAAACTCCCAACACGTTGTTCCTGCTTACAATGCTGCTTGCACTGACTGGAGCACATGTTAACCAGGACAGGTGCTGCACAGGCTAATTTTTTTAAATTTTTTACTTTTAGTCTTCACACGTCATCTAGGCCCCGTGCTGTAAATCAAATCCTACAGCCAACTGCCAGCAGCAGGGGAGTGGGAGGTGAAGGTCAGAGAGACGAGCCTTTTGCTGTCTGTGGTCATTCACTTCCCATTAAACCAGACAGCCACCAGCAATGGAGTTTGCAGGCACACAGCCAGCAAAAAGGCAGCACAAGAACAAAGGGAAAACTCTGCCACAGCAGCTCAGGGAAACGTACAAAGAAGGCTGCAGGTGCAAAGCAGGCTGCAGCAGTGCACCAGGGGCCTTACCAGGACAAAGGCTAAGGCACCTAATGCACAGTGCAGCATCACTGATGTCTGGTCACTGAGACGGACTGTTCTTTTAGAACAGAAGACTCATTAGAAAAGAAGGCCCTTAAAAAGTATGAATGGAAACAGAAACACAAGTACAATGTCCTGCCCAAATTTCACTATCATTCAAGTTCAGAGCTGGAAAGGGAATCAAAGCAACACTCAATCAGCTGAGCATCCCAGCTGAGACAGAGTATGCCTTCCAGGTCTTTTCAGATCTGTTTCACTTATATAGCAGTGACTCTATACAAATACTTTCCACACTCACAATGTACTCTGCCTGCACTCCAAAATGAGCAGAAGCCTGGGGGCTGCAGTCAGTGCAGCACCAGGTCTGAGCTAAAAAGATATATGTGGCATCAGGCAGCCCAAACGCCTAGCTTCCATTTGGCTCACAGCACGAAGAGACCTCCTGCACCTCCACTTGCACAGAAGCAGACTGAACTGACCTCAGTCTGAGAAAGACTGTGTCAACAGATCTACCATATCCTGAGGAGCAAGTGCAAACATTTGTTCTGATGCTAGAGAAATTGCATACAGCAAGGGAGAAAGAATTGCCTATAACATTTATTTTGTGCTTTTCGTACGTTCCATGAAAAGTTTCACAGCCTTCCGAGAGACTGAGAGGTAGAGGTATATCTGTCTCAAGGTGGTATAATTCATACACTTCTGTCCCTCAACACCGCACCATGCACAGACACTCAGAAGTTTCCAGATAGTAAGAGTCATTACATATAACATTTAACAGCATGATATTTTCAGCTACATGAAGTTATGTTTTCTTCTTGGAAACAATACTGGAAGGCAGCAAAATTCCCAATTAGCCAATAAAACAATGAATACCTTACAAAGAAGGTAGTTACGGATGCTAGATGTAAGAATCTTTCAAGAGCTGATATTTTTGTCAGGTAATTTCCTAATACGTTCTGTAAAATGGTATCTACCAAAGCCCTCACATATAGCAAATGGACTGTGAATAAGAAGCTATTAACAGTTACCAGACTCCACGAGGAAACATGTACTATAAGCACTAGTGTAGTATGGGTGTTCTGCTCTCTAAGCTCATAAAGATTATCTATGCCAAATCAAACACCTTTGTTAGATCTTCACAAAATCCTCAACAAAAGTCATTCATGGAAACCCCACAGGGCAAATCAACTCCACACAGCAGGAAACAACTGAGCAATTACATCATCACTAATACTGGAAGCTGCAAGCTGTATAAGGGGAACACACTGCATTTTAGACATGAAGAACTATTTTTATGTGACGGCCTGCCCAGTGTGGATAGCCTGCTATACTTCAAACTGCATAGAGAACCATATATTTAATTCTGTAATGACATTTAAAATGTCATTCAGAACAAAGATTGGGTGAAATTGACCCTATTTTCATCCCCCCTTTGCACCAGTCATTATGGGAAAGGCAGCAATAAATTGCTATTGTTGTATTATAAGAAATATATATGTAACTATACATACTAATGCTTTCTGCATCAAAAACTGTCACATTTTGAATAGCTGTACATAATACTGGGATCTGTATCAAGTTATAAACTCTCTGATTCTCAGAGAATGCTTCGTTCAATTATTTGCCGTAAGTACACAGAAGCCTCAGATAAGCCCATTGGGTAAATTAACATAGAAAAAGGACACTGACCCCCTTGAGCATACATGTAGTACACATATTTGGAGAAGACAGGGCAAGTAAGGTACTGCTTGAAAAAACAAACAAACAAACAAACAAACAACAAGCATTTCTTTCCCATTTTCATGGAAACAATCTTGTTTGATTTGCAAGAAAGCCAGCTTGTCAAAATAAAAAAGAAGGGGTCTATACTCCCCAGCTTACATAAACAGCCCCAATTCAAGGGGGTTCACAGGTGCTCGGCTGTGTTTGTACTGCACTTGGCTACAACTGAGCTCAAGTCAATATCTACTGCTCCTCAGCAATATTGCAGTAAAAAAAAAATAATTTTCTCTGCCATGTTACAGGATGTCATGATGTACTTTCCTCACTCCTCCACTCATCTCTCCTGAGAGAGTGGTAAAACTCAGATTAAACAGTATTCACTCCCACTCCCCTGTTATGGATGTTTTAAGCTTTAACTTTTCGACAGGCTGCTCCTGTTCCTCCTTCCCTGCTGCTCTCTGTGTAGGTGTGAAAGGCTCTTTGTGGACACACACTCCTCTCGCTTATGGAGTCTGCTTCCTCACAGGCGGCTGGGCCCACCGCATGCCAGCCTCCTGGAGGGGTTTCTTAATTCAGCCTGCTAAATGGGACAGACAAAGCTAATCCTTCTGTCCACTGAGACACAGACATGGGTTCAGAGCTTGAGCCTGTGACTAGATTAAATTCTACAGGCAAGGACACTTGGATCAACCCAGAGGCAGGCACTTACAGTGGAGAGGCAGCTGCTTCGTACCCTCAGGACAGAGGGCTCAGGCCAGCAGCAGTTCTCTTCCTGGGCATGTCCTCAGAGCCCTTTCCTGGATTTCTGGGCTAGTGGTTCCCTTCCACGCTCTTTGCCGCATGGCCACCCCCCATCACACCCCTCTAGAAAATGGGGTCAAGACAGAGGCGGTTCCACAAAGTGATCTCCAGCAGATGCTGCATGGCCCAGAAACTGGCCCCGTGCCTGAGTGAAGCCACCTGGGCTGAAAGCACTTCTGAGCTGGGCAGCCCGCGTGGTTCAGCAGTTTCTGTGGTGATGAGGCCTATGTGTTCCCGGGGCTGAGGTGAGGGGGAACCTCATTCTTCTTCAGCAAAGCTCCTGGCTGAGTGCACAGCCGCACATGCCACCTCAGTATCTCAGGGGCAACTCCACAGCCACCTCTCCCCTCTCAGCTAGCCCCAGCACTTTTCCTATATCAGCTAGGTTCATTAAAGTCGCTAAAACACTGAGGGCAAGGAAGTGACATCTTTTCAGCTTAAGACAACCAAATCTTCCTTCCCACACTGAGACAGGAGGGAGAGGAGAGGCAGGCCAGCCCCTGAAAGGCAGGCGAAGCAGGCACAACATGGCAGCACCATACATCTCAAGGGCCCTCCCTCAAGGGTATACACCAGAAGCATGCCTCCACAACATCATCAAAACAACAGATCCTAGGCTCCTGAAGGGTTTGAAGAATAAAAATAATAAAAAAGGCACAGACTCCTTCATGATTTTGGAAAAATATCCTTGATCTTTTTCTTAAGTCCTCTTCATTAAAACATATATATCACATGTGGAGGAAGGCTGTGAGGAAAATCAAGGCCTGTAATTGAAGAACACTACAAGCACTGCTGGGGAGGTAACAACTAATAAGTAAAGATTAATAATGCACTTCTGGGGGAGAATAGCTTGACTGTCTGAAGACAGGAGTCAGCTCACCAGACAGAGACTCCAGAAGGATTGGTCCAGCTCTGGCCCCATCTGAGGGGGCTCAGTCATGAGTGCCCCAAAACTAAATATATGGGTTGATATTTCCTGACTTAGGTTTCTCAGTCTTTTCAAAAAGTCTGTCGTGATCTATTTGTGAAGTAACAAGGCTGGTATACCAAGAGGCCTGTTACACTAACGGTGATGAAAGCCCAGGTTTCCACTGCTGATAAATCAGCTGTGATCAGCAGAGATTTTTTTTCATCTTACTGTAATTTTTTCAAATTACTTTAACACAATGACTAACGTGAAAATTTTCTTAAATTACCATAACTGTTACTATAAAAACACTGAAAGATATCACTCCTTTACTATCACTTTCCCTAAATAAAATTGGAAGCTGCAAGCAATAGTGTTATAGAAAAAAAAATAAAAAATAAAAAAAAAAAAAAACAAACAACTGTAAATTGACAAAAATATGGATATTTGCAAAGAAATTTCTAAATCCCACTTTCATTTCTGTACTGTTAAATACTTATTTCTTCTGGTAAAGTAAGTGTTTAACAAACATAGTCAATGCATTGGGCCTGCAAGAACCATATCTGCAGTACAGAGAAACGCATTTTGATCCCCTTTCCCCCAATACAAAGCTGCAACAATGACTGAATTCTTTGGAGTTATTCTACATTTACCCTAATGCAACTAAGTCTAGACCCTGGCCCTTGAATTGTTCATTGTGGTATCAAGAATCAAATGCGGCCCTTATTACTCTTGAGAATAGTCATATGTTAGTAAAGTGGGTACTTGAAATCATGCAAAGTGCCTCTTCAGTAATGCTATTTGTGAAGCTACATTGTGTTTTTTCCATAATGGATAGCTTCAACCCTGGTTCAGCACTGGGGAAGAGTTCTTAGAGAATGCAACAAAGGCAATCCATGTAGCTGCGCTACGGGAAAATAGAATCATTTTGAAGAGAAACAGCCAGATGGACAAGAAGAGCCAACAACAATTACACAGTGACCAGCAATTTTATGAGATACCCAAAACAAAAATCTCTACAAAAAAAAAAAGAAGGAACTTATGTTGACAATGCTTTTAAGAAACTTTTCAGAAGATACCCTTTGTTCTAGGATCACAATGTTTTTCAGGGACATTACATCTTCTAGGCTTCTCATCCCCTTCATTTTTAATTAGCTTTTTTCTTAGCTGTGCTTGGTTCCATTTCCTCCATAATAGCTCTGTCTTTATTGCTGTCCTCATACTAAAAATGTTAGCAAGCAATCAATGCTCTTGGAACAGGGACTTGGATTACACAGAAATAGAGAAATAGGTTTGTAGGCAAGGTTTCCCCTGCCTTCGGGCAATAAACTGATCTGAGTGGGGGATGTAGTCAAAAGTAATCAAACATTACACGAGGGTGTACCTAGATACAGATCTACAGATCAAAGCAGAGCTTGTCCAGACAAATGATGACAAAATTACTTGAACATTTACTTCTTTAAGAGTAAACATAACTCTAAAAGTGGGACCAAGTCAACACAGCCACAAGGTTAGATTTCATTCTTAGTTGCAATCCCATTCATTTTTTAATGTGATTCCTGGCTTCTATCACTGTATCTTAGTCCAGAACCTAATCTCTAACTTCCTCTTATAGAAAATAATCATTTTTTGCACTCTTCTCCTTTTCCTTATTCTCCAAAAAAAGTTAAACTTCTCAAAAGATTAATCCTGGGAATTTTGGTTTCATTTCTTCAAGTTCCCTGAAATATTCAGTAATTCCGTGGTTTTATACCCTCAGTTACAATTGTCTACTCTTTCCCAAATGGATTCTCAGCCAGTACCTAGCATTCTGCAGTAAGAAGAGTAAGGCAATATGGCAGACGTAGACTTTAATCAACATCCAGCAGCCATTTTTGCTGTTCTAATTGCACTTGAGCACAGACTTGATGTAAGCTAGGTTTTGTACTCTCCATCTCCCCATTTTCAGATTACTCAGTTGTGATGTCGCTTCTGGTAAGAAGCATACCAGAGGGAATGAAGAACCAGGATTGATTTTTTTTATTTATTTATTTTTAAACACCACTGACGAAGTAGATGGTGCACCATTCCCAGAGGCTGCTTGGTTTCTGGAACACCTGCAGGCATTTCTTTCCCCAGGAGCTGCTGCTGGGATGCTGTTCTTCCATCATGTTCCCTACCAATAGCAGGAAAAAAAAAAATGTATCCAGAAAGCCCTGTGCAAAGACTTGTTTCATGGTGTCCACACTCTACGGGTTTTTCTGTTTTATGCTGCTTAATTAATATACAGTTATTTTGTAAAAATTTAACAGTAGTAACTTTGCCAAAATTGTCTTGCAACTACGCAACTTAAATTACAATGACAGATGACCAATTCTGTTGCTGCAAAATTAACAACATGGGCATCAAAGGGCTGTCTTCCTGAGCCTGTTTATTCTCATCTACTGATCTTCTAGAATTCTTATCAAAAGCATGATAAATTATTAAGATGTATGACAACAAAGACTTCTCCTTGAATGATACTACAAAGACATTGTTTTAATGCTAAAATTCTGCTCATTACCAAAGAAACTGAAGGAGATAGGAAGATGAAGGAGGGTCCTGTGTAAGATATATCTGAGGAAGATGTGTGCTTAGGGTCCTTTAAGTAAAGAGAAGCCAGTCAAGGGAGAAAGTTAATTCTAAAGCTTTTCAACCCCAACACCATCCCCATCTTCCATTCAGACAGTGACTGTGGAATGTGCTGAAGGAAAAGGTTAATGGTCTAATATCCTGTTGGCAAAACAGAGTCACTGTCATTTGTTTTATCATAATAGCCCTTGGCAGGCTATCCTTCACAGTAATACAACAAACACTGTAAATGCCTTTTTAGCTAAGCAGTTTGGAGATCTGTACAAAAATAAACCACAAGTAGTTTCAACCCAAGAGTTAAAGCAACAGTAATTATTACTTAATTTGTACTCATTTGCAGTGCCTGTTGTGGCACAACAGAGGAAATAGCTAGTGGAGATTCATTGCTTAGGCACAAGTGACAAAAGCTATCAGCTGCTTAGTTGTCAACTAAAGTAATCAACAAATTTTCACTAAAGGGGTATATTTTCTTAGTAGAATAGATCTGATAATCCCTTGAGATGAGAAGACAGTGATTGACAATGAATACTAATTGACTAATGAAAAGATCTGCTGACTGCAAGTAAACACGTTTGAGATCACTAGCACTAGTTAATGCTGTACTTGAATCAACAAGGTTTCAGCCCACAATGTATTCTTAACTGTCACTTTATACTGAAACTTCAGTCTTCTACAATACAGCGCATATATGATCATTTTTTCAACAACATGTTCAAATCACATTGAGGAGATATACCTTGTTGCTGTGTGTAGGAAAGAGAGGGTTTTCATGGATATGTATCAAGGACAGGAGACATCAAATTGCTCAGTTACAAGAGCTAGTATCTTGGAGTAGAAGTGATTCCCCCACACACACAGACTGCACTCAGATCTTGGACAAGTCACAGCTGCAGTCTCTGTTCCTGTCTCTAGCATTTATTTGATAAGCCTTCAAGATCCCTGTTCAGATCAAGAGGTTAGTAACATTTAGCTCTACCTTTCCTGCTGCTTTAGTTGGGGTAGGACTCAGCTATCAATGCATGTTGCATCCATAAGTAGGAAAGGAAGTCAAATCTATAGAGTTAGACAGTTCACCTGAAAGGTACTAACTGAATGCACAAACCTAGACCAAATTCCTCCACACCACACATCCTCCAAATGCTACACTAAAGGAGAAGAGCTATGCTGAATGCAGAAGCAAAGACTTTGCCCTTCAGGG
Source organism: Netta rufina (assembly GCF_964035555.1). Lineage (NCBI taxonomy): Eukaryota > Metazoa > Chordata > Aves > Anseriformes > Anatidae > Netta > Netta rufina. Next base: position 27,033,047 of record NC_140131.1, on the reverse strand, counting down.
TATGACCAAATCCACTCAGACACAAAATAGCAAGGAAAATAATGTGTTTGTTGGGAGAAAAAAAAATCAGAGGACTGTAACAACTCAAACCTGACCTAGTCCTGGCCCAAAATTACATGGTCATCCCTCTAGCTGATTTCCAGTTTAAGATCAAGCTCACCTCCCCTTTTGACAGAAAGGTGCCACCATACCCACTAATAAGAGTGCAGAGCCATAGCCAAGCCTGGCTGCTTTCTAGTAGAGGCCAAAAGGAAATGCTTGCCTCCTCTTTCAGCCCCTCTCTTTCTTGCTTTCATCTGCAACCACATGGATGAATCCCTCACTTGCTGGAAGGATGATCCAGGTCCTTACCTCAGGAAGATCAGAAGCCTCTCTCTAAATCAATCTAAACATTCAGTTTATTCATTTTTCTTTTCTTGACTTTTAATTAAACATGCATGATGTTTCCAGTCCTCATTTATTTGTGATTCTCCATTATCTTCCCCTTCATATACTCTTGAAGAATACCCAACAGAAATATTTTACTGCTGATCAAAGTGATGAAATACAGCACATTCCCTTCGTCAGTCATCTTATCAATGTATGACAAAAGCTTGTTCTACTATCAATGCCCTAATGCTGATTTTATACTATTTATGCCCCTCTGACCTTCATGTATTGCCATTTCACCCTTTCAAAAGGTGTTACAGAGAACTGTAAGCTATTCCACGGCCAGACAAAGAAAACTGTACTACTTCACTTGCTAAAAAATAAATTTTTCTAAAATGACTGAATTTAACTGATTAAGTGCCTGTTTTCTGCTGTAGTTAAATAGCCAGCCTGAATGACATTCTGAATATCAGAGGTTAAAAAAAAATAAATCAATCAATCAACTCACACTTCTAAATTTCATTCCTGAAAATGTTTCCTGACCCTACCTCTAAAAGAAAGAGCTGTAGGAACAGGCCCCACAAGCATGATCTTGCAAGGTGATGAGTCATTAATTCTGACTGAAATTAATGAGATTTCAAGTTCTCAGCAAGTTTCCAGTTACAGCCCCAAGCTCAGAACCAAACACTTTGGTGAGATGTTTTCAGTGAACATCCACTGTGCAGAGCAGCCATAGAGAACAGGAAGATTGAGGAGTTTACAGAAAAGGCCTGGAAAACTGGAGAAAAATAATTTGAACATAAATCTTTAAACACCTAAAAAAACAAACTCGCAGCCAATGCATATGTTGAATAAATGAGCCATTTTTCTTACTCAAATAATCACAGCAGCATGCATTTGGGTGCCTGTTTGAAGAGATTAGAGCAGTGATAATATTAGAATCAGTAAACAACTAGTGTATGTATATTAGTATTCTGCATCTTATTTCTTAACCCTTTGGAATAGCAATTAGTCTTCGGTTTAATTGACCAAATAAAGCTGGTAGAAAATTTAAAATGTCTTTTGCAAATGACAAAACTGAGGCACTTTATTGATCATAAAGGTTTTTAATGCAAACTGAGGACTGCTGAGGTAGCAGAACTGTCTACAATAGGTTACAGTGTACAGCGATAAACTTCCCATCTCCTATCAAGCCTTCAATGTGCTGTTCACTATGCAGTCTTTATCTTCACATGCTGACACATGTAATCTAACATTCTCACTTTGCCACAGTAGGAGCAATTGCTTGACAATTTGATTATGGTTTCCTGTCAGCTCATACACAGAATATTCTTTGAGCTTTCAGGAATTGCAAAATATTTTGATTTTACAATGATAATAATCTTCTGGGGAAAACATCATTTAAAATATTGATTTCTGATTGCAAACCTACTACAGATCTGCATACAGAAACTGCTCTGAACATCTAGAAACTGATATGCTACATTCTAGGAGAGAGGCAGAAATGACAGTAATGTGCAAATAACAGAGGGGGAGGGATGGTGAATGAAAGCAGTTACTACCTGACAGCTGCTCTGTGCCCTGTGTGAAGTCAGTTGATAGTCTCAGACCGGACCACAGGAGACTGGCACCCTCCCCACAAAATTCCAGCTCAACCATATAAGCACAGAGGCCAGCTCTGGAATGGATGGCTACACCTTCATCTCTAGAAGTGAATTCAGCAAATCCTGGACAAATTTCACGGGCACAGGGAATGGAAGACTTGCCTGGGTGCTGCCTTTTTGTTTCCAGAAATGAGACAAATTGAGCACTCCACAACAATTTCTGTCAGTCTAGCACATTTGGTTTGTTTTTCAGGACAACGCGTTATATAGCTCTTTATACAGGTTACAGTCAGAGAGCTATTGCCTAACCCAGAGGTAGAGGTCGAAACTGAACTGACACCACCCCTGCATTCCTTCTGTTTTGGCTTTGTATTAAATGGCTCCCTTCAATTTGTTCCATTTTACATTAATTTTCAACCCCCAACACCCTCCCAGTGAGCCAAGGCTGTATCTCCTAACATGCAGGTAAGTCTGTTAAACTGTTTGGTTCTGGCTGTGTCCTAGGAGCTTAGAGTGCTCACACTCATCTCTTTTGGTATGAGCCAGAGCAGCCAGGTAGACAAGCAAAATGGCAAGAGAAGCTGCAACACACTTTGTGAACCAAGTCTGTGCAGTTATGTTTGCTGCCTTCAAGCAAAATTTCAAAAAAAAAAAAAATCTAATAAAAAAGTTGCAATGAATGTCAAGTGATATAGGAATATTCATTCTGAGTAACAGATTGTGTGACCAGTTTAGAGACCACTGTCTTTCACCATATAGTCTCAACTCCTACCTCCCATTGGAGCAAATTGAATACAAACATCTAAATACTTGTACTTATGTGGCTACTGAGCATTTGTGAAAACATGATCCCAAATGCCAAATTGCCGTGTCACAAAGTCAAAGTAGACCTTTTACTCGTTTAAAAAAAGTTTTTTGTTGTTGCTGTTTTTGTTTAAATTGCTATTTCCACCAAAGCACCAAAATACATTCTCTTCGTTCTTGTTGTCATTGTCCCTGAGGTGTAACAGTTACATGAAAGAACAAGGGAATTACTACAAAGGGAATGATGCAGGACAGGACAGTGTTGGATGTCCAGAATCACACTGAAAAGTGAAGACATTAAAATGGAGGAGCTATCACTGAAAATAATCGTATTACTGAAACTGCATGACTAACAATAATTTATATGCACCCAGGAACATATGTGCTCCCCCAGAACACAATCAATCACTTCACCTGGAATTCAGCCACTCAGCACTATAATATTCATACATACAAGCTGTTAGCTACCATTAATCAAAAAGCTTTTAACTAATTACTTAAACTTTTAAACAACAGTTTTGTGAATTTACCACTAAATCAACGTATTACCATTTTATCTCACTTTATCAGTAGGTATTCAGCTAATATCCTGTGTTCTGCAAAATGGTAGATATAATCTGGATGTGTCATGAGAGACAAATATGTCACGTTAGACAGGCAGTACTACAAAGACCTCTACAAGTCGGAAGAGCTGTGACGTGCTGCAAAAAGGAGAAGCCCCAGCAGAGACTGAGCCATATGAACCTCAGCAGACAGAGCTTAGCTTACTCACTACATCTAAGGGGATCACAAGAATTCTCCAAATACAAAACACCTAAAAGAATGTTACTGTCTTCACGTGCGCTGCTGTATATGGCAATCTAGTGAAGTCAGTTAATTGTCAAACAGGAGGAAGAGCTTAGGAAGCAATTTGCTTGATATTACACTGGAGAGTAACTCTGAGGAAGTGTATCATTTCTGAATAGCAACAGCTGCAGAGAAGGAAATCTTTTTTCAGCCTTGTTAGATGAAACTGTCTAACCTGCTGCACTATAATCTAAAGAGGAAAGATGAGTTGTAACCAGTTGATTCATTGGCTGCACTACAGCCAGTCTTGCCAAGCATGTGTTAAAATATCGTCACTATTTCAAGATAGATTTTTGGTTAAAAAAAAAAAAAAAAGAAAACGAGATGGCCTACATGAGAAAGAGTAAAACTACTACAGAAGAATACTTTGACAAAAGGAATTTCAGATAAAATAAATACAAGATTTGCAATTAATTTAACTTAATTATGTATACATTTGTAAATAAAGCTGCATACAAATGGAATGGAAAAACAGAAAGCAACACTCAGCAAAATGCAGCACAGATTTTTGAATATGAAAATTCCCATCTTTAAAGTGACCAAAAATTTAAACTGAAATGCTTTTCTAGATAATTTCTAAATGGTCTAAGGGGCTTCTTTTTTTTTTTTTTTCTCTCTTCTAACTCAACTTTTCGATGAGCAATATAGTATTTTTCAGCAATCAAGTTGTTCTTTTCAGAAGTGACCCAATGTCTGAGGCTGCACTGACCAGCTGTGTGCATAAGAGGCTGTGGTGAAACCTTCCTAGAGTATTTTTCTTTCACTATACTGTTTTCAATACTATGAAGGCACCCTTCCCAGAAACTGCAGAGAAGCCATGACTCAAGTGGCCATCAAAACTGTATCACAAGTCCCTTGAGGTCAGATCTAATGAATGTGCAAAGTACGTAGAGCATTAGCAAAGAACTGCCTCTGATCTCTCTGGTTGAATCCCTGAAGCACACGATTAGTTTTAAAAATGAAGAAAATAAATTTTTATAATTGCAGCAGGTGAGAAATATAGATGGCTCTTTATTTATGCTAATAATTAAAAATAAAAGTCAGGCCTACCATATCCCTGATCATTTAAGTCACTTTAATGATACATGATATATAAAAGACGACTTCACTAAAGGTCTCTAAAGAAAAAAGGGCAACACCACTAAATAAAAAAGGATTGTCATGCTGGGGCAAACTTGAAAGGAGATGGCATTCATACAAAATGCAATATACTTTGACAGTAATTTTCTGTATTTCTCCTGCCATTATTGAAGATACGTGTTTGAATAAGAGCTTCACTCTTTGAAAAGCAAGCTGTTCACTCCCTTTGGTCTGCAGTTAAGTCATAGTTCCTTTAATGACTTCACCATTCATTATCCAAAATGATGATGATGTCATCAATTCAGCAGTTAGAGCCCTACTGGGTCAAGTAACTGAAGGAATTGCTTTGAGAAAAAGCGTTTCTGTCAGAATTTTGGGGGAGGTTTATTTTATTTAAATGTTGAGGAAAACAAAAAAAAGTGAAAAAAAAGGTAAAAGCACTTCCTCAAAAGTACATGCTTGTACACAAATGCTACGGAGATATTTTAAATGGCCATTTTTCTTTCTCTCTGCCTTAATGTTCTTGAACACCCTCTTTTCTTTTAAGTCAGGACAAATTCTTTCCTATCTCTTTATTCAGAGTGGTCAAATCTGATTACAAATGTCTTCATAGGGTTTTAATTCTGAAATTTTAAAGAAATATTTGAGCTGCAGCATTCCCCATAAATCAATTTGTTCCTTCTAAAAAGCTCTGTCCCCATACAGTGGATATTATCTAGCTTATTTTTCATGACATACCAACAGTACATGCCAGTATTGTTCTGTTGTCCTCGTTGCCAGTGTTGTGGCATCAAAAAACTCTTTAAACTGTCTACAGGTGTGCAAGTCATATTTCAGTGCCTTCTCAGTCAGTTCACTGCACGGAGAAGCCAATGCTTGGCTTCTAGACATGGTTGTACTGAATGCTTCCCACGTGAAGTGTTAATTGTAGAGGAAAAAAATCACGGATCTAATTTAATTTGTCATCATTGAAATTCTTGAACTGATTTCAAATATGCAGTCTTAAAAGGGAAAAAGAGTTGACCCCATTAACTGCACTGTCTTTGGATTCCATATATTCCCAGCAGAACAGATTAGATTTCACCTTAAACTCCTACCCAAAATAAGAGACTATGAACATACAAACAATTGAAAGGAATGAGTTCGGTCATGTAGTCTTTAAATGGGAATGGCAGAGCACAGCCATTTCAGAAGCCTTATCCTACCCCCAAAATTAATATGCTAAAGGCAGGTAATTAAGAAGCACATTTCCAGAGACTGCTTCTGAAGGATCATGGGTGATTATAAATACATGCTAGCTCCTGTATTTTTACTTTCAGGGACCTCAAATGACTCCAGGAGAAATTTAAGGATAAAACATTAATCTAATCACACTTATTTGTGAACCCTTCCCAGAAAAAGTCACTGTTTGTCATTGATGCCAGTGTAAGAAGATAGACTTCTATGTCCACTCAAGCTCTAACCCGAAACTATTGCTATATGCAGTGGATGTCAGCATAGCTTGAAAAAAAGTTCATATTTTCATCATCTTAATTTCATCTCTGATTGACAGATTTGTAAATCACTTGGAAGAGAAGTTCATGGGGATCAGTATGCTCCTGCCTTGTATAAGCCTCAGAGGAAAGCAAAGGCAGAAATGTCCCTCTTTCCCTTGGTTCACACCGTTCAAAACCAGATCTGTCCCTCTTCCCGAGTCTGCACAATCCCCACCACCTCAGTACAACTGGCCTGCTGCCATCAGTACCAGCTCCATAGCCCTCTGCTAGCTGCAGCTTCTGGCTGTAGCAAGACCAGTGCTCCGTGTTCAAATCCATTCACCCTGCTTTCAGACTAAATCCTCTTGGTGCAGTCCTCTGAACTGAGTTTCTCTTGATTTTTTCCCCTCACTGTTCACATTCACAAGCCCTGCAGAAGATGTAGAACAGCCCTTTCAGGGAGTACTTTTAGCAACTGCACTGGCTCATGGTGTGCATATGTAAAAACCAGAAGCAGTAACACGTCTATCTTTGTTTTAATGTTGTTGTTATTCTTTTCATAGCTTTTATAAATGACTTCCATCTATTGGCAACCATTTACGTCCCAAAAAAAGCAGCTCTCAAACCATAGCACTGTTGACTTTGCTTTACCAGTGTGCTCTCATACTTCTGTTCTTACAAAGTAAAATTAGTACAAGTGGCAGCATGTTTTTACAAGGCATAGCAATGAAGCTGTCATATCAGAAAAGCTGGTTTGTCTCACAAAAAAAAAAAAAAAAAAAAAAAAAACACAGAGAATACAAGTCACAGAAGGCTTTTGCCAAGAAGCCATCTGCTTTAACAATCAGACCATTTCCTGCTCACTATCTTATGCTATCGCAGGGGTAAGGACTGCAAAGAATTTCTCCCCCTTGCCAAGCAGTCTCCTTGCACAAGTGCCTGAGCTGCAGACAGCTTAGGTACGACTCTTACAACATTCATGTTTTGCAGACTGTATTAAAAACTAGAAAGTGTCAGAGCACTGGTGAGGAGGAATCTTTCCCTTGGCACTAAAGGGAAGGCTGTGGTGTTTTCACCCTGATGGACAGCTAAACTCCACCACAACCACCCCCCTCCACAAAGGAAGACAGGGGAGAGTTATCAACAGATGGGGAAGGATGTCTGATCATCTACTGAACACATCTTGCCTGCAGAAACCCTTAGTGTAAAGCCAATAATACCAGCAGTCTTGTACATTTATCAGAATAGCTAATATTGCTCACTGGAGTTGTTTTCCGTTTATCTGCAGTAAGACAGCCAAGCCAGAGCTGCATTTAAAACAAGGATGTGCTGTGGTCATACTGCTAGTTCCCTGCAGAAGGGTTTCCGATGCAGAAAGAGCTAAGCAGCACGTCTGTCCAACCCTACCACACTGTCACTTCCACTAGTGGCAATATCAGCCTGCTGCCATTAGATCACCCTTTCCCACACAGAAAGGGACATTCACACACTTTCCATTGGATGCAAAAGCTCAAGAGTAACCCACACTCTCAGGACTTAATCACCTTGGCCCATAACAAATAGAAGCCCAGGTCTCTCATGGCTAAAATGAAATACACACAGTGGGGAAAAAAGTTAAAGCTGTTGAGCCATTAGATGACTCATAATTATGTGCATAAATGTTCAGATTTCAGTCGTGAAAGGTGTGAGTGTTACTAATTAATATTAGATGTTGCCAGTAAAGATTAAGATTAGTTATCAGAACACAGATTGACCTCTTGCAACTCCAGATCATTGCAAATGAGATCCTTTTTTCATTACAGTTAATTGTTCATAAACCGCATCCTATTTCTGATGAATATAGCAGGCAGAACAGGTATTTCTTACAGCAATTTCCCTACAGGTTTGAGAAGCCTGGAGTGGGAAAGAAAGAATTTAAACAACTAGCTGCTGACAAGTTGGTTTATACCATAATTACTACCATAAATTACTTTTACCTGAATATTCTGCTCTGTACTCGAGCTGTGAAACTGTTGTTTTTAACACTGTTTGGACTGAACATCTGAAGTACTTAGCATATAATTTACATACCACGTGTTATAACTCTTGCTCTAGTTTCCAATAGGACATCTGCAGATTTAGGGAAAATACCTCATACCTTTTCCCCAGGTGACAATTTTGGGCTGCTGATCATACAGCCCACAGAAGCAGATCATACAGAACAGTCTCTGGAGCCAAGAGAAAGGTATCCTCCACTCTACTCTGCTGCTAATGTAAAAGTAGCTGCTGTATTATTCTCCTGCTTGCTGCATTTCTATTTTCTGCAGAAGGCATATAGTATAATGTTTAATTCAGCACAGCAGCTGGTGGATAGATGGTCATTTCCTTCCCTCCTCATCTTCTTAGGGATATGATCTGCTCTGGATCCCATAAGACATTGGAGCGAGGGTTGTGCAGACCACAATGGCACACACCCACCCTTCAGAGCCTCTGTGGCAGTGACTGGGGCAGCAACAGGCATTCCCTTGTATCTGGCTCATGGTACCAGCACTCAGTGAAGGAGTTCTGTTCTGAAAAACAGCAAGGGCAGCAAACCAGGAGAAGCCAGTACAATCCACAGATGCCTCTACCCATCAGTGCACCAGTACCTGGGAACTACTGCGACCTCATGCTGTGTATACAGCAACAAAGGAGGTGATCCCAGCCCAAGAAACTCTGCTGGTGCCCACACAGACACAGCAAAACCCCAGAGAAAGCTGAGGGCTCTACTTCCCCAGCTGTCTCAACATTATTTCCAGAGCAACCCTCTTCAGAATGACCTACCTACTTCCCATTTCCCCGTGCTTCTGTTACCAAGTTTTGTTCAGTTTGAGTTATGGTGATATGCAGAGTACTTACAAAGATGTAAGCTATGAAAATCAGTTTATTTGCATTGCCCATTTCAAACCTGACAGCCATGCTTGAATGACCTGTCTGCTAAAGCCTTCTCACACAACTGTTTTGCTGCAGCATTCAGTGCATTCTGAAGCAGGGGAAATAGGATTCATTCCATGAAAAAATGTGGTTTTTTTTTGTTTTGTTTTTGTTTTTTTAAACTTACCAGAACATTTTAAAGTAAAATAGGAGGGAACTGCATTAAACACTTAACTATATTTACTAAATAATTAATCTAACAAAAGCCAAGTAAAAACGTACCACTTTTTTTTTTTTTTTTTTTTTTTTTATTAATTACCTGAAAATAAAAGTCTCCTGGTAGCTTTCTGTAAGACTCACTATTGTTTAGAAATCCTCATTCTTAAGTAAGATAAATTGCTTTGTAATTAACATAACTTGTAATTCATCATGTATGCAAACTAACATGCATATTAATGACACTGTTTCTACAAATACTCCTTGTAAGAGCCCACCCATTGTATGCTATACAAGAAAGCATGCTGGGCTTTATGCTATGCAAAATAGTCCCCATGGCTGCAGTAGGTCCGGAGGTTCAGAAAATGTATGGTTATGCTTGGCTCAGAGGGAATACAGTAGCTCCTCCTCATACGATAGCTTTGAAATGCTGTTTCTGGCCATCCTCCCTAACTACTTGTCTCAGAAATACAACACCAAAGCAAAACTTCCTATACCCTTGGATACAGGAAGAAGGGAATGGCTTTTACAGGCAGCTGTTCAGCATGCTTCACTGTACAGACGTCAGCTACAGCCTCCTCAGACTCCTGTATGGGGCAAAAGACTTGGCTCTTCAGCACCCCCAAAGAATTTACCTGGGGAGGAAGGCAAGGTCATTCCAGTGTAGTGAGACAATACCCACCGGTATACATAACCAGACCAAGAGTTTTCTTCCTACTACAGTTACCAGTAAAACGAAGTACTAAACCAAATGGGAAAGCCTTCCATCTACAGGCTCTCCAGCAATTCCTCTTATTCCTACCATAGCCTTATAAGCCTAGATTCTCCCTGTGGCTCTATCTTGGTCATGTTTTATGAAGAGGTTTACTACACCTTCTCAGATAGCTTCCTACTCAATATTGCTGGAAAAAGAATCAACATTAAAATAAACATGCAAACAAACTCCCCTATTCTTTCATAATGAAAGTACATGTTCCAGAATGCAGTCCACCAGTCTTTGAAGATACTTCTTTCTCAGTTTTTGTCTTGCAAAGTCTCAGATTTGGAAGAAAGTATGGTCAAAACTAAGTAAGTTTCTGTAACACATATATTAACCTACCATCATCCTTGCCTTGTTGGAGAATCCCCAAGCTGGCGATGGAAGAGTGATGTTGCATTTGCAGCATTACTTTCCTGAACTGTATGAAATCTGCAGTATGCCCTGCAACACTCTTAGGAACAGTTATTTGGTTAGAGTGATTTGGTATTACTGTGTCAGTTACTGGATGTCAGTCAATAGAGAGACATATTACATGCATCAGCATCTGAAATTCAAGAATTAGGTATCTATTTGTACACAAAAGTGCCCAGACAATAGCTCACCTGATTCTCCTGTTAGATGCCATTTACTGCAGGATTTTTCTACTAGAATTTTTATTTATATTTTTCTTGGTTCTTCATTTTTCCTCCTATCATTAGCAAACCCTTTTCCGGCTCAAAAGCACAGGCAGGACTTTTTGATAAAGACACAGCTGCTAACGACAGCACAGACATCTGCTATTGCTCGTACCAACCTCACTCCCCACAGACTGGCATGGCAGAAGGTTCAGATTATTTAGGACAAGTGGACATCAGCATCCTCTCTGCAGGGGTTTCCTCCTTTGGCACTAGCAACCTGGAACCCAGATCTGCACCCACGTTACTACACCATTAGTTCATCCAGCTATTAGAGAGGCACAGGAGTTGATGCTATGACTAACATGACAGGCTCTGCTACCTCTGCAGCAGATACAACTAAGGCCTGCTCTCTCAACACCAACATCGCTGCCCTGATTTCTCTGATTTCTACCAGAGCTGGGCATTGCTTTCACAACCACTAAAATACTTCAGATAAATAAACTAACTATCCTGTCTACATTATTTTAAATAGCATACACTTTTCCCTGACCAGTGCTTTCACAGTGTATGCAAATATTAGTTGATCAAAAATACAAAATTAACCAAATACTAGCTGAAGACCAAACTCTTCAGTAGTTAAATAAGGCTTTGAAGAAGTAAGATTGACATGAGTTTTAGAATACCAGTTTTGAAGTGCCAGTTAGCAAGAGATAGCCTTCCTACAAATTTATTGTTGACTCTTTTGATGCATAACTCATGCCTGCAAGGGTATAAGCTCGGATACCTCCAGGTTCAAGCCTAGAAATTATCTGTTCAGTCCTCCCCCTCCTCCTCCCTTTGTGGGAATTGCTACTGAAATGATCTAATAGAAGTCTTTGTTTTAAAAAGCTTTTTTTCTCATTAGTGCCTGCCCTTAATTCTATAAATCACTGAGCTGCACACACAATTGTGCCCTGCCATACAACTCCAAATACAGAAATAGACAAATGAAGCTGTTACCAACCAATACTATTTGACATTTTTAACCCATACATTCTAAGAACTTTTTAATTACATATTTACTATGACTTCTGATTAAACCAAAATTGCTTTCAGTGGCATGTAATAAATCACACCACAGAATTACTCACATTGTTCCAAAATATAGTGAAATTATTTGCCACATTTGTGATTGAAGTCCATCTTCCATTAAGAAAATAGTAAATTAAAAGGAAGTATTTCTAGATAATCTGATAACTCCAGATTTTCCTATTTCTTGTTGTGCCCTATCTGTCTTGCCCTCCAAGGAAAGATTTCTTTATCTTCTCTAGGTAAGACGACTTAACAGCAGTTGTGTTCATTATCACCTGCTAGCGAAGGTGACCACATCTGCTGCTTTGTACCATAGCCCAAGTACACCTAGAAGGACGTGGTTTGTGGTCAGCTTTCATCCACATGAAAGCATTACAAAAAATGAAATTCAGAAATAATTCTACTACAACGTACAGATTCTTCACAGCCAAATACTTTGAAAAACAGTGAAGCATAAAGTAGTCAGTAACTTATTTTGCTCATCTATCCAACAAGCCTTGTTTCTGGGTAAGACTAACTTTCAGACTTTTCTCACTGGCCCAAGCTCCTAATTCCCCCTTATTATCAATATTCATTTCAATGAATATACAGCCAACTTCTAGAAATAGCTAGATATGAAGAAAAATTGCTCAGTCTTTTATGGGAAAATACAGAATTAATGACCACAGCATTGAAAGCTCCTTTTATACTGATCTGAAAGAAGTCTCTTTTGATCCCTTTATCACCTGGAATACACAAACAGCTGTATTAAATACAGCTGCAATCACTTTTGCCCTCATGGGTCTGTAGCCTTATATTTCATTGCAACAAAAAATACAGCCATCGACTTCTGAAGAATAGGAACTACAGATGCATGGAAAGGGGCATAGTTTTCTTCAGCACTCTATACGTGCAAGAGCTTTCTTTCTCCTGTGAGTGTCATATCTATGTCTCAGAACTTCATAATATAACACTACTGAGCTGTTGTGCAATTCTTCTGTAGATACAGTTGAGTTCTGACTAGGAGGAGTTTTTATTTAGTGACTTAGAGAAGATTACAGAATGAACTATACAGACTGATAGGGGACAGAAAGGTGTGTATACTCAGCATTAATTTATGCTTTAGAAGCCCCCTTGACACTAAATATTTGGGATTTATCTACCTCTAAGCCTGTCTAGTTAGCATGGAAGAGAGAAAAGCTGGGAAACAATTACTGTATTTCTTTGAATATCACAGGAAGAGACACCCACCATAGAGAATATTGGCCACAAAATTTCTGACAGTCCAGTGCAAAATGGAGCAGCCACACCACAACTGAGCTATAACTTGCTGGCTTGTTGTGGAGTAGAGAAGGGGACTTGCAGTGGTTATTAACACTTCGCAAATGCTGCTGTTCACACTACTGCTACAAGAGAAACGGCTGTCTCTATATCACAACATATATCCTTCAGTCTGCTACTACAGCTAAGCTCCTTCCCACTCCTGAGGTTAAGGGGGAAATTTCTGGGGAAGAAAAGGAGCCATCAACAATTCAAATTTTCTTCCTCAGCCAAAGCCAGAGTAAATTCCCTCAATTGCTTAATTTTTCTTCTTAGAGAAGGTTGGGTGTATCACTGCTCTTCACTGCCATGTTGTCATTAAGATACAGAGCCATTAGATAAAAAGCCAGAAAGAGCAGAGCAGCACGCACATACCCTGAAACTTCACAGGGCACTTATGCTTAGGTAACTGTATTGGAGGTCAAAACCCCTGAAATAAGTATCTTTTGCCTTCACCAAATATATTAAGGTACTCTAAATATCTCAAATATTCCAAAGAGGCATATCCTAAAGCTGCATATTTTACAGGCTTGAAGAACTTGTTTGAAAAAGATTAAGTTTGGGAAAGAAGTAACAAAATACCAGACAAGACAGTTTCAAAACCTGGCAAGAAGAACTTTTAAACTCTCCTGCTCTTTCAAATGTTGGTTTAATGCTTTTTCATGAGAATCATGCCTCAAAGGAATTTTAATTTGACACTTCTCCTTTACTTCCACTACCTATTTTCAAGCTGAATGGCAGGAAACAATCAATGCCTTGATGAATAAACTGCCAATCAAAGCATATCCCTACAATTGGTTACTGTGATCTTCCTTAGCCAGAAGAGCACTGTGCAAAAATACGCCCGTTATTAACCTTATCTGCTCTGCAGTGCCAAGAATCTGACGATTAATCCATTTTACATCTATCCTTAGCACCACTGATAAAATTCACTTCTCATAATAGTGATCGCTTCTGCTTTAGTCCTTCATCCTGTCACTTAAGACATGCTTACAAAAACATTTTTCAGATGATGATTCTTCTACTGATCCATTTCTAGCATGGTAAGTGTTAATCATACTACTCCACTTTGCAATATGCACTATTCAATTAAGCAGTACACAACACTAACGGTGATTACTAGAGACCACAACAAAGGGCAACCAGAAGTCACTTGTCAGTGCTCAAGTCCAGTGACCCCTTCATTCCTTGCCAGGGCACATGAAGGAACAGATTAATCAAACACAATGGCCCTATGTTCACAATTCTTTTATTCTATTTTTAAGCAGACTTCCACAGTCAGAACGGCACTGACAAGTTGATGCCTGATTTTCTCAGTGCTCAAGGCTCAAAAAATCTAATTTGTAATCAAACTAGCAAACAGATGTAGCTCTACCAGTCACCACAGCTCAAGGAGGGCACAAGCAATATGCAACTATTACTCCCAGGATGTATTTCCATGTGCTAGAAAGCCATTTGACTAAAACACACTCATTTATGGTTGCTGGACTCAGAGTGAGACAGAAAGGCAGATGGATGACCAAGCCATTGGAGAACTACCCTAAGAGCATCTGTATCTGGCCTATGTTTTTATAGGAAAAGTCACTAATGCAACATATTCTTAATATAAGACCTTTGACTGAAATACCTCTAATATTTCAGTAAGATTTATGACTTGAAAATGATTCTGCCCTGCACCCCCAACTTCATTAATGGGGAGATGGGGCAGAATAAACACACTGATGAGAAGAACATTATATTAATGGATTGATAGAGACAGTTTGGTGGATGACGATACAACTGAACTTATTCATTTTTAATCTTAATGTATTAAGCTGTGGTACAGAAGGCCAAAGTCAGCAATGCATTTAGGGAAGTCTTTAAATCAAAGCCAACAGCCACACTACTGGCTACTACCATCAGATCATTAAGATGCTTAGAATTGAGCACAAGCTTAACATATTGCTGGGTTTGGACCGTAATATTGGCAGAGCAGAATAGCAGAAAATCCAGAATATTTAACTCAAATTTTACAAGTATGTTCCATCATTGCAGGATAGAGTTGTTCAAAAAAGAGTTCCTACATGCCTCTGAAGTGAAGGTTGTGGGTTTAAGTTTCTGAATTTCACTTGCAGTCAGTGACATTTGAGTTGGATGGTCAGACAACGTGCTTTACAGGAATACACCCCAGCTTCAACAGCTGCCACCATATCCAGGAGATTATCTAGAACAACAGTTTCAGTCCAGGTCTGGTATGACCGTTGTTAAAAGCTCAACCTGCAGCTGACTGGCTCTCCTGTTTTTATCTCTTTCCACTCTGTGTGTCTTTTCTATCTGTTTTGTTTTTTTGTTTTTTTGTTTTTTTTTTTTAAACAGGAATTTTTGTTCCAGGCATGCTGCTAGGGACCCTCCCTGATGGAATGAATGCATTCATTGATGCCTGGTGCATTTTAAACCCTGGAATAGCCAGATGGTGAAAAGTGTGCCTCTCCGCAAATGCCATTATAGCAATGAAATCAGTGTCCCTGCAGACAGGGCCCATCGCTTGGGATATGAAACTAGGAGAGAGAATAAGCTAATTGGGCCAGTTTTCCTAAGGGTCAACTGCTTATGCTGCTAAAAATCCAGCACACCATGCAGAGTGCACAAGCTGGAAATCAGCAGGTACACAAATAAGTGAGCCTATTCACAATCCTACTACTGAACTGCCAAAGGATTGCCTCAAAAGCCATATTACACAGGGGCCCAAACAACAGGTGGTTTTGTGGAGCTTCAGGATTACCCACTTAATCTTCTTAAAGAATGAAATAGAACAGCCAGAGAGGGCTCTTACAGAGGAAGATCACAAAGTTCATCAGCTGAGATGTGATTATAAGAGAGCTAATCTGTTTAGCCACAAAGTAGATGATACTATTTGTTCTTTGGAAAGCTCCTCAGCTTCCCCTGAGAATCTCTTTTCTCCCCTTTCCTGTACTTGTCCGTCCTTGTCCCCTATTTACTCCCTTTTGTCCACATGCACAGACTAACACGCTAGCTTAAATAGTTCACATTAACCAAGGAAAATGAAGTACATAGTAGGAATATTTTCTACATACTAGAGGCACTTCAATGTAGTACAATAAAACCTTAAAAATCTAGGGAAGGATCACTGCAAAATCAACACTTCCACTTGTAATTCTCACATCCATTTGCATCTATGTTCACTGTGCTGCTGCATTCAGTTTTCAATAGAGATCAGCTTTGGGTTTTGCACAGCAGGCAATGTCATGAAACTGCTGAGATAACATACATCTGCATGGCTAACCCAAAATCAGGCAGTCCACAGAAAACACTTATATCATGGCAAAACAAAGGACTGTTAACATGTCCTCTCCTAGGCCAGGGTTCTCCAGAAGCTTTGATCTCCTGCCAAGGTACAATTTTTCAAACGTCTAGCTGCTCATTTAAGTAAGAGCTTTCAGACGGTGCAGTAAAATGTTCCTCCACAGAATTTCAATTTATGTGTCTTATTATAAGCAATCTTTAGCTACAAACAGAAATAACACCAAAGGCAATAGCACCAATAGGTCAAATAAAATTGGAAGCTTTCTTGGCAGTGCGATCACTACACCTCGCTTTCTTTTCTCCAGCCTCAATCATAAGCTACACTATCAGGGAACTTCTTCTAGGATTAGCAGAACAAAAGGAATAATAATTGCAGGGTTTGTTATCTGCACACTTATTGGTGGCATTTGGATTAAAATCACAAGTTCTTTTCACTTACCACTCAATGAAGTTTTCTGTAACTCTTCCAGCTGTTTAGGCATTGAGGCCGCATCTAGAAGTTAAAACTGCTTATAATCCCAGGAACCAGCTAAACCAACCACAATTTCAAATACTTTGCTTCCTAAAGCCCGTTCTTAAAAGCTCTTACCCATCAATGACTGGCTTGAGGATTCCCTGATATCACTTAGCATTTGGTCTGATTGGCCACTGTAAAATCTTTCCACCTGCTGAGTGATAAGGATGGGGTGACTCAGTTAGCTGCTAGACCTTGGATTTCATTTTGTCATCTCATGGGCTAAAGAAGAGCCCTTTACTACCTGGTATTATTTCCAAGTGAAAGTACTCACATTAAGTCCCTACTCTGGGGAACATCCTGAAAGTTCATTTTGCTATGTTCTTATTTTCTGTTCTTTTTATGCTTGCACTCACTGAATCAGTATTGAGAAGATCTGTAAGACAGCTGTAAAAATCATGGGATATGCTGATAAGTCTGTACGTGTCAGAGAAAGAAAACAGTATAAATTCTAAATAGGAGTTCTAAATTGGTATAACTTGCATAATAAAATTTTAGCTTCCATTCATTTTTACTTGATTTTCAGCCATCTGTGAGTTTGGTTTAAGTTTAAAGTTGCAGAACTCTCAGTTACTGTTTGCTACTTTACACTAGTCACCTTATATTAACTCTAAAACTGTTAATTATGTCTAACCACTGGGACCAATTTAAATCAATCTACGGACTCAGCTGCTTTCCTAGGATCTATGAACTTCTTTCATAGCATCTGTCCCAGTTCCCTGTGTGAGGTAGCAAGCATGAGTTACCTACACGTGTAGCAGAGCCAGAAAAGGGCAGAAGTAGCCAGCCTCTGGGTTGCAGAATGGTGAAAGGGCACCGCATCAGTGCTGGGGCTCTCTGTGCTCTGTGTGCAGTCAGATTTTGCATGCACGTCCATGCAGCAGATTAAGAAATTAACTGGAGATTTTCAGTTACATTTCTAGAGAGAAGATTCGTGGTAAAGCTACCTGTTTAAAAACTGAGAGAATTTTTTAAAAGGCCAACCTTTATGGCCATTCTTATCATCAGAGAAGGACTCTGTAAAGAGAGTGCTGTTATATTTATATTTTCCACAAAATGCAATGCAAGACAATTTAAATCAGTTCCCCACTTTCATGGTCCTACTTCTTAGCTGATGCTATTTGTTGCACAGATCTAGCAGTACCATCATTGGGCCACTACAACAAATGACTAGTTTTTCAGGTTTCCTTGTTTTTCCTGTTCTAAGGAGATTTACAAGCAGTACTACACACATTCTCTTTGATCTTAGTCCAAGAAAGAGCTTGCATGTTCTGAAGCCCACCTCCTTTAGGGAAGCACTTAAGTATATGCTTTTTGTTTAAGTGCTCTTCTAAGGATATATCCTTGAGTCAGGACTTGAACTGAGATCCACAGCATGTGGTTTTCAATCATATATTTCTTCTACACACATTTCTTCATGGCTGAGTTGAAGTAATTTGACATTAACTTCCTGAGAAAAATCTGAGTACTAGCCCAACCCCCTAAAGTCACTGGGAAACTCAAACAAAGTCTAAATAAGAGAATTTTGTTTATGTAGAGCACTCTACATGCTGGTTATTATTTCTGAGATTAAATTAAAACCATAAAAAATTTTGTCATGCATTCCTATAGTTTCTTCAGGCAGGGCTTTATGATCAACTCTGATGGTGTTTTACTTGCATAGAAAAAATGCAAGTAAACTTGCCTAACTAGGCAGCCAGATTTATCCTAAAATGCATTTATTTTCAGTGAGCTGTTAAATAAAAAAGGCATGAGAAACTCTATCTGTAGTCTTTATTGAAAACAAAAATCAGTACATGTCTAAAAATGTTCAGTGTTACAGGAATTGTTAGAAGGGAACCGAAATCTGAATCCAAAGCTACTTGTCTTTAATATACACTGTACTCTAGATTGCCTGTCAAGTTGGGGAACACTGCAGATATGAATGCAGCCAGTGCATATGCTGGCTTTCTAAATAAAACCTGTCAGCTTCATATTCAAGGGTCTGTTTTCCATGTCTGTCTTCTCAAGCTAACCTCTCTCAGAACTCTACTGTAAATTAAACAACTAAGTTCCCAGGAGTGTGGCTGCTGCTCAAGAGCAGAGGGAACACTACAGATTTTTGATGGCTTCTACTCTCTTGGGCATGAACCTATGTAGGCTTCTGGGATGAATTGTGGGGACTTTGCTCTTTTGCCCCGTGGTGGTGTGCTCTGCAACATTTCCCTCCCTCTATTCACATCTGAGCTATTTCAGACCCTGTTACTGAACTCAAACTGTTTCTGGAAGGGTCTGTACTATAAATTCTCTTGTAGCTGAAATTGCAGTCCCCTTGAAACCAATGATAAAAACCCCAGTGAATTTTCAGAATTTTTGCCACTCAGCTAAAAAGGGTCAGTTTGCACTCATGAGTTACATTGTTGTTCTTTTAACCAATTTATTGAAAAACCTTTTCTGTAGAGACTTATAAAGGAAGTTGAAGTTAATTAAGGTAGCTAGGTACTACCAAAATAATAGTTTATTTTATTTCAAAAATCATTTGAGTTCCTACTGTTCCCAGATTGCCACCCACATTGGCTGATAGTCTCACTATTTCTCTGATCTCCTCTAACTCCAGTGTCGCCCATCTCACAGAAGAAACTATTTCAGAAATCACTGAGGCCAGGCCTTGCCTTTCTGTCCTACGTATACCTAACACACCAGGTCCAGTCTGTACCTGGAGCTGCAGCTGCAACAATAACTCAACCTGGAAATAATAACTGTGAAAGTGAACAGGTCCAAGGGCCATTTCTAACTCACAGGTGTGAGATCTGTGAGCTTGGTGCCAATAAAAGACCTAGCTTTTAGTATCATATGCCATCCTCTGCCAGTTGATAGTTGTGTATTCACCCAGTGTATTAAAGTTACAATCTCGTGGGCAGCTGCAGGGTCTACATAGACAGAAGACAAGACAGAACACAAGACAGAAATCATGAACTGGACCTCACTCAACAGGAGCCCAGGCAGACGGCACAGTACAAGGTGATACACTGATGGTAATCTGCATTGCTAAGCCACTAAATGGCTTGCAGCAGTTAGAGGGTTTTCAGAGTATTTATGTTAAGACCTTGATGTAATGAACTGCAATACTGACAGTTAATAAGCTTATATACCCAGATCATGATTTCTAGACCTTTCTAAGAAAAGGGGGTTCAATCTCCAATCTGATCACTAGCAAACAGAGATAAGTTGCTTTAAATATAACAGTACCTCAGGATGAACCTTCTGGATCATTCCCACCACAGAGACACTGCAGAAACAAGGCCTAAATTTGTACCTTGAGAAGCCAAACGGTTAAATTACAGTATTACCCTCTTAAATGAAATACTTTGTTAAAGGAATAAAACAGGATAGAATCAATTTTTATTGCTCTATCATGCCTCTAAACCGATTGCAGCTGTAATAAAATTAGGGATTCCATTTCATTTAAAGCAAGGAAAGTAATTTTACTTACTTTTTTCAGTCACACCCCCACACAACCACACACATACACAGAGCTATCAGCTGCTGCACTTGTTAGTTCGCTGATTAAATACTTTGTCACTTAACTCTGAACTAATTAAAGAGGATTGAAGCTGCCTGTGCATCAGCCAACATGGCATTCACTTTAACTGAAATTCCTATGCTTTACTCATCCCTTGCCTACAGAACTGGGGGAGGGCCTCCTTTCTTATTTTCCAGGCAGTGCTTTTACTCACAGATCCATCCTCAGCTGCTGAGATTTCTCTGGTCAATAACTTTTGATAGTTATACCAAACCAATAAAGTCTCCTCGTGTCTGCAGTGCTATCAGCTGCATGGCCCACACGTGCGCGGTGGTGGCACGGCAGCAGGAGGCAGCTAACAGTTTGGTGCTGCGGGTCCAGCTAGTACAGCATACACGCTGCTGGTGGTGGAAGGCACACAGACCCTGTTGTCCTAACTGCTGAAAAGGTTTGTCGAGATCATTGCAAACTGTTAGAACTCGTTCAAGGTCTCAGCTCCTCAATATCGACTAATTTGTGAAAATCTTACCTATGTTTTTAAGGTGTTTTTTGCTGTTGTTACATTTCAATTTTGAGACAAATCTTGAAGCCTCAACGTCTAGGATATAATTAAAAAGTTTTCCAAATCTTAACACTTGAAAAGTTGATTTGCTAGCCAATGTCAGGATTGCTGATAGCTTGACTCATCTACTTGAAATTTTGTCACTGAAGTGGAATTATAGCCCAGCAAAAACAATACAGCGTGTACCCTAAGCATAAGCATTTCCCCCTTCCCTCCAAATGAAATACGCTATTGATAATTGAAGTACAGATCAGTTAGCTATGTAGGTATGTGTCTGTGTTTGCGGTTTATGGATCTGATAAATTAATCTAGACTGACACTTAGACTATACATATTTCACAATCACGTTTTTTGGAATATAATCAAACAGATGGTGTGTGAATATCATAAAATATATGCTCAGGTTCCCAGAAGGAGTTAACATTTCTTTTAGAATGGCAGCTCATGATATAATCAAAACTAAGGTTGTGTCACCCTTTTCCCTATAAACTATGATTTACAAGGGTTTATGATATAACTATAAAAAGTCACTCAAGCTAGAAAAATAGCCTGAAACCAAGATCTCAGTCCCTCTTGTGAAATGCCATGCCATCCTATCAGTTAAAGTTCTCATTTTTCAGATTTTTTCCCAAGTATTCAAGTAAAGTGGGGAGGGGCAGGGGGAGAGAAAAAAGGAGAAGGTCCTAAAAATAAATAATTTCTTTAAACAAGGTAAATATTCCAAATTTTTATGTCAAATTTTACACAAGTATAGGACATGCCAAACAGGCTTTACCTGTTGTGCGTGTTAAAAGTCAGCAAAAGATGGAAAGCTCACAATGAAGAACAACATTTTTTCTAAGCTTAAGCATTTGAATTAGAGACTTTAGAGTACAGAAATTCAGCTTTTAAACTATCTACATGGACTGCACATCCCATTTGTTTTCCCTCTGTCATCTCCCATTTTCAAATGCCCCAAGGCTATTTTAAAATGGTGGTAAAGTCCCCTAAGAATGCATCAATACCAACCTCAGTCAGTGCCACGTCAGGCTGAAGCAGCAACACCTTGCTCCCAGTATAAGGTGGGTCAACTCCACTTTTCTTTCACCTCCCTTTCGCAGGTAAAAGCAGAAGCAGAATAAGGCCTGGAGAAGGAGGTAGGAGTCCTTCCTTGAGCTTTTAAATCTGCAGTCACCGTGACAAAATTTTATTTGGGATTTTATTTTGGCTAGGTTCAGGTCTGTGCATACCCTCAAATGCATGCATGCCTCTTGCTACTATATTTTGTTTTAAATTTGTCAAGCCTGCTCTGCTGAGCAGCTCTTGTTCCTGTCTCAGTTTTTCATTCTGTTCTGTCAGCCCCGTGGCATGCGCCGTTATCCTGAGATTTTCAGGGCCCTACGCAAAGTAAGATGCATGAGGCCATAAACACCTCAAAACTTGCTCTCCTTAATTCCACAAGCTAAGCTGTGTGTTACTTCTTTTTTTTGAAGCACTGCAGGTTAGACAGCAGATGAGATGAGAGGGAAAACAAAAACATGCAGCATTTCAGAACTGCCTTCCCTGTCATTGCACTCTGCTGTCTCTCCAGTTTCCATCTCCCTGATGGTTTTTGTCATTTTTTCTTTTGTTGTTGTTGTCTGAGTCTGCCAAATGGGCTTCTCTCAAAAATTCCTGACACCCATGTGAGAAGATCCCAATGCACACTATAAGATGTGGCTTGGTAGAAAGGCGCATGACACAACCGTGCTGGCAGCACACCAGCCCCTGGCGAGCACACCGCACACAGGCCCCAAAGCTGCTCCTGGGCACTGCTGCGAGCGCCAACCTGCACAATGGGATGGCACAGAGGGCCAGGGCAGCCTAGGGAAATTAGCAGATTCCCTCAACTGCAGAACAGAATTACCTGCAGTGGGAGGCCAGCGACACGTCACCAGCTCTGCTGAGATGCAGCTCGGTGCCGCCATGCAGGCTACAGCTGACTCACTTTGCTTTGCCTGGCTAAAATGCAGGCTTGCCCCAAAGAGCCTTTCTGCACGCACCTGTTGGGAACACAAGTTGCATAAAAGCAATAGTAACATACAGGCCAGAACTGGCAGACCCAGAAACAGACAAAACCAAGGAAAAACAATGATCAGTCTCCAGCCCTTTGCCTCCTGCTGTCCTAAGAGGCCAGGGGCTCACAGAACCAAATTAGTGCCACAGAAGTAATCACAGTGACTGGCTGCGAACTGGCGAATGCACTGCACACCCCATAGCAGCCTGGGGGCTTGGTCATGGTCCCTAGTTTGTGGCTGTCTGCTCTGACTTCTAAAACCTGTAAATCAGGATGATCCTTGGCTCTTCCCTTACAGCAAGTTCTGGGCAGGCTGCACCAAAGCAGAGGTCAAAAATGAGCTTCAAAGGACACGTTTAATACAAGATAAAAGTTGTATGCACACGAGACTAGACACAGCTGTTGCAAAACAGGATTAATTAGGTATTACTTTAGATGACGAATCCTGGCCCATTCCCATGTGAACAGTTGGCAAATCTACTGTTCCCATCAGGCTGGCTTTGGGGGGCTAGGGGTGGGGTTGTGTGTTTTGGTTTGGTTTGTGTTTTTTTATGTTGTTTTGGTTTGTTTTTTAATAAAGATACTTACTGTATAATCACAGGTTATCAAGACTTTTCCATTAGTTTACTCAGATTTTTACTTGTCCACATGAGCTATACCGGGTGCCTCATGTCCCTCTGAACAGTACATATATCGAAAGTAAAACAATGGCACTAGGGGAAAAAAAGGCAGCTAAAATGCATTTATAAAACCTGTTGAAAGTGTAGCCTTAATTTGCACTCTTGGTTATCATTTAGGTGATTAAAGACTTTTGTCCACAGCACCCTTGTTTTATCAGGTGGTTGATTGCTACATGATCATGATTTCTTTTGTTTTCCTCACACAGCATATGTTCCATGCCTTGTAAACCGCATACCTGTATGAAGCATCCTATCTTGTTTAGATTAGAGAGATTTGTACATACTGTGCTCTTTTTCTGAACAGATTTGCCTGGAACAATTTCAGGCTGACATTAACAAGGCAATATGCAATAAAAAGATGTGCTATACTACTTAAAATCATCTTTGAGCTTAGCTGTGTACAAATCTGGGTGGTTTTGGTTTGTGTGTTTGGTTTTTCCTCACTTAATGTAGTAAGACCCACACCTAGCAAGATGTTAGTGAAGATCACAAAGTTTTTATACACAAACTTTGAACAACTTTTACCTTGATCCGTCCCATGGCAGAGATGGTGAAATCTTGAGCCTTGGCATACTGAGGGAAAAATTTGGTTCAACAGTTACTAAATTATAATGCAGTAAAGCTACAGCAGATCTTGGTGTTTTCTTGTATATATAGCTATAGTATAGAATAAGATACTAAATGCTTATAGTTAAGTGCTTATAAACAAAGAAGGCATGTACTCTATGAACACAAGAACGAACTAAAATGTGTTGCAAATAGGAGTGATATCTTCTGGCAAAAGTTTTATTTAATCTCTCTAACCATATTGCCCATCACAACTCTTTTGTGACATCCTTTGGTGTCTTTGCTGACACCTTGCATATGGACTACATATTGCCTGGATGCCTTAGAAGACATGAAACTCCGTGATACCTGTTTTCACTGGCTTACCATGCACGTCGTTTAATGTTTTTAAAATCCTTACTTTGACAATTGCAATTTGTCACTGAGTAAAATATGGGAATGTAACTTATTTTAAAAGACTGTATTTAACACACACAGAAATTGCGTTCAAATGCAGTTAAGGTTGTGACAAGCCATGAAATGTGTAAAATTACAAATAATGCAATTTAGGCTTCTTAGAGGAATTAAAGGTTTCAAAGCTCATGATACCTTTGCCTCCCTCCCATGTAACACAGCAGTTTAGAGCTGGTGGCAGGCTGAACAGCTGGTAGTTTGCTATGCCACTGGTAAGGAGAAAATATTTCTTTTTATTCTCTCTTTCCATGGAAAATTATCTTCTATTTTATTATAATGCAATGCAAGTATCAAGTTTATTCTTAGCAGCACGTCTCTTCAGTCATGTTGTGAACGTAATTGTAACAAAGGGAATATAAAATGTATTAGTAGTAATAATAACAGCTTACATCTATGCAGATCATTTCATCCAGAAGGGTTCCTACTCACTCTTGCAAACCACTGGCAGCATCTTGTTTTCAGACCCTGAAGGCAGATCACAGCCCCAGTATTTGGTCTGACTGCATGTTCTAAGCCCAGACAGAAGAATCGGGTGGCTCAGCACAGGGGAAGAAGTCAGCATACTGAAAGTCACATCATTTCTGGGAATTTGAGATATTAAATTTGTTTTTACTTTTACCTCTGCAAAATGCTTTGTGTATCATCATACCTGTCTCCCACAGGCTTCTGAAAAAAAAATAAAAAATAGAACCTCTATACTCTTATACTCTATGCCCTAATAAAATGCAATATTATGTGACAATTTAGCTTATTTACAGAAATTACTACATCTTGCTAAAAATTTGTGCAGTCACAAACAAATCTGTGTAACTATCTGCTTAGAAATCTTGAGAGGAAAAAACATAAATTAATAAATCCTCATGCAATCATAGTTTTCTGTCCCCTCCAAATGATGGTACCTTCAACAGGCTACAACACTAATTTTATAGCAAGTTCTTATTAAACTTATTTGGACGTTGGGGGGAAGAGTCTGATAAATGTCCTCTGTAAGTAGGACTTCAGGTTTTAGACCACTCTGCCCTATCCAGTCAGGTGCGCCTTTCAGTCAGAAGCTGGAAAGCATATAAGAAGGGCAGAGAACTGAGATGTAAAATTGCCTCTGGATGACAGAGGACAGAAGGGGCCACCAGATCAAATACAGACAAAACATTCAGAACTGGCCAAGAGGATTCCCCTGGAGCAGAACAGGGAGGACAGAGGGAAACCATACTTCTGAGGATACAAAGACCAGAAAGAAGCGAGAAGAGCAAAAACTTAAACAAAGGAGTTCTAAGATAAGGAATGCAAGTGAAGAACAGGCAAATGCACCCTCGAGGCTCAGCGTCCTGTGCAAGCAGTGGCATTTTAGGGAAGAGGGATAAGTCTGCACTGACAAAAATATGTATCTTCCTCACTTCTGTTTTTTTTTTTTTATTATTTACTTAATTTTCTGGCTAGAAATAAATGGCTTGGCCACAATACATTGTCAGAAGAAGTAACATCTGTTATGGAAAGGCAAATTGGCAAGGACTACATTAAAGTGGGATTTGAATTATGGTTGTTTTCCTCAAAATTAAGACTAATTCCAATTTTTTTATTTTTTTATAACTACAGATATAATTAATAAATTCATATAAAATCAGGCCACACTGTTTTTATTCCTGGACTCGGATTTCAGCTATAAACAGTTATATCTGAAAATAAATTCTAATGAGAATCAAGCCTAAATTGCAGTCCCCAGTGTTCTCCTCCAAACAGGAGAGGACTCAAAGTTGGGGCTTTATTTGCCTTCAGTCTACAATTTTTTTCACCCAGATAAATTCTGTGGAGTTGTTTCAGATTTATCCTTACACCCTTATAAAGAAAACCTTTGTAAAAAATGTAGTCCCAGACACCCAGTTGGTATCTTGTTCTAAACTTCTTTGTTGCATTGACCTAGAGTTCATTGTCTTGTTTCTCTTCCTGATTTTCTTCGGTGGTATATCAGCCACAAACATGATAAATACACAGGCATATGCTGTATTTTTATTTATTGTATCATGGAAAAGTACTTTATGCTGTGATAAAAACAAGCATATGTATATCAGTAAGAATTAAAATGTTGGATTGTTTACAGTCACTATATTTTGAAGAAGCACTTATTTCTGCTTGTGTGGACCTACACATGTTACAATAACAACCACGTCAGGAAGTGATTCCAGTTGTATACATTCCTGATGTCACCACCTTCGTTAAAACAGTGCAGTGCAAACAACCTACATGTCAATGCTGATGATCTTTTTTATGCATTCTACTGATATATAGGAACGTTATGTTTACATTTAATCCAGACTCGTTTAAAACAATTTACAGGACCCAGGTAGGCATATGTGCAGAAGTTTCTAATCTGAGCCAGGATTCTGGTAAAAGCAGCAACACTGGTGGTGATGCTCCAGAGTTTGGTTTGTGCTACTCTACAATGAAATTACAGTCACAGCATACTGGCATACTGGGGAGAAATAATTTATCGGTACATGGTATAAAAGCTACTTGTGTCCTTCCTGTAATTGTTCTCTTGGCCTCCTCTTCTTCCCATTTTATAAACTCCAAATAATAAACTGTCACAATGAATCTATCTTTTTTCACTAAATTAAGATTGGTTTGAATTTAGCTCCTGGTGTGCTTACCCAGGGGAACTGCCATCTTCCAGTCCCTTTACACTCCTCGAGTGAGATTTTTGCCCAAGGGAGTCCTACCACTCGCTAAAATATAATTCAGATTTAATTTTATTATTTTTTTTTTGTCATAAGGAAGCAAGTCAATGCTGCTCGTAGTAAACCAAAGTACAGAAATGCCAGTTGGTGCACTCTCCACTTTGCAAGAGGCTTTCCCCACTATGATTTGCTGGCAATTTAGTAGGAAATACATAAAACATGTGAACCAAACCATTTTGTCAGTTAAAGAAAAACAAGATTCCCCAGGTCATATCCATACTTACCATGGAAGTCTCAAGTCTGGGTAGGAAACATTCGACACCAGTCTCACATGTGAAAGCAGAGCTGGCCAAACCTGCTCATACAGCACACAGCGAGGACAAACCTAGATGGAAATCTCCGCAGAGAAGGACAAGAGGGGCTGGAGCTGGGTAAGCTGAGGCTGTCATCTGAGGAAGTCTCTCTCATTTCAGCTGCACTCCAGTGCGGGTGCCACCAGCACGTGGCCCAGGTCAGGGACAGAGAATTGACTGAATAACATTGCCTCTGCCCCGTGCCAGCCCAGTCTCTGCATGCACCAGCCTCGCTCTGCTAGCGGTGGTTCGCCTGTGCTACATTAAATTCTCAGAAAACGTGGCTAGACTGCAGCTTCAGGTTCAGTACGTGATCACTTTAAAATGTATTTTAACATGGTCTAGCAGTACAACTTTAATTCTTGTTCCAATTTCACATCTTTTTGGCTGAAAGATTTTTCCTTTGGAAAATACAGCATTGTCAATACACTATTTCCCTGCCGGAATAACACAATTTTGCTTAAAGGTCTTTTATCATTCAGTCAGGACAACTGAATAATAATTGCTTCAAAGGAACACTTCAAAACAGTTATTATTTTAAATAAAATTTGAAATAATTATTTTATTTTTGCTTGCTGAAATTTTGCTTGCTGAAACTGGGAAATTTGATTTTGCAATGTGAGACTGCTTCTGACTGATGGAGCAGTCAGCACTCCTGCTTTGACGTTTCTGATCCAAAACTTTTTGGAAGTTTTTCTCCCATGGAAAGATCAACTTTTACTCTAAATTGAATCCGAGGTAGCACCAAATTATAGCTATCTTCCCATGAAAGAATTTCAGGCTGGGGTGGGAGCAGGGACAGGGAACAGTAAATTGCTCTCATGAATGAAATCAGGAACTGTTAGTGCTTTTCTGATTTTTGCATTTTCCTACCATATATACCCATCTGTGACTTCACCTGAGCAGACTGTCTTTTTTAATGAGAACTATGTATGCAGTGTATCCCACAGTTTTAGTCTAATGCGTCTTTTATACTCAGCATTTAAAGGCACGGGTTTCCAGTTTGCATCTAATTAGTTTAGGGAAATAAAGTGTACGAGTTCGCAGTGCTCTGAGAAGACACTTGCCCAGCCTGGCTACGAACCCTCTCCTGTTCAGCGCACGCCTGACAGCGCGGCTGGGCGAGCTGTGCCAGCAGTACGAGAGCTGGCAAGCCGCCCCCTCCGCTCACGAAGCGCGCTGCGGTTCACTGACTCACAAGGCAGAGGGGAGGCCATGTAAACATCTCCTGAAAACTGTGCCACTGAGCCACCAGGAAATTCAGCTTGTTCCAGGAACAGGATCCGAAACCAGAAGGTAACCTTGGAGCCCCGCCACAGCTTTGCTGTTTCCTCACGAACACAGCCGGAGCATCAGGGAGGCAGGGCAAGGCCAGGCAGTAGGCACAGAGAGGCACTCAACCCCTTTCCCCTTCCAGCATTAGAAAGACATAGGAAGAGGGAAGGCAGTACCGCTCAAACAGGCCCTCTGAGGGCTTACACGGCCTGCCCAGAGCACAGTGCAACGTTTGTGTAAGTGCCCCCAGGGCAGGGGATGCAGGCCCAGTGCAGGAGAGCAGCTGCCCCAGCCCCTGGCCATGGCCCTCGGTCACCATCTCAAGGTAGAGACCTTGGCTGGCTCCGGTGCCAACAGCAGCACCATGAACAGCAGCCATGACAAGAGGCCTCAGCTCCAGCAGGGAAGCTTCTGCTCCTGCCCCCCAGGAAAAGGGTCAGAGAGAGGAAAACCAGTGACTTACCAGTGTCCCTCAGGGGCAGGCACAGTACCTGTGCCGCCCAGCACGCCGGCTTCTGGGGGCACAGACAGACCAGGTCCCCGTGGAATGACTGTTGAAGAGCCTGGGGCATTTTTTGCAAGTGTGGGAGTGTTAAACATAACAGTATCTGGGAGGAATTTCAATTTGAATAAACTAAATTACTGCTGGATTTACAGTGAGATGCAGCATTATTTTCCCTTTCCCTGCCCAACTGTACTGAGGTATTTCCAAGCTACTGTGGCTCAGACCAGAAGCAGGTGAAACGTTTCCCGCCTATGAATGAAAAGTGTCTTTTTATTTTATTTTAGACTTAGAGATACGATTCCTATTCACTCTATTTTGTATACAATTAAAGAGATAATACATAAGACTGAAGTGCTGTTACGGTATGCTCAATTACTTCTAACAGTACTCCTGTGGGGGTGACTGTAAGCTCAGCCCTGGGATGAGCACATCCATTGTGTTCTGAAAGGAACCAGAGAGGTTGTTCTCCAACTGGAAACTTGCAAGACTTTTATGGTTTCATTTGTTTCTTTTCTTGTAGATTTCCTACTGTAACCCTTGGCATTCGATGGATTAACACCAAGCAGGTAACCTAAAGGGTATGCTTATATTTATTTTAAAAGATGGTAACCTACTTACTGTCTGCATGAAATTGCTAGATATTATGTTTTGAAATACACTTACAATCTGTGTGCTTAATTTCTCTTTGCAAAACAAAACAGGTAAAAGCTTTAGAGCTGGAAAACGGTTTCCAGCAAACTTGTGTTCGTGACTTCCGAACAGTTAGTTTGTTTTGCTTGTAATTATTTTTTGCTGTTGTTGTTTAGGTTGTATGGGCAGCTACTAAATTGAATGCACCACTTCAGATATTTTATGCATTGGACCAAAGCCTGATCATCTAAAGGAAAAAAAAAAAAAAAAAAAATGCTTCACTTCATGTAACTCATACAGATGGAATAATAATACAGGGAACCTGAAACTTAATTTAAATATTTGTTAAGGCTTGTGGATTTCTCCTGTGAATACCCCTATAAAAGAAAAAATTATTTTATGCAGGAATACTAAACTGCAAACCATCCTATTCTGTGATGGAAAGAAACAGAGAATGTGACTGGCTGAGTTGTGCTTCTCATTGACTTCTGTATCACTGATTCCTTTTGGCACTTTCTATCTAGAACACAATTAAGTTGTTCAATCTTCATCATCACACTACCTGCCAAGCTTTGCACTGCCTGAATTGTGCTGCTCTGTTTGGAAAGAATTAAAAATTATGTACTGCGAAGGGTGAAAATGCTTGATGTTCAGGTATCAGAACGAGTGGCTGTTCTCATATTCATCTATCAAAGTATCAAGAACACATTATTGTTGCATGTGCTGTATATAAAATAATTCACAAAAACTGTGGGAGAGCCAAAATAAAAAGTAGAGTTCATGAAATTTGCCTGTAAAGCCTGAACTCGTTTGAGAAACTTTTCTTTACCATAGCATAACCCACCTGATTGTCTCATAATCGTCAGATTGTTATCAAGACATGCTACCATATGGGAGGTGGAGCAGTCCTTGCTCCTTTACTTTATAAAATCTAGCAGATATCCAAGTCAACAGGAGATTGTGGCCATGGCTCTTCTAAAAATTACTCAAAATCAGGTTACTCGCATTCACAGCAGATGAAGTCATTGCTCACCAGCACGGACAGTAACAAACAGACTCTCTAACAAAAAACAGATCATCTGGTGATTTAAAACACTGCCTGGGAATTACAGCATTTGCTACTGTCTTGATCCTATTGCATGAGTTGTGAGATGAGGAGTATTCTGCAAATCAATTTTAAGAAAAGAGCAGTACGCTTGAAAAATAACCAAGGAGAATTGCGGACAGTCATAAATAGGAAGTCTCTAAGCAACCTGCACTGCGAGCACGCCTTTGGCAAGAAGGGCAGCTGTCAGAGCTTTACTCCCACAGATAATTACACAGAGGTGCAATTTGATGCAGCAAAAATGGGCTTTTAATTGTTCATGATTAGAGGGGGAACCCAAGCAGTAGTGTAAATAAAAAAGAGCAAAAAGAGTGTGAACACTGCTCTGAAGAGGCATCAAGGCAGATAGAGAACTGTGAGATGAAAATTTGCCACTCTTCTCCACCTATAACCACTGATCTAATAAAAGACATTATCCTTCTAAAAACCTTGCCCATTTAAGTCCTTAGATCATCAGCACCACAATAACAAAACCATTATGCTTTTATATATATACACACATTAGAAATATCTGTATCAATACACAACTAGTTTAGGATATTTATTCAGGTTTTTAGCATAGTTAAGATCATCCATTATCAAGGAGGGGCAGGACAGAAAGGATAATTTGTTTAGATCATTTATTATGAGTAATCACGTCTCCTTATGAATTATGATCTATGACCAGTTTGGGAAAATGTTTGTTTAAATTAGAGCTGTAGCAGCTACCTCTCATCCAGGACTGATAAAACTACCAAATTCCTATATTTATCCACAGTTGAAACTACAGGAACAGCACCTTAAATGCAACTCTCTGGTGTTCAAAACCAAGGAATGTAGGAAGCTTAAGGACTACTTAAACTGCAGACAGGTCCCACTTCTCAATTTCTGGATACCTACGTGATCCCAAAAAGCCAAAGGCTCATGGAAGAGAAGTGGGGGAATTCATACAAATGCTCCAGAGGAGAACGTGAGCAACTGATCACCAGCAGGACTCCTCCTCTCTATCCCAGCTTCCCATAACACACCAGAGAGCAATAGGAACCAAGGGAGGACTTCTCTTCATTCCCAAATATACTTACAGAGGGGAGGGAAAACAGTAAGGGAAGAGAAAGCCAATTTTTTTACTCCCTCTCCCCAGTCTTTTAGGAGCACTCCTCCCTTGTGCTCACCTCTTCAGTCTCAGCAGCTGCAAAGTGCCACGGCCTGTCCCACAGTCAGCATTGCAGTGTCCTTGAAGACACATCCCCTTCAGAGCAGTTGAAAAGCTGAGTTCACTTCACAAAAAAAAATAAAAAAATAAAAATATGCCCCATTTGGAAGATTACATTCAAGGGTTCCCCAAACACAGATGGTAAAATTTAACATGAGTACTTAGGTGTGTTTGTACTGCAATGAAGAAGCAGCATAGTTGCTCATAGAGAGCTAGCTTTTGCAAAGCAAAGTCATATTTTTCCCCTCTCCTTTTCTATCTTCCCGAGCCTTTTTTTTTTTTTTTTTTGAGAGAGAGGATAACTGAAATTGCTTGCACTCACTTTGCAAAAGTTCAGTCTGCATTAAAGTAACAAGGAGCAAAGCCACTAAATCCCAATGACAGCGTTTGGCAAGAACAGCAGTGAGAACAGGGACCAGGACAGCAACAAACGCCCTCCCAGACAGCTCACAGGCAGAAGTCTGGCTTCCCAAGGCAAGGTGAGCACAGTGCTCCACCTTGGATCCTCCTTCCCGATCCGACCCAGCAGGGCACAGGGCTTTTGGAAGGACAAAGATATGCCCAGCCTGTGGCACTCAGGTACAGGATTTGGGAACAGCGCTGAGCGAGGGCAGCTGCTGACTCAGGGTTTGCCAGTGCAGCAGGTCACTCCTGCACAGGAGCCAGCAGTGACCGTGGGCTGCAGAACGATGATCCAACAGAGGAAGAACAAGGGTCATTAAAACACTTGCAGCTAAAAAAAAAATAAAAATTCAGCTTGGCAAGCTTGGAAACTGCTGTCGTCGGTAGAAATTCGTAAAATAAATCTTATTGTAAAATATATCTTCCTGGGGTTTTCTTTTTATAGCAAGCTTTATTTTTTGAAAATTGATATTCAGTCTTACGAGATATTTACTGCTCTTATGAGCACAGCGATTCCTGCTTTCCTTACTGTTTTGATGTTAGAATTTGATGAACACCTTCGGATGCGTCGATCTTTATTATCAACCCCAGCTACATTAAAAACTCATAGGGAAAAGATGTTGGCTCACCTGTCTGCTGGAGTCATTCATTACAAGACATAGAGAACTGGGCTGTGCACAAACTCAAATCATACTAAGTACGAGGCTGGAGATATTTACCATTGCTAAAATAAAATAATCTCAAAATCAGAGACTCATTTTTATAATTTATTTATTTTAAAACAGCTGAGGTGATTCTGTTCTTCAGACACTGAGCTCTGTGCCCATGAAGCCAATTAGCATAGTCACTATTTGTTCATTACTCAAACCTATGTCCTCCAATTTACACTACCCATATGCTGGGCTAATTTTGCATGGAACAGGATGCCAGAGAAAGGTGCCAGATCACTAATACATAAAAATTACAGATACTGCAGTGGCTCAGCTGACAGGCAGGAGTGGTTCCAGGACGTAGCTCTGGACCACTTTGTCACAAAATTTGCCCTGCCCATATGAATCCTTTAAATCATTTTTTCCCCAGACTAAAATTGGATTTTAGCAATGTGAGGGGGCAGCAGGGGAAGGATTTTCCATGATAACTGATTTTGGTGGTGACTGCGCAATATTGTAAGGGTGGTATTGCAGAGATTAAAAGAGATCACTCTCTAACAGTCTGACGGAGTGTGCGTGTGTGTGTGTGTAAACATGCAAATCAGTGCTGTGTAAACAGCAATCAGTCTTCGAAAACAGAAATCTCTACTTTGTGCCACCGGCCCAATCTACATAAAATAAGATAGCCATGTAACTAAACCTAGAAAAAAAGGTGCTGCAGATGTGCAGTTCAGGCTAGGTCTGAAAAGTCCAGGTCTTCCCAAGATCTTAGGAGGAAAACATCTTCATATTTTAAGACCCTTTGACGCTGTCATGCACAGGAGAATGTCACCAGCATGAATTAGGACATGGAGGTTTCCATGGCTGGTACAGGACGGAACAGGGCACTGGGAGACTTGCCAGGGCTCCTCTCTTACCTAGCCCAGGGGCTGAGGCTGTAGCTGCTCCCTGCCCTCCCGCCCCTTCAGGTGAGCTCCAATCCCTCCCCACCCACCTTCCGCACACCCCTTACTGCAGACGTGCCAGTACAGTCCAAGGAAAAGCTCGTTTCTGTCTACTACAGCAAAGATACCCAGCAAAATTTAAACTCTCAAGCTAAGTAGAATATAGAGAGAAATTTATGGAAATAAAAGCTGGATTGGTTTTTATTTTTTCTTTTCCTACTGAGGAAGACAAAGTGGTGGCGCAGGGGCTACGTGAACTTCACATCATGCATTACTGCTCATTACAGAGTACAATCCAGCAGGGAACACCAATCAAGCAGACCATGTGAGAAGCAGAAGCACCATTAGCACCCGAACAACAGCTCACAAGGGTGAGCCCCGGGACTCTGCCAGGGCTGGAATTCAGGTGCACAGCCTCCTTCATCTTCATTATCACATAGCACAACCACACACCACTCTAAAAGGAAGATCCTCCTGCCGAGACAGACCGCAGATGCAAACATAACCGTCTACAGAAATTAGCAAGGCAAATAGATCAGCAGAGTCTTACACAGGCCTGTGACCGCTATTATATTTGGCTGCAGCAGCTTTCCTGGTGGATAGCAAACACTAAGTGAAGGGAAGAAAAAAAATCTATTGCACCTTCCCTGTCAGTGAGCCATGTGCAATCTAGCCAGTAAATAGCTGAGCTAATTCACAGCTGTCACATTTTAAAATGCCACTGAAGTGCAGAAGGGAATGCAGAAATCCAGAGCCGTGCATTGTCCCTGATCTGCAAGAATACTACTACCAACCTCTGGTCCTCTTCTGCCAAATGTCACTGGGCTAATATGGCTGATAAGTGTAATTCAGAAGGCCAACTGTCACAGCAGATGAAATGCATGTTTTCTTCCAAGCCTTGTAATGCAAATCAGTATGTCCTGTTGAAAAATGACAATTTCAGGTTTCCTTCTTGTACTCGAATGAAAAAGGTGCTGGTTCTCAAGACTTGCAGAGTCATACTCTATGCACAGGCCAGCAAGGGCAGATAGCTACACTATGAGTCTTGCTAATTTACCTTGCCAACACGCTTCACGCCAGACCTAGAGCATGTGGGGAGAGGTTGTGTTGTGCTGAGCATGTCAGCCAGGGTGCCCACCGCAGGTCTGATGTACAGTCATGTCCACTGGGCAGCAGCTGAAAGCACAACCCCTTACACATATGTTGCTGAACAGCCTGCCGGAGAAAAATGAAAACCACCTGCTTCTTGCTAATTGGGAATGCAATAAAAATCTACTCAGGAAAAAAAAAAAAAAAAAAAAAAAAGTATATTTTTTGCTTCTTGTAACCTTGTCAAAAAGCAAAAATCTGCTTTTCCCCACACGTGAAAATGATGTTGGTTGTGTCTTGTCCCTGGTATGGGAATCTCTCAGAAAGCATATTTAACAATATAGGAGTTTAAACCTTTGCTGAAACCTTTTAAAAACGTCACATATAGCTCTACAAAGCTCCAATCCCAGAGCCTTCCTAAGGATAATGGAGGAGAAGTTAAATCAACTTTACTCTGGGATTACCTTGCCCGTCCAAGTCTCCCCTTGGTCGGAAGTAATTTATTAGAAGATTACCTCCATTAAAAACAATTCTCCATCCTCCTTGGAAGCATTTCCTTCCAAAGAGAAAAGAGCTTATGCTAGACTTTGAGAAGCTGGTTAATCAAAAGGACATCTGAATTAATTTCTCTAATGTTCTTTGCAAAGTGCTGGCATCACAGACAGTCTGTGCAGGTGTACAGACAACCATCCTGTCCATTATTCCTCTATTTATTACAGATACAAATTCACCCTCCACCAAAGCTTTGCACATCACACTGCTGTTAATAATGTCTCTGAAGTTTGAGTGGTAGGTGAGCTGTCTCATAAACAGCAACTGCTTTCAGTTTGTGTATTAAAATGATTTACAGTACAGCGGCTGGAGTTCTCTCCTGCATAGCTATACAGGATAGTAAATATTACAATATAGGAAAGTGTTAATGAATTCGTAAAGTATGCTAGCAGACAGGGTCAATGATGTATTTATCATCTTAAAAAACAGATCAATCTGGCCTTGCTAAAGCAGAATAAAAAGTGGTTCTTCCAGTAGTAACACGGGAAACCTGTTAGCCTATGATACAGAGTACAAAAAGAGTTTAAATACCAAGTTTTCTGTGCCAAGGAAACTGTTTCACAGAATGTATAATTTAGTCCCTTAAAAGGGTGGAGATACCTTTCCTATCTATTTAAATTATATCTATTTCGTACTCAAGAGCAATAAAACACTAAGTCCTTGGCCTGAGGGGAAGCAAAACAAGGAAATGTTTGCAGTCTTCCCTAATATATTATTAAGCACATACGTAGTGGTCATCTATTTCTAGGTACTTCATGCACTCTACCGCTGTTCTGCAGTCTGCTCTCTAGATTGCTCTGCCTCTGGTAGCTGGGGAGGATCAGCGTACCCATGCAGAAAGGAGCTGCTCTGCCCAACGGGAGCAGGCTCCCGGCCGCCTGCCAAGCCCCACAGGTTCCCAACACATTCTGGCTCCAGTAAGATCTCTGAGACAATCAGAAACTTTGCATCAGCCAAGAAAGCAAAATGTAGAATACTTTGATGATAAACAGACTGAACTTAGATGCATAGTCTTTTTTAAAAAATCAGGCAATATTTAAAGGATGACAGAATTCTAAATTCAAATTTCCCATACACATGCACTGAAATCAGCGCATCATTGCATCCAAATAGAAAATTCCCTATTTTCTTATATTCCTTTTTACTATTCTGCGATATGAGCTGTATCAGCGCAGCATCTCTCTGGCATTTCAGATGCATATTCCACCTGCCCTCCTCTCTCCCCACCCTCCAAATACACTGTCATTTACAAAAGGAAGGATTTTGATTAATGAGTTCTTCCTGCCAAAAAGATAGCCTTGCAAGCAGCAGAATGAAAATAAGTTAGATTGTGTGGAGCCCATAAATACAATCCTTCTGCACAAAAATGTCCAATTAGTAGCAAGACCTACTTGCTTATGAGTCATTAATGAATACTTCTATATGCTGAATATTAATATCTTTTTGTTTATGACACCGCCTCCAAGCTTGACCCCTGTCATCATATCAGAAGGATCAAAGCTTTAAATGAGGTATTAGCAATTTCTTCAATAGCTTTTTTTAAATAGCATGGAAAAACTATTGAACCATGACTGTTCGGTCAGAGACGAATATTGAAATTCCAGCACGTCATTTCTTTGGTCCTTCAGTGGCTGAACACATGAATGCCATGTGTTTAACCATATACGACATTCCTTTAGAAAAGTGCACAAATAGTTGGTTATTTAGGTCCTGGCCATGCAGTGAACTCTTTGTGGGCAGCTTCCCTGCACCCACGTGGAGATTTGTGGGTACAGACAGCAGAAAAGCCAGGTTCTTTCTTGTAATCAAGAATAATTTGCTTTTAATTCACTTCTAAAAGGCAGTTTGATTCCATACAGATTAAAGATAAACTTAATTATTACATATATTATTTTTCTACTCACCTTATAACTGTTTTTTATTATTATTATTGTTATGTACAATCTATTCTGTTTTTTTAAAGTGAGGTGGTTACCAGAGTTGGGCAAATTGCAATTGTTTTTTTAACTTCAGGTGGCTGATACCATTTGGCTTCTGGACATCGCTACCAACAATACCACTGAGTACCGTGCTAGCATTAAACAAGGGGTCTGTGGCCTTTTGCAAGTAGGGAAGCAGTTTGGAAGCAGTTTGTTCTGCTTCTTAGCCTTCCCCTGCATAGTCAGGATGAACTTTCCCCTGCCCATGAAGGCTGCAGTACCAGATGAACTCAGCTGCCTTGCCCTCCTGCCCAGAGTGCTCCACTATAGCCCCTGTGGTTATAAGCTGCCACAAGAACAGACAGACTCTGACATGCAGCACCCTTGCTCTTCTCTGCCATTTCCCTGGGGTGAGAAGCACAGGCCATGGAAGAGAGGGTTGAAAGGAGAAGGGGCAGTGTCTGTGCCAGTGTCAAGCAGAACAACCAGAGAATGACCCAAGAAAGAGCCATAGTGAAACAGGACTGTGCCATACATACCCTAACATCAGCACTCACTTTTGTTATTGCTTGGTATTGGATATGCTTAAAATCACCATATCACTATGGGATTAGCACACTCCCAGGTTTAGCAGAGCAGGGCTGGTCATGGTCACTAGCTTTGTGCAGGTGCTGCACACAACTCCTGTCCCATACAGGAAGTTTCCAGGTTTCCAGATTTAAGTCCAGCACTTCAGCAGCTGTGATGTGGCAGCATGGCCATTCCTGGAGACATACAGCACTGTTCACCTTCCCCTCAGCTGAATCAGAGGATTTTAGTGCAGTCTGGTTCAACTGAAAGCACAGCAGTAAGATTCAGATGCTTTCAGCTGGCCTCACTGCCTAATAAATGAATGCTGTCAAAAGGAACCCAGTTCTTGTCATTTTGAGGCTTGCATAGGGTCATTGTATGATGATTGTTCCTTGGGGTGGGGGAAGCAATTTTTGTGGTAGATTGCTCCTTTTAGATATGAGAAGCTGTGTAAGGCAAAGGATGTTAAAAAAAAATAAAAATAAATAAAATGTGCAGAAAAGAGTCGCATACATTTTTTAGGCTGGAGGAAATACTTTACAGTGAGAGAACTAAACAGCTCAATCTGTTTATCTTATCAAGAAGAAGATTGAGTGGTGAGTAGATTACAACAGATAAGCACCTCATGGGGAGAAAATACCAGGCAATAAAGGGATCTTTAATCTAGCAGGAAAAAATATAACAAGAAGCAAAGGCTGAAAGCTGAAGGCAGATTAATTCAATCTGAAAATTAAGAACATATTTTTAACTACAATTTTGGTGAGTTATTGTACCAAATATATTGAACTGGGAGATACTGAATGGTCTGAGAGAAACAGCAGATTTGCCAGGCCAATACTTTCTGGCCCTACACTATGAATTTTGGAGTAGGGTGGGAGACTGGGAAGCATTCTGGTTTTAGAAAGTGCAGTTCATACTTCCCATCAAAATAAACCAACTTCACTTTCCTATGCTTGACTCCTTTCTTCCACTGGTCTAAGAAAAAAAAATATATATATTGTTAAGTTTACTAATTAAGAATGTTTCAATAGCTAAATGATTCAAGTATTTTCATGCACATGTGTATTATGAGTCCTAATGAAGTAGCATTTAGATAATATTTTACTAAGTATTGGGAAGTACAATTTTCTTCACATACTTTATTGGGGACTATTCTGTATCTACACACGTTTCATAGTAACAGCAGAAGGAAGGTGGAGAACTAAAGCTGGAACTAGACAATGGATGGCTTTAAGGATCCATTCAATGGGGCAACTCAAAGGAGCAAGAAGAGAGTGGAAACTTTATGAGGTTGGTGGCATGTTTTGGAGAAGCATGTTACATCCTGTGAGGGCCATTTCCACTTGGCCCCCACCATATCCCGTAGGGATCCAGCCACCTCGCCCTGCCAACATACCACCATGCCCAGGACAGGCAGGGTGTCTCACACCACACCACAAAGCATCACAAATACTTAATTCAGGTCCTCATCTCCGCTGGGCTAACAGAGCGATGGCTTGGGGATCTCCTATGTATCTCACCGGTCATCTCCTGATCAGGCACTTCAGCAAGACTGATGGAGAAAGCATTTTTCTGATGTGAAAGCAACTATCTTTGTGCATTTTCAGTTCCAGATCTCTATATTTACTGGAAAACCAGCACTGAAAAATAAAGCCTGTATAGAAACTGACTGTAGCACAGGTAAAAAGCTACGAAGCTACCAGTATTTACCTTGGGTTTTATTCTACTATTTACTGAAGATTTCAGTTAAAGCAATTGCTCTGAAAACCCACATGCCAATTAGTATGTTCTCAATATACTGTACATTTCTTTAAAATGCACATGTGCTACAAAGAAACATCATAGGGAACTTTTTAATTAGAAATTTCATTTAACTAAACAAAATATAATAAACTCAATTATATTCAGGTTTTACAAAATAAACTGAAAGACAATGGTACTGTTACATTCCTGTAAATGAGAGTAGGATTTTACCAAGTACAGCATAAAAAGTCTTAATATTTACTGAGGAAACAAGGAAAGGACCCGCAATGT
This sequence comes from Netta rufina, assembly GCF_964035555.1. Taxonomy (NCBI): domain Eukaryota; kingdom Metazoa; phylum Chordata; class Aves; order Anseriformes; family Anatidae; genus Netta; species Netta rufina. The sequence goes on along the minus strand of NC_140131.1, from coordinate 26,992,506 downwards.
GATCGTCCATCACTACCCCATCAAACAAAACAGATACTTAGGATACTATCTGCAGTTTTGCCTAGTTAACCTGATGGGTGAAGGAGCTCAGTGCTTCAGAACAAAACACAGCAATCTCTCAACTCCCCCTTAAGATTTCTGATACTTCTCAAGAAGGAAATTGCATACACCAACAAAACAGTTTGGGTAGCTACCCTAGGTGACAGCCAGGAATCACCAGAAAACATTTGAACAACACTGGAAATTGTTCATGGTGAGAAGTGAAATTATAAGACTGACTGTGAGATTTAATATTTCAGAGAAGACAAATATTTTAGATGCTGTATAATGGTGTGTGCAGTGTGAACAAGTCTGAAGTGTTCTGGTTTTTAATATCTATAGTAAATGCCCTTTACTAATCAGCTTAAATAGTGATTTGAACGTCCTGTGGAATAAGAAGTCCTTTGAGGTCAGGCAGGACCAGGGGCTTACACTGATAGACTACATCAACTGACAGACAGCAACAGAAAGGGAAGCTTCTCTACCCTGATGACACATCAAAAAGTTCATCTGCAAAACAAGATTTAAAGAAAACAGGAAATCGGAAATGTAGGCAAGTAAGCAGCTATGGGATGAGCACGGGTTTGACTAAACAGAGGTTCTGAGGCAGAGCACTGGGCGTTCAGATCGTTCAGAACAGCAGGAGAAGGCTGAAGCAGAGCAGCTCATTTTCATGGCCACTGTTACAGACATGAAGAGCTTTACTAAGGTGTGTACTAGAGACAACTCAAATTGTCTGCAATATCGTCATCTCACGTCTTTGACACATAAACCATGAGATATTTAAGGAAAGCACAACAACACAGAGCGCTGTTGCAGATGTGGGCTCAAGGCAGTGAAACTCTCAGACCCTAACACAGTGTTGGGCAGAGAACTGGGCGATGCTTCTGTTAGACTGGCTTGGACCCAGATGACAAGATGGGGGAAAAGGTCGCACCAATGAGAAATCAACCACAGAAAAATCATTACCAGCTTTCAGATATGTAAAACATAGGTAAAAGTCTGGAATAAATGATTTTGAGGATTACTCAGTTTAATTCCATCTGTAGCTCTGCCTGTCATCTGATTTCCATAGGTTAGAAAATATCAGAGAAAATTGAGCTAAAAGCTAGAACTGCAGAAAACCTGCCTTCAGCTTACTAGATATGAAGAGGAACTGCAGGAAGCAGACAGCCATTGTCCAGCGGGAAGAAGCTTCCAGGGACTTGAGCACGGTTCAGAAATGCTTTTCAGGGTAACGGCTGACATAAAAGATGGGGATTAATCACAGTTGCAGAAAGTAGCATGACAAAAGATCGTGAACCTGCAAAGGGAGAAATTTCAGCTGGCTGATTTTTACCAGCAAAAGCAGTTGTGTGGTGAGCTGGGCTCCCAGCTGAGCACAACCAGTGCTGTTGCAGCCCAGAGGCAAGGTTGGCATTACGGGAACTGGCACTGAGGCTGCCCGCAGGGAGGACGCAGGCTGGAGGCCCTGGGCAGCCCTCTGCAGCCATACCTGCTCCGATGCATCGTCTGCTGGAGCACCGAGGCTCCCAGGGAGGGGAGGGAACACAGGACATAAGCAGGCTATTGCTCAAGTTGTCATGGAGTTATTCTCTTAACTATCGCTAAGGTGACTTCCTTATCACTGTCTATGCAGCTATTTCTTATCAGACCCCTATTCTGAACAGTTTTCTCCATCTTCTCTCAACTTTAATTTCATTTGGCTAAAAATAATAATAATAATAATAATCATAATTTGAAGCAGCAATATTCATTTCAAGAACAGTTGCTCTTTGCCCATCTATACTTTTAATGTGTTACTGATGAGTAAGGCTGAGTCAGATTTACAATTAAGATATTTGGTCATGCAATTAATGATGAAATTATCTGAAGCATGTGTTAGTAGTGCAGTTTTGTTCCTATGGAAGCTGACAGGAGTTCTACTTTTGACTTCAGTGGCAGCAGAGCCAGCCTAACACTGAGCAATTCCATTTTTTACCTTAAAGCCTTTTTAATGCCATGAATAGCATGCTGTATCCTTGGTAGCATATCTTTGAGGCTATCTGTTGGCATGGCTTAATTATCCAGTATCAGTTTTCAATTACAAGTATATGAATTCTGACAGGGTTGTTAGAAGTCTAACAACTCTTCACTGAAAATGTATGAGCATTCTCTGGTGTCCTTAGGCACAATTTTTTCCTTCATCACAAGAAAATCTGACCGCTTTACTGGCATTAACAGTGACATTGTAGTTCCTAAACTATCATGTAATCATGTGATATATTTCCCCGGAAAAATAGATTCTGCTTGCTGAGGCATTGTCTGACAGTTCAACACTCAAGAATCAGAATGCTAAAGATATTTTAAGGCAAATAAAACTTATGGTAATAAAGTACAGTCTGGTATATACAGAGAGGAGTCATTGTCTTAAGCATGAAAATAGAAGTGGAAAAAGGACTATAATTTTCTCTTAGTCTTATCAGGTATCTTATTACATCTTCCCTGCAAACACAGTGACAGCAAGACTGGTTTAGAGTAAGCCTTTTCCCTGACTGCAGTCCTGAAGTTCACAGCAAGCCCTGGTGTTTCCAAAGCCAGCACTCTTCTCTGCTTAACTACGATGAGAAAAATGGTACTGGTGGGAGCAGACTACAGAGAAAATCATTCTTCTAGAGAAAAGTTTCCTGATTTTATTATTATTTTCAGCATGTTTCTATTTTAAAACTCCCAAATGAGAAACTTATAAAATACACAATGAAAATTGTCAGACCATTAACTACACTCAAATGCAGTACCATTATATCAAGACTTGCAGATGCTCCTATAATCAGCAAAGTAACATGATTCAGATTAAACAAGGAAGAAGAGATTCTTTGAAATCTTTTGCTCCTGTTTCCAAATATTTAGCAAATGCAGTTTTAATGCTGCAAATTATGTTTCTTTATGTTGTTATTTGCCTGAATTGGATGCTGTGACAGCAGTCTGCCTTTCATAAGGCATGGTTTCCAACCAGCAAAATCTATTCTCTACAGGAAATATGCTCCACTTATTCCAAATGTTCTGAGGACATCAAACATGTTTGTATAAACATGCTGGATCATAATTGAGGGACTTGCTAGTACTCAGAATTTAGACAGCACTTTACAGCTTCAAGGTGCTGTACAAACATTTAGCTGATTTATTAATTAAATTTTCTAACTAGGGACATAACCTAGATTTAGTTGGAAGAAAGCTGGGGATGTAAGTTGGGTAAACAGGTTTATCACGTTTACATAAAAAAAACACACCAAGTTTTCATAGAACAGCTTTCCTACAAAAACAAATATGTAAAACTTCTCAAAAGATATTCCAATATTAAAATCATTGCACGAGTATTACCTGAGCTTTACTGCATTTTCCTCCTGGAATCAGCTCTCTGCTCCTCTAGCGCAGATGTGAGCTGACTCAAGCCACAGCCATTTCTAATATAAAATACTTTAAATCCAAAATTCAAGTTCAGAGGACAAACCATTGACTTAAGTGTACTGGACTGCACCATTAACATGGGAAAACTGCAGTTGTTGTGCACATACATACACAGCATCTGTCCTCTTCAAAGTGCTAATCAAAAGTTCAGATGTCCACCTGAGTCCTCCTCCTCAGTGACCAAAATGATTCCCATAATCTCTGATGCCCTGAGAAGCTTCTAATCCCCGCTGGGCAACCTAATGGGCAGCTGTACTGAAAGGTCAGTTTAGGCCACCAGGTTGGGGTTTCCAGAGGTATTTGGCACTGGTCTCACCAGTTTCTCCCAAAGCAGCAGAGGAGCTTACCACTGAATTCAGTAGAACCCAGATGAATTTTAGAAAATTTCTACCTGTCAGTCATGTCCTTCCCTGCTCTACAGACTAGAACACTGTGAACCAGTAGCCTCAGTATTACAGGTCTGGCTTCTGGTTTTTATTACTGCACTAGGGGATATTTTCAAAGACTCAGTAAGGAGTTATGACCTAGATTTACAGAGATATTTAGATTTGTAATTCCTATTAGCTGCTTAATGTTCAGCGACATCAAGAACCTCACTGCCCATCTCCGGCAGGGTTCTTGGTACAAGCTGTTTCCTTTACAACTGAATTTTGCCCAAATTCCAGAACTGCTCTGAGTCAAACACAGTATAGCTACAGTCATCTGTCCTCTATGGGTTTATGTTCTGAGCAGAGGTCTCTCATCTGATATAGGAGTGTCTCTGCATCTTATTATTCTTTCATTGGCACATAGTAAATTGAGCCTTGGCAATAGCAATACTATAGGGAAATAAAGATAATTAAGAAACATAAAGCATGTCACTCTTCTTGAACCCAGTTGGAATCTTGGTTTTGTGTCTCTCTCTTGTAGGATTATGAGCCTAGTTTTAAGTCTGTATTCTCATAATTTTACATAATTGACCATTTGCAATCTTCTATAATCTAAAATGTCTAATAACTATGCAAGAAAGTGAGCCTTTTCCATAATATTTATAAATATTTCATATGAACTGGAGTTAATACAATTTATTTATAATGCATGGGAGTCTGCAGTGGGTTTATAAAAATAATGGGTGTTAACATGCAGTCATGATTTAATAATCAGAAACTAATTTCTAAAATACATACGGAGAGTGGTTGGTTCCAGTAATCGGTAATAGGATTGAGAGGTGCAGATATAGATGGATGACTGAAGTATGGTTAATATACCATATACGATAGAGCAAAGATGGCATTAACAAGAACTTCATCCTCTCTCTTCTCTTATTCTTTTCAGTATCTGCCAGGATAAAACTAGAACAGCTTCCCCAGAAACTCTTAGGCAGCTGGATGCATTCCCTCCTCCTGCTGACAGCCACAGTGGTTGTAGATGATGTCACATGCATTACATCACCGTGGTGCAGTAACACCAACCAAGGATTCTCACCTTCTCCAGAAGCTGCCCAGGGGCCATCAAGCTACATAAACCATTAGCCATCTATTAACTAATTGATTCAAAATTGTTAAAAGGGAAGAAAAGATCTTTATCTGCTCCACAGTAAATGTCTCTCTCTCTCTCACCTGATATACCGATGTTGCTTAAGTGATTCCCATAACATTTTAGAGATCTGCATTACAGCTGGAAGAGAAGAAATCTATGTGCAGGAGAAACCAGGTGAAGTTATCAGATTGACTTAAGAGCATTAACACAACTGAAATGGACCTTCTGGTTTTCATTCGCTGTGAAAAAAAAAAGGATGCAGAAATAAGCAAGTGGATGCACCTGATGATGATAAGAAGACCACAGCTGCAGTGAGGCAACCATGCAGAAGTTATCCTGCAGAGCACCATAGCAAGAGAATAGACCTCCCACATTAATGTCATTTTTGACACACATCTCGATTCCCTTCTCATACTCTTTTAGCAACCTGAGTATGCAAGGTGATGGAGCAGCAATTGTTCACGCTGCTAGATGCTAATTCCTGTATTTGGGGAAGGGGGAAAGAACCTTAACACCAACAATTATCCCACAAGACTATTATTTCAGTCATGCATATGCTTCTTCCCTGCAGTTCCATCCAAACATTGCTTATTATTCATTACAAGACTAGCCACACTAGTCCACTGAAAAAATGACTTTAGATTTCTTCACAATTTTTGCACAGCTCAGCATCAATAAACTGTGAAATGTATTAGAAAACATTGTTTTTAATGGCTTTACTTTAAAATAAGTTTCGGGTCATTCATGTTGAGAAATGCTTATCTTTTGAACTTTCAGATTGCTGGGCTGAGCAAAACAGGGCCTTAAAAAAAAAAAAAAAAAAAAAAAAAAAAAACTATTTGAAATCCCCATTTTAATAGAACTTTACATACATATATATATGTATGTAAGAATCTGAATGGAGTAAGCAGTTATTTCAGGGCAGCTGGACCAAGTTTCTCAGAAGTAAACGGGTGTTCAGGCAATGACTTGTGACATGGCAGGACTCTAAATACTTCAATTCCCTATTGAAAATGACTTTGTATTTTCTGTTTGGTAAGATATCTTGCTTATTTATTTACAAGAGAATGTAATTACAAAGACAAAAGAATCCTTAAGAACTAATATAAAATTATTCCCCTAAGTAGAGTTACCTACAAGCTTCAGCAACTGAAGTTATAAGCTGTACTGCCTCAACTCTCATAAAGTATTTACTGCATTCTCCCTTCTGGCTCCTGGTCTCCCCTGAACCATTTTGCCTGGTGCTGGTGCCCACTGTTTGTTGTTCCAACAGGGTCACTTTAGCTTCCAACCAGAGCAATGTGGTTTTATTTCTTGTAAAAATTTCATTTAGATCCATGCCACTAAATACCTACAAATCTAAATATATTTATGATGCTATAAATAATACATATAAAATAGTTGTAATATATATTAGTTAAGCCCAGAATGTTTCTCATTCTGGATATTATCTGTGGTTACAGCTATCAGGTGAATACTATGAAAAATGAGAACAAATATTTTAGTTTATGTTCTTACATATGTTGACCAAGCTGTTTGTGCTCTACTGCTTCAACAACCAACTGTCTGTTCCTCACACCCTTTTAATTGCCATTTTTATATTTACTTAGAGAGACATGGCAAACCGGACAGTCAGGAGGATACATATGGTCAATATTTATTACAGTTATAGCTGATGTCAGTTCTGGTCTGAGTTAGACGCTGGCCAGGACTGGAAAGCAGTGGCCAGACTACCTGGCATGACAGATCCTAAACATCAAAACAGGATCTCCAAGGTTTCAGTCACTGTAAACCTAGCCCCAGTTTGTCAGCAAAGAAGGCTGTGGAAATCAGAGAGTGAAATAGGGTAGATGGCCCAAGTGGCCATCACATTCGAGTCAATCTTCAGAAGATCCAAATCTGGGCTGTGCAGAGGTTTAAAATAGTTATAGGCTTAGCAACAGCTACAAATGGATGCTAGATGCATCCCCTTGGCATTTAACTTCTGATTTCAGAAGCTTTTCTTTCTAAACTTTCCTCTGTGTTTGCGCATTAGTCTAAATATTAATAACATTTTAATTCTGTTAAACTATTTGCCTTTTGCAGATCCTTTGACCTTTCTCTTTTACCAGCAGACTGTGTCCATTACCCAGCATTTTGCTATTAACAAACCCATTTCAGCACGATCCAGTTTTGCTTTTATGGAATTACAAGTGAAACCTCCAGGTTCATGCCTTTTGTCCTCAATAAATGCTTTTTTGGAGCATGGTGTAGTGAGTACCCATCATCTCAGATCCTGCAATCAGTTCTTGAACCACTCACAACGTCTGAACTCAGAGGATGGGAGGGCTTACGTGCACCTCTCCACTTAGCCACAGAAACCTTACTCTTAAAAACCCTGGATAATTAACTTACTCTTACACCTTACTCTTAAATCTTGCTCTTAAAAACCCTGGAGAATTACAGATCTCTCAAAACAAGTGAAAGAAATCTCATGAGAAGCACTGCCCTGCCGTCCCATCTCACAAGCCAACACAAGTCCGCGTTTAGATGGGTCAGACCTCCTCCTGCCTTCCCCATCCTCAAGATCTTATTCATGCCAATGGCCAAACTCCTCCCTGCAAACAGAAACCACCTGCACGTGCAGTCTTTTGTTTCTTGGCCTTCTCTGTTCAATTGATCTTTCTCAAGAAGAAAACCCTGTCCAAGCACACCCGAATCCTCTCACTCCAACTCCAGCAGCAGCTGTTGGAGACATAACAGCACCTTCCAACACCAGGAACAGCCCCAGCAGCTCTCCTTGGGCTTTCATACAAAATGCACACTGGCCCTAATGAACGGATGCATCTGTATAGCATGATTTCACTTAGGGATTTCTTTTCCCTTTGCTCTTTTTTTTTTTTTTTTTTTTTTTTTTTTAAACAGAAACCATAACAAGTGCAAAAAAACAGAGCTCCTCAAGGCAGCTACAGCATTTCAGGTAACCAGAGTTCAGGCTGAAATGCCAGTGATCTACACAGGTAACCTAGCACACTTTTCAGCCAAGAGAATACCACAATAATGGTGTATATGAGAATACGTTACAAATATTGCTGATCAAACTCCAGCTCAATAGATATTTTACTTATCAGAGTAAATACACAAACTTTAGCATCAGCTTAAAGTCTTTAATCATTTAATTCATTTGTTCATCCACTCATCTTTTCTCTAATCTGATCTATCAGTCTGGTTCTCTAACATAAAAACTATTATTGCAGCAAACGTCACCATTTTAATTTGTAGCCAGTATCCTAGACACATCCCATAAAATATTATTTTAATCCCTTAAAAGGAAAAGAGGATTTTGTCATGAATAAATTGAACAGTCTTGCACATTAAATATAGTGATAAATGTATTGCAATGCAGGTGAAATGTAAAATATAAACAAATGTTGACTATAGGACTGTGAAAATACTGATATTTATGTTTAGTTAGTAGGCAAGTCTGCTACAAAAAGAAAACAGTTACGGTCATCTTGGCCCTGACAACCTCTCTCTTCTAGCAGAAGGATACACATAAGTGTAAGTGAGAGGGGGAGGAAATAAAACCAACACCTTTCTCAAAATGAGTTGAGAAGAGCTGTCTCTGGGCTACAGAAACAGTGCCCAGGGGACCACTCACTTGGAGCCTACCCATAAGCTTAAAGGCTCCTGGTTAGTTTCTCTTTTTAATGAATTTTCCCTGATTTAGATCTCTCCTGTGGAATGAATCCTTTCGGTGCCTGCCTCATCTCCTCACACTCAGGGAAGCATTTGCTTAGACCAAATGCCTACTTCTCTGTGCCTGAAGTGCCGTCAATGCAATATGTACATTCTGTTCTCCACAACTTGGTCTTTTTTTTTTTTTTTTTTTGGCAGAAAGGCCAGCTGTATGACAGAAAAAAAATCTGTAAGGACACCTTTAAAAAACCTAAGCCATTCACATTATGCAAAACAGTGCAAAAAGTCGCAAGTTCACAATAGACAGCGTGATCATAATTCATATTAGTACACCGACTGCTTCAAACCTTCAGAGCTGAAAACAAACAAAAAACCCATGTCACATAAAGCAATAGGTTCTGTCCTTTCTAACTACTGTTTTAAATCCAAATTTTCTCCCAAACTTGTTTTCTGCTTACAGTGGAGGCATTTATAACAGTTATTCATACATACACCTCACACCAGAACTCCTGAGGTTAAAGTAGATGTTTTTGGATTAATAGGCAACAGCTTGACCTACAGCTGCACTTTGCTCTAATCTTTATCATGTGTCCAAAATGCTAATCTGCAGTGTACCACCCAAAGGGTCAGTGGGAGTTTCTTGCCTCAGACCTGGTTCTGCTGGCCCAAGACTTTTCCTTCTCTCTTCAGCTTTGGGGCCCGCGCTGGATCTGCAGGACCCCACTGCAGAATCACTGGGCAGCCACGGCTCCAGCAGACGGCGTGAATATGAAGGAGAAAGTAAGGCTGAATGCACACGCTCGCTATTTACGAGCTGAGTAAAGACGTTCTCTTTAGCACTAAAAGATTCCTCGTATTAGAATAATGATTTTCTCTGTAAAAGGAACAAATCTGAAAAATAATGTTGTTGGTAGTGATTTGAATGTACATTGAGAGACTGTTCTTTACTATAACATCACACTGAAGATCTTTATGGGCTATGCAGCTAATCATCTAACAGGACTGATTCATCTGTTTTTCACAATCGTGACACATCCTTCAAATTGAGAATGATGTGTAGCTTTGTTTTTTCAAGTAAACAGATGAACTATTGTTTGCATTAACTTATAGAGTAACATTGCTTCCAATGGAAAGTCAAGATCTTATCTTTGAGGGGGAAAAAAAAAAAAAGCTGTTAAAGTGATTAAATATTAAGCATGCACATGCTTAACATGTTAAGCATGAAAGAACATTTATAATGAGATGAAATAGCACAGTAACTTTAAATTTATTCCCACCCAAACACCATAGTAAATAAGAGCATAAATGCATTTTGAAAAAAAATGTGTATGGGTTTATAGCTAAATTTTAGACATGAGGAAAAAAATAAAATTACCAATGAAAATTCTTTCCAATATTCTGTTGTGTTCAGTATCAATTTGTCTATCGACATCCAAATCATTATTTCCTATAAAACCAAGCTGATGCAAACTTCAGAAATAAATGAACTTATCTCATCTACCAATCTGTGTAGAAAACCATACCTCATGTTTTAAACTACAAAGATGTGAATATTGTTTACATATTTCTGCTATGAATCGTAATTCAATCTGTGAAAATCCATTTGATGGATAGATCCTATACTATAAACTACTAAAGCAATGGAACTGACCACACTCTTAGTAAGAGAATCAGCTTTTCCATAAGTGAAATGCCCTTGACCAAACTTCATTACAAGTCGTTAATCCGGAGCTGTGGAATTCTGCTCTAACAATTATAGATTGCTCTTAGTTTCTGTTTTGCAGTAAAACAGCAACACAGCCAATTTAATATCAAATCCAGTCAAACAATTAATGTTTAGATCATTTTAAACTTGAAAATATAATTAGTGATCTTTTTCATTACCTAAAACAGTTGGTTAGTGCTGCCCTTTACTGGTTCGCAATGGTATACCACAAATCAAAACTAATGGTTACCTGACAAAATGTGGTTCGGCCACAAGGAAACTAAGTGAGTAGCCTTTACCTCTCTCTGCAGCAGTTCCACACTCCTATTAAATGAATACCCAAAAATGCCACTTCATAATGCAGTATTTCCAAGCTACAAATGCTTTTATATACTTATTTCTCGTTTTCATTCGGAGGGCTAAGATAATTCCAAATACTATCATCTGCCAAATTCTCTTGAGTTTTTATCTCATGTCAGAGTGTGATTGTAATTCATTCCTGAATGCTAAATTATGCTCTTCCTCCGTGAAAGAAATTCATCAACAATAGAACAATGAAAATCATCCCTGGAGTGTTTATATTCAATATAAAAATACTGCTCTGATTAAAATTGTTACTAATAAGTAATGTCCATATTTATGCATGAACGCATGGGTGATTTGATAAAATAATAAAATGCTAGTTTGCCAGACATAACTTTTGACCTGCTGAGTGAACAGAATACAGTTGGTTCTTTAAAATGGCAAATATAATTGTCATTGTATCCAAACATGAAGCCCGATTCGGAAACTGAATTCAGGAGTGGCTGATTGCTTCAGCTAGCTATCACTGCCACAGCCTGTGACATACTATGAAAGCTGCACATCTTTAAAAAGCTATTTTTGAAAAGGAAAGATGTTTAGGTTTGTATTAGCAACTAGAGGATATCTGACAACAGACAATGAATTATTGTGAATTACCATATGTATTACATTTACCAAACACAACCTTGGATACATAAGTCTAATCAGAACAATAACAGTTCTGTATGCAAATGTAAGAAGCAGTCCCTGACTCAAAGACCTGGCAAGTCTATCTGGTAAAAAAAAAAAAAAACAAGCACATGAAATATTTTCAAAGTACAGTGTTAAAAGATGGAACTCTTATTTCAAAAAGAGGTTCGATATTTTTGAACGAATAATCTCTTCCTTTTTATAAGATATTATGATTAATATTAAGTTTGAAAAATGCATGAAGCTTGTGTTGGTGCTGGCCACTTCTATAGAACATTTCCTAAAAACCTGTTTATAACTGAAACAAACAAACTAACTAAAACAACTTTACTGTGCACATTCCTAATCAATTGTATTGACAGCTGTACCCTATGGTCATGCGCATAGATGAGGAGGCTCACCCAGGACTGGGCTTAGGTGCAGTGGTGGGAGCCTCTGTGAAGCTCTGTGCCCCTGTGGATTTCCAGGAATGAAAGAGTGCCTAAGCAGAAGGTGAACTGAGCAGAGAGAAACTCAGAATATTGGAAAAATTGAAGCTTTTCTTCCAAAGCACTTCGGACAATACTGTTCAGGAAGTTTGCCACTGCACAAATGGCTGAGTCAGTCCAGCCTGGCTACTCTGAAACCATCTCTGGCAGGGTACTGCACTTTCAGGGCTTGGAGCCCTGAACAGCAACCAGATTTTACGATCCTTTTCTTCTACAGAATGCATAATAGCAAGAAAATGCTTCAGACACGACTGCTTCATCCTTCCTCTTATTTTATGCTGGAATATTAAGGTTTACCTTTTCTGGAAGGTTTGGACAATTTCTGAGGACACTCACATCATCCACACTGCTAACCACAACCAACAAAGTGAATAGTTAGACCTTCACCAAAGATGAGATTTATACAAGTTTTTCATCACCAGCTTAACTGGTTAATGTTAATGAAGGGAAATATAAAAACTATCGGGTGCTAAAAAAGCAGAGAATAAAAGTCTTTCTTTTTCAGTGTCTCCTCTGGTGTTAGCATTTCCCTCGTAGGCTCATCCTACCCTGGAAAGATGACTATTTCCAGTGACCTTTTGTGAGCCACTGTTACATACAGCTTCACTGAAGATACAAACTACGTTGTGTCTTGCACCTGAAAGAAATGTTAAAATACGATCCAATATGCTATTGTGGGTTCGTTTGTACAACTACAGCTTTCAGAACAACCGGCTGTTGCCTGCTGTGCTAACACGATAGCCAAGAGCAGTAATACCATAAATGAGAGCAGGGATACCGCCATCCTCCAGGTGGGCCAGCCATCACGAGCAATACAACCCCAAGGCTTTGTCAGTAGGTTTTTCAGCTACTGCTGGCTCCTAGGAAATGATGAAACCTAAAAATACTGGGCTCTAAAGGACTAATCAATGAGGGAAGGGCATATCTAGGTCTGCTACCCTGCACCACTATGATATCCTCTTTCTACACCACGGGGAGTCACTCCCTGTCAAACTGTACAGGAGGAGTGACTTTGGCCCCAAGGAGGTTGGTTCCTTCTTTCCACTGTGGAGATGAGAATATCTTCTCTTTTATCTCGTTTTCCTTTCCTTCTGTTGCTGGGATTTTCCACATTCTTGCCTGTGTTTTGATTTAGATACAGCTGAAAAGATTTTGGTATTAGCCACTTCCCTTTTTTAATAATTATCGGCTATTCTTGTTTTGAAAAAGCAAAGTGTGAAGTATTTGTTGTTTTCAAAGGAAAGCATTTATTTTAATGGCATATCTGTTCACAAAACAAATAATCAGTGATTGAAAATAGAATGTACGCTACCACTTTCTGAAAGTCATTTACAGCACAGAAAGACCACTTTGGCAGACACATTTATGTCTATACAAGATTAGATTTTGCATTTATTATGGGCATGTGGCATATTATTAATTATTAACACCAAAAATAAATGTTTATGTTTGCAGAAAAACAAGCTGCTAAATTCTGAGAAAATATTGTCAAGGATTTACACATTGTGTCACGTGTGTTGTGTAAATGGGAACAGCAGAGTTTCAGTATTTATTATTAGAACAAAAACCTTTTTCATCCTGCAAAAGGAAATCCAGGCTGTAATTTACCTGCATCTCTAAATCAACAGGTCTGATACTTAAGAATAACCCTTTGTAGATCAAATAATTGACTTTGCTTTCTCACCAAAAGCATAGCTCGTGGAACTTCTTTGCCCTCATTCCCTACTGAACTGCAAGCAAATTACAAAGATGCTTCTCCCAGAAGACCTGAAATGCTTCCTTTTCTATCCTAGACCCAAGGAATGAGTAATGGGGCTCCACACCCTGCCAGCGGGAAAACAATGATATTCCACTGAAAAAAATCGTGCTTATTAGATAGTCTCTCTCCTAGATTTCATACATACACAATTTCAAGATTTCAGACCAAGATGTCCTGTTCAGAGAAGCTCTTGAGTCTTGAAACATGATTGGGAAAGATCTCCTTTCCCTCTAAGGAGAAAAAGTAATTATCAAAGCATATGGAAATAAAGGAAGGAGTAGGATGTCAGACTCTCATATCTCTTTATGTTGTGCGCATCAGTGCAACATCATACTCCCAGCTGGCCACGCAGATTGCCTTACTCGTGGGCTGGAGGGCTTTGCAGAGCACTGCATGCCTCGACCAGCCTTTTCCATTACAACTTTGCAGTGCTGCTAGTCAGGTTTAGCTCTGGCTACAGCACTGTGATGGAAGCCCTGGTCTAGACAAAGCACTTGTAGCTGCCAGCATTTTTCTGTTCTGCCATCCATCCCGCTCAGAGAAAACCTTTTGCAGACTGTGCTGTGATGGAGGTTTCAGAGCAAGGGGTGACACTGTTTTCAGTAGCCTCTCTGTCCCCTGCCCTCAAGCTGTGTTGAAGCTCAAGCGGTGCCAAAACTCTGCTTAGGGGATGTCTGTGTTTCTGCTGCTTCCCCAGACAGACTCAGGATTTGTCTCCCTGCCTGCACAAATGCAGAAACCTCTTGTTTTTGTCATTTATCTCAATACAGTTTCCCAATCTTTCTTCTGGAAGCGACGCTGCTGGAGGCACTGAAGGTGCAAGCCCAGATCAACATTCAAATCCTTGCCAACCAATTGACTTTACAGGAGGTTAAACAACTGTGGGCAAAGCAGCAATAAAGTGGACAGACCAGCTCTGCCTTTGGGAGAGTTGCTCTGCTATTTCTACCTCAGCCTCAGCTCAGGGAAGGGGCAGGTCCAAGTCAGCACTCCTCCTTCCCTTGCCTCATGCACTCTTTGCCTGCTGCTTTGCAAAATCCCCTTCAGCTGTCTGAAAAGAGGTCAGAAACGTGCATGCAATGCACTGGAGGAGCAGATCAGCACGGGGAGCAGGCACAGCAGTACCAGGACGCTCTCCAAGGGCCTTCCCTGCTGCTGCTCAGCCCCGGGCAGCTGCACCCTGTCCCCACTGCCCTGCTCCCTGCACAGCCCCATCAGCTCTGGGCCAGGCCTCACATCATGCTGTATCTGCTGGTGTCACTTCAGGCTGCAGATACTGCCAGACTGAAAGGCTGTTTGCAGGCAGCGAAGCTCCCCGTGCCTCCGTCCGCACATCCGGGGACACCTACCACTGCAGGCAAAGGCAGCGACTGCTGCTGCCCGGTGCTGCACGCCCGCGGTGTGGGGAAATGCATTAATAAAATAATTCTGCTGTATCATTAGAGGTCAACACAGCCTATAGCAGGTAATAAAAGATTCATAATGGCACATGAGGGGATGCACTGAATGTCCAAAACTCAGCTTGAAATCATGCAGAGCTCGATTAGGTTTAGGGCTCGGTTTCAGACTCGCCGTTCAGCTGTTGTTTCACAGAAAAGTTTGCAATCAGCGATAACACCTCTATACTAGCAATTTATGCTGCTTCTAGTAGAAATTATGCCTTGTAGCAAGCAGTACCCTAACATGCACAGAAGCTTCCACGCTCAGGCTGGGTAATCAAAAATTAATCCATTTCCCTGATTCCGTTAGGGGCCAATACCAGCTATTACTGAGAAGATGGAAGAAATACTGCTGGAAGCACTTTGAAGATAACGTGTTCCTAGTGCTGTATCTTTCCATCCATTAGTGTTTAAGGACTGGCTAAACCTTAATTTTAGCCAATTTCTACCCCAGTAAAGCTGGTGTGGGCCTGCAGTAGTTTATACTTTGGTATATATTCAAACTTTGGTTAACCTTCTGTTTTTGTCTAAACATCAAACCTCCTCTTGGAATCCTGCTAAAATCCAGCCCCAAGCTGCTGTGGCAGTGGGTCCCTCGGTCCATTTAGATACGAACAGTCATCACTCACTGCCAAAAGGGCTCTTAGAAATTCAGTGCTGGGACTCATGCAAATATTTTTGGTTTGATTATAAAGGCATCATCCTTTCTACGTCTGACTCCAGCTTATGACACTAACAAGTACAAAAACAACACAGGAAAATCTCCTAGCTGCCGAATTTCATCTGCTTTTCCAACCTCGCAACACCATTTGACAAAGAAATTAAATCAGACCCATTTTTCCTGATGAGCTTCAAATTTGGCTGTGAATTCTGGCCACATTCTCTGACTGGATTTGATCTTTGGCCATGATTTTTACCAGTACAGCACATCTAATCTCAGACTTGGAGACAGTGCACTCAAAGCAGCTGCTCCAGCTTTGATATAGAAGAGGCTAATATCATTAGCAGAAGAACTTAACAATGTTTGACATATCAAATGTCTTGGTCCCGCCTTAATTCTTTGTGGCCAGCCAGCCCCATCACCCAAGCGATGGTGTCTGCAGACTGGCCAAAGGCCCGGTATACAGGGCAGAAATCTTCTAGTCCAGTAGGTGAGGTTTAGGACAGCAAAACACGCAGAGCAGCTGCACAGAGCACACTAAGCTTTGGTCAACGGCAGCAGGCTACAGCACCAAGCACACGACTACTACTGGCTTTAATTTTAAGGCAAAGAGATGCATGAGAAAGAGGCTTCTCTCACTTCCCATATAAGACCCACAAGCCCTCCTAACATGCTCCTGAAACCTTCCCACTGCCACACACGCAGGCAGGCAGCCCCAGCCAGCAGCCAGAGGCACCCCGAGTGGGAGGCAAAGCCCCCACGAGCTGTGGCAGGGCTAGCCCACCCCAATCTACCACCACAGGCACCCAGCCTGGCTTGTGCAGCACCCTGTGCTTCATGGTACAGCTATCCATCTGCCCCATAATTAGGGAACAACCCATTTCTCTGGGCTGCCCCTCTCCTTTACAGAGTCCCCCATGGAGCCCCAGTGCCTGACTTGCTTCCCTTTCAAGTGGAAAGAGAAAATTACTCATTTGCACCTTCTCTCCTTATATACCAGCCCTGAGGGATGATTTCGATGCACTGGAAGGCTGCACACAGAGCAAGAACTGTTTTGAGGGCTGAGAAACACTGAGGGTGGGTTTTCCCACCCCTCTGATCATTCCTGGCTTGCCCATACAAACTGCTTACCCCCATGCATGGCTCCTGCCCTAACACAGCCCCAGATGTGCCAGCAAAGCAATGGGAAGAGAGAAGCAATGCCAGTGCCTGCACACAGAAAAGGAGGCTGGGAGGAACTGGAAGGGACTGTTTGGACTTTGCTGGTTTAGCTATCTGATAGGGAAAGAGGTAAAACACCCTCCTCGGTGGCTCCTGCCAGTTATTCACCATCTACCAAATTCCACAGCCCCAAACGAAAGCTGAGTTAGAAATCCACTGCCCCACTTCATTTGGTTACATCCCGGCAAGGCAAAAAACGCAAAACTCCTAATCTGGTCAAGCGACTGCAAGGGTACAGCTGCGCCCATAGCAGCTCTCGCTGTGCACATCACGCCAGCACCCACCGAAGCCACCTGCAGCCAGAGGCTGGGCACCGGGCGCGGCCGGCAGCGAGCCCGAGTCCCAGACGGGACGCACAGCCCGGGGCAGCCCCGCGGGGAGCTCCGCGCTCACTTGAACGAGAGCCGGGGCGGGGGGAGCCGCGCGGAGCGGGCGCGGCACGGGCACAGGGCAGAGTTTCCCCCGGAGCCCGGCGGGTCGCGTGCGAGGCGGGCGGCCGGAGCATCGCCTCACCTCGCGGCACCCCGTGGCGGAGCAGCGGCGCTCCCCGGCCGCCCCCAGCCCCGCCGCCGAGCCCGAGAGCCCCCCGGCCGCCGTGCCCGGGGGCGGGGAGCTCGGCGGGCGGGGGGGCGGCGCGGCGGCGGCGCTAGGGCGGCGCGGCGGCGGGCCCGGAGGAGGGGAGGGAAGGCTGGCGCCGCCGCCCCGCTCGCCGCCAGTCGCGGGGAGGTCGCCCCGAAGTGAGGAGCCGCCGCCGCCGCCGCCGCCCCAACTTCGGCCGCAGCGCTCCCGGCTCGGCTCGCCCCGAGGCCGCCCCGCCGGGGGCCGCCCCCGCCCGGAGCGGCGGGGCCGGGCGGGGAGCCCCGCTGGGGAGCGCCTCGGCGATGAGCTGCCCGCCGGAGGACAGCGGCCGCCCGGCAGCGCCCGGCAGCGCCCGCCGCCCAGCGCCAAACTTTGCGGCCGCCCGGCGCCCCGGGCCAACTTCGGCGGAGGGAGGCAGGGAAGGAGGCGCCCCCCGGCTCCCCGATGACGCCCCGGCGCGTCCCGGCGCCGCCCCGCGGTGAGGCGAGGGCGACCCGCGCGGTGAGTACGGCCCCGGGGGGAAGGGGGGGCACCGGTGTTGGGGTGCGCGGCCGGGGTCCCCCCTTTAAATCCGCCGGGGTCCCCCCCGAGCCCCCCGGGGTCCCCCCGGAGCGGATGGGTGCGGGACCGGCGCCCCCTGCCGGCCGCGGAGCGCCGGGCTCGGGAGGGGCGAGGCAGCGGGGAGGGACGCGGAGGGGCCGGGGGGTGCCCGGCCGCCGCCCCCCGGCGAGCACTCGGCTGGCTTCTGGGGGAGGAGAAGACCCAAAGTCGGCTTGGAAGGAGGGTGGGGAGAGTAACCCCGATGGAGCGGACGGGGCGCTGGTGCTCAACCTGGAAACGGGTCCCTGGCGTCGGAAACTGCAAGTGATTTTTCCCAGCGCTCACCCCCCAAAAAAATTATCTAAAGGGACACCTAATGACGGTGAGCCGCGCAGATGAGCTAGATCTGATAAAGCAGGCGCTTTTGTACCCGCAAAGTTGGTCCGTGTGCTTTTCTGGCCTCTACCGAATGTACTTTTATTGTTCTGCGATCAACTTTTCGATATTCTGGATTTGATGTGCTAGGAGCCAGCCTCGCTTCTGCAGAGATGTTAGCAGAGACAGTGAGTGAAACAAACGGCGAAGATGCTTTTAAAGAGGGAATAAATCACTGCCTTGCCTAAGGACAATGCGGCTCGGGATGAGCAGCTGGGGCCTAGGCAGCCAATCAAAAGGAGGAAAACCCCAGCAGAACTTTCCCGGGTTTGCTTTTGGTGGGTTTAGATGCTTTTTGTTGTTTTTTTTTGTTTTGTTTTGTTTTGTTTTTTTCTGGATTTGCAACAAAAAATAAAGGTTGATTTCAGGCGTGTTTTTGGAGCTTTAAAGGACGTTTACCAGAGAGCTTCCAGCAATTAGCAGCATTTTTCCAATAGACCCATGGACTGCCGTCAGCCCTCAGCCCCGTGACGCTGATAAGAAGCGGCACCAACTTTCTAGCTACGTATGTAAAATCTGGCAATAGTACAGAACAAATCCAGGATCTGTTAAACTTCTGCTTTCATTCCATTTTGACAGTAAGAATTTCATCAGGCTTTAGAAAGTCAGCAGCTCCGAGCCTGCCTTGGAGGTTTGGTAGCCCCATACCCCCAGGTTCTGCTTTCTGAAGAGCACATAATGTTACCTGACCAGGGGAAAATAACAAGCAAAAAAGCCCCAGCCACCCCAAATGCTGACTTAAAATCAGAGAGGAAAAACTTGCACAACAGATTGAGTCTAGGTACAGAGATATTTAAGGCAATAAACCACAATTATAAAGATTCTAGAGGAAAACCTTAACGCAGCTACACACGAAGGCTTTAAAATTTAAATAGCTCAAGTGCCTTGGCTCCATATGCTGACTGCCGATGATACCCTGCAAGTAATGGCAGCGGTGGTGTGAGGTGTCACTCAGCAAAGAATGATGTGGGAAAACCCAAAATAATTTAAGTGCAGAGCCGAATCCCAGCTTTATGGTAGCAGAACTCTATATCTTATTTTCCTCAGCCAATAGTTATTGACATTTTAAATTTCTCTTGAGACAAAGAAATCTTTTTCTGCTAGATAGTTGAATAAGCCCGATAAAAATAGAAGATAAACTTTGTTTGGAGCAGTGTTTGAGTCCACAGGCACTACAGCAATTGTTTGGAATATACTTGGATCTGAGTGTGATGGGAAGGGTGCATTAAATTGTTAAATATAGGTTCCAATTTTGTTTGCATAGATAACTAGTTCTGCATGAGATGGGATGCGATTGTTACTATTTTTCAGATTGGAGCAGTGTGTGTACTGGGCTCTCAAATTTTCTAGGTGTAGCAAGGTAAAAATGTTTGGTTTTGATTAAATGTTGTGACATGTGGGAATGAGGGTTAGTTCTGTTTTGTAATACCTATTATTTCATCAATTATAATTAATAATTGGCGTGGACATAAAGGATCTTTTTACCTGGGCGTGATTAGATTCACCCCTCTGCTGAAGCTGGGATACAAACTTCTCACAGGGATACAAACTGTTAGGGGTGCAAACTTTTTTCTTTTGGAAAAAAGCGCTCTGCAGGCCCCCACGCAGTCAGCTGACAGCCCCCATTCCATGCATCCGTTAGGGATTTTAACCCATTCTCCTCACGCTGGCGTAAATCATAGTAACTGAGTCGGGCTCTTGTTCTTACTCCTGTGTTGTGGAGGCGTATGTTTTATCAAATACCTGGACTGTAGGAGAAGCGATTGCTTGTTATTTTGTTGCATTCTTCACATACCTGCTGTATGTCAGAATCGAAGGCCAGGAACCACCCTGTAACACTGTGCAGCAACTTTTCAGCAGGGACCTGATGCAGGAGAGGGACTGCAGAGCTTCCAGCTGACGCCTTTTGTGCCGAGGGAATTATCTGGGGATGGGGGCTGGATTTTCTCTGTGCTGGAAGGAGGCAGAGGGGGTGTGTTTGCTAACAACCCCTGACAAGAGCTGAAGTTCTTCACCAGCAGTAATTCTGCCGAGATGCCTTTTAGCTGGTTTGTGGAGAAGGGGGGATCTGCTCAGCCTGCAAAATGGAAATGCTGCGTGAGGTCTGACCGGCAGCCTCACCCACAGGGGAGGAGGGTGCATGTGCACCTTTACAGCCAGTTTTAGTCTGGGGGTCAGCTGTTTGCCTTCCTTAAACGTGTGATGCAGCCGAACTGTAACATGCTCATTGTAGCCTAAATGTCCTCCACTTTGCACAGAGAGGTGCTTTGGGGGAAGGCAAGGACAGCAGAGATGGTGTTCATCTCCCAGGTGCCCGGGGAATGCCTCCTGTTTTTCAGGTTGCAGAGGATATGGCATGTGAAAATCCAAGGCCCCCCAGTGCTCGGCAGTTCACACCGCTGTTGCCCCACAAGGCAGGGTGTGCCTTGAAGGTTTTTGGTGTGGTAGCTGTCCTCCAGCAGTGTGCTGCCACCTTGCCCTCAGTCCGTAGCTGTGTCACTCCCTCCGTCAGCCCCGTGGGCCCTGCGCCCCCAGAGCCTGGGACCAGAGGGCAGACAGGGAACCGGAGGTGCAGAGGGTAGGTGGGGGTGTCACTTACTGGTTATTCCTGATTTGTTGATTGCTTCTTGTAAGGTCAAATGTGCAGGTGCTAACTGAGGGGGTAAAAGCCACTGCTTTGTTACCCACAGCAAGAGGCTTAGTGCTATGGGGCGCGCACAGCTAGAAACTTCAGAAATGTTATTCTAAGTGTTTTTTGCAAAATAATGCATGTATTTTTAGAATTAGAGCACTGAAATGTGGAATGCATATAGCAAGTGACTCTGCAGGAATAAATATAAGCAAGACAAATTGTATGGCTCTGTTAGAAAAACCCCAATAGCGCTTAGCATATGATCCTTAATGTGCTTTGGTCAATATCTTTCTCTGTATCAATGGAAGCTCATTAAAAGAAGATATTGCAGACTAACTGAGCCATGCCGTATTAGTTCTTGCCAAAGCTTGACATTTTTAATACATTAATAATATGTCTGTAATGTAATGGAAAACTATTAATCAGAACTGGTTATATGCCAGAATTTTAAGCTATAATTGGCTGCTTCTTGTCAGGGATGTCTGTCGTACAGTTCTACATCTGCCTAATACTCAGATGTCTTGCACTCCTCTGCACTTTTTCCTTGTCAGTGCACTAAATTCGATCGATGTTATAGTCTATAATTCTGTGTAACGACCATCATTATGACTCTGGCTTACTTTAATGAGAATTCGTTATATGGGAAGTGTTTTAGCACAGTGTGTTAAGGTAGCGGCTTGCTTCCTATTATTTCAGTCCTATCCAGTCCTGTTTATTTGTAGATCTGCATCTCAGCAGTTATTAAAAGGTTATTGGAAACTGAAGAGCTAGCAAGGAAAATATTAAAGAAAACAAATCTATTTTTCCTGAATATAGAAGCTTGTAGGCTAAGGATAATTAAACCTTGTAACTTTTTATTTCTACATAGAAACATGATGTTCACTGACTGTTCATTCCAGCTATGACCAAGCATTCTCTAATACAGACTGTGTTCTGATTTCTGACAATAAATTTCAAATAATTTGCAGGTTTAGAGCCAGGTCAAGGGACTCTCTCTCTCTTTTGTTTTTTTTTATTTCATTTTAAGCAGGGAATATTTTTCCCTTCTGTATAATGACTGTGCTAGGCTATGTGACTTTTTATTTTTTTTCCCTGCAAAATACATTAGAAAGGACTAGAGGAGACAAGTATGAGGGTGTCTTTAGAAGGACGTGGAAAAACTTCTCTGAATTATTAAAATCTAAGATAGTAAGTAAATATTGCCACTGAAATCAAACAAAAAATAATGTAAGGCTGCTTATAAAGCTATGGTACTACTCAATGTGATTCTTAAGAAGATCTAATTTTAATTCAGTCTTAGATATTTTTTCTTTTATGTCAAATTCATATTTGAGGCTTAAATATATTTGATCTAATTGAGAATTGTTATTGCATGAAATTTCAGATATTCTCTGCATATTCTGATAAAATATACCAGAGTTGTATGGTAACATTTGATAAAACGAATATAATGGAAAATTGCATTTACGTCCATACGGCAATTATTGTAAATTACTTTGCTATGGAAACACAATTCAACCATCTGTTGGCATTTCATAGTGTCTGCAGTTTAGCTCAGTTTAAGATGAAGCATTATTTAAATATAGGGATGCCGCTTGTGAATAGCTTTGAAGATAAGTTTTGAAAATGTGTATTACCAAAGCGACGTACGCAGGAGCTCAGCAAGTCATATGACACTTGCTGTGGTTTGGGGTAGAGGAGGGTTCATGGCACGCAATTTAAGCCTCAGAACAAGCAAAGTGGGTGACAGAACGGGATGACTTACGGTTGTTCGTTGATGTCTGCCTGAAGGGTTTACTTAGATTTTAGCAGCATCCAGATGAAAAGAGTGCAGAGGTGCTGTTGTGGCTGTCTGAAATCCTCCTCCTGCAGAGTCCAGTCCTATGGCCACAGAAAGCAGTGCACGAGCTCCTGTCCTCAGCTGGCACAGGCTGCCAACAGGCGCAGGCTGAAAGAGATGAGATGGAGTTTGTAGTCTGGTTTTTGTCTGTCCATGTTTAGGGAGCTTACCCCATCTTTGCAGTTTCCCCCGCACACTGTTTGTATTTTTACCAAATGCATATGTTGTCATTGTAATAACATCCTGGGATTTTCTGTGTGTAATAAAATGATTGACGTGACATAAACTGAGGGAATTTCTAGTTACTTTTTGAAAGGGGGAAAGGGGATATATCTGCTATGAAATAAATACCAAGTACACAGGGACACCCACCCACAAACCTAGGAAAATACAGCATCCATCCTAGAAGGGGAGAGCATCCTTACAGTAAACGACAAATGGACTATTGTCTTTATCAGGAGTTTATCAGCATGATCAGTTAAAGAAGAAAAAAAAAGGAGGAAAGCTCTTCCAGTGCTAATGAGAAGTTTCAAGGAAACAGAAGTGCATTTATACAGTCTTTGTTACTCTTCCAAAAAAGAGTGTAAGAAACATGTAAGGCTTTTGCAGCTCACTGAGGTCCTCTTGCCAAGAGACTTATCACTTGCCAAGAGACCTGGTACTCATCTCTTTGTCACCTCAATAAAAGAGCCTTCCTGCTGTTTCACCAGAGTTTGGTTCCCTGCTCCCCTACCTGCCTGGATAGACGTGCACAATACTCAAGTTCTGTAGTTTGCTCTCTGGTGTTGCAAGGATGAAAATACAGTTTTGGAAGCAGAAACATGTAACTCACCTGGAACGTTACAAATCTGTGTTTGTTAGAGAAGAGTTAAATCCTTCATGTCAAAATACTTTTCACTCTGAATGATTTGGGTGGTTTGTCCAGTGTAGCACAGCACCCACAGTAAAGGTTATCCATATTATACCAATTTGCTTTATATTGCATCAAACCTCCAAAATGTCAACGTGTGATATATTTTGTAATGCATTGATTCTTGGACAATAACTCTAACTTTTATTGTTTCTAAAAGGGTGCTGGTGCCAGAAGAAAAGAATGATTGATGGGAAACAGACACCAGCCTGTAGACACTCATCCTTCTGCTTCAGATACTGATTTATCAGTGCGTCTGGGCATCCCCTGTGAGCTGTG
Organism: Netta rufina; assembly: GCF_964035555.1. NCBI lineage: Eukaryota > Metazoa > Chordata > Aves > Anseriformes > Anatidae > Netta > Netta rufina. The sequence continues at coordinate 26,968,343 of NC_140131.1, read as the reverse complement.
AACACGGAGGATCACTCAGGGTTATCGACAGTGTAGCTGAAGACCCGCAACTTCACAAATTATTATCTGCTATTGGACATCTTTTACAAGAAGCCCTGACAGATAAGTTATAAGACAAAGGACAAGCTCTACGTTGCTGTGAAAGGCTGTCACTGGGGTCTGTGTGGCTTCTACCAAAGTCTTCAACTTAGTAAAGCAAACACTGTATCCTAATGCTTCACGTTTGAGTTGGAACCTATTTTATAAAATACATACAAGTATATGTATATATATGTATAACCTATATAGACTGCACGTACGCCAGTACTGAGCATCCTTACAAAGGTGACATACAAGGATTTAGAAATGTATTTGTCAAGATTCCTGTCACTTCACGCCCTCTGGGTTACCGTATCTTCCGTGATGCAGCATTATCCTTCCGTGTGGGGACATTATGATGTGTGTAAGACTCAGATTTACACAGAAGAAGGAAAAGTATGGGATTACATGGCCTGCCAGCCAGAAGCCAGAGACATGATCAAATACGTAAGAGTGACTCTGGATCCCCCAGATATAACGTGTGGAGATCCTCCTGAGACTTTCTGTGCAATGGTAAGGCAAGCTTTTAATTTTCATAACTAGCGGATATATACTTGTACTAGATGGCAGCAAAATGGAAGTCCTGTAGCACACATGCAAATATCCTGGAAAATCTGCCTCGTGTTCTGAATGCGAGAGGGTTGTGCTAAACAGACGCCAAGCAGTACATTAAGCTGGGCAATGTGATGTTCTTATTATTGGGGCCTAGCTTGACTTGGTCTCAATTCGGTGTGTCTTTAGGTCAACTTTTAATGACTTAAAAGAAAGCAGCATAAAACTCATAGTCCGTTAACCCCTAAGCAGGGCACATTTGCCTGGATCACAAAAGTATTCAGAGAATTGCTTCTAATACAGTCACCTGAAAGCATCGTAGCATTGTATAATTCAGCATCATTTCTCATGGTTTGCTCAAGCTGCAGAAGCTCAAAAGTGGTGGTGGGAGCTGTGCTGCTGGAGCTTTTTGGGCAAGCCTGCACTGACACAGACAACATTATTGGAGCCCGGGTATCCCAGGCAGCACGTATGCACATTTGTGTGCACGGGAAGCGTAAGAAAGCTCTTCATATAGGGACTGGCTCTACAAACAGTTGAGAGCTTTTTTTTCTTTAACTGAGACTGCAGGCATTCAGGTCAACTAAGAAAGACTAAAGTCAAGTTCCTTAATTTGGATGCTCCTAAAATTAGAAAACAATTTTGGAAATGCTGGGCTTGGTAAATAATTGTACAGGTATGAGAAATGAGGCAGGCAGCATATATCAGCCTTTTACAGCTGTGCCGCTCCTGAGTATTTGATAGATTGTGCTCTAAGAGGTCAGTGAGATTGGAGGAAATTTTCAACTTGCAGATAACTTTTTTCTTCTCACAAATACTTGGTATTTTACAGAAATAAATATTTTACAGAAATAAATAAGTGGAAGATATGGTATTCCTTTACTACAGAATGGGAGTTTGAGGCACAAAACATATATATTAATAAAGCACTGGAAATTTACATCACGTTACCCAGATGATTTAGGTTTGAAAAAAACATGAGTTCTGGTAGGTGAGGGAACAGTCTACAAGACATTTGTTTGCCTGTGTACAAATCATCATCGCTGTGTGACAGAATCCCCACAGGAAGGAAATTTGCTTTTAAACGCCTTATGGTATCATTTGCAACCACTACTGTTCTGTAAGGAGTTCAGGTCCAACCACACATACATTTAAGGCATTATGTGCATGCATGCAGCTGCTTCCCACGTACATTATGGTAATAGCCACGTGATAAATTGCGGAGCTACGTGAATAAATTACATTCACTGTGATCCTTTGACTGCACCACTTGCTCTCTGCCCACTAATCCATCTCTGCTGACATGACTTTGACACTCTAAACCTCCAAGCAGCTTCAAGCAGCCCCTGTTTAAAAACAAATGTAACGCGCCTTGTGTAATATGGTTGTTTACTTTTTTCTTTATCATTATGTGTATTTTCTCCCTCAAAATTGTAATGGATAGGATTGAGCCCTCAATCAGTGATGTTTAAACTTGCTCTTCTAATGCAGTACGCTGCCCAAGAAAACCTGTTTCTTCCTTTCAGTGCAGATAAACATTGCAGCAGTTCCCATATTAAGCAATTTTTTAAATTTCTGAATGCCATGGTTATCACTCCACTCTTTAGATAGAACAATGATGATAAAAAAATGACATTTTGATTAAATCTAAGTATTAAAATGGTGTCAGAACTCCCCCTGTAAATATTTGACCCAGCAAGGTCTTTGCTGCAGTGATGGGGTTTGAAAGTTTGCTTAGGAATCACCTGAGGTCACAGACGTAACTCACTTGCAGCATAAGCACTTAAGATGCAGAAGGCCACCAGAATCCTAACAAGAGGAATGGAAGAAGAGGAAGAACTGGAGAGCAGGAGGAGATGCAGAAATGGAGCAAGAGAGCACAATGAAAAAGTGTATTTAGTGATATGAGTTTATGGACTACATGACAGACAGTTGTATTTGCTTTCAGCATAGATTTATATTGTACATATGCTCTGTATTCACATGTGCATGGTTAATGACATGACTTACTTGAAACATGAGGAAAATTACAGGAATAGTTGGTGTTCCTGAGGTATTCCACAGCAGCAAAGCACTCCCTTCCCTAAAAAACGCTTCATGTCCACCTGCACTATATCTAATTAGACGTCATTCAAAAGGAGGTTTTACATATTTGTAGGGTTGAGCCTTTGGCATTTGCCAATGAGCCAATCTTCTATTTTAGTGTTCATTTTTAGGTTAGGAAAATAGCACTGTCATAGTAGGTGGGCAGTGGAAGAGAGTGCGTTCCAGTTAGGCATGTTCTTGTACTTAAAACAATTCCTGAATTTGAAATGGCAGATATAAGCATTTCTTTTCAGCATAGCAAAGTGATGAACAGACTTATAAAAATGTTTGGTTTTGTTACTGTGAATATTATATTGTAGCGTACCAAAGCTACGTAGCAGTTTTTTGTTATTCAAATCAGGTTAATGCTCAACTGCCTTCTCTTAATTCCTTGGAGATCAGGGTCCTTTCAGATACTCTAAGAAAAGTAACAGTACCAAAAAGCTAAGTCTCCTTCTGCAAGAGGAGGAAGAGATTGCATCAATCTTCTGGTTTGTCTCCATATTCATTCTCCAGTCAGCTTTAGTTTTCACCACAAACTATACTGGCAAATTATATGGACTGAGGTACTATCTACCTGTTGAGTCTATGTCAGTTATAAGCATGGCACAGATAAGACCACTAAACCACAACCAGACTGAGGAATTTCACTCGGTTTCTGTTGGGAGATTGCAGTAAAATCTAGGGAGTCAGTGAGAGCAACATAAGAGTATACGGTAACATGCAATGTAATCATGCACTAAAATGCATGCAATCCTGCAGTAAAGAACTGACTTCGTCTCTGTATCTGCAGAAGACATGAAAAGTAAGGGCTCTAGATTCCAGCAGGATAGGCTAGGTACTGGGAAAACCTGGTAGTGGTCAGACTGGGCAGTACTGGAGTGCGCTGCCCCAGCAGAGCCCACCTACCTCTGGGTAGGGGCCTCACAGCACATCTTTAAGGGCTGGTTTAGCAGAGGGCTGGCAGCAGTGAGCAAGGCATTAAGCATGGAAAAGAGGCAGTTGATGGTAAAGTTTGGTTCCTACCTATTTCTGCATACTCCCCATGGAATTAAGTGGTTTTATGAGTCCATTATGATTTTTTATTCAGTGAGCTTGCTTAGTTGATAAACCAAATAACAAGGTTCTGCACATGCAGATTTGTTACAAAATGCAAATGCACTCCTCCAGTCAGCAGCTAATCCAGCATGCGGCAGCTCACCATTCTTAAGTACCTTTGGGCCATCCCTCCAGGACAGCATCTGTAGGTATTCTGGGGAGCAGACAGCAGGAAAACTATCCTACAAATGCTTTCATGCAATCTGTTCTGAGAATAACATTATAGTTTCTGGTGACATTCAGTATTGACAACTCATGAGATTATTCTGAAACCTCAAACCCCTGGAGTCCTATGATTATAAGAGATTCACCACTTTCATTTAAAACACCATCTTCATTTTCTTAGTCCTCCTGGTTGCAAAGAAAAGTTTGAAAATGAAACTGAGAAGCTCAAAAAGCAAAAGCCAAACAAATAGCCCACCAAATTATTATTTGTTTTAAAGCTCATCATTTTTAAAGTCGCTCAGGATTTTTAGGACTTGGGAAAGGATTTTGCTTGAAAGGAGAGAAGCATGAAAAAAATTATAAACAAATAAATGTCATAGAGCAGTTAGTGCTCACAGTCTCTGGCCATGGAGTTGTGTGTGTAAGGAACATGTGACAGCATCCTTCCCTAACAGGCAACTCCTTCCTCTGCAGAAGGCTTTGACTGGTAGCTTCTGTCTTCCCTGTACATTTTAAAGCAATCTTTAGCCTCTTACGTGGGAGGCATGCATGGTGGCAGATGATGCACGTTTATTTTCAGTGGCCTTCCTGCAAGGAAATTTGACTGTCCTTGTCAGTCACAGTACTGGATGGTCATTGTGTTAGAGACAGTGTGGCCATCCTGCCTTTCTATAATTCATGAACTTTGAGCACTTGGCATTGGTAACAGTGTGTCTGGCACAGTACACTTGTGCGTAGTTGGCCTGGGGGAAGAGAAAGCTAGAAAGGGGAAAGAGGAGAGAAAAGAGCTACCTCACATTTTCAGAATTCACTTTGCAAAGATACCATAAGCAAAATATTAAGTATGTTAAGGTGCTAGTTATTGTGGCACTGCAGCATTTCAGTTTACAAAACATATCTGCTTTAAATTCCCAGGAATAAATAACAGCTGGTGAAATCTTTTACCTCCTTAATTGTAAGCACTTGTTAAAATTTCACAAAAAAATCTGTACACTTACAAAAAGAAGCAAAAAGTTTGTCAGCTGTACCCCTGTGTGACTGCCAGGAGCCAGCTACAGAGATGAGCAGCACAATCAGAAGCAGGAGTGAGAACAAGCGTCCCTTCCTATGGCAAGCTCCTACATTCTGGCCACACACCTTGCATGGCTTTTGCAGGTGCCTTGTCCCCAGGGTCACAAGGCGCGGCAGGAGCTGTAGCACAGCTCTCCAAGCTGCCAGCACTCAGCAGCTGTCTGATGCCTCTTGCAAGGGCTGACTCCTTCGCTAAAATCTAGCCTTTGTCACCGGTTTTGCATTCAAACGTTTGCCAGTCTTAGCAATGTAAATTCTTCACAAACCTAACCAGGAGACTCCTAGTGGCTCTCACCGTAATTTGCAGACTTATTGTGAACCTGCACTTACAGCTGAAATGGCAACATAAAAATATACTTTTCTGCTTATGTTTAGATCACATCTAGCTATCATAACACAATCCAGCATTCCAGTAGCTAAAAAAATGATGAAATTATCTGCAATTAATCTGTTGCCTGCAGCTAACTTTCTTCGTAGGTTAAACAGAATCTTGAAAAGAAGCCTACAGACGGAAGTCACATGTGTTTGTACAATTTATAGAGCAGAAATGCTGATGACAGTAGAAATTTGAGCCCTTGAGTGCTACTCTGTATTTCATCGCCAATCAAAACTAAATTAAGAAACAAAGATTATTAAAAAGTCTTCTGTGAATGTAATTCTGGCATAATATTATGAGGTGGACATTAAATTATTCCCTCTGAGACTTTGAGCGTCATTAATATAGCATTTCTTTAATTACAAGTAGGCTTATATTTCTTAAAAAAAAATAAAAAATACTCTTGCATAGTTAGTGATACCATTATAACGTTTACTGAAATAATTAAATGAACAGATACTCTTCTGAGCAACATACAAATCAAAATGTGAAATAAAAATGTATTTTTGGAAGCATTTTGGCATGCATATAGTCTTGGGTAAGACATTTTTAGAATAACATTAAGCAATACTGTTAAGGGATGCCAATAAGAAAAAAAGCCTTTTATTTGCTGAATATGGACAAGGAATCTTTCATTTTAGGTCCATCTGTGCAATCTTATGAGGTAGCGTGGGGGAGAATGGAAACACGGAGTTAAAGATGAGGCTATTATTACTGTCTTTTTTAATGTGAGTTTTCGTAAGTGTATATTTAAAAATATGTACAGCCCTGAAAGTTATTACAGACCTGCATCCATCTATTTTGGACTTTTTTACAAATACATTTAATTAACAGAAATGTAACTTTGTTGTTGGGAAGACCCTCATCTTTCAGGGAGCAGAATTTTTCTGTCATTTTTTCTCAAGTTATTATTGCATTTAATTTCTGGTATAACAAGATGTATATTTGGAGCTAAAGGCTCTTTTGCTCCTTCTCCTCTGCTGAACCACTCTGACATTGCTATTCCCATCAAAGGACCACCTTAGTCCTTGTATTGAAATTTTAGACCAATGCATCTGGAAGGAATGAGAAGAAAGCAAGAAGAAAGCACCCTGCCCTCTGCTCCTTCTCTCTGTCCTGGGTTCCCTCCTGCTGGCCAGCACATAGAAATTACAACATACCTGTGCCTTCTGTGACACCGTGTCTGCAGAAACTTCAAAGGCATTTTGTTCCTCAAGCCTCTTAGGAAAGGATTTCTTGGTTTCCTAAATGATGGAAAAATAAATAAATATGCTTAATCACGGCAGAAATATAAAAAAATGGCTAGCTAAGACATGTTTTCTTTCAACTGGAACCAATCTAAAAATTAATAATTTATCATAAATCAAAACTAAAGATTGCCAGGAAAAAAAATACATTGCAGTTTATTCATTATTACACATCAAGATCCCCCAGTCAAGTATTAACAAAATTCTGTCCAGTTTCCTCAGTTACACTTTGAAAATGGAAATGTTTTCAAACCTTAAGTAAAGGAAAAGCATGCCCACAAAGTACTTAAGGTCTTAAAAATATCTGGGGGTAAAACAGGGTCCCTAAACAAAGCCAGGGCATTCTGTTAATTTTCAGTTACTAAGATTTAAGGTATATATCACTACAATACATAAGTGCTTCATTTTAACAATATGTATGTTTTATATATGCACTTCATAGAAACTGTTTCATTGCTGCTTTTAACACTGTCCTTACTCCATTCGGTGGATTCTTTCGTTTTTATTTGTTTTCCTGAAGCTAGCTGAAAAAATTAGACATTTGTAGCTAACTCAGTGATCAATAAATTATTATCGTAATAATACCTGATCTTAGAAAGCAAGGGATTATAATGTGTCAAGTAAAATTTCAGCAGTAATAGTGATTATTTTAGTGCTTCTGTCACCTGGTAACAGCTGTGCAACATGCATATTTGAAAGAAACAGCTGCTAAGACATAGCTTCTATTGGCTAGTTACTGAGGGCCGTGGTACAACCAAACGAGTTGTGTTCCAATTCCAGATATTTTTTACACTATTATTACTTTTTAACTATTCCAAAGAACTTTTTGTCTTAAACACTTCACTCCTGTTTGTCCAAAGCTGCAAATAAGCAATTCCTTGAGGGCTGGTGGCTGGAGAAGCCATCACCGCTCCCACTACTCCGCCTGCTCCAGCCTCCAGCTGCATGCACTCTTGCCCGCACCCACATCATCGGGGTGATGTTGGTTCTGGGGATTCCCAAAGGCACTCCCAGAGGGTCTCCTAAATACTTGTGCTGGCATCGCCCCTGCCCCAGGCACCCAAAACACACAGCCTTCATGGCTCCAGCCCTCCTGCTGAGGCAGGTGTCTGGGGGAGCTGCCTGACTGGACCCAGGTGCCCTGTGGTGAACCTGCTTGGTCTTCTTTGGGTACAGAGACAACAACAGCAATTTTATAAAGAAATAAACAGCTTCCACTGTAAAACTGACATCCTGCTATACACAGGAGAATGTGAATGGCTTGCTGTCTTGCGTCTGGATCAGAAATGTCCCCTCAGCAGGCGCCTTTAGTGCCAGCTTCTGCAGTAAAATAATACTACTACTTTCTAAATAAAAGCTTCACTTAGCAATGTGTTGTTACTTGTACCTCTCTCAGTGAGGCAGAGGTGATCTGAAGCCTGCAGCTCCCTTCAGGAGGGCCCGGCGCCCTGCACAGGCCTGCACACCACCTGAGGGTTGGGGGGAGGCTGCGTAGGCACCACATGCATACATACACCCTGCTTGCTGTGTGCTGCAAATGCTGAACTGCCATTTTCTTCAAGGTGCATAAACTCAAGCTGCCTGCCAGCACAGTGATCTTGGCTCTCACACAGGCCTGTGTGAGGAGTTGTGTGGGGAGTGCTGGGGGGCTGTGAGGCCCCACAGGAGCTATGGGAGCACCAGCTCTGAGGGGAGCGCACAGCCAGCGGGGTGGTGTATGTCCTCCTGCTGTGGTAGACAAGTCGCAGAGCACACATTTTGGTTTTACTTGACAGAAGTGAGCACAGCTAGCTTTATGATGTTCACATTTGTCCAATTTATCTGAACAGAAATATTTTTCCTTCTTGTTTTAGTACCTGTATATCTCCAAACCCCAGAGCTTTGCATTCCTTTCTTGCAGGGCTCATGCTTTGTAACTGCTAAGAACCACTGGAAACCACATGCAAATTGCCAAGGCATTTCCATATATTAAATTTTCGTTAGTAAGCATCTTGGTTGAAACAACGCCAAGTGAACTCAGCTGAGAATCCCGCAAAGCCTGAGTAAGGTTGGGACAATCGTCACCATTAGTGTGCGCTCCAGCAGTCCTTCGAGAAGGCATAAGGCAGTAAGTCTTTCTCTAAATAATGATTTTAACTTTAGACTTTTATTACAGAATCACAGAATCGTCTAGGTTGGAAAAGACCTCCAAGATCACCTAGTCCAACCTCTGACCTAACACTAACCAGTCCTCCACTAAACCATATCCCTAAGCTCTACATCTAAATGTCTTTTAAAGACCTCCAGGGATGGTGACTGAACCATTTCCCTGAGCAGCCCACAACAATGGCTAACAACCCTTTCGGTAAAGAAGTTTTTCCTAATATCCAACCTAAAATAATAATAAACATAAACCTATGTTACTTATGAAACAGCTAGTTCTATGTACAGCCAAAGTTGCCCTATGCAAACATGTAAGCACACAGTACTCTGACAGAACATTCCAGAAAACAGGATTCACAGACTCAGACGACAATCAGGCTCTCTTATTCCCTCTACTGTGTACCATGGAGGAAAGAGAGAAATCCAGACAAGCATTAGCAGTCCCTGTTGACAGAATATGAAAATTACTCATCTCCTTGTGCAAGGAAGAAAACTGGTAATTTGTTTTTATCCACAGAGTTTAGAAAGTGCTGTTTTAGTGAGAGCTGCTGAATTTTAGTACAAGTATCTCTAATGTGGTGTTTATTTGTTTTAAACAATACTAATACTGTTTTACCAAAGCTGAAATCTCCAATACAGAAAAGATGCATCCCTATTTAGGAATAACTAGAAACAGGCAAAAGGTCTGTTAAACCAAATATTCCCTGACTTTGCTCAAGGCCTATAAATACTGTTTGGATCTGAAAACTCAGAAATAATCCCAGATACTATTAACATCACTGACTGATGAGGTACAAGTCCCTTTATACGCTGGAATGCTAATCTCACTAGCTGAGAAGTGGGAAGGAGTTCTGTACCCAATTTACTTGTAGAAACAATGGCTATCAATACACGTTTTATATAGGGAGTTTTACATTTTCATAGGTCATTTGCAGTGACATCATCTTGATCTACAAATAAAGGTGCAGCTAGAGACATGAAAATCCTCAGTATAGACAGGCAATGTGCATATGTGATTTCACATAGCTTTGACATTTGCTATATATTTTTCTGTAAAATGGCTTTAGTTATTCTCATCCTTTAGGCAGATTGTTTATGTGGATTCTAGGGATTTAAAAAAAAAATAATGAAAGAAAAGGACCCAAATGGATTTTAATTGTATTTATTACAAGGAAGAAATTTTACCATACCAGAGATATTTTATGTCATGCTTCAGCCCAGAGAGAATTTTTTTATAGCTAAGTAGTTGTAAAACCTTTAAAAGAGGACACTGTTACGATGAGAGGAGCATTTTTTTTTTTACATGTACATACTGTCTTTCCAGCATCCTGGTGCATTTTAGATTTTTATCTGTAAAACTGTCAGGAACCATCATTTTAACTCATCAATTTGATTTTTACCATCTACACCTGCTCATAAGGCTCATTCCTCTAGTGAAAACTAGAAACAGAGCTGCTTGTGGGTGACATTTACAAATGACTGGAGAAAAAAAAAAAAAAGGAATAGCAAACAACAACACAAACATCCTCATCTTTTAAAACAGCAATGTACATAGCTATAGAAAAGAGTACAGACTGCTGTAGTTTTCTGACTGCTAAAACAACTCTTTCTACATGTTCTATTTTCGCCATCTATTTTTATCACAGCCTTCCAGACTTTGACATGCCTCTTGGCTTCCTTGACCATATGGAACTGCCAAACACTATGAATACTGTAGGGATAGCCTGCAGAAATATCCTAGCAAGGTGTCTCGGTCGCAAGAGTTTGCTCTAACTTCCAGAAGCATTAAGTAATAGGTTTATGGGGTTCACACATTGTAGCTTTCCTTGCTCAAATTTTCATATAAATTTATGCCAGCGCTTTACACAAAAAAAAAAAAAAAAAAAAAAAAAAGGTTGAGAACATAAAAGTTTTTTGGTGTCTGAAGCACCATCTGATTTTTAAAAAAGGTATTCTTCCATAACTAAAAAGCAAATTACAGGTGAGTGATGATGTATATGTTAGGAATATATCTTAAGAATCAGTGTTTGATTATTCATAAACAGGACTTAAGATGTGATCTTCCGTTGAAATGGATACACTCTACAAATCAACAGAAGAACTAACACCAACAGCAGTGGACCATGCCCAAATATTGCTTCTTTAGTAGTGTCTTTAAATCCTTCGTACTGGAAACTTTAAAGCTTGGGTAAAACACAAAATTAGCAGTATACCTTTGTATTTGCCTCTTTATTGACAGAAGCAATTTAAATAAAGTTCATTAATTTCACACGTTTTTCAGTTATAAAGACTTCTTCACTTATTATATTAGTTCTTCATTTTGGATTACTTCACTCTTCCAAGTTTCAGTACAAGGCTGATTTGTCTAGTGACAAGACAGGATATGGCTAATGGGATAACTTTTTTTTCCTTGGGTACAGTTTTGGCAATTTGGGGCCATGCAAGAATGCTCAGAAGGCGTATTTTAGGTCTTCTAGCTGTTAAGTGCCTCGTCATACATATCAGTGTTTATTTAAAATTTATTCATTCCATGGCTTATATATAAATAACAAAGGCAGAAGACTATTATTGAATAATCTTCCCATCGTTCTCCATAATCACACTGTTACCAGTTTTAGCACTCAGCAGTAGCAAAGCGTCATTGTTTATGCACTTCAGGTTTCATACGTTTAAAGGCAAGTCTCAGAACAAAAGTTAAACACTTTCTTTGTTAAAAGCAAAAAGCAACTTTTTAAATCAATAACACTTTTTTAAACATTAAGCAGTGGGTAAATGATTGATGTCTGAAAATCTCAGGAATTCTATTTTTTTAAGCCGTCTTCACATTTGTTTCCCTTCCCTGGGGACCAGCCCATCTTTCTGGGCTTGCTGAAATAGCTCTTGAAAACGATGGAGAAAAGTTAGACTGAGGAGAGAAATGGGGAGTTACTACAAAGAACACAATCATCTCCCTTTCTCATGCTAGCGTGGCTGGATCCCTGTATCTTTACACACTATGGGCTCTAGAGCTTAAAACCAAGCCAGATCTGGTGGATTTGTTTTTACTTTGGCTTCTGCTGCCCCTGTTAGGCAATACAGTCTCTTACAGTGGTAAAGATCTGTGCAGAATTCAGTTGTGGGCTTTAAATGAGTACAGGTGACGTCTTTTGAAGTTTTTTTGTTTGTTTGTTTGTTTGTTTTAAGTATTTTTTGAAGTCTTAAGGTTAATGAGTTCAGCAGTAGGATAGAGGAGAAGCATGTGCTGAAATGTGGATTGTTTTATGAAGACTCCCTCACAGTGCTGCTCATCCAAGGCACAGCCTCCACGACTACATACATTGCAAGAGTACAGAAAAAGCAGACACAGCCTGCTTTGAACACAGGCAGTGTTCAAATCTTCTGATCAATAATAATGTGACTAAGAATTTGGAGTAAATGTCATTTCGCTGATTGTATCTTGTCAAATGCCTAGTGCTGGTAAGCGATGGGTTTGGAATGATAAAATTGTGTATAAGATCAGAAACTAAAATCAGCAACAGCAGGGCCCCACTGAATTGAACCTTTGCCTCAAGTTGTTTTTTTTTTTTCTCAGTTCCCATCCTCAAGGTGGTAGTGCCTATGCTAATGCCATTGTCAGTATCTTCTTCCTGTGAGACCAGTTCCTTCCAATACCCCCAAAAGAAAATTTACAGGAGCTGAATAAGGAAAACTAATGTTTTTTCACAATAAAATAAAATAAATAAACATACAGGAATTTAAAAAAATGGCACCACCTTACATGAGGTATCACATAACCAGTCATAGTTGTTTTTTTCTGCTCTCAGCCTCCCCAAGGTCCAAAGCATTAGAAAGTAGAACTTCAGGAGTACAAGGGCAATGCTAAGCAATCCTTTGCTGTCACTGGCTTTACTCTGGGTTAGTAATTGGCTTGCTTGTAATTATGAGCCCTATAAAACCTTGCAGAAAATGCAGAATATGTTTATGTGTTTACAGAGAATAAGTCATAAGTTGGAAGCATCTTTGGAATTCACGAAATATCCCACTGAACCGGTGATCAGCATTTTGCTGGGAAAGGTGCATGAACATTGTACAGCAAAGGACTGCTGCTGGAGAACAGGGCAGTACTGTTCTCCAGCACCAGAAATGGAGCTGGTAATTGCTGTCTGTGAGGTAATGCTGGTCTCTGGCAGATGGGATGCTTGGAGGAATATAGGGAACACACAGAGAGCATCCCAGGAGATATTATAGCCCCTGCGCAACCTGTGCACTTGGAGAGAAGAATGCAACAGTATTGTCTTTGTTAGAAAACATTATCTGGCCCATAAACACATGAAGCAGAGAAATTTAATCAAGCCTACAGTATTTCTGTCTGATAATATTCATGTCTACTTAAGCCTTATACTTCATAGATCTGCACGTGCCAGGTAGTTGGGCTCAGTTCCTGTTGTTCTTAATCATCTATAGTGTTCTAGTCTAAGTTTCTTAATACTTTACATAGAAAAGGGATGTAGAAAGTAAAGATAACAAAATATGGGAAAACACTTTACAAGTAATTTACAGAGCCTTAAGCTAATGAAGAATAAGAGACCTTGCCTGCAATAGCTGTGGCTAGTAGATGTGGCAACATCTTACTCTGCAGTAAGTGAACGTCACAGGTGTTAAGCAATATTTGATTTTTTTTTTTTAGCAGAATGTTTTTATTTTCTCTTGGTTTAAATCAGCTTCCAACTATTTTTTTTAATTTTTTTTTGGTTAATAGGCTGTGTAAAGGTCACAGAACTAATATGGAAAAAAAAAAAAAACTAATCTTAACCTGCAGTTGATTTATGAAATGATACTCAATTCCCTGAGTTTGTGAAAGTAACATGTACCACTAATAATCTCTTGGAATTGATTTAACACCATATTCTACTGGAGTGCTAGGAAGAAGCCAAGGACTAGTAACAATCAGTCATTTGCAGTGACATTTTTATTACTCTTGCAGAAATGCTGTGCTTTAATTGTCTCCCTGCTTCAAATCAACTGCTTAGTTTGCTTTAACACCAGGTTGGGGTTTTTGTTCCTGTCTTCCCCCAAAAAGTTTTCATTGCCCTTGCTACTGGGATCCTATACTCTCTGTGTATTCCTGGCATAACTGCTAACATGAACAGGACCAGCGAGCCTATCCATGTCCCTCTAATTTAAGAGTGAAAATGCTATATTGATTCTGAGTCACATTTTTATGGAGTTCACACTAAATTCTTCATAGACTTGCATCCCAGGCAATTCCCCCTTGATTCACTAGGATTGAACTGAGAAAATCCATCCAAAAAAAATCTTTTTTTTTCCTACTATTATGAAGTTTGCAACAGGCTGTCCAACAGAGAAACGGCTTTGCTTTCAACAATAAAAAAGAAACTGCAAGCTCTTAATTTAGTAGCAATGCTGCTAGCGCTTTAGCATCTCCTTCAGCGTGCCTCCAACTGATGAACTGAAGCACAACTATAAATAGCAATGATGTCTTTGTCAGCTTGTGATAAAAAGGTTTCTTCTTCACGTTTCCTGAAAGGACATATAGTAAAACATCTCTCATCTCATTTTTGCTTCATACATAGATTTATCTGTTTGGTGGGTTACTGAATCAGACCACTGATTTGTTGCCAGCTGGGTCACAAAATAGCTCGGTGAACAGCAGGAGCACGGCCCTGAGATTGTATCATGTATGACTGGCACCCCAAAGCTGAGCTTCACAATTGTGTTAAGTTCCCAGGTTTAAGGTTCAGGACTTTGGGGTGATCTTCTCTTTTGATGCCAGAAAAAAAAAAAAAAAAAAAAAAAAGTGAAAAAAAAGTGATTTTTCAATCATTGCATTCTGGGGAACACACAGCGATTGAAATGACTTTCCACATCTTCACTGTGACACTGCATGTCAGGGTTAGGTGCAGGGGGCAGTGCAGACAGGCACAAGGCACAGCATGCTCCTGCCTACTCTCAGATGGCCACAGTCACAGCCAGAGGGGCCCAGCTCTCAGTCCAGTCCCTTGCTGCCAAACCACAGCCTGCAAATTCACATGCTCTGCACTAAATACATGTCTAAATGACCAGGGCAGCCTCTCCTCGCATTGCAAATCCTTGGGAGTTCCCTTCTGTGGCTGGGCTGCTCCTTCACCACCCTGTATCTGATAACTGGGAAGCTGCCCAGGGAGCAAATGGCCTTGTTAGGCTACCTGCTCTGTATTTTAAGAGAGTTCCTGACAGGAAAGCGTTAAGTTCCACAAGTCCCCACTTTTGGGATCCGATGCAATGACAAAGAGGAGGGACGTGACAGCGGCTGAGGTCTGCCTGCTACGGCATTTTAATGGAACAGATGGAGTCTGTCCTGAATTGTGAATCAGGAGTTCATTCAGGCAAAATAACAATTGGAAAAAAAGAGTTAATTTGCAGGGCTTGCATGCCTTCAGGTTTGTTTGCTGGAGAATATTTTTGGAAGGTAATATCAGATGCTAAGGGAAAGTTACAGCGAGGCTTGTGACTAATGGATAAGATGCACTGTGCTCTGTGATGCTGTTAGAAAAATGCTGATGCAGTTAACTTCGAGAGATAAAATAATAGCAGCAGTGATTTTTTAAAAAAGCAAAAAAGAAAAGATTCCATAAAGTTTTCAGAGATCCTGCCTTGCTATCATTTTGGAAGATGTTTCTAACTAATAGTCACACAAATAATTGCAGATTACAATGTCGTACAACTCCATTAACTAGGTGAAGGAAAAATAGCAATATTTTCATTTTAATGAGATGTCAACTCTTTCCTTCTCTGTACCATGCATCTTAATGTACCTTGCTGTCTGCACTGACTGGGGGCTCCGAGGCTTTGTCATTTCTTGGCAATTCCTTTCTCTAATTTCTTCTGACACATGGTGCTTAAATCCACAAGAAATGTGAGGTGAGGCAGAGAGGATTCCTGCAGACTGCCGCGCCATAAGACGAACACTCATTTGCATTATTCATTAGATAAAGGCACTGATTTGCATCTCATTTTGGTCGTCTCCATTTCCAGGCAGAGGATGTAGAGAATTCTCAGAGTTGCTAATTTTTTATGATATTAATAGCATTCATTTGAGATTAAGTCTCCATTTTCTGCTGCCCTGTATTGTCCCACACTTACCTTAAATACCTACAGAACCGACATTCTTTTGTTCCTTTGGTAGGGAACTGTAGCTATTCACTGCATAGTAAAATGTGCTAGTTTGTTTATCATCACAATTTTATAAGTATTTTTATGAAAGGCATAATTCTTTACTTGGTCACTATTTGTAATTTTATTATGATCCGTATTCTAGTTTTCTAAGGTTATGGTTCAAACAAAAGCTCGTAAAGCAGCTGCAATTATTGTGTACAATCCAACAGCATCTGATTATTACTATTTGGAATTCTTGAGCACTAAGCTTTTAAGAACTGTATCACCTCTTTTAAATAACATGTTAAGACAAAGTTAAGGAATACATGTCGAGTGGCCCCAGATAACTTTCAGTGATGTTTTCATCTTTTCTAAGCTTTATGAACTAGTTTACATCATGCTTAGCATTAATATTTGATGCAGAAATCTATACCACAAGAAGGAGGAGATATCACTCTTCTGTCCACAGTGCATTGTATGTGCGGGGCTTTTGGTTTGGAAATTGTTGGGTTGGTTGGGTCAGTTTTTTAAGGGGGTTGTTGCCTTTTGGCACTATTACACCCTTTTATGCTGTTATTAAACATGCACAAACAATCTAGAATTTCTAACTTCCCCAGAAAGAAGACAAATAGGGATCATTATTTGGTGTATGTGTAATGATAAGCAACTTCTGAAGATGCTTCCGAAATCCAGAGCTACTCCCTTAGCTGTCATTTACTTCCTAGGACAGCAAATGACTGAAATAAATGGGGAGTTATTCAGACTGTCAATGCCCTCGGTTAAGCTTGGCGCTTCGCTAGGCCAGATACTGTACAAAAATAAAGGAAGACATGGTCCCTGCTCTAAATAACTTACAGTATAATTGAAATAAATGTAAGCAGCAATAAAAAAGCAGGGATCATAAGACCGACTTTAGCAAGATGAGGTCTTGAGTTTGTGCGCTTTTCTTTGATTTTATTTACAACGTGGCTGTATGAGTGGCATTCCCTCTGCTTTCTGTGTTGTCTGGCTTCTAGGACGTCACAGAAGACAGATGCATTTGGGGATGGGCTTAGAAGCTGGAAAAAGCTATGGCCCTGGGAAGCAGTTGGTCAAGTCTCTTCACATGTAAGCAGACTTATGGCAAAGCATACAATGCAAATGGCACATAAAGAAGAAGCTGGTTTATATTATGACCCTGACTAATATGCAATTTAATTACAATTGAGTTTGCCACAAGTTAGTGACACGCTTGAATCTCAGCAAATCACCTAGGTAATGCACTGATGGTACTAGCAGCAATTGTAGTGGCAGAAGATGCCATATGGCTCTTTTTCTCTACCCAGGTCAAAATATTGTTGGAAGAGGCTTAAAAACATAGATATAAATGAGGAATTAGCTGATCTGACTTTCATCCAGCCCCCAGCAATCATACACATCCTATGGTCTGTCTACTTCCTGGCGCTGTGGGGTAGCTAGCCAGATTTTTCCAAGACATCCAGAGACTAGAATTGTTGTACTTGAGGACAAACAAAGGCAGCTGGCACTTATTCACACTGCACAGACGCTGCCCAGCTCTGTGAAACATGCCTGGATTATGTCCGGGCACTTCGTGAAAAGAATGAAGCAAAGGGCAAATGAAACAAGTCCACTTCTGCGCAGGGGAATGTCAGGTTCAACCCCACACAGGGGTTTTCACATGAATGGGGGACAGGTATTGAACTTCCACTAAACACAGAGAATTTGGTGAAAGTCTTCTAAAGTCTGTACAGCCTTTTTGTTTTCTTATTTTGGGGAACAGACAAAGCTACAGTATAAATTTTGTAGTCCCACAATCAAGATACTACCTTACATCTCCTTACAATTTCAGGATCCCATCCCTCTACCTTTAGTCTGAAACCAGTCACCAACAACACTGCAGAAGCTACGGCTGTTCGTTACTACAGGGTCTGGTGGTATGGCTACTTTTAAAGATCTTCAGCATTTCTATTCTAAACTGTGCGTGTGTGAGATGCTTTTCTAGGCTGCGTCAGGCTGAAGCATAAATTCCATTTTTGGTGTGCTATGTTAAATTATTATTAACTCAAAAAAAATCCAAAATAAAGGGTTCTGCCAATTTCCCTTATATATTTGTTATGTATTTTTCAAAGCAGAAAGCCTACTTCAAGTTTTTAAGTGTGCCAAGTAGGACAGATGCTGCCCTTCAGAAATAAAAATTGTCTAAACTGATGCCACGATGATTTGGGTTGTAGAAGAGCAGTAAAGTTTCTGCCAGACTTAAAATATCTTTCCTTGAACACTGGTCCCGCTGCGCTGCTCTTGCTGTCAGCAAGGGTTTGCAGATCCTCAGATATGAAACACCTTGTCACCACTCATCCAGGAGCTTGCTCCTGCTCTGCTGTTGCGTTTGCTGAAGTACTTTGTTTAGATTTTGAAATATAAAATGGGTTTCCTAGTGATTTCCTCAGCAAAAAGGCTGCGGACAGTCCTTTGGTACAACTCAGGGCAGCTATTATGAAGCATGTTATGGGAGCAGGGGATAATCCAAAGGCTTCTGCACAATGGATTATTCTAAACAATATTTACCCTTAAAAATGTCCTTGTCTAGTGCAAAGGGAGCGGAGCAGCTGTTCAACATTTATTTTTAATCTTCATTTTTCAATAGATATTAGACCTCTGCCTCTTTGGGGGCTTGCTCCTGTATCCCTAAAGATTTTACTGCACAGCTCTGCTTCATTCATTACAAAACCCCTATTTTTTCAGCCATGGCTCCCTTTGTGCCCTCACCCACACCTATGTCGGTTTGGAAGTAAATCCACTGGCCCCTGGTTTGGATGGCCGTGCAAAGTAGCTGAAGAGCAAGCTCAAAGAAGGAGCAGAAGATGTTTACTGGCACAGAAAATTTCCTCCAGTGGCAAAGGATTGGCAAAGCCAGCTCAGTGCCATCTGCTCTTTGATCCTCCCCCTGTTTCAGAAGCACATTCAGGAGGCAGACCATGCCAGCAGCAGGAGGATGTGGAGTGGACCAAAGAAAAACCATTCCAGATGGTCAGGACAGCCAGTACGCTGGGGCCTGTGTAACCAACATGAGTTGGAGCAACATTTAGGATGCTCTGAATTATGCCAAGACTTGTTCCAAATCTTAATCAGGATGAAATGTTTTTTTAGGACTACTTTTCTCCCTCTCCACTTGTGATGAGCATGAACTGGAAGCCAAAACAGGCAAATTTGTTCCACATAGCAGGTAACAATTTTTACAATATATTCATCATTAATAAGATGAATCTGTGATCCATATAAGCTTTAAGAATGCCAATGGAAAGAAAAAATTGCCAGTCTAGTGGGTCATGCAACAGCGTATCTTAGGTGCTTCTTGGCAGCACTGAAAACGCTTTTTTCCTGCAGAGATGACCTTACAGGATAAAGCTCTCCTAATGTGCCTCACTCTAATTACAGAAAACTGATCCTCATGTGTTCATCCCACATGTGTGAAATTCTGAAAGCTGAATCAAATTAAGTTCCAAACATATTTTCAGTTTATGCTGAGATGCCGCTATTTCAGCGACTCCAAGAAAAAACGAATATTGCTTTCCTTCGAACATTATGAACAACACTGCAGGGAGATTACATCTGTTACAAGAGGAAAACGCTATATTTATGCCTTTTTGTAAACCAGCCAATGGCTAATGGACAGGAAGTCTTTCAGAAAGTTTTGCAAATCCACATAATGTTCCCTGAGTACAAGAGAGCGCGTTCGAATCTCAGATTTATCAGAGAGAAAAGAGCAGGGGGGTCATGCAGACAGCTCCCTGTTCGGTAGGTATCCAAGAAGGATCAAAACCACAGGCTTTCCAGCTAAGATTAGCGTTATCTGAAGCTTAAAATACTCTCCTCTGATGTTCCTTTTCAGTTCATAGCATGTAGATCAGTGTTGCTTCTTGCACTTTGGAAGAGACCAAAGCATTTGTAGATATTTTGCTGTGATAAACATGGAGAACCATGAGCGCATGGAATCAGTCCCTTCTCCAGAGCAAAGACTTATGTGCATTTGGAAAAGCTGACAGAAATCCTGTAGATGCGTGAACTAATCGGAATTAGAAGGGCCAGAAATGAAGATGTACAGTGATAGCTGATCATGCTACACTTTATCATGAACTGAAGCACAGAGCAAAGCTGGAAGAATACTTCTGATAAACGCACACATCGTTTCTGATAACTTTCATTACACTTAGTATTTGTGTGATGGTTTAAATCCATGGTAAGGGAGCTCTCCAAACCTTGGAAACCTCTGACTCAAATAACATGATTTATACTGCAACCTTTCCATTCCTTTGAGGCTTCCGTGAAAACCCCCGTGGTTTTTGGGAACATGCAATGAACATGAGCAAACGCCTGCACTCGTGCCAGCTCTGTGGCTGCAGCGGTGACCTTCCCGTGGTACTGGGTTGCTCCTAAATGCCTCAGTGTGCAAGCTCCTAATGAACAGAGTGATTAAAGAATCTCTTGGAGGAAAATTAATAGGAGAAAATGGGAAACCACAATTCATATTTTTTTCTGTCCCACTGTTCTCTGTAGGTACCTTCAAAGCAATTAAATGTGGTATTAAGATCTGTAGAGGCTTCACTTTCTATCTCAGAGCTTGAGAGTTCCTGCTTTTGTACAGAGTTCTTGAAAATCAGTGTCACAGTGATAGGTTTCAAGGAATGGCTCTCACGTTCACCACACTAGAAAAATGTAAAAGATCGCTGTTACAACTCAGACATTCCAATAAGTCAAAAAGCATTGATGGTGCTGTTTTAACAACTTAATGTACTTCCTATGTGTCTTTGGTGCTTATCATTTCCCGCACGTCTCCTTGCTCAGCTAAGCAGCCCCCCCTTCTCAGATTCTCTTTGTCTAAAAATCTTTCCATGCCTCTCATCCCTTTTCTGTCACAAGGGAATCAGAGTTCTCTGAACATAAAAATAGTGTGAGAATAGCGGGTAGTAACAAAGTCTAAAACACTGTAGGAGTCTGCAGGGGAAGGCAGACTGAGGGTTACGCTCTGCCAGTGGGCCATTGAAGATGCACATTTGCCATAAACTCCAGTGTTTAACTGGTTCATTCCTGAGCAAGCACTGCAATAATTATTTGTACAACCCCACTATTTAAGAGCACTTGTGTTTATGAGCCCTTATTGTGCTAGGTTCTGTCCAAACACCCACATGTCCCTTCTCCCCAAACGCAAGTTAAGGAACCCACAGGTATGGACAAATTGTCACGCACAAGGAGTCAACACTAGTCAGCATGATAGACAGTCATAATACAGCACAATTAATATTTAGCATCACACTTTTACTAGACATCGCTGCAAAAGAGGTGCTTTTAAGGTGATAACCTTATGGAGATTAATGATCTGGTTTCACTAACATTTAAGGAGGACTCCTCCCAAGGGCGAAAGGCAGCACAAGGAGAAAACACAAGGGTGCCTATGTAATAAGTAAATAAAAATCAAACAATTAACAAGTGAAGGCTTTTACCACCAAGGAACAATACAAAGCAGGAGTTGGTTTCCTGATACTGAATGGGAGATGAGGAGTGGGGTGGGAATAGGCTGTGAAGGGCTTTAAAAATGAAGGCAAACAGCCTGGGTCTGATGAAATGGAGAAGGGGGAGCCGGTGCTGGAGTACAATGGAAGTGCCTGGTGGTCAAAGCAACGAGCTAAAAAATAAATAAATACAAGGGTCTCTGCAGCAGTATTCTGGATGATAATCATCAACAGGGCAAGACAGCATTTGTCAAGGCCAGAGAAAAGGTTGTTGCTGTAATCAAGACACGGGATGGTGAGAGCCTGAATGAGAGTTTAACTGGGAAGATGGATAGGAAAGACCATATCACAAAGATATGATAGTGATATAGCACAGAAACCATAAATCATCTGGTAGAGCCAGTGCACTCTCAGCAAGGTCAATTAGCCCATGATGAGCACTGTGCTGCCAAAGCTAGGCTGCTGCTAGTACCCAAGCTATCGAGTTTGCAACTATCTCAGGAGCATCTGAACAACAGATTTATAGCTAGCTCAGATCTCTGCTGTGTGGAACTAAATACAGTGTAAACATATTTAGCCTAAGTGTGACTTTCCAAATTAATCCACCTGACAGGCAGAAGGTGCGGCAAATCTGCTCACTCTTAAGACACGCTCTGCAGAATGTGTCCTGTAATTTTGGCTTTCCTTCTTCACTTGCAGAGCTTTCAGTTCCTGACATTACAGCCTCTCTTATTGCTGATCAGCTGCCCTGCAACAATCCTTTTTCTTCTCCCCCAGTACCTTGCGTTTTAAACTGAGGGTCAAGTTCTACTTCGTCTTCCACCTTGTTAAGGAGCAGTGGTTTGTTCTGATAAAAAAACAGATAGCGATGGGTGGTGGTGACAGAGATCCACGTGCAAGTGACACACTCAAGGAACAGGCATGTCTTACAGGTCCCTCGTTTTGCTGCATTTCTGAATGGAGACATTGTGATTTCTCTTCCCTTATTGCGGCAGATTTTCCACGGCTTTGTTCAGGGCAATTAACACACAGGGGTTTCTGGTACCTACTTCTCAAGGGACATACCAGTCCTTTCCTCACACGTGAGACACGCAGCAGGCTCCTTGGTACCTGGCTGGCAGTGCTGGGCTGCCCCAGCTGTCCTCAGAGCGAGTGTCCAAGCAGCAGGGTGGAGTGTTCCTCTGGGATGGGAAACGCGTGGGTTTGGATCAAAGCATAACTGCAGAGCCCAGCAAGATTCTTCACCGTCACATCAGTATCAAACTCAGCTGAGGTCAGACGGGGATTTCAGAAGAGTAGGGATTTTTACATGTATTCATAAACAAGCCAGAATGAGCACCTGGCACAAGGGCTGCTGACTTTGCAGCAGCAGATAAACAGATTGTGGCAAAAGTAATGGGGGATGGTACAGTGCATTACACAGCCCCTGATGCCTCGGTTCAAGCTGGTGCAGTCAGCTACCACCAGCAGCACTTCAGCAGTGCCCGTCCTGGAGTTGCTTGGCAGTCTCAGTCTGTACTGATGCAGGCTCCTTACTTCCCATCACAGGACCAGGAGGCCATTCAATGTCAACATGCTTGCAATAAGTAATTTCATATGCATAGAAATGTTCGAGAGCTTTCCAGTGATGCTAATTGGTAAGCACAGGGAATATGAATAGAGAGGAAACATGAAATCCAAAATGCTCATAAGCATTATGACAAAAACCTTGCAAATTCTTGCTGTAGTATTTTATTGTATCTGATAACTGTCACATTGGATTTTTGTGAATGGCCAGGTTACAAAACGATCTTTAAAATTATTTTATATACTTGTGATAGCATTTTCAGTGAGTTGTTAATTTTGTAACTTCCAGATGTTAAGTCTTTGAAGCAAAAAATTAAAACAAGTGTAATGTGCTTGATTGCATAAAAGAAGACCCATCTAAATGCCTATATAAACTTGCTAACATTAACAGTCAGTGAGTTTATGAGGGACTGGAGCTACATTTACTGCGCAGTATTTGTCCACAGAATGAAGGATTTAATGAGAGTAAAGTAAAATTTAGTAACTAGCTTCAAACCATTCCCCACCAGCTCCGAAAGTTGCTATTGTTACGGCATGGACCCATGGAAAATGTTCTGATCAGCATTAGCTGAGCCAGAGATTTGCATGGTATTCATCTGCAGTACTGTAGAGCAGTTAGAGGTAAAGTAATGTGGGGAGAAAGAACAGGAGATGCACACACACTTGCATTTAGTGTGTCCTTCATTCAGGGAGCTTCCAATGGCCACACACAGACCGTGTCCCTGCACTGAAAGTGAGAGGGAAGGGACAGTCCTCCTGCCACCATTTCCAGCCACCCCTTTCAGGGATCACGAGATCAGCAGTCACTTTTTCCCCATCTGCCCACAGTCCCACCTCCAAGAGGCTTGGTGTGATGGGGTGGGACATTGTTTGGGCCAGAGCCACCATTATTTTTTCCCATTTCCTTATTTTTCCCTAATTTCACCTATATGCATTGCACACACATACACCCTTGCAACCCCCCAGTGCACTTGCTTTCCTTTCTACAGGAACTCCACAGGCTAAAATACAAAAGAAGTGAAAGAAATCACAGCTGCAGAAGGGTTACCTGCAACAATTGACTTGCAAGCATTAGAGTAGAACATTAGATTTCTATCTAAAATTTGTATTTAGGATTTTATCTCCATTGTATCTGCTTTAGACCAGCTTGAGCATGACTCTTTTCTAGAGCAATGCAGACAAGGGAACATTCAAGGTTCCTCTTCCTGAAGCTTAGGCACATACTCAAGGATTTGTCTGACATGACAGCAACTCCTACCAAGCATCCCTGAGGAACGCAAGCAAGCCTGGTTCCCTCTGCCCTCCCAAGGAGGTGAGAAAGAACTGCGCTCCCCTTGTTTTTCTGCAGAGCCAGCATTTTATAAACATGCCACTAATTGCTCAGCATCCTAAACATCATTATAAAAAGTGTGTTTTTCAGCAGAATAAATTCAAGGGTCTCACTCATCAATTTTAAATGAGCACTGCAGGACTGCGAGGTCAAAGGTGTAAGCTTATGCTGTTGCTGCTTTGAAAATGCCAAGAGTGGGATTTTCACTATAACACCACTTTGCCCCAGAGAAAAGCCTACTGTGTTATCTTTCCAAATTAAAATGGACACCGTGAGAAGCATTGTTTTATGAATTAAGAGAAGGAAGCTTGCACTGTGGCTTTATTTGGAATAATTACAGGAAAGTATTTTTTCACGTACACTCTTTCCCTAATTAAACCCATGGAAATGCCTCATTTTCTGGTTATTGCCAAAGTGTTTCAAACTCCTGTAGAAATGCTTGATTGTAATTTCATTAGAATTCCATTTCTCCAGGCTATACAGGTGCAATGAAAGAAGCAGTAAAATTAATTAAAACTGTGGACATGTTTATACCCACCAGGTGTCATAAAAGGTAGTGGCTGAGACATTTTTCAAGTAATTAAGCAGACAGTTCTGCATTTTCTGATGAGTTACTGCCCTTCCCTCTTTAATCTGGGTAACAGATTTCATCACAGCACTGTTGTCAGGTGATGGGATTACTCTTTGCAATCAGCATTCCCCTCGCACCGCCGCGCGCTAATCAAAATCACATCATTGCTGCAAAGAGGCAGTGACACGCAGTCGGCACGCTTCCAAAGTCAGGCTTCGTATGCCAAGGTCTACCCATAATTTAGGCTAAAAAGGGAATAACACAATTCTCAGTTTAACCATGTCTTGCTTAAGTAGCTCGAGTTGTTTATTTGAGGCATGACACAGCTTCTGCATGTAAAGCTCAGCTCTCCTCAGTGAGGGCAGCATTTCATCAGGTTCATGCATGGCGGTGGTTGTGTTACAGGGGGGCTTGTTGGTTTGTTTAGTGTTTTTTCTGTGTTGTTTTGTTGTTTTTTTTTGTTTGTTTGTTTTTACATTTTGTTTCTGTTTTATCAGAAGCTTGTCTTCCAGTCAGGTTGAAATAAGCACTGGTTTTCCTGAGGAAGCACAAATTGCCATGGTCACATCCTGAGGCAATATTGTACATAGGGTTATAATGATGGCAGCCCCTGAGTTTGCAGTGCAAGCTGGGAGTCACAATTTGGCACATTTTGTTTCTTCACACTGGAAGGGGATATATATATATATATATATGTATATATATATAAAAAAAAAAAAAAAAAAAAAAACACTCTCTCTGCTCTTCTCTTTTGGCTTCGAATACCACTAAGTACAGCCCATATATAACTGCTGCTGTATCATAAGTACTCAGCACTGAGGCTAGGAAAGGAGCAGGGAGTCGCAACACCCATGGTGCTCTCTCTGCTCAGACATGGCAGACATCTCCGCAGCAGACAGCAGAGCTAGTCTGGTTTTATCAGCTTATAAAGGGGATATGGCAAGTCTGGCGTGCTCCCGGTACAAAACAGCAATGCCATTTCCCCTCATGATGGGCTCGTAAAAGAGCCATGCTAACCCAGTGTTCTTCAGGACACCACCACCCAGCTCTGGTCAGCATTATTGCTAATCACAGCTGCTCTACACCTTCATCATGTCATTGTCACATGAAGGTTGTTTTTCAGTCCACACAAGAGAACAGGCTAGCTCCTAGATTTTCTTGTATTCCTACACAGCAAGTCATACCTTTTCTGCATTTTGGTGTTTTATATGTCTCTTGCAGTCCTATAGCACCAGTACTGTAAAAGAACTATAAATATTCCAGAGTACTGGATGCTATGCTTTCTTAGTTAGAAAATTAAAAAGTGACTCATTAGTTTTCCTTTCTTACTTGGGTTGGTTTGTATTTTGCAATCACTATTAAGTATTTCCTAACATGCCCTTATTTTTAAATACTTAAATGAAACAAGTCACTATAAAATTGTTAACTACAGAGCAATCTAAGTGGAACACGCTATGTTTGGTTGCAAATACCTTTAGCAATGAACATGCTTGCAGAAAAAGTAATTCAAAACATTTGCGTCAGAATGACAGCATTCATCCCATAGTGCCATTTTGAGCTAGTGCCCTCTCTGAGCGTATGTTTTTCTTGGTTTTTACTTAATGCTCTGTCTTTATTAACTTTATATCATTTTAATTAGATTTCCTTTCATAATATTGTAATATTCTCCTACTCTCAAAGTTATGCCTTGCAAGGTCATCCCTGATACATGACTAATGCATTTGACTAAAATGCACAAATAAAATATGATAGTCACATTAAAGCATATGGGACTGTGTTGAGAATAACAACTCAGTCCAAGCTTTAAAAAAAGTGAAGTAAAAAACCTTGGAGATGAAAGATAAAGTCATATACTTCTAGAACCAAATTCAGCTCATGTGTACTTTGTACCTGCTGTTCTGGGGCTGAATTTGACCTTTTGAGAGTTAGAAATGGCTTTTGAAACAGTTGTTACTTTTTTTTTCTTTTCAAGTTTTAAAGAGCTATTTTACACTTTTTCAGTACTAAATTCTGCTTTCTGCAACAAGCAACATAAATCTAGAATCTGCTTTGACCTAAATGGAGCTCTCTTCCATTACGCATCCAAACATTTTACAAGTTTGTCACCTCTTTCGCAATGCTCAGGCTTTCAGTTAAATATCACAGGAGTAAGTTCCATAGGTAAGAGACCTTAAATATAGTACCCTTTTATTTTAGTGATTTGTATTACTTCATTATGTAAGAGAAAAAATAGAACATTTCATTAACTACTTTTGTGCAAGTCATACTATGCTGTTGTATTTCTTCCAAACTCATTAATTCCTCCTGTAGAAGTCAGTCCAGACATCCAGTCATTTCCATCACCTGACTTTAAGTCTTTTCTATTTCTGCTGCGTCCTATTTCAGGTGAAGTAAGCAAAAGTATATTTTAAGAGAGGGTACAGCAATGATTGAGTGGTATCTCAATATTTCCAGTGTTACTTTGTATCCTATTCTTTTGCATCTTAATTTTCTGTCTCCTCCTTCTCCACAAGTTTCTACTCAATATACATTGTGCTGTCTCTGTAGTACTTTTATCAAATTTATGGGATCTGGGTTTACTATAGAAAATAATTTTAATATGGTTTAGTAGCCACTGAAACACTTCAAAGTTTATGCAAAGATACTCAAAAGTCACTGAAATCAGTTAGAAAGGTAGTCAGCTTTAAATAATATATGGTATAGACGTCTGCAATTTATCTAGGAAAAAGCTATTCTCAGGAAAGTGTAGCAATTGATATTTTACACTGATTAGTGGAAAAGAAGTGTGCTTGTAACATCTTGGAAAACAGCTAGCATGGCAGCCAGGTGCTTCTAGGGCATCGGATGTCTAGTGCAGTCTTTTGCCATTCTGGTATGGAGTGGGATAATTTGTGATTAAGTAATAAAGGATTTTGTATTAATTTACTAACAAGAGATTTAAAACATATGCTGTTAGATGTTCTTTCTCCTCCATGGTGCATAGCACATTTTCAATCAGGGAGAAAAAAAAGAAAAAGCAGATTATAAATACTTCAGCAATGTTGCCCCATGACATAGGCTTGCTCTTTATCTGTATCTCACAATACATCGCAGCCTTCCCAGGCAAGCTAAGGGGGCACAGCACGCAACCTGATGAGCCTTCAGCATTGAGATTTTTAGAACCAACACCGTTGGGTAACTGAGACAAAGCACTTGCACCAAGGGCATTCAGAACCAACCCACTGCTTTGATACCAGCTCCAGCAGCAACACAGCATGAAACAAGCAGGATCTCTCCTACCAACTTTCTCCTCTGGCCTCCCACATAACCACCTACCAAGAGCACTCCCAGAAGAAACGTATACTCCAGAACATGCAGCAGAAACCAACACACACCAGTTTTCACAAGTAACTGCAAGGTCAGAAATAAACATACCAGCTACGCATGAAGTAATCTCTATAAAATTCTAGAAAAAAACTAAAAGTACCAGAGAATAATAACAAAACTTCTATTTCTACTCAAATCATTTGTAACTTAGCTTGCTCAGAAATGTCCACACATCATTCCAGCCTTCAGCAAACCCTACACTGACCTTGACATGCTAACTTAAGCTCTTAGTTGACAGCTGATCACCATCACTGACCTTAATTGGGTAAAGTTGTGATGAGTGTCAAATAGAACAATCATCCACATCCAATTATCACCTCGTTTCCAAAAGCTGGGTTATAGTAAGGAAAAGCTTGCCCCACTGTAATCAGAACAGAAGGGAACCTAAAAAAAAATGAGTTGAAAAAAAAAAAGAAATACATGTTATGATACAATTTCCACCAGATTATTTAGCAATTGAGCATTACATCAGTATTGTGCTTTTATGTTGGGAGAAATACATTTGTGCATGGCATTTTCAGACATAATTTTTTAGATGTAACAGTCTTGTGTTGAGATTACATATGATTTGAAGAATATCTCTTTTTAGAAGTATAATGCCTCCTTACAACTTGAAACTAGAAGCAAAGTGGTGGCACCTGAGAAAGATGTAGGTGGGAAAAAACTTCAAGAAGTAAATCAAGCATAGCAAATCCATTGTCATCCATGGATATCTGAAGTAGGATTTCTGATGTTTTCTCAGTTAGAAGATACTTAAAACTTGTAAAAAAAAATGTATACTTTATACAATAAGAATCCAAAACCATAAATAAATTAGGTATCTCAGAATAATACTCTGAAGCTTAATATTCAGAGAAGTTAACTAAGCCATACTATTCGTACCTGTCCTCAGCCCACTCTTTCTCCAGCCCGCATACATTTGTTTTTCTAGGTATAGAGTCACTGAATTTCTGTATCGCATGTAGGCAGTTATGTATGTAATTGCTAGTGTGCCAGGAACAAGTTAGTTCTGATTAACTAAGTTTTTCCACTGTAATTTGCTAACTGAGAATAAAAGAAAACAGAAAAGAATTGTAACCCGCCTGTGACTAAATCTGTACCAGCACATACTGGGAAACGCGCGGTAGTTTGCATTTCTGTACGTGTCCTATCTTCTGTTTTCCTGGGACCACTGTCCTTTTTCATTGCTGATTAAAGTGAGACAGGCTCTGTTACTTCCAGGGAGGGCTGAAGCGGCACAAACATTTCAATAAAGTGAAAGTGGAGCTGATGGAGGAACGGGAGGAGAGGCGGTCATCTGTTCCTCATTTATTGCTATTGTCCTCTCTGTTGGCTGTCATCTCTGGAGGATTTATGGCTCCCCAGAACCTGCTATTTCAGGTGTCTTTGAAAACCTTGACACCTTCACCATGTGATTGGAAATACCACTTCTTTTACTGCCGTCTCTTCCTCCCCCCCCGCTCACTGCTTATCGCCCATTTCTTTACTGCCCGTGACTTCTCCAGCCAGCCCAAAGTCTCCAGGTTTAGCTTAAACCACAGCTAAGCTAGGCTGATGAATTTTGCACTCAAGTGAGCAGTCGGTCTAGCCTGCCAGCTCTGCTGTGGGTCACAAACCTCCAGGGAAGGGCCATGACTTAAATCCCTCCAACAGAGTCCCTGGAGAATAGATGTCAAAGTCCTTCATGAGCTGAAAGTGTCACTGTGTCTGGCTCCAGCAGCATTTCGTGTCTGTTGGTTTTGGATGGGTGCATTTGTCTGAGCATAGCTCCTTCTCTGGCTTTTTGTTTGCTTGTTTTGGTATTTACAATAAGAGGGATCAAATTCCTTCCCCATCAGTTCTACTCAGTATCAAATATTAGTTTTGAACAGATTAACCATGAAATATTAAACTTGTGCTTTCTTATATCAAGCTCTGACCCACACTCATTTTATCTCAGCCTTGTGGGAACATCCAGCTGGCCCTTTCAGCTATACCCCACATGAAGATGTGAGATCTTTTATTTTCCTTTTCCTGGGTTCCATCAGCAGCTGTGGTGATTTAAATCCATACAGCCTTACATTGCCACAAGCCGTAGCCTTGTTTGTCCCACCCATGGCAGGATATAGTGTTTCACTAGCTGCAGAAACAACTCCACATCTTTCTTCTGGACGTCTTGCTAACCACTGTAAAAATTGTTTTGTAGCCCGGTCTCCTGCCAAGTCTCTTTCCCATTCAGGCAATGACTTACTTGTTTGTTCCTCGGGAGGACCAAAGGCTAGCAATGAGTCCTTGTTTTCTGCAGCACTGTATGCTTCCTGAAGCAGCCTGGGATGTCCATTTTGTGCACTTGCAACTTAATCCTTCTTTAGGACCTTTCACATCTGCAGCAACTCCTCTGCATCCAAACTGCTGAACCCACAGCCGCCTGTCCCCAAAGACACTATGGCTGTGCACCACGGGCACCATCCACCACGGGTTATGTCAGGTGGGCTCTGCGACACAAGGATGTCTTTCGGAGACGTCCTTATGGCACGGGAGCCCCAGCACCCTGATAACTTCCAGTTGTACACCCAACGCTGCAGCCAGCTAGTTTGGCATTTTAAATAAACTACAACCTTGCACGTTTAAGGAACACAGTAAAAAGACTTTACACTGGAAGACAAAATGATCGTGTTTCTTTTCTACCTAGTTGGTCTTGTCCTGTTTTTCCTAATAGAATGGAGCTTTTTAATGGAGGCAGTAGCATCTTGTGCTCCTGGGGAGGCCTTGTCTCGGTCACACGACGAGTTTGATCTTGGGTTGTGCATGGCCTTTCGATGCTGACCTTAATGTGCTGTTAGTTACTTGAAACAGGCAACACGCGGAAATCTTTTCTTCCTCACTGTCACTGCTTTTAACTAAAATGGATTTTTGCAGTAAAGAATACTTGGCTTTTTTGGTATATCGTATCCCTGATAGAGTTGTTTTAGGGTTGCATTCTTACAATCTTCAGAAATTACACTTTGGTCCAGAAGCTTCCATTGAAGAAGCTTCTGCTTATTAGTTAACAAGCTAGAAATCTGACCTAAAGAATTTATATATTCAATTTTATTAAAGCCATCAGTATTTGGGCAACTCAGGATTCCTGTGATTGGCAGTTCAAAAATACAATGATCTTTTGTGTCTAGCGCATGTAATGCTGGAGAATATTTAAATCAATAATAGTGCTATCAGAACTGGAAATCAAATGCAAAATAATTCCCTGGGCTTCCCATTTCTAATGGCATTTGCTCTTTTGATGAATTGCTAATGCATTTTTGGACAGAAGAGCTGGCAGACCAGCCAACTCGACTATATAAATGGAAGAGCTGGGAGAGCGGTATTGTATTTACCACTATTTACTGCTAATGAACAATGCACCATTCAGCACATTATCTCTTCACTATGAATCCTTTCATTTCTGAACAAGCAACATCTAAATAAACTTTAAAACTCTTTTAAGAAATTACTGTTTTCTTCAATGAAATTTTAGCTTCTTTTGTTTGTTTTGAAGTGACAGTATCAAGTCGAAACGTAATTATATTTGTAAAAAGGCAAAAATGGGTTCAGCGATGGTGCCTGCCTAATCCTCCCGGCAATTTCCACGATTCAAACTGTAATGCATTTTTTCTGCTTTCATTTCCCTGTGTCATTTCTGACACCCCCTGAAAGAGAAGCAATCTGAGTAACTGGCCGTCAGACCTGCTCTGGCAGCGGTGAAATGAACTATATCCAACGTACTGTCCTATGGATAGATGAAGAATGGGAGAGAAAACAGAACAAAAAAAATCCTCTAATCTTTCCATTTTATACAGGCTGTAATTTTGTTTTTTATATTTAGCAGTAATTGGCTAAAACTCACACAAGTAATCAAGCACAGATAAAACTGTGAGATGTTTTACTTATTTGTTTAATAATGTCACCGTAGGGACCCAAAAAAACATGCACTGAATGTGAGTTTTATTACCATGAATTACAAATTTTGTCAGTGTTTTAAAAAGAGCAGTAGTTTTGAGATGTTTCTAAGCATGCTGCTGTGCTATGATTTCTTTTTGTAGTGAATTCAAAAGGATTTTAAAAGCATGAAGTATTTCTGATTCCCAAAGGACTCTGGCTTTGCTGGAAGGTGACAGCCATAAGACTGTAAAGAAAACTTTATATTAGTGTACTCTCTTGGAATTTTTAACAGATGTATCTTTTGATCTTGAGGTATTAAAATAATATTAATTCTTTACTTAATTAACTATGCTTAGCACCTTAATTAAAATCATCATATCCTCTACATTGTATTTAATACATGTGGATATATAGATGTATTTAACAGGCATGGTGTAGAAAGAGCTGATATCTTACTAGTCCTTTTCCAAAGTAGTTTCTACCTGCAGAAATGTTTTAATGATATATAAAAATATATCCCTAAAGACTATCTTGAAGAAAATCTTATACTTTTCCCCATATTTATGTGTTGGTTCTTCTTCCTGAGCTTTCCATTTTGACATTGTTACGCACCTTCCAGACATTCCAGTAGTATCACACTGAAATTGCTTAGAGGGATCAAGACAACAAATTAAATATGCATTTCAAAAACAGAAACATACTTTTTGGCTTTATGCATTTTCAAATGAACATGGATTTTCAAATTAATATGCTTTATTCATTATGAGCGATTGAATGGCCGTGACACAATTAACAGAAACCTCACAAGGTAGAATATAATCTTATAGTGTGAAGGTAACAATTCACAAGACAATAGATTCAGGTAATACCTTGCTTTTCATTACTTTGAAATTTCCTGAGTCATTTGGTTTCGGTCTCGCTACTGAAATCCAGCATCATTGGGTGGCTAGAAATTTCCTTTTTTTTTTTTTTTCTTAGTTCTTCTTAGATTGCAAACTGCTTTCAAAAAACCACAGCATATTTCCCTGTCTCCCAGTTTTGACTGCATCTGGCGAATTTCTCATCCTTGCTATATGACTGTCTCTGCAGTGCTAAATGAACCCATGCGATTTCTGCCATAATAAGGCTTCATCCTTAACTGAGACTTCCAAGAAGAAAAACAGAAATTGTGAATAATAGTAACAGTGATTATCCGTATGGAAATTGCATCCATTTGAGAAAAAAACACTGATCTGGGCTGAAATGAAAGGCAAAATTCCCAGGGGGAATTGGATTCTCTTGTTGTGAAGGACAGAACAGAAAGTAGAACACTCTCAATTGCATTCATCTCCGGATTAGGAGAATAAGTCACACGGGTATAGGACAAAGGGCTGTAGCTGAGTCCTTTGATACATGATGCACCTGCATCTTAACCAAACTTTCCCCAATAATCTCAGCACCAAAAGAGTGATAGGAGAAGCCCCTTTATGCTCCAAACGTAACAGCAACTCAAACCTAATGGTGAGGTTGGAGCTGCTTTGCTGGGTCAAGAGCAGGTTCTGGTGCTTTCTTTTTCTGAGCTCAGGCTGTTCAGGAGGGAGGCAGAGCAATGATTTTTAAGCTGATGCTTACCTGAGAGGCATGCTTGTCAAGGCTCAGACTGTCCCATCAGTCAAGTAATGCTTTTACAGTTGTTAATTCTCTGTACCTGTAATAGGTACATGTTTTTACAAACCTAACTCTTAAGGTTTTGATGCAATCATACAACCAATACCTGCAGTCTGAAGCATGCTGTATCAATGCCGCTCTAGTTACTTTTGGCATTTCTGCTAATTCCCACTAAATTACATAAACCATGCTCTAAAATCCTCAAGTCTCTTATATATAGTTTCCAAAACATGTCTCGAACTGAGCTACAAGGTCAGAGAGGAACAAGCACAGGTTTTCTTAATGACCGTCAGAATCTCTCACTTGGCCAAAAACCAGAGAAGCAGCACTGCAGTGACTCCAGCAAGCCCACAGCACCACAGCCTGGCCCGCACGTGCTCAGCACCAGCCCTCTCCTCCTCACCCCTTAAAGCCCCTTTGCTCTTCTTTGCACCTCCAGTCATTGTAACAGGCCCTGCGGTTTGTTCCTGTTCATGGCTGCACAGGTGCAGGCTGAAAAAAATGTGCAGAAAAGCACATGTCCATCATCGAGTCACACAGGCAACACCACTTATGCGCTATTACAGCGTTAGTGGAATACAATTTACAAACCGCTGTTTGTGTGTGCTGGCTTACTTCACGTTTAAAATATATTTCATTTACTTCTTTTTCCTTCGGGAGACATGGGGAACAGTGGTGGTTAGGTGATTTCTTCTTTTGCTTCCTTGTTTTCTGCACTGTATGCAAAGAACTAGACTCTTAGGCAAATTATGGGGATCAAAATACCCTGAGCGGGGTGTCCCCAGTTCAGACTCCAGGACACGCTACTGTCACATTCTCACCACAGAACGATAGCCACTTTACTCCCTAATGCAACAAGTGCAATTTTTTTTCAGAGTGACAGATTATGTAAGAGAGATTTTCACTTACAAATTCTGTTTCAGTTTCACCCATTGATTCATTGTTTCAAAGGATCCATTATCTCTCCAATTTTCTCTACTATTCCACAAAAGGTCATGTTACTGTTTCTGGAACTTTTTTGAGGAAAAATAAAACTGTGCTTCTCTTCAGATCTGAGAAAATATTCTCACAGCTGCTACTGAAAAGGTTAAGACTGTGCCAGCAGCTCCGATGATCAGCACAGGCTACTTGTTTGATTGTTTGCGGAGAGCTGGGATGCAGCCCTGCACGTTTGTCAAGTTTTCATTGTAGAGCCTGGCAGAACCAGTGAGCATTTATCTGCAAGAAAAGCAGCTTGATGTCAAAGAAGTTCTGCTGATAAGATTGTCTCTTTTGCTGCTGGTGCTGATAGAGCTTTAGGTGGGTTGTAAATAATGGATATATTTGTACAGCATGTGTTAGCTGCTATTACACATGTAAGGAATGCAATCGCTCTGGCTTTTGGCTTTTTGTAATCAAGTGTTTATCAAAAATAAATTCTCTAATAGAAAACCTTCACCGATCTTCATTTTAGGTGTCTAAGCATGATGTGAACTACTCATTTAGAAAGATACCTATATACTGCCATTTTGGAATATTGACAGGTCTGCGATATGCACTCGCATTCCCACACTGAGAACATTAAGCCACCCTTAGATATAACTGTATCTAGACCAGCTGAACAGAGGTGATTTGCAAGGGAACGTACATTTTCCTAGCTTTAGGAAATACATTTCTCTGAATTGTGGGGAAAATATTTTGAACATAAAACTAATAGGGTAGTTTCAGCCATATTTATTTAAAAAAAATCTTTTCTGTTTTTAGGTGTGATTAGTGAGCGTCTTTCATTCTAATCTAATATGCTTTCCACTGATACATTTCTTTTTGAGGTAATTGCATTAGAACTCGGTTCTCAGTCCTTTTCAGATAAATACCTAGACCTTTTGTTTGCTATTTCAATCAAAAGATGAATTGTTAATGCCTGTGCAAAGAAGAAAAGCAATGTTGAGCACAAAATAACAGGGCAAAACGCTGAAGTTCAAAACTTGCCTTCATTGCAATCGATTTCTTTCTAACCATTTGAATTTTCCAACAGAAACATTTCAGCAAAAGTGGAGGATAGGGGTTGACCTTGCAGTCTGGGGAAGGGCTAGGAGGCGTGCTTTCAGAGGGGGAACATCTTCTGATAAAGAAGCTCCCTTGTCCCCATGCTGCTGGCACACATTCCTGGGCAGTGAGGACATGGTGCCCTCTTCACGTGGAATATGGCCGGGGCAGGGGGCTCAGGGAGGGTCAGGGGCTGTGCCTCTGCCAGCCCTTGCGTGCATGCTGGGGGTGAGCAGTGGCTCTGCTCCTCCTGCCCACCAGCAGAAAGGGAAGAGGCAGTGGTACAAGCACAGGGGCAGCTGCCCCAAAGCCCCACAAATCCACCAGCACACACACCACAGGAGCGTTAACATATTTCTGAGCAGTCAGTGAAACTGCACAGGCAACGTTTCCTTCTCATTGCATTTGACATCAGTGCCTTTGCTGAGTGTCTCTTCCCTGACCATCAGTGTCATTCTTCATGGCAGGTTCTGCGCTAGATTTAGAGATAAAACCAAACCCTGGTGTAAAACGGGCACTCTCCTGAGAGAGAGATGAAGAAGCTGCCAACTGTTCAGTGCCAACTGCTGTGGGCATCAAGCAGCCTTCCACAGCTTCCCCAGAAACACAGGCACGCACTTAAAATACCCAGGCTTTCTCACTGGAGACCATATCAGTTATACATTAGATATTCATCTTTCATTCTTGCATATTACTAATTGATAGCTAAGGTTTTTAGCACGCATCACATTTCATTTTCTATTGTAGTTGTAACTAGATTCAACATACAAAGAAAAATTCCTTAGAGCTAAAGATTTCAATGAAGAGACTTTATAGATCTTAGTTTTACACAACACTTCCTTTTTGTACCAAAATTACTCTTCTCTAGCTGTTCAGGTCCACATTCTGCTCCAATTTGCATGAATTAAATCCAAACTAGCATCAGTGGCTTTAGCAGAATTAGTACAGGTGTGTTGACATTTCTTCTAACAGCATTAGTATTTTCCAGAAACCACTAACAGTCCTAGTGATCCAGCCCCCACCACACTATTATGTAGACATTGGGACACAATTTCAGCTTCAGAAAGTGCTGGGAGAGCAGGAAGGAGTGGATGAGAAGGGGGTGAGCTTTGTGCTGCTTCTTCCCTCTGTGCCTTACACCTCGCCCATCATCTGCATGGGAGCTCTCATTTGATAACAAGTCTGGAGAAAGCAATCCATTCTTCAGAGGGAAGACTATTAGTCTAGTTAGTGTGATTTTCCACTAATTTTCCTTAATTAATAAACTATTTCTAATTAGGAAAGCTGCAAAAAGAGAAAATCTAAGCTATTTGAATATCTCTTCCAGCAAAGCCGAGCTGCAGAGTGGACTGAATGCCCAAAGGAAGCTTGAAAGCTTTCTTCCAGTTATATTGCCTTCTTTCTTACCTTTCCAAATCCCCTGCAGAAAATTCACTTGATATGCTGATCCATTTGAACTTTAAGTTGACATCTGCATGAACTCGTTACCTGAAGTTTTGGGTCAGTTTCCTGACTGCTGCATATACTTCTATGTTTTTAAACTTTTATTTTTTTCTAGCCTTTGCTATTGCAAGATTTCAGCAGTTTTGAAATAGCAAGAAGAGGTGTTAAAAAAATACACCAATTTTTTCTTTTATCAATCAAGGGAAAGCTGAGAGGGAAAGGAAATGAAAAAAAAAAAAAAAAAAAAAAAGAGAAAAAGGAAAAAGAAACTTGAGCAAAAGAGCAAGCACTATTATTTTTAGAATAGGCAGCTGCTTCTGACAGTTCACCTAAGGTAGTTTTCTATTTCTCCACAGGACTTGAATTCATTCCTCTCAAGACTTTTCTATTGATCCTCTTTCTTTCCAGGGTTCCTGACCTTCCTCCTCTCCTGTCCCAGCCCAGATGGCAGGCTTTCATATGGCTTGGCTCACTTACCTGTGCTTGCATTTTCCATTTCAGCAGGGATACCTTGAAGATATTTAATCTCTTCACTTAAACCATTGCAACTGAACTGGTTGGTGATATTTTGTAGGTTTTTTTTTAAATAGAAGTTATCTATTGAAATAAAAAGTCAAGTTGATTTTTCTACAACTACAAAAATCTTAGAAAAAAAGTTTTCTAGTACCTTCTGTGTATTTTCAGAAAGATTTTGAAAAATAAAGTTTTGAAAGCTTTTTGTCAACATTTTTGACAATTCAAATACTAGATACAGAAATGTGCTTTCAAGTAAAATTTTCAGCTCCTGTTTAACATCCAGCCCAGAGATCGGACTTTGAATTCTCAAATTCCTTCACTAGCTGCAATTTCTGGCCTCCACAAAGCACGACTGGAAGCTGCCTGACCCTCCCTTCACAGTTTGTTCCTGTTCACTGTCTACAAGGGATGCTTCTGCACATCCTGTGCCTCGCTGTCCCCATCACCATCTGAGAGCCCATCTGCTGCCTTCTGCCTCTGAGCAAGGAGGAGAGGAGCCCGGGGGCTGTCTGAGGACAGCGCGGATGCAGGGGCTCCAAGTGGCAGCAGGACCCGGATGCGTACCCTGCCCCTGGGAGACTGCAAGCAAAAAGAGCTCTTGCTGGTACTGGCAGATAGGAGGTCGACAAAGAAATACGAAGGAAATAACTAGGTGTTATGAGAACACGAGGAGAGGGGCGACAAGGAGGCTTGCTTTCTAGAAATTGCATTCAAAACTAAAATTGAATTTGGGAGTTGCTGATTCTTTCTTTGGCAATGGGAAGGAAAATTTAGGCCACAGTGGAAATGGCAACAGGTGCTCTTGCGATGGCTGCGGAATTAGGAACAGGATTTTTTGCTTTCATGCTGCACAGAGAAGAAAAACAAAGAAGTGTTTTGAAGGCTGGGAGAAGTGAAAACAAGAAGTGTCTATGGAGACACCGTAGAGAAGAGCAAAAAATAATTATCAAAGAGGAAAAATCTTCAATAAAATGCATGTTTTATTACTTGTGCTAGGGTATTTCTTGAACCATATCAGCACATTCCTGTTCTTGGATTCCTCTGCTGCCTCCCCCAGCTCCATTCATTTTCTAATTTTTTTCCCTTCTCTTTTCCATTACTCCTCATACTCTGTCAGTAAGGGAGGTTATTATCAATGATCGATTTTTCTCTTGATGTGTAATTGTTCAATGCTTACCTGTCAGGCTTCTTCATCTTTGGCCAAGCCCACATTGTCATATACCTGGTGTAATGTGTGTAATGCGTAGTTAAATTTAAGTAATGGATATAATGACTCACAAGAAACCAATTTCAGTGTAATACGAAAGAAAAATGATGAGAGCTTCCTGACGTTCCCTGGGGAATGTCTGTCCAACCTCAACTAGTTTGAACCACCACTAGGGAACAGACAGAAAATTCCTTTTTTTATTCCCTCCATTCTGAAATGGCAACCAAGTTAAATAAATAAGCTAAATGGAGTAAATTCCATCCGTAATTATACCCAATATTGAAAGTCAGGAAGAATTGCCTATGTATTTCAAAGAAGGAGCTTAAAGGAGCTTATTTTTGGCCACATTTTTTAGGCATTTCAGACATTAATTTTAGTGGTTAGGATTTCTAAAGAGCTGTGTAAAAGAAAAGATCATTAGAAGTGTGCCTGTAGGATACAGGCATTATTGTAATCCTTAAGGAAAAGACGTCTGTTCTTATTTAAAAACCTCTCAGCAGTACCACCATATAAACGTTGCAGTGCTGCCTCCAGCCTGCTGCTGGTAATGAAACCTGCCTGCCTGCCTCCATTGCCCAACATGAACATGAAGTAAACGAGACATTCAAAATTCACTCATTTGGGTGTTGTTTTTTTTTTTTTTAAAGTATTATTAGTTCAGAAAAAGGAATGTACTGTCATTTCTCAAAAAATTATGTTGCCTAACTTCAACTGGAATAAATCAGTAAAACAACGCCAGGCTGACTTACACTGGCTGAGCCCCATCCTAGGGCTTTCAGAACAACTTGCCTCCCGATGAATAAACGAGAGATAAGCTTACATTGCCTACGCTGAACCTGTGCCCAAGCACATCACTTCCTCCACCACTTAATGCTCACAGACCACAATTGCTCATCTGAGAGTTTGTGGTTAGAAGTCTGGGTTTTTGTTTGGCTTGGTGGTTGGTTTGTTGGTGGTGGTGGTGGTTTTTTTCGTAGTTTGTGTGTATATATCCTTTTTATCTACTTTGACATCGACATTGTGTTTTGCTTTAATCTGAGCACACTGGAACAAGCAACCCAATCTGCATCTTTCACTACTGAAATCAGTATTCTTCAAAACAAACCAATTTTTTTATATTGCATATAACATCCTATGACAGCCCAAAATGAGTACAGTAGGCACACCTTTTAATGCTGATTATATTAATTGCTATTCAGGTCATAGCTTAGATTAATTATTGTGTTTGTGTAGGATGTTTGTTAAGAGGCTTCCTGATTGCTGTTCAGAAGATTGATTACTTGTTACATCTACTGCGTGGTTTCTGTGGGGAAAACATCTTTTAGGCTTCAACATTTGCAAACATACTGAGGCCAGGCAGGGCCACTGAGAAGTGAGTATACGTACACCTGTCACGCTGAGACACCACAACATATTTCCGTGTGAATATCGAGCTAGAAAATGGAAGACACAAACAGATGTGTATTTTACAGTGTCTGAATCTAGAGATAATAACATAGCCTTAGGCACTGATGTACCTCTAGTAATTACATTGAAGAGAGAAATTTAAAAGCACGCAGAACAAGATCAGTTGGCACATTTGTGTAGAAGAGGCAAATAATTTACAAAAGAATCCACCAGAACCATTGCTGTATCCTTTGCACAATGTGCAAAAAATAAAAATAAAAAAACAAGTTTCCATTTCTTGAATCTCATCATTTAACAATGGCTTTGCAGGCAAACCCTGTGTGAGACTTTTCCTAGAAATTTCCTGCTTTGGGGCAGAAGCGGGAATATTAGGCTTCCCACGGGGAAAAGAAAAAAGCACAAAGTTCCATTTAGTATCTGGAAGATTTCACAGGCATTCATGGGTACATGAGCTTTAAAGGAATTCAAGAATAAATTCAAGTATCTCTGTATTCACTGTATCTCATACTTCTACTTCTCCATATACCCATACTTTTATTTTTAAAAATGGTACATCAAGTAAAATTACTTAATATCACAAGACAAAAATAAATTACAGCCAAGTTCCTTCCATTAAGAGCCTGCTTCTGGTTCACAAGCACACACTCTTTGCAAGAGCATCTTTAGACTTTGGGGAAGAAGAGAGGGGAGGAAAAAAGTTTTACTTTTGGCTGTTCTTCATGAGAAGTTCTTGTTCTGGTCTTTACTGCTTGTTTTGTCATTTAGCATAATGGCTAGGAAGATGGAGGAATGAGAGGAAATTATACAGTAGGGAAAATGACTTAATAGTAATTCATTTTATGTAATCTAGCATTTTTCCATCCCATTTTCTTTACCCATCTTAAGACACTGACCTTCTATTTTCTCATGCTTTTCTTCTTGTACGCAGAAGCCCTCATTGTAGGTAGGCTGCTATCTTCAGACCGGACAGTCAATTCCTTGCCTCATACACAGCAAAATGAAGGTGTGATTTTATGTGCATGAATCTAGTTATGCTATTTGGATTGTGCTAGCACATGTAGAAAAAAAAAAAAAGCTAACAAGGACCAAGACCTCTGGGAACTCCAAGTAATGTGTGATCCTATTACCCTACACTTTCAGTGCTAATGCTATCAACACGGGATAAATCACACTGGCACAGATAGGCATTTTTGTGTACTAGCTATTCCCCAATTTTTCCTTGTGAACATATCCATTGTGCTGTGAACCAAGGAGGGGTGAAATGCTGGGCAGGCTGCTGATTATAATGGTTGCCTTTCTCTGAGGGCTTTAGCTTCTGGAATAAAGAAATTTGGACCATGACTAAAACACTGACTGTAGGTGTGACTGATCAGAGGAGTTAGGAGGACAGAAGACTTGACACATGTACTTTTTGCTAGAATAACATTCTAGGAAAAAGAAAGGAACTGTAGCTAAGTATCTGAAAATCAGGAAGAGGGCTGAAAAGCAGAAAGGGGAAGTTATTTCTTAACCTTGTCTGGAGAGATGCTTGGGCCCAATAAATGAACTGCCTCTGGTTCATAATGCCTGTCAAGTGGGACCTTCTGCGTATTCATACTGGATAAGTAGGACTGTGTTAACAGATTCTCTTCTCCATCATCAATTTTTCAAATAAAACAACAGGACTCCCAGTATTGCCTTACCATTTAGAAAAAAGACCCAGCTGTGGTTTCCTGAGGAATGACCTGAAATAAATGAGGATTAAGGAGGAAAAAAGCAGTAATAAAAAGCAGGGTTTAAGCTTCAAATATTTTTCATCCTTTTTTTCCTGATGACCTCAGTTCTTCACACTCCTCCTTTCCCGTTTCATACCATTATCACCTCTCTATTTTAGTTTTACCTAGTGTTGCCGACAGTTAGTGATAACTTGTTTCAGAATTTGATTTTGCTCTTTTCCCCAGTGACTTCCCTTTCAGGCTGCTTTCTTGACCAAGGACACAGCCCACAGTCTACCTGTAAAAACACACGAGTAAGGGTAGCACTGTCTTATAGCAGAACTGCTGTAAGCAAGCACTCCTGCAACACTCCAGTCACTGATCACATTTATACAGTATCACGTTATTCACACAATTAGCTCTCAGAAATAGTTGCAGTGCCTTCAGGGAGGCTGCTTTGGGTAGTAAGTGCTCTCAGCTGTGAATAAAGCATTCACATTTTATTCTTCGGCCAGAAGGGTTGGAACAGCATGTGTCAATGTGTCAATACTTCCTGCGAAGTGTTGCCTGAGTGTTGCTCCTCTGTCCGTGAAACTTTACACTTCTGAGGCAGTTAACCGTGCTGTGGTACTTCTGCAAGTAAAAAAATCCCAATAACAGTATCAGTATCAATTGTGATTGGTCAGAGAACCAAAACTTAATTTAGTTTGCATGCACTTCAGTGTCAAAATCTTCAGCTTTTGCAGTCTAAACAGGTTTTTTTCCCCAAAGAAAAAATATTTTAAAGATACTCCAGAAAACAAACATATTTGAGGATATAATTTCTTAACTTTTTGGTCTACTGCAGCTTTAATGAAGTCACAAGTTATTCCCGCTTTATCCTAACCTAGACTTTCCCACAGCATTTCATTAGAGATGAGAAAGTAAGCAACATAGTCTAGGTTTTATCTAGGTTTTCACAGCACTAAAGAGTAAATATATATTTCTATGGAGATTTTATTCAGCCACTATTGATATGATCCAGGCAGCTAAAGATGATCTCCCCTTAAGCTCTGGAATAGTCTAGGGACATCGCACAGAACCTGCTTTGCATGTAACTTCTTTTGCATTATGTCATGCGACAGTAGAAAAACATGGGTTTCTTCTAAATTTGATAAAGAAACAGTACTGACATAAGGAAGTTGCATTGTCCTTATGAGTACTTGGTTCGTCTTGGATCGTTGCAAAAAACTAAGTAAGCCTTTCCTAGCTCTTCTTATTTGTCTAACATCTCAAAAGCCAAAGTAAATCCTTCATGCACTTTCTCAAAATTTGACATATACTACAATTGCCTTTTAAAATATCATAAAGATAAAGCACGAAACCACCAAAGAGACTGGAGTCTGTGGTGCTGCTTTCATAGATTAATGATGCATTTTCTTACAAGATCACTTGTATACTTAATTGTTATTCTTGGTGTGTCACTGGTTCAGAAAAGTTCTGTTCCCAAAGTGTCACACGCACATGCATCACTGCTGCCTGTTCTGCTAACACCATGCAGGCAGCATACTGCAGCCTGCTCTCAAAGCATAACTTCCACTTGCAGAACATTTGGTCTATTCCTAATTTAATTAGATTCATTTGGTGAATTATTCTAAAATGTCATACTTCATAACTGGTGTTTTTTAAATGCTGATATAATAGGGAAAAATTAATTCTACATGTAGTCCAGTAATACAATAACTCCAAACAATAAAACAGTGGGAGAGAAATCTTCATCTGAGATGACTGGGGGAGTACATCTCTTATCACTGTGATCTCATTCTTTTTACCTTCACGATCATTCATCAAGGGATTGATTCTATTCTGTGTCCTGATTTAACACAGTGTATCCCCTCATTATTATTTTCAACATCATAGACTCTTGCTGCTGTTTGCATACCTCAGTGTCTTGGAGCAAATCTGCTTCACTTAAAACTTATAAAAATATTTCCAGTCTTTTGTGGGAATTAAGAGAAGCACATGAAAGACCCGTCCATCCCACGTGGAAGAGTAAAAGCACCAAATACCTAAGGCCTGACCTTATTCCTTGGGCTTCTCCCTGGAGCATTCCTACCTGAGGTATTCCCGAGCGCAGGATGTGGCTGCTCTGCTGCCTGAGCAGAAATCTTCTCCACAGCACAGGAGCAGGCGAGCACCT
Source organism: Netta rufina (assembly GCF_964035555.1). Classification (NCBI taxonomy): domain Eukaryota; kingdom Metazoa; phylum Chordata; class Aves; order Anseriformes; family Anatidae; genus Netta; species Netta rufina. The sequence goes on along the minus strand of NC_140131.1, from coordinate 26,924,040 downwards.
GAGCTTCACAGACCAGTGCATGACAGCGTGTCATCATGACAGTGACAAAAGAGCAACTGTCTCTCAGCAAAATAATAAAACTGACAATCAGATCTATCAAAACGCTATCAAGATTGGCAATGCCTCATGGCAGAGATCATCTTCATGTGTTTGAGCAGAGCCTCTCAGCAGGCTGCTGGTCTAGGACTGCTCTGTTAATTGTTACTGCAGTAGCAGTGTGTAAACAAACATTAATAGTTAACATGTACAACAGCCCAGCAGAAAGATTTTCTCCCTGCTTAGTTTAGGCCATTATCTTAATTTTGTTATTGTAACCGAACCATAAACATTTTACAGATACTTACGGTATTCAATGTAATTGTGTTTCTGGAATCAGAAGGCTGGACTTGGCCTGGCAGTCTTCTGAACTACAAAGAAGTGAACAGCAGGATCGGGAATACTGAGCTGAGAAGCATTGACATAATTCACTTGTTAACGACAAATGCATGCGCTCTATCAGGTGCAAAATCAGAACCTGAGCACCACTATTAGATTTTATCCTAAACTCTTCTGCAGAATGATGAGCACCATTATTGTAGAAAAAGCTAGTAGGACCCTCAGCATCTGTCCTTTTAGTCTGTTTATCTCATATCAGCCCAAGCCTGACTTCACCTTGCTACTGTAGACTCTGCTAACAAAGCCTTGAATTTGCAGGTGGCATTGAAAAAATAATAACCCATTCGCAATGTGACTGACCAATATCAAACATCTTAAAGGTGCCCTGAAGGACTTCTGGCCCACAGTGTAATTTAATTAAGATATCCAAGTGATAGCAATTATATCATTTATGACAGCTATTCTATTATAAAGCATTTTTTAATTAACAAAAGGTGATACCTGTGAAGGCTGCACTGCTATGAAACATGGTTTACATTCAGAAACAATTGTTATTCACATTTACTCATGTCACACATTTGTTTTACGGCCTTTTTATCTGCTTTTCTGTCTAGCCCATGTTGAAAGCATTGCAGGCAAAGCATATGCAGTTGGCCTGCTCATTCAAACCATGTTTCTTTTTCTATGGCTTTCTGTATATCCATAATAAACTAAAGCCTAGTCTGTTAACATTAACAGATTTCTTGAAAGCTATATGGATTGTTTAGCTCTTCTGTTTGGGAACGAGTGGACAATTAGGACAGCCCAAGCTGAGAGCAGCCAGTGCTGTTCTCCTGGCTGGGGGAACACCTCACTCAAACTGCGTCCCCTGCGCTGGCACCAGGGGGAGATCAGCTGTGGCAAACCAGGCCAGCTTCAGAGAAGCGTGATGTATGTGGAGCTAAAAGCTGCTGAGGAGTGACAGGATGATCTGGGACCTCATAAATACTAGGATACCTCCTGGAGCTTTTATTCAATTGCCACTCAGGTTTTATTCAGTGAGAACATCTGTTGATTTCAATGAATTCTTGACTAGGAATTAAATTAATTTAATCTCTGGATAGGATTTGCCTCATTGAAAGGAACTTCAGAATTTGAATAAAATCATAAAGTTCTAATGAAAAATTTCCTGTAGCATCAGGTTATTTTATAACATAATAAATATTTAAATATCTCTTCATATATTCAACATTCAGTTTGAAATAGTTGTCTTCTTACATGCTCACATATACCAAAGCACTCTGATTTTTTCTGGTTTTGAGCATTGTAGCTAAAGCTTTGGATTAAGCCAGGTTTCTTGTCATCCAGATATATAGAGAGGCAGTTTCTCCAGTCTGGGGAGCAGGGAGGACAGACACAGGACAGGACCCCGCACAAAAATGTTAAGTCAGAGCTAAAGCTGCTTGTAAACCTGAATATTTATCATTGTTCTTCTAAGTTTCCAACTTCTAAATCTACAAAATAATGTTTACAAAATTAAGTCAAGAAAAGCAGCCTAAGAAATATTGGCACTGTAGAAAGCTTTACCAGGCATAAAGTCAGATGGAGAAATTGATTTTATAATCTAAAGCTAGTCAGTACTGTGTTCCAAAATACATACAGATAAGTATAGAGATATAGATGGTGATAGTCACAAATGTTTGCAAGGAGGCAGGAGATAAACAGATTTTTTAAATAGCTTCTATGACAAAGACAAGTAACTCTCAGCTTGCTCATCAAATAAACTGCAGCAATAAGTCATTTAAAATAGCTCATAGTGACATACTAAAGTTAGTAAAATCAAGCAATTTAACAGGCTTGTTTTCTTATGTACATTTTAATTGTTGGCCAACTTGTGAATTCACAAGTGCCAATGTAAAGTATCATTTATTGAACTAACATATGCAAATGCTGTGTAACAAATTTCATAGCAGTAAACTCAAATACATTTAAAATTTAGAGCCCTATGCTGACTTGAGTTATCAGCTAAAATTTAGAGATCTTCCATTGATTTCACTGCAGTACTTCCAGTAGACACCCAATCAAAAATTAGGACAAATGAAAGTAAAGAAATCTAAGGGCATAAATCTTTTGAAGTTGCCTTTTTTTTTTTTTTGCATTAACATATCACAGATGGCCATGCTGAACAGGGTGATCTTATATGCCGTCTTAAAGGCCATCATTACAAGCAGAACTGTGCCACTGCCTACCCTTAACATACTTTTATTTGGGCCTGAATGTACTCGCATGGTCTGCACAAGGTGTTTTTTATATAAAGCATAATCAACAAGACTTAAATGCTGCATATCTTTAGAGAGACGTATTGATTTCTCCATGACATAGTACAGCCCTGTGTCTGAGGAAGGAATACCTCCCCTTCTCTGGGGGCTTTTATTTTTGCACCCTTATAGTGATTCATTTTATAGACAGCTATTTTTCATTCTAATAAGTGTACTTCACAGAACTCCTCTAGTACAAACTGGGAGCTAAAGCTCCCTTTAAAGATAAATGCTGTAAGGCACTATATTGCTTAAATTGCAGAGTAACTGTAGGAATACACAGAGGCATATCCATCATCGTGGTCAGGCAACTCCATGCCTTTCTGGCTCCAGGTGCTGCGGCACCCAGCCACAAGAGCATCTCACCTCATAGAGGCATCTGAGCCCCGTGGAGCTGACGTAGGCACCGTGCCCTCACCAGGGGGCTGCAGGAGATGGAGCTGGGCTGCCCTGGGGCACTCCCACACTGGGCATCCCTGATCTAGGGCTGCACAGCCGGGGTGCTGGCAGCTGCTGCAAGCTTTTGACCTTTCCTTTACAACACTAGGTTACAAATCACCTCACCTGCTGGAAAGCAGTGCTACAGCCAACCAGCAAGTCATTAAGCAGCATTTTTACTCTAAAACAGTAAAAGAGCCAGATGGGCTGGGAATGAAGAAATATAATTTTTCAGATTTCAAATGGCAGCAGTTAATTGCATTACTTTATCTGAGGTGTTCTCTTTATCGCGTCTTCTGCAAGACAAGCCTGTGATGGGTGGAACTGATAGGGAACATAATATGCTGTAATTTATTACTTCCCATGGTGGTTCACTGAGAGGAGCACACTCAGAGCTTCTTTTTATCAACTTACTCTGTAATGGATTGAAATGTATTAAGATAAAAGGAATCCCTGCCCTTAAACTGTACCTTCAGGCATCCTAGCAGGCAATTGTAGAAAGCCTGTTTTTCCATTACAGAAAAAAACACATTTAGTCTCTTCTCGTGTAGAACTTCCCACACCTACCACAGGTCAGTTTTTTTAGGGTGTATTTGTACTACATTTGTCTGGAGTCACACTACTCATTCTGCCATATGCAGCCAGGCTTTGTCTTGGCAGAGGACAACACCACAGGTATAGAGGTGGCAGCACCACATCCATTCAGGGCAAGAGTACTGCAGTACCAAGCAGCACTGGGGGCTGTACTCAGCCCAGGCAGGGATACCTGAGCTGGCAAATTAACACAGGTGCCACACATGGCTCCTCCTTGTTCCAGTGGAGGCTGCAGAGGTTGAAAACACAGCCTCATATTGCAGCAGCCTTACCAAAGCTCTAGGGAGAAAAAAGGCTCTTCACTTCCAGATACAAATTCGGAGCCAGCTCAATAAGCAAGATACTCAATTCAAGGAAGTTGTATGCAACACATACAATGATGAAAACATACAACTGAAAGTTTTACATACATTTTCCTAGGCATTTCATGCCTTAGAGATAGACGCCCTTGTATTTCAGGTAGAAGATTCTTGTTTCATCTTGGGACATCCCTGGCATTTGGGACAGTAACTGAAGCCATGAAATATTACTGGCAACATGGCTTTATCTCCACTTTGCACTGCTCTGAGTTTTCCGCTTGAGGCAGCTGAGCCTGAGGGGCAACAGCAGAGATAACAGGTTCTACACCCCTACCTCTGCATGGGGCAGGAGCAGCTGCTTTAGTTTCTCTTACCCTGAGACCCAACCAGTTGGAATTTGCATAATGAAATGTTTTGAAAAATGGCAGGCTGTTAGGAGTCAGTGCAACCACATAACATCTGCAAACTTACACTTCTGGTAACAGTCTGAGTACACATCACCTTAGGAAATTGTATATTTTTCAGAGATATGCTGTTATTTCTTATTATGGATATATGTAATAAGGGAAATTACACGAAAATCCCCAACACATAACCGAGTAAGTTACCAGCTCATCACAAAGTTTGCTACCTTTCCTCAAAAGATACTGTACATTTGATTGGATTACTTATATCAGTGCAGTGTTCTAATGTGGACTTGATGAGTGCCTTCATTCTATTCCAAAGTACTACAGGCTATAATCCGAATGCACAATTCATTGTGTGTACTAATACAACATCTTTTCACTGTATAATGAAATTCAACATCTAAATTTGTTTCTCTAAGAATTCCACATTATGTGGGAATACACTGTGATTCATTAGAAACATTTATTTTACCATCTTGACAAACAAAGGAAGGCAAAACAATGTAGCCCACCTTTTAAGAGAAATGAGATGAAATTGAATTTCACTTACAATTGTCATTTTTGTTTATGTTACTTTTCCTTCATCGCTTTCATGGTTCACATACACACAAGGGTCCTCTGAGTCTGAGAATTCTGTGAAAAAATGATCAAATATAACAAAAATGAGTGCAGATTCTATTGCAATAGAAAGAGGGTAGGTTTTTTAATATATTAAAACCAATGTTTCTGCATAACATCAGCAATTCTAATTGTGGTGTTTGACATTCAGCGTTAATCTACTGGCTCTAAAGCTTATTAAAATGGCAGTAGACACAGCGGTAATACAGAAGCAGGTCAGAAATTCTGAAGAATAATACTGACATTAAGAATCAGAAATAAAATTACAGTTAATATAGAAATATAATTTTGCATTAAATCCACTGGCATAGAATCAATAATACTCAGGAACAGAATGAGCAGTGCCTACAGATGCAGACAGTTCCAGAAGTGCAGCTGAGACATTCCCAACAAGAATTTCTTCTCTTTAGTTCCCTTTATTTGTTGTCTGTCTGGCTCTGCGTTTTCTTTTCTCTATGGCATTAGACAGAAAATTAGTACAAAGACAAGAATTCTCTTTGCAAAAGAGATCCATGGGGCAAAGGAAAATGGTTTGTTCCTGGCCTAGCCACCACTCAGGTGAGTGCTCATTACTCACCTCTGTGACTGATCTTCCCCAGCTGTAACTTTGGAGGCAGCTGAACTACAAATCATGGAGATCTACAGCTAAAAATATGCAAAACTAATTATCATATTATTTAAACATGGGTTTTAAAACTCTTGCAACTTTAGGTGACACAGTTTTGCTATCCTTATTTATAGCAAATACACTACATTACTACATACTGTTGCATGAAGAACCCACTGAAATCACTGTGAGTATGTAAAATAGGGGCAATCATTTATGGAGAAAGATAACTTGCCTCAGCTTAGCAAAGCCACCTACTTCCAATGATAGCCAAGTAAAAGATTATGATAATTTGGAGAATTTACTATTGAATTGCACTCAACTCTTGTCTCATCATGAAGATTAATAAAATACCAATTTATTTTGGTAGCGCTCTCATGAATGCACATATTATTCAGTGTAGTCTTTGCAGGCGTTTGATTAGCCCATCTCAGAGGATAACTGTCTTTTTGAAAGAAAGCCAAATGACATACCCACACCACCACCACCCACCTATGTTTTGCATCACATCTGACAAACATGTTATTTAACTATTGCTACTACTCAGGAATGGTCTACAGCAGTCGAGTGTCCCACAGAGTAGGTGAAAATGATCCCATGAAAATTATTAAAGCAAACAGTGGTTTGTGACAGGCAACCATTAAGGAATACCATGGAGGATTTGCTACTCCTCTGCTCATTGTCTAGCCATATTATATAGTCAATATCCCCCAGATTATGAAGACTAGACACATGACTATTTGTTCTAGTTGTACATTTAGGCAAGAAGATAACATTTAAGTTGGAAGTAAAATCTGTTCCCCAAGGGTGAATACTTCAATAAGAAATGTGTCTTTATAAAGCCAGTTATGTTTGGATTTCATTTCCCCCCCCCCCCCCCCCTTTTTTTTTAGTACAGGGACTTGTGTTTCAGTGTATAAAAATGGCTTTGTATGAAGTCTGTGTCAATCAGTATAGCTTCATACAACATATTTTGTAACATCACTCTTCATCATGACAGTTTGCCAGTATTCAGAGTAAAACATAACACCTGCAGTCACAATGAGATAATGTAATGTGCCTTTCACCAAAACCAGCTGTACTTTCAAGGCATAGCATATCCCACAGTTCTGGAATTCTTCCACTTACAGGAAAGAATAAAATTTTCAGGTAAAACAAAGAATCTGAACCATGTTCACACACCTGCATGCATACAGAGAGGGAAAAGTACTGTATATAGAAAAAAAAAATCCTTTACACTAGAATTTATATCAAAGACTTTGCAAAAGAAACATCCTCAGTGCAGGCCTCAGTACCATTTGCTGCTACTGTTTACATGTGCAGGAAAGAACCCAAATTTGCTGTCCTAAATCCTGTTGTCCTTTGAAATAATAAAATCCTAATGATGCCTTGAGGCAACAAATAATGAAAGTAATTTTGTTGGGACAGAACTGGTTGTGCCCAAGTCCAATACACATTTATGCCCCAGGAATAGTTTTTTACATCATAAATAACACTCACACATCCAAGTAGCTATTTGTATATATAAATGATCTTTTTACAGATAAGCACAAATGTGACAGAATAGGCATAATTTAGCTCTTTATTCACAATTTAGGGTGCATTTTCACATTGCCCTTAAGCCATTCAATCTACGCCACTTCACTTCTGTCCCCAGCTGTTGTATCCCTTCTGGCACTCAAGTAGGCAAGCAGTACATCAGATCAGACTTGATTCAATGGAAAACAGACTGAGAAAATAAATCCTTGGTTTCCAGACACTTCAGTCCTCTCATCTTGTTCACCACACAGCAGTATAATTGCTAGGTATAGAGGTGGCACAATTGGTGGTTAAAAAAAAAAAAAAAAAAGTGGGAGTCTCCAAGTTTGTAAGAAACCTGTCTCTGGAGGCAAACTGAGATCTGCCAGCTTGGAGCCCCTCAGCTCACCAGCAGGAGTGCAGGAAGAGGGACTGAGCAAGCAGCACTCCGTTAGATTGCAGACTGATGCTGGCTAGAGGCAGGGGTGAGCCCACAAAGGTACTGCTCTGAAAGATTTTTCCAGTGGGTCCACTGCAAGGTGCTGCACCAGAAAAGTGGCACAGTAGGAAATCGTCAAGACTTCCCATAGCCCCCAACCCCGCAATTTAGAATAGCTAGCTAAGCTTGTGCTACTTAAAAGAATAGCCCTGTTCTCATTTAGCATGAAATTCGCTGTAGCATCTGGAAGACCTCAGTCTGTTCTACAGCAAGGGAAAGGTAGGGCTGCAAGCAGGCACCTGCAGCACAGGTTCATTCCTCCCTGTGCATGTCTGCATGTGTACAGCCCTATCCCAGCCTTACAAATGCAGCCTTCAAAACTTCTGATGTGCAAAATACCTATTTTAAACAACACAGTAGAGCTCTAACTGCAATTTGAGCTTCACTGAATCTGAAAACTGCCAAATAAAGCATTAATTATAAATTATTACCTTTCATGTTATTCAGCCAATCAAGCCAAACATGCAACTTGAGCTATTGTATGACCCACATGTATAAGTTTTAAGTTATTTTCACACCTTCCTAGTAGGACATCAGCATTACAAACTTTCATTACCTAGTTAGAACCTGCACAGAAGTCAGAAGTATACAGCTTGAGTGGGTGTCGTTTTACATTTGTTTTCTTCATCTTCATAGCAACTGCCTGTACTTTTCTTGTTACTCATCATTCAGGTATAGTAGGAATAAACAAAAAGCCTTTATAATTTTGGAATTATTTTCTATTTTGCACTATACATTATTGCATCCTACTTATGTAAAATACTTTTGAAGTTTTAATCAAATATGGTAGCCTTCAGTTCCACCTAAGTAGTTGTATACTGTAGAACAGCTGTTTGCTATTAAATAGTTTTAACAGTCAGCTTTGGTGGAGTGACAGCTAATTCTTGAAGCTACATTAATGGGTTACGTAGTATTTTAGATGCCTTTTGGATTAAAAAACACCACAAAGAGAAAAAGTACAGGTTTTGTACATCTTTCTCAGTAATCAAATATATGCAACGTTTAAACTATTTGTGTGACAATTTCAGTACGATGTTTTTGTCCTGCTGTATTACCAACAGATGATTTTTAAACTGGATGCAAACCTATCCTATTACATACCAAAAACTTGTCATAATATAGATAACCAGTGAGACCTTGGTGAAAAACAGTTTTCAGTGTAACTCCCTTTAAAACAAACACAGAAGTCATGATAATTCTCTGCTTTTATGACCTGTGTAGTTTTCATTTAACTCATTACAAAACATCATGCTTATTTCTCAGTAACTAAAGATTTTAATTGTGTTTCTGCACTGCTTATTTTCAGCCTCATACAGTAGTTAGTATATACATGACTGTTTTTAGGAGCTGTGATGGATGGTCTATAAAAAGAACTGACCAAGGTGCAATTGCTGAAAGCAGTTCAGGGGAATGCTGCACCAAACATTGCACAGTAGCGCTTCAAATAAACACCACGTCAGCTCTCCCTCCTGCTCGTTTCATTTGATTTACACAGAGGTCAAGCTGAAATTCTTGGCCTGTATCTGGATGTACTCAATTGCTGGGACCTATAACATCAATGAGCCTTCACAGATGTTCCTTGAGAGCTGTTCTCCTGGAGAAAGAGGAAGCCCTACCACGGAAGATGGAGCTTCCCCAGGAACCCATGAGAAATCTCAGAGCAACCTTCCCCAGAAGTCACAGCCATCACATCCCACCTGCCTCCATGACTTGCAAGGCACATTTCATCATTTGTCTGAGTGAAATAAAAACAGAGTAGTTATTTATGCCATCTACCAGAGAAAAACCACATGGTACTCACAAATGTCTGGCACAGAGAGAAGCACCAGCTGAGCGCAGCTTACAGTAATCACCCACCCTGCCCAGGAGGGTTTGGTAGTCCACCCTCTCCAGCAGGGTGCAACAGCCCACACAGACTACAATGCAACGCTCCACTTTGCTCACGCTGTAACATTTCCTGAATTTTTTTCCCAATACAATATTTCTACACTCTCATTACTTCAATCTCATACTCAACTAGTCTAAACCTGCTCCACTGTTGCCTAGGGCAAGCTGGGGATCTGCGTTATTCCTATCTCCTCACTCAGAGCATATCCCCACACAACTGCCCAGAAGCAGAGTGGCCCCGCACTGGGGTAGAGGACCACCTTCACCAGTTGTGCCCTTACTGATGGGGGGGACACACATCCTGCATGGCCAGGAATCCCAGCAGGCCCACTGACAGCCCCAGGCACAGCAAGGGCTGGAGTAGGAACATCCATAGAGCCCCATCAGGAGCAGCAGGAGATGTGGCTATAACACAGACCTCAAGCCCACCCAGGAGAAAAAATCAGAGGAGAGCCCTGGCTTGAGTTTAAGTAGGGCCTGACCAGGGGTCCACATGGGACTGGTCAAGGTCATTAAGGCCTGATGGGGCACACCCTGCCCTCACAGCACATTTCTCAGTCTTTTTGCCATCCACAGATGTTCCTTGTGAACCAAAAATCTGAATGCAGTTATTTCTAGCCAAAATAAAATAAAATAAAATAAAATAAAATAAAATAAAATAAAATAAAATAAAATACTGAGATTTTCTTTGTGTTGCCAGCACCCTAATTCACTCTGCCATCACAGAGACGATTAATGTCTCGGTTGTCACAATGCCCCTGTTCCCTTTCTGATCCACCATGGTAACTGTGGCCTCAGTAAGGCCACACCAGCTTTCCCTGGCACAGAGATGGCACATTTCAACTGTCATATTTTAGACATCTCCTTTTTTGACTCCCTCCCTCAGCGGCTCCCATTCTAAATTCATGGATAATTGAAGATAATCAAAAAGAGCAAGGAAGATGAGCTCTGTATCAGACCACTCAATATAATGTGAGTGGCACCCTTTCCCGCTGGGGACCCTGCAGGGTGGCAGCATGGCTGCATGAGCTGATCTAACAAAAATGCACAGAAAACCGCTGAGCAGGACCGTGGTGATCTATCTCCTCTGCTGCTGCGTCTGTGGAGGCCTCTAATAGATGGGCTGGCTTTGCCAGGACAAGTGCCAGTATGCTGACAGGAATGGATGTTATGTCCCCTGTGATTTCAGTTCCTCAAACCCAAATATGCATCCAGCATATGAAGAAACTTAGATTTGCTTGGAACTGTTGCCATATTGTTTAGCCAGAGCTTAGCACAATGGGGTCCCAGTGGTATGCACCTCATGATATTACAAAAGCTATAAATAGGAAAGTGATTATATTGCCAGATACCTGCTGACACAAGAGGAAAACGCCAATATTGAGTTTCTCAAACAACAAAAATACATTTGGGTCAGTGTCAGTAGATCTGCCATAAAGTATCATTAATGCCAGAATCACCAAGTGGTCAAAATAACATCAGCAAGGTTGCCAAGTCAAAGATCGCCTCAGAAGCATAAAATTGTCAAGTGGGAATAAGCAGGCTTTTCCCCAGAAAAAGTGGGCAGAGTTTATTCAGAGGAAACAAAAATCCATTAGACTAGTCAAGTAGTTTGAAAAGCATTTAGAAAAATAAGGATCTTGAGCAACTAAAAAGAAATAATGTTCTGATAGGAATTAAGTGCCTTTGCAAATGTGATCATATTATACCAATGGTGATATGGTAATAGTTTTGCTAAATCTCTCGGTAACTCTCCTGTGAACTAGAAAATTCTAGAAGCCCGAACAGATTTAGATGATATAATTTAATTCCCTCTTCACCAAGCAAATTATGCCGTGTTCCTGTTACACAGTGACAAAGGGCATTGGAAAGAGGGAAATACAGTCTTCCCGTAATGGTGATGCAAATTTTAAAATGTTTTTCCTATGATACATTTTCAGCTACTAGTATTGGAGAGAGGGATGATCTAATAACAATAATCTGAAAACTACTCCAGGTACCAGGAATGCCTTGAGGTGATCTGCCATAAGGCTTTAGAAGAAACAGTGCAATATATTCAGGGATTACAGAGTTTGTCATGCAAAAGCATTTCTCTCTATTCTGAGCTATATGTAAATCTGGGATAGGATCCCTACCTCATGGAGCTATTGTCACGAAGATTCATTAGTTAAGCCTACGTTCCACAAGACAAAGTGCCAGATCTTTAGAGACTTACATGTAAATATCTTTAAAAAAAAAATAAATTAAAACATCTGACTTTTAAGGACCTGCTTGCACTGCATTTGTTTCAGGATCAGGACGATAACCTGCAATGTATTTTCAAGCTTAGAAGTGCACAAAGTTGTTAAGTATTATTATTTATTTTTGGTCAGTCACATCCTCCCTGGTTTAATCTTTTTAAGTCTCTCCAGAAGTTATTGATTTAAACATTCTTTTATTTTCTTTTTGGTGAATTCACAGTGTGCAGCCCGCAGCTCAGAGTTCAAAGTGCTTGTCTGACCATCCAAATGCCTCTCACTTGGGAGCTCTGTGAGAGCATTGAATCTTCCACTGAGATTTTAGCACCTTTTCTTTTTTAACTTAAATCATTTTAACTTAAAATGCTGTCACTGCAGTGATGAAATGTTATTGATGGTGAATTGTTCTAGTCTACAGCCATCCCTGTATTCATCACAACAATAATTCTACAGACATCGACCAAGATACTCTCAAACTGGCTAATGGATGTAGTGATAACATGAATTATTATACGACGTATTCTGTGTCTTGCCAATCAACTACACTGACTATGTGCCCTTAGACAGAGGACTCCTAATGAGTAGTATCTCCCAGTTAATGGTTTCATAGTCTGGCTGTGTAATAGTAAACACATAACTAGAAATCACATGGAAAATGTAAGCATTAGGGCAATTTTTGCTATCAGTTGTTACTGTCCAATTAGTCATCAGCAACGTATAGCGTGGTACCGAATGGAAAACTTGAAATGCTCTTTTGGAAAGGAAAACAGAAATACTCTATTATTTCTGAAAGTGTGACTTGAATGCAGTAATTTACTGCACAGCCTCACTCCACATTTGATTCAGACTATATTTATTTATTGTCTAGCGCATCTGAGCTAACTACCTTGAGGCAGCAGTATAAAAATCGGTTGCTGTGACTTGCTTCTTGAAAATTTATTTTGCTCCTTCTTAAAATCTTGGCCTGCTTGACCTCAGCAGCCTTCACCAGTTTGAAAATGCAAGTTATAATCCTCTGTAGGGATTTAGCCAGGTGTCTATTACAGCGTGTAATCTGTGATACAGCTTCCAATATTCACGCTGAAGAAAGGTTAAGCCCCCCTGTCTTTGTTCCCGAGTAAAAAGGTCCATGAGGTGTTAGTGTGGACAGGAAGCAGATTGAAAGAAGCAACATCTTCAATCAAGCCCTAAGCCTGTGTATATGCCACTGAAGGGTGTCCGTGATGGAGGCTTTGCCTGAGAGGCAGCAATCGTATTTTAACCCTTGAACAGTAGCTGCAGCACTGCTGCTGGCTGCCCTGGTGACGTTCAAAGATCACACTACTACTGCTAGACGTCTGGTTTTATCCTAAATCCTTACTCAAGGGTCACCGTCACCAAGTTGTGCCCATGGGTACACTTGGTAAGACACTGTAAGGCCTGGCAGGGAGACGGGACAGTGCCTGCCCTCATCGCCCTGGGGCTTCAGGCCCCTTGCACAACACAGAGCGCCTCTGACAGACTTTCGAGCTCACTGACACAGATGCTGTGTGTGAACACAAACCAAACTCAGCTTCTTGAGGGGAAACCCTCCTGGGACCAGTCGGTCCTAGTCAGCAGCTTCTCAGATAACTGCTTTTTTGAGTCGTGGCTGAACAGGATCAAAACGTGTGGTAGAGCTTTAGGCCCCTGGGCCACAGGGTAGCACCTGCAAACAGGCACTTCCCAAAGTCCACACTTCTGAACTGCAACAGCAGCAGTTTTGGTAATATTTTGAATTCCATGAGTGACAAAAAATAATAGCAAATTAATTTGACTGCCTGCAAGGAGCTATTTAATACCAATCTCCGATAACTGTACAGCAGAATAGTGGGTTTCTTCTAGATGGTAGTGGTGTTGGGAAGGCCGCAGCAACCTTTTATGCTAATTGGCAGTAAAGCATTTAGAAGTATTTATTAGTGTTTAATTATTTAGAAATCTCTTAATGGCATAAATATCATTTTTAAAAGTTATAAATATTTTCCACCTTGTCCAGCTGAAAAGCTGTTGCTCAGAGGATTTAAATTAAGATCTATTTATGGCAGCCTGCTGATCACAAAATTACTTACCGCTGCTAATGCTCCGGTCTTTTAGATGTCTCCAACACAGAATGTGCTTAGTTTTGACAAATCGGGGGATAGTTTCTCTTTGTTGTATCCATTTTACTCAGATAGAGGTCTTAAAGAGGATTATCACAGAGATGAAGACATTAAAATACATAACTAATCCCAGTTAAATTAATTGTTTTCATACTAACATGTACCGAGGGACTTTTATGTACGGTAAGACATCTTTATGCTGTTTTGATAATGTAAATATGACTTAACATGTAAATTATGTTTAAGATTAATTAGAAACAATTTAAAGCCAAGTTATTGGTAGAGAAAATGGGATCTGACTCTAAGCCTCTGAATCAATAGTCACGTTAAATATTTCAAAATTACATCAATGATTGACATGCCAGGAGGCAGAGGGGAACTTATCTATCAGTCCCATTTGTCTCCCACTCCCTGTACTAGAATTCAGGACATTTATTTTTTTGAGCTTGCATTTCCTCATTATTTTTCCTAATTCCCTCTGCAGAACACTGAACTCCACATTGGTTATTTTGGTGTCATCAAATCATTCATCCCTTAAAAGACAATTGAGTGCTAAAAGAATAAAATAATAATTTGGTTTATTGGAGAGGATGTGCCAAAAGGTTTTTACTGGGAGTCTCATTTGCAGTGCTTTTCTTACACCAGGGTTTCAGCAGAGTTGTGACACTGATGTTATTGCTGGTAACTGTTTAGGTGCAGGAGAGCACTGTCATTCTGACCTGTGTCTTATTATAGTCTGCCATTAACTGGAGTAGTGCCATCTTTCCCAAAAAGCTGTGTGCCCACAGAGATGTAGAGCATCATTCAGTAGCAAGCAAATGCTAATTTTTAGCATTTGCTGTATCCATACAATCTGGGTTACCTGCTCAGAGTCATAAAACATCCTTCCTCCTGTACCCAGGGGCTAGTGGTTCAGAGTAGCTTTTAGTTTTTAACATGAATCACAACAGCCTTACTGTCTGCTTGCGCTGTAAGAAACCAAAGCTATCCCTCAGCAATGCTTAACACATGTCTGCAATCCAATTTATTTGCTATGTTTCAATACCCATGACCTCCCAATGAAGTGGCTTTCACCAAAAAGATGACAGAAGCATATACATCATAGGTATGCGACAGTTTCATGGTGACTGAAGTGACCAGATTTTTCCAGGAAACTTCAGAGAGGTGTGGCTTATGTAATTGTGAGCATTTACTGCAAAAATCAGATTTACACTATTCAAAGTATACGGAACCCTGCTGATCTCACAGCACGTAGAGTTTTCCTAAGGAAAAGAAAATGCCTAAGGTGGCAAGTCCTTGTGTTTGTGTCTGTTATATTAAGTCGAGCTTAAGTAATAAAAAAAAAAAAAAAAAAAGTCTTTTATCTATTCTGCTTAAAACTTATTTTGATTTTGATTTTCACTGTTTTATTCAAAAGGAAGGAATAGAAATAGTAACTGTGAGCTTGAAATCAGGAAAACTGTAACAGGAACTTATTATAGACACGTTTTACAGCATATTTTCAGTTACAGCTACATGTTTTGAATCTTTCAGTTTAACGAGCACTGTTCTGCTTTTCAAATAACGCTTTTTTTTTCCTTAACTTCAAGTCTCAGTGAATTGACCTTGGAGGTCTCTTCCAACCTAGATGATTCTGTGATTCTGTGCTGTAAATTTTAGGATTCATCAGTATTAATAGGAAAGAGAGAGTAACAGGAAAAAGAGTATTTCCCTGTGCAGGTTAGAGGAAGTTGCCTGTGGGGAGGTCAAAGCAAGTACTTAAGTCCTTCTTCTTGTGTTTCATGGGAGTATGCCACAGAGCAGAGCAGT
Organism: Netta rufina; assembly: GCF_964035555.1. Lineage (NCBI taxonomy): Eukaryota > Metazoa > Chordata > Aves > Anseriformes > Anatidae > Netta > Netta rufina. Next base: position 26,908,338 of record NC_140131.1, on the reverse strand, counting down.
GAGCAAGGTGGAAACTCGTGTTTGAAGCTCATTTCACACAGTGAATGGCACCGAACAGCCTCGTTACCCTGAGGCCTTGAGATGGAGAGAAGCAATAACTGTAATTATAAGAAAAGAAAAAGTTGATTATCATACCAGGGCTTGTTCTATTATCGGGGTAGGTGAGGAGAAGTCTGATTAATGACAATCACAGCTACAGTTATGCCCATAGTCAGTGCTGCTAGATACAGATGTGTGCAACTTTTTCCCCAGCAGTTCTGACCATCAGTGAAAAAAGGCATAGCTTCTTCCGTACTGAAGGCACAGAGAAACATACAGCACAGCAATTGTTCTCCGAAACAAATGTAGAATGAACAAGTAGCAAAATATTAATGTACTGTTGAAAGCCTAAATTAGATGGACATGATTCAGTGCAGCCTACAGGGTCTGATATCTTGGCAACTGATGCAAGATATTCCCAATCTGCAGACAAAATAGCCTTTGTGAAGAAGCAGAAGATTGTAGTGTGCAAGTTAATGTATCAAAAGGCCAGGAAGAGAATAATTCACTTTCACCTTGCTACAGAGGACAAGTAGCGGTAAAAGCTGTGCATTATTGGCAAGCTCTTTTTGTTGCTGTTTTTAACTCTGCCCACAGTTCAGACCTCCAGCCACCTCGGCAGCGTTCCAGCTGGAGCTGCTGACATCTCCCACCTAATCAAGTGGTGGATTATCTTGTCCTGATAAATTGGAGCCTGTGTCTCATGTAAAGTCTTTCCTGAAGTAGTTTGCTACCCTCTAATAAGATGGCAGACATCTGAATCTAGCTCCAGAGCTTGTGGTGCACTGTTTTTTCTAATGACTTTTGGTGCAGAGTGTCAGTGTTTTAAGGGAACACAGTGCTAGGCTGGGAACAGAGTTAAGCATGCTTAATTTCACATCCAGGTGAAAGGAAACATGAAGCTGTACTGGGTATTTTTTCTTAGGGAGTACATAGGGACTACACTGCTGCCTTCAAAACATTTGACCTAATATTACTTCTTTTATTAACTGAGCTCTTGAGGAACTTTCTTGATTTAAAAAGAAATTCTTTCTCATTGTTGCATCTTTCTAAGAGTCAGAGTTACTGAACAATAACACTTTCTTACTCTTCCTGGTCTTTTTGACTAGATTGCTGGTCCGAGTCACCCACACACACTACCAAAACCTTGCCATATAAGCTTGATACAAGGGTAAATAAGTTATTTTCTTTCTCTAAAACATACTGAGGAAAATGTTTACATTACAGAAGCAAAGGTGCTGTATATGTGTGTTTGCATGTATGTTTAGTTTAACACATCAAACAGACAGAATAAATCTAGTTAAGATAAAGATTTACGATAAATCCTTGCAAGCATTCATTTCTTCTTTCTGGGTTTCACTCCTGAAGAAAAAGCAGCAGTTCTCATGCACCACACACAAAACACCTTCATGTGGCACAGTGACTGTACTGTGCCTCTTGTAACGCTGTTTTGCTCTTTTCTAGGGGAATCCCTACATGTGCAATAATGAATGCGATGCGAGTACCCAAGAACTGGCTCATCCTCCGGAACTGATGTTTGATCTTGAAGGAAGGCATCCCTCCACATTTTGGCAGTCCACAACTTGGAAGGATTATCCAAAGCCTCTTCATGTTAATATAACGCTCTCCTGGAACAAAACCATTGAGCTGACAGATAACATAGTTATCACTTTCGAATCTGGCCGTCCAGACCAAATGATCCTGGAGAAATCCCTCGACTATGGACGAACATGGCAGCCCTACCAATATTATGCCACAGACTGCTTAGATGCTTTCCACATGGATCCAAAATCAGTGAGGGATTTATCGCAGCACACAGTCCTAGAAATCATTTGCACAGAAGAATACTCTACTGGGTATATGACAAATAGTAAAATAATCCACTTTGAAATCAAAGATAGATTTGCTTTTTTTGCTGGACCTCGGCTTCATAACATGGCTTCTCTTTATGGCCAGCTTGACACAACCAAGAAGTTACGAGATTTCTTTACCATCACGGATCTGAGGATAAGATTGCTTAGGCCAGCAACTGGAGAAATATACGTAGATGAGCAACACCTGGCACGCTACTTTTATGCAATTTCAGACATAAGGGTATATGGAAGGTAAGAGAATACAAACCTTTAGGAACAGGCACGTGTGTTTGTTTTCAGAGTTTATGCAAAACTGTTTATTTCCCCAGATGTGACAACAGTATCTACCATAACGTGTTCATTGCCAGTCAGGCTCAGTTGGTGTGTTTCTGATAGTACTAGAAGCTTCTGACTCAGTGGTACTAAATTATGGGGGTTTGATGTCACTAGCCTGGGAAGCCCTAGATGTTGGAAAGAGAACAGTATTCACAGTTTCTTACATCAGCTTAGGAATTCACCTTGACATTAGGACACTTTTCAGGACCTCTCTTTCTGTTTTTGTACAGTTGGCACCTAATCTAGTGGCAGTTAACTAAAAGAGAGATTCCGTTCTACTTTTTTTTTCAGGCCTTTGATGCAAGATATGATTGATACAAGAGCCCTTGCGTGGACTAGGGCAAACTGTATACAAACAACAAAGGCAGCAGAGATGAGAGTCCATTCCTTGTACTTTAATTAGCTCTGAAATACAGTGAAGCTGAAGTAGAATGAAAAAACGGACAGTGTTTTGGAGAGCATAAGACTGATTTGAATATAACAAAGATTATTACTCATCTGGGTTTAAGACAGATAATCCCTCTGTGGCAAGCAGTGGCTGGTATCAGGTGTCATAGACCCAAAAATAATATCAATGCAATGACATCCCTATCGGGAAATTTTCTTCCCAACTCAAACTAACAATTGACCGATGACCTCAAGCAGAAGGGTGATATCCTTAACATGTCTTGGATGACAATTTTTTCAGAAGAAACAAATGGGACCTGCTCTATAGTAATTTGCCCAACTCGCAAACATACTTTTTTACTTTTCTATGTACCTTTTATAGAATATTTCAAATCTTCCTTTTTAAAAGCTTTATTTTTTTAAGAGAATCTAGATATCAAAACAAACAGACAAGCTAATGTATCCTGGAAGGCCATGGTATTTTTTCCAGACACACAAATGATAGAAAATTAATAGAGACAGTGATTATTTAAAACACTAGTGGTTTTATTTCTATTAGTCCTGTAGTGAGCTTGCCATTTTCTACCTCTTTTATACAAGCCTTTCAGGTTCCTAAGCATTTCCATGATATACAAATAGATATCTAAAATCAAAATAGAATCAAATTACTCTGAGGTAATCTATTGAAAAATATTCCTCTAAGTTTATACAAAGGAAGAATTGCTGCCACATGCAGACTTGACCGTGTAAGCATTTTTGTAGGACCATAGCTTTTGCATGTAGTTACAATGTTGTGTCCACACCAAATACATATGTGTACATACAGGGTCATTAATTCAAGGTGTAATATTACAAGATAAATATTCCTGTTTTAAGAATTCTTACTGTACTGATCAGTTATACGGTAAATTTATTATTTTTTAGAAGTCTCTTGACAGGACTAAGTAGATCATGGGCAGCTCAAGATAGTGTTTGCAATAGTTTAGTAATACTAAGTATACTTTAGTAATACTAAGTGTGCCCAGTATAGCCAAATTAACAGGTCTGTTCTACTTGATGTGTATCCTTTCTCCATGTAGCTCCAAATAGGTTACATGTAAAGAAGGATTATATCAGAGCTCAGAATGTTAAGTTCCTTACACTTTAAGAAAATGCTGTTCCCCATTTGAAAACCCCAGAATGCTGGAACTTGGTCTGACCTCAATTAGACCATCAGTGCCTTGTGAAGAAAGCATTTAAGGTGCATAAAGGGTGCATTCCATGCAAATTAGAAACAGAAACCTTTCAAACATAATTGGGGTACAGCGATCTCATGACAAATTACTTATAAAAATGAAACATAGCTGTACAGAGAACTTATCTTTTGCTGATGCTCATTGTTTAAATGCTACAGTAATTGGATAGGCATTAAAAGAATCATCTGATATGTAATACTATCTCACAAGATTAGATCCATGTGGGTTCTTATCACTCTTCTGCTAGTGAGAACAGCTCTTTAGGGATCTGGGGTCCTTTCCTTCAATATATAGTGAGCCCTTCTCATTAAATAATTTATGGGCTTGCTTATTGCTAAGTACGCATGCTCTGATTAGTTGTTTGCACCAAAGGCAACGTGCAGTAGGCCACTGTCAGCCAGTTTGGGTTATTTTTAATCTCCTTCCAGAGACTTTATAGGGTCCCCCTGAAGAGTCTCCAAACCAGCATTGCAGTCCGTGCCCTCCCTGGTGTGCCCTGGGCAGTAGCAGTGGGCACTGGAATGTGACTGAAGAGAGGGAGCAAGGGTTACAAGAGGTTTTGTGCCCATTTCTGATTCAGCTGAACTTTCCAGCCCTCGCACATTAATCTAGGATGTTAACTGGAAACCAAGGTATAATAATTTTTTGCCACGGTGGTTCATATTCAAGGCTTTGAGACATAGGTATTTATGTGCTTTATATGTGCATAGGTATTTATGTGCTTTATTAGCTGGACCAGACAGGATTCCATAAGGAGGGAATACAAAGAAACGATGCCAAAGAGCTTGATGTGGTGGGTGAGTGGTGCTAGAAGACACATTTTGAAGCTAGTTCTTTTGCTGGAGAAACATAACCTGTAGGTTAAATATAGTTAAAATCACCAAAGTTCATAATAGCACATTTCTAAAGGCAGCATAAAATTTAACTTTTTCACACTGTATTTTAAGGATGAGTGCCAGTAAAAAACATCTACCTTAAAGCTGCCATATTTAAAGTACAAGATGCTGGGTTAGTTAACACTTAACAATGAATTAAAGGTAGGAGATTTGCCCCAGTTAATATATGGTTTGTTTTGTCATTGCTTTGCACTTTGGTGTGAAATAAGCCTGATGTATGCAGCTTTAGAGATGAAAATCTGTGTGCTCTTGACGAAGGCTTCACCTCCTCTATTACCACTTGTTTATTCATCTTCAATTTACCACTTTCATTGTGTGTTTATTAAGATGATGAGAAAAGGGAAACCTGGCTGTTAGCAATTTCAGCAAGCCCATTGTGCTCACATTATTCAAGAAACCTAATAATCCACGTGAACTAATTCTGACTTACTGATGGTCTGCTTTACTAAATCAGGGTGATTTTTTCTAGTGAATAATGGACGATGTAGTGTGCCAGTACCTTAATTAAAGAGAGCCTCTCTTAGTCTTGATCTCATTTTAATTTACAGGGTAATACTACAATAATATCACTAATGGAAGGTACATTAAAGGGCATCAAGTAGCATTAACTGTATTAAATTATGGCACTTGTGTTAATTAACTGCTGAAGCAAGATGGGCCTAATGGCTAGAAAGGTCGACTAATGCATAAATAAAGTCTTCTGGGATGGGAAACTAGGAACGTGTAGACATTTCCCCCCTCGCCTTGTCTCGCAGCAGAGACTCGGAGGGTACCCCGTGTGGCAACCCCAGGAAGGTTCCTCTCCTCTCACTGCGTGGGGCGACGTTCTGCGGGCGCCGCGTACCCCAGCTGCCATGCGAAGGACAGTGCTGACAGTGAGCTGCAAGGCACAGCGCTCGTTTCATTTTGTAGGAGAAGTTCACTAAAATGCTGATAATAATTCCTTTGAAGTCAGGCAAAAGATTCCTAGCAGATTTTGGATCAGGCTGCTAACGGTTTAACCGCATTCATTCCAAAATGTTTTTGGTGTAACTGTTACATTGTCAATAACGTGCACATTTATGCACCATAAATTACCTATGATTTGGGATGACAGTTTAAAAAAAAAAATGCCCCAGTGGGTTACAGAATGAGTAGCTAGCTAAACCAAAGAAAAATCTCCTCCCATATTGTTCTTTCATGATTAGTTTTTGATCTAAGAGCCAACAGTTTCTTTCTGACACTAGAAGACCCAGCCTCTATACAATGTTATTAAGCCCTTCGGAATTTATTTTTATACTCTTCTCGCCTTGAAGCTTCTGTATTTAAGCTCCAGGGCTTTCTGACCCTGTCTCAGCTACGCTTGCAGTTCCAGCAGTAATAGAAACCTCTAACTCGCAGTACATACGTGAAAAATATCCTCAGTTTTAACAGTTTCTTGCTCTCACATTATCTCTTCTAAATTTAATCCGCCTCAGAATCGGAACAAATTACTCTCAGGGAAAGCATATTTGCTACTTCAGGGCTTGTTTTTTGTTTTGATTTCTGTTTTTTTTGCCTGTTTAGTCAGCCTGCCCTGCAGTCCCCTGTGACGGAGGGGCCCGCTCCCTGCAGACATGTGGCCTCGTGCCCTGGCCGAGCTGTCGTTGCCCCCGAGGCCACCCTTAGCCTGTGCCCGGGGCTGTCCCACGCCACCCCTCCGTGGATGGATTAGCTGGGTTCAAGCTGGTGCACTCTTCTGGCACTCTTTTGATAACACTGAAGTAATGCCCTTCTGTAACATACCCAAAAGCAGACCTTTGCCCTGTGGAAACAATTATACATAGCAGTGCTTTAGCTTTATTTATAACCGAAAACATTTTCATTAACACCCAGCTCAAAACCAGACCGTCATAGGAAGATGTGTCAGCATCATGCTTTCAGCTTTGTTTTGGTTTGGTTTGGTTTTTTTTAATCAAACCAGATACCATTCATGTTTCAAGTATATACTTACTGTACTTGAATACTCCTTTGTTTTACAAGAACAGTTGCATAAGCAGCTTGTTCTCCTTTGAGATTTTCACTAGTATTTGGAGTGAATCTAGCAATTTCTCCAATTAAATTATAAACTCATTAGAGAATAGGGAAGAAAAAGAAACTTGTGTATTTAAGAGCATGTCAATTTATCTTTAACTCCCAAGTGCAATTAGCTTTTTTAATATATCTACTGCGATATGTCACTAAGGAAAATGGTCCTTCACTTTCTGTAAACAAATCTTGGATCATCAGGAATTGAAATAATTAAATGGTTACTGTGTTTATTCACACATTAGCAGTCTCCAATGGTTTAGTCAGTATCGGTGTCCAGGAAAGGTTTTGCTCCTGCTCATGTTCAAATAATATTAAATAATATTTGGTTCCCCCTGCCATCTTGGTGACATAAGTCCTGGCAATCAGCCCAGTCTCGTGGTGACCTGAAGGAATAAGTGGAGGAATAAGTCTGGAAGGCTGACAAGGCCCTTAACTCTGCTATACACTTTTGAAACTAGTGGATTTGAATCACCAGATTTCACTTACCACCTTTCCTCATTTGCATTTGATCATCTTTTTTTGGCCTGTTTTGCAAGATGTCAAGTATTTCTGTACTGATCTCCCTCATCTGTCTTTCAAGGACGCCCCATATCCTGCAGAATCAGTGTGTCTGAGGAGAGGAACCAAGCTTTTTTTGTAGTATAATTCATTTTGCCATTGAACATTAAAGAAGTAGAGATGAAACTCCTGATGAAAGAAATGAGAATTATTTCTGTATTACTTTGTATGCTGAAAAGATATCCAAAGAGCCTTTCTGCATAAATTTGCCGATTCCAAAATCTTGCACAAACTTTCTTCCCTTTAAGCTTTTCATTTCAAAAGATTTCAATTTAATGCAAACACTGAAATAAGCTTAAAGATCTCCTGGATCACATATACAAATGGTCCCTGGCACTGAGATGTCCTTCAGCTTGAACGTAAAGCTAGAGTGGTGCAACATATCATCATGTTCAACGTTTTACATTTCTCAATTGTTCCACGAGTAACAGGAACTACCAATTTGTTGGGTTGGTGTTTGCTTTTTTTTCCACTTTGGTTTGGTTGCTTAATTTAGCATTCTGTTCCCTTCTGCCAGTATCACCAAGGTGAGATTTCCTGCAGTTATTTTTGTCTATTTCTGTACTTAATTACACATGCTTAGGAGCTGATTTTTCCTGGACACTGATCAGCTTATGAAATGTCTCAGAAGGTAGTAGCTGAACCCAGAATAACCATGTGCTTCTTCTTGAAACAGGTGATATTTCTGTTTCTCTGCCAATCTCTTTTGTTAGTTGTCAGAAATGAGACACCATTCACCTGTGATTCAGGGAAATGTTTGAAACTATGAGAGTAGGTCCCAATGAGTTTCACATAGGAGGAGTGAGAGAAAACAAGCGAAGGAAAGGAAGGGAGGAAAGAAAGAAGGAAAGAAAGGGGGAGGACACCAGTGAGGAGGCTGTCGTGGCTTCTATTTAAAATAAAAAGGAAAAAAAAAAAAACAGACCTCTTTTTTCATTCTCTGCCATCTTTAGCTAATAAGGCAGGACAGTTCTGCTAATTTCAGGGGAAGTCTGGTGATGCAGTCACACGGAGACACCTATTCAGAAGACTGGAAAATTAATAATAAAGGCCAAGGGCTTGTAGTCTTGTTCATCTGAACTGTTACATGGGGTCTGTGAACACCCATCCTCTCCTTCGCTCTCGAGTCCTTCTCCAGGATTAATGCACCTCAGCAGTACCAGTGAACCATGCACAAAGGGAATCATCGTGATTCCTACACAATCTCTGAGGGCTGTAATGCAAATGAGTCAGCACCAGAGAGCCTCAATAAAACAGATAAAACATCTTGTTAACTGGGCTGAACAACACGGGAAGTTTTTAACAGCACTGTAATTCTGATTTCATAGAACATGATATGCGAAAGTATGAACAGAGCTACAGGGGAAAAAAAATAAAAAATAAAATAAGAAAAAAGTAAAAAGCAAAGCTCTGAATTTAGCAGGCAGCAGTGTGGTAGGGGAAAAGGAGACAAAGGGTTACACTGCAGGTAGAGTTCCCAAGAGAAAGTCTGGCTGCTGATGCATCAGGAAAGCATAATGTGAGCTGCAGCCCTTTGCAGGAGAGCAGGCCGTGTTCTGGTTAGCTTTGTGGGATGTGGTAAAAATAAAAGGATGCTGAAAGGCAAAAGGCATCCTAATGACATTAGGAGGGAGCAGGAGCTGGAGAACGTCTCGATGTACTACCACTCCCATATGAGACCACTCAAAACCAGACTTCTAATTACTGCAGTCCGTGGAGTTTTTGGAGCTTTTGGAGTTTTAGTCTAACAGCACCCGGTTATTCACTCAGCACTACAGCCCAACTTCTGGCAAGTAACAGTAGCAATTAATAAAAGGAAATATCTCATTGGTATGATCTTTATGTTGGAAATACAGCCATACTCAGGAGTAACAGAGTTCTACTTCACTGATGATTATTTTGACATTTCTCAGGTGATGACCACTATTTTAACATAAGCTTCAAGACAAACAAAAACATTCCAGGAAGAGGCTGATAACCCATCGCCTAAGGCTGTGGTTTAAGGCTGAGAAGGCCTTGGGACATTCTATGGGCAGTGCAACACACATGGTACATACACACGGTACATACACGTGCCGGTATCCCAGCACTGGAGAGCATTTTTCTGAAGTTATACTCTTTCTTTGAACCATTTAGTCTTTCACCCAACTTGATGATTATGCAGATATCAATAGTGGTCTGCTTCTTCCTTGTAAACCTCCTGGAAGACCTTGTGATCAAGTTCTCAATTGCTTTGATTTTCACCCTTAAATCCATTTCTGTCTTTAGATGTGCTGTGCAGTGTCTTTCTTCTCTACCATGCGGAATTCCCGCTTCCACCTATGCAGGCACGCATTGAGCTATAAATGAGCCAGTAGCTGATGTACCAGGATTTATAAAGTACTTGGAAATACACTTAAGAAGGATGGGTAGAGAAGCACAAAGGATTGTTATAATCTGTCCTCCCTGTCCCATCACTCATAAAACAGCATAACAGGAGTACCAGTGTAAGTGTTGATGATAACAGCGCTGTCCTGATGACGGAGGGACACCGTGGCTCGTGTCTAACTGACATCAGTATTTCTGTTACATTGCACATTAAACCTATTAACAACCAAAAAGATAAAATCCGATTACAATAAGGATCTATACGTTGAGATATGCGTCTTCACACTCAACTAATTAGTTGGCACTGACTGTTTTCACTTTGCTCGGTGACATGTGGTATATAAATCATTACAATATGTTAAATGCAAATGGCTGGTAATAGGATAACCATCTGCTCACTGTTGGAAAGTTTGCAGAGGAATGTAGTAAGCTGTACTTCTAATAACGATGCTAAACTCACATCCCTGAAATACCAAATATCTAAAAACAGCTGCCTCCACTGATGCCAACATTACTAATACATCTCTTGCCCTTTTCATTTTCAGAAGTAAACTACATATTGTAAGAGGTAATTTTGTTCTTCAGCATGAACTTGACTTCAAGGCTAGTGCCTGTAACATTAATGTGAACCACCATATCTCGGAGGCTCATCTTTTTCTTAGATTGCGTTGAGTGCTTTTGAGCATCCAATAAATAATCAGGCTGCCCACTCTTCTCAGGACACCTCTTCTTCCACCAATATAATTAAACTTTCTTCCTCCCCTAACCCCTTCTGCCAGGCCCTTTTCCAGGGATGACATGATTTTGTACGTGATAGATTGTTGGCACATTGCTGTCTGCTAACGTATTACTCTAGAGACCATCAAAGAGTGCCTTCCATCTAATAATCTACCATGCCCTACGAGTGTTAAAGATCACCACTGCAAAGAGGGATCAATTATTTTACCACAGACATGTATTATCAGAGGCTGTCACAAACCTTCTTAATGAGCATTTCTGGATACCCAAGTGACAAAGTAATGCATCGGAAAATTAGTAGTGGGACAAGAGTGAAGGACTGCCTGCCAAAGTGGAGGCTGTGCCTTCAAGCTAGAGCAGCTCCTTCTCTCCTTACCCGCTCAGTCATCTGCTGGTCAGGGTCACTATCACAGTGCTTATGTGCTGGCTCCCCCATCAGTAATATATTGCATTATCGCCTATCAGAGAGATTAATATGTTCACATACTGAATTCCCAAGACATGGCTCTCAGCAGTAAAGAAGCCGAGGAATTAATTCAGCTCCCACTGACTGAATGGAAAAGAAGGTTGTGCTTTCATCGTAGTCAGATGCTAGTGCTGCCGTGGCTTTCTTAAGCCACTTTGGGAGGGAGGGGTTGCTGTTTGTTCGGGGGTTACGTCTGCCATGGAGGTGTCTGATTTAAGATTGTGCTGCTAGGGAAGCACCTGCAGGGGAAGAGGCTGCAGGAGAGCTCATTAGCCCGGCAGTTTCTCAGCCCCTGGATGAATTACACAAGAAGATGCTTGCTCTACAGGGTCTCAGAAACCTGCGGCTTATTGTAGGTATGCTGTCCTGCAAAGCTACCCAAGTTTAAAGAAATGTTAAAGGGAGACGTTTCTGTGCTAACACGTTTTCCTTTGTTGCCTCGCAGAAAAAAGGAGCTGTCTGAAGGCAGCACGAATTTGGTGACTCCATTTTGATTCACAATGAACACTTGCCTGTTTCAAAATGGGGTGTCTGCACTTTAAAGTTATCTAGAGCATTTATAGACAGAGCTGGTGGGATGAGTAGCACTTTATAATACCTCAAAGGCATGGTGCCAGCGCTGGGAATTTGATAAGCTGGGGTCCTCAATTGGATTCCAGCAATGGTCACAAGTTTTAGGAAGCTCTCATTTTAAATTGCAAGCAGGGGAAAAACAGGATTCTTTCTCTTTAATTGCATTAGTTTTATTGAACTGAAGCATTGCTTCAGTTCCCAGAATGCTTTATATATATTTTAATGCAAGTTACCAGAGACAGAACAGTAGCAGGACTGTTTATTGTTTCTGACTTTTATATTTGGTAAAACTGATGTTATTCATTTTCCCATTTAACTCTCTCGTGCATTAAGAATCTTTAATTTGGGGGATGGTGTTTATCAAAGTCATTATAAACATATTAATTTCGACTTCTTTGATTTGGTGATACTTCTATATCGTTTTTGTTCAGTCCTGTTCAGAACAGCCAGGCCAAGCCAGGCAAACATGAACTGGACTCCAGGAACCTTCTGGTAGCCCTGTGTGCGAGAGAGGGAACATTAAATTCACGCCATCGGTAGACGAGCCTTTAGGTTTTATTTGACGTATGCTGCTAGCATTCACTGTGACACAAATGTCCTGGCAATCGGATGCTTTCCATCTGTTGTTTTGGGGGAAGAGGGAGGGTCATTTGAGAGGTCTGAGGTTTTTTTAGCCTTGCATACCTTGGCAGCATTTCTATAGCCTCATCACATTTTAATTGGCTCTAGATCTTCTCATTATACTTATTGAACTGTGGGGCGATTCTCCCTTGCTTAGAGCTAGGGTTGTGGATTTTGCCACGTAAGCACAATCAGGAATTGACTTGAAAGAACATTTCAAAACGTTATCATCTCCCCCCATCAGAGCACAGCACAGCAGTTCCCCTGCCCTTCAGCACAGCAGGGGGAGAGGAGCGGGCAGGAACAAGGTGCAGAGAAGGCAGGTGGGACAGGGGACAGAGCTGCGATATGAGAAGGCATCTGTTTTGTCGGTGACCCACTTTGGGAAACCCTCCTTCCGCACCACACATAGCTCCAGCTGCTCATTTCTAACCGTTTTCACTTTTCTCTGTGGTGATCAGCACTCCTTCAGTGGTATCACATGGGAAATCGCTGCCCGTGTGGCTCAAAAGAGGCGTGGAAACCTTCATCAGGAGAAGTAAAAATGAGACGTGAGGAGCAGAGAAGGAAAGACAGGAACATCTCAATTTTCAGTGATAAATAAACCTTTTATTCTTTGTCAATGCAGAAAATTGCTTGTCATTTAACAGGCATCATTAAAGACACTGTGCTTATGGAACCATGCCTTCTTTCCTTTGAATGCTCCTAAAATAATTCTTCCAGCAGGACAGCAAAACAGCAAGGAGCCAGTTACATTTTTAATCACTCATGTCCCATAGGAATTGCAGCCTGCCAGCAAGGGCAGCTCTTTCCCCTTTGCAACACAGGAAAAGAATTGAAAGATGGGAAGCTGGGTTCCAGAATGGTTTGTTACAGCTATTAATGAGCTAAAGATCAAAAAATCTGAGCGTCATTAACTGCTAATGTTCTGCCACTGAAAATGTTTAACCCAATCCACAAGCTAGATGTGAAAAAGTGGATTTCATCCCCTTTTTCCATTTTTTTTCTTCAGAATCGTGAATGGGGACTAGAGAAACAGTTGAATGAAGAGAACAGAGAAGTATAACAACTTTATATTTCGCTTCCACTGTACATATCTCATAAGGAGTTTTAATACTGCAGAGTCCTTCCCCACCCAGACCAGATAGCAGTATTTTACCTTCCCATCAGTTAGCCACTGCAGAGGTAACCTTCAACGTGGTGATTCTTCCCTGGATTCGTCCTTTCATGTGAATGATGTGTACGAACATCACATCTCAGATTTGGTATCTTAAAATATACCTCTAGAATTTTTGTCTTTGTTTGTTTTTACAGATACAGAGTCACTATATTGAGAGATCAGATTTTGCAATTTCTCTTCATTTCAATGGCTACTTTTTGAGTATAGTGCAGGCTTTGGGTTTTGTGGTATATATGTTTGCTTGCCTGTTAATGCTTCATAAAATATACATGCATTAAATAGGAGAGATGCAGTAGAGTGATACCACCAGAATGACAAACGGTTGCAAGTCAATTCCAGAAGGATACGCTTTTAACACAGTTCATAGTCTCCTCACTGTGTGGTCATACGCAGGTTTTGACTAACAAATGCAGTTAATGTATAACTGACATTCAGCCTGCCTGTGAGTGGTGGAGAGGAGAGATTTATGCTCTGCTTCCTCCCCGGGAACAGCTTCTGCAATTTAACGCGGGCTGACTGTGCTGTAACAGAAGAGAAGCCTTTTTGAGAATCGTGCAGGTATTGCTGCAATACCAACGTAATTAATGGAACATAAAGCCCAGTCTCAATGCCCCATACCCAGGCGCTTCACCATAATTCATAACACACAACATGTGTACTTCTTTATATCCTCATACACTTAGCACATTAAAAAAAAAAAAAAAAAACAGCTGCTATAATTGCATTAGGCAAGCAGGACAGGTGTGAGGAGCAGGTGAGGCTTCATCCTAAGAAACTCAAAGGCAGCAGCCAAGAGCATTCGTCCAGCCTCGCATCCACACGAGCAGGTGCCAATAAAGCAGAGAGCGGGCGATGGCTGTTCTGACATGGGTTTTGCTGGGGTTCTCAATCTACAGTGCATTTAACTTGAGAGGAGCCTGTTACAAACTAAGACCATTTGAAAAAAAAATAATAATAATAGTTCTTAATCTTCAGGGGTAGGCTCAGCACCCAAAAACCCAGAGATTATCATGGAGGAGTAAAACTGAAACGAAACACAAGTGTTTTCCATAGAAGAAGAATGGAATTAAGATGTATTCTGAAAGACACAGTCAGCTTCTCTTACATGAAGTTTGGACAGATGCCAGAAGCTTGTTCCCTCTGTGATATGATTATATGGCCACTAAGTCATTTGGTTCAGCCAATTTGCTGTATATCATGATAAAACTGCATATAGCATAAAACCCACAAAGTTCTGCCCTTTCCCTCTCCTGAGGTTTTCTGCGCAACGTGAAAGCAGAGAATAGTTCTAACAAGACCTGGGTGTACTCCTGTGTAATCCTCCCCTCCTGGCTCGTGTAGGTCACTAGGCGGAGATGCTGAGCACATACAGGAATAGATGAGGAAAGACGAGGAGAAGTAATGGTGGTGACAGGAGGTCATGACTGCTGTGAGCACCATCCTAAATCCCAGTGGAACTGTCTCCTTCCTCCTCCTTTGCAGCTCTCAGTGTTTGGCAGCGAGAACACTAGCACTGGAATACATCAGACACAAACACCAACTCCTTCATCCCCAGGAGGATTGCTTATGAAAATATTTCCTAATAATGTGGCTATTATCCTTTTCTTTTTCTTTGTTTTTACTGGCATAATTCAGAAGCTTTCTGATAATTATGTCCGCGTTCATTAAGGATAAAGCTCTGCAATGCAAGAGTTGTTGTTAGGGCCTCACAATGCACCTTGCCTCTTCCCACTAGTCAGGTCTTCAGGGCAAATCCCTCTTCTGCTTTTCACTGGATGGCAGCTTTCTGCCAGTGTGCAAACAAAAAATGAACAGCGGTCTTCTTAACACTACGGTCTGAAGAAAGCCATAATGCCAGAAGCTATCATTCACTATTTGACCATGCCCCAACAGGATCCTCTCCTTAGTACATCTTTCTAGATCTACTCCTCACAATATACTGCTGCTTTACAAATGGGTGCAGGTAGGCATCCCGGTATTAACGACAATTATTTTTTTCTTCATATCTAGGTTCTTCCTCTGCTTACATCTACTAGTTCTCTGGTACCGTTCATTAGAGCTACGTGTTGTTTATTTTATTTTATTATGCGTATATGTATACACATACATTTTGCTTCCAGTTTAGCTCAAATATACTGTGAGAACAGAAACAGCCGATACATTTTCCACTGGAGTTTGAGGCTGAGGAAGCCTGCATAACATTTCAGGGAAAAGGATAAAAGTGCAATGGTTGATTCTTCAGTATAAATACACACTGATTGTTTTTTGTCAGCAGTATTTCAGCTTGCCCTATGACAAACTTACATTACTCATAACTTGCAATCTATTCCTTAACTTTTCAGTTGTAGTTGTTTCCTGGGGAGAGGGGGGAAGAGAGAGAATGTGCAGAATGTGAAGGGAAGTATTGATTTGAGATATTTAAAATGTAAATTAAGTTGTTTAGTTCTTCTACTATATCAAATATTGCAGTCATTGGATCAAATTCAAACTTCTCTGTCCAAAACGTGCTCCTGACCCCTCTGTTTTCAGTTCAGTTTTGCTCCAGCTTCTTTCTTAACATTCTTTGATTTACCCAAAATTTATTAAACAAACATGGATAATAAATATTTCAGCGCACTTGAAGGCCAAAAACAATCGCTGTTTTATTCAAATCTGAC
This sequence comes from Netta rufina, assembly GCF_964035555.1. Taxonomy (NCBI): domain Eukaryota; kingdom Metazoa; phylum Chordata; class Aves; order Anseriformes; family Anatidae; genus Netta; species Netta rufina. The sequence continues at coordinate 26,892,383 of NC_140131.1, read as the reverse complement.
ATTAGGTCACAGCCTTAAGTCCCTGCTTTGAAACTACAGGTCCTTTGTCACTTAAATTTCAGGAATAATATCAAAGCAGTATCATTAACCTCATTTCACACAGACCTGCACTGTCTCCTGTCCCATGGCACGTGAATCTGGGGCAAGGGCAAGTCCTAAACCCACGGGCAGAACTGTTCTGGCACTGGAGGAAAAGCGGTCAGCACTGGTGGTGGTACTGCAAGCAGCAGGTGTACATGTGTGCCCACGTGAGCCTCCTGCTCATTGCTCCAAGGCCAACGCCAGAAGCCAGGTCTCCTCTCCCATTCCCTACCTGAGGTCTGTGCGCTCCTTTCCAGCTGCATCTAATAAATGAACGGGACTGCCTAGCTCTGGCCACCCACCTGTGAGGAGACCAGGTTATCCATTAGGAGCTGTACCCACAGACCACCTCTTACACTACTACATTCACGTTTACCATTGGTAAAAAGCCATTAAATTTGACCCATGGTACCATCTATCTCAATCTTTCTAGTGCTAAAGAGCATTTGTAGTTTTCTCACTGACTTTAATAACACATAATAAAATGTTTGCAGAACCTAGACAATGTAAGGACTTCACCACAACACTAACTATTGTCTATAATTAAGTAGTAATCATAGGGTATTTTTGAAAAAGAAAACAAACTTTCAGCTATATAGAGTTTGCAACTGAAATACAGTAGGTGAAATAATTGTTTTCCAAAATCAAAAACAGAAGATGCAGTTAGAACTTTATTTCCTAAATAGTTTAAAATTAGTCCCATTAAATTAATTTGACTGCGCTCTATATTTATACCAACAGGGCTAGAGATAAGATGGCCCGGTAGCTCTTTTTCAGTAAGTTAGCCATGGCAGGCTGAGTTGCTTTTGGCATACTTCAAGCACTATGCACAGACACAAACCACTCACTTCTCATCTAGTTTTCTTCAGCAGCAGAAAGAACAGGTATTTGGAAGTAGAAATTATTCACAAGAGCAACTTCTGTCAGGGATGGCTAAAAGTATCTTCAGAATTCAACCCACATTAATAAATACTTTTGACTAATTTTATTTATTTTTTTTTTTTGAAACCTCAGAAAAGGCACAATTTTTCCTTTAGAAATGTTTTTGTTCAAAAAAATGTCAAAAATAATTTCTGAAAAGAGATTTTAAACCTGAAAATAAAACCACACATTTCATTTGACACAAGTGATTTTTTCCCCCCAGTTTTTTTTTCAGTTCAGCCAGTGAACTGAATAATCAATTATTCGCACAGCCCTACTGGCAAATAATTCTTATCACAATAATTCCAGAGGGAATTATACTGTGACAAGGAGCTTATATTGTATGGAATTTAAAAGTTTGAAAATGGAGGCTAGCATGATAAACAAGGAGAAATGTTCTGTTCAGTTTGGGCGCTTTTCTCTTTCAAATTGTGACCTCCAATCGCGATGAAACTAAGAAGAAGAGGAAAAAAAAAAAAAAAAAAAAGAGAGAGGGAGAAAAAAAATATCTCTCTATATTTTCAAGTAGATTTGGAGTGTCCATTTTGGAAACAGTAAGAAGCATCCACTTCCCATTTATTTTAAATGGGGCGCAAGTCCCAAGCATTTTGAAAGTCAACCCTAATGTAACTCAAGAAAACACCAGAACAAAACCACTTTTGAAATATTTAGTCAGGTTCATTTGCTCTGAACAGTTAGTTTTACAGCCTGCTGCTTTGATAGTTTATTCATGAATATCTCAGAACACACTCTACAGAGGAACATAGGTACTTCGAAAAAGAATAGGTGCTTTTGAAAAGAATGTAGGTGCCTTATAATTATCCCTAAAGTTAAAGTTCAGCAACGTGATTTTTCAAAAAGAGATCAATTAACCTGCCCATGTAGCAAGTTCTTTCTTCTCCTTACCCTTTATGAGAAGCATCAGACTGAGCTCCCGTCAGAACACAGCGGAGAACAATAGTTGGGATGCTGCAGCTCTTGCACGGAGCAACCTGCCAGGTACTTTTCTCCTTCTGGTAACGCACAGCAATGGCAGCACTGCAGAGGGAGAGATGCAATTTTAATCCTTAAATGCAACTAACACCTAGCAGTAACATCAATGACCAGAAGCGGAACAGCAAAACTCTGGGGCAGGGGGGCCAGCAGGGCAAATGTTACCTGTATAAGAAGGTGTGCTTCAGAGTGATTGCAGTGTTGTGTCTTGGCCAGTGGTTTCTGTACAGAGGAAGAGAAGGTGTAAGCCTAAAAAGAGGAATATGAAGCTACTTCTCAGATTCAAGTGTTAGTTTTAGGCTAATCTGTGTATGTACAATACAAAAATAGTTTATATATTTATCATTTTAAAATATCTACCAAGAGTGCAGGTCACCCAGTCGTATGCCAAAAGTGTCATGTCAGGACTCTGAGGAGTCTCAGAAGAGAACAAAATAAATTCCATTGCTGCTAAGCTCTCGGTTATCCTGGTGGCTTTCCCAAATGTCCTGTCAGTGCACAGACATCTCATAGTGACATTGAAATTAAAGTCTGCTTTTAGTGATATTTCTTTACCTTCCCCCACACACCTCCTATAAAAAGATAAAAGAAGGAAGTCTGATTTTGATGTACATTTCTTTTTAAAGCACTGGAGTTCTAGGCTTTTTAAGGACTTTTAAGTTATGCATGACTATATTTATTACCAGGACTTAATTGGAACGAGAACATGGCCTTTGCTCTTTACATGTGTTTTATTGCTAGTTTGTGCGCATTGTTGGTAAACACAGAGCAAACTTGGCCAGAATATTTAGGAAGAAGAAAAATAAGAAACAAGACTATATTGCTTTCCTTTTCTTTTTGGAGACAAGTCTGACTCCTTTCTGGCAGCTTTCAAAAAGAGATAAGTGGGGTCTCCTGATCGAGCTCTAAGCTTCACCGCAGTCCCCCAGCCCTCGCTCCAGCTCCACTTTCCTGTCCCAGCCAGGCAGACGCAGCTCGAGCACCGCTGTGAGCTCTCTGGGCAGGATTAGTCACCTCCAGCAAATGATGCGACTGTGCAGTTGCTTTTCGCTGAATTAGGACTCATTTTCTCCATATAAACACTGTTCTCTGTGTTGGTTTTGAAATGGAGGCAGAAGTCTCCTCAGGGTTTTGTTGCTTGAGTAAAATTCTCTCTCCTCCGCACATGAACGTGAAATAAGAGCTCCGAAGTGGAGCTGGTCGCAGCAGGTGCCTATCAGAGAAAGCCCAGGGGAGAACACCCCTCACAAAACCCTGGTACCGGGACCAGCAGGAAGGCCTTTCCTCTTGCTGACCATGGCGCAATGCAGACTGAGCTACTCCTTGCACCAGAGCTCTCCGAGGGGTCTCATTTTGCCAAGTGAAGCCCAGCATTCGATGGCACGAGTGCGTGGGGTGGGTTCGGCACCCTGCAGGCACCTCATATCCCTGCACGCAGGGCCCCTGCCCTAATTGCTGCTGGCCCTGCAGGGGGGCAGCCTGAGCCCCGCCAGCACTCGCTCCTGCAGGGGGCACCCAGCAAGGGACGGCAGTCCCCAGGGTCGCTGATTTAGGGGTTGTGTGGACGGCTCCTCCCTCAGGAGTACCTCGAGGCATGTTTTCTCTCCCTTGGAGGCAAGCCGTTCCAGCCCATGCACCGCCCTTCTATATATACCATTCCTGCGGCAGTAACTACCGGGGACGTATTCGAGCCTTTAAACGAGTTCACAGGAGGTCTCTTAAACAGAAATGCTTTAAAATCTTTTGAAAAGAGCAACAGATGCACTGCTTCACAGAACTGGTTTCCCTGGTGTGGAATTCTGCGCACACCACGGATATTTTTATGCTGCTTTTCTCTATTATAGTCCTCAAAAAGTTACAGCAATCAGTATGAAATTAACCTTGCTTGTTTCTCATGTAGCAGAAATGCTGCTTCCCGACAATGGGTCATGAAAATACTTTATTCCCTACTGTGACACAATAGGTGCTACACCATGAGTCTTTCCTTATGCTGAAGAAAGTAAAGGTATTTCTGCTTCTCAGACGTCTGTCCAACATAAATTGGTCACACAAATTTGTAACAGCTTGCTTTGCATAATTCTGCCTGTAAGAACAAAGGTTTTTTTTCCCCCCCACTGCAGAGTTAAGTAACATTTCTGAATGGTATCATAAGCACGTCTACTTGGACAGTAATTTAATGTCCACAATTTTAGACCTCCTACACAACAAATTGTTCCTTTTCAGTGGTGCGCTGGGAAAAAAAATCAGGGTACCAGCTGGCAGCTGATCCTGTGAAATCCTACTTCCAAATAAAGAGAGGAAGGTTGGTGTAATCACTAGCATCCTAGAGCAGCTTTCTTGGGATTGCTGCTGAGCAGATGTAAGACCAGTATTAATTAAATTAAAACAAACAAACAAACAAAAAAAAAAAAAGTGGTTTCTTAAGAAAGTTAAAAGTGGTGATACACATTAATGCAATGTCAGGAATTTCAAATGTAATGTTCAGATTTGTATCAGGATAAATGGGAAAAGAGGAGAAACAGTGACTCCTAAAGACTTCTGAACTTTCGCTTTTAAGTCTGTTAAGCTGTAAAACTTTGTAGTGTTACATTACTGAACCTTTCATCTGAGGTTTTTGTGTTGCATTCATAACAACTTGGCAGGTTCTGGAACAGACCTGCTATGGGTAACGTAACAACTGTTATGACATAGTGCTTGAATTCTGCCTGGAATAGGTGGGATGTGTTCCACTTATTATAGAGATTAAAAGAGAAGCTGTGTTTAGAATATCTATTCGTCTGTATTGACTTGCAGATAATGACTTTCTGCCCAGTGGATGGATGGCAAACTAAGGCTGGCTAAGCACAGTGTTGGACAGCAGGGGGGGGGAAAAAAAGGCAAATCTCATTCAGCACAGTCCTGAACATTTTTGCATGATCAGACAGACAATGACAAGGTGCTGCCAAGCAGATTACATTATTCCAGCTGGGGAAGACAGAGCTGCCTTCTTGTCCCAGTAGCACTTTTCCACTAACACGGTTCATTAACGCTTACTTAACAGTACTGAGGAAAGTTACTTTACATTAACAGTTACTGAGGAAAGTTTCAGCTGTTGTCTTTTCTCTCCCCTAGTTGTTCTTGATATTTAGAACAAACCAATTAAAACCCTTGTGAGACATCGTGACAACTCCGAGCATCTAGGCTGTGTAGTACCTCTGCAACAGATGTGCTTCCCCCGCTCCCGTCCCATCCTATCAGCGCAGGCAAGAGAGAGATCGCTGTGTGAAGTACAGGAACTTTGTAGATGAGACCAAAGAGATTCCACTGAGAAAGAAGGAAAATTTCTAGAGAGAGAAAGAGAGGAACTAATTGTAACACTGATTACAACTGAAAACAACAGTTTACATCCGCTGTTTTTTCTCCCTTCTTCAGCAGTAGTCTGGGAACCTACCAAAACAATCACTAGCATTAAATGTTTACTTGGCAGCACTGCATGAAACTGTCATTATTCATCTTCATCTTCGTGAGAGATTTTGCTTCCTCTCCAGGAGAGGCATGGCTGCAATGCACCCCAGTTTTGGCATCCTCCAAGCAGGTAATAAAAACTTCCCCTTTCTGAGGCTAAAGGTTAGAGCACAACAGATGCATGGAAAAAGTGTAAAATACCAGCACCCTACCTTCTCCTCAGCTGCGTCCTTACAAGCACGTCACACCTGGGCTTCCTATCTTCCATTCACCCCCAGTTTCCATCCCGTGCTCTCAGATCTGCCATTCAAAATAAAAAGATTATCTGCCATTATTTTGTACTCAACTCTAAAAATACAGCCACTGAGCCTAGAATAATATGAATGAAAGCTGGAAACAATTTAGAGCACATTTCAGACAGTGTGAACTAACATAATTTCATTGATTCTAGTGCAGCCAGATGGATTTACATCAGCTACGAATGTGTTCACGGGTGAAATTATTTGTGGAACATGCTGCTGGCAAACTCGTGCAGATTTTATAGCCACTCTCTTTATTGACACATTTGCATGAAAACTAATATCTCCAAAGAAAAAGAAAAAAATGAATATTTGGGAAGGGGATGGAAGTTAGGTCTCTGTAACAGCTAACAACAGCTACATTTGCAGGCAGATGTATTCCAGCTTTAGCACTTAGAGACTATAATGAGTGTTTTCATACAGACTCACAAAGAGACATAGGAATAGCATTGCTGTTGTTCTACTGCTGGAAAAATTTCTTACAGATTAAGATCAACAAGGTCCTCAAGCACATTTGTGGGTTCCCAGCCTTACTAAGGTGTTTGGGTAGGGCTAAATTAAATAGTATCTAACTCCCTTTCCTAAATTGCATTGCTTTATGAAACAACAGATGCCTTAAAATCTTTTTTTTTTTTTTTTTTTTTGCAACTGTTTACAAGAGAATTTTAAATGAAAATTAGAAAAATCATTTGGCCATTCCACTAGGCTAGGTGTATCTATGTATCTAATGTTAAATATAGGTATTTTTAATGCAGTAAACTGAAATAATTTAAATTAATTGGTCTGTTCTGTTGGGTAGAAGCATCATTGAATTATTTTTACACTGTGGACCTACGAAACTGAAGGAACTGAGCATTTCCACATCTGTTGGTCTTTAAGTTTTTGCGTTTGTTTTTTAATCTAGAATCAGAAGTTTGAAATGCTTAAGTTCTTAGTTGTTTTTAAGCCATTTAATAGATTACTATTACTGCCTCCACCCTTCTGTATTTGCATTCTGAGTGTAGTTAATCTAGCTTGTAAACATTTTCAGTTGCTGCTTTCTGTTTTGAAGGACATCATCTAGTAAACTAACTCATTTCAGGAACACTTAGTTTATTTTGTGGCACAAGACTAAATATCACAAGAACAACTTCTCTGTTCTACAGCAGATACAGAGGAGAACATAACGATGAACAGGAGGGAGACCATTTTTGAGTGTTTGGACCACTTTTTTAATTTCTGTAAAAGTGTTTTCTGAGGATGACACTGAAATATTCCCCCCCAAAAAAAATTAACTTTTAAATAAATGTTTTACCTTCATAGAAACTAAATGTTCCAGCCTCTGATCTTTCTAAATTGCTTCTTATTTTTTATTTTAGCTTAATAATTGAATTGATCAGCTGCCGAAGCTGCAGATTTAATTCTGTTATCACATGATAACATTACATAAAGCAAAATCTACTGGATTGTGGTTTGATGAAAGAGGCAAAATTGTCTCTCAGGCCAACACTTTGTATGCTGAACGTAATGCCAGATATAAACTTCTGAAAGCAGAGAAATAAAAGAAAATGACAGCATATTGCCAAATAACTACTTTATTTATATAGTAAAAATACTCTGGGGGAAAAGGCAAATGACAAAGGCAAGCATTTCATTGCAATCCTTACTGCTATATAAAATCTGTTCAACATACAAGTGTATTAAAACATAACACGAACTCTTTAATGCATTAGGAAACGACTTTTTTTATACCTAAAAGACATTATTTAGCATGATGTCCAGGGGCTTTTACTGTATGCACTTGAGTTCTGTGAATGAGATACATCTTTTCAAACCCATGAGTTAAAAAATGCATTTGGTGATCTATCTGCTGTTCATAGTTCTTTAGAAATACCAATTCTGATTTTGTTTTACTGCAATCTTGTTTTTTTTTTCTGCAAGATAACTTTGATTTACAGTAACAGTAAACTCCAAAAAATGATAGCACCAAAGAATGCTCTGTGTAAAGCTATATGACTCTGTCAGCCATAAATCTTAAACATTTTCTAAAAGCCAGTGTATTTCCTTAACCATACTTACCAGACCGCTTAGATGGTCTATGAGAGAAATGAAATGATTTTTTTCAGTAAGTGCTTGGCAAAAGTACGCCTAACGCTTCCGTAGGTTCAATCCTGTGCCCTCACTGTTGCCCTAAATAAAGTCTCTGTATTGTACGTTATCTGAGGTAGGAGGAAGATTGTGCCAAAGCCAGGCATTTGACTCAAGTTTTGGCAGCAGGCTTTGTATTTCTAGCAGTGAAAATTCTGGGATTCTGAGGTTAGGGGATTAGTTCCTCAGCTACTATAGTTAATGAAGTTATACGTTGCAATAATAGCAGAAAATGTGCTATCTTTGATTTTAAGATTATCGTAAGCACCTGGAGAATAAATGTACAGCAGGAGAACCCTCAGCTGACATTAGAGCCGGACGCAGCCTCTGCCTCTTCAGAAGAGCAGGGCTCCAGTGCTTGGGGCCATCTGTCCACGAGGGGCTGGGAGAAGGAGCAGCGAGGGCAGAAGCAGTGGCCCCACTAGTGCTGGCCTTCAAAAGGAAGGCAGCGAGCATCCACCAGGCGTGAACTCATCAGTTACAGGCTGAGACGTGGATCGATCAGAAGTGATCATGCAGTTCGTGTTCGTATTGACCAGCATTTAACTTGACAGTAGCTCCTATTTAAATAATCAGAACTTACCAAAATGTCACTAGCGTGCGAACACAATAAATCATATAAAGGCGTAAATATTTAAATTCAGCCCTTGCGTGCTCTTATTGTTGGGCTGGCTCAGCGCAAACAGTGGGCAATTCCATGCCCTGCACGTTATATTTTCTGTATGTGTCTTAGGAAGTTCTCACTCCTATGGGAAAGGGAATTATGCTGCTCTTTTGGACTTTGGTTTCTTTTTTAATTTCAGGCTCTCTAAACTGCTTGCAAGTAGGCCACTGAGAAAGCAAAGCAAAGCAAACATGCTCTCTGAGTCTGGGTTTTGCTGCTCCCCACTAGATACATTAAACTCATCTGAGGGAGAATAAGAAGCTATTTTCCCCAATTTTCCATACTGCCTGTGGGAATCTAATTCAATTTCCTCCCAAATTTAGCAAAGAAAACAGTAAAGAACAAAGTTGAAGAGGCTTCTGTAAATCTCTGGATTCTAGGTACCGAGGTGCTGTAGGATTACTGAGCACAGGTTAAACTTCTTTTCCAGCCACAAAGCTACTTACAGATTTAAGAAGCTTAAAAACCTGATCCAACATTAGTCCTTGATTTGCAAATGAAAAAGTAGTATATCTACCTATACAAAGTTATATTTGTTATTATTGAATTTTTTTATCCCTTATTATTGATGTAGCCCCATTCCACAAAGGAATCTTACTTTCAGTGGGAGATTATGACGTAGTAGATAAATTCATGGAAAAAGACTGGCAACCAAATGCCTTTCCAAAAATAAACAAGTGAAACAAAGGACACACATTTCATTACTCTCATTAAGCATCTACAGTATAACAGCAGACTACAGAGGCCTTATCCATAACTTCCAGAAAAAAAGATGTAGTTCTTTTTTTGGTCTTTTTTTCTGCAGAGCATCATGGACCTGACATATTCATATGGCTCAAAAACACTGAATAAAAACCAGAATTGACTTTTCTGCTTCACACGAGTCGGAACATTTGTTCAGCAGACCTACTTAAAGCCGGCAACCCAGGCCATTTTCTGATTGCCACCTGGCCTTACTTGTTTTGACCCTTTTAGCTCAGAACTCCCTCAGATGGCTAGTCCCCGCAGAGAGCACTGGTAGCCTAGATTGCAGTAATTATCTGTTACCTCTTTTATGTGTGTGTTCTCACTGTCTATTCCTCCATCCTCGCAGAAATAAATTGGCCAGCAATCATTGTATTTCTTCACAATAGCACCCTTTATACCTGTTTTCATCCCCACAAAATCTGCTTCAATAGTAAAGCCGTGTAGACTTTTATTAAGCTTTGGAAATCAGGATAAGGACTTGTATGCTTTGGGTTGTGTGTTTTTTTTTGATATGACATGGAAAAATCCTATGATGTAATGGGTGATAATGAGTAACAGTATTCAATAGATGTGAGGTGTCGAGACTAAATAAGCCCTCTATAAAAAGATGTTCCACTTGTTATGAGAGATTTAAAGGGAAAACAGTTTTATGTATGTATTTTCATGTTGTTTTCCTTCTACATTCAGCAGTACAAGAATTTTGGCACTTACCTGTACAGACAGTTTCTCAAGTTATGACAAGTTTGTCTCATAAAGTGACAAAGAAAATATTTAAATAAAAAACACCCTAGATGTAAATCTCAGAAGAAAAATAATTCAGATACAAAGCTGTCTTTATCCCAACTATTTCATGATGTTTTAAAGGTGCATATATTTTAACTTCTGCTTTCTTAACCTATCAAGAGGACAATATCTCTTCCTCTTTCATTGCTGAGGCATCACTTAAAATGTATTTACAACATAGAATTTCTGTCTTTGGCTAAATCATATTAGAAAGCTGGATCCCACTGGTGAAGCTGCTTCAAGGTCATTAGTAACCTTGAGAGGGATAATGTAGGTGACAGCATTAACACCTTCGATGTCATGCTCAAAACAGCCGGGTCCTTTAGGACAATCAACGAGGTGCTGGAAGTAGCTGCTAGCACTGAGGAGCTCACTAAGGTGACTTTATTGCTAAGTCTGTTTTCAAATGCCTCTTGTAGGCAGTGCTTCCCAGCATTAAACCTGTGGGGATGGTATTTTATGTCATGTGCATACCACCCTGTGTGGGCAGTCAAGAACAAACACGCCAAACCTTGTGCAAGTTCTTAAATTGGTGCAGAGAGCTGACCCATGGCATGTAACAATTAAGAATCCATACAGAGGGCTTGCAAGTGTGTTTTAAGACTATTTTTTAAACTTTAGCTATGACCTAGAATGATCCAAAAATGTATCTAAGTGAGGAACATATGGCTAGCTGTAAAAAAAAAATAAAAATGTATCAGAGCTTCTCTTGTCTTTCTTTCTCATGAATGATCCCTTCAACATAAACGATCCCCTCATGTGCCCCCCAGTCTGTTGGTTGGCACTCACATGCAAGTGAATCAGCACGCTATTAGCAATTACCTTGGCGATATTTACAGCATTTTAATGTCAGTTGTCTATATGTAAATAGAATCTGTGAGGAACGCAGCGCGCCCAGGGCTTCTGCTCCCACTAAAACAGAGCTGTTCCTTGAACACGCCAGAATGCTTCCTACACCTTATATAACTGCCAAAAATATCATTTAAATTGCTTTATGACAAAATAATGAGTCTGTCAAAGATGAGTGGTCAGAAAAACAAATTTGTTCTCCTACACAATTAGAGTTTATAGTGTTGGACAGCAATATCAATCTCCAGTGAATCAAAATTGGATTTGCACGTTGGAGGGAAATGTGTTCTCGTGTGTGCTGTAACCAGGCTGCCTAGGCAGGAAACATTCTCACAGGTTGAACTGGAAAGATGGAAATCAGATGAGCTGTAGAAACATCAGGATGAAAGTTTCCAAACAGAGAACTGTTGTGGGGACTTGGTGTTGACTTTCACAAGCTCAGCACAAAGCAGCTCCCACAAATAATAAAAAAATAATAATAAATAAATAAAAAAAAAAGAAGTCTAGAAAAAACTCACCAGCCTTAACAAGCAGCCACTATTCCCTTCAGGCAGACACCTGTCTCAAGGCCTGTATCCCCCCGTAGGTAACCTAGCTGTTCAAGGGTAGTAGGGTCAGCTGCTCAGGAACAAAGTAGAAGCAGAACAAGCAGACTCTGTACAGGATTTTCTGATACAACCAATTTACTTTCACATGCTTGTTAAAAGAGCCATGTACATTGACACCAATTAGCAGATGTACCTACACTTATTTCCTCCACCTGTTTCCTTACCAGTATGCAGCAGTCTTCCAGAGCCCTAGCAACTTCAGCTTTCCTTCAGCTTTCCTCAGCATTTCTTTCTGCCTAGATCAGTTTGCTTTCTCAGAGCGATGTCCCTCCAACAAACCAGAAATCTTCCCCTGCAAGAAAGCAAATTGGTTCCCGTCTCTCACTTATTTCAGTGGTTACACACTCACTGCTTCCTTCTCCTCTGAGCCCTTAGGTTATTTTGTGTTATCATGATTGTGTGTATCTTCGGTTCAGGAGTCTTCTATTTTCATCTTCCTATGCACAGAAAAACAACCCATCACTTTTCTTAATAGCAGTGCCATTTAACAAAAACTTAGATCTCTGTATAGCAGGGCATATCTCATACACTGATTTCCAGACAGGTATCTTTCATTCTCCAGTGGTTAATCATGGAAAATTTACTTCACAATTGATGCAAGTCTTTAAACAACAGCATTTTGGAAACAATATAAAAATGAAGCACATTTTCTTATGTCTGGCATGTCTAATATGTTTTGGTAATTTCCATTTGAACAGTGCCAATCCTGTTTTTCTTTAGAATGAGTGTTGCTCAAATAGGAGCAGTTTCATGTGCCTCATTCCTAGCACCGAAGAGAATATTACACCATCTACTGTATTACAGATTCTTGTAGATTTTCTTCAGCAGCCACTTATGACAACTGCAAGTTTGTTTTACCCTGGGGATATATATGTATGTGACCAGTTGCTTCAGGTCATATTCCTTGCAAATGAAAGTCAGCTTGACAGCTGTTAATTTGCACTTGGCCATTCCGTGTGTTGTTTTGCTCTAATTATTGGTCAGTGTATGGAACAGGTGACAAATGCCCACACGAGAACCCTTTAAATCACTACATGTACAGTCATTAGGAAAACAAACAGCCGGAGTCATTAAATACCAGTTTTCTCTCCAGCCCCAAACAGAAACAGATTTTAGCCATAGCTGACACTTATTGGAAAGGTATGGGGGAAAAAAAAAAAGTAACAAAATGCTGTTTATGAAGCTAGTTTTCCCATTCTGTACATGTCCTAGTTTCAGGCAAAGAGAGGAGTGTAAGGAAATACAATTGTTCAAGGAACAGATGCAGAATCTCATTTATCTAATGATTTTGCACAAGGTTTGATTAGCTGTTATTTCCTGAGTTAAACTAAAACAATACACCTACTAAAATATTTCCTCCGACCTTCAGATACTACAATTATATCAAATTAGAACAGGGAAAAAAATTGCTTTCTGAGCAAGACATTCTTGTCCAGCAAGTGCTGGCAAAACACCATTACACTGAGCTTAGATTTCTCAAGGTTCCCTTCTACTGAAGTGTGCCATTGTAGAGGATATTTAATTCAAGCCTGTTTTCTCAGACTCCCAGGGCCTAATTCAGATCTTAATTTGGGCCAGAGTCTCTAAGGACACAAACAGAGAACTTGTTTTTATCCATGAGTAGCAAGTAACGCCTGAATTTTTGCAAGATTGTAGACCTGTCTGTAGTGAAAATTATGAATAATTTAGTTGATCTCAGTGGAGCTGCGTTAGTGAAAACAAGAAAAGATTCAGCATCTTGGAGTCTTGGTGAAATTAGTGCTGTTAGACCTGTGTGAGTTGAAGATAATATAACATGCTGTTTGAGCAATGTCTTGTGAAACAAGTTAAAACAATCACAAGTCCCTATGCCGAGAAGCAGAGTGGTTGCCATAGAATGTGCTTTAGTAAAAATTAATCTCAATTTAAACACAGCTCTAAATAATATCCTACTTCTTTTATTTTTGCCTTTTAAAAATAGGTGTAAGTGCAACCTTCACGCTACTGGCTGTAAAGAAGAAAACAAAAGACTACTTTGTGAATGTGAGCATAACACAACTGGCCCAGACTGTGGAAAATGCAAGAAGAATTACCAGGGCCGTCCGTGGAGCCCTGGCTCTTATCTGCCTATACCTAAGGGCACTGCTAATATCTGTAAGTAGCTCTGTATAATAAGAATATTTCATTATTAAAGTTCTGCCCGTATCATGACTCTGAAGGAAGATTAATTTTAGGAAAAGTTTTTCCTTCTTTTATGACACAATATGTATAATTTGACAAGGTTAAGAGCACATTAATTGTAAGCACGCATACCTGTGCTATTACCTGCTTGTAAATATTTTGCATGAGAACTGCTTGCTTGCATCCATGGACAAATCCCTGGGCACTGCATAGAAAGGGCTAAGGAATGAAAAAGGGTACCTTTCACATAAAGAGCACACACGGGAGGGAAAACAGTGGGAATATCTGCCGTACTGCTCCAGCTGAGAGCTCACTCAGCTCTCCACCCATACATCCTTATTGCTTCTGGATTCGAAACAACCTCAGCATCAGATGAGGTCATTACTGAAATTTTGTCCATTGAAGAAAATTAAAAAAAAAAAAAAAAAAAAAAAAAAAGACTAAATCCTTGCTATTAATAACTAGATCTAAAGGTTGATAAGGAAGTTTGTCCCTGATGTTGACCTGCAGTCCAGATTCACATGCAATCTTATTAATCTCTGTGTTTAAGGGGGAAAGCGAGGACAAAAACTGGATTTTTATATCTGCCTGTTTCCAACTAATACCCATTAAACAATGTCCATACTCACCATTCCACACATACTATTCCAGAACTCTTTTATATCATCCAAAGGAAGTTATTGGCAGCTGCATTTCCTCATCTTGGACAAGATTAAGTCAAACAGAACACCATGCTGAAAGAGAGGTTGTGAAGACAAATATCAGCATCAGTTCTTCCCTTCATGCATGTATGATATACACAGTGATTCAGATCCTCCTAGCCTGAGTAAGATTTCTTCAAATTCCTTTGAAGAAAGCATTGAAGAAGATAACAGTTCTTTTGACAGAACTTACTAGCTTCTTTTAAGAAAAAAGTCCAGATTTTTGCTCTGATTAAAAGCAAAACATTCATTTCTAGAATATTAGAATATAAAAATTTACAGAAAAGTTATGTGGGAGAAAGAGATATGTACTGCCCTGAATGAAAACTTTAAAACCAGGAGCAATGGGCAGTGCTCAGAATGTTATCTAAGACTTCAAAGCAGCAGCTGTGAGGAATCAAGACTCAAAAATGAGTATCACAGGAAGCAGGACCTTATCAAGTTAAATGTGAGAGTAATAAACCAAGTAACAAACCATGAAGTGTGGGGGTATGAAATTACGATAAAATTCCTACTGAGTAGAAAAAAATGAAATTTCAAAAGCAGAGGAAAAACATTTTGTAAGAGAATTTACTTTTCCCCGTGTTATAAAAAGTGAACATTTCCCACAGAATTAATCCTTTAAAGTTATGTTTGGAAAAAATGGGGAGATCTACTAGCTTGAATTTATTTTTATATGTATTTCTATACATACACATGTTTATGTACATATACATACCATATATAAACATACATGTACATACATGTATATATCATGCAGTTGCTACCCAGAAATCATCCAAACGTGGCACAAAATACATCTGAACATGAAAATGACAATTTTTCTAAATGCAGCTTGTTATGTCAGTTACATCATTTTAAATCGGCTGAGATTATACCAAAAGAAAGAGTAGGATTAGAGCACGTTGAAAGGCTGCCTGGCGCTTTTTTAAAAAAAACTTTCAAGTCTATTGAGTTCCATCAAAATCCAAACCTGTTGCAAATAAAAAGAAGTTTTTTTCCTGTTGAATGTTATTGTTACTATAGCATCATGAACGTGTAACCTTATTTGGGCTGACCAAAGTGCTCCTCATGCCTCAAATACTGACTTCAGCAGTGCTCACAAGTAGCAATTTATGGAAAACGGGAAGAAGCAGGTGAAGATAGAAGGATTTCCTGTTTGCCATCCCAGTTCCGAGCTGTAACATGGCTTTCTGAGCTGGAGCCTCCTGTGGTGCTGAAGAGAGACACAGCCGTCATAAGTTTGATCTCAGTGACATCTTATGGCAACACACTTCACTTTTTAAAGACACGAGTGAGGTGCATTTCCTTTTGTTTGCTTTCATTGTTTTTATTTGGTTAAACGTGTACCTCCCTAGGAAGAAACAGGGAATCATACAACCATTTTTACATCCATTATACCATTTACAGCTATATAGACTTGGCAAAGTCTGATCTTGTCAAATATAAAAGCCACACCACATCCCTGGTTACCTGTGCTGTTCCTGCTCTCTTCTGATTCTACGAGGTCATTTTTGGAATTGGCGGGGCTAAAACTGCACAGCATGTTCTAGACACGAGCACAACATGGATCTTTTACAGTGGCATAAAAATGCGTGTGCTTTGTATTTTGTTATGACACGGCTCAGCCCTTGAGTCCTTTTTAAGAACTGGTGTCATGGCGACAACATTTCTTCTGGCATCAAGGCTGACATAAGTGACAGGTTGTGTTACAGTTGTTCATTCAGAAATGTCATATTTGAGTTCCTTCAAAACACTGTTTGGGTGAACACTACCACCTACCAATTCCTATTGTTCAATATTACTTTTGTCTTCTAAAACACCTTCAGGTGATGGGAGACATTTGGAATCTTCCTCAGTTTGTGAGGATCTCTCTAACCTCCTTTGTTGCAAACATCAGTGCACACAATTAATTTTGCATTCAGGATTTTTATACCTTGATTGCCTATCTACCCAATCATCTCTTTGTGAAGCCTTCTGCTTCTGGTGTGTTTATTTTAACACACAAAAAAAAAAATAATAACTTTTATGTCTGCAGCAAGTTTATTCTTAAAACACTGTGGTTTATATTTAACTTGATATAAGTTTATGCATTTTTCCCTATCTTTCTCAATTGACCTAACTTACACTTTTGAGGTGTGTCTTTCTGAAGTCTTCTTTATTCTGCCTGTTAGGTTGGGTTTGTTTTGATTTTAGCATAGTTCATTTTTATAAATTCTTTTTTTTTAATTGCTTATACATAATTATTCTGAGTCTTTCATACATTTTTACTTGTATCTATGCTATCTGCATTACATTTTTTAATCTGTTCATTTCAATTTCATTTTACCTCACTTCCTCATTTTTATCTGCTCTCTCTCTGAAAGTGAAATATTACTGCAGTGGATTTATTTATTTATTTATTGTTCTTCTTCCTTCTCAACAACTGTGTTGGCTCACTCCAGAAGTGGTTCTCTGATAACTGCTCCTTGAATCAGGTCCCATGCACTACTAAGATCTAAATAAGCTTCTCTCGTGGGTTTTCTGATTACTCGCTGCAAGCAGCAATCATTCCTGATATGCAAAAGCTGCATTTCTTTTGTCACTTTCTGACTTAATCCAGCATGAGTTGCAGTACATGAATGTTTGCATTATTCTGTAATCTCTCTGCATAGGCAATGTAATTTCATTTATGCTGCTGGGTTTATGTCACCACCCCCATCATGTAATCAGTGATGTAGCCCTAGCACTACACTCTCCCTAGTTAGCCACAACCTCTGGAAACATTTTTGGAAACATATCGGTAGAATTAACTGCCTTATCTGTCTTGACTCTAAAGTTCCCTTGATGTTGTACTTCAATTCCCTGGGGATACTCCGTATAATTGGTGCTCCAGTGCTACAGTGTCCCTTTGATTCTTTTCCTTCCTGCAAATTTCAGAGTCACCCTTCTTCTTCTAAGACCAAAATATTTTAATTTTGAATGGATTTAAAGGTGGGTTGTTGTTTCTGTTTGTTTTGGTTTGTTTTCTGTATGAGCAATTAAATAAGATATAGTTAAAATGTAGGTATATAAATGAAACAGTCAGAAAACTCTGTTTTCACAAGATAAAAAGATCATTTCTCTGGAGGTTTGCTGATTTGGAGGAATTTGCTCACATTCAACAGGGAGCCTAATGACAGTTGCAAAATCTTTCCAAATTGGATCTTTTTTCCACTGTTCTGCTTCTGCCAATAAGAGTTCATCATACCTCTTCAAGCTACAGCTCATGAAATATAAGATCATTCTAGATTATATTCTAGTCATAGTCTAAACCTTGATATAAAGCTGTTATCTATATCCTTCTCATTTTCAGTCAACACAAGTTATACAGAAGAATGCAAAACACTCTTTCTCTGCTTTGCTTGTGGAAGACATCAAATACTTTGTTGTTTACTGGTACTAACAATATTTCCACATTTGTCTACTGCATAGCATTTATTTTATATTTTTCACTCTATCTTATTGACTATTTTGTGATTACATTTATTCCCTTGTGCTGCCACATTCTACGGATAGTTTGTTCGGCAATATGTTTTGACACTCAAAGTGAACTTATTGAATTTCTCTGTGCTTGGTATTACAGGATAGCTTTTCTCCTCAGCAGTCATATGTGTCTGACAGCACTAGCCCTTTTCTTCCTCCTGTTGTTTAGATCATCTCTGGCACTTATGTTCTTTGCTCCATCAGACAGAGCTGTCCAAGACCGTGCTGGGCTCCCATCCATCAATGCCTGCTCGCTTTTTGTCAGTCCCTCCACAACCAATAACCTGTACCAGAAGTGCCTGACACGGAGCTAAAAAATGCCTCCCAGCTGCTACATGACTTTCCTAACACGTAGTTCAACACGAAACAAAGGATTGACCAGGACATAAGGAACATTGGTGTGGTTTTTTTTCAGTCAACAGTTAGGCAGATAGTCTCAATCAGATAACTGAATTTCTCCTGCAGCAGGTCCCCCCCTCTGATAGCACAGCCGCTGTCTCAGCAGCATGGCCTTAATCCTCCCTGAATGGAAAAAGACTTACGAGGCACCACTGCAGCACAGCTGCCACAGAAACAGTTTCTGGCCAAAAAAAAAGCCACTTGAATTATTGCACTGATTACCCTCATCTGTGTTTGTAGTTTTCTCCATGAATATTCGATGACACAAAGCCATCTTGAAGGACGAGCGTAAATGAAGTTGGCGAGGAGATTGCGTGATGGCAGGCTTGCTAATCAGAAGTCTCCACAACATGTATCCCTATAACTGAAAGGTTCATGCATCCAGCTGTCTTTTGAAAGCAGACTCACAATGTAGTTCAGTCCCATTTTCTAAGCATCCCATTCTCTCAAGCAATTGGCAGCACCTTTTCAGTGCCCACTTTCATGAAAGAGGGAGAGGAGGTGGTCCCACGAGATCCCAATTTAGAGGAATGGGACATACTTAAGAGGTAAAATGTTGCTCCTTGACAATTTTGAAAGCATCTTTCAGACAGAAGATGGAAGTCAGGAATGTAATAAGTTTCAAAACCGCAAAGCCTCTTGCTATTCTCATATTGCTTATTAATTTTGGCTCATGAAGCTTATAGAAGGTGTACAGCCACAGGAAGATGTCACACACAAGCTGCATGAGGCTGGGAAATTTGCCAGTGGGGGCAAAACTGTAGTATGTTTGGGTAGAAAAACTGAGGAAGACAGAAGTGTCAAGAAAACCTGCAACTGATAAAATGACTTGCCTCCTGCTATGCATCCACTGCAACAGTCAGCAGAACATTGCAGGTATATACCTAAAACACAATGCACAACAAAATTCATGCAAAATTTCGTAAGAATTGTGTCTATAGCTGCATACGGCCCTTTGCCTGAAGACAAGTTTGACTGCACACAAGAAGTTGATCATAATCACTCCCTTTGAGGGATTACAAGATGCTAGGTTCCTCCAGCTGCTCAGGGCTTTAAATTGCTACAGAATTCAGAACTTCTAAAATTGATGCTGACGATCTAATATTGCAATCATGCCTCAGCGGAAGATTTGCAAAGGGAAGGAAGACTCACTGCAGGGAGTGCTGTCATGCTGCAGCACAGACAGATACTCCAGCAAAAAGAATCAGAGATGGCATTAACAGCCCTGCTCTATTTCCTATGGATTCCAACTCTGGATTTTGCTCCTGTTTAAGAGTCAAAATGTGTGATTGCAGAATGCATTTACAAGAACATCTCTTTTGTCAGAAAAGCTCTTACACAGCTTTGATCAGCTGTGAGTCCAGTTAATGAGTCTAAGCTTGCACTGCATTACCTACCATTGTATCCTGCCATGCCTCCATAACAGGCAGCCTTAATTCTCAGTCTCCAGGCTGCGTTCACCTCGCCTGGGTAATTCACTGAGCTCTTGGTGACACTCATTCCCTGCAAACATGAGCTGCAAGCCAGGTGTAGTGCTTTGATAGCAGCAAGAGCCTGTCCCTGGCTCCCTGTCGTATGGCAGGTGCACATACAGCTTGTGATGGAGAAGAGGCAGAGGAGCCCATGGGAAAGACAGTAGCCAAGATCAAGTTACCAGAATAATTCCATCCCAAACACTCTCTGTGCCCAGGAAGGCATGCAGCCTGGCTGCATTAACTGCTCCACTGGCAGGAAGCAT
The DNA here is from genome assembly GCF_964035555.1 of Netta rufina. Taxonomy (NCBI): domain Eukaryota; kingdom Metazoa; phylum Chordata; class Aves; order Anseriformes; family Anatidae; genus Netta; species Netta rufina. The sequence continues at coordinate 26,872,365 of NC_140131.1, read as the reverse complement.
GCACACACGTTGAAGACCGAGGCAGTAAGAGGAGCTGCAGCACATGACATGCCATCAGACAGAAAGCAGTGTGGCCCTTCTCACTGACACCACTCCTTTGTGTTATGCATTTCATACTGATGTGATCTGCACAAGAAATCAAAAACCTGCTTTCTTTGCAAGCATCCAATTTGTGGTGGGGGTTTTTTCCTCCTTTCTCAATAGAGTCATCTACAGGATGACTAATAGCTAAAACAACCCCTCTCTTGAAAAAGGGGAAACAAGAAAATTACAAGGCAGATGCAGAAGACCATATGCAAGGAAAACACCATTTTTTTTCTCTCAAGTAAAGCGTACATATTTAGATGCACTTACAGTGAACATGTAATATACCGAACTACCACCCCCAAGTCAAGTTAAAAATAATAAATAGTACTGAAGACATGTTCACCCTGAAATGTTTGCCATTTCAGGGGCAGGAGCTACCCTTGAACTTAGCGTGCTTTACTCACTCTTTCCGCAGTATAGGACTCCATTACAATTAATAACCATCCTGGTGATTCCACGTGGAAGAAAATTTAGATTGAACGTTGCTTTGGTTTGGGTATACTCAAGATATGTAAATGCAGTCACTCAGTTTTATTTATTTAGCAGTGTGTGCCCGGTTCAGCTCTCTGTAATGTGCTCCCACCACAAAGCAGCATGCTCTTCAAGGTTAGTCTCCGCAGGGAGGGGTAACTGGTGTTAACAAAAATCAAGCAGGTTACAGCAGATCACACAAACATGGAAACTCTGTACAGAAATAGCAAAAGAGCTTTTCAAAAAGAACCTGAAGACAACTTAGCAAGGTTAATACAGCGCCCTTCAGGCAAGCAGGCTTCTTATTCTCATTTTTCTCTGCCCAGGAAGCATTTACCACTATGAATTCATTGAAAATTTTCAAATAGAGTAAAAGGAGGAGAGCAGACTTGCAGGAAAACCTCTCCTTTTGCTACAGTCTGTTCAGGACAGAAAGGAAAGGGTATTTGTGAATGTGTGTAGGAGAAAAAGAGGTTTGAGGCGGGGGAGTATACCCGAAGGAAATACAAATACAAATTCACAGTGGAAGTGGAAGTGTGAGAACACAGGATCTGTACTTCATCTAATATTTTTGCAGTTTCCATCAGTGTATAAAGGAAAACGAATCCTGCTAATTTAAAACAGCTATAATGACTTGTAAAAAAAAATGAAACAAGTTGCTGTTGAAACTTTGGAGAAAAATGTTTGAAAATTGATTGTCTTTCTGACAATTAGGGCAAAGGGACAGAAGTTCTCTTACATTAATCTAACTGAAAATGACAATAATGAAATAAGCACTTTTTGTTGCATTTAGAACAAAACCCATGTTGTTCTATTATGATGGCATCCTTATTTAGCTTCTAATACTTACTGCATGATTTTAATATTCTGCAAAATACAAGTTAATCTCAGCAGAAATAGACAAAGTTTAGAAACAGCCTCTGAATGTGGGGCTCAGTCAGCCAGCACTAGGTGCTACCCTCAGTGCAGCGCCTGGGTGTAAAACCAAGGCGCTGCCAATCCAACGCATGCCCTGGGACCGATGTGGTGAAACACCAGAGATCTATTTATGTCCACCATTCTGCATATGCAATTGCTCAAGCATTGTCCTTGCCATGCCACAGTTTCAAAATGATCCCAGCTTGACTCCAGCTCCTTGCTTACACTGAGTATCATTTATCCGTAAGACATGGCTTTGCTCCAGCATGCCTAACTGCAGAACAAGGTCCATACCATCTCTGAGACAGAACTTCAGGATAGATTTTGAAAGAAGTATAGCAGATGTTTAATGGAGAAACACACAGATTTCTGCAGTAAAATGCATATCATTAAAGTCAGTGAAACTTACCAAAGGAAAACTGTATTTAACTGAGAGGATGTAAACATCCAGGGCTTAAATACTGATCTGCAATTTAACCCTGGAAACTAGGAATAACACCAGTAGCAATATCATTTAATCTAAAGAAAATAGCATTTCAGAAAATATTCCATGTCCACATTTTTGGACATGAAGCTAGACACCTTTCAGGGCAGATATGACCTCAAGCTACACGTCTGGACTACATCAAGCAACATGAGATCCCATATTGCTAATTTAGCAGAGGAGTTTACTCCTCAGCAGTCCCACCTCTTCTGGTAAATCTCACCCTGCCTGTGGAATGGTTTCCTTGCATTAATTCAGCTTAGGAATTGAAATGAAAGCAGGGGGAAGAAAATCAATGATAGGCTTAGTCAATAGGACCAACTTAATGCATTAGATTGTTTTGCTCGATTACATTTCTTTTCCATAACTTAATTTAAGTAACCATCAGGTAAAAGATGAAAAAAATAGCTATATACAGTTAATGCAACAGAAGGTATCAACTGATTTAAGCAGCTGGCCAAAGCAGTTAGCAATGCATTTATCCCTTGGTTAAATTATTTTCCTAGATCTGCATAATACATGCATGACTGATATTTTTATCTAAAGCATTAAACCTAATGGCTGGTTAGTTCAAATACAAAACTGTTCTGAACAAATTCATGAAGTTCAGAGAGCTGGTATGGGTCCCAGAAATACCCATCTGTCAAGACATTTTAGTGGTCCCTGCACTCTCATACTGAAAAATCTAAAGACTCTGCATTTTGAAAGGGCTGGATGCATATTGGTATGCTTGGTTTTAACTATCCATTGATACAATATTCTGAAAATTAGGAGAAAATTGCTTTCAGAATTTTAGGTGCAATAGTATTGCTGACTACAGCAAGCAGCTAACAACACCTTTTCATTATTTTTTTTTCTTTACAGGTATACCCAGTATTTCCAGTATTGGTAGTAAGTAATAAAAACAGTATTGTTTTGCATTGTCATTCAGCTTCTTGGATCTTATTTCCCAACATCCATTTCTGTTGTAGATAATGTTTCTCTGAAACATGCTCCACGGTGAAGGGGCTATGTATTGGTTTACATTAACACATAACCATATTATGTGGTCAGAGAGAATGTCACTCCTGACAGCACATATGCTTTCAGGCACAGATTTTCTGATCTGTTCTGATCAGCAGATGAAAGTTGAGTGCTATAAAGCTGAGTGCTATACAGAGAATTAAGACTCTATTCTACAGAAAACATTTGCTGAATACATTTTGCATTAAAAAAAAAAAAAGTGCTTGCTAATAACAGAGAAGTATAGGATCATTAATTGTCATGTGTATATGTATGCTTAAATTCAAAGAGCAAATAGAAGAATTTATAAAAACACTTCTAATTTTTATGCAGTAGCTTAGCAATTGTAGTGTACCTGTTGGAATCTTTGCATTACCTCCAGTGCCCTTTGAACTGAGCTTTCCTGCACAGAGCAAATAGAAGTGCAGGAAAAACACTTGCAATAACACTGCTTTTCTGTATGCTTTTAAAGCAACAAAATTTGCACTTCAACTATGACAAAACCATAATGCTGTAAAGAACTGGTATATCAATGAAATAGGTTATTCATTATGCAAGAACACAAAGGAAGAGCATGGTAACTCAGCTGAGTTCCATAGCAGAGAAGTGCACATAGCACGTTAGCTGCTTACAAATAAAGCACGGAGGTAAAAATGGTATCCTGATGAGGCTGACAAAATATTCCCCTCAGCTTTGCAGAGACTTTAGACAGAACTTGTGTGTGACGCAGGACTATCCCAATGATAAAATACCACAATAGTAAAATACAATTTGCCATACCTGATATCCAGCTGAAAAGCTTCCACTAATTTGGGTAAAAGTGCCTTGCTTCTTATGATGCACGGTCAGGTCTGTCAATTTGTAAATCAACTCAGTTTACTGAAGCTCATGAACAGCACTGATTTGTTAAACTCTAGACAGCAAGTTAAAGGTCGTCAAAACTATCCTGCTTATAAATAAGAACAGTGCTAACAGCTGAATGCCATGACATATGTTTTGTAGCTTTAAATAGCAAAACAGTATCAATGACAAGAACCTGCAAATGAAAGCCTTCAATTTTAATAATCTTCCTGCTTCAGTATCTCCTTTGCCATTAGCATGAATGCAAATGCATAAAGATAGGCTATTTGCAAAACCTTGAGTTTATGTACATATTTTACAACTAAAAACAATGAACTAAATTAGAGAAAAGCTTATGTCAGTGTTATCAGGAATATCCTGCTACGAATAACAGAAATGGGATGAATGGGAAAATAGGTCTTTGAAGTATGGTTGTGCTATAGTTTCTCAGTATCTTGTTGCATGGACTATATGGTTGTTTTCACTTCACGCTCCATACAGCCTTTGTCACCACATCTACCATTTCTGAGCATCAGCAGATGTTGGCCTTTGAAAACTTAATAGGGAAACTCAAATGCCTTTTAAACAATGGTGACCTGAAAGGATGCAATGTTGACCTCTTTGTGTTTTACACTGGGGTGATTAGTACCGTTTATCTATTAATAATGGAGAAAATCCTGTTTAATATGCCATAGGAAATACAAGAATTACTTCAAGTCTATGCTTTAACTTAAATACTCTGTAAACATCTTGGAGTAATATGTGGTAGAATTCAACAAATTTATTTGCCTACCTGGAAAGGATGAAGCATGAGCATCTCTTCATGAGCACAAGTAAATACTGATAATCTGCTTGTTTTTTTTTTCATGCTTTATTTCTTAAATAGCTCAGGGGAAAAATAGCTCTTCTCACAAAATGCTTTGAATATCTTTCCTATAGAATAGAAATAGCAGAATTATCAGTTAAACAAGGATAGAAGCCATGAATTTATCCTGGTCTCTAGAAGAATTTAACAAAAGTACCATTAATACATAAAACCAAACAAGATTAATTAGTTGTGGCTGCTTTAATGGATTCTGCATTATTTTTTTCTTTTGTCTATATTAATACAATATTTATGTTCATATCAGCAGTGCTCCTCCCCACCTGAGGACAGGAAATTATTCTCAGGAGATAGAGTTAAGGTTTTATTTTGCCTGACTGCAAACAGTACTGTGGGGGTATTGGCTTTTGTGTGCTTCAAGCTTTTCCTCATATGTAAGACAGGGACAGGAAGGAGGGAAGGAAAAAACACTAAACTACCAGCATACAAATAACATGCCACTGCAACCTATATTCATTAGACACTCTTAAGACTGCAATGAAAGCATGCCCAAGAGAAATAAAATATATTTAACTGCGTGCATATATGCATATCATTCTGGATCAAAAAATCATTGTGAATACACAGGATCTTGTATTAAAGCAGCTCATTTTTAAAGTTTGAGCACAAAGAAAGAGTGGTCATTAAGTAAACATCCTTTCTGATCATCTAGAAAAAAATAAATCCGAGCTTTCCCATTAAGGTCATTTGTACCTGCTGTTGTCTATCAATTGAGTAATAGGTTCTCCTGTCATTTCCAGCATTTTTGATTCTAGTGCTGGCCCTTTCAGCATTTTTCAGCCATGTTTGAAAAAATACTGGTGAGAGTGTTAGCAATTAATGAGTCCCAAAACCACTTCATAATTTAAGCTTTTATGATCAACAGTGCTTATATACAGTATTTTAATATTCTGAGAACTGCATTGTTTTACTTGCTAAAGTAATCATTGTATAATTTCACATAGACCAACACATCAAAGTATTCGTTATTGTGACCACATACCAAAGTAACTAATTTGTACATGTATGCCTTCAAAAACTTGAATCTTCTAACCTATAGCTTCTACCTTTATTCCTGTAAAGCATAACTCCACTAATTATGCTAAACAGTTTGTTATAAAGGGTATAATTAGATACAGGATAAGATAGACATGATGTGCAAATAGCTCTGTGTGGGTGATTATCACCTTAAAGCCTGCTGGTGGCAGATGAGTCAGAATTTAGAGACAAACCATGCACCCAAGTGCAAGGTGCAATCAAGACAATCGAATGGTATTCTCAGCTTTGTTCACTATATTTCTGTTCTTCTTTATAGCCAATTTCAAATTAAGAGAACTTTTTTTGAACTTTTTTTTTTTGAATGATAATGAACGTGAGACACAAAAGTAAAATAGAGATTGAATGGGCACTCTTATTTTCCTGGTTTCTTAACCTTGAAAGATCTGATAGATATGTTTTTGCATTTAAAATAGCATTAATATGAATGTAGTTTTATTTGTTTTACATCTTTGTTATGAAGTTTTAAAGTGGTAAATATAAATAGTAAAAGGTTTTGAGAGCAAATACTAGAGGGTTTTTTTGTTTGCATTTTTTTAACCATACTGGGAGTACTGTGGACCTGATTTCGCACCCTGGCACCAACTGAGAAGTTGTCTCATTAAATTTACAGTCACGAGATCAAAACCATTACAGTGCCAAACTCTGGACTAGAGTATATACGTAGCACACTAACATACGTATATGTCAGTAGGATATGAACATAACTAGGCTGTAGTTATTTCTCTGTTACTTGAGGTCAAGTTCTACAGAGATAACTCTACAGTTAAGAGACCCATTAAGATGTTTATCTCCTTCAGAACATGTAAATATTGTCTTCAGACGGTGTGTGTATTATTTTGGACATACTAGCAAAATGTTCTTATTTCAATTCAATTTTATGCAAATCCAACTTTCAAATAAATATCAGTGTTGATCAGACACTGATCAGCCTAAGGCAATCACCTTATCTGAGTAACAGATTATATCAAGACAATATCACTATCTGTTTTTCCCTCCTTTACTTCAGTACCTCCAAGAGCCCAGAATTTTCCACTTCAACAATTAAGTTTCTGTGATAGATAAATAGAAAAGAGGCTGGCAAAAAGATACGGACATCCTGTGTGGTATAATGCATTAATTTGAACACCAGATCTGAAAGAGAATTTAACATTCCAAGTAGTTTAAAAAAAAAAAAAAAAAAGCAAGTAGCTTATTTACCTGATAGGATTCATAACAAAGCTATTTTTCCTTCTGTATAAGTAGGATTTTAGCCTTGAAGTTCTCTAAGCAGAATGCCTTTGCTGACCCCAGCACTGAACAGAAATCCACTCTTTATGGAGTGATTTCTAGTGGCATGTCAGAAACTACCAACACTCTTTGGGGAAGCGCCGATGAATTGCTGAGTTGGGATTTGGGGGAGTCTTTGTTTTAGTTTGTTTTGTTTTGCCAGATCCACCAATTTTAACAGATAAGAAGAGCCATTCTCTCCAGTTTAGTAGACATGGCCAGTTTAGAGGCAGTTCGGTATTGTTTCTCATTCTTCATCCTGATTTACATTCATTGTTCTGAGTTAGTTAAAAGTCAGCGTATCAAATTATCTTTTCAGGGCTTTTATGATTTGCTGTAATATGCAGGAGATTATTCATTTTCCTGCTATATTGTTTTAGCTGTTAATGAACAATCAAGTGATAGGGCTCTATGGAGATGCTAGAGGTAGCAACATTTCAACAAGAACAGTAGTACCTGAGGAAGAAATATTGCACTTTCAATATGCAAGTTTTGCTGCAGTTACTCAGAAAACTTAGATCCATAAAGATATTTAAAAATACAGTATCATTAAAGCTTAGGAAGAAATTACTGTGGAAAAAATGCACCTCTGTATCTTTTCTCCTCTTTCTTTTTCTCCCTTAGACATGTAATCAGTTTATTTTGTAGAGTATAGGGGCAGAATGAGTCTTGAAATCAGCATTCTGATTTTTAAAACAGGTCTTGATTTACTGTTCTTCATCAGTTGTGAATTACAGTACAATAGTCCCAGTCCAACAGTGAATTCCAGCACCTTTGTAGGAAAAAAGCAGAACCATTCAAAATAAAAAAGAACCACTCCCACAAACTATCAACAGAATTAGTCCTTTTTTCATGAGAAATTACATAAAATACTGCATTTAAAAATACCTGAATTCATTGTGCATTTGTGATACTTCACTGGAAATACTTACAATTGAAGAATACTCCTTCACACCTCATTAGTGTGAGAACTAGCCAATGCTTTTGTTAAAAAGCAGTGGATTTTTTTTTTCTGATAGCAGCTCTAAGAATTTCCAGAACTGAATCACTGGATTTTTAAAGACTCAAAAAAGTTCGCTTTCTTTTAGTCTAAGACAACAACTGGACACGTAAAGGACTAATTGCATTTAAATTCTTCCAACAGTTATAAAAGATGTTATGGCTGAGGAGCTGCCATAAAACAACCACATCTTCACATTTATGCAGAATTCTCCTTTCTTCAAAGGAACAGGTATGAAACTTCCTACATTGCTCCAAAAAAGAGTGCCTAACATTGGCCCAGTATTTTTTTTTTTTTAATTTAATATTGGGTGATTTAAAAAAAATAGTATCAGCATTTCTTCCCTTTTGAGGAGATAGATTTCCAGTATTACAGAAGCGCTGAAAGGCAAATTCTCATGAGGTATGTTATCATGACTTCAAACAGACCTAGAAATTCCGTAATAATGATCGTGTGATCTCTGCAAGAAGCGATGGCATGCCATCTGTCTAAACACATTAAATTATTCCAGCAGTTACTAAATTGCCACTGCCACAGATTTGAATGAGCTTTTATTTTGTTATTTTTATTGTTTGTTTGTTTATTTTGTTTAATATGAAACCAAAAACTGCTGTCATACATCTAATTCCACTGTGCTCAACAGAAATGTATACTGTGGAAGAAACAATCTTTACTTTGTTACTTATTGTTTAAAACAGGCAGTGGCAAGGTCAGTTTTCAATGACTTGGACTTCTACTAGAATGACTAAACTTACATTGACAAGTTTTTATTCCTTTTTACGTTTTAAGTAAAAGTTTCACAACCATTAATAAACACTTAAACAGTTTCTCTCACTAAGGTTCCCAATGGTAACGTAAATAAGTAATGACAGTAGTGAACACAAGTCAACACAAGTGCTCCCTGTCCACCATTTGAGTGAGTGTTACTTAAGACTTACTGATTTAATAACAGTAATTTTCAGCAAATGCATTGCTTGTGGACAGGTCAGCTTGAACAGTATAGGAGGTGAAAACACCCTAGTCTGCTGCAGAGCAGTTGCCCAGGTAGCAGGGTCGTCTTCACATGCTGCATCACCTGCCCTCTTTTCTCCATCCCCTAGGAAGGATAAGCCCCTCTCAGTTGGAGGGCTTAAAATACATTTTAATTTTAGTTTCAGCTCAGGACTTGGTTGAAGTGAGAAGCAAGCAAAATACTGATTAATTTCTGCCAACATCATGACAAGTTTTTTCATGTGCAGCCGTCTGGCTGGAATAAGGCTGAAATAAGGCTGAAATGACCTGTTTCATTTCTGTTATTTCCCCAATTCAAAACCATGATGTGGCATGTGGTGCAGATTGCATTTCCAGGGAATATTTGAAACATATTTCCTTTATTTAATATCACAGGTAATTCTAATACTATGTATCCAAAACAGGCATTTGAGTTTGGGAGGCAGGAAATGATCATACACCTAGTAAATAGACAACCAGCTTTTCCTTACTTCATGAAAACAAGATTTTCCAAGAGTTACTTTCTGCGTATAATTGTCTTTCAAACAATAGGACCTAAAACCACAGAATTTTCCAATGCAAATTTAAAATGAAATGGCTGATTTTCTGCTCACTCACATATCACTCATATCTCACATACCTTTACTCTTATATGTGCGCACAGTATATTTAAATAATACACTAAAATGGATTTTTAGAAGCTCTTTTTCACATATCTGTAGCCTTGTTTGCCCAGAATGATTATCTTGTAACATATTGCAATAGAGTAATATTCTAGATTTATCCAGTGCATGTTCCAGAATACGTATGCCAAAATTAATTATTCTGGAAAATAAGTACTTGAGTAACAGAACATAGCATGCAAACACAAAACTGTTCTGGAAGAGCTTAGTTTATCTAGTCAGCTTCTCTATAAATAGGATGTTTTGTGGTGATCACTGAGGACTAGAAATATTTTCACAAATTGCTATAAAAGAATAACTAGCTGCTAAATGAATCGTACTGATGTCTGTTCAAAGAATGACTCATCTGCTCCAATATACTTGTGGGAATGATCGTCAACCTTCTTTGACTTGGAAGTTTCACATACATTTTTAGATAAAGCATTTAAAATCATATCTTTGATTTTTTTTTCCAATGGAGAAGACAACTGACTTTTATCAGGAAACAATCTCAGTGATAATACATTTCATGAGTAAGGACATGGGAAAAAATTATCTTTACCAAAGATTAAAAAAATAAAGTGAGTAATAGAGTGCATAACAGAAGCATTAAGCCTCCTGGAGCATTAACAAGCAGCCCAGAGCCACTGAAGAAAGCATCTGGTTTCAACTGGATATGACCCTGAGCACTATCATCTGACTTTGAAGTTGACCCTGCAGTGAGCACAGGATGGAACAAATGACCTCCACAAGTCCCTTCTAAGATGGTTATAATTATCACTAATAACTAGTAATAATCACTTGTAAAAAATCTTAATTTTTCATCTTCAGGAAAAGTAAATATGCTCTTAATTATTTTGGATGCCCATTAAGAAACTCAGCTGAATATAATCTAATTTAAAGGATCAGGGAAGTTTTAATTATTTTGTAGCAAATCACAGTCTCCATTGTTTGCTAAAATGAGCACAGATCTATAGCATTTATGGGATTACTTAGAAATATGTAACCCTGATTCTCTGTCACACAAGTAATGATATTATTTGGACAAGACGAGATTCCTTGGGGAAATCATTATCAGAATAAAAGCTTATCTGATATCATATATAGGACCTGCAGTTTACTAAGTGACAGATATACCAGAGGGTTAGTCCTAAGGCATTACAAAGCTTTGATGCTATTACTTTTATATCTGTTACTATCTAGGCCATTTTGCATGTGAATTTTTGAAGTAGGGATGCCATTCAACGTTCAGCAACCGAAGTAGGGTATTATAAGTTCCTGTCTGAAATGTGATGGGTTTTCTGCAACAACTGTGATGTTGGATGATGGTTAAAAGAGAAAAAGGCTCAGGAGACAGAAAGAAAATGTAATCAAAGATTCATTTTCCTTTTCAACTCCCAATTTTCATGCATATTCCTTAACATCCAGTCTATTCAAACACTTTGGTCAAGCCTAAGTGTTCCTAAAATTTTACCAAAACTTTAACGGTGAATTAACTGTGCAAGCAATTTGTCAGCATTTCAAACTTCTTTACTGTAACTAGTCAGCCAGTATTTCAGGAGGAGGAGGAAGGTATGTGGAATCAGAATCATTTTAGTGTGCCAGGGTTATGCCACCTCAGTAAGCATGGCTTTTAGATAGCTTTTTTCATGCACTGACTACTCTGTTTGCACTTCCTATGTGTGTGAATTGGTGGATCTGATTAGTAGAGGAAGTTTATTTTTAATCAAGACATAGACTGTTCGAGAATCTACTAAACCGACTTGGTTTTCCTTTCTTCCGTTTTCTTGACTGATAAGGGAAAAGCACAAAAACGTAAGATTATGATGTAGATTTATATATAGAGATCATATAGATGATGTAGACAAATAATTAGGTCAACACTTTGATTCAATTGCAGAAGACTACCTAACAGTAAATGGCACAGTACAGGCCATTATCCTTTCCTTGAATTGTTCTCTCCTGGAGGAGTTTTGGGACATTCATCCACATCCAGCCAAATTCACTTCACCTTTAACAAATGGGTCAGAGGATACAACAGAAAACAAATATAGCCCTCCTTCCACATCAGATGTTGAAGCATCAGTCTTTTTCTCTTAGATTCCCTGAAGGTCTTCCACTAAGAATGACATACCAGTGAAAAACACATGCTTCAAAAAAGATCTACAAGCATAGACCCTTGATGCCAAAAAGATGTAACGACTGCAATCCATTCACTATTCAAGTGAATTCCTTGTATGTAGAAATAAAACAGCCATCTCCCCATTTTTATCACTGCTATGTAGGCTGATGTGACCATTAAGAAGTTTTCTATTCAGCTCAGAAAGGAAGTAACAGCTGCAGTACTCACAGAAGATAAAAATGTCCAAATCTGATATCCAAAGCTAGGCAGATGGGAGCTGCTAATGAAGACAGAGAACGGAAAAAGAAGTAGAACATGAATATCATGTCCCACATCAGAATCAAAGAGGCTTTCAACCACCCAGCTCACACCCTTTACTTGGTCCAGTACCAGCACCATTCCTGTTAAGGGTTAGAACTCTGCCCTACCCCAGCCCCAAAACACATTGAACTAAAGGAAATGAAACTCTGAAAAGACATAACTAATACTTTTGTTCAGAGGCAAAATGCCACTATATGGAGGTAACATTTAGGGCCCTTAAGAAATTTATACTTTTTGTTTTTACCCCCCAGAAAATAATAATAATCTGGGAAATAGGTTAGTAGAGGTGATAGGAAACAGACACAACACACAAAAATGTGAGAGCAAAGAAAAGGTTCATTCTACTGGTAAATATATTTCAATAGCAGAAGTATAATTCACTCAATAAGGCCTTAAATCAGGATGCTACGGTAAGATATGTGTCTTTGGTAAGAAATTCATATTTGTCTGATATGTCATTTTATCTCTACAGAGCAGATTAACAGAACACATTTCTATTTTGTTCCTGGTGTTAGAACCAAATATATCGGTCTTGGATATCCTCTTATCAAGAACATTATTTTAAACCATGGAAGATAAATTGTTATGCACAGTATTTTATGTCCATTTGGTGTTTTGGGAATCATCAATTGCTTGTTTTCTTGTTTAATGTGGAGTCATGTACTGTTCAAGTGCAACTTAGACTAGTACAGAAATGGATGTTTGTAGTCTATGTCTTTGTCCATATGCTTGCCTGTTTAGAACAATATCACAGATGTAAATAACAAAACCTGATTTTTCCTGATGCATGCAGATCCTCCAAAGTTTGATAGGATATGGCCGAATATTTCTTCCCTTGAGGTTTCTAAACCAAATCAAGGTAGGATGCTGTAAAATTCCTAGTGGTCTAAAATTACTGAAATTGCTTCCTAAGAGTCCCACATGGCAAAAAAAGTAGTAACAATGATAATCCAACTCATTTTTCTTTCAGTGCTGAGTAATGCTATTCTGTGAGAAAATATCTACAGAATTTAACCATAAAGCAAGCCTTACCTGAAAAGAGCATTTTCCAACAATAAGATCACACACAACATCACTGCATAAAGTCTGGAAAAGTAGAAACACAGGTTTATAAGTACCAATATACATTAGGTTGAACAGAAGTTCCAGGATAATGCTGGACTTGTGTAAACTATAGTCTATATTATGACTAAGTTTTTAGATTTTTGAGTGCGAAAGATTGTCATTGTCTACATCAAACCCATGCGTTAACGTCTTATTTCCACGTCTGTTTGTTTTTTTTCCCCAAGTGAGCTGGGAATTCCTAGCTTGTGTGAAATTCACAATACAAGCACATTCTCTGCAGAATAGACTCTCAGTTCTCCACAATTCAAGTGCCACACAAAATATTATTTGCAGACTTTGGCACAATGATTAGCATTGAAAGTGACAGAACAACTTTTAAAGATTAGTAATAAAATAAAAGTAAGATTATTTGTTATTTGAAGTTGTATTCAGCTATATACTATAATTATTAAATTAAATCATAATTATTGTTCAATGTAAAAAACAATGTCCTTTTGTTCTTCTTATTTACTGTCCCAGTAACCATTCACTCCCAAGAAATCCCTGTAAAAATTTGGCCTGTGGCTTGCTCTGACAGTTCAGAGTGTCTCTTCTTGCCTATAACACATGCAGATGAAGAATGAAAAGGCAATGTAGAAAATAGCTACTAATCTGAACAAAACGTATTAGGGATTATTGGGGAAGTTACTTTAGAAGCGCTGTAGTTTTATATCTGTTGATCACAGTGACCAAACTGAGACATAAAGAGGTATAAAACCTAATGTACTATATGTGCTTCCCACAAAAAAATAGAAAATCCCAATTGACCTGTACTCTCCATAAAGATTAGCAATATATTTCAGTTTGCATTATTCACGTGTTTTGAATTAAATAGACATGATGAAGTGACACTTAGCATTCTAATAATTTCACTTGGCCATTTTTTATTTTCTTTTTCAGAATTTTGTCCGTGTTCCTTAATTAAACAAACAAACAAATACAGAGTACATCTCTGCTTCTCTGCTCTCTGCAAAGATTAGTCTACATTATTCACAGGAATTTTAGATCTAAATATTCCTGATGAAATAACTCAGCATTTCTAATGGATTTTATAGCTTAATCAATTGTACTGCTTGTGTTCTCAGACTTAACTTCATTGCACAATACGTCTTGAACAGAACAAAATAACTCATTGTTTCTTCCCTAGTAAATAAGAGCCAGCTTTAGTAAATATAATTTTGACATTTTGTTATGGAGCACAAAACACAAAAAATAAAAAGTATTTATACTCCAGTTATGTGTTTGCAGCATATTGTTACAGTGTTTCACAATTATTTTAAATTAATACTTCAGTCAAGTATAGCGTATAATGAGAATAATTACAAAAATCTGCCTACAGTTTATTTTATTTTATTGTGTGTTCTTTGTTTATGTTATTAGGCCAGAATAAATTTAATAAAACCATTCGCAGCCCACAGTGGTTACCATACAGTCGTTGGTCATGGATTGAGAGAAATTATCATATAACCACTAACACAAAATTGCCAAAGTGTGCAGATAACTTTCCCCTTATCTTGGATCAAAAGCTCAAATGATTCAATAGTTGGTACTTATAATTCATTTTGACCAAGTTTCACCCTTTCCTAACAAAACAGTAACCATTCTTAATGTTAAATTTAACACTGTAAAAGTTAATCTAAAAAAAAAAAATTAAAGTATATTTTAATCTTTTGATTTGTTCCTACAGAAAATCTTTTCTAATTTATTGTTCGTTTTATTACCTATACAGTTGCTCCCAAATTAACTATGACAACTGTTTCTTCTGTTCAAGTTGCAAACCACAAGAGAGGTAGGAATTCTTGGATTCATACAGTGATTTCATAGTGCTATGTGTTGTGAAAACATTGCACTGTATGAATCTGGAATATCTGTGAAGTGTACCCATCAGCTTACTGGTGAGGCATCTTCGTTGATGACAACAGAAACATTAAGTCACATAAACATAAGCTATCCAGAGAAAAAATAAATATGCTTTCGTGGTACTGTGGCATATAAAGTGACATGTCATTTGTTTTTAAAGGATTAAATATAAGAATATTACCATTCAGATTATTGCCTAGAGAGCAAATTGTTGGTAGAGATTCTTTTCCTCACCAATCCGCATAAATTGTGAAAAGGAAACAAATTAGGAAACAAATAGATTAGTTGAGGTCATACAATACATAAAATGTCAATTGTCCATATCATCAAGACGCATCTGTAAATGCCATGGAGTGTAGTACATACTTATGTCTTCTAATGCATTGTAAGTGTGCCTTACATCTTCATTTTATTGTAACAGTGCACAAATTGAGAGTGTAGGCATTACATTTTGAAATGATATTTAAGTGTTTTATCAAAATAATGGAATTATACGGACATAATGAAAGATGCCAATATTCTCTCAGTGACGTCCAGGCAACCTGTTTTGTTTGCATCTCTATCATCCATAGTCAACTCTGAGATCTTCTCATTGGTTTTCTTCATCAATTTATCTGTAAAGAGTACATATAAAGATGCTTTGTCTTTCTGTAGCTGCTGTGAATATCTCATTATTCATGAAATGCACACAAGTAAGGATTTGAGAAATCAACAAGTGTTTGAACTTAGGTTTGATCCATTTGATGAGATCATAACTGTTACAAATCAGGTAATTTCTAAGGTTACAAGGAAATCTCCTTTGTATTTCATAGCATACAAAGGATGAAGTCGGTTACGGGAAAATGAAGAAGAAAAAATATTTAAATGATTTCTGAAAGCACTTTTCTTGAAATACTTTTTGTTCTTTTGATTAGAAAATGACACTGATAGCTGTCTCATGCATTACCAGTCTTAGTTTTAAAATTATGCTTCCCTTCCATGTGTGTTTACCGTTGTTTCATGTGATGACATTTCATGTTTTACCAGTCCCAGCTGAACCTTGAGCTGAACCTAGTCCTGATAGCACAACAATATTTTACATCTCAAAGATGTAAAACCATAGCATTATAACAGTGAAGAAAAATGACTATTCAGTTTATAGAAACAAAACAATTAAACGATCAACCTTTTCATGAGCTTCCTTCAATAGGTAATTTTATTATGTTTTATACAACAGGAGCGGGGTTGTCACAGTAGAATCATTCCATTGGGAATCATCTTTAAAGGTTCATACAGTCAATTCTTTTGTGAGATACCAAGGAATTTGACAATTCTGAATCATCCAAAGATAATTATCAAATCTAACATGGCTATCTCATCTCCCATCTTCCTTTTTCCTTCACATTGAACACACCTAGCTAGCTTTACCTCTCCAAGGTTTTATTTTCCAAACCATTTACTCCTTGTTGTTATTCAGCCTTATACTATCTCTAAGCTTGTATGTCTTTTCTTACATATGGTGCTCAGAACTGAATGCAGCATTTTCTAGCACAGTAAGCTCGTATCATTTCAACGTTGGTAAACATTGCAGCCTGATTTTGGTACTTTCCCCCTTATCTCTTTCAGTGACTATGTGGCTTGACCAGTGCATGAAAGTCGTGGGGCTGCTAGCCAGACACTTGCTAAAAACCTTAAAATTGTGCTTTTGACATTTCTAATATGCTGGCTACTTTCTGGTTTTTGTGCTGGTTTAGGTGAATCACATGATAAGCTAGAAGGCCATACAGCACTGACAGCTATCAGACTCCCAGCTGCCATGATGCTGAATGCAATTGTACGTTTTGTATGAGTAATTCAGGGAAGTACCTCATGAAACTCATGGAGAGATCACTTCCCTTTCAGTCACATGCAGACCCTTTATATAGCTTGTTATTACTATTATTTATTTTTAATAAACCCAGGAATGTATAAATGATCACTGATCAGGCCAACAGCAATAAAAGAATAAGTTCATATGATTGCATTAGCAAAATTGAAACAATCAAAAATCAGAAAAAAATGGTTATAATAATAAAGGGACTTTAGTTAACTTATCCTGGCTTTTTATTTTTTTCCTCTCTGCCATTACTAATATTTGATCAGATGTTAGACCATTTCAGTTAACCCACGTTTTTTTAGTATACCACATGGCATTTACCGTGCCATAAAAATGAAGATTCATAGAGCTTTTCCGCACAACTGTCACAAAACAGAGTATCCACTCAACTCACAGAATTACATGAATTGGAAAAGACCCACAAGGATCATCATGTCCAACTCCTGACTCAACACAGAGCAACCTAACAGTTAAATCATAACTAAGAGCATTTTCAAAAAGCATCTTTAACACTGACAGGCTTGGGGCCATAACCACTTACCAGGAGAGCTTGTTCCAGGGGCTGACCACCCTCTCAGTGAAAACGTTTTTTTCCAAATATTCAGTCTGAACTTCCCCTGATGCAGCTTTTACCATTCCCTCCATTCTATCACTGGTCACCAGCGAAGAAATCAGCACTTCCCTGCCCCCCACTGCTGAGGCAGTTGGAGACTGCAATGAGGTCAAGAATTGGTCTCATTAATTACCCTTAATATTGATAAGACACATATGAACTTTTGTAGTCCCTCTGAATATATTAAAGAGTGTATGTGTACATCAAACTGAGCCTTTCATAATTATTAATGCTTCTTTAGTCAAGTTCATAACTTGTAGCAAGCCCTGTTAAAGCAGTGAATTATTTTATGTGCAGTTTTGTTTCTTGTGCTTTTGTAATAGCCAATTATGTGTTGTAGTAGTATTACTAAAGGTCATATCACAGTTTCAGAGTGGAAGTAGCGCAGTCATTCATTCACAGAATGCTATTTTAAACACACAAGATGAGGTAGTATAGTCTGATTTACTGTCACTTATTTACAGCCTGCATATTTTTATAACATAAAAATGTATTATTATTCTGCTGCCCATTACTGTTTCACAAACCGATGTAAATTCTTTCCTCTAAATTCACCTGCAGTGTGATTACATTTAGCCACGAGTCTAAGGAACATAACAGCACGGTATCTTCTCGCTGAAACAAGTTGTGTAATGGGGGCAGAAGACAGGTTCTTTCTCAAAGCAGAGACTAAGACAGCATTGCTGCTTAATCTGAGCTTCAGACGGATCATAATGCCTATCTCCAACCAATCTTTCTTATTTTAGAAATAAAACACATTAAAATTTAGCATTGTAACAATTTTCACTGTGATCCTTTTTGCTAGCACTTTTAGGTCAGTTGCCCCTTCCCTGTGCAGTTTTTACTCAGGTAAGATGGATATGCTAGTGGAGAAATGGTGCTGGGCAGCTGGCTAAAATGCTCAATCTCACTGACCAGTTGCAGAAGAGAAACATTAACACTTTTTTCCTTCCTACTCTAATATGTCAAGTGGTAGCATATTAAGACTGAAAAACCAAATGTTTTACTGTACTCCAGCAGTTAGAGGCATCAAAATTATTAGACTGACATGAACTGTGAACATTACTTTATCAATGTAATATCAAAGAGAATGAGAGTGTGTATCTGTTAACTATGTATATGTAAATTGAATTAATGTTTCCTGGCAGCCAAAAAACAGCTCTCAAGATTGAAACTTATGTTATGTTAAGCAATGTAGATAAAAGAAAAGATGCAATCTATTTATAGTCTGCTAGATCAGACAACAGCAAAAGTAGATATGTATTTTTACTTAACATACTCATGAATATGTACTAACTTTTTTTTTTTTTAATAAAAATATAAACAGGAACAAAGTTTGTATCTGATGCCCTACATCAACAACCAGTGGGCTCGTGGCGTGCCCCACCACAATCAGCAGTGTACTTTAGAAAATAAACAAGGGACTTGGTCCCTTCCATGTATTTCCAAAATTAACATTTTACATCCTCTGCTACAGCTTTATCTAATTATAGCCTAAGTTAACTTTAAGACCTCAAAGCCCTCAAGTCACTGCATTCCATTACGGCAGGAAACATATCATAATCTCTTTCACCACGTTAATACACTGCAACTCTAAAGCATGAGTGGTTTTGCTACAGATTGGAAGTGTTTGAGAACCTCAGTGCCCTAACGGTGAGACACCATCTACTAATTTGCAGCTGAAATTTCTCTATGACCAGTTAACACCCACTTGTTCTTGTGCCAGTGTTGTCCATTAGCACAGATACTCACTTAGGATGGCACAAGGCTATTTCCTTGATGTATTTATAGCCCAGTGATATCCCTTCTTCAGTTTCCTAGACTAAACAGGCCAAATTATCATAGAACACTTTTTAAATAGGCTCTCTACTTCTTTGATCATCCTAATAACCTTTCCTGCATTCATTCTGGGCTCAGCCTCAAAGCTGAGCAGTCAGACCTACACAAGGTTTCTACACAAAGCATAGCTGTGCCTTGTATAGTGATATTGATGCTTTCCTAATTTCTACATTTTTCTGGATAAAACCACATACTCCTTGTCATTAAGTACTCAGAGGCAATAGGATTCTATGTTTAACAAGGTGCTTTTTTTTAAGAAGTGATTGTCATGTCAGCTGCAGTCCACGTGGCTGCAATAAGCATGTTTTCTATTCAGTATACATTTTCAGAGTTTTCAAGATGTATTCTGGCCCAATGGTTTTTCATCTCAAATTTTAAAAATAGGTTAATGCTTACCTCAGAAATGTACTGAAAATAACTCTTGAATAGTAATCTTTCTTCCTTCCACTTCTCTGTTAATTGTTTTAGGAGGTGCTAGCCAAAATTGTCAAACTGGAGATTTGTTTAGTCTTGAATTAATATAGTCCTTTTCCCAAGGTGCCTACCAGTTACAGTACCCTGAGCCAAGTTCAGAAGTAATTTTGAATACTCACTACTTATGTCAGAACAAAGCTTTTTTATTTTATCTTTCATTCATTGTGGATTTAAGCATGCTTAAGTTTGACAGTTTTGTCCACTGCATTTAATATTTTTAATATGAGGAAGTTTTTCCTGTGTCTTGATCTATATTCATCTCAAATATGAGAAAGAAAGAAAAAAAAAAAAAAGACATGCACTTCTATCAGTGGAAACTGAGCCTCCAGTACCCCTGAAAGGTTTACAACTGCAAATGCTTCAGTTCCATCAGGTCTGCCAACAGCAGTCAGTCTTTGACGTCATGCCATGGTGGTCGGGTCACACTAACCTGCCTGAAACAACCCTCACTTTCATTGCAGATAAACATCTGCTGTTGTCCATGTTACATTGATTAACATGTACGTGCCATTCATTCATATTTCTTTCCATAGTTCATTTTTACTAAGCATGTAATGTGCTATTACTCTGCTGCTGTATACATTTTGTATACATTTCTGTTCTTCCTTAAAAGACTGTGAATGCTTCGGGCACTCCAACCGGTGCAGTTACATCGAGCTGCTCAATACGGTCATTTGCGTGAGCTGTAAGCACAACACTAGAGGTCAGCACTGTGAGTTATGCAGGCTGGGCTACTTCAGAAATGCTTCTGCAGAGCTGGACGATGAAAATGTATGCATAGGTCAGTCCCGGGGGTAACTGCGGCTTTTTTTCTGTGCCTTTTAAGCTACCGGCAGCTGCTAGGGACCACTGCTGCTTACTTGCCAGATGAGCCAGAATGAGCTTTTTCAATGGATAAGAACATCTGTGTAGACTTTCCACCTCGTTGCCATAGTTGCCATTGTCGCCCCAAGGAAGTATTTTGAATCTGTACACAATGAAGATCCCCCTGGCTGAGAGTCCAGGGAAGACTCTCCCAGGAAGCCCCTGAGAAATTGACTGTGCTGTCCTGCAGGAGGGAGCTACACCGGGGTTGCACACACGTAAACATGGTAGGGTTGAGTCTTAAATCCCTGTTCCCAGTCTAACTTTTGGAATTATTAGTACACTATTGAATACTGGCATGTAGACCTATCAAAGTTGCCAGGTGTATGCACAGAACATGGGAACTGGTGTTTATTAACTCCTTTTAACGCATTCCAATTCTAAAACTAAATGTAGCATCAAATTCTGCTCTCAGGCACAGGGCTGTAAAATGCAGTCTTAACTCCTCTCTTCCTTATAGAGGAAACTGAAATTTTGCCTATGTGATTAGGAGTTGCATTTGTAAAAGCTGTTTGGCATTATGTAAATTTAGAAGTTGGACTCCTAGATGAAAACAGTGCTTTAAACCTAGCATCCGATATAAATATCCAAAATGCAGAAGTCAAGAAAATATCAGAACACAAAAAACTGAAAAAACGTCACACTAGAAGATGCATCTTATCACCACAGACAGAACACAGCAAAAGGCACAGGGCCCTAGGTGCAGACTGAGGATACTGAATAAAAGATAGCTTCATACAATGGCCAGTAGTTAACAGGTAACCATAAAAGGCACTATTCAAACAACTTCATTCTGTAACGTTGCTCATAGACATAAGCATCAGAACACTTCCTTGATTTCCATTGTGATTGCTTTTTCTTTCCAAGAAGGAAAAGAAAAATGAAAGAAAAAAGTAACTAAGATTTTCATGCCAAAACAGACTATAGGTGAATAGATTATACTTTAATTTTTTTTAATAATTAATTCCTGAAATTCAAACCAGAAATTATTTAGTTTGCTATTATTTGTTTCAGTTTACAGCTTGTCAGATTTACATTCTATTTTGTGATAAACACCCAAATCCATCCACGCACTGCATTTTACACGTCCTTCTTTTAACTTTGCTTGGCAACACATTCAGAAAATGCATGATTTCCTTTGACATTAATTAGTCTGAGCTAATATGAACTTTAGTAGGCAAGTCATGATTTCTTATGAGGAGGTTAACCCAATTCAATGTTCTCAGTAAGAAGTACTGTCCCTCATATTTGTTTGATGTAGATGAAGGACATCAATGGTGTGACCGCCAGGGCTATATAATTTCAGCTGTCTAAATAGGCCTAATGAGTGTGATACTAAATTACTCTATTTAGGATTTTTCACCAGCTTCTGCAGTAAATTGTTTTCCCATGTACACTGAAATGCTAAGACAGCATCTGTAGCCATGTCATTAAGACCAGGAAGTTAATAAGCCAGGAGTCAAAAATAAGTAGATTTTTAATTAATATGCAAGTGATACATTTAGAATGTCTTAGTAAAACAACCGTGTACTTCATAATTGCTCAGACACTACAGAAATAAAATAAACTTTCATTTAACAAGAGTCTTCAAAAAAAATAAAAAATAAAAGCACAAAGTGGTGGTCCATTTGCAGGCTTTCCCACCTCAGTGTGGACTCCCATGAGAACCATACTATGTGAGTTGACTATAGGATCAACCTTGTTTTGCTACATATAAGGTAATTTATTTAAATAATATTCTCTTTGGACTGGATTTTGAGGATCACAGTGATCATACTGCATACAAAATCTGTGATATCGCAGCTGATTCACCAACTTAAGACTGAAGACTGAAGACCAGAAGTAACTTTTGTAATACTTCTGGTGTAGAGCCAGTGGAGTGCAGCAGATACCTAAGAACTTCTCAGAGGAAAAAAAAAAATAATAATAGTTTGTGCTTAAAGTGCTTTCCTGAACTGGGGCTGCTCAGATTTAATCCTGCAAAGTGTGATGTATTTGCATCTCAGAGAGTAAATGGATTCACCATCCTTCTGGGTCAAGCACAAGGAGTCTTTCTCTATTGGAAACGCTCATTTCTCTTTTTTTCTAAGAGCAGTGTTTTGGATTTTAAGTATGAGTGGAATTTTGGCATTAACATTTTAATAAGCAGATTTCCAGTGACACATGCAAATCTTATTCCCGTATGAAAGTCTTACTTTTCCAGGTTAATTCTTTCCTCTTCAGCCACATACTTAAAGTCAGAAATGTTTGGATAAGCTAGTTTAATGGCAGCAAACAAGGGTTTGTCTCTGATTTAGCAGAACTACTTACACAATCTTAAAAAATATATATGGTAAGTATATAGATAACGTGAATCTTAACTAATGAAAATGTTTGATCTTTAAAACTGACAAAGTTACAAAGAATTTAAATATTGAGAGGGTTGTGGGTTTTTTTTTTATTTTGTTGTTTTTTTTTGGAGGGGGTGAGGTTTTTTTTGTTTGTTTGTTTGTTTGTTTTAACAGTGAAGCACAGTGTAACACTCTATACAGAGGACTAAAATCTAATTTCATTATGTATTAAAATTTATTTTGCTTCTAAAGAAATTCATTTCCTAAAATGAATCATCAAAGATTTGTGGATTTGTCAATTGACTGCAAGATTACCTCCAATGGGCAACAGCAATTTCTAAATAAATCGAGGTAGTTTAAAGAAAAAAAAAAATGCACTTGACATGCTTGCAGTGAAAAAGAATTGAATAGAATTTGAAGAGCATTCTTATTTTTTACAAGCTCTTGACAAAGTCCTAATAATTCTTTCTTCCAGTGAATACACACACTGGCAAGCACGAATAGCATTTACACCACCAAGTAGACCCAGAGTAATAAATCATTTCTTCCTTTGCTTTATGACATAAACACTGAAATAGTAATTACTGTCTCACCAAACATTACTGTCTCACAAAGCCAACCTTGCAGTCACTTAGGCTTAAGCTTCAGTTATCAACTGTGAGAACTTTTTATAAACTCTAATGGTAACTAATTAAGTGAACCTTAAGGGTTGTCCTGTAGCCACTGTCAACCCAGACTGACTGCGGCAAGCCTGCAAGCTTCAGCCCATATTCCCAACCTTTTTTATTTATTTTCATTGTATTTTGTTACAGCATCAATACATTGCACCTCAGTGAAAAGATTACTACTACTATCATATTCCCAGCCTTTACAGTCACCAGATTCAGGTCAGGAGGAAAAACTCCTGCCCAGTTAAATCAGCAGAGACTAGTTTTTGCCTACCTTGGAACCTGGTGTGTGGTCTACTTGCTAGGATGATCTGGAAATGTTATTTAATGCTTTGCTGTTGCAAGGCCATTAATGAGAACCACTGTCTCATAACCGCAGTAACATACTGGAATCATAGCTTTTGATCCTTCTGATGTCTTAGGTATTTGACAGGTGTTGGGAAGTGTTCTATAGCCTGTGATAGTGTGTTGGACAATGAGCTTGGATGCTCTGTTGGCTTGTCTAGGTTATATAGCTGTGGTATCAACTGTGCATTGGGAAAGACAGAGGCTAGATTCAGTTACTAAAGGTTACCAGGTCTCTGTAGTGTCCTGGTTTGACCTACCACTTCTACAAAAAGGGTTTTACTTAAAGTATCTATGTTCCCTTAAACAGCACACTAGGGGCCTGGTACTTGCAATGTTTTTAGATGATGGAGTTCATTGGGAAAGTTCTCACTGACTCAGGGTCAGGTCCTTGTTCTGTGACCAATGTCACATCATGCATCTATAGCATTCAATGCCACAGGCCATACATTTCTTCATAAACACTTGTTTAAATCATTGTAGGTCTATTATATCCAATTATTTTTGATTTTGATTTTGATTAGAACTGGCTGTTTCTAATGCAATTCCAGACTTTTTGCCTTTCAAGATTTTCTATGAACACTCTAAGCAAATCTGACTTCCTGCATTCAGTACGTCTCTCTGCTCTATGCATATTTACATAAACATTTCATATATCCAATTCGCGTCTGAATTGCCAGCTTTTCAAATGGCACACACTGCGGTATAATCATGCTCAATTTTGCACAGTCTTTTTGGCATGTCAACGTTCAACTTCATTAATGAATGTTGCTATCTAATTGACTCTATTATTATTGTGGAACTCTGTTTGCCAAAGGTAACTACTCTTCGTCAGCATGCCAAATGTTCAAAGTGTCATCTGTAATTTATGGGTAATAAACACTGACACAACAGATGACAAATGTCTTTCTGATAATGTTTTTTCCTGTTACAGTTTTTCCATTGTATTTTTTGATATTTTACTTCCAAGTTCAACTACATTTTGTCATTTACAATATCACTGAATTTTAACCTAATGCTTAACCTGATGCTACAGAACAATTTCCAAAGGTAGTCAAAGCCGCACCAATTCACAGACATACAAAGCCAGATTCTCAGCAGGTTGCCCAGATCAGGAATTGATTTATTTATCTTTTGCCTTCAACAACAGCAGAGATCAGACGCTGCCAAAATGTAAGCATGTCTGCAGTCTCAGTTGACAGTGGAGTTACTCTGGGTCTACATGGGTTTATATACAAATAAGATATGGCTACTTAAATTAAAAAAATGAATAGGAATGCCAGAAATTAAACTCTGCTTGCTACTGTCTTGTCTTCTTTGTTTAGTTAGCCAAAACTGAACATGAATATTATAATCATGTTAAAGAAAAGGGTTGTAATTGAAGAAGACAACACGTTCCCTTACAGTACCTGTTCTGGGAGGAAATGGGTTACCCCAGTCATTCTTTAATTAGGTCAACACACATGTGGAAATAAGTATCAGGGAAAGAGCCTCGTTACATCTTCCATCTGCCCACTGGGAGGTGAGAGAAATGAAAATGGCAACATAAAGCGAGTTCTGATAAGTTTTGCATTACTGCTCACCTCAAGTTTATCATTGTGGAATATGTAAAAGGTTTATTAATGTCACTGCTAAATACAATCTCATCAGTTTAATGGCAAATATCCACATAAATGGTTATACTTCTCCTCACTATAAAGGAAGACTATCTTGGAAATAAGTAAAGTGCATTTATATAGCCCTCTAAAGCAATTCAGCACTCAGAAAAATATTGAGTAATATAAATAAGCCTATTTTAATGATGTGAGACATTTCACCCTAATGATGTATTGATATACAAAGCTTTCCTAACATTCACTAAATTGTCAAAAACATTCTTACCAGAAGAGAATCTGGTACAATCACTTATTCTCAAAGAGCACGGTATCTTCTGCCTTCACATCTTTTGTGTTTACTTTATCTCTTCATATCATAAAACGTCTCTTCCTGAAATGATATATGCAAACAAATAAATGGACTATAGTAATTATATTCACTACTTTAGATATCATTAATAGACAGTCTTCCTTTACCTTTAACACTGGAAATGCAGCCTTTATTGGTATTAAATGAATTATCACCTTATGTAGACCTGAATCCAGTGTGTGTGTGTGTTGTCTTGTTTCTGCAGACTGTTATTGTAACCCTTTTGGTTCAGTCCATGATCGCTGTAATGACAGAGGATTTTGTGAGTGTAAGGAGGGAACATCAGGGCCTAAATGTGATAAATGTCTGCCGGGATATATCTGGCACAGCTTGGGCTGTCAACGTAAGTAACTCAGAGTTGCCCCTTTCCTGCAGCTTTGCTGCATCTGCGTCTGTATGCTATCATGTGCAGCTACCTAAGGGCAGAAAATGAGCAAAACCTCTCCAAGCCGTAAGAATGCCATACTGCCAATCTTTATGGAGGTTCCCAGATGAGGACAGTAGATTGACTGTTCCATCCATTAATTTTAATGTACTTTCGGTGTCCTCTCTCTTGCTCTTGATAACACCTGCAGGAGCTCCCACTGAAATACATAAATATGCGTGCCTTGCCACATGTGAAGTAGCCTTTGTGTACTAAAACATCAGCATATTAACTCTAACTTGAAAAATCTTACTGAAAGACAGAAGGTAATTTCTCTGCATGTTTCCTTTTTCTATACTAAACTTCAGCCTATTTGAGTAACTGAACTATGCTTTCATACATTAGAACTATGTCTCTGAACAATAAAACTGCAACACACTACCTCATTACTTGTTACAATTAGTGAAAACCAGATAAAAGCTAAAGATAATTTTTTTAAAGTATACTTCTTTAAAAATAGGTGCTGAAATTTGGTATAAATATTATTAGAAGCAGATGTTTCAATGCTTAGTTGTATATTTAGATTCTTTTCTGGTTAACAGGTCTTGTAAAAGAGTGGAAATAGCACACCAGCACATATAGGATTAGGTTTTTATCGCCAATTTCTTTTGTAATAGATTCTGATTTATTCTTTATAACTGCTTTGATCACCTACTTGGAGAAATTCTGAAGAGTCCTCTCACATTCTTTAACCTTTTTCTTCCTGCCTCTCTGTATGCTTCCACATAGACGCGTGAAACAGATTCCTCTAACAGCTTGCTTTAGATTCGTAAGGCTGAGAAACACAAGAGGATGTAATTACTGACACCGATTAGCCAAACATAAAATTGACCAGAGAGCCGTGCAAATGCTCTAAATGCCCTAAAATAAATGTAAATTTTAAAACATAAGTTAAAGAAACAATAAAGATGGAGATTACCCCTTCCTCTCTAAACAATGAATAGTCTGAAATAGAAAACCTGGGCTTGTGACAGTTCAGTAAACATCTGAAAACCAACAAATGCAGAATTTCAAGAAAGACTGTAATAATTAATCAATTATCATTAAACTCCTACATGAATAGAAAGGAAGGTTGCATTGGCAAGGCAGCTAAATGTTACCTGAGAAAATTGGACTCTCTCTGCCTCTGCCAGAAAGCTCCTGTCTGTATTTGGGCAGGTTGTTTAAACCGCATTTTTTGTGTGTGGTTGCTAACTTCATTCCCATTTGCTGGGTGCCTGCCCTTGAGTTGTGTTTCACAAAACACAGAGCACATACAGTTCCAACAGAAAGCAGGTGAAGTACTTTTCAAACCTCCAAGTCCTCTATCAAGTCCTCTATATTTTGAAAAATCAGACCCTATATATCCCCAAAACAGCATCTGAAATCACAGAATCTTGCTTTGCCTGTGCACCCCTTATGTAGGAGGAGATTGTCACCTCCCCTGCACCTTACCCTAGGTATCAGCAAAATAAGCATTAGAATTTGCGAAACATCGAGATCGGGTAGTAACAGGAAGGAAAAAGAAAAAACAAAAAACTGAAAAGAAGGGAATCAACATGATTCTCTGCAGCAGAATTTGAATAAAACATAGCAAACATTTATGTCTGCATCATGAGTTTAAATAAAATATTAAGTAGCTGAGATATTGAACAGGCCTGGAGATTCGTGGAGTGAATTGTACGGTCATAAAATATTATACACACACACACACCAGGTTGTTAAATTTGTAAAAGTAAGTAATTACTTATTAACTGTTTCCTGTCTTCTCAGGTTTGGATGTTATAAGCTCAATAATGTTTTTCTAATTAGGATTTTTTGAGCCCAACATATAAAAAGCCTGATTTTAGCTGAATCAGTGTATTTGAAAAACCTTTAGACGGTTCCTGGAAATGCAAGCTAGTGCCTTTTTATTTGCTGACAAAACTAATTAAGTGTCCCTGTGTTGTTATTTTATGAACAAATCTCGATGTGATTGTGTAACTGTCAGATATTCTCCAAGTTCCATCAAATTATCTGATCAAATTTAGAAGAAAAACAACAAGATGCAGTTGTCAGTTCTATGGAACAGACCCCAAATTGCCGTGTTTTACCAAGCACACACAGATTTAAATCTTGCTTCAAGTCTTTCCATGAAGGAATGGTATTCCAATTCATTTAATTTTGTAGCACAGCAATTTTACCTCTGTTATCTTTTCGTTGAAATCTAAACAAATGACTGGACAAACAAGCAAACCCTGATATATACAGGAAAAAATAAGAATTTATTCTTCTGCCTTAGCAAAGCACAAAAAGATTATTTGTCTGGACATGTAGTGTATGGTTGTGATTTGTTTCCCTTGAGCTTGCGCTGTCCAGAAATATATATATGCAAAGACGGATTCTCACAAAGCACATCAGTGTGTGGTTGTTTACTTGGTGCCATACAAAGCCTATCGGCATTATTAAGAAAATCTATTTTTATGGAGCTTTGTTGCTAAACGTCATTGACCTAGGGCAACCAGAAGCTTGACCTATAAATAAGTAAGTTAAATCTATACCATAGCTAGTTTAATTACTTGTATGATTGCATTAGTAAATGGAGTGGCTTAGTTTACAGTATTACTAATCCCATTTGGGAAAAACAATGCTGGAAGTCCAGTTGTGTTCGAAGGCTCACAATATATCATTTGATAAATTACTGTTCAAAGTCTACCTTGTACCACACTTGGGCAAAAGAGACAGAAGCTATTATCCTCAGAAGTATTCATTTAGGTACTGCACTCGTACTGATTTCATCTAAAACCTTTGAGGATCTAGGCAGAGCGCTCATCACTTGCGTCTCTGTGCATTCAGAGGTCAGATGCAATTTTAGACTTCGCCTCCCAGATAAAAAGCACCATGATAACAGCTGTTATCTTACTGAATTCAGGGTTTGTGCTGCACAGGCATAGTGGTCAGCAGGGTTTGGTTGGTACAGGAAGGTTTGCTGCCCTCAGGAAAAAGAGGCAGAATGGATGCAACTGTGCCTCTAAGCCCTCCCCCTGGACCCATCCACACCGCAGGCACCGAGCACGCAGGGGAAGCAGCTGGGGTTTAGCTCTCCACCTCCCTTCCAGACACCCACAATGGTTTTCTCACCAGCACACATACAGAGATCAAAGCATAAGGAGTGTATTAGGAACTGAGCAGTCTGGTTCTGAAACTCTTTCAGAATTCCAGAAACAGGAGGAACTCGGTAGCTGTATTTCATTTTTCTACGCTATAGTAATTAAACGATTTCCTTTAGAAATGAATGTAGAAACAGAAAACACAGGTCCAAAACCAGGAAGAGACTTAACCAGCAACTACAGCTGTTCTGGGCCAGTCCTGAACTGTACACAGTGCTCTGTGATAAGGTGAACCTGTGGAAAAAAAAAAAAAAAAAAAAAAAAAAAAAAGTAGAAGCATTTACACATAAGAACTGCCTGAGTTTGAAAAATGAAGATAAAATATTATGCAAGAGCGTTCATTCAATTTTCTAAGCGTACAAGTCAAAGTATTGGATCTTTCATATTTCTTGTCCATGATATTTCTGGTGACTGAACTCTGCTCTATACATGCAGGAGTGTTTGAAAATAACACCTTTTAATTTCACTTGCACAACAGTTGATTACAAAAACAGCCACATATTTACCCAATCTGACAAAGAGCAAGTGCCACTCTTGCCAAACTCAGCTTAGCAGCATGGCTCTAATTTTCATTATGCATGATTATCCACAGGGGAAAAGAGTGAGGGAAAGTCCAATGACTCACTAGCTCCCTTCATATTGTTAATGAGCAAATACAGAGCTTGAACCTTCAGTCCTGCAGCCCCACAAAGCCTAGGCTGAGAACAAGAGTTACCAACAGTAGCTTGCACCCCAGTTAAATTCAGCACGTTATTTCCTGTGAATCATTGTTTTAAATCATCTTGTTTCAACGGTGTAAATGTTAAACAATTAGCAAGTAAGTTTTCAGTCAGATGCCTTATGTCAAGCTCTGAATAGTTTCTTTTATTTTACCATCTTTTTTTTTTTTTTCCTTTTTTTTTTTTTTATTATTATTAAAGCAGGCAGAGGATTACAATTACACTCTTATCTTCAATGCTCAAGCTGCACTCAGTGCTTGTATCTGGACTGAACTTTTATCGCTCTGCAGCCTGTTAGATAGCTCATATTCTGTTACAGTGTGCATTTGACTTATATGATTAAATACATTTTTTCTGCATTTTGTGATGTTACAAATGTGAGAACCCAAGGCATTTGATCAAAATCATGCAGATTGAATTTCCAAAGAAAATCAAACCTGAAATTGTGATCCTGCAAATTACAGTAACATTTGCTTGTGGAAGTTTGCATTCACAGTTCAGCAAGAAAAGATGCATTACCTTCCATTTCTTAAAATGCATCATATTCTTCTTTCTAGATAGATGAAGTATGTAAATGTGATGTTCTCTTCCCATTCTCTCTCCCCTGGAAGCTTAGTGAGCTTTTATACTTGTTTGTATGCAGGTGCAGCTGTCCTTTGATTCCTACACATTGAATTTGCGTGTGGGGAACTATATTCTGTAAAAAGAAACAAATTCAAAACCAGAAAGCCCTGCTTTCCAATTCACCTTTGCAACCACCTGTGCATGGGGCCACAGACAATCCATTTATACCTTTTTCCATCCTTTTACCAGTGACCAGGCCACAAAAGGGATCTCCCCTCTGCACAGGTGCAGTATAGACTTCTACTTCTGGTCTGT
This sequence comes from Netta rufina, assembly GCF_964035555.1. Taxonomy (NCBI): domain Eukaryota; kingdom Metazoa; phylum Chordata; class Aves; order Anseriformes; family Anatidae; genus Netta; species Netta rufina. The sequence goes on along the minus strand of NC_140131.1, from coordinate 26,841,214 downwards.
TTTGGTGCCAGGACTGGTGCTAGCAAGTGCACTGCCACCCTTGGTGCCAGAGGGAAATAAAATAAAACAGAAAGAATTTATTGAAAAATATGAAGTTCTGATGGGGTTGAACATGGCAGTCCCTAAGGAACAATTTGCCCTTGGACTCGACACATAAAATGCTGTTTTCCCAATACCTGTTGTACATGATTGTTATGCAGACTAAAGAAATTGTGTGTGTATAGGGATTTGGATGTCAGAGGAACAGACTCTGCTTCAAACTACTCCCAATTTAAATGCAGAATAATTCTCCTTAAACCAATTCAGAATCCCTCTGCTTCAGCTCAAGGCAAAGTACAGCTCATGGGTGTAAGGACAAGCAAGGCAAAATTACAAATAAAATTACAGTGTTATCAAGCCTGATTCTCAGATGATTCAAAACGTCGATTCCATTACCCTCAGTGGAAGCACGCTGACTTACCATACACGTAACACCATACTGAGAGCCTGAGCCTTTTAAACCTGTGGAAACAATGTGTTAATAAGCACATCCACATTAATTCCAAAGCACACGGCCCACAGAATAACCATACAGATCAACCAATACATAGAAACCAATACATAGAAAATGTTTTTACTATCCAAGTATGAATATCATGGAATTATATTTTTTTAATGAGATACTGGACTTGGAGAAAAAGAAGGCTGATATCTCCCTGCAGAGAGGATATTTAAAAATAAATAAATGCCACACCACAAATACTGTATTTAACAAAACGAATTAAATCAAACACCTTTCCTCTGTGAAGAGCATAGAGAAGAAAATAAAAGCATGGGATGCTGTCTACATATAGGTATTTTAGAGATCTACAGAGTTACCATAAAATGGCTAGACTGGGGATCAAGCCTCAAGCTGCTTTTAGTACTGCTGCTTCAAAACCTGTCAAATGTTGTGAAAAGAGAGCAGCCTACAAAGGGAATAGACTAGAGTGACACCAGGAGTGCTCAAGCAGGCTATCTCAGTGCCTCTGAGCTGGAAGGAAGGCTTCTACAAAAGGATCAGGATTGTGAGCTAGGTAACACCTGTGTGTGGGGAAGCCCCTAGGGATAGCGGATCATAAAACAAACAGAGAATGAGGCATAGGGTAGGGGGTTTGCTAGCCTAAGTTAGCATCTTATTAAGAGGCACTAGGTTCCTAACAGACTCCAGCTCTTCAATTCAGGAGATTTATTCTGATAACCTGGTGATCAGATTTGCTTTCTCCAACATGAAAATGAATTGTTCAGAAGCAACACTGACACACGTAACCCTTAAAAGAACAATTCTTCCCCAGCAAGGTAAAGGCTTGGACTGGAGCAAAGAGGTTGTTCTCCTGGTGATCTTGCCAAGGTATCAGCTTCAAAGGTGCTATTCCACAGCTGCCTAAATTACTTTAATTGCAGGTGCTGCAATCCCCCATCTCCCAGTTACCAGCTATTTAATCCCACATCCCCAGTAACATCTCAGGCACTTGTTGGACCCATCCCCGAACCACCTCAGAACTAACTCAGCAGGACACTAAACAGACAAGAAAATTTTCCTCTGTGACACGACAGCCAAGAGTTGAACAAGCAGGAGCACCCAGGGAGGGCATCGGCCCCTGGGCTGGGGCATGATGTGATCCTGCAGCCAGGTGGGGCTGCACTAGGTGGCCCTGCAGTACAGCACATGCTGGGGAAATGGGGGATCAGCATCCCCTCTTTCCCTCATTAGATCATTCACATTATACTCTAGCAAGCTGTTGGCGTTTGTACCAGACAAAGCTACACAATTTAAGAACAAGCAGGTGGATAATTAGGGAAATTTCCTTAAAAACAAATCAAAACTATCCTGTACTCCTCCCAGAAAAACACCTAACCTATAGAATAACACAAACCTCTAAGATCTGCTTGTACTGAGGTGGTATAGTAACTTTTTACAGACTGAAGAACTGTTTTTCTATGTGTAGAGCCAAAATAAACAATAGTGATAGACATGATCAGAGCCCAATTCACAACAGTAAGAGGGAATATGATTTGCAGTTACTTCAGTGTTTTTGGTGCCGTGTCATGGGAGCATTCTGAATAACTAAATACTAGGAAATTCATAAAAAGTTAAACAAGTAGCATTATTTGTTTTCTTTAGTCAGATTATTTTAAAATGGTTAATATTTGATAGCACAATGATAAATATTTTAATACAGTATATTGCACTCAGTTAGGAGTAGATCAAAAATATACAAAGTAAGCTCCATGAGATAAACTTTTATTAGGAACATGAAATAGAACATAAAGCTTGATAGCAATTACTGTTTAATCTATTCACGTTTGGAAACGTATTGAAGAGGAAATTTATAAAGCAGTTAATTGTTATGAATTATTAAGTGTTCATTTGAACAGTGATGCGCAGGACTACTTCTCCTCTGAAAATGTCATGCTTTCCTTTCAAGCCTGCTCTGTGGCCATAACTATAATTGGCCTGCTCACTACCTTTTTATGAGGACTGAAATAAAAAGATCTATACCACCACAGACACACCCAGATGGGACATTTTTATAAAGGGGCCTTAAAAGGATCATTTAGGAGTACATAAAACAATCTCTATTCTACTTGACTGGAGATAAAAACTACTGACCTGATGCAATTAAAGATAGTCGACACTTGCTATCTTGCCATCAATGTAACTGATAGCAATGCTGACAACAGCACATGCTAATTATTAAGGCTTCAGGATTTAGAAGCTTTAACTTCCTTTACATGCGTCCAATTACAACTCCTCCAAGAGATCTTTCTGTTCATGCTGATAGCAATATGAAAATCAAAGTTCAGTTTAGTTCAAATCAAAGTTCAGCTGATAGGTGTGAACCTGCAAGGTACTGACTGCCCTCCACAACAGGAGCTAGCCTCCCACGGTGCTATTTTGCTATTAAAGGTAAATAAAAATAAATAAATCTTGCCTAGCTTCCACCTTCAGTGGATTTCAGAGTTCTTCTAGGTACAGGGGGCACATCTGATGTTAAGGTGCATTTCTGCCCTGCATTTTAATATGCTGAAAGGATTTAATCCTAAAGTAATCAGCAATTTCTGTCTTCAGGTTTCATAGAATCATAGAATATCCTGAGTTGGAAGGGACCCAACAAGGATCATCAAGTCCAACTCCTAGGTTTGTATTTCTACAGAGCTGAGTACTGTAGTATCTACCAGCTGATGACATGCGTTTAATGACGTAGTGCAACTATTTGAGGTACTTTCCAAAAGATTTTGGCTTTTGTCATTGGCAATATTTTTAACGAGTAATCTACAGAGGTGAACAAAACTCTCATCAGACAACATTTTAAAGAAATTTAGTTGAGCTAAGAGTTTAGTACCAACAGGTTGAGTAATTCAGCAATGAATTTCTGAAAATAATCAGGACCTTTCAAGATGTGAGCTTTTAACACTTAACAGAAGTGCTTTTTCTAAAATATATATATATATTATTCCCACTTCAATTTATTCTCACTTCACTCTATTGTTTTCTGAGCATTTTACCTATCTATGGTAAAGCTGGTCTTTAAAACCTCTCACTCCTGTGAGTCATGTGTTTATCTTCATGTTTGCATGCTTATAGCCACTAGAACACCTTACAGTAGAAACCTGAGGAAGTCTGCACCAAAGTCTGCACAGGGATCAATTTAATCCAGTTTTCTCTATTTGACAGTAGTATTGAGTGGTATTTCATTCACCACAAGTATTCAAACTCTAGAAAGCTACTGCTTAGGTACTTTCTTAGCCAAAGAATTCATCAATATCTTCATACTTAGTTGGTCTCAATATGACTTTTATCCACTGATCTGTCTAATCACTCCTGGAGACATTCATTCATTCCAAACATCCTGTTTGGATAACAAAATTCACTGTTCCATTATACGAAATAGCCATTAAATTCACCGTTTCATTATACCAAGTGTCTTTGTTTTAACTGGCTGACTGACAATTTCATTTGGTATTTCCTAGTTCTTGGACAGAAGAGGTAACAAGAATAAATGAATGATCATGTCTAGTTCACCTTTGCCATAGCATTTATGATTTTATAGATGTCTGTCGCATTTTCCTTCAATCTATCTTCCCTTTTTTATGCTGAGGAATACTAATCTGTTTAATCCCCCCTTTACCTGCAACAGTTTATACCTATGATCAGACTTCACCCTACCGTTTTTGGTAGCAGTATATACTTTCTCAATATGCAGGACTTCAAACTTAAAAAGATCGGTACATCATGAACTCATATGGTGGCATTGTGGTGTTTTCTGTTTCATTCTTTTTTCCTGTCCTAAAAATTTCAAGATTCTATTCGCATTTTGACTGATACAGAGCATTAAGTCAAAATTGTCAGTAAATTACACAGAACTACTCTTAAAGTCTCTTTCTTAAATGGTAAAAAGCCAAATATCTATAGAGATAGAGGATTTTGCTATACGTTACTTGTCAAAAAACAATTTCATCTACCGTTTTATTGTACTATCACCCAGCATTTTAGAAATTCTTCTTAAGATCGTTACAGCCCCAATACTTTTGTAATATGAACAAACTTTATTGCGTTACTTTTCACTCACTTTTCTAGTGCAGTTCTGCATGTGTAATTCCTGATGTGATTCTTACAGGACTAAGTAGTAGTCTCTTTTCAGTTGAAATAATTGACATTTATTCTTACCCTTTTTCCCATTATTTAATCCATGCATGACAGCCTGGTTTCTTTGAAAAATGTTACTGAGGGATCTCATGAAATGCTTTTGGAGATTCATGTTATCAACTTGATCACCTGTGTCCACATACTGCTTACCAATTCCTTCAAAAAGTTATCTACTAGATCTGTAAGCAATTATTTCCTATGATTTCCCTCTACCAAAAAAAAAAAAAAAAATTGTTCTTCCCTGCTTATCATGCTTACTCATCTATTTGCTAATTCTGTTCTTCATTACAGTTCCCATCAATTCGCTTGCTGCAGAAGTACTTCCTAGTCTGTAGTTCCTCTAACTCTCCTTGGGGCTCTTTCTAAAAATCCTGTCTGTAAAAGTCCCTTCTTATAGTTAAGGAAGCCAGTCTTGGCAATTAAATTAGTAAAACCACAGGTAAGAGAAATTTGTTTCCTTTTTGTTTTAAATTGGATCAATATTACTTGTTTCCTGTCATCTGATAGGACACACTGTTCTCCATTTTTTAAGAATGGTTTGTATGTACTTTGAGGTGCCTCCAGGGTTTGCTCCCATCAAGAGAGGCAGTGACATAGTAACTTCCTGAAGCTCTTCCACATACTGAATACTTGACGGATTTTTTTTTCCATGAATGTATCGTTTACCATTCACTTGTTATAGAGACTTCCTGGGAAGCTTCTACTTCTGCTGTGTTTCAAAAATAATAATGATAAAAAAGAACTACTAATTTTGTGAATTTAATGCATCACTTTAAATTATTTCTGGACTTCCTTTCTACCTTAACATGTTCTTAGAGCTGAAGTACTAGTGTTGATACTCTTTTCTTTTTTCCTTCATTTCATTATAATTTCAGAATTGTTATTCTTTCTTTACTGTTTGTAAATAAATCTTTTTATAAAAAGTTTTCATTTACTCTGCTGCTAACAAGGCAATTTTTATAACTATACTTTTCAATAGTGGTCTTGGTTTTGATACTCACTTTATGCTGCATCTATAATGTGACCGATTCACCAAATCATCTGCAAGCATTATGCCCCTTTAGCTTCTCCTAGCATTTATTTCTTATAAGTGCATGCATGATGATATCCTCTTAACCTGGATCTTTACCCTTGAGACATGTAACCTTGCAGTGACTTCATATTCACCTTCAAGTTAAACGTGCAAGTAAATATTTTGACAGGGAACATGAGAATGATAAAATTAGAAACAAAAGCTTGGTCTCATAAACATCCTTCCAGCTTTTTAGTCAGAACTCTTTAGTCAGAACTTCTTAGTCAGACTATTCCTCTTTACTGCAGATGATTTAGTCAAGCTGTTCATATGAGTAAGAACTTTGAAAGTGAATAAAGTTTTGCAGGATTTAGCCAATATGTATTTAGACGGGGCTGATAGCCCCTACACAAGTCCTCTGATGTTCTGTAAAATGTTAATGGTATTATTCCTTTCAATCTCTTTCATCACTGCAATTTTGAGGCACGATTTTGTTGATTTCAAACTGCTCTTCTCTCACATTGGACTACATTTAATGGCAAAATCATTTAAAAAGACTTTTAATGGGAGCAGAGTCAAGCCCATTGTAATTATGTTGGCTTCTAAAGAGAATAATTAAATCATTAATAAAACTTTTACCTATAATCATCAGGTGAGAAGAGAAAGCTGTGACAGTGCTAGAAGTTTAAAGATTTCTACAGAGAATAGGAATGAGTATGATCATAATTCAGATGTTGGTAATTAACGTATGTAGAAAGTCTATCAACTTGGCAAATTACATTAAAGGGGCCATGTTCATTAACATAGCTTATTACAATTTACAGTTCAGGCATATGATTATTAAAGCATTACACCCAAAACTATTTTGTGTTTTTTTACAACTGCAGCTTGAACAAGTACTTCTTTATATGCTATTTTCTTCCTTTTTTTTTTTTTTTCTTTTTAATGACTATGCCTTTTTATTCAGATAGAAGTGGAAAGCTACATAAAAACAACTGCGCTGATGTCACTGGCTGAATCTAAAGACAATATTTTGATTTGTACTTGTCTTTGCCTATTACTTCACCCATTCCATTCCCTCCTAGAGTTAGTGGAGTAACTTTGCAAATCTTTCATGCTTTTCAGACATACACAGATGGCATGTGTTTTCCAGATGTAGAAAAAGTATAAAAAAAAGTCTGCTGATAAACCAAAATATTACTCCAGCTTATGGAGCTAGGGGTGGAGCTGTGTACTGAGTATCTCTGAATTGCTGAACAGAAAGCCATCATTATCTTTCTAGGACTCTTAGCTGCTAGCCTCATTTCTTACAGTATTTCATACTTAAATTTAAAGGCTTTTCCAATGGACCCAAAAATCTATTCTTGCACTTCAAAACTGCTAGGCCACTTTTACCCATATACACCAACCATTTTCAGCTCCCATACACGCTGACAGGCGTGGGAGCAACCCACATCTCTAGTATTCTCTGTACAGAAATAGCTGCCCATTGCAGACAATTCATCTGGGTGTTCTGTTAATGAAATGCTTAACCATTGATCTCTGAATATTATAAATACTTTAAATGGGAAATGAACTTTCCTTTAAAGCGAGAATATCTTGAAATAGGACTCCTACTTTGAGGAGTTGAAAATTTCATTTCCAAGGAGAGTAAAGAGTTTCACCACATGTAGCTCTTTCTTTAAAGAACTGAAGCTGCATTTTGATAGTGAGGCAATAAGCACTGACTAGAATCCAGAGAGAACAAGTTACTCTCACAAGGTTCAGAAAACTGGCTTACTTCCTACTGATTTCAAGAACAGGAAAATCCCACAATAAGATTTAAACTGGGGGCATTAGTGCAAGGAAATTCATAATGAGGGCAAACATAGCATCCTTAAATCAGCCCCATTGTGTCGACATTATGCAGCAAACTGCAGCTCTCTGCAAAAAGACTTTCAGTTCTCAGAAAAAAAATCATTCCATGTATCTTTATAGACAGATTACAAAATTGTATTGCAATGGAAATGTCTTTAAAAAGAGCCAGGTGTTTTGAAATGACTAACATGACATACGCACACATGCCAGTTGGTACACTGGGTAGACATCATGAAACACAGGCATGTACACAGCATAATATCTGCAAGGGTCTGGAAATTTGGATCCAGATTTACACCACCTATCAGAGTAAAGCCATACAGTGCTATAATTTTTGTGCAATGACCTGCTAGTTCATGCAAAACCCTTACTGATTTAAAACACAAATTAAAAGATGCTTAGAGAAGCGTCCTCTGTTTTTATCTTTTCTTTTATTCAGTGGCACTATGACGGCTTAACGATGCTGCAGCCCACGCCTGCTCTGCAGTATTAGAGACCTTGACTGTGTTGCAGATAGAAAACACTGAGCCAGCCAAGATGTGTTGTGCACCTCCCTCACCTTCTCCCACCCATCCTGGCTTTGGCCCAAATACCTCTCTTTCAGTTCCAGCCTCTTCCTTTCAGCATTCATCTTTCTTTGAGTCTAGCAGATACTCATTCCATAGCTTTCTTGCAGTCTTCAGAAAGCCATCATCCCACTCAGATCTGCCATGTTACCACTTAAAAAATGCTGTCTCACACAAGCAACATAAAACCTCTGCATTTCACACTCCACTCATGCTCTTACTTCACTGTGCCTGTCTTTCAAACCTGATCAGGAAACTGTGCTGGAGTCTCTCCTGCCCCAAGACCATGTATCTATGCAAAGGTTGGCCTTACCTGTGACATGATGGCTAGCTGTGTTTGCCACGTGCCTCCATGGAGGAGGAGGAAACTCAGTGTTTAGCCTCAGTGTTTGATCCTTCATAAGAGTCCCGGCATAGAGCAGTCCTACAAAAAGTCATCCTACCTGGAATTAGAGCCTTTTCTCATCTTCCAACATCTTGTGTATGCATGCATCCATCACCTGGGACTCTACAAAGGCATGCCGTAAGCGCTGGTTCTCACCATAAGAGGGGGGTGTAATACAGTTCTGGAGGAGATTTGTGAGCAGAGGAGGCAGATTTCCATTGCAGTCCTTGCCAAATCTGCTGAAAGAGAAGGATGAACATGATAGGAGCTATGGGCATTCAGCTTCTGTAAGGTAGGGGCACACATGAAAGGATGGCTTGGGACACAGTACAAGACTGGACTGGAGGAGACAAGCTTGTCAGGAAATACAGCTTCATTATCCAAATAGTATTTAGCAGAACTCTTCTCTAAAAATCCCTCAAGGAAAAATACTAAAACTCTTTTAAATAATCTACATTTTAGAAGTACATTTTCATTGTGTGCAACTCTTCCTTAAGGTGAGTGTATGAGTTAGAAACATTATATACGCAGCATGAGAAAGAAGACTGGCTGTTCAGTCTTACACATGAGTGGAGGACTTGTTGAGTAAAGCAGTAATTCTTTTCAACATGAAGCTTGAATGTATTGATACAATATATGCATCAAAATATATAACACTGATTATAAAGCAACATATTTTACCTGTGTCCAGAATAATGGAGTCTCCTATTATTTTTCTATTCTAGCCTAATAAACTAAATAATAGCACAATAAACTAGCACATTCTAGCCCAATAAACTAAAAATTGGATAAAATTTTAAATACAATAAAGCAATTGCTTCTAAGTGAAATCATACATTGCAATTCTCTGTTCCTTGAGGATCTCCGGTTATTTCAGTCTTCGCTAATAATTAAATTCTAACACATTTGTGCATCAGAAGTTGTGCAAGAACTTTCCCCTCTGTTAAGCACAGAGGGAAAGAGCTTTTACTCTTAGAGGATTTTAACTATAAACTTTTTTGTGTGTGAATTATCTTAACATTTTGTCATAGTAAGCACTATCAATACATATGTTTAAACACACTATCTTTAGTTCATTTGAGTGTATAATGAACTTTTCTGACATTAACTAAATATATATGCATTGAGTGCTCTCTTTCCAAGTCTAAGCCACACCTGTTGTTACTCAGATGTTTTCTAAACTGTAGTGAAATTCTGTAGTTGATAAAAATGAGATTAGTGCCATTGTTTTAATTTTGCAATAACTTATTATTAATAGCCTGCATAATAATATTGTGGAAAATATATAGATCCGCCTGTCATATCAATCTGTCAAAACAAACTGTGCATTTTTAACCGTGTAGTTACCAAAACATCACTTTTGGAAAGACAAATAAATAACAGGAGCCTTTGAAATTTTAAGAGGCGGTATAATCAAAGACAGTTATTTCGTAGTGTGCTTTAGTACAGGAGTCCTTTGGACTTCACATTGAATAATGTGGTAATGTAAGTCAGTTAGAAAAAATAAAAGGTGTTTTCAGCAACACTAGCTGAGTTGATCACATTGTTTACACCTGCACAGCATATTGCAGAAAGACTCGTGCACCTGAAAGGACTGTCTTAGAATGAAAATGTCTATTATCCATGCTTTCCCATCTAGTGGCTGCTCTGTCATGAAGATAAATGCATACTGATACCTAGAGCAAGTCCATGTGTAACAATAAATACTGTTGATGAAAACTATCATGAAACAGCTAATAGTTTTAATTATTTGATGCATTAATATACTAGTTCTCATTTTTGCTGAGTGCTACATGCCATCTGTTTAAGCCAGTGAAAAGAGTAGGAAAGTAAATCATTACACCAATTAAAATCCCACCTACAGGAGAGGATATTATCATCCGGTATATTTCAGAAGGACACACGACGTAAGAATCTTCCTGTTGAGTCTCATTTTTCAATTTCACTGCAATTAAAAAAAATAATAATAACAGATACGATTTTTTTAAATGCCAAGAGACAAAAGCACAGGAGACAAAAAAAAGATTTGCAAATCCATGTTTCTGATATATAAATATGAAGTTTCTAAAGCTCTGACCAGTCAGATTAAAAGAAGGTACATACATGACATCAGTGTTTCTAACTGTAAGAATATTTAAACATCTTATGCAATTGCACACACCACATGTAAATGGACAAGATTGCATATTCCTTTTTTAACTTGATAGTTTGTAAGCATTTTTCGACCTGAAACTGTGCAAATTCCCTTGGAAATAGTAAACAACTCTGTTGTTGCATTTATCTAAAAAACAGTGCAATGTAGTAAATAGAACTGGAGTTCACAGGACCTATGTTTTTACCCTTCTTTTGTTAGCACAGGCTTTCCTTGGCATCAACCTCTCCATTGTTCACTGGCAGTAATAACTGTTACTCATTCTGAAGAGCTTTGTGAGACCTACCGGGCCATGTTTTTATCCCCATTCCAGAGCTAGCTCAACAAAAGCACTCTGAAACCTTTCATCTACATTCAACACAACATGTCAACATAGATGCAGACTATCTGCTGATAATTGTTGCTTTAACAAAAATATATATATATATATCCCTCAAATTTCATATGTTTTGTAAGAACTTTATAAATGTTTTACCTTTACATTGTAACTAATCTTCACATAAACTCTGAACGTTCATCTGCTGAGAGATCCTAGGCCATTTACATTGCACACTTGTGTTTTGATCTTCTAGAGTATTTTGTTTGTGTCTTAAATGCCTCTATTTTGAAAACCACATTTAAGAGGAACATATAGCAATCATATAAATATCAACTTGGCTTTACTCTGACCTATGGTTCCCGTAACATAGCTGATAAATCATGCTTAATACAGAAATATTTATTTATCTATCAGTTGCTTCAGAGCTTCCTTTCCCTTTAATATTTACATATGCATCCCATGTTAATATCATTGTTATTTATGACAGTGTCATTTTAAATTACTGATATTTCCATTACAAACTCCATTTTATGTAGTTTACTTCATCATAAACATATATTTCCATTAGATTGTTACTAATTTTTCAAAATGCTCCATGCAATTGGCTTTATTCCGAAGGAGCAAAAATAAGAAAGTTGAAATGGATTATAGATCACAAAAAAACTTTAGAATAGCAGTATTTAAAAATTAATTTAGCATTTATATAACACCTCTTTTGTGTAAAAAAAAAATATATATATATATATATGTACATATATATATATAAATTCAACTAGATCATTTAAAAAGAAAAAACATCCATTGAAATGCAGAATTATTACTATTATCTCAGAGAAATTTCCTACACCATTTTTCCCATGTGCTGCAAGCGGCATAAAAAAATCGGAAGAACCAACCTTATTGCATCTGAGTGATACTAACCTCATCAATAAAAATGTAGTTGTCAAAACAAACAAACAAACAAAAAAAAAAACTAGAAGTGAATACAACAAAAATACTATCATTAAATAACAAAATTATAATTTAATATTAAACTTCTTACCAAGGAACACTGAAAGTATTTTAAGTTTTGTCTACTAAGAACGTCAGGATCCAAGGCCATGCAGCTGTTTTGAGGAATACCATTACAAATATGTATCTTCAGATAAGTACTATTGGGGAATTCATGTCATTGTTAGAAAAAGCCACCAACTTTGTCTTTCTTTCTCTATTCTTCCATTAAAAAATAGGAAAATAATTATTAGGATACTCATCTCCTAAAACATTAGGAAATATTTTAAGTTGTGATTGCCTTCTCTGATTTTACTGCCAAAAAGGAGTAAGTGTGGGGGGACATTCTGTGAGTTTTGGAAGTCTTCAATCCAGCATTCTCTGCGATGGACAGCAGGAAGAAAAGCTTTGTAAGCAAATTAGAGTTCTGTTTGTGTTCAAAACATTCTTGCAAGTCAAAAACCCTAGCAAGTAAAGGCTGAGGCATATTTATAATCACATATTCAAATTGCTGACCTTTGGATGCTTCTGCTTCGGTTTGCTCTTCAAGACTTTGCCTTCTGCTTTTTTGGTGCTCGTAGAAGTGATACTTGTTGTATTTTAAGGAAATACTGTTATGCATGAAGCTGAAAATATATAGCAAAGCCATCCTGCTAGCTTTCCAGACAGGACTGAATTAATTGCCTGACTGTAGGTGTCTGATGGCACTGCTCAGGTGCAGGGGAAGTGGGCAGCTCCACAATGCTGGAAAGCGAGGACCTGGGGAGACCAAGGAGAGACGCTCCCTAGCACGAGGTCCTGCTGCAGTGCCTGAGCAAGGTGAGCAGAGCAGCTTCAGTGGCAGCAAGGCCACTGGCTGCAGGTTGCCAGACATGTCCCTTGTAGTGGGTTGGGTCTGGGATCATGCTGAGAAATCAAACATAACAGGCAGGGGCAGAATCAACCGGGAGCAGCTGAGCCTGCCAGGTCATGCAGATGAGGACCAAGGCAAGGGCCTGAGTTCAAATGCACCGGTGGGCAGAGGGCACTTGGGTGGAGGCCACAGGCAAAACTTTCCACAGCTCTTACTCACAACTTCAGAATTTCTACAGCAGCAGCCTTCAGTGTTTCTTACATAGCAGCACCATGTCAGAGCAGATGTCAAACACAGGCAGGGGAGCCACAGAGAGCCTTCAGGTAAGAGGGTTGCAGGCTACCCAGGAAAGTCACAGCCTGTTGGCACACCAAAGAACCCAAAGGCCACTAGAGACCCACAGGCATCTTGACCCAGCTGGTCTCCTGGCACCATTCCCACAAGCTTGAAACTCCCATACCTCTCACTACATATCTACCAGCCCTGTGCAAGCACCTGAAATACCCTCTGGCACCTTTAATAGCAGTACCTGCATGTATTTGGAGAACCATATCCCACCTACCAGCTGCTCAGGGCCTTTTGATGACCACTGACTGCATCTTCTGTATCTGAGGGGTTATAGTACTTATCCAATTTTTATTGATAGTGGTTATATCCAAACCTTGACCTTGCTGTTGGCACTAGGAGAAAAAAAAAAAAAAAAAAAAAAAAAAAAAAAAAAGAGAGAGAAAAAAAAAAGAGAAAAAAAAAAAAAGTAGTTTCAATTGCTTCTCTTCCTACTTCAGGAAAGAGAAGGCAGGTGGTTTAAGAATGTTCTAAGACAGAAATAGTGGCACCACTGCTTACAGCTTTTTAAGTGGAATATGAATGATAGTGGCATTTAGTGTCCCTTTTGAGTAACTAAAATTATGTTGAAGCTTATTGCTCTCCTGAGATTATCCTAAAATATGGTGAGGGTCATACCAAGTCAGTGGTAGTCCTCCATTAGCAAAGCAATAAAAAGCATGGGGATTTTTTGAGAATCATCCTCTTTGGAGAAGTATAAAATCAAAACTATCTAAATCATACAACTGAAAGGTTAGCTAACCATTTCCTAAAACCAAGGAAGATGGAGAGGTTTATCTCAACAGTAATTCTTAGACGAAGAAATCTGCATTTGTTTTCAGTCATTTTAACAAGCTATTTGGTGTTGTTTCAGACAAGGCTATTATGACTTCCCTATCATGCAAGAGTATGAAATCCAAAATTCGTCTTTCTCCTCATCCTTTTGACAGATTTGATGCATTTCTTCTCAATATCTTTTATTACTTAAATCCAGGAATTTTAGATTAAAAAATACAGATGGAAAATGAGAAAGCACAGACATAGCCTGTGAAATAGAATAATTTTCTACCTCCACTGTTTTTGTACCATGCTTAAAATTAAGTTTGTTCTTTAGAGGATTTTGCATTTTCAGTAGCAAAGCAATGAACTGTGGTTACCCATGTGAATGCCAGGATAAATTGGTACCTATTTTCAGGAGAGAGGAATCACCATCCGTTCTGTGGCTGCACACAGGAGACAGCTCTGAATAGAAGCTGAATCTTCTAAGTAGAAACTCTGAAGACATTTCCTGCAATTTGATTAGAAATAGTTTTGTAGTGAAAATTGTGCACAGAGACAAGAAATTCCATGTAGAAAAACAATCAAAAAACTCTACTAGAAACTTCCAGCAAACACAGTTTCTTCATTACCCACCTATCATTCTCCTATGACTTAATAAAACGGGTTTTATTTTTAAAAGTGTCATTTCAATTGTGCCTGTAATTGACAATTCTAAGACAATACAAGATGGAGATGTCTTCCTTTAGAAACTATTCTCACTTGGCCAGTGTTGATTTCCTTGTATTGTTTACAATTTAATTAAACACAACATTGTTTCAAATTTGCACCAGAGATCTTTGTATTAACGTCTGTCACTTTAAGACAATAATTGTGACACAGTAAGGTATGCCTTAGGCTTGTCTACACTAATTTATTTTGTCTCAACTTCAGACTGCACCTTGGTGGATAAGTACAAACCATTTCTCTTCCCATGCTATCAAAGCATTAGGCAGTGTCATGAGGTAGTTTTACTAATCCCACTGCAGAAAAAGGTTAGTTAGTGTCACTTGACAAAATTAAATCATTATGGATATCTTTGGTTTAAAAGAGCAATAGCTGTTTTCAATATCAGGTATCTCTGGTTCAGAAACAATAAGTCTGATCAACACTTCGACATATATTCATAGTAGCTAAACATTTAAAAAAACATTCAGGAGTAAATGTAACTGGTAACAATAAAAAAAATAAAAACTAATAAATTCTAATAATCATCTAGTAGTAGATTTAATTGGGAGAAAGGCAGAGGGAGAAATCTTAGTGACAAAATCTTTAAGTCATTACTAGACACTGGTTATTCAAATTAGTAAGATGCTTAAGTTGTACAAGTTGGAGGTTTTTATCATACAGTGTGCAACAGTAATTGTAACAGCAATTGTGAATATTTCAGAAGAAGCCTGACTACTTAAAGTTTTCCCATGCCCTTATGTCCTCACTCCTAATATTTACTTTGTATGTGTGAAATCTCATGAGAGTCACTAGAGCTCCAGGTAGAAATCCTTGAAACATAACAATAGCAGAATTGAGGTCCTTTTATACTGCACAAAAATAAAACTTAGGATTGTTTCCAAATAATGGGGAAAGTTATTGTTGCTAGTTATTGTTGCTAACTTTGGCAAGTTGAAAATATTTTGATTGCGGTCACCTGTTCTGAAACCATTGGAAACAATTTCAAACCTCTGCATTTGAAGGAGACTGTTTTGCATGCCCCAACTTTATTAATGTCTATTTAACAAATTGTAGGAAAAATATTATTCATACCTTTCCTTGGTGACTGCAGAGGTTTTCTATTGCACATTTGCTATATGTATAGACTGTACCCTTAATAGGCATACACACAAGCTTTCTTATTTGTTCCAATGTCTTTTATATTCTATGCTTGCTTTTTTTTTTTTTTTTTTTTTTTTGGGGGGGGGGGGGTGTTCTCATAGAACAGAATGGTTTTGTTTTAAACTGTTTAAGTTATTACATTTTTACAAAATAATGCCCACTAGTTACAGAATTTTTATAACATTCATAGGAAGTAATTCTGTATTTGACAAGAAATCACTTGTGCTTGGCCTCAATTTACTGAACTTATGTAGCAAGATGAAATCTCCCGATTTTTCCAGAGCATTGCAATTCAATGTGCTGTTCACAGATCTCTCTACATAGACAACCACTGCATATATTGAAACTTCCTATGAACGTAATTACCAAACACATGGGTTCATTGTTCTGAAACAGTATTATTTGATTAGCATGTGTGCTAAAAATCTATCCATAAATGAATTCACATCACATTCTTTGCTAGATAGGAAGCAGCAAGGAAACAGATGCATTAGAAAAAAAAATCAGCCAAGAATAATTTCTTCAGCCACTAGACCTGTGACCTGCATGCTTTCAAAGCTACTAACAATGGCTGGAATCCAAGGTCAAAAATTCTCATTATTTCAGTAGTGTCATTCATACAAACTACTAAGGAACAGTACAGAAATTTCACTGCAGCAGAAATAGGGCCAAAACTTGCTTCAGTCCTTTAGAATAGACCAAAATGGTGTGTAATATATTCAGAGCTGTCAAGCCACCAACCTGTCCGGGGACTATAATACTCAGGATCCGGGAGACAAAAAAGAGATAAGTGAAGAAATAGTTGTGAGAGAGTGAGCTGTAACAAATGTTATCACAAAAAGAGCACATGGAAGAAAAATAGCGATGGGAGAGCTCATACTAAACTTTGCTTGAAATGAAAGGCTTAAGAACTCAAGAAAGAAAAAAAAAAAAAGGACCTCTAATAAAAAGTGTTCTTTTTTTTTGTTTTTCTGTGACTTCATTGTTAATGATCTGTGTGCTGTTTCCATAAATAATGAACATTTCAAAATCAACACAGATTTTGATGCAGAAAGGGAAAACCACCTCTCAGATTAAAAAAAAAAAAAAAAAAAAAAGGCTTTTTGAACATATTTGGGTTTTGTTTGTTTGTTTTTATAAATTAATTGCCCATCCTTTCTCACGTTCATGTGCCTAACCCAGCTGAATAAGAAGCTTCTGTAGGCAAGCTGTACAAAAATGAAGGTAGCATGAAGAAAGGTGCGACATGTATTTTCTCCCATCTTGTATGGTCCTCAGGAAGGATAGGAGGCTAAAAGAAATTGGGTTTAAATCCGATATGATATTTCCTGTCTGAGCAGTAGACAGACCAAAAGCTCTTTGCATATTCTTTGAAGATGCCCAGACACAGCAGCCAGAAAGAACATAAGCCAACAGCACAGTGCTGTGTCTGAGGTGATGAAAAAGAACAAGACTTGCATTTGTGTTAATGTGTCTACATTTCTGCTTCATAGCTAAAGCCACCCCTAATATAATCTCAATCTATTTTCTTTCAAGAAGCTGCAAAAGTATTAAGGATGAGTTTTGGACAGACTCAGAAATTTCCATGTATTATTCAGGCTTGAACAGTTAAGAAGAAAGTAGACATTTGTCAAACATCTACACTACTCTCAATATAGTTCATTAAATACCTAATATAAATTCTGTGAAACACTCACATATCACTTACCCCTTGAACTGCTTGAGCTGGTTGAAAGACTAGACTTTTTTCCCCTTGTTCTCCTTTTATATTCCATTTACAAATTTAATGTCAATGGAATTACAAACCAAATAGCTACTTGTGAATATTTTTGTATTTTGAAGCAAGGTATCATTTGATATTTAAGAAGGTCTTATCCTATAAAAAGAGGCTTCAATATCTTACCAATGATTACTTTGGAAAACACGCTTAAGTTTTAAATAAAAAATATTAACAACCTCTTAACTAATTGCAAGCACTTGTTAGTTTACAGGGGTTTTCCCCCAAGAAGACAAAAGCTTCAGATGACTAACCATCTTTACACATAGCTTTTTTCTTTCTCATTTCCATAGTGTTTCATAATCAAACTACAGCTTAGATCATAAATTGATTAGTTATGAAAAAAATAAAATTTTCCTCTATGTTAGATTAAATATTTCACTTCCCACAGTAGCACTAGATGATCTGGAGACTGTGCTCAGAAATACCCCTCAAAAAGCCCATGAAGCTCTCCACAGCAAGTCAGATGTCTCTTTTGTTTCTTAAATAATCGATTTGATGCATTGTCTTCTAATTCATGAAGATCTGTCAGCAAACTCACAGCTAGTTTAGCCACACAAGTCTTAGGAGTCAAGTGTGACTAATTCAGAATTAGTTTTTATTTTCATTGTTTTGTTTCTTCAGTGTTTCACTCTTTGATCTGAATTTGATACCTGACACCTTTCCAATTATGAAAATATTTTTAAAAAAGGAGTTGTCCAAGCACAGTTTTGGACACCAAATGCTGAACAAGAATAATCAACACATAAGTCTTCTGTGATTCACAGCTGGTTATCAGAGTCCTGCCAATAACATGAAGAGAAGGAGGATGGCAGAGCTGACCTTTGTTCCTAGCAATGCTCCCAATGTATTGGTTCATAGAAAAAAAAAAAAAAAAAAAAAAAAGACAACTCACTCCTGCCTGTAAAAGGCAACCTAGGCATCTTTAGACTTGAATGCAGTTCTAAATACATCAGTTAATCCTCTTGCCTAAACAGTCAACAGAGAGTAACTCTTTCACAGTTAATTCAGAGGCACTAAGCAGACGATGCAAATGCTCCCTTTCCACTTGCATTTATTTTGATAGGCTGAAAAAAAGGGCTTTTCGTTAATTGTTAACTTTTAATAGCCAATGACAGAGCTAAAGCAAAGTTAGTTCGACATCTCTCAGCACTGGAGGCAGTATTTCACTGCTTGGTGTATAAGAGTAGGCCAGAGCATGCTAGGTAGAAGGCAGAAAGGGTGCAATGGGCAGGAAACCCTGCCAGGCACATGCTGGACTCCACCGACCTACATGCACCCTCCAGCATGAGTTAAAACAGTTCTCCTTGGACTTCAACACAGAGCAAGGGGTCTCCAACTTCCTGGCCCTCCTGGCCCCATTCAGCAGCTGCCTTCTCAGAGCGAAACAGAGAAGCCACTTCTAAAATGTGTTATAATATGTATCCTAGCAAAATATCACATTAACATTAGAAACATTACTAATTTTCAAAACACCAAACAATATACTTGCCTTTCTTTTGTCTTGGCAGAATGGGGACTAGTTGTACTTAAGGAATAAATTTTGTTCTAAACTTCAGTGAAAACGCTCCAGTGAACATACGTCTTTCTATGTTGCTGATGTGCTACACTCATTAGCTACAGCAAATCCAAATCCAAACTGAAAAAATGTAATAATGGTTAGCTAACAATTAGTTAATACTTAAGTTTTAAAAGTCAGCCTTGCCATGCCCTCTTAAAGCTGAGAATGGTATTAGAGTTGGTCAGAATAAAATTAAAACAAAAGTGGCAAAAAATAAAGAGATTTCATTCCACAACTGTTTTGCTTCCAAATCACCACAATTGCTATCTACATAATACAAAGATTTGTGTATGTATGTGGGTGCAAGAGAAGGAAACACAGGATTAAACTAAGGGAAAAAAGCTTTGATAACACAAAATTAACAATTCAATAATTTCCAGCTGCAAGTACTTTGCTAAGAATATTAAACTCTACTGTATTTACTTTTCTGCATTTCTGTGGGTAAAAACAGTACACAGGAAATACCGAAGAGAAGCTTTTGTTCCATCCCTTAAGTGCCTTAAAGAAAAAGTTTAAGAAATACTCTGATTTAAAACTTGTGTCTGTAACATTATATCCAAAATTTTGTAGACAATGATAATTAGAGGCATTTGATAGCAGCCTGCATCAGTGTGTCAGACAGTACAGCCACCCATATCCAGCAGTCTGTAACAATACAATCAGCATCTGGGTTGATGTCCTCCCAAAATAACAGGCTATCGTTGTCAAAATAAGTTTAAAAATGGTACAGCTATTGGTAAACAAATTTGTATTACTAAATACTTGGAAAATTTGGGACAATATATTCAGGGCCAAACATAAAGTGAAATATCTGATCTGCTGTTTAAAAAGTGGTACTTAATTCACTATTGATTTCCACCCAATTATTCAAGGCAAACAGTCAGTATTGATGGGACGCGTATTTCACCATTTTCATTGCCTGAATTGTAGGAAGCATCCCAGCAATGAGTAGTCCTGAACAAATAGGTACAACGGCTGTACTATCAGGCAAATTATTTTGATTTTACATTTGATATGCCTAAATATATACAATATGAATAATAAGGTCAGTTTTAATTATCTGTTATAACTGAGGCTATATAACTCAAATATTGACTTAAAATCCAGTTCATTTTTTCCTCCTGTTGCCAATATACTTTTCTGGGTTGTTAAGCTCACCACATTTATTTGGTTGTGATTTACTGTTCCTTGTGCATAATAAACACTTTGTTATAACAAATATACAGAACATCAAATTCAGATGTATGGATGCCCCCCATGTATTGTCTGTTGCACCTTAATATTCAAGTTTTGATGTCACAGTTCATAAACTGGACAATTCCAATTCCAGAGCATTAGTATGGAGCTTTGATTAATGAAGTTATCACTAAAAAAAAGCATTTAGCTGCTCCCTCTCAAGTACATCTGTGTGAGTTTCTAACACTGCATTAGTATTTGGCCCACTAGGATGCGTAACATTAGAAAGCAGTTGTCTGAGCCCTTCCAAAGTGAGAAAATGTCTTTTCTGAAAGCAAGCCAGGACAGATAAGATTGCCAGTAACATTCTTGGTATGCAAAATTGTATATATTTATGTAGACCTCTATCACTTAAGGACATACACTGTTTGGATTTTAGTTTTCATAATATTTGGGTTGGTTTTAAGAACAAGTTAACACTTATAAAACTGTACTTTTTGTAGAACTAAATAGCAATATGTTTAAAGTAAAAGGAGGAATATTTTCTTCCTATCCTGAATAAGGTTATTTCCAGGCTAATATTTGTATAAACAACATATAACGTTAAGTTTGTCTCAACCAAACCATTCCTTAATTCCTTAAGGGAAAATTTCTTCTGTTACATCCTGCCTAAATATTAGGTGCAAAATATTTACTAAAATCACCACTCTCATGTAAGACAGAGCTGTAAGCTAACACATATTCTACTAGTGTTTTCCTCTGGAATAAAACACAGATTGACACATTCAAGTAGTACATTCCTCTTGTTTCTATATAGTTACCGAGTGAAATATTTTGACTGATATTTAGCAGTTAAAAAATAAAAAGCTGCCAAATTTTTATATACAAAGTGTGATGCACGTCTCTAAAACCACTGCTTGTGTTACTTTCTCTCAAATCTTTTGTCAAATCTGATTTCTGAAGTTGTTATATCAGGCTACAATGTCTAACTAAGATAGTTTTGTCAGATACCTTTGTACCAAAGCAACAAACTTAGTTAAAAATAAATATTTGATCTGTAATGGAAATAACAACGTGATCCTTTATTTCCATTTGTACATAGCATAAAATCCCCATCAAATAGCATGCTGATATTCCTGCCTGTGCTTGCCTTATTTTTTTGCATATTTTTTCAGATCACTGATATGTGCAATTCTTGATTATAAAATCCTGTCTTCTCACACAGATCTTTTTACTTCAGCAAAGCCACATTGCATTTTTAACCACTGCTCATGTTGTCCAAAAGCCTTAAGCACCTTGCCTCTTTCAAGTAACAACAAACCCACCTATAGTTCCAGTTCAGTACTAACTATAAAATTGCAGCCAATGGCACAAAGTGGGCATTAATCTTCGTATTTCATTATTAATTCATTACTAATATTAATTCGTTAATTAATATTCAGCAGTCTGAAGTGGATAAGATTCTCCAAGACTACAGCTTAAAAACAATAATGAAGAGAAAATAGCAAATAAACCAAATTCAGACTTGAAGTTTTTAAAAACTAGAACATGTCCCCTGCTTATATGTCTCAGGAAGAGGAGGGAGGCGTGAGATGAGCCACTAGTGTTTTAGCTCTGATTTTAGTGCAGACTTTCTTCTGTAGCTGAACTTATATTTATTCTGCTTTTCTCTCCCTCCCTCCCCTGCTATCTTGCAGCAAATGTATGTGACAATGAGCTCCTGCATTGCCAGAACGGAGGAACATGCATCAACAACGTGCGGTGCCAGTGCCCTCCAGCCTACACTGGCATTTTATGTGAGAAGCTGAAGTGCGAAAGGGATCCAGGAGGCTGCAGCCAAAACTCCGGCCAGGGGGCAGTATCTCACGGTCCCCTATTACTGCTGACTGCCCTACTAGGAGCAACTGGGCTCTGCACATGCTAGGCTCCGTATGGTTGATGGCATCATATTCAGACTGCTTCAAAAGAATGTGCCACATGAAAACAAAACACAACCCAAGCGTTTGCTACTGAAATTTAAAAAAGGAAAACAAAAAAATTACCACATACAAACTAGGAAGGCCTAACTGAACTAAGCCATATTAATCAGTTACGGACAGTGCTCTGAGTCAAGACTGTTCCCCGCGACCCGAGACGGGTTGGCAGCGGCCTATTCCGTCAAGTCAGCGCTAGCTGCCGAGCTCACACAGGACAAAGGGCTTCGACAGCCCCAGACATGGAAACTGAATTTAAGAAATGTTTGCTACTCCTCTCTGGTGCGCTACTGTACCTCCGCCCGGTGTGTGGACCGACCAAATAAAGGCATTCTTTGCTGTCAGTGCATTGTGGGTATAAGGAAATCTGTAAAAGCTGCCATATTGGCCTGCTTCAGTCCCTGAATCCTTTCCAACCTGTGCTTTAGTGAACGTTGCTCTGTAACCCTTGTTGGTTGAAAGATTTCTTTGTCTGATGTTAGTGATGCACATGTGTAACAGCCCCCTCAATAAAACTCAAGCCAGTCATATCCTTGTATACCTTAGCAGCACTGCATCAGTAAGATGCTGTGTTCACCTACTGTACAAGAGTGGCTATAGGACAAAGTGTATTTATCCTTTTGTATTCAAATGAAGTTATTTTTCTTGAAATAATGTACAATGTAGATTTTTTGTATTATTGCCTATTTGTGTTACCAGACAATTTGTTAACGTATTTAATTCTAATCAGATAAGAGAAAAATATTACTTTTTATTTAGTCCTTTTCTTTTACCTTTCATTTAATTGTGCAGAGATTTCTCTGTATGGGCAACGTGCTGGCATCAAAGAATATCAGTTTACATATATAACAAGTGTAATAAGATTCCACCAAAGGACATTCTAAATGTTTTCTTGTTGCTTTAACACTGGAAGATTTCAAAGAATAAAAATTCCTGCATAAACAATTCCAGGATTATGTATTGCTATTTCTTAAGACCTTTTAGGAAAAAAAAAAAAAAAAAAATCATTTTACCACCTCGTATATGAAAGAACAGATTCAACAGTAGGAATTACATCATAACAATCTAACCTACTTATATTTTTTACTACTGGCATTGTTTTTGCAAACAATTTGAAACAAAGCATATCATTTGCTCGAGGAAACCAAAGTCCTAATCATCAAATCCTAAGCATGGAAGAGGTGTGAGAAGTTGAATAGTTCTCAACTTTCTTCTCTCAAGACATCACAGAAATTATTCCAAACTAATTCACAAGGTATTTCAGAAACTAGTCTTTAAATCATACAATTTTTGTGGATTTTGGCAGTAATGAAGTAGATATAGCCACAGCTTAAACTGTTTCTCCAAAAGCGTCATTAAAATGATGTTTATATGTGTACTAGTCTGCCTATGAAACTGCAAAAACAGCAGCAATCAAAAAAATAAGATTTAACTTTTAATAAAGTCAAATTTAATATTTAGAAGGAGTGTCAAAATATACAGCAGCAAGTAGATAAAAAGTGCTGCTCCAGCAAATAAAGTTTGTTTTAAGTATTGCCCAAGGTGTAATAAATTCTTGTTTCTGCCTTTTATTAGGCCAATTACTGAGTGTGACAGAAATGAATAGCAAGAATAGAGAGGCAAGGAAAAACCACAGCAGTGTTTCCAAGTCCGGGGGGGAAAGTGGGGGATTGGATCAAAAGGTAGCAAGACTGTATGAATTCATTTCCTGGCAATTTTTATCATAATGGCTGTAAATATTTTACCAACATAATAGCCTAGTATGGAAAACTGTTAATCAGCAAAAGAAAAATTCCTGAGAGAAATAAATTCTACCTGGCTGCCTCTTCCAAATGGTGAACAGAGCACAATTTAGGGCACTGCCTTCTTGGCTAAGCTCTTTCTGCTGAGGGAACTTTTGTGTGCCCACCCTCCAGAAACAGGTAGGCACATTGGGTCTTCATTTCTTTAAAGATTCATATGAAGATGACGATGAAGATAACATGCTGGTATTTCTTCAGGCTGTCAACATTGGCCCTTCATGTAGAATATCTGCTGTTTACATCAGCACTTTGTTTCCCTGGGCTAAGATAAGGCAAAGAAAAATGTAGACCTTGGGTGGTTACCAATGCTGGTCTGCATTAGATTGCAGGTATACATTGAAAGGACATTCATGACAATAAGCAGAAACTTATACAGCAGACTTAATGAGGAATATAAACGCTAGTATACGTGACATGCAAAGCCAGACACTTATAATTAAGTGGATTTCTGATATTAAGATGTGGAATTTAAGTTTCCTTAATGCTTATTAACACAGACTAAACTCAGATTGTGCAATTATTGGAAAAGATGCACTTAAGCTGTCATAAACTTAAGGCTTTGTGAAAGTGCTAAGAAAGCATGTTATGCACATTTGGTTAGAAGACATTCTGCCAGCAGTACTGAAGTATAATGAATGTCAGATCATAATCAATTCAGCTGCATTCCAATTTCATGTGGTTATGATCTTCTAAACCAGTGCAGAGTATATGTCTTTCTTTTTGTGTGTTTTATCCTCCCTCACCTAATTAATAAAATCATGATTTTAGGAGTACATTCACTGGTAAGTTTTCTTATCAATCATTTTCTTCAGCTTCATTATTTTTTCCTCTGAACATCACAAAACTTCACTAAGTGAAATTTTTGAATGCAAGCCTCTGCTATTTTATGCCAAATACAGTTGCAAAAATTTGTACGTCTTGAGAGAGAGGAGATTTACACTGCATGGCATTGCTTTACCTGCTTCTTCATTGAATTCAGTGGAAAATGAAGACAGAACCTGTTTCCCATTTCAGAAAAACTGTAAAAGAAACAAGATTCCTGTTGCTGAAGATATAGTGGGATCTTCCGATGATAATGTGGAATGTTGCTTTATTTTTCACCTGGCAACATATGCCCCTTCAAACATATTATGGGTTTCTTGGAAGGGGGGTAATCTTGTCCCTGTGACAGCCTGTAAAATAGCAAACACATACACAACACACACAGACAAAAAACTTGATCACTAACCTGGGATTTTGGTTCTGTATCAGACAGTAGCAAAAGGACCCTACCGTAAAGTTATAATTCTCAGTCCTAGAAGACTTACCATCCAAGAACTCCACATCATTTAGTTGTCTAGATCATGGTTCAGAGTACAATGACCTTAATCCTAACATTCATAATTAAACTTAGGCAGTTAAATTGGTTTCAGTTATTTTGATAAATCTGTCAGTCCTGGTCCACTTGCAATTGCTGTGTTTCTAGCCGCAGAATTCGTTCTGATCTGGGATCCCCATGTTTAACATCTGACGACAGTGCAGCTTGAGACAAGGTCTTGCTCCCTGATGAGGGAGCAACAGAAACGTCCACATGAAGCTATAGCCATCTTTCTCGAAAGGACTTTAAGATGAAGACATCTATCACAGTGCTGCGTAACTGTTTCAAAAACTATTCAAAGAAAGAAAATCTAGTTGGACTCACATTAAACTGAGATATTGCCCTCAAACAATAATTGATGTAATATTTTATCATGACTTAGCCACAGATAAGAA
Source organism: Netta rufina (assembly GCF_964035555.1). Taxonomy (NCBI): domain Eukaryota; kingdom Metazoa; phylum Chordata; class Aves; order Anseriformes; family Anatidae; genus Netta; species Netta rufina. The sequence continues at coordinate 26,815,400 of NC_140131.1, read as the reverse complement.
GTTATTTCATGTTGTGAATAGAAGAAAAAAGTAATGTGCAAAAGACTCCTCATATTTAGAAAGAGCTCTTCTGCTTCCATATAATTTTATACATCTTTTTCATAACTCCAAGACACCAGGGGGATTTGTTATAGCCTCATTGGGATTCTAGGTTTATTAAACTATTGAATTAACTAGATTCATTCATGCATGCAGTTTATTCACCTGTGAGAAATTTGAGTAATATTTTTCATAAAATATGCAAGACCAGATTTTCAGCCAGCCTCCAGCCCTGCCTTCATGTTTGTCCTTAGAAATGCAAAGTTACAGACGTAAATATTAAGACACGGTCAATCAATTTATTGCTAAGAAAAATCGTATGTTTAATTATTTATGAATGCAAATATTTATCCACCAAAACCCAAATCTGACATGATAAAACAGAAATGTTTATATTAACCGACTTAATACCTTTCCTACCATCATCCAGTATCAGAAAAAGAAAAATGTAAAAAGTGTATGCAAAACAGACAAGCAGAACAGCAGCATTTTGCACCATATGGTGCATTTCAGTTAATGAAATGAAGGTTCATCACCAGTACAGCATGTTCACTAAGACGCACCATTTTTGCCACAATGTGCAACAGACAAAATTCCAGTACAAAGCATATGTTTCCCTTCTTGGTTTTTCTGACCATTTTTATGTGTGCAGAACCAAACATATACATGATGAAATAGCACTTGAGAAATTGTACGGTCTCAGAGAATACAGCAAAGACTAATATTATGCAATCAGCAGAACTAACAGACTCTAAGGGCTTCGGGATTGAATTTGTGCATGTGTTGCTGCCATTTCTGAGAAGGACCGGAATAAAGATCACATCATGGAAGCGCACTGAATCAGAGTTCACAGCAGTCAGTTGAACTAAGCAACAGTCTAGCTACAGAAAGCACAACAGGATGACATCAGCCCTGCATCCACCTGGAGACAGCTACATCTCACCCAAGGTCATCATTCCCCTGTCAAAACCTTTGTACGTGCAAGCCCATGTGTGCACGTGCCCGTTACATTTCCTAAATTCCCTGCACTATGCTGCTGAATGGAGTTGCTATACACGTGCTCAAGCTTACTGTTAGCACTGGTAATACAATTCCTATACTAGATAAACCCTTGTTGAGAAACTGAAGTAATAACAGTTATTCTGGGGAAAGAGGATGATGAGTGTGTTTTGAGGTATGTTTGTTTTGTGAACACAAAACCAAATTCAGATGAGTACTGCTTCTCACATTTTCACTTGAGTTCTCAGTGCAGGTCTTTGTGACATCCAAGAAGTCCATTACTAAGAACTTAATTCTGACATTTGTATGTCTGAACAAGGCCTTCCAAGAATGATGATGTCACTGCAATACTGTATACTGACAGCCTTTACAGCTCAAGTCTGCAAGAGAGGCTCAAGACAGAGTACCAGAGTACTATTCCGCAAAAAGTAGAAAAAGAGGCATCGATTAGGGTGAAAGGAACTTGTGTATTCCTACATGTACGTGTTTAAAGTTTAAGAAAAATATGTAACACGGAAGACAAAACCTCAATAATTTGGATGGCTTTGTATTCGAAACAGAAACTGCCTGATTTTCACGAGTACTCCACATTCACAATCCCTAGAGTCTGTCCCTTACTAAGTGTTTATTACAATAAATGTACAGCGAAGTGAACTTTTCTCAATTCTTGTGGAACAGGAAATAAAAGTCTTTCAACATCATTCAACTGTAATTTGCAAAGCCACATATACAATGATTTATATATCATTGCAATTTTTAATACGTAGTTGAGTTATGCAAAGCTTAAATTCAAAGGAGGGAAAAAGGCCAAAAAGTCCACCGTTTTCAAGAGTTACAATATTTGGAGAAAGCACAGCACTTGCAGAGTAAAAAGAAAGAGAATTTAAGTTGCCCCCAGAAGAGAAGTATGCTAGGATCTCAGGAAAAGGACAGATTTAGATACTATACAGACTTAATAGTTCCACAGACACAGCATTTGTCATTCTAATCCCTCATTTGGATACTGCAGGACTTGATCCTCGCTTACACAAGATGCTCTCCAGGTAAGGCTTTCACCTCCTGGTCTAGGTGAAATACTGCCGACTTATCTGCTGGCAGACTCTAGGCCCATCCGCACCACTCTGTCTGACTCTTTGCTGGCACCAGCCGTGAATTTAGCAGCTCTAGTCTGGTCATCTAGTGCAGATGTTCACAAAGCAGCTGGCTTTCAGCACCTTTCAAGAAACCAAGTCACAAGCCTCCCTGCGGGCAAAGCACAGCAGTGGTTACATCTGCTTTTTGTCAGGCACCTCCAAAACCATGGAATGTAATTCTCAGAAGCATACAGAAAATGAAATGTGTTCAAAAGAGAACATGTTCCCTCCAGGCCTTCTTTTGGCATCTGCTGTCACCACGTTCAACACTGGACTGAACTAGGCTCTGAACGGCTACACTGACTCATTCAATACATTTCTCGTTAACATCTCTTGCCTCTAATTACTGTTGGTTGGTAGGATGAGAGAACTGGCAGGTAGAACACTCCAGTAATTACATTTATTATACTGCTTTCTTTTGCCATCCTACAGCTTGCTTTCCTCCTTAATTTCAGAGTTTTTTTCTATGCCCTCATAAAATATATTTATGACTTTGCTCTAGAGATCTCCCACAGGCAAAAAGTAGGTGGATTGGTACTTATGAATTAGTCTTGGCAGTGCTCTTTTGCCTCTCTAGATCTGGTACCGAGTCACAACTACTTTTACAATCCTCTCATTGAGTAGGATGTAAGGAATGATGACTAAACTATGTAGATTTACTGGTGAACAATTTTTGACAGGTTTCTCGCTTACTGATGATATCTAGCATCTGAGTATCTCTCAGACTTCACTGAGGTTAGCCTCATGACACTACTGCAAAGCAGGGAGGCATAGTCTTTCCATTTTATTCATGCAGACTGAAGCTTGAAGATGTTGAGAGCCTTGCAAAGTCAATTAAAGCGAGAGAGATTAATTCTGACACCTCGTCCACCGCATTAAGTACTAAGACCTACAATTTCCTACTCCATCCAAATTATACAAGCCTGAAGTTAAATAGTCTTCCATCTGCATGTATTTGCCACCCACTTACTTCAAATTATCTTATCTAAGTCTATTTTACATTACACCTCCCAAAACATTGTCTTTGCCATCCATGCTTGGAGTTTGAATATTGTGCTACATACCTTACACATTCGATTGCACTGTGTTGGGTTTTTCTCTTTTGCACTCCAGTCTAAGGATAGAAGGAACAGCCACAGTTTTTTGAAGGGATGTTATATATGAGTCAAAACAGTTGGAGGCATCAAAGCAGTTTGAGAAATTAGAAGACACGCATAAACAAAAAAACAGTAAAACACTAAAATCCTCTTCCAAAAGGAAGACATTGGCTATCTGTTTTTCCCCCCTCCTTGTCTGAATTTTACTTTATTGGATTTATTAAGGCACATATAATAATTCTATTATGACTTTATAAATTATTATACAATATTTTTAATAGCTGGAAATGCCTATAACTTAGGCATTTAATTTCCTCCATAAATGCCTAGATACTGACACAATTAGGTTATGATGCATGGGTATTTCTGCTTACTGGAAATCTGGTAGCAAAACGACTCTACATTTTGAATGGGCTCATAAATATATATTGAATTTAATTTTTTAATACACAAAATCCATTTTCCTTTTGTTTGGCTGGTTTGGTGGCTGCTTGAGAGAAATATTTTCTATAAATATTTTTGTTTTGTACAACTAATTAGTCCATAAATCAGTACATTGTAATATGACAGAGATTACCCTCAAGCCAATAGAGAGCAACTGATTGAATATACTTACCTTCTTCATAACTCATCTATCTCTAATGTCTCTGCATTTTCTTCTGCTGCTTTCAAACATTGTCTTTTTTTCCTCTTCCCATTCTTCAAATATAAACACCAGCTTAACCAATACGCACACTTTCTATTAACCACCAGATTTTTCCTGTGTTTTGTACCAAGTGCAGCAGGTTGACGCAGTACATAAATAAACAATAACCAGATAATCACAGATTAATCACTGTGATTCTGTAGTAGGAATTCTTACACGCTTTCCATCTTCACATTATTTATTAAGGCCATTTATTGATATTAAAAATGTGGCAACTCTCAAGCATAAACATGCCTCTAAGAGTAAAGAGGAAAACTACAAATGTAAAATTCCTGTAACAGATGTCAAAGACTAATTTAGAACTCAATTCAGGATAGCAAACATTCAAAAAAAATTAAGAAAAAAACTAAGCATTTGCTGAACTTGAAGCATCTATTTCAATAGCATTGAAGCTCTTTTTTCTTCCTAATATATATGCCTATTTTATTTTTTAAATGGCTTTTAATGGCTAAGACAACGTAGGTAGTTCTGAGGAAGTAGACATTCAGCTCTCCACAACTGTAAAGTTTAAAAAAAAAAAAAAAAAAACAGCAAAAGAGACATGGCTTTGTCATTATTTCTGCTGACTTAAGCTTCTAAATGCTAAATCTTGTGAGGCAATTAGTACATTGACTAATGGAGATGTACAGCAAAAGCTATCAATGCTCTCTCACTACCTGTCAATCTTTGCAAAGGAAGCCTAATGGAACTGGAATGAAGACAAGCTAACCTTGCATCCTTAACCAGGCCTCGAATAAGGAAACAGGCTGAGGAAATAGCATCAGACCATGTAGAACTTCAGTGGACACGATGCACCTGTTCTGTGGACAATTCAGATTCATTCTCCATAGACTGACCATTTGCATTCATTAATGACCTAGTCCAGAGCCACTAAATGCGAAGGAAAGCCTTAACTTGATTTCAGCAAAACAGAGGCAGGTTTTAAATCACCTTGAAAAACAATTTCAGTAAAGGAAAAGGTAATCCCCTCAGGCATTATCTCCGTGATCCCAGCATAATCTGCAACATTCGTACAATTCCTTGCACTATTTGTTGTGCATTATTCTATTGCAGCACTTAAGTTATTCTCATTTGAATGTTTCCGCAGACCCAGCAATTCATGGCAAACATCTTAATTTTAAAAGCTGGTCTGCATGGCAGGCACTATTTCTATCCAACTGAGAAAGGAACTCCCTAGCTGAAGCTGTTTTCACCAACAATTTGTTTGCCAGCAGCATGTTTTCCTGTTTAATCCGTGTTAACATTTTGTTCAGAGTTATCCTAACTGGCATGTATTCTATCTGATAAACATCTCTTCTTTTCCCTCACGGAAACATTATTTATTTATGACATTATTGTTACAGACAACTAAACAGCCAAGAGGGAAACACATTTGCTTTTCTACAAATACCTGCACATGCTGTTAAACCTGCATCATTTTTCTTACAGAAACATCTAAAACTTGGTAAAAGGCTTCCTAGCATGTCTTCGGTATCCACTGAGAACAAGGAACAGACACCGACACATGCAGCAATACAAAATCAGCAAGAGTTCAGGAGAACAGGAGAAAAATAATGACATCTCAGGTTGTTAGGTTGATAGATGAAACTTTCTCCCTTCTGGCCCAATTTGTCATGACTATGACTAAATGAACTAAATGGGCCCAATTTAAAATGACTCAAATCAAAAGCTGCTTTCATTCACATTCTCTGTATCTTTGCCAATGCAGGAACTAACTACCGCATTATTAGGGAACCAGTGCCCAGCAAACAAAGTGAGTTAACACCAAATAATTTGTGTTTGAGGTCACAGTGCCCCCCAGGCTGCTTCATGACTGAGACTGAATTAAGGAGGAAGAGATAGCATAATTCAAAATTTCTAAAGTGCCTGAGAAGCAAATCCCCTCAAGTAAATTCGCTCTCACTTCAACAACTGGTACCACACGTTGGATTTGGGATGACAGAAATGCATATCCGTTTACAAAAGAACAGTAAGTTCTACATCTTTCTCATGAATGCCATGGAAATTGGTCATCAATTTGAATCACAGCTCTGCCCCAGACTGACACTAGCAATTTCCTGCATCCGTGAAGATCCTGGTCCACCCAGGATCGGTACTTTTATCCACATGTAAAGATTTTAGTGTGCCTAACTTTAGGTTCCCCACTCTTGGTTCTTTATGATCTTTGTCTCAAAGTGCAGGTTTCTTTAGCACATCCATGTCTACACACTGTGTGACACAGCTGAAGACGTAGCACTTATCCTCAATTATTATTAACTGGCATTCTTGAATCTTCTAACACTGAGCTCAGACAAGTAATGGTTTCTGCAAAAAGGTACAAATCAAAGGGAGCAGGAGCAAAGAGGCAACTGGAAGAGATAGAATGCATTGACTATTGACAGCAGGGCAAAGGTAACAAAGATGGACTAACCTCTATGAATATTATTTATATAAGCTTAGATGCACTGAAATTATACAGGCAATATTACTTATATTATATATACATAAATATTCTTATTTTAGTTTTATTTTCTACCTGAAGATTTTATAGGGCTTATCAAATATTTCAATTTTGTTATGTAGGGAAGCATCTCCATATTATGTGAACATACACAAATAATAACTGTGTTTGATCACCTACCCACCTGCTCATTTGCAATTCACTTTCTAAGTTACATCATCCTTTTTCTCTGTACTCTCAACTAAAGGATATTTCTCAGCCCATTATTGGCTTATTAGCACAGAAGATTTATAGACCTTCTGGAATCCCTTGTATGGGATTGTATAGTGCAAAACACCCATCACGTCACCTTTCAGCCAGGGACCACAGGGGGGATTGCCACCAGCCGTGAGGCAGAGAACACAGCACAGAGAGTGATCATGCAGACAGAGGGCAAGTGAAGGGGTCAGTAACATGGACAGCAGAAATAATGGTTCCTGGCAGGTCAAGGGGAGGAACTGGTGTATTTTTCAAAAACATCAGAACATTGACTAATGTAGAAACATTTTAGCTTAGTCCCTATTTTTATATATACATATATATATATATATATATATATATATTTTTTTTTTTTTTTTTTTTTTTTTTTTTTGCTGCACACCACTACTTCAAGGAGGTCAGGTTGCTGATTGAGTCTCACCTGCCTAATGTTTCTCCACTAAATTGGAGGATATGTGGAGCGGGTATTAAAAAGAAAAGCTCCCCACAGCACAATCTCGAAAAACACATCTTGTTTCTAACGCACACCACAACTTTCTCTGTTTCTAACAATGATGAGCAAGTAAGGAAGTAGCGTTTATAAAACCTGCTTAAAGCCATGTGTTGGTTGGGTTTTCAGAGTCATTATTCGCGTAACTCCATTCCCACTGAAGTCACTGAGGCCAGTGACTCATTAGACAAGAGGCCAAACTCAGAAACCTTGAACTTACAGTGCACAGAACTTGATTGTATGAAGACTTTCTACCTAATTGTATCTTACAACAAAACAGCAAGGGCTGAGAGTTTCAAATCATTTTAAGAAACTGAGTGCAAAAATCTTCGGGCTTTAGAATGAAGTGATTGTTGGGCTTCTTTAGACATCTTTGAAAATCTACGGTTTAATCATTACACTCTTTGTCACTTTTATTTCTGTGTACACGTATATATGCATAAGCATAAATACACACGCACACTTAGACGAACAGTACTCGTCGCCCCGGTGCGCTCCTCCATATTCAGATTAGCCTGCCATCTTGTGTCTGCAGGGAACATAACACCCCATTTAACCCAGCACCTAAATACCAACCTCATGCGCACAGGCATGCTGCCTGTATCACAACCTAGGCAAATACTAAACAGCTCTTGAGCGATGCAAGACGATTACTTCACTAAATTAGATACGGTGGGATCTCCGTGTTGGATGCTGATGAGACAAGCTGGTATTGCATGGTAAAGGCCAACTACTGTTACAAAAAATGCAGAGCTTTGGTTAAAAGAGACCAGACTACAATAGATAATATTTTGCTCAAAACTATCTATCTATCTAATCTGACATCAGAAGTGCAAGGATTTCTGTAGTTGTTTTTCTGGAATTTTCATGTTCACTATTAGTTTGATTTTTGCCACTGGGCCACCACCATCCCTGCTGCAGGACCAGCACTTCCACGCAGCAGCCTACAAGAGAAAAGGCTTCCCAGGCAGGAAGATGAATGACTAAAAAGGAAAGTGGTTCTGCTTACACGCTTGGGATTAGCAAGGGTGTGTGAGTGACAGGGGAAAGGGGGAGAAATCAACCAACCTACAAAGGGTAGCTGCTTTTGCTTTTCCTAAAAAGGTGTCTTATTGATTCCTGTTAAAGAAAAATAACTGGACTCTCAGGGGAAGGAAAAGAAGATTTCTTTTAGGAGCATTTGCTGCACTGTCTGAAGAGGCCTGACACTCACCTCCTGTTCTCCTTTTTGGCACAGAGAAAAACAATCGAGCAGAGAAAATAATTTGTGCAGTTTGATTAGTTTCCACACCAGATGTTCCCACATATATTCACATCTCCCCAACTCTCTCTCTCTAGCCAAGAGTGTGCGCAGCTGCTGCCTCTATAGTCAACACCAAAGCTATTTCACAGAGCTATTAGCAGGGGGGTTACATTACGGATCCCACCACTTCTCTGGGGGCCTGCTCCCGTTTCCAGTGAAATTAAGGCATCATTGTGCTCATTGTCTTCAGGGAGTGCCAGAAAAGGTTGTTGGAAAAAACTTTTGCTGCTGATATGCACCTGCACTTTCAACTCCTCCAGCCTGATTTCCATCTCACTCTCACTCCCTCAGCTTTCTTGCTGGCGCCACAAAGCACTGCAGCTGTTCTGCTGACCAGCTCTAGGTTTCCATTCTTTGTCAAGTGGGTTCCAATGACAAACTATTTTAAAAAGAATCACAAAGCATAAGAACTTGTGCTTGTTTGCTAATTTTAAGTTTTAACGTCCATGGATTTAAAGAAACAGCAACTACAAAGTTGCATCTCATGAACATACTGGTGACTGAATAAACCTTAAAAAATGGTACAAGTACTACCAGATGAAGATATTCACAGTTTCTGGCAAACTCCGCTACAGCAAGTACTGGCTGGAAATCCATTACGAAGAAATTGGCCACATTACGTGAAGTTTTAAATTCTTTATTAAAAAAAAAAAAAAAAAAAAAAGTTTTTTACTTAATACTGACAGGAATGCTTCTATAGCCTTGGAGCTTTGGGTTTGGTTCAAATTGCTCTGGATGCAGGTGGGAGGTTTCCTGCTGATGCAGAAGGAACTAGGGTTATGCACCTTTTCATTTCTAGGAACTCGGTATCGGTGCAAATGCTGCAGTCAGTTTGTCTTCATAACTGCTGCATCTTGTTGCAGAAGACAAACACATGGGATTCTTTCATGAAGGATTTATGCTTTCTTGATGCGAACTGACGGTGATCTGAGGCAGAAACATGCTGGTGAAAGCACTGCAACAACAACTGGGAAGAAGTCATCCTGCATACCAACAGTCATGTCCATGAGGATGTTTTACCAGTAGGTTCTCCGTGCATGCATCTGACAACAAGTCTTGTCCATGTGGATGATGACTTGAGAGATAACATTAAAGATGATGAAAGTTGGTTATCAGCTGAAAGCCGCTACTCTCCAAAAGGGGCATTTTAAATGTTTAGATGTGCCAGGTTAGCTAGATGACCTTAGCTATCTAAAAGCATAAACTCATGCAGCTTTCAGGAGGCAAGGGACTGCAGGAACTGGTCAGTAAGATGTGATTTGGGAAGAAAGAATGGACAGTACCCAGCACTGAAGTCCCTGTAAAGAGACAACGTGGCACTGCGTTATGCCAATACAGCAAGATTGGGTGAACACTGACAGAAGATTGGCCAAGGACAGCATGGCACAGGCAAGCATCACTGCTAGTGGCACAGCACATACAAAAGGACTCAAGGATAAAAAAGCCAGTCGTACTCTGAAAGGGCCAGGCTAATAAGCAGAGGATCTCTTCAGAAGAAAGAGGGAGACATCATTTGGGTCTCCTAAAGATTTGAAGTTGTACTGATACCTTGCACAGAAAATTAGATGTAAATGATCGGTGTTCATTGTTTTGGACTTGAGATGTCACTAAATTTAAACACTCTTGTGGTGGCTGCTACTCTAGCACAGACTTGTGTAATCCCAGGGAGAAAATAAAAAAGGGGCCACAAAGTAAAGTAAGAGAATTCACTGTTTTCCTTCGTGTTGAATGAGGTGAAGGCAAAAGCAGCACAGAATTAGAGGCAAATTACATGGCTTATATGATTCTGATCATTGAAAGTAATATTAACAGACATCAGGATCTAGTATGTGGAACTTTGCTTCCTGACCTTTGCTGGAGTTGTGCTGCTGACTGCAACGTAGCCACAATTTTATCCTGAAAATGTCTTGAGTCAAACTCTGAGAGAAAATGGAGGCCTACCAGTGTATCAAGATGTGAGGACATTGCATACCTGCCTGAGGGAGTGGGGGGCACTTTGCTGTAACTTTTGTGTTTCTATTCATAGGGAAATAGGATATACTTGCATAATTTTATCCTACCAGCATAGTGGCCATGTTCCCCTCCCACACACACAGCTGATGCAAACTCCCACTGTTTTTATTATAACAGAGAAAGCACCCAGGCCTGTTTTGGCTGCGTTATCAGAACCTGATTTTTAAAACCCTAAAGATGAAGATATGACAAGGGATTTTCAAATGCATCTCAACACCCTAAAATCTGTCCCCCAGGTCCACTGACACTGAAACAAGGCACAGGATGTTTTTATCATTTTCCAATACAACCTTGAGAGGTGACAAATAAAAGCAAATGTAATAGAGCAAGATAGCATGGCCTAGTAAAGGACATCTTGCACAAGCTGAAGGAGTACACAAAAAATACCATTTGGACCCTTCCTTCCCAGAGTCAGAAAGCTTTGTCATCACAAATACTTAGGCAGACTATATGGCAACCAAATGCTTCCCTCACCCCCTTCAGCAAGCTCATTTCAGCTGCAGTTATAAACACAAAGATTTCTTCAATGAACCCAGGAGACAGCAGATGTTAATTATAGCAAAATGGTATCGAAGCCAAACAAAAATTTGTTTTGGTTTGGTTTTGCATGATTAGTTCAGCAGCACTTCCAAATAGTGTAAACTGCAGGGTGTGCAAACCCTGATCACTTGACTAAGATGTATGTAGACTTGCCCATCCTATATAACCAAATGTCACCTACATAGTTATTAGCAATTGCCCTTAAGCTAATGCATCATATGTCTTTTTGACAAGAGGAATGGCTGGGTTCTGACAAAGAATAATTGTCATCTCAATTGAAAAACGTTAAAATATAACCAAAATCAAACATGAAATTATTAGTGAAAAATGTAAGGGAGCAGACAGAACTGTGTAACTTGGCTGGAATTAGCAGCAGCTTAATTTAGGCAAATACAGATTGACCTTAATTTACCTCTAATAAGCATTCAATGCAGTACAAGCTAAAAAAAGTAAATGAAAATGGCAGCTGCAGCACTTCGAGATTAGGGTGCCCTCAGTGCCCAAGGAGCTTCAGCACCAACCAGAGGAGAGGAGTGCTTCTAGGGAGTTAGGTTGGATTTTAGGAAAACTTCTTTACAGAGAGTTGTGAGGCATTGGAATGGGCTGCCCAGGGAAGTGGTGGAGTCACCATCCCTGGAGGACTTCAAAAGACGTTTAGGTGTAGAGCTTAGTGACATGGTTTAGTGGAGGACTGGTTAGTGTTAGGTCAGAGTTGGACTGGGTGATCTTGGAGGTCTCTTCCAACCTAGAGGATTCTGTGATTCTGATTCCCGTTTCCACCTAACCTAAGGTTTAATGACCAAATTCTTCAGTTTTACACTAATTTTCAACTCTCAAGCTACTGAAAACACTGAAGCTATACAGTGTACTTAAATGAGGATGAAGGCCACATCCTCCAGCATCAGCTGCTCTGCTGCTCCAGCACACCCTTTCTGGAAAGTGATGTAGAGGGCTGAAGAGTAAGTACTGCACATCTCTCCTTCCAGACCTCAGCCTTCTGCAGTATGCTATTGTCACACTTTCCGCATTATAAATTAAGCTCACTAAATATTCCAATCAATTACTTTTTGATTTACTGCCTTCCATGGCATTTTCCTCTTTCATTTATTGGTACACTTGACTTGCATTTCCTAAGGGGGCGTCATGTGCTAGAATTATATGGCAAAGAACGTCATTCTTTTAAAAATGTCTTCTTTCCTTCCAGTGCAAGTTTAGGCTGTACCCTGTAGGGTGCCCCTGAACTAATCTCTTCTCTCCTCAGTGCTTGCAGGGATCTCTGCTTCTCTGGCTAGCAGCTTTTCCCACCACAACGATTAGAATATTGATTAAAAGCTTCCCCTGAATCCTGTCTCTATAGGACTGCACTAACAAGCTAACAGACTTAAAACGTCTTCCAGCATACATTTATAACATAGCAGTGTTTGATTTCCTACCTTCAAATGCACTGGTTGCAGTCCTTGTCTCCCTCTGAGGAATAACAGAGGCAAATCAGAGTGGGTTTTGCCCACGTATCTGTGCTGCCAGGCAGTCCAGACTTTGGAATTATTCTTCTTATACTGGCCACTAATCATTGCCAACCCTGTGGGTAACCAAGTCAGAAGATCCTTGCACTAGCCAATACTACAGCAGCTCCTCACAACTCACTAAACCTAAGCACTTATTGATCAACTAGAACTTGTATTGCAGGAGGTGGAATCTTAAGTGTTTGTGTTTTTGTTTTGTTTTGTTTTTTTCTTTCCTTGAAGTGAATTTAAAGTATCACTTTGCTATGTACCAAGGCTCCAAAATATTCTGTCATTCAGGTCCACTGCTTTGTCATGGTTATCCACATATAACATTTTTCTCGCACACACAACCCTCACCTACCCTTCACAAACATTTTTTGCTTGAGAAAAGGAAGGAAAGGAAAAAAGGAAAGATCCCTTGGGATAGTAATCTCCTTCTTACAAGTATATTTGTTTTCCCCGTATAAATATTGCAGTATATATCCTTAAGTCTGATGTTCCTTGCTCTTAAAATATCAACAACTAATAAGGAAATCATTCCTACACAGTATTGATAATTCACAAGGCCACAGAAAGAGGCTGGGTGGGGATTCTTTGAAATTTTAATTAACCCTGGGAGAATCAATAAAACCATTTGTTTAGTTCTAGCACCTGTTTTTAGGCAATAATATCTTCATGCTACTGCTTGCTTGGTTATATTAGAAATTACACTATCTCTTCAGCTGCAAAAAGATTATTGATTTGTATGTAAAGTCAGGCACAAAATACTGGCTGTTTACAGCGACTCAAAGCTGCTGTGAGCAGTGTCTGTAAAGTCACCCAACTCCAGTGCAACACACCAGCATGCCTCAAAGCAAGCAAGCTTAACAAATCAGCAGTTCACATCACGTAAGGAGCCACTACACCGCCTTCTTTGTCAGGTAAGAAACTTTCCAAGTCTGATGATATGAACAGCACAAAAGAACTCGTGCTTTTCAACAGCTCCAAAGGGGAAGATAATGGTAGGATAAAATGTGAAAAATATGACTATTTACTATTCAGGCAGCTTTCCACTATTTTTCCCTTTCTTTATACCTACTTGATATATATAAATATATACAGAATTTAAAAAATATGAAAGCTTATCTAGCTCGTAATGACTAACTACTAACCAGTGAGCACCCACTGGTCCAAAGCACTGCAATGAGCAGCATTCCCTGGTCAAAAGGGTTTTGCCACTACAGCAAAAATAATCTGCCCTTCAACAGCCCCACTCACGCTAGCCAAAAGTTGAACAGCTCTGAACAGTTTACAATTTTCTTTCTTATCCATGGGATTTAGACAGTCCCTGTTCACCATTTCTGTAAAACCCATAAATTATAAGTACCCCACAACATTTAGTATCTTTAAAAATGAACATCATCAAGTCTCAGACTACAGTAACTGTAGTATCATAATGAATTCCTGCTTCCATTCACGTCAGCAAATAGACTTCTGTAGATTTCAACCATCAAGTTTCATACTTCTGTTCACCTGGTTACTGCCTAACTTTCCTATGAACGGACTTACAGCTCTTTAGTACTGGCCACTGAATGTTTTTTCATCTTACTATGTCTAGACTGAGGTGTGAACTTAATTTGAAACTCCTGGCTTTGTCAGTTTTGTCATGTAAGACAGTTTTCGACTATCTTTTATTATTTCAAAAGCAGATAGAAGGAGGATTTTAAAAAATCATAATACTAACATGTTTAGTAAGCATGACATTAGTTTCTCAGTCTTAAGAACAGTGAGACAGAGCAGTCCATTTTCAGCTAACATATTTCCTGCCCTGTGGCTCATTTGTAGCTGAACCCAGCGAATGTAAAAACGCCTGGGCTTTCTCTGCATTTACTGTTGGAATCACAAATCCCAGCAAAGTCAAACTAAGCAGGGAGGGAGCAAACGATGCCTCTCAAACTGTTTTCAGCAGATTCTTCAACATAAAGAGTTTTCTCAAACATGTTCCTCCCTGTGCACTGAAGATCAGTTTGCTTAAGATGTAATGTAATTTTCTGGACAATTATTTATATGTGATTACCAGATAACTGACTTACACTGACACATCTGCAGGCACCACCACGGCTAAAACTCAAGCAGCTGAGTAATTCTCAAGAGCTTGCATCTCAACTGATCCATCTGGCTTCAGTTTGTACTTCTCTGTGTCCTTTTGACAATGAAAGGTCCATGGTAAAACAGAACTTCTCAGTTCTGGTCAAGCTTGAGCTGATTCAGAGGAAGTTGACTATATTCTACATCACCATGGCCTGTGCTTAAGACGTGTTTTCCATCACAGAAAGTTAAGGCAAATATTACAGGATCCTAGCTTTATGTGCTACAAAGTATATTGGCGAATTCTTACCTTGAAAGTAACCTGATAAAATTCAAAGGGTATCTCAGTTTGGGTTTTCCCCCTCTTCATAACAAGCTATTGTAATTAGAGGCACAATCGATTACCTAAGCAGAACTGTACAAAATATTTTGAAATTATATAAAATCTCTGGAAAGTTCCGTTACTTAATAGAATATTGTTAAAATGAGCATTCAGTTCCCTCTTGTAGAAAACTCCCTCCAAACCCCACAGAAATAAAAATAAAATAAAAGAGATGGCTCTGTAAGCTCCTTTGTAACAAAATGCTCCTATTGACTAGGTGATATGGTGATCCTCTTTAGGGTTCTGTTCTCATCAAAATATTCAGAATAGAACATGATTTCCAAAAAAAAAAAAAAAAAAAAATAAGTTAATTAAAATCCATGTCTACAGGAAATGCTCAATTTTAAAATAAGAAAAAAAGATGGAATTTTGACCGTACCTGATCAAGTGTGCGTTTTGCCACTGAATTCAATCCTACCTGTGTTCCACAGGGCTTCTTTTAGTTTTTATATATACATGCACTCACACACTGCTGTGTTACTATGCTGGGAAGTGTTTGTAGCTGCTTTAATATGTATACTCCAGCAAGTTGAAGTTAATGCTCTACTAAGCACTTTTCACACTAGCTATACAAGAAAAAAAAAAAAAAAAAAAAAAGCAGTTAAATGTTCCTTGCACCACTAAGTAAGTATAATAAGAAACCACTACCCAAAGGCAAGGTAACTCCTTGTGAAAACTTAATACAGGCTGGCAAAGACCTCTCTCCTCCAGTTAGTGCCTCCTGAAACAGGTATGAGGAGTTGAGTGGTCTCTTCTGCTCATGTGCACAGAGGAGAGGGAGCGATAGAAAGGAAACAAAGAAGGTGTAAAAAACAGGGAAGGAATGCAAGCAGAGAAGAAAGTCACAAATGAGATTTAAAAGGGTGGATTTTTTTAACCAAGTATTCACCAAAAACCTCAGATTCTGGAGATAAATGCTTGGACTGGCAAACAGACAGCTCTGTATACCTTTTGTAATTTTAGTGGCTGCACTAAGGAAATACACTATTTTTTACTCCTTTTTGTTCTCCTAAGAGAAGCAAGGTTCCAAAGCGTGGCTAAGTACAAGGAACAGAAAGAAAAGAACATCCTGTATGTATATTTGAATCTGAAGGTGGTCTTATCAAACAGATACCGCTGTAATCAGTGTCTAGATAATTTTTAATAACTTCTAAAAACTCTGTTAAGTTAAAACATCAGTAGAGCAAATGCTGACATTTTGCCAACTCTCTGAAGGCAGGATAAAGCTACACAAGGACCCATCAACACCTTCTCCAAAATAAGCAGTCACTTATTTGGTTTCAGCCACTACATGGCTCGCTACACAACAGCCATTGTGCACGCTCTAAGCACAAGCCAAGAACACGCTGTGGATTTGGAGAACAGACACAGCTCAAACTCCAGTGACACTGGGAAATACGAACACACATCACGTGCCAGTTACTCCACATGCACCTTCACTTATATCACAGGTTAATCATTGTCATTTCATCCAGCCATACATCACATGGTCTTTAATGATTAGTTAACAATAATTTACTACTTCTTTTTTCCTGAATTCTAATAGTAATTAGAACTGTACACGGAGTGACATTCAAATAAAGCTTCTTGCTCTTCACAGGGCACTCCTGATGAAGAAACAGAAAGAGAAGATGCCTTGTTTTAATCTTACTGAATAGATGCATTCTTTTTGGACCATATTTCTTTTCTGTTTTAATCTTACTGAATAGATGCATTCTTTTTGGACCATATTTCTTTTCTGTGCTTGTTGATTTATTTCATTGATAACTACCAAATATTTACGACAATCCAAAAACTGAGACTCAATTCAAATGTGTTTAGGAGATAAACCATTGTACCTGTGTATGCATAGTTAAAACACAGAGAAAAGATGCCATGCCAAAAGCTAACACTTAGTTGTTATTAATCTATAAAGTCAAAAAAGATGATGTGTTCAGTCACCAGGTAGAATTAATTTTAGCTCTAGTATTCAATCCTTTGATATTTTAAAAGATTCCAATCATGCTGATAGCTGGTTTATTGCTCTCTTATGGACAAGCTGTAGTATTACAGTACTTATACAAATTCAGCACAAGAACAGACTCACCTTTTTGTTTTATAAAAGCACATTTTCTGTTGATTTGAGGTGAAGATGTTTCAAGCAAAATTACCTTCTTCTCAAATCTTGTATTTTTTGTTTGGAATTGAGTAGAAAGACATAGTACCTGAGAAGCCTTCGCTATTAACCATCCCTGAAATAAATGCATATCTAAGAAAAAAGTTTCGATTTTGACAACACTGCATATGCTGCAGGAACAGTACATTCAAAAATAAACTTATAAATGGAAATAATGTTGTTTAAGCTCTGCCTTCCTACTGTTAACCAAAGACTTTCTTTTTTTTTTTTTTTACACCTGTAAAAAAAAAAAAAAAGTTTTATGTAAAAAAAAAAAGAAGTTTTATACTGCTACTTGAGCTAAATATGATCCAGTTGCACCTCTTGAGAAATTGTTTCAATTTGTGAAGATTCAAACTCTGTGTATATTGAGCGACCTGCTAGCTCTAAATTGGATGTTCAGCTTATTACCTGTCATAGATCTTTTCCTCTCTATGCTGGCTTAACATCTCTGCAGGTTTTTTTGGCAAACACCAAGTTGATTGAAGCACTGTACAGCTGAAAGGCAATTACAGAAAGGTAGTACAGCAGGAGCTCCAAGGAAACATGTGGTCAGTATCTTTAGCATCTTTAACTACAAACAGAACCACAGAACAGTTTGGGTTGGAAGCGACCTTAAAGTTCACCTAGTTCCAACACCACTTCCATGTTTATGTCTAGATATCTATAAATTATCCCCAATATATTGCTTAGCTAACCATACTTCAAAAACTTCTAATGATGGAGGTTCCACAATTTCCCTGGAAAATTTCAAATCCGGGCAGCTTGGTATTTGGGAAACCTCACTGTAGTCTACATCTCCTTGCTGCAGTTCAAGTTTTTTGTTTGTTTTTGTTTGTTCGTTTTCCCCCTGGTACTAATTACACTGACCGTGCTTAGTCTCATTACGGTAAGCAAAGCCTTTCACTTATTTGAACACTATTACCGCCACCACCCTTAGCCTGCTCTTCTGTAACTCCATCAAACAGCTCATTTCTTCACCCTTCCTTGTTGGTCTCTTCAGGAATGTTTTCTATGAGCCTTACCTTACATCAAGTTTAGTGCCCAAAACTGCACCGAGTACTCCAGCACAAACCTTTCCAGAAATGAGCATTTTATAGAAGATATTCCCATTATTATAGACCAAGACAGCATTTACCTTCTTCACAGTACAATCCTGTAACTTTTGTTCTCTCCATCATTCACTTTTCCTTTTCTCCCTCAACCCATTAATGCACTACTGCAGCTTAACCAGAAGTTCCCCAGCCTGAACTGTTGTACAAAATTCAGTCCACCTGTAAATGTAACTTCGTAGATGTTAATTTAATTGCATTTTTTTTTAATATATAACCAATATATAACCAATTTATCAGTATGTGTGTTACAACCCTATCCTCCAGCCCATTCACAATCTATGCTTGCATGACATCACCTGCAAATATTTTTATGCTCTAGACAAGAAAAGGCAGCATTTGTTTGTGAAGAATTTGTTTGCTGGGGGAAGGTCACCTTTCAAATAGACATCCCTGAGCACAAGATAAATCCTAATGCAGTAAAAATAGACTGCGACCCTCAGAGACTCAAGAATGTGCAAGCAGGGAACCGTTACCACTGGAAGCTGTTTGTTTTTCCTAAAGCTGTACAACTCTTTGGGGTAAGAGGCAAAAGAGATAATGTGATTGGAAACATTTTCCATATAAATCCTTTGTGTACTTGTACGTATGCTTACTGGCATCCCCCCAAAGATCCAATATAAAAAGGCTCTTGTGCAGCTGGTCTTTTTAAGTCCTGTATAATCTGAGAAATTGTAAATCAAATTCTGTTTCTTCCCAGTGACAGGAAGACTAAGCCTGTGTTCCCACATTCAGGACAACGTTTGGAAAAAAAGTGAACCTTCCCCTTCAGTGTGAATGAAAGTTGCAAAGACTGAAAAACTATCTAGGTTTTGTTCTGGAGCTTGATTTTCCACACTCACTATCTGGAAAAGGTCATGATGATGTACTGATTCAGAGAGCAGTAGGTTCCCGTGTCTACCTGATCCAACTGGATATGCTTTCTTTGCTAAGCAATTTTAAAAACAATCAATACTTCTTTTTAAAGAATAGAAAACCTGCTACTACATCCTCCAGTTGGAATTATCCTTGGGAATATTAACAGTTGATATATTAAGTAATGAATATCCCACACACCCTCAGCAATAAAAATGTTACACAAAAAAATAAGGCATGATTGTTTTTCTGATCTACCTATATTTTTCCTCTCTCCACATTAATATTCCTGATGACAAACAACATATGGGCACGTGAACTGGTACCTCCCTTTCAGAGTGCAGAAGCACATCCAAGCGTTCTTTCAGCCAAGCCACCCAAATTTGATGACACCAAAGAGCCACACCCAGAACATGACAGTAGGCACAGTTCCAAGGAGGCCAATCTCTCATCCATCACAACTCAAGTTTAATGAAGCTATATTCAGAAACACCAAATCAAGTGAATAAAACAGGCCTACAGATCCATCTGGGTCTGGTATTCCCTTCTCTTGCACTAAAACAAAAGGTTTTCTATACCTTCTTTACAGCCACCTGAAGTCCATCTTAAGCAGTAGGGAACCAAAGGAACAGGAAGGAGAGAAAGCTCCCGGCCCCGTGTTCAAACTGTGTTCAGCTAAATGGCTTTCTGTGTCACCTGCTTTAAATAACACTTGACAGGAAGGGGAAAAGTAAATTCAAGATTCAAAAAGACAAATTTCTAGGAGTACAGGTAAGGAAGCTGTTTTTACATTATCTAGCGACTTAGTGGGGCTTCCTGCCACATTACCCTTTACAAACAGCTGACAAGCTACCAGGACACAGATTGTAAAATTACTAAAGAAAATGTTCCTTCAATTATACATATCTCCATTAGCCTTATGCATGAGTAAGAACTTGAATCCTAGGAACAATATTGCATCTCCTTGAGGAAGCCTTTTAATTGCTTTGGGAAAAAATAAAACTAATTGGAGACAAATTTATAGAGTTCTCTAGTATGACTGGGACCAAGTCCAAGTGTGCTCGATCCCTCTACTGCATTAGCAAAGTTTTTCAATACAAAAGCATTGATGAATTTCTTTTCAATCCAATGCTAACATTAAATATTTAATATTTTGAGCAATCATTTATAAGAATTTAGTAGCAGGCTGTTTCTAGCACATATGGTATGGTATCAACTTTCTACTTCTTGTTCTCTGATCTCTATTTCTGTTCTTCCTAAAGCCACACATTTTACCCTATTAAAAAAAAAAAAAAAAAAAAAAAAAAAAAAGAGTTTTGAAAGAAACAAAACAGCCTCACGCCCCTTGGCCAACAGCCACCTCCAAACCTGCCATTTGTTGTAACTATATGCTTCAGGTCAGATTGCAACATTTTTAAATGAACTTGCATATTTTCTGAAAAGCACATTACCAGATAAACTGTAACACAGAAAAAGTCACCAATAGCTCTGATGTTACAGGTGACTAATTAAAATCTAACTTCACTGTCATGTAAAGCAGTAGAGATCCTTATAATGAATGGACAGAATAAACTACTGCAGATCAGAAATTATAAAACTAAATTAGAAACTCAAATCTCATTTGCTATGAAAACAAATGATTCTTTGTTCTTGAAAAGGAAGTTGCTAAGCTAATGCAATGAATCACCCTTCTGCAGTCAATTTCTGATGCTTAATCCTTTCTATACCTTCTATTATCTAATTATATATGCATCATACACTTCAGCACTTTGTGAAGAAGTACGTACCATTAACATCTCATCCCACAGTTTTATGAAGTCAAAATTACTCAAAATTACCCTTCCCCCACATAGGTAAAGGCTAAAATTCTATTACTTGTTTGAGGAAAGGCTAGGACATGTATCAACTTCTTTCTCTGAAACGTATAGATTCAAAGATTCAACACTGTGCATCAGCGATGGCCCTCACTGAATCTGATGTAAAGATACTCTTGTGGCTTGCTGAAGTACCATGGATTCTACGTATACACAGCATCTCCTGTTTTACCTATTATTTTACTTTTATACCTGCTACACTGGGTCCGGCTTAGAGAGAGCTGACATTTTCATAGCAGCTCCTAGGGTGCTACAACTGGTGTAACCTGGCTGACAAGATTTTACCTGTTTCATGATGATCACCACCATGTTAGAGATGAAAGTAAGACTGTTTGAATCCTGTATTACAAATCAGCTTTCAGTGTTTACTCTTTTGCTCAAGTAGAAGCAGCAGTGCTCTATGAACAGAAGAATCTGAATTCCAAAGAAAGTGGCAACGTGAAGCTCTCAGCAGCTCAGTTTGAAGCAGAGCCAGGAGTTGGACTCCACGATCCTTGCGGGTCCCTTCTACCTCCAGATATTCTATGATTCTAGCAGTGTCAGTACACTTGCTGAATCTGCATGACAGCACTACTGTGTAAATTGTACTTGTAGTTGCAGCTTCTTTTCCTAAAGTGTTGGAAATATTGATTGTGAATTAGAAACAAGCATTTTTGTACTGAACATCAAAGTCAACAGAACAAAGCCTGGGTGCACAGCTGGATATTCTGTATAAACAAGCCCATCTCTTTATAGACAGCATATCTTTCTTACTCCTATGAGCTATTAAAACCTTTAGAATCAACCTTATCTTCTCCTTCATAGAGTATCTAGAGTTTGCCTATGAGGCAGAGGAGAAAGGTGTTCTGGTAGGCATAACTTTCATTGTTCAAGTCTTTTGTGTGTGCGTTATTTCTTTGTTGTTGCTTTTCAAGCTGAGATTTTCAAATAGGTCTCCAAGCCTTAAAACTGAAGAAATTATTCAGAAACCCAGTCACAGGTGGTTCTTATGCCCTAATTACAGTACTCACTGCTTTCTCAATTTCTCACCCATCAGAGGACACATATCTCTTCTCACATAAAAGGGGAAGGAGAACATCTGTGACTGAGTGTGATACTGTTAACAACAGAATTTAATTGAGAAACATTTTTGCATCTCACATTAGGTGTGTCTCTTCGTTATCTGGTATGTTCACGGCTGACAGGAAAATTATGCCTTACATCTGTACAGACGTGTAAATGCCTCATTAAGTTTAATAATTATCTGTTAGAAGGGTAGTTCCACAAGAAAAACTTTGCCACTGGAAAACAGAAGTGACATAATGAAACAACACTGCAACTGCATCATCACTGACCTTGCTGAATTAATTCACCTGTCCAGAAATATTTTTATAAACATATTAATAATGAATTCTACATTGTAAAAAATGTATGAATGGGTTACGCCATGAAAATGCTATCAGGTAGCCCATGAAATTAGACATACTGTATTTTGAGATTTTAGCTCAATTCAACCTGAATTTGTACGATAATTTACATATGACAAAGAGACGAAGCAGAAGGTGGATGAGGAAGGACACTCCTATGAAACACGACAGAAAAAGAAAACTTTTTACAACCATTTTTTTCCTCAACGACTACAAGTTATCATCTTCGACAGATAAGATCAATAGTATATGACTGATTGCATGGTGTTCTCTAGAACTAACACACAAACAAAAACCACCACTTGCCTGGATGTGGCAAAAGACAAATTATTCCAACTACAAAAAGCTCCCAAAAACCTCAGTCTTATAGTCAAACAGGGATTATACAGATCTGAGAAACCAAAACATTATCAGCCTTCACTCACAATAAGGAAGAAGTTTGACAAACCAAGAGCAACCTTCATACTAGCCAACTACATATTTTGACACATAACATTAAACAAAAAATTAACCAGTTTATTATATTTAACATATTTACAAAATATTACAAAGTACTGTAACTCCATCGTTGCATGACAACAAAACCTCCATACAAGCAAAAGCAGCACATGAAAGAGACACTCCAGAGTATTTAGGAAGTCTTTGGTACTCAAAATACAGTTTAAGTTGCAGCATTAACTCAATTAACACAGGGCATTAAACACAGACAATGTGTAGATTTATGCCACAAAAGTAAGTTGAGCTATGGCTTTCATTCTTCTCCTAGGCCGATTACTGGATTCACGAATTGCTTAGAAGCTTTACAGCAACTTTAGGATGAAGAGACTACTCAAAATAATTCTAAAATCAAGCTGTCAAAAATGACTGATGTATTTTTTAACTCACTGAATTAAACTGCTTCTTCTCAGGACTATACAACAGCAAAGCACTGAACACTTCACAGATCTAGAGCCTATTCCTCTACCCTTTGAGCAGACAAAACTGTGAAAGATCAGTTTTGTCTACTTAAGGAATATAGGATCAGGCTCACAACAGACAATAAAACTGTATGGCAAAACATGATCAAAGAGTATACCCTAGACTACACTGCTGTACAGATAATTTACAAAATGTTTTGTGCACAATGTACATATTTACAAATGCTCTGAATTGTTCCATCAAGTAATTAACATAATCACAGTTTACATAATTTTGAGGTAAATCCTTGAAAAGTTAAGAGCAGAGTTTCACCAGCAAGGCTGAATCTCACAAGTGGAAGATTTCTAATTTGCAGATCCTCACTTACACCTGGTCACAGCAGTGTATGCTAGGTGTAGCACATGGATTAGATGGTTGCAGAGAGGAGGGGATTTCTGTCATCCTTTGTGCTGTGCTTGGTTCTTCGTGATGGCCAGAAGGAGGCCAGAAAGAAGCAGGGAACACTGGGGGCAGCCCAGGAATCTAAAACACATACTAGCACGGATTCTGTTCTGTGGATGGACAGTGGACACGATGCTGCTTGTACAGTGGGAAAACTTGCAGTGTTCAATTGTGCAGTGCACACTAATTGCACGATGCCTGTGTGAGAAGGGGACAGGGAAAAACGAAGAGAATGTGGAACAGAATGAATTAACTTCCTTGATTAGACAATGTCATCTTAGAAGAAAAACATATTTAAGAGCTTTACTTACTCGGAAGTTTTCAAACTGGGTTAGAAATTACGTAAACATTAGAAATTGCACATCTGAAGGCATCATCCACACTTCTTTTAATTTACAGCCCTTCTAACACTACAAATACCTCAAATGACTGCCTCACCCAAGGGGTAGACACCACTTTGAGGCCTGATGTTTCGAGCTAACTGCTCTGTATACATGGGGGATATTCACAATACCGCAACAAGACCACTCGCTGCCTTGCCATTAACATCCTAGGGGACAAGAGAGGAACAGGCACACTGCGAGTCCCCTCTGCGTTACCATGGACGAGCACAAAAGGTGTCCATCTCCATCTCCTAATTAGGAACAGAAGCTCCTGTCTAACCATGAAAAAAACATTTATTGTTGGAAGCATCAAAAAGTTTAACTGAATCAACCATGATATTAAAATAAACAATTTTGTTCTTGAAAAGTAAAATCATCTTGCATCAGTATATCCTGCTACAGGATCTTGCACTACAATATTTAATGCTAATGCTCAGAACTTTAAAATGAATCTTGTCGGTTGCACTTTTACGGTCAGCTGCTTAAATGAAAAACACACAAAACAGCTGGAATAAGACAAAGATTCCAGAATTCCAGCTTCATTGATTTTTCAGGCAACACCTTGTAGATACTCCTTTTTAAAATGCTCTCTTTAAACAAATTGTTAGAACATTTAGGCAGGGCCTCAAAGAATTCAGTTATAATTATATATGCATGAATGCTATTCATATTCACTACATTTGTTTCCTTCAGGTGTTTTTTGTTTTTGAGTGTAAAACTGTTTAGAAGGTGATAAGTAAGGTAGTTTGATGTTTCAAGACAAGTCTATGCCTACTGGAATGACTGAACTCTGTTTTCTGCATGCAGAGATAAAGAATAGTAAGCCTTCGTCTCCTTGTACCATCACAGATGTTAGCTAGAAGAAAACAGACTTATTAAAGTCTATTATTCTAAAGGTCTAAAGACCTAGTATTCAGCCATAGCTAGTATTCATGGTGTACTACAGGGAGAAATAAGAATAAAGAAATTTGTTTTCCAGAGATCTTCTGGGAAGGCGAAGGTTGGACTTTGTACTGATCCCCAGTGATGGCAAAGTGTCAGGTTGTTTCTTGCACAGCTCTGGGCAAGGTAATGTTCTGTCAGCACAAATTTCATTATAAATCCCAACATTAAGACTGGAAGGTTCAGACAGACAAAAACGCTGCTGCTTAAATACTTAACAAGACCAGTAACACTTTAAAGTTATTAAATTTTACAATCCCTGAAATTGCTGGTCAGCAGAGGAAAATTTAATTCATTCGTCCTCTTCAACATAAGTAGATGGAAACCAGCCCACCTAAAAAGAAAAAAGCACAAAAAAATACACTTTTTAATAGCCAAACTAGGTAAAAGAATGGATCTGTTCAGTAAATATAAGAATAACATTACAAAGTTAAACATGACTGACCTGCCACAGTTAGATTGATTATTCTAAAATCATTTTAAAAGAGTAACTTATAGATATGATGATTTCAAGACTAAATGCCTCCTCACTTGGAAAAAAAAAAAAAAAAAAGAAAGAAAAAAAACACCTTTGCCCAAATTGTAGGTCTTTGCATTTAGGAAGAAAACAGCTAGAAAAGTCAAGAGCAGAAGTAGCTTTTACTATAGACAGGATGCTGCTACCTTTAGAACATGCAGATGGGAAGTTAAGTATTTCACAGGCTTTGGCCAGGTCGAGAGAATCACCTTACAAAGGAAATAGCGACCGATTCCATTGCATTACATGGAGTTGGGTCCCGCTGCTGACAATGGGACTTTTAGATTAAACAGAACCGGAAGGCAGAGATCACTGTTTTACACTTCATAACTTACAAAGTTATCTCTATTCTGAAATTAATGATGTGTCAAATAAGGATTATATTAGACATACAGAGAAGCAATGTCGTATTATTGTCTTATCTATTCACTTTGTTTTTTCATTCAGACTTTATTCTTAAGTTAATTTAACACTGGTGAAAGACCTCAAAACCAAACCTAGAACACAACTGGAACAAGTGATTGCATAAGCATTTTTTGAGACTACATTACCAAAGTATCTACAGCAGTGATCTTAGATCTTATAATCTCAAGGCCGGGCTGTGAAAGCCATCAGAAGGAATTCTAGTGTACAACAGGGTGTATTTTAGGAAGCAGGTAGCCACATTGGAATGGGATGCTCCATTTTCTTTGACACATTAAGGATATGGGGTGATCACTTCCTCTTCCTTATTTCTTTTTGCCTGTTTTCACTTTAAGATCATAACCAGTTCCACGTACATTTAAAAAAAAATCTCTACATTGCTTAAAGCACTACATCTGGATGTATGCTCCCTCATCTTCTCCTACTGGACTTGCAACTTTCATTTCCAGTGTCCATACAGTTCGCTTTCCTCCAGTCCACTTATAAAACAGGAGAGAAAAAAGGCATTCCTTGACCTTGCCTCTCAGCTCTTTAGACAAGTAAACAGCAGCCCCGAATTCTCCTGACTAATATGCATTAAGGAGCAATCCAACAAGATTGAAACAATATAGTCTTTGTAGGTCAGAACTGAAACCTTATTTCCATACATTCAAAGCCAGGTAAGTCTCAGAGTGCAGCATGAAGTGACTTTGTAAAAAACACTACTAGAATGTATACACCACTTAATCGGAACCTTTTTTTAATCGGAACCTTTTTTTTTTTTCTTTTTTTTTTTCCTTTTTCTTTTTAAGAGATCAAAAGCAGAAGCCTCTTAAAAATCCATGGCTGATTCCACAGCATTATAGTCTAGTAAAGAGGTGGCAATCCTCCTGCACGAAACTGCAAACCAGACTCCCAGCACCAGGAGCTCAAAGAGATCCTGAGGTTCTGACCTCCCCTCCCCCAAATCCATGTGCAACATTTCAAGAAAAGTCAGCAGTAGCTGTACTATTAATCCTTGTTATTTTCCAACCAAATAATCTTGTCCAAATATTCAGCCTGGCAGGTTACATTAAATAACCAATTAATTTAGATGCTGGGAAAGCTAGCTGGCAGGAGTGCTGCCTGGCTACTATGAAGCAGATGAGAACATGCAAACCTTTTTTGTCTCTTAAATACACGAGGTGCAACAATATAGGAACACACCTTTTTACAAAATCACCCCCAGTGAAGGCAATACAAATAAGACAAATAAGACAAAAACAACATACCCTTCCATTTACTTCACCTCTCCACCAGCCATTCGCACTCATCTTTGTATAAATTTTTACAACGTCCCCTTTCAATAAGGACAGCTCTCTCATGTCTCGTGCACAGAAGTCATACCTGGCTATGGCAATGCCTATCACCTTTGGGCTTAACACTGAAACAAAACAGAAGTTGGTATTATTAGGGTTTGTTAATTGACAGCTAAATAAGGTAAATAACATTACTGTAAAATATAAGACCATGATTTCATGACAACATACACTGACATTAACTTTACGGAAATATGAAAGCATCTGCACTAAAGATATCAAGAAGGTTTCATTGTCGGTGAATGGTAAAAGTTGAAGGGATTAATGATTTGTTATAGTTTGCTATTATTAGAAAAAAATCAAATTTAATAAACCATAAGAAAATAACTTTCATCCCCCAAATTGCTAAATACATTTGAAATTATTGTATTTTTGTGTTTCATAATAAAACTTGCTGCCAGTTACATGCATCAACATATTTTACTGGTCACTAGTTTCTTTCCAAACGAATTATTAGCAGCTACTGTTGGTTTACATTTACCCCTCTAATGAAGCAAAACAGAATAAGGTGCTGTTCCTTCAGAAACAATTCCCCAGTTAAATATTAATGCACATCAAATTGGAAGTTAACATCAGCATGAGAAAAAAAATTAAAGTGTCCACAGCGAATTTGTATAGATCATTCGTTACAACCTGCATGAACACCAGCTAATATAATCTCACTCTTTTCAGGACTTTATTCTGTAAATCACCAGTGAATCTGCTCTACAAATTTCTCAAGAACAAAACAACGCTTGTAAAAATTTTCCAAAGTTTCAGTGAAATTATTACCTACAATATTCAGCCTACATCAGTATGTAAGGATTTTGCCAATGTCAAGCACAGATATTTTAAGCAACAAAGAGTTGTAGAATATTTTAAAGTAACAAACGTAGGGGGAAAAAAAATCTCATCTGAAGACATCCTCCGCCAAAATCTTTACCCTCTTGTAGAATGTCCTAATAACCCCTCAACCTCCTCAGAGGCAGCTAGGAGATAATGATCAGCCTAGAAAAAACATCTACTACTCTCACACTTTAACATTTGAATATTTGGCCAAAGGATTGATATATAAAAAACACACACACACATATATTAATGCCTTTTATTTTGCAGTTTTCCACTGCACACCTTTGTAGGTAGAAATTTATATGCACAAGCCAGCTTCCATCTGAAAAGATTTCAAAATAATTTTTTGTATAGTCACGAGGGACAGCTTCATTATACTATACGTAAAATCATGGTTTTCCCCCCTCAGAACCATTTCCAATTTCTTAAAATCTCCCAATTGTCCTCAGGAAATACCAGTAAGAATCTAGTTCTCACAGTGCTCATGTTTACAGCATGAAGCTATCGTAAAAATCTAGGCCATGTATTAGGTGTGTTAAAGTTCAAACATACTTTTCCCCCTCTACGCAAGTCAGCTGTAGACATTATTTGTTTAGATCCTGACATCAATATTATGTCCTATATCTTATCAGGATTTCAATAATCAATTTTGAAGGGAAAGGGCACAGCACAGGCAGAAATTGTTTTGAAAAGGAAAATAAGAAAGGAGCTACTGGTTGTAGTGTCAGTAACCATTTACAAGCGCAGCAACATCACTGTCAGATTTGCAGAAGCAGGGAGTGATTCTGGGCAACAGCGTATCACTACTTGTGCTAGAAAGGAGGAAAATGGGCAAGAACAAAGGCAACACGAGGCAAAGATGAACAAATTTGGGAAAACACAAAAGGAAAAAATGACAGATGGAAGAAATGCGTGGACAAACAGAGAAGAGGGAAAATACCAAGGAGAACTAGGGTAGAAAAATAAAGTAGGGCAGATCTGGGGAGAAGGAGGAGGAGAACTCTTATTCAAGTTGTGACTCCAGCGAGGAAAACATGACAAAAGCAATAAAAATCAAAAGCATAAAGCCTTGAGACAGGAAGTAGCAGAATTTAGATTAATTTAGAATCCAATATCTAGATTTTCAAATAACAGATGTTTGTTACAGGAAATATATGAAGGGAAGCCAGTCAATTAGGGAATACAGGAGAAGTCCCAGTGTTTCTTTTGGAAAACTATTAACCCTATCTCTCTGGTGACAGTCACAAAAAACTTGAACAGAGATATCAGTCCTGAAATCCCAATCCAAGCTGTCCCTGGGTAAATCTTGAGAGACGACAGCATGCAGAAAGGACACCCATACGGATTGGAAGGAGTAGAAACACTGAGTCAAGTACAGAAGTAGGTACAGGACGTGGGTACAGGGAGAATAAGGAAGGAGAGAAAGGATTAGCAGCAGAGATTGATGGAAAGAAAGGGCCCAACAGGAGAATATAAAGAAAAAAAAGAAATACCAATAAAAAACAAAGCTATCAAGGAAGGAGTCATAAAAAAACACCTCGTATATTAGGAGGGAGATACTGGGAGAATGAATAGAAAACAGACTGGAGAAATCCAAGGGAAGTGAATAAAAGGTACATCTGTAAATGGGAAAAATACAGTTTTGCTTAATCCAGCCTTCCCTTCAGGCAACAGAAAGAGAAGACAGGGAAATGCAGTCAGCTTTGCCTCACACTGGAGCATACTGGACAAGTTTCACACTGACAATGAGATAGATGGGCTGCCAACAAATTTTAATACTAGCTTGGTCCAATGTTGAAGCCACTAGGATGCAAACAGAAGAGGCTCCATGGGATTAGCTCACATTTCTGCCTGTGCTTAAATTCCACAAGGGTCACTGCCATAGCACCCAAGGGTTGCTCTTTTTATTAGCTTCCATGCACCTTGAAGCCACGTACATTTTCTTGAACTGTTTAACCAAACCTCAGCTCTATTATGCAGGCATGGGCAGCACCTCCAGTACTGCTCAACAGCCAGC
This sequence comes from Netta rufina, assembly GCF_964035555.1. NCBI lineage: Eukaryota > Metazoa > Chordata > Aves > Anseriformes > Anatidae > Netta > Netta rufina. The sequence continues at coordinate 26,785,220 of NC_140131.1, read as the reverse complement.
TAAACTCTTCTTGTGTGCTACCAACTTCCACATCTCAGCAGAAGTAGGTCAGTTCTGAAGATACATTTTTGGAAAAAAAAATATTATAAAAAAAGTATTTATTTAATGTAAGCATTTTTTTTTGCGTATTTTAAGAGCATTACTAAGAACACACAAAGTATTGTAGCCTATCAAGACATGAAATACCACTCAAACAGGTATATAAGCTTAAATTAAGAATTACTGCTTAGTGTTTTCCCTTATTACTCTGCACTTGTGTAAAGAAATACTTCATGAAGCACATTGTGATATACAAGACATGGAATCCTGACTTATTTTTAGTTATTTATGAATTTTCCAAACAAGTCGTTTTTCATAGGGGAAAAAAGAAATATTATTATTTGTTGAAATCATATGTGGGAATACACAGGATTGTGTGATAGGCTCAAAGTAACCCCGAGCCTTGATTTCTTGATTGCTGGTCTGTCATTGTGGGCCAATTCATGACTTCCCCCCCACTCCATGGAACACAGACCCAGTAAGAGTGCCTTTGTGATTAAGCATCATGCAACTGAAGGAGAGACAGGTCATCTTTTATCCCAGCCCTGAAGGTGATTGCCACATGCTCACAGTACTCACCTGCAATAAAGTACCAAAACTTAACTCCTTTGTGACTAAAATAGGACTCAAGAGCTTCAGACATTCTAGCTGAATATTATGACCATAGGATAAAGAGCTCTGCCAAAACAGCTTTCTATTCATCTTTTCTACAGATGTGTCCCTTTACGTAAATAAATGTTAACTGGAAGAGTGCCTTACAGCCTGTATTCTCAGTCAATGCTGTGACTACTGCAAGGGAGTAAGTATCTGTCCTCCAAAAAGAACTATAATATAAGGACACATCCTTACAGATAGGAACTGAAGAAACGAACTCAAAGAACAGTGAGCCTGAGAGCCAAAACATTCAAAGCAGCCAAGGACACTGTGACTGAAGAGCCTGGCATGAATCAAGGGAGGGCTCGCTGGAGGCACTGCCAACACAACTGAACACACTAACCACTCTACTCCTGAGCTGCCACCTACATGGGCTTCCCTCTAGAAACTACAGCGCACCTTGAGAATCCTCCTCAGAGCCCTAAGCAATTTAGACCACCTTGGTGGGACAAAAATAAAACACGCCAATTCACATCTTCTAGCCAGACTTTGATTAGAACTGCATCTGGATTCGTGCATGGCAGCCACCTCCCTTTCCCAGTGCAAGAGCTGGCCTCAGTCCAGGTTTGGAGAGCTCACAGTCCCTCTGTCCTGTGCACATGAAAGGCAGGACACGGAATGGGAGTGAATGCTGCTACATTATATAAGTACCTCCTGCTGGATGTTCCTCAAAGGCATTTACCTTCCCACTAGCAAAATCCCATTCGAATTGTCCAGCAGTTCAGTTCACATCTTTGAAGACTGTGTCTTAGAGACCAGAACAGGTCATAATTGCTCTGGTACATTAATTGAGACTAGTGCTGCTACTGCTACTAATTCAAGCATTTCTATGCACTCCCATTTTAAAATGTTTGCATTTCTTAAAGCCAAAGAAGGTTAAATAAGAATCAAGAAAACAATATTTGGAAACAGATGGATAAAATTAATAGCCGTGTTAACGCCGAATTTAAAGAAAACACTTTCTACAAAAAAAGACTACTATGCTCTAAAACATTTCTGCAGTACAATTTGCTGCAGGGATGGGACGAAAATATTTACCTACAAGCACTGAAATTTTTAAATTTGTGCAAGTGAACCAACACATTAAAATACAAAATTTATAAATGCCACAGTTACACAGCAAATTAATAGTCAATTAATTGATCACTGGTTGAATCTGGCGCAACTAGTGAGCTTTGCAACAGCTATTCAAACTCCTTTACTGTAACACTTTTTCAGAAGTTTTAGAGTTTGATTTTTGTTTCACTTCAGGAGTAACATGCAATAACGCTGGTTTTGGACTCCGAAGAACTAAAATATTAAATTCGTCCCTTCCCTCGCATGACACACAGAAATAAACAGAAACAAATTCAGAATATAAAAGCAGTAAAGCAGTACCTGACCAGAAAGGAGTGGAGGAAGGGGGAACAAAGCTGTAGTCTGGAGGAGTTACAAAAGAAAACCCACAGAACAAAGAGGGGGCTTAGAGAAAGAAAGAGAAAAAGAGACAAGCAAAAGAACATTGAAATATTGGCACAAGATTTAAATAATAGCTTTTTAACTATATAATTCATTGATAATAAGGAAACTAAGGTTCCCTACTAAGGATGTCTGGAAGGAAATTGACTATAATAACTAGAAAATTTGGATCTATGATTTAATTTTTAACAATTGCATTTTTCAAAGAATAAGGTAGAAAGAAGACACTCATTCAGGGTTTCAGAGAAGCAAATTAAAACTGCAGACTCTTGCAAATATAACTTTTTTCTTTTTAATTTTTTGTGCCCCACTTCGTAAGAGTACAAAAGCAGACACTCATGCATATAAAAGAATTCCTCTCGAGCCCAAAAAGAGTAGAGTCACATGCCCTTAAGTAAGTAGGAATATAGTCAATGCAACAGTTGAAATGGGGTCTAAATAATATGCATGTGGAAAAAAAAATAAGCCTTTTGCCCTGATAACAATTAAGATCAATAGCAATTCCTCAATGGTACTGTCTAAGGACCAAACAGGGTTTCTCATTTTTGCAGTTCTCCCATACTTGGGTGAAAAACCTCAAGCAAACGAAACAGGCCTGAGTTTGAACCAGGCAGAGCCAGCAAACCATCCCTACTGTAACAGCTTCCACGGGTGAACGTTAGAGATGTATTTGCACTACTGCCAACAAACCCAGGATGACCTGTCACCACATTTTTAAATGCAGAACTAGTTGAAATGGAGTTAAATGGCCACAAGTGGAACTATATTTTGTTGCCCTGTTCTCTCATTTTGTCATTCCTTTGAAGAAGCAATGCAGATCCGTATCATCGTATAACATGCAAAACCTAAATAAGTTGGGATATTTGCTCCCAGCTGTGCACTTGGAAAGTCTGTCCTCAACTGGATAAAGAGTCTAGCCTTTAAATAACACCCAATATTTAAAATATATTTTCATGTACATAATCTACGGGTTAGTACCTGAAAGCAATAAATACAAAAGAAACATACCTCAGGGCCTCTTGCACACTAAAAAACTGCCTTCTGATCATTTACAGTAACAAACCTTTCTCTGCCTCTAAAACTAAATGGATTATCTGAGAACGCATGAGGTTATCTGAGGAACATCTTTATACTGGACCCAGTAACCCCAGGTGACAACTCTGTGTGGAAATGCATTATGCAAACCAAAAAGACACCTTTGCTCAAGCAGTGCATCCATTCTTCAGGATAACTGCCTTATTGCTACAGTAGCGTGATGACACTGAGCAAAACTATCACATTACTACATGCTAGATACTACACGGGGGGGGTAGCTGGTCCTTTCCTGCCCATACACATCTTCATTTTTCAGACCTTCTCTCTGTGATATAACTGACAGTTTGATTTTCTGCAAAATTCTAGTCCACTAAACCTGTGTGGGCAAGGAACTCCTATAAGACTTCTACAGATAGCCAGCCTTTTCCTAGATGTCACTGGTAAAAGTTTTGGTGTTGGCCTCCGTGTATGGTCTAAGGTGACATTTGTTTTATTTTACTTTTTCAACAGATGTCACATTTACACATTTAATGCACATAGAATGATGTAATTAATGTACCTCCTTCCTAGTCTACAGTTGATAAAAAACAGTCATTCAACATTTGGCATGATAATTTAGGTACATTTAAAACTAAGTTTCACAAAGATGCAGATTTCTCAGTTGTGCTCTGCATCAGCAGATTAGAATAAAATGCCAAGAACTCTTTTAGCAGAAGGAATGTCAACTGTTCTTTTCCATGTTTGCCTTCGTTTCATTAAAAGGTCAATCACTCCTCAAACCTAATGCAAGAATTAACATTTCTGTGTAGAAAAAAAAAAAAAATGATCATAGTACACCTAGAAAAGCCTGGAACTGAAAAATTAAAAGTCATCTTAATTAACTTGAATTTCTATATTGAGAAAAGGAAATGTCTAACAGCATTTACAACCACATTAGAAGTGTGCATTAAGTATCAGAATAGAGTGGATGACTTATCTAAGACCAGAAGAACTTCTAATTAAAATGGGAAGCAGAATTAGCTGTTTCCACAAAATGAAAACTTTTTTTTTTTTCTAAGAACAAAGATTCTAAAAAAGATTCTAAAAGGAAAAGCAAATTCCTTGAAAATATATGATGTTACAAAGTTATTCGTTAGGATTCATATCAGAAATTACAAATAAACTGAAATGCCACTTGATTCTTTCCTTCAGTGAGCAAGTGAAAACTTGACAATTACCAAAAATGAATTCAATCCTTTCTCACATTGTTCTGTGATTCTGTGGAAAGCGAAGTTAATTTGTTATGGCCATTCAGCTTCAGGACAGCTCAAAGACTTTATCTGCAGAAAATGATACAACTCCTCCAAAGCCTACAGTACTTTATCTGATATTTTTCAGAAATACTTTCCCACTTATTCTGTCAATTATACATGCTAAAGACCAGCTGCTTTGAATAAGCTGATGCCTTTTCAAAACATGTCCTCATTAAAACATCCAGATACACTGTCTCGTGAGTAGTGTAGTCCAAAACCCACTTGAATTCAGCTTCAAGCCAAGGAAGTCCATGGCATTCATTAGCTTCAACTTCATGCTTGTTAAAATGTGTTAAGTATAATATTGAGTAATTACCCATCCGAAAAATGTGGAAGTGCCCCTCTCACTTTCAACAGCTAGGGGTTTTTTTGCATTGCAATTAGATGGGAAGAGGTCAAAGAAAACATCCATGTGGAGGTTGACACTCAGGGCCAAAACAAAGTGAACCCTAATGTCCAACTGCTGCCCTATGACTTGTTTCCTTCCTTAAACAAAACTGCATCCCGAAGTTTATCAACACCTTTTCAACTTCAGTCCTGCAGGGTTCACACAGCCTCAATACATGGTTATTTTAATATCAGCTTCGTAAAAACTAACAGGATGGTTGTAAAACTGAGCAACATGACTCACAGATGGGCTGCTAATCAGGGAAATTTTGCTTTAAGAAAAGTTTACAGGGACATGCTGACACTTAAAAGAAAACTGTCAAATCCATTAATTGAAGTGTCATCCAGAGTAAATCTAGGTAGGCTAGAGAACCGTGGACATCTATTAGGTTTTACACACATCTGAGGTTTTTGGTCAGTTTGGCTTAAGAGAAAACCTGCCTTTCCTCAGCAGTACGCTTTGCAATATTAAATGGCTGAAATTTACTGTAGCAGAGATGCACTTTTTCATCCCCTTGACTAAAATGAGAGCATCCCACGTTCATTTCCATTGAATCCTGTGAAGCATGAAACAATTGAGCTCATGCTCCTACAGAGTAGTAAGTTGGTGGACAATATAGATATACGCTAACTGGTCTAAGAAAGGGAAAAAAAAACTGTTTTTGCTCACATTCAGTAACAACCAACCAAATGCAAACAAAACCAAACAAGGCTTATTGTCTCAACAATTTAAGCCTCAATGCTATGAGCCAGCAATGGATGAAGAAAGCACAGGCGATGGCAAGAGGAAGAGAAAAGCAAACAGAGATCACAAGGTAAAGGGAGAAAAAAATGGGACAGAAATCCACCAAGAACAGATATATACTGAGACACAGCACAGCAGGGAGAAAACAGACAGAACTCCTAGGAAGCAGTGAAAGAAAACAGAAACAAAAGGAATAAAGAGGAATTAGGATACAGAGACAGAGTAAATGAAATGCACAGAGACACAATGGTTTCTTACAATTACCTATCCTAAATTATCTTCACTTTAATTAGGGGAGGAAGAAAATCTCTGAAGCTACAGAAATGTTATAGAACAGAGAGAAGCAAGCAAGTAAACAAAAGCTTACAAACGCAGCAGATGAAAATAATTCCACCAGCTTCATCATCACTAAGACTAGACTGGACTCTATGGTCTTTCACAAGAGTCTTCGTATTGTTAAAATCACCATCAATTCTTATTTCCCTGGTATTATGTAGTACGGTACAAAGCTACAGCCACTGTCTGCAGAACTGCAATATTTGCTCTTCGACAGAAATGTTATATATTTTCCAGAGGTGGGCCATGTGGTAATTTTTATCATTAACACTGAACTTGCATGTATTCTAGGAATCAAGCCAGCTTCCACTTAAGATGTAATGTGTTAGAAAAAAGGATACCATGTGCATTGTAAATCTCTTAAATTTACTTCTAAATTTCAAAACTTTTTAATTGCTATTTACGTTGTACAGTAGTTCATTTACTTTTAGAAGCACACAGGCCTGTAAACAAACATCTAAGGTTAAAGGGAAAGCACAGAAGTAATTATGATACGGTAAATCTAATAGGGGTGGGTTTATCTACAAAATTTGTGGTGTTATTGAGATCCTAGTTCATACAGCTGCACTACAAGACTGATTTATTTAAATCCTTTTGTAAGGATTAGAAATTGTCACAGATACTTATTAACACTTCAGCAAATATCTGAAAAAAATAGGCAGGATGTGATTTATTCTCTCACCAGAATTCCTAATAGATTTTTGAATATCAAGGAGATTTAATGTTTGGCAGCAAGACAAACTTGCTAGACATGTTTATAAACCTCTTGACAGATCTGAATCTGCTTAGCTTAAAAAAATCCTAACTAAAGGCATTACCATATTAATTGGTTATATGTCAAAAATGGAAAATGAAGATATTTAAGGGTACCTTTCCCTTGTAATATTTATGACAGAAAGTAGTACTTAAATTTAAAATACTTACAGTTGCCACCTGTTCTGCTACTCCTTTGACCCGATGAGTTTTCAGGTTCTTTATATGGAAACTGCAGAGTAGTATCCAGACTTCGAAAGCCTTCTTTGAGAGAGTGGTGCTTATAGTACTCTACAAGTTCCTTCCAGAAAGGAAAAACAACATCATTGGAAACTGAAATCACATCCTTTTCAAGATTCTGGTGCACAGTCAATGTCAGTTTTATAAAATAAGTTTACTTGTATATACAACATCCCACAGAGCACATATATTAAAAAATCAAGTATCCTAAATGTTGGTTCATTTTATACTTCAACTCATTCAATACCGTGTCATTTAATCCTTACCCTGGAGTAAGGAACACATTTATACAGTGAACACTTATTTTTCACTAAAATGATACATATATGCTTTTTTTTTTTTAATAGAACTTTATAGTCGAGTCAACACTTACTGCTCCTTTGAGCCATGCTGAGCATGTATTTGCTACTCTGCAGTCAGGCTGAAGGCAATGTTCGTTAAGTATATAATGGCAATTGTCTGTTTTCCCAAATTTATTTTGCAATATGTGGTACTCATCCACAAATGAATTTATAAGCACAAAGACCCCAAACAGGCATGTAAGGCTTGCCTATAAGGCAACAACTTGATGTGCAGATACATGGCCCATATGAAAGTTTCAAGGCTCTGTCATTATTATTTTTCTCTCATAGTGCACATTGCATTAAAAAAAATAATAAAAAAACACAGCATTTCACATTTTCCTTGGGCCCAATCCAAAAACTTCCACATTTCTTCATATACACATTGAATTGGATCACATAGTTTATGTAACCAAGGAGATAAATTACTTAAGTTTCTATTCTAAAGAAGGCAGCACACATCAAAATACTGACAACTCATGTTCTTTCTTTGCAACCTTCAACCCCTGTCACTGGCTTAGATTTGAATCAGTTCTAATAATGACAATATCATACAGTTTGTACTAGGAGCCTGGAATAAGATTAGAAGTACCAGACAATTATAAGCAAACATATTTAATTTGATTAATGTTACTTCAACTGTGAGATTTCACTCTTCAGAAATGCAATCTCAAAGCAGTGTATTTACTGCAAACCCTTCACTCCTACCACTAACTCCCTCAATCATTCCATTCTTACGTTTAGATTTCTAAAATCAAGAGTTGACCAAGCCAAACTTGGGTCAAAATAAGGAAATTGTACTGTATTCAATCAACTCCTTATAGTTCAAAAAAAAAAAAAACCAACTAAATAAATAACCCACATCAGTTCAGCAATATATTAATTGCAGCAAACAAAATTACTCCCAAATGATTTAGTCCAAGATTAGTGCCTAAATCATATGTTTGTGATAACAGACTGAGGCTTATCTTCTGAACTGAACTCTGGAACATTTTGCTTCCCATGCTGTGAGCTGTTGTATATCTCTGGAAATGCTTCTAAAACAGTCTAAAGCTAAGTAAAATCTACACCTGCTTTAAACAGTTCATAATCAGACTGCCAGACACTACAAGTAAGCAGGAAGGCCAGGAGAATAAGAACTGTTTGCGCTTTGTTACTTTGACATTAGCATAGCAGGCAAGCCACAATGTCAGCAACCAAATTTTCTTTCACTTAACACCAGGTACGAAAGACATTGAAATTACCAAGGCAACGAAGAGGGTGATTTGTAAGAAGCAGCACTTACATTAAGGTTTCCAGATAAATGGAAAAACAGTTAGTATGAAACTTATTTTATTACCTTTTTTGCACCACAAGTTTGAAAATTATGTGGACTGGGAAAGATAGCAAGAATATCAACTAGACAGATTCTATTAATTGGCAAAGTACATAAAATAATTTAAAATTGAGAATAAATTCGGGTCTTGATGATTCAGTTGCTTTTAAAACCTTTCCTTTTAACACTAGCAACAGTCAAGAAACAACTGGTGTCTTACACACTCATTACACAAATTAAAGTAGCAAACTTGCAAACAGGTAAGTAGCCACAGCCCCTACCTTTGTGGACAAGCTTCTAAGAAGTTTGTCACACCCCTGTAATCCACACACCAGCCTCTAAGCTGACTTTTCACTGTATGTCCTTAGGTGTGCTTTACACTCTCGGCATATTTTAATTACTCCCATGAAAGTTTTTCAAATGTACTATGAAAACTACAAGCAAGAGCTGTTCTGCTTCATTTTTTCCAAAGCAATACTGAATTCTGTCACTGCAAATCCATGGCTTCCATGGCTTTCCATGGTTTCCATGCCTGCTGGCTTGTGTCTCTTCCACTCCCAATTCTACTCAAACTGCTTTTGTTCCTCTCTATTTCCAGCCATGATTACTTTTTCCTCTTGCATCTATCCAGGACAAAGCAGATGGTTCCACAGCATACACAAACAGTACTTACACTATCACTTGTCAATTCAACTCTCAAGGGCATCCTTTATAATATCCTAAAACTGAGTTATGAAATTACTTTTTCCTAATTGAATGTTAGTAAGGCTGAACAGGTAGCAATGAGGCCTTAAGGCCTCCAGTGTAAACACTACAAGTTTACTTTGTCCTCTCAGATCTCTGATGGAATGCACGTTCTTCTTTTGCCTTTTTACCAGGGGGTTGCGTACTGTACTTATTTCTGATCCTTCAGTTCTATTTTGAAATTTCCATCACTGCATAAAACAGCGTCGTCAGAAGTAGTTATCCAGGAGGACAACTCCAGCTCACATGCTTTGTCAAGATCTTAGTGTGGTCGTATGTTTTCATCAGTTTCCAGGCAATTATTTATAGTGTTCGTAGACAAAGTAGCTACCTCCTTCATGCATTTGAGAAATGCCACCACTTCTTTGTTGTAACCAGTGGTAGGCCCCTAGCATCCACAGCCCTAACACTAAACACTTCCTGGATTTTAAGTGCCAAATGATATCAGATTGTGGAAACAGGTTGGTGCATTTTTCATCAGGAATTTTATATTCTTTTCATTCTAATGGGCACTTATTTGAATCGGGGTCACGCAAAACATAGATTTGCCCTCTTTTTTTTAAACCACTTGTAGACTGTTCTTGTTTTACAGAGTGTCAGTGATTCAAACAAAATAATTTCTAAGACCTCCTAGTTTTAAAGCTTGTCTCCCTGCTCTTAGGTTGCACTGTCTTTCATTTTACTTTACTGCTTTAGAGAATTTGGATATACATGCAGGAAGGCTGCAGTATAAGTGCAAACTAACTGATTGGACTAAACATAATATAGTGAATAAGCTTACAGTGAATAAGCAGCCACACATTGCTGGAATTTAGACTAGTTGGTACTGACCCCAGATGACTATTCCAAAATGGATTTCTAAGCTATCAGCGGTTTAGACAGCCTCATTCTCCAGATATCCAGCTTCTTTACTCTCTCTCTGGTGTACCATGACCAGGAAGATTAGCTCTCAAGAGTTTTTCTGGGCTCTCTGACACAGCTCCAACTTCTGTCCTTCTCCCTCTGAACTCACACATCAGTAGGCATCGTTCTGCTCCTCAGGACACATGGGGGGTGGGGGCAAGGAACCTTCACCTAACTACTTCTGAGGATCATTGTTATATAAACATACTGAAAAATATCAAATTCTGCTTTCAATATTTATCATAATGCTATAGTGTGCTGATGTATGGGATTCAAATTCCTCCTCTCATCCATACACCACTGCAAGGTACACAAGCCAGCCCTAAATACATAACATTAAGCACTTGTCACCATCACTTAAAGTTTAAAACATAAACATCTAAAAAAATCCTATTTGCAGGACATGATTCAAATCTCTCACTCTCACAACCTTCTGCAATTCTACAGACCAAAGCAGCAGACACTTTAACATCAAGTTACAGAGAAATCACACCTTGTTAAAAACCTAATCAATGCTTACCATTAAATTTTTAAATTTTCTATTTTCTGCAATGTGGAAAAAGCCATCTCTTGTTAAAATCTTGATGTGTTTCACTTCGTTATTGTACCTGTGGGCAATGAATAACTTATGAATATAAATGTGTTTTTAATCAGAGGCAATCAATAGTTACCTGAGGGCCTGTCCCAGTAACACTATACAAATAAATTCTTGGGACAAAATGTATATCCGTGCCAAAACAAAGTTGACATCTAATTAACCAAATATATTTATTAAAGTACAGCTGAAGAGGTAATCTATATTCAGAAAAGAAGTTGCAACTAATTGTTCTAATCTGGAATTCCCACATTTTGCTTGCTTTTAAATTCATGCTGATAATCAATATGGAAGCAAACAAGACCTTCGTGATAACTTCTGTCCATAGAATTTTATGAACATGTTTTTCTGAAATGCAGAGTTTTAACAAATTCCTACTGAAGACAATTGCTTAAAAGAAGCAGATCTTACCACACTTCAAACACTAGCTTAGTTTTACCCAACATATTATACCATCATTTTTGTATACCTGTTTGCTATACTAACATTATAAAACTACTACTTCTTACTTTAAGTCCATGCATTTGTCAGCAAACTCAGTTTTCCTAAATTGACTCTTAAAGATAGTGTATGGTCATATAAATTGAAAAACTTTATTTCTTTCCTTATCAATTTCAAATATTGAGTTATTTAAACACAAATGAAAACAGAAAAACTTTCTGTAGACCTTATCCCACTTACTTAATACTAATCGCATATTCTCCCGACTCTTTGGTTCTGTGCCGCACCAGGTAAGTGCTGTTTACTCTGTTAATAAGTTCACTCTCTGCTTGTAATCTTTCCATTGCTCCTGCAAACCTGCAACACAGAAAAGTAAAATTGTCTGAGTCCTCCTGAAGGTGCGAAGATAGCTACCAAACATGCAGTGCAGAGTCACGATATTCTGCACGAGATGGTGATCTACAAACACATCAATTGGGATTGAATGCTAATTCCAGGACTTCCAATGAAGTGCAAAGAAGCTATGCAATGGGGGTGGGGAAATCCTTAGTTAGAAAAAGTCTTTTTCTTTGAGGAGGGGGAGTGACAGAGCAGTGTGGTGGAGTTCAGCTGTCCAGCAGGGTAAAATCACCACAGAAGGGAAGACAAATAAGTCACCGATTCTGCAGTCTGACTACATAAGTAGATTTGTGCCCTTGCTCCACGCCTTGCCAGTTTGGGAGGGACTTCATAAGAGGCTGTCTGTAGACACTGCAAAACTAGAGGCTAAGCTGGTAACTGAAGAGGGGGAAGATGACCTACCTTACAGGAAAACAATGCTGATTTTACCATTTTAGAAAATAATCTAAAAGCAGTCAATGTCAGAGACCACTGCTCTGAAAAATTTCCTGCTAATATATCAGTATCAGTTAAAAAAGATCTTGAAGTTATTTTATCAAACACACCAGGAAGAATGCATTTTGAAGTTTATCACACAATACAGGACTTTTGCAGCCTGAAGTAATTTTTCAGCTAAGTTTTACAAAATCTTAGAAAACCAAGACTGATCACAGTGATGCCCAATTAGAAACACAGCAAGTGTTAGAATTGAATTACAAATACAAAATTTGAGATGTTAAACATTCTATTTGGCTTGTTGTGAAAAATCAATGTTTTCATCTGATTCTGATTTCACTTTAGGCAAGCTAGAGGAACTCAGAATTCATCTCTAAATGATCAACTATAAAACCAGTCAAAGAACACAAGTGATGATTAATCTGTTCTCTCAGAATCAGCATGTACATGTATCTATTCTGGCAGCGGGCTGAATTCCAGTAAAGAGATCATTCACAACACTACACATACCCCAGACCAGCAGTAATTGTAGATCTGATACAGTGTCCTCTTACACTGCTTAGACATGCATGTTTGTTTTTAAAGAAAAGCAGAATTATTCACAAGACCAAATGTATTTAACGTTAATCCTTCTCTTTAGTTCCTTAGCATGTAAGATGTACTTGCATGCTTCATATTAAAACCATCTCTTACAATTCCATTTCAGTCCTCTGGGACTAAGGCTACAAACTTGTAAACAAAATATCAAAATCATTAAGCACATTATTACATCAGAAACACTTTTAGGCAATGCATGGTGCTGCTTTCGTAAATTAATTTGTAATAAGCAATTATCTTTCTATGACCACTTTTGTCAAAGAGATGCTTCTTATAAGATTAGACAATGACTCACCACAGCTGTGACGAATAGTCTACCGGTTTAGGAACCTAAGACAGAGGAAATACAAGAGAATGGAGATCAAGATGTTTTTTTTCTATTCAGCACATAAATTAAACAGTATTGATCTAATACTTTATTCACATAAAACAAGAGAACAGAAATGGACAATCTAATTAGTCTGGAATTCTATTTTCATTTTAAGAAACTTAAAAATTAAATATTCTGTACTCCTCTGGAATACCACAGAATATTTTAACTTTTTTTTTTTTTTTTTTTTTTTTTTACTGTTTTTATGTTCATTTGTTAACAGAACTGTCATACTTTTTCTTTTGACAAAGCCTATATTAAAATTAGTACTTACAATAGCCTCATGGTACGTTGTCGAAAAATACTTTAAAATTTGCAACAAATATACATTAACATATACAGATTTCACTCCGTGTTTCCAAGATTACGTGAGCCCTAGAAAGACTGTCTACTAGGAAACATAGTACATAATCTCAGAGAGGTAACACTAATACATGGAGTGTATTCTATGACTTCATTCATACCTTTGTACTTTGTTTTACTCTTGCACTATGGAATTAAATTTTTAAAATGAAGTGAACTATAATCAGTTTGTAAAATGGATGTTATATACATATATAAGAATGTTTAGATAATTTTAATACATGCAAAAAGCACAATATAGCAGTCCTCACAAAACTCAGCATTTTATCTTATCTTGACCATCTCCCTACTGTTGTCTGATACATCAGCATTATCCTTCTCTAAAATAATTTGTGAGAAACTTGCAAGGTGCTGAAAAATTTATTTTAGTGGAAGCTTAGCACACATTTTGCAGACGTATAACCTACTGTCATGTATTCTGAAATAAGTAGTTGTGCTTTTTTTCCCCCCAGTAAAACCAACGAACGTTCTATTATTTTCTGGAACCTAAGAAGGTAAAAATTACAGTATCATTCTTCTTACAATTTTTAATGATATACAGACTGTATTCATCAGAGACTTCCAAATACAGATTAACTCAGGAAGACAGTACTATACAGGCCCAATAATATAAAATACTTGAAGTTTAAATTAATTATAACTCCCACTAGCTTGTATGCTGAATAACATGTAGCTATATACAGATGACCTTGGGTATCAACCAAGTCTTTCCCATGAGGTCACTAGACCTGACCTTAAAGTGAAAAAAAAACAAACCCTACATACCACTGCATGTTTAAGCACTATTCTGCAGTTACAGCAGCAACTGTCCAAAGGCAGCAAGCAAACGAAGATATAACCACTTACTCGAATGCCTCTCCATCCAAGATGTCTATCATAAAATTGTCAATTACACAGGACAGTCCCAAATGTACATTTTATTTAAATAAGAAGACAGGTACTAATATGGAACAGATTGAAGTTCTTTGCGATAAAAAAGCATGGCCACATGCTCAAGTTTGCACAGCAGTACATCTATCCAGGTGTTAAAACAGTTCCTACATTAGTCTAGTTCTTGGGAGAAAAGGGGAACAAGAGACAAAAATACTTTACTCCCTACCAGCACAGGCAAAGGGCCCTCAACCAGCAGTGCTGTAGTGCTGGTGGTATGCAAACCCCTCGGACATGTGAGGGCCTAACACAGCTAGGTCCTACCACTGCCAGCAGCAATGGCACTAGGTATTGCCACAACTACTGATGGGGTTACTAAAGCACTTCTGCCTCTAATGGCGAGACTTCAGTAAAAAAGTAACACCCTACAAACATCCTGAGAAAGAATTTCCATGAGAAATGTTTTAATGAAGCAATCAAATGGGGGTATTTCAAAGCCAAGGGGGCATTTACAGACTCTTTACATGTTGCAAGATATCTCAAATAATAAATTTCATCTACAGAAAAAATGCACTACAAATGATTTGCATTATCCCCCGTAAGATGAATTAACACATTATCAACAGCAGCAGAAAAAAATAGTTTAAAAACAAACACCCTTCATGTGTCAAGTATCCCTGGTATGTTGGAAAGAACATACAAATTTGAAGATGGTTTTAAGGCCATGCTTCAGAGCAGTTAAACCACAGATGATTAGTCCTTTTCATTTATTTTCAATAGACCAAGATATACAACAACCCTTGTTCACTGTCAAGAAATAGACTAAAATCAAATATTATTCCTGAAGCTCTTGGCTCACATTGTGCTATATGTACACAATGCCTCAAGAGAAATGAGGAAACTGTAGGAAAGCTAGGAAGGACCAGACATTACTCTTTTAGTGTAGAAAATATCTAATGACATATACTATTTACGGCAAACAGGAAGAAATTGTTTATAGGTACATCTGTGAAAAGTCTGGAATATAGATATTCTGGAGCTCAGCAGTTTTTCATTCAATATTCATTCCTAAAGTATTTTGAAATATGTATTTTATGCTGTTTCTGGGCATTTTTATATCAGCTGGTTGTAAAGACTGTTAGACTTAATAATAATAGTAAAAGTTATAGCATGTTAAAAAACCTGATCGATGCTTCAGTATCTTTAACTGCGTCATTTGTCATAACAACATGTTTATATTTCATCCTTCCAGGTTAACAGTGGTGAAGCATCAATTTTTCTTTTTGGTCTGATCACGACATCGGTTGGTAACATTTCATGAATAATATTTATTCACTCTGTAAAATTGTATTATTTTCAATACTCCTTTTAATAGTTTATTTCTCAACTTCGCAGCAAGTTTTATCACTGGAACACAACCTTCACAACACCCCCAAACAGCATTTTTCATACGTCTGGATATCCCACTTCCTCTGCTTTGAAGTATAGTGCTGGTTCCTGAAATGTTGCTGCAGTTGCTGTCAGCAATGCTAAGGTATGACTGACTGTGTGGCTTCAGGAACCCAAAGCCAATCCACAGCATGTATTGCCTGTGTCCAGCAGCACTTGTGATGACACCAGGGCACAAGAAATCCACAATTTTATAATAAGCAAGGTATCTGGAGAAGGAAGCTAAGCTCGTAACATTTTCATCATCATCACAGAGCTGTTCTGTCACTCAGTCTAGCATACCTTGTGCTTACAGAAATTCTGTGCCATCCTTCAAACAAAACTCTCAAAATATACAGTCGAGATGTCTCAAGATATAACAACGTGTTTATTCTTTAGGATCATGTATTTGTTTGAGAAACTACAGGATAATGTAAGCCTTAAAGGCATATCAAAATGTAGTCAGTAACAGCTGGTTCCATCTACTTATAAATGATTAAGTGGCATCTTGACTGCTGTAATGAAAGTAATTCCATTAATAAGTCAAACTGTTGTGAATCAAGTTAAAAAGTTAAAGCTGTCACAGCAAAGTGAGGAATATAATTTGTCACTGTTGTTATGGGTTTACATGAACTATCTCAATAAAAGGACAAACAGTGATCTGATGCACATCATCACAGAGGACAGAACGAAGGACCAAGCACGCAGCCTTTTAATGCAGTCATCATATCTGTACACAAAAATCATGAGCACACATTGTTAATTTATTTTTTTTATCTTGCATTTTTCTTAAGAAAATCATTGAGTTAAATAAAGGCAGGTAAGAATGTGCAGAGATGAGATTTATCACATACTCTGAATTCAAAGTTTTATTTTAGTTCCATGTGTTTTTAAGCTCACTACTCAGTGTAATCTCTCTCTCTAACCCAAAGTGACTGGGTAATAGATTAGAACCATAGCATTCTCACGTTGCTGTGGGGGAAGGAAGAAAGTATACTTGCACATAAAATGTTCTATATTCTGGAAACTCTTTAGACAATTCAATTTATTAATAATCCCAAAAGTTAAACCTACCTCTGAAACATGTTTTCTTAACATGTGCAACTTAAATCCAGTAAATTAAAGTACCACAATGCTATATTTTAAGCAATATAGAACGCCACAAAAACACAAAGGAACTAGAAATAATAGGATTTTGGTAAGGTAAGACTAATAAAGTGCTGGTATGAACTAGGAAAATTTCCTATAAATTGACAAACGGAAATGAACAACTGTACTTACACATGGGCTAGGCTTTACTGCATCACTTGGGAAGAAGCCAAGCTCTCCCGTTGTTAGATTTCTGCCCTAGAAAAAAAAAATCCCATTTTTGAGACATTATGATGGTTAATAATAATTAATACATGCACAGCAGTTTAGGACCGTAAGAGTTTACCAAAGAGAGCCCTCAGAATAAAAATGCTACTCTAATAAAGAGTTACTCAATGGTATTTTTTAAAAAATATGCAATTAAGTAGTAATTATAGATGACATAGATGAGAGTTCTGGGAAATAAAACACAAGGTGTACCCCAAGCCTATGTTGTAATTCCCAGTCCTGTTAATGTCTGCAGTATCTGAAGTCTTCACTAAAGGTGATTCCAATTATCTCCTTTCAAATCACTTCCACCTGAGCTGGCCTCACTCTAGCAAGAGCTGCCACACTACAACACCACAGAACCCCCAGCCAGCACCACCATGCAGTAACGGTTGCAGCACCCAGGAAATCATGCCAACTCCAATAGGAACTTAGAGCTAATAATTAATCACCAAATTCTACAGTTAAGATTTTCCCTAAATTATACAAATCACTGGAAATTGTGTGGGCACAAGAACACCAACAGAAGTCAGGATTTACTGTCTGTGCCATAGTCACAGAAACATTGCTGATGTGGGCACGCAGCTGGGAGACGAGCTGCAGCAGTGTGTTCAATTCACCAAGGCCTGAACTGAGCCCTTGGGGTACCCCTTGGGTTCCATCGAAGTTGCAGGACCACCAGTTTCCTCTGGGCTTCTCAGTGCCGAATGTGACCTGATCATTACAGAGCCATGCCCATGCAGCTCTAAATTCACCACCAAGCCTTCCTGAAGAGCTTTCTCAGCCAGTCAGAACAGAAAAGAAAAAAAAAAAAAAAAAAAAAAAAAAGGAAAAAAGGAAACCACACCTTTCTAGTGCTAGCAAACATTCAGCTCTGACCATGCCAACCAGATCACTCAGAGCAGCATAGAACACATGGCTAAAGTTTCCAAACAGGTATCTAAAATGAAGGCATCAAAAGTTGCATTTTGGCAAATAAATGTTGTCATTTAACAGATTTTAGAGAGCACATAAATGCTTAAGCTCCATTAAGTTTAATATGCTGATGTAACATACTATCAGCACTTTGCAATAAGAGCAAGTATTTTGTTAGCAATGTAATCTTGAAAGCAACATTTATTATTTTGACCACATACCTGCACCACAAAGTGTCAGGGGAAAAATGCTTCAGAAACACTTTCCTTCTGTCTGCCTGAATTTGCATCCTTATACTGTATTTACCCCCCGGTGTGAATACCTCTGAATTACAGGTTTGACTTACATACCTCCGACAGTCTCCCATCCTAATGATCCCTATTTACCATACTAATCTCATCTGAACAGTGACATCAAAGTCAACACAGCCAGCCACTAGAAAAAATTTATTAATGAGAAAAGGCATTCTAAGCAGCACAATTAAACAATAAGTTTGTATGTGCCCACACACATTAATATATGTTAAATATATGAATCATTTATATAAGGTGAAAGAAGCTGAAATAGATGACGTCTTGCAATGTATGTCCACATCTAGAAAACAGCCAAAGATCAAAATCTGATGAGCTCAGGGACAGAGATCTCCACTATGTTCTGACAGTGCAAGAAGGGACATCTTTTCAGATGTTCAATAGTGTTTGCAACACCATGGACATGATCGAAGTGCCACATCCTTCAAATCAGAAATACAGTCTGGATACTTTCTCCTCCAGATTTTTTTTTTTTTTTTTGTCCACCCACAAGTCTAGAATGAAAGCTCATTTTAGCTTGCAGGCACTTAAATGCTTCAATCTGCACCACACTGCAACAAGAACATGGCTGTTTCGTGCCCTCAGGTAGAAGGTTGGGGGGGAACAGAAAAGCCACATTGCAGCCACTAAATGAACTGCAGCACATAAAGACCCAACCACGAGACAGTTAAGATGCAGAGCCAGCATTATACTACCTGGTTTAGCTGCTGTTAGGAGCACACAGTGCCATGAATCACAGCTTAAAAAATCCAGCAAAGCTGCAAAAATCATGAGATCAGCTGTGCTCCACACATTAAATCATTATCACCACAATGCAGATGTTACAATATAGACACACTCAGAATAAAGGAACTGAGCTGTAATCCATAGGCTGGAGTACATTTTAACACGTATGTACACTTTCATTAAGTATCCTGCAGGTAGCAAGTCAACCACACTTGCAGCAGAAAATGAATCATGTGAAGATTCACTTGACACACCTAAGAGAACATTCATTGAAATGAAAAGTGGCAAGAAACTATCATCAGTGGACAAACTAACTTGAAAGGTAGAGCATTAAGGAATACTCCCACTTGTCAGAAGATGCTGTGGGACATTTTGTGTCTAAATGTGTCATTTTGTTGGGCAGGGAGAGGCTGTAAGTGTAGCATGCATTCCATGGACCTATACCAAACCCAAAGTGAAAGCAGCAGTCATCATGTGGACAGACTCTCTCCTCATACAAAACATCACTACCACCACTGGGACACCAATTCCCCAAGTACTACAACTGGTACAAAACTCTGCCTTTACATTTTGAACAGTACCACAAATGTAATAAATGCTGAGAGAACCCCAAGAAAGGCTTTGCCTTCTGAGGAAAAGCTTTACATTGGGTAACTTCAGATGTCTTTGCTAGTTAAACAAAACCAACCCCTAAAACAGAACAGGCTTTGATTTATCACACATTGCTCAAGGAAAGTGCTCACTAGAAAATGTTCTGCAGATAATGAACTGATATAAGTCATTTGGTAATGTTCTTCGGATAGTAGGTTAATTTATTTACCTTCAGAAATCCTAGCTAAACTCATCAAGGCTTGGTGTCATTCAGACAAGAAACTGACTTGTCAGATGATGGTTTTAAAATTTAAGATCTATCCATCAACTGCTCATGATTAACAGCATCATGCCACCATGCTTCACTTCTACTAATCACTTCTTTCTAGTTTACGTTTCCTGCTTGCTAATTGCTTACTGTTTGATGAGTAAGCATTTCATTTCCTTTGAACACTCACTGTAAAGACTTAGGGTCATCATAAAAGCAAAAGCAACTGACTGGACAGAACTGTTTTTAATATATATATATTTTTATTTACTATTACACTGTACTTCAGGTTTAATATATATGTGCATGTGGGTACATGTATTCATATATATTTATATATATAAGGGCCAATGAAGCCCTTCAGTCCATTTCTTCCAATGACACTCTCAGCATGACTAGAGGCTGCCTCGCTGCTCTTGTGCCTGTGTTAATGGCAGAGGCATTCCCAAGTCAAATGACACTTCTGCTATTTGCAGACTCCTCCCTGCTATTTAGCTATGCAACGTGCAGCAACTTCAGTGGGCTTGCACACTTACACATTCCAGGACACCTAAAAAATTATTAATTATTGTGTCCTTAGCCCCCCTTTTTTTTTTTTTTTTTGGTTACTGCAAAGAATCTGGTGAAGAAAGACATGAGTTGGATGGAAAAATCACAAACTGAAAGAAAAGAGCCCAGTTTTCTCTTTCAGACAGCACTTCTACAGTGCTGCCTCCCCAGCATTTCAGAAGACATTGGGTACCTGTGAGTTCAATACCAGTTCATTTGTGTGTATCATAAGCATCATGGCTACAGGTAAGCATGTTGTAAGAACCACAACGAACGAATGCTGTCTGTATGCAGCAGAGTATCAGAGCACATTTACTGTCAACTCTACTTTACACTGGAAGACTAAAATTAGGAAAATTCAATACAGTACACCTGCTTATACCCTACAAGTTGCATGACAGGAGAGAAACAAGCCTCTCTTGTGGAAGTCCTTGCTGCTGCAGTACTTGTGCATGACTTACACATGCATGAACTTATCCCACAGCCAGAGAGGGAAATGCTGTGCGGGACAGATTACATGATATACATGCAACAAACAGAAAAATGTGTTCAGTAAGAAATACAAACTACCATTAATATGAGAAAGCGACTTTTCAAAGAGACCCTTCAAGATAAGGGTTTTAAACTGCCTACCAAACAAGGGGCATTGTAACATACACTGAAAATCTTTACCCAATATACAGCTATGATACCACAATGTGAAATTATTAACATCATCTCCTATTAATGAACTGCTACAGCCTACAAAGCTGCACAGTAAAATCACTCACTTTTCCAATATAGTCTAGCAATATACAGATTCTATATATATATTAGGAACTCAAAAATTATTGGTATTTTAAATGAAAGTAATTAAAAATCTATCCCTTTAAAAACATTTTTGAACCAGCATCAGCACTACATGGAAAACACGAAACCAGGATAAAAGCAGTTTTCAGACCTAATTCAGGGTAGCCCTCTGTTGAATTCCTTTCATTTAAATTCAAGGCAAAGCAGCACAATTCTAGAGGATGCTTAAAAACATCCATCCAAGTTCGGCTCATTTATGAGAAATTCCCTGAACAGACAAAAATTGCAAATAAAGGAAAAACCAGACACACAGCACATCTACTCAGGAGCTCAGGGAAGACTTAGGAACAATTTAAGAGAAGTTTTCTGATGTATAAATTAAGGCCCTTATATTCTATCATCGTTTCATCTGAGCAAAGAAGTGCTTCAAGCTCTTCCTCTTTCCCTCCTACTTAGCTCCCACCTCAGACTGAAGAAGCTGAAGTCTATGTTCTCTCTCAACTTCCAGTCCTTACTTCCCTTGTTTGTTTGTTTTGCTCTTCCCCCCCCAAAAAAATATACACAAATGCAACATTTTAACATGTATAAGTAGGAACCATATTCCAGATCTGCTCCTTTCCCAGCAAAACCAAGTTTTGTTCTGCATGCTCTCTGGGCAGAACAGTTGCTGTTAGCTAGCTCTGAGCTGCTCCGTCTCAAAGCATGCCCTTTCAGGATCAGAAAGCTTACCTCCTTCTACCTGCTACACATTGAGCCTTTAAAATACTTTATCGAAGCCAACACCCATCGTGTTTTGGGGTACATCACCTGACTATCTGAAAAGCCTTAAAATGAATATTGTCAGTTTAGCTTGAGAAAACTACTTTGAGCAAAGACATCAGATTCATATTTCACTCTTTTAGCAGCAATCACACAGTAACTCCTAGTTTTCTGCAAATATCTTCCCAAATGAGAATTATGCTCCATATTTATATGGAAAAGATAAAGAGCTCATGCTAGTTCCTCTCCACATTCTGACTTTTTTCACACAGTAGCATCATTTTCCATTGTCCCAGCGGGCTGTCATTACATTGCAACATAGAAAAATTAATTCTCTCTCAAACACAATTTCCAGTTTTATATCATAAGTGTATTTACAACATACTTAATGTCTTCTGGATGTTTACAGCAGGACTACTAACTACTGAAGCATTAGGAAGGACATCTGTATTAGCAATTACTTGATATGGGTTTAATTTGCATTAAAGAAAAGCTGGTTTTGAGAATGGCAAGAATCAGCTCAGGAATTACCTGTACTCTTTTGGCATACTTCAGAACGACGACTGCCTGAGGATGGTGGGTAATTACAGTGGAAACCAGCAAAGCTAGAATTACGTTATATCTTATGGCAGGCATCGGGGCATCCCTAAAAGCCTGCCCTCAGGTTAAGCAGCTACCAGTTTACTCAGAGCAAACTCTGGAGAGGAGAGAAATGCTCATGTCCACAATAAAAACAAGACTACGTCAAAAGGTACACTATTGCAGCTGAAGCACCTAGTAGTGCTCTGGTTAAGGGTCTGAAATTTCCGTTTAAAATGTCAAAATTTCTCTCCACCCACCCACTCTCGATCTCCCCCACCCCTTTTTTATTTTTAATTTCATTCTGTAAGTGAGGATAAACAAGCAACACCTAGGCAAAGAGCATGGCTCTTCCAGTTCTGCACCTTGACAGGAAAGAAAAGCAGTCATGCAAAATGGGATACAAGAGGATCAGCACAGGACCATCCTTTTTCTACACAAGTGTTTACTGAGAACAGTAAGATTACTTGTGATAGCAGCAATCCCCTTGCACCTTCTCTTCAAAGAAAGCTCAGGTTTGAATGATACTAGTGGGGAGGCAGAAAGCAAATGCACAGAATACAGAAATATACCCCCCAACCATCTTATTGTCTCTTTGATCGGTCAGATGGTCTCTGAGAAGGCCATCACAGAAAAAAATCCTGCTTCTGTTTTCCAGGCTGTGCAACAGGAAGATTCATGTTTGTGTATGGCCTTGACTGACTGCAGAATTACCACAGTAACTGCTATACAGTCATTCATGCAAACATTAACTTCACAGAATTTTGATATCTGTCAAAACACATTTGATAGTATTGCTTTCCAGCTGCAGTTTAAGGTAAGTATTGCTTAATAACTTGGGGTGTTTGATATACTGTAAAGAATGAAAAAATTAAACCACAAATACTTCTCTATTACAAGAATTTGAATTTCTAAAATGAGCAATGGTGCGCTTAAAAATCCATTCCTATATTACTGTTTTGCAGGTCAGCTACAAGTTATTCTAAAACACCCCTTGAATAAAATTTAGATTTGCATAAAAATATGTTTTGAAGTTTTCTTAACATGCATTTTAAAATACAGATGTTGTCACAAGTCTTATGAAAACCTTTATTGAGCAGCCTGTGACGAGACCACTTGTTAAGGAAAAGATTTCCTGAGTGATTCTACTGAACAGGAGAATTTTTACTAAGATTCAAACCTGTTACTAAGGCTTCTGAGGAAAAAGCCTCGCCCACTTCCCAGTTTCTGCTAGCTGAACACAATTTGATTCTAGCTAAATTATTTAACATGATAGGTACAAATAACATAGACGATAATTCCAGTAGATTGAGTTGATGTATGGATGGATATGGACATAACAATAGAAATGGTCCCACAAGATCACAATAATTTTGGTTGTATGAAATGTATTAGTCTGATAATCTACTTGGTCAATTGATCCCAAATCAAGAGCATGCTTAAGAACTTCTCTGAATCAGAATTGAAGAACAAAGCCCTAAATATAAATCCATATAGGCAGAAATCTGACTACCAACATTTGACAAAATTTATTTTTCACAATGTGAAATATCAACGGTCTACTACATAGCAATTTTTTTTTTCTTTTACTATTGTTTACCTATCATTTAATAGATAAGGTAATTCTATTGGTTATGACCTCCCCAGGTTAAAAGTTATTCGGAATCACCCAGAAGTATAGGAACAGAGTTCACTGGTTCTGTCCTGAGTAGTTTGGAGAAGATCATCCTCACTGAAGCCAGGAAAAAACAATTGTGTCTTAATTCATGTTACAGACCAAGCTGTTACAACTACATTTATTAATTTAATATAGCCATAAAGAAAAAATAAAATCAAACAAAAAAAATCAAACATCTACAACAATTGAAGACAGCCGATGCTTCCCTGTTATTGTTCTATTAATACCCTGAATGTTCTTCTACTTTGCTCTATTTTCAATCCAATAATCTATAATCCAATAACATCAGTAGTATGCAGGATTCCAGTATAAAAAAAAAAAAAAAAAAAGAAAATGAGACATTTTCGTACATCTATCTTTAAAGTAAGTAAACCTTCCAGCATTTTTAATTCTCCTTTATAGTGCTCAACTAAAAATAAATTTAATTAACAGTAGTGATATGTATTATGTGATACTCAATTTCTATCAGGGTAACTGATGTTGCCGTCAATAGATTATACTTGTCCTCTGTACATAAAAACTACCCTCGAATGACTTGAGAGGTAATCAGGATGCTTAGGTGTGGTTCTGTTTTGCAGAGCAATTTCTCTCCCCTATAAATCTACTACCTGTAACTGAGTTTTGCCAATACAAATTCGAGTTCTGCCATGCCAGAGAAGCAATGAGTGAAAATACATAGGACTTTGCCATTTATGTGTCAAACACTCTCCTTATCTCCAATAATTTCAATAGAAGGATTGCTACCTATGTCCTGGTCTTGCAGATTTACTCACTACAAGTTTTACTCTAAGCTGCAACATTCAAGCTTTACACAATATAGGTACTGTTGGTACTTCAAAAGTAAGAACAGCTGTATTAGATATTTATTTTGGTTAAAACAAATCAGATTTTCCTTGTTCAAGAAAAAAAGGAAGTTACAAAAGCAAAATATCAACACATTTGTTATCTGGGATTAATGACTATTTGGTAAACCATACAGTACCTGCCAAAATAAGCTATGTGCATCGCCAGTAATAAGTTCAATAGTGTCCCCGATCTGGATATGCAACGGTGGACCATCTTGTGGCGCTGGTTGTGGTATTCCATTGTAGTTTCGAATTACTTGCATTTTTGGTAAACCTGAAACAAAAACAAGCAAACAAAAAACAAATATATTTTAGTTAGCAACAATTTATGAAGTACGAAGATCATAAAAGCATCCAAAAGATAATAGGTATCTGACTATGGCA
The DNA here is from genome assembly GCF_964035555.1 of Netta rufina. Classification (NCBI taxonomy): domain Eukaryota; kingdom Metazoa; phylum Chordata; class Aves; order Anseriformes; family Anatidae; genus Netta; species Netta rufina. Next base: position 26,759,730 of record NC_140131.1, on the reverse strand, counting down.
CAAAGGCAGACTATTTCTTTCACCTGATTATTACCTCATGAAAGTATACGATCACATACCACCTCACTTTTTTATTTAAAAATTGTTAAAAAAAAAAAAAAAAAGGGCAAGAAAAAAAGTAATTTGTCCTTCCTTCTTCTTAGGGCAAAGTTTGTTTCATTTTCACGAAGACTCTTCCTAGAAGAGCCTCCTCCTTCATTGCTTTCCCTCCTCTTCCTTTTATAAGTGCAGAGATCCCTGGATCTATGTAAGGTTCAAATCTCAATGTTATCTCTGTAATTTTCAGCAAAGAATTGTGATGAACAGGTATTAAAAACACCAATATGGACAATTTCATAGCTTTTAGATCAATATTACCGAAGAGCCCACTGCTCTAGTGAACATGTTCAAGAGAATAAGGCTGACATTCCTTCATTTTTTGACAATATTTTGGGTTACATGTAGTGAAGCTTAGATCAATTTCATGTTTCATTTTCAAGACAAGAACTCTGGTTGCACACTACTACTTCTAAATGAATACCAGCTGCATTTAGACAGCTGAACCACATTTATTTCTGTATTTAAAGGGTGCACATCCATAACAAAGGTTACATATCCACCCCTAGAGAAACAAAATATTTCACTCAAAGATTATTCTCACTACCTCTATAATTAAGCCATTGTTTCTGACTTAGTTCAAGAGCCCTCCCCAGTAGATATGAAATAAGGGGGAGGGAGAATTCAGCAGGAAGAGAATATTGTGGGTACTCTAACTCCATGTTCTTATAACTATAACTGCACTTTTACAAAAATACTTAAAGCATTATGGACAGCTAGTGTATTGCAGTGAAACACTGTCCTGTGATATTACACGAATACTTGAAATCAAGTGAAGAAGTGCCAGCTCCATAAGAAACATAGCGAAGACTTAAAAGATGTTATGATAACATTTTTTCCAGTCTTTATATTACCAAGGAAAGCATCATTTCAGTTGAACAGGTCTACTGTTGATCACTCTCCCTCTACCTTTAAATTATACTTTGTGTAATAATTTCCCTCCAAATTGAATTTTCAAGATTACTATAATTAAGTGGGCATATCCATTTATAATCTTAACCTCAAGCTTTCTTGGTTAAGTAAGATTGTGTAAGAATGTATACTAATAGTACAAATAAGAGTGAAGGCACACAAAGTCAAGGTCACTGGGCAGCCCTGTTTAAACAGTTTCTTATTGTAAAGTAATACAATCAGGGTCACCTGGGTTTGACTTTCAACATCAAGTCCAGCCACCAACCTGACCTACCATGTCCCATCACTAAACCATGTCCCTTAGTGCCACACACACATCTCTAAAATACCTCCGTGGACAGTGACTCCCTCACTTCTCTGGGCAGCCCATCCCAGCCATGACCACCCTTCTCCAAGAGGATTTCTTCCTCATGTTCAGTCTAAACCTCTCCTGTTGCAACTTGAGACCCAAAACAGAACACAATCTCCACCTGTGGTCTCACCAGTGCTGCAGTCAAGAGGATCATCACCTCCCGAGGTCCTGTTGGCCACACTATTCCTGATGCAGGCCAGGATGCCATAGGTGTGTTGGCCACCTGGACACACTGCTGGCTCACGCTCAGTCGGCTGTCGACCAGCTCCCCCAGGTCCTTTTCTGCTGGGCAACTTTCCAGCCACTCTTCCCCAAGCCTGTACCACTGCATGGGGTTACGACCCAAAAGCAGAACTGGCACTTCACCTTCTCAAGTGCGATGTGGTTGGACTCAGCTCACTGATCCCACCTGTCCAGATCCCTCCGCAAAGCCTCCAGCAGATCGACAATCCCACCCCACGTGGTGCTGCCCACAAACACACCAAGGGCCCACTCCAGAGATTCACCCAGCAAACTGTTCACCTGTGCAAGCCACAAGCAGACAGTTTCCCCAGAAAAAATACTGTGGAAAAGCGTGAAATGCTCTACTAAAAGCCATTTAAACAACCTCCCTTTCCTTCATCTGTGAAGCAGGTCGTCCTGTCGTAGGAGACCAGGTTAGTGACTAACTGCTAACAGAAAGGATTGGTCCGTCTGGAAAAGACCTAATTGTGCTGCAAGATCATTGCTGCAATTCAGGTGGCAAGAAGCACAATTATTTGTCATCTCTTGCGTGATCTCCTCTAAATTGTATGAAACATGAAAGAAATCACATTCAATAATTACTACTCTGTAGTTAAGGATAAATAATACTCCCAAGTGCTGATGAAACATTAAGCGAAATAATACCAGTTCCTACATTACTCAACCCAAATTACATCATAACTTTTACTATTTCTTCAGGTTACTGGTATACCCAAAATGGGCACCTAATTACCACCAGGCCATTATTCTACTTAGGTAAATACCAGGCCTTGCTTTATTTCTCAGCTTAACGCTGTCACGCTTTGCAATTCTGACCGAGCATCAAGGAACACTGCACCTATTGTGTGGCAAACGAAGGCAACGCTGCATGCAAGCAGCGACTCAAAGCTGACAACTTCATCCTAATGCAAGCAAAATCCCTCATCACAATACAGATGATAGCTCTGCATACATGATTAGCTGCGAGCATGCCTTCATCTTACAGACAGACATGGAAGTCTACCCAAACCTACCAAAGCATTATTTGCTTTATGAAACGCTGTATCAGGTGATTTAGTTTATCACATTCCTAATGTACAGAAACAGCATACGTAAAACGCCACCTTCATATTAATCTCAGGTGAGAATGAAGAAATTCTCGTACATTTTTCAGTGCAAATCCTGTTGTTTGCAGTGGTTTATTTTCCTTTAAGACAATACATTTCTGAAACTAAGTTAATCATAAATGCGTAAAATTACTTGTAATTTTTATTTACTGGTATTTCACTGGTAATTATGATTTTTGGCATCTCTGAAAACCAGGCCAATAGAATTTGAAAAAACGCAGGGTGTGAACTAGCAGAAGTATTTAAGATATAATGAAGAATTAATCATGTTGGAATATACTATGCCTAGAATACTCGCATATAATTCAATATGCTTAATTCTGTAAAATCCTACAGCAATGTTAATTACAGAACAGAGAGGTGTGATGGATCTAATCCCATCCATTCTTACCAGAGCAACCAGCTCATTCAATTTTATCTGTTTAGCAAGCTTATCCTAAAACTAATTTGTTTGTTGCTGCTGTTCATTTCAAAACTTCTATTTCAGCACTTTCTGCCGTCCGACATAAATCAGTTCATGGCCAACTTAGATCCATTTCACCTAGTGGGTACAGGCTGAATACTTCTTCTCCCTGCCTGCATTTGTTACAGACAGCAATCACACCCCTGCTAACTTTCATTCTGCTAGTCTAAATGAGCCAGGTTTCTAGCCTCCTCTCGTAACAGATCAATTCCTCTGAGCCTCTATATCAAGTGTTTGAATGAAGCTCAGACAAAATCAAGATAGACAAGAAAAATATTCTGGAGGTTATTTTCTTAATTTGCACATGGATTCATCACAAATATACTTGTTAACAAACCTGAGTACCTGCTGGAAAACAACACAGACGGGAAAAAGTGGCATGTTACAGAACTGCTTTGAGTGTAACCACAAATTTATCACAAATAAACGAAGACTAGAATGTAAAATGCAATTAACATTAGAGACTGCCATCACCATGTACATAGCTGCAGTATCAAGTGTATCTGGCAACTCCAGAAAACTTCTGGAAAAATACCTGGCAAAAAGTTATTTTTTTTCACGATTATGTTTAAAAGCAGATAACATTCCAACCAAAATCTCATTGATTTCCACGACGTCACATTTCCACATAACTGAAAGCTTCTGTCAGGAAGCTTCCTGCCTAATTTTAAGATGCTAAACCAGCTTTGCAGTTTCTGACCTTCAAATCAAGGAGCAAACTGGCCCAGTTATTCTATAAATAAATTCCTAAATCTTGCTTCACTTGAAAAGCAGAAAAACATCAAGATTTCTAGAAATGTCTTCATAGCCAAGCTGTGGGTCACAGATCTAAGCAAATTGATTATCTGAAGCAAACCTTGTGAGAAAAGCAGAAAGCATGCTAGAGTAGGAGTTAAATAAGTACTAGTTTAGCTGCATTATAGAAAAAGAATAGCTTTCATAAAACACACCACACCTTTGAGAGCTTTAATCTTATAGCTACGGGTTGGGGTTGGAAGGGACCTCACAGGAGAGGTGCCCCAGCCCTCTCATCATCCTCATGGCCTCCGCTGGATGAGCTCACTCTGATGGGCCCACACCCTGGAGCTGAACACCGGGCTCCAGGTGGGGTCTCACAAGAGCAGAGCAGAGCAAGACAATCTCCATCCTCACCCTGCTGGCCACGCTGCTCTGGATGCAGCCCAGGATGCAGGTGGCTTTCTGGGCTGCAAGCGCCCATGGCCAGCTCACGGTGCGCTTCTCATCAACCAGCACCTCCAACACCTCCCCTCAGAGCTGCTCTCAGCCCATGCTCCTCCCAGCCTGGATTTGTGTTTGGGATTGCCCCAAGTGGAGGACTTGCACTTGGTCTTGTTGAAGTTCAGGAGGTTGGCACAGGCCCACCGCTCAAGCCTGTGCAGGTCCCTCTGGATGGCACCCAGAGTCACGGAAGGTTACATTTCAGAACTGGAGCAGCACAGAGTAAGTTAGGATACCCATCATGTATGTGCTCATCGTTTCATATAAACTACTTACATCCCTTACAGCAGCTCTCCATTTATGAAAGGCACTGAATGACCCTCAGTTTCGTGCAGATTTCAAAATGCTGACTTTTTTTTTTTTTTTTTTTTTTTTGCCAACAACATGCATAATGTATGCCCTACAATAACCTCTATCTGTCAGAATTGATGCCAGCATCTGTTATTTCCAAACAATGCAGAACGTGGTTTCTACTTCGGGCAGGAATCATTTTAACATACAGAATAATGACAGAGGTTGGGAGACCAGGATACAAGGGTGAATTGGTGGATACACTATGTACTGGGAGCATAAAGGCATAAAGCAGCTTTATCTGCACCGAACATGCACTCCTAGTTAACGTGAGTCTTGAAGGAAGAAAGACTTGGTTTTTCTCTAGGAAAATGCATCCCAGTTCCCAAGTATTTATAAGCTGATCCAAAAGCCACTAACATAATTGAAGGAAGCCTCCTGACTTCAAGAAGCTTTGAATTTGAAAGAATTTCAGACCATCTGCCAGGGCCACGTCTTGATGTCTGCAGAACCTCAACACAAAGAGAGCTGCCTTTCTTACAGGAAATGACATGAAGTCTCACTGATTCTGTTCTTTCTTTCCCCAAAAGAGCATGCTAGGTGTCTATTTGGAAACTCGGAACTTGTTCCAAACCTTTGTTACTTATTTTTATAGCTGGAAAAAAAAAAAAAGAAAAAGAAAAACAGGCAGTGCATCAAGGACAAGGAGCAGACTGACATCCTGTGATTGATAAGCCTCCCATAGCAAAGACAAGAAGAAATACTGTCTCAGTTCTCCGAGCAGACACATCTCCAGCCACCTTCACCCTTCAACAAGGAAATAAGGGCAAAGCAACTCATGGCAGCACCTCGTTGTGTCATCAGATTAAATATCTGAACAGTGACCCACAGTGTAGCAAATGTATTAACAGCACAAACCGAAGACTGACAGGCAAAGTAAACCCCACATTTAAGTAAAAGCAAAGGAACCCAAAATTAGCATTTATACTGCAGTCAGTCAAGTTAGGCTGTGAAGATTTCAGATCAAGCATAACTGCAGATAATAAAGTAATAAGGAGCTTAAAAAATCACTTAGAGAGGAAAATAGATGGGTTCTTAGGGACAGGAGTGTGAAGAGCAGGTGGACAGAGTTAGACTTACACACTGAGCATCCATGACAATTTGTTGATTTTATACACATACAAAAAACCAAACCTTTACCATCTTTCTTGGTACTATCTGTCTTAGTTCAACACTACTATTATGAAAAGCTAATTAAAGAGACGTTCTACTCTGAGCATGGAGTACATAAAAACAAAGTCCTCTGTACGTCCTCCAAATCAGCCCTTCTAGCTTTAGGTCAATCATTGCTTCAAATCCCTGTTCCTAATGACTGCCTTGCAGAATTAAAAGCATTTTTCTCTTGCATTTTATCGAGAGAACTGCTTCTTAATTCATTACCAGTGGCATCTACTTCTGCAACCGGGGAAGTCAACAGCATTATACAGCTACTGCCAAAGGGAAAAGCTTTCCAGAAAGACTTCGTAGCTGGGGAGAGGACCCAAGCACAGCAACACCACCACGCAGCTTACAGGACTGTCTGCTGAAGACATGAAAGACAATAGCTGCAGTTGTTTTTTTTGTTTGTTTGTTTGTTTGCTTTTTTACTTTTAAGCTGAGTGACTTCTGCCCAGTTACAGAACTGACGGAACATGGAACATGCCAGCGCAGTCTTTAAAGTGCCCTTTTCAGAGAGGCAATAATTTAAATAATTACTATTGGACAAAATTAATTCAGTGAATAAGTACACAGACATACCTCAAAAGATAATTTAATTGAACTTATTATTCTCCCCATCTTAAGTCATTATTTTTGAATGTCATCATAATTAAAGTTCTAATTTTAGATGTTGCACATAAATCTTACATCCAGGCAAGATGACTGAAACGTTGGGGGTACCCAAGACAGCTTTTAATGTTTCACTTCTGCTTGTCTTCTGAGTACTAGTTTGTCTTTGAGTAACATTCAGTACAGACTCCGTGTTTTTCACATGACTAACCACAAACAATGGTTTTGCTGTTTCACTCAAATTTAAGTCAGAAGACTTCAGAAGGCTGATTCTTAAAAAATTCATGGTTGCCATGAGCCTTGCTCAACTGTTTAAATTTCTGCTTATGCAGCCCAGCCAGAACTCCCTTCCACAGAGAACTCCCTAGCAGAGATGGAGGAAATCTTCACTGCCTCATGATTCAGATGACGAATTTGTAACACACTCCAAACCACGTTCATATTTCTCCTTCACTTCAAGACAGGAGATTTAGGAGATAGGACTGCCATCCCACAGGACAAACAGAACTACCAAAGAGATCAAAGCTCTCTAACCTGTTCTCAACAAATTTTCTTCCTCAACTCAAGATTTCTCTCCAGTCCTTTACTGCTCATCAAATCTCCTTTCCTGTAATTATTCAAAGACTTTTTCCACCATTTCTCTTTAACGCTGTGTATGTAAGCTGTATTCTTGGCAAAGACCTCTGCAAAAATGGTCAACCATCAATTAAAATGATGCTGTGTGGGAGGAAAAAATCTGTCTGCTAACAGTCTGATCAACAACTTGTTATCAGAAACAGAAAAACACTACAGCTTCGGAAGTCCTTTTGCTTCTTTGGGTTTTGTAGACCTGAGCAGCAGCAAGAATTCTCCCGGTAAGCAGCTGTAGCTCCATTTCCAGAGAAAACCCACACAAAACTTGGCGTTACACTGCAGATCATAGCAAGATTTCCCTCCATGGAAAAGGAATGAGGCTAGCTGTGTTATTCAAGTTACATGATTGAATTATTGAAACTATGCAACTTGTAAAAAAGTAAAAATAAAAATAAATCTGTGTAGAAGTATTTAAGATTGAAGTAGTTTGGTTTAAGAACAATGCACAGAGACATCTTCCCTCGCTCTGAACAAAAGCGCTAGTTAGCTAGTGGTTTTGGTAGTGGGTTTTTTTCAGCAAAGATATTTGAGAATAGCTCTTTTTAATGCTGACACTGAGAGCAGCATTAGGAACATCAGCAGCACGGGTGCATTGACATTCACTGCGATGGATACTCCTCCCTCAGTAGGGGCTGCCAAGTCCAGGCTGAACTTAATGCTTTGCTTCGCCTTATTTCTTGACAGACACGCACACTTAGGTCTCGTACATCCCTGTGTAACTGCAGCAATGAAGAATCCCATTTTCAAACATCACCAGTACACGAGACCTCTCCACTAAACTCCAGTTGTACTTCAAGCTTGACACTGAAAACTTCAGTGCACTGCTCTGGAAGACCTGGTTGTGCCCTTCACAGCTTATTATTTATACCCAGAAATTTGCATTTACTATTTAAAACTTTGATGCCTGCAGTTTATCCTTTCCAAAAAGACAGTTTTGAAAAGATTGCACTGAAAGAAAGGGGCAGAGAGCTAGGAAGGTCACTAACTTTACAAGGGTCACAATCACGTTTATTTTGTGATAAACTGGACTGAAAACTACTTTTCTTTCACTGAAACACTTCTTTTCTGTTTCATGGCATGTCTTCTTTCAAACAAATGTTTTGTATAATCTCTCATGTTTTTTTCAAAAACTTCTGCAGGCAACTGGTCCTTACTTTCAGTGATGTAAGCAGGTATCTTTGGCAGAGTAAGGGATTTTGGAATTGTCTAGATTGAAACTTATCCCAGTACTCTGAACAAGCATTAGAAATGCCCTAGTGCTAAAATATTGTTATGTGAATCAACAAATAACAACCAGGTTTCAAAAATACACTGGTTTTGCTTCTGCTGACAAATAAATGACATTTTATTTTAGTGTAATCTACTGAGTGATTCGGGAATATGAATTTTAAAAATAATACTGCTTCAAAATTAAGAATCCTCATTATTTTCTTAAAAACTGAGCAAACCAGAGTTTTATCATATGAATTTAAAATAGTGGTAAGTAAGGTGCTGCTTTATATAAAGGTACAAGGTATGAAGATTAGCCATAGTTAACTACCATGTCTTTTAATGTGGTCCCAAAGACAGGTAGGGCATTCTAAAAGGTGTATTTGTTCCAACAAGTTTATGCCCTGAGGAGCGAACAACTTTCACTGGGCAGATACTATAGACGAGCTATGAAGGTGTGCCCGGACAGAAGGAGACTGTGTGCAGCAAAAGCCTCTGAAAAAAAGGGACAAATCTTGGAAATAAAAATAGTAATAATCCATGACTTTGGAGAAATAATTACCTCAAGCTGATTTTTCATACTGTCTTCTGCAGGCCCACAGATAATCCTGTGGCAAGGAGTCAGAAGAAAAAGGCTGGAGAACAAGAGCCAACTTTGTGAGCTAAATTTAATACAGTGAAATGTCCTGAACCTTGAACAGGACCTCAGCATTTTCTGTTGAGTAAGCTGTAGCACGTTCAGTGACTAATTTTGAACAAAAGTTGGAGAGCTTAGTAACAACAGAAAATTGTGCTTTCTAAAAAATATATGCACTGCAGTAACAGTACGATAGTCCAGTCTCTCTTGCAGTGTACCTGAAAGCACAGCATGATGGGAGGCAACCCTACCTCTCAACAAGTCTAATCAGCACAAATGGAATTAGTCATCCTGCTGACTGTGCTATCTGTACACTTAAGTAATCTGTGGACAGCAAGGTGGTAACTGTACGTATTATAATCCATAAAAAGGCAGACTTGAGCCAGCTAGCATCTTTTGCAGGTCTCAAATAGAACTTAAAAATATGCATTACGGGAAATGTGCTGAGATTTTGTTCATCAGACGCTGCAAAAACAGAAATTATCTTTCACATTTCTTTTGTGCTCTGTATTGACTAATAGCATCTGACTCTAAGATAAAAGACCTTCCTCTCAGTTTCTGCTAATTACAAGAAACAAACTCTCTGGCAAAAGAGTTGCTTTAACTGATTACATAAGACGAGCAGGAAGTGGCAGATGCCTGACAAAGCAGGCAGGTTCCAGCAAATGACGGATTAAACTCGCTTGCACGCACCCTCTTCATAATGCTGCGTAATCCTTCAGCATTCCAAGTTAAACACTCTTGTGGTCTTCCTCCTCAAGCAATATTTATTCTTGTTAGCCTCTACCCTTCTTGTGGCAGGTATCTTTCACTTCTTAATCGGCAGCTCTTACCCTACATACAAAAAAAACCTCAGCACAGAATAAAGATTCTTTGCATGGAAACTTCTATATAGACGAGCACTGTCAAGAATTATGATTTCACTGTTACCACACTGTAGATGAAATTGTTTATCCCCAATACGTCCTTGTGATTTCATTTTTATCCTGCATACTTTGCACATTTGAAGCACCGGCAGCCTGTGCAAGTAACTTGGAAGAAGTGCAAAGGGCATGGTGTTTTGTGATATGCCCAGCTTCTCCATGCATTTGTAGTATCCCTGGCCTCATTCAGTCGACATACCTGTACACAAACTCAGGCCATGTTTCAAGTATCCAATGAATGTAACAAACTCTGTACATACATGCATGTCCTACATATTATTTCATCTCACTCTCTTCATTTATAAAGTACCCTCTCTCTTCTGGCATGACTGGCATATCACAGTCTACACCCAACTCTGATGCCCTAATTTCTGTAAAGTCTCTCCCTTTTTAACAAAGAAAACTATTTGCAATTTCAGTACAAATGCAAAAATTGTATAAAAAATAAATAGCTTGATTTTCTGTTATCATTTACGTACTTTACTTGAACACGGATCACATGATAAATAAACAAGCAGTAAAAGGGTGTTCCCCATAAAGATATAAACCCAAGTGTACAATAAAGTGATCAACGGTCACTTTTTTGTTGAAATAAATTGTTACTGCTAAATTATCACAGGCAGAGATCAGAACCACATCTAGTCCTCTGTCTAGATGTCAGTCTTGTCATAACAATCAGGCTACATCTTAAGACTTTTTGGCCTCTTTCCTTCCCAATTCCTACATAAGAAAATAAAATAAACACATGTATACCCCTCATCTACATCTTGCCATGAGCGAGAGACCTCCTGTGCTCTATTTGCAGCATGAACATGGATTGTGTGCTCCAGGAAATGCTGGGAAATTTGTTAGGACACAAATCATGTCACAAAACAGCAAAGGACGAGAGTTAATGTTCCACAGAAGCCAGTGTGAACGGTTTCTGCTGCACCCCCCTCCCGAAATGTGCAGCCACAGGACTGCACTGCTTCAGCAACCCGATCTCAGAGGAAATCACTTATCATGCCCTCGTCACCATCACCTCCTCTCATGACCAGGTTTTCATCAACTTTCTGAAGCTACTTAGTCCTATAACCAGACAACCATTATAGTTTAAAAAAAATAGAGTGAGGGAATACCCAGGTGGGGAAGGAAGACCACACCTTGTGGCAGCAGCCTGTAGTTACATCGAAGAACCACCAGAGATCAAACTGACATCAGCAGAGCTCATGGAGTTGGTTCTTCCTCCCAAAAATCCCGCTCTGACAACGAACGCCCTTTATGCATTTAAATCCCAGCATCAGCACTTCGAGCTTAGTTGCTCACTCAGTATTTCTCAGATGCCTGAGCCACGTGCAGAGCTACGTACAGCTACATATGTCAATGCATCAGAAACAGAGAGCTAACAAAAGCAGCGTAAAACACCCAAGAGCAGTCAGATTTAAATCTCCGTAATTCTTTTACTCATCCTTTTGAGTCTCTCCCCATTTATCCTCTTCTCTCCGTGATCAAGAAAAAAAAAAAAAAAAAAAAAAAAGGTGAAAACTGTAAGGCAAATTGTAGGATCTTACAGGAGAAAAAAATAAACTGTAGAAGATTTACTGGCATTATGCAAATTTCACTCTACTAAAATTACCAGTGATACTTGCAAGACAACTGCTATTGCCAGAGATGACCCGTTACTCTGGAAGAAAAGCTGGGATCCACATCTGCACCTTTTGTTACTGTTTCATAATTCATACGATTTGCTGCTGTCAAAACCAATTAAGGGGAAAAAAATCCAAGAAGAGTAAACATGCTGCTTACCATGTGAACTAAAAGACAGAGCTTCATGTTCTCTCCTCTCCCCACATCTGCCACTCCAAGTGAGTTGGTTAAAGAATAACCTCTAAGGTTATGAACCAGGGCAGTTTTCAAGGTACCAGATAATAAAGTTACTATTTAATTCCCTGTTACGCACTATAGATTAAGAAATGCAAGCTATGAATAGTGCAAGACTGAACAAGTCTTCTGTTTATTTGCAGGTCAGCAGGAGCAGTAAAGAGAGCTGAACTCAAGTACTTTCTTTGAATTCCTTATAAAGTTACCTTACCTTTTTTTTCCCTGGATGAACAACATCAAAGAATTAAAACAAGAGAGTTGAACTAATTGATTCCACTAAAAAAAAAAAAAATCAGATCACTTTTGTACTGTCACTACTAGGAATGACTCTTCAGTGCTAAATGAATTCAAATATGAAATTGCTGAATTGTTAATCATGATCTGTAACCTATTTCTTAAAACAGCCTCAGTACCAGAGAAATAAATGACTTTGAGTGTGAAAGCAGTGCTTTACAGTAATTCAGTTGATATCAGTAGATGCCCTCATATGAATATCTCATGTTTGTACCAGGCAGCCTGGTAAAGTCTACTACTAAACCACAATTTGCAAATATATAGATAAGCGTAGATAACTAACGCAACAAATAAAACAATGAAGAAAAACGGGGCACATACTTTAGAAGCAGACAACAAACATGAGCATCAAGGTGATAGATACGCTAACAGATCAGCAAAGCACTTTTAACAGGATTCACTATCAGATTCTCCTCCAGTTTTCATCATGAGACAGTTCCCACAGAAAAAGAAGCAGCAAAAGCATAGGATGTGGAAGATTGTAGTGTTTGTTTGTTTTTCTGAAATACATTTCCAAGAAGGTCTTCCCCTTATAAATACTTGGTTTTTATTGTTCAAAAAAAATGATAAGCAGTATTGAAATTGAGTAAACAGCGGGTTAATAAGGCTTGCAGAAGATACAAAATTGTTTCTTTGAGAAGAACGCTACTTAGAAAGAAATGGAGATTTCATGAACCGAAGTGTCTGTACAATAGGATGCATGCAGTTTTGGTGAGAAAGATCATTCTTGGATCTATGAGCATGCAGACAAGCAAAAAGTATGGTCAGAAACCAAAAAGTTTCTGTATCAGAATAATTAAGCAGATAAGGGATGGAAGAGATGACTAGAAGGGATATGACAGACATAACTCAAGAGTGGCACAGCGTGAAAAGAGAAAATATCCAATTACTATTCACTTTCTCTTTTTTTTTTTTTTTTAAACCAAGAAAGTAGTAGTAGTAACAGTCAGCAGCTTTAAAACAACTACTTTATTCACACGACTAATTACGATACTAATAGTGAAAGGATGCTGTGAATATCAAGACTTTAGATTGGCTCAAAAAGAGAAAAACAAGAGTTTCTACATATTTTTCTTAAGAGCTAAGAAACAAAACCAAGAGCTTCCAGGGGGGAACTACCACAACATCTCACTCCATATTCTATCCCTAAGCATCCATTTAATTGGTTACCATTCAAGAATCGAACCTGGGCAAGCTTGGCCCGCAGCCCAGCTCAGCCTCATTGTTCTCTTCTCTTGGAAGCTCAAAGAGGTGAGCAGATTAAAAACTCTTCTGAAGAGCTACATCAGTTTCTCAGGGTCTTGCCTCTGGCCCCTTCTACCAAGCTGCAAAATCTTCCTTAGGCAGAAGGCTGAGGCAGTTCTGTGAGCCTCTCTTCTGTGAATTTTCAGCAATCTTTTTTCTCCCATGGGATGGATGCTTTTAGTTTTACACTGTTTCCCAAATTCTTTGTGTGAGAATTACTTTGAAGTAGCGATCAAATACTGATTTAGTTAAATGAGCGAGCCACAAAAAAAGAAACCATATGCTTTAGAGTATGTTAAAATTCAGTAACTTTTGACTATTTTTAATCAATCATTGCCTTACTTTGTTTTGCCTTCTGAGAACAACAGTACCCTGAAGATTAAAATCAGATATGGAAATACATGGGTAAACGCAGTATTTCTCTTGAGGATGAATAAGAGATTTACAAGTCCCAATAAACATTAGCAAAATACTGTGCAATTCCTTTCTACTTGCCATGGTAACTAAAGGCAACTTCAGGTCTGCACACGTCTTTTTCCCCTCTTATTTTTACTTTTTTAAAATTCTGCTGTATTGTTTATTAAAATGCAAAACAGTATCATTTTGGTTTTACTGATCATACAATGCCTGTTTTGTCCACTTTCATCCCAATCTTATCTTCTGTGCCTGCCAGCTCCCTCCACACAGTGACATTTTTCCCAGAACGCTCCAAGCTGATAGTTCCTTATGTAGAAAAAACGATGCTATAGAATTGTTAACTGACCTCACTTTAAAAGTTATATTTATACATGCTCAGCATGTACGAAACACCATATTACTCAAGAGAAAAATAAAGTGTTAGTTGCTCAAGATCTAGAGACTGTCCCCAAAACACATCCAATAAGACAGAAGAGCCTAAATTACTCAACTACAAACTCATCTTGCAATCCAACTGGGCAAGGATGAAAGAGTTCAAAAAATAAATATATTTCACCCTTTGGCATCTGGGTCTTCTGATGTTTAATTAAAAGAAAAGGCTAAAGGCTATGTTCTTCTCTGAATGTTAGCACACTGCTGAGATGCCAAAGGGACAGGCACCTTTCAAAATACCTTGCCCCAACAGGAATGTAAAAATCATTTCAATTTAAAATATAACAACCCAAATAAAATTCATTAAACTGCATTTGAAATGCTTCATTGGAAGACAAAACTCTACTTCACCTCCCAGAAATGCATTAGTGGAAAATTTCTTGGTGCAAAACATTAGACATGTTCTTTCTTGTATCACAACAGAGATGAATACATTATCTTGGGAAACAACAATAGCTCAGCAAATGGCATTAGTGCTGCAGCACAAAGGCAGAGCACCCAAACGTAAGATACATTCTTTAAGATGTGGCATAAAGACTTAATTCGATCTCACAAATCAAGTCAAGAGTTCAGGGAACCTCTGCATTCACTGCTGCTGAGATGCACCTGCAGGGGGCTGTTCCCTTAACTGCTCCTACGAATCTGGTGACCTCAAGGAAATGAGCTCAATCTGGTGTTGAACCCCCCATGCTGTCCCAGCCACATGATGCAGAACATGTCAAAACACAGCCGTCAACACTAAGAGTTGCTCAAATTACAGCTGCAATCCAACTCCTTGAACCACTCCAGAACTTGCAGAATTACACTTGTGTTGGCAAGAAGCACTGCCTGCCTGCCTTCCTGGAGCATGGAGCCCTTCTTCTGCAGCAAGAGAACTCCTGGCTGCCCTACTTAACCCATCCTTACCTGAGGCTCTGGTTCACACAGATTCCTAGAGACACACACTGTGCACTTTAATGCACCTTGAACAAAACGTTTGGGTGCTGCGTATGGAAAGGAGAAGCATCCAAAACCCAATAAAACACCCGTAATAGTTAAGCATGTCTTACATATATATAATCAAAGTTCATTTTAGGTTTTATAGCTTACATTACAATAGAGCATTTCAGAGAAGTTTTTAGCAACTCAGGCAATATGACACTCCGCAAACACTGCAGAATTATCTCTAGGGAAATCGTGCAGAACTCTACATACTTGGACGTAATTGTTAGTTACTGGACACTAGCTCCCAGAGAAGTAAAAGTTTGAGTTCCTTCAAGTCTAAACTAGTTATTGGTGTGCTGCTTGTTTTTCCTTTATTTTTATAAGCCATCTAAGCTATGTTTTCACCTATAATATGGAAATTCCAAAGCTAAATCAAAAGGACCTAGCAAACAGGTCCTCATGGCTGGTCTGCATGCAGCAACGTCCAAGTCTCCTCCTCAGTTACAGGATGCAATAAATGTTTCTTTATCGTGAACCTTACAGTTTCTCTTAACAGTAAGCAGTACAAAAGACCTCAGACTTGTCAAACCACCAACTCCATCACCAAAGCAAGTTTTTTCAAACATCTTTCCTTCAGTATTCCTTCAGGCTTCCCCCGAGTTCATTTACAGTCAGCTGCTCCTTCATACACACCTGTACTTGAACTGGCCATCACAACTCACGTTTATGTTCAATGTACACAATATCTAAAGCTGAAAAGAATGTCTCACGTACACTGGAGCGCTTCAGCCTACGCTGTCAGGAAGACCGTCCCACAACCTTTTTGAAGATGTGTAATACAGAAAGAAAGAAGCCTGCAGGACTCTGAGTAAGGTCCTGAAGGAAGATGCAGAAACGTATCGCCTGTAATGGTTTGCTCTGCTCAGTCTGAAAGGAGAGGCAAGAACTGTTAACAAGGGGGCTGGTATCCACGCCCACATTCTATTGATGGGAGAATAATTGTTAACATTCATTATCAAACACCTCATACCTATCAATATATTTCTTGACTCTATACATAGGAACTCCTGTAGTAAAGACAAACACGGCCTTGGTGTAATCCATCTTGATGAAGACAGCGGTAATACAGAGATACTTTTAGTGACTACGGTCAGCTCCTCACTTGCTCATGAGAAAGCTCAACACTGGGGGCTTGTTTAATGCTGGCTTGTGGTTTGGGGAGCCCTTTTACTGTGGCTTAAAACCAGCATAAATTGCTCTCCTCAAAAACGATATTAATGGTCAGTCAGCAATAGGCCACGAGAGATCTGGCCAGGATCACAGGGAACTACCCTCGTTGCTGAGAAGAATAAATAAATTCCTGAGCACCAATTTTTCAGCACTGAGCTTAATGTTGCAGAAGGCTATTTTTCTTATTTATGAAGCTGGATATTCTCTGTGTGTTTGGGCTGAACAAGGAAAGGCAACAATCGATCAGGACTACCAAAGCCTTGTCTGGATAGCTCTTCAGAAAATCAGAGATCTGCTTCACATTTTCAGTTAAAAAGGGTAGGTTTGTATGCAACAGCTACATGCTTGGCAAAGAATTACCCGCAGGTTGGGATATTCTGGCACTTGAATTTGGACCAGATTTTGCTTTAGGCTGGACATATGCTTGGACTGGCACTGAAACCAAAATCAGAGTTAAACTTGACTGTCACAGAGCACGCAGCATCAGTTGAAATATCTCATGATCCAATATTCTTAGCTAGGAAGTAAGTTTAACCCACCTGTATTTTACTACTAGCTTTTTACAATGAAGACTAGATATAATCATTATCACAACACACAAATGTCTGAATGTTGTTTCGTTGTTTAGTAATCAAACACATAACAGTGATACAACCTAGTTAGAAGGTTTCACAACCCAACTGCAACCAAGTACGAGGCACACAGTAGCTCACTTCCCACCACAGCTAATTAAAATCTCCACTGCTGTACTGCTTGCTGTATTTTTTTTTTGTTTGTATAATATATATGCTCTAGGCCATAAACCCAGCTATTCCCTTCAGATTCTTTTCATTATGATCTGTGTAAAATCAATAATAAAGGATTGCTTCACAAAGCAAGTACAGACCAGACACCAACCAGAAATATAAATACCCCTTTTTAAAATTACTGCTTGAACTTTGAACTCTCAGACTGAACACTAGCTTCACCCAACAGCAATATACATGTCCTTGCATATATTACTTGTTAACACAGTCTCCACCCCACAAGATTCAGTCAGCATTTCAGCTTATTTCAAGTCAAGAGGCCTGCTGCTTCTGTCCCTTAGTTCAGAACTGAGGTTTTCTACGTTTTAATCCATGCTTACAAAGAAATTAGCTATTTAGGATGTCAGAACATGCTCAATGACATTCTTTCACAGATCAGATTTTGAGTTTAATCTGCACTGAATCTTGAGTGCAAGGCTTCTATAGCGTTCTATTTTTACCACGTTTATCCTTCTGATATGAAATATGCTTTCACACTTTTAGAGATTAAAGTTCCAATGTTTATATTAGCACAAGTGTTTAGGGTAAAGCTAGTTTTAAAATCAACAAACTGTGAACCTATTATATTTAGACTCTTTACACCCTTAAAAATAAAAAGACAGCAAACATACAGTATATTATTTCAATAGCTGAGAAAAAAATCTGCTCTTATTAAAATGCATACAAAATGATTGCTATTAAAAACATGCCAGGTTGCATCATCCTTCTCAAGAAAAACACACAAAACCTTAGATTTATGCTTATGAATATACATATGAATGGTCCATTTGTCATTCAGGTCAGCAGTGCAAATCACATGCTTAAAATTAAACATATACAGAAGCTTTCATGAGACCCCTTACATTAGGAAAACCTTATATATAATTATCATTCCACACGCCTATTCCAGGCAAAATCTGACATCAATCTAATCATTTCTCAAACATATTTATGCAGAATTGTGTAGTTCCACAGTAAAATGCAAATGCAGGACTAAGTTCTTCCTAGTTTTAGAGATGCAGATGCATTTACAGGTTCATTCACCCATTGGCTTTTATTATCTGCCAATTAATCCAAAGGAAGTCTCTCCAAAATCTGGCTCCCCTAAAATGTAGATGGACCTGTTCAGATGGGCATGTACAAATGGACCACATGGTGAAGTCACAACACATGCCATACAGAAGAGACAGAGAACAAATCAGAAAGCAAAAGAAAATATCTATCAGCACTGTTTCTGCACTTATTTCTTTTCTCACACCTTTTTCATTTCCCAGGAAATTCTGTGCTTTCCCATTATTAATCACTTTTCCTTCTATGTTTCCTTATTACCCAACACAAAGAAGAAGAAAAAGCAAATCTCAAAGAGGAAACTGCCACTTATAACCAAACATCAAAAAAAATGATACAGCCATGAACAATTTACTGCTTTTAGGGTACTTCAGCTAGTTAGTTGAAACTATCAGCAGAAGCTATTTTAACCCACTACCCTCATATTAACAACTGCTTCTTTTAGACTATCTTCACTCACAGTACTTCTCAATTTTTTTCCCCTCCATTCAGGGCTAAATGGTGTCAGTAGAAGTTGAATTTGTCTGTAACAAAGCTAAAAAGACAACCATAACACACACACTTGACTATGCCAAGCCTCCTTGCATTCATTATTCATTACTAAACTAGTCAAAGACACTAGGCAAGAACACGATGCTGAAAAGATTGTATTAAATACTTGCTGCCCACAGTAATTTTATTTACTGCTGATAAACTCCATCATATTAAGGCACTGCAGGTGCCTGCAATTGATTCACAGCAAATGTCTGCTTTCCTAAATTAGTACCGATGCTTCAATAGCATTGACATGAAATATGGTTAGCAGCAGCATGTTAGACCTCTTACACAGACACCAGTCCAGGCAACAAACTTTTCTCTTTAAATATATATGAAATGGTAACAACAACAATAAGGCAGTACATTAAGACCTTAAACAGTATCTATAACTGACTACTGCTCTCAGCAAGAAGATCACCATGGTGCTATGATTTCCAGAGATTTATGTGACAGTTGTCTTGAAAAGATCTTAGGGTCTATGCAGCAATGTATGCCCAAAATAACTGATCTTTTAAGAGTGCTGCTCTCTGGATGGCACCTTCTGTCTCTCAAGACAACATGATATCTGATGAGCAGTATTATTTAGAATATTCAAAGGAGTTGCCAAGAGATTACCCAAGACATTAATGTCTGTTATCTCTACCAAGTTACAGCAGGACTCAGAACACATATGCTGACAGAATACAAATTAAAAAGTTCACTTAATTTGAAAACTGTCAAAGTATACATATGGAGTGTTAGTATGTAATTTTTTTCATTAAAAATTAATAATGTCAGAAGCAATTCTGTAATAGTCTTCTGCAATAGTATCTCTAAATGAAGTAAACAATGCACATGTTCTGCATTTCTATGGGCTTTCAGAAATAAACTCGGGACCAAGAACTTTACTCATTAAGACTACCCTCAGGAACTCACAGTACTATTCTGTACAGGTAAAGGGACAGGGAGGCATTATTTAGACATTAGTTTCATAAAGCTCTTAAGAATCTGTTTAATTCAATGACCCCAGTGATTTGAATGGTACTTAGTCTTCCATAAAAGCTAATTAAAAAGTATCTTTGTATATAAAGATCATGTAAATATTTCTACCAGACTTCAACAAGAAGTAAAACCGCCAGTATATTTGAAAACTTCTCCAAGACAAAATTACCTAACCTTTTCAAAGCCTAATATTAGACATGTTTAAAGATCTAGACCTGTACGGACGATTCTGCAAGCATACACTGTAGTTGACAGCACTATATATGACTGAATTAAAGAACTCAGTCCCATTTGGAACAAGCGTTTTCATCTTCCAAATTGTTTTCTTGATTTCATGATATTCTTTGTATAGCCAGCAGAGGAAACACTAAGTTTTAGAGCTGTTTGTTGAAATTCTTAAAGAAGAAAAAGTGAGCACCCAATAACACAAAGAACAAGTTAGGGGCATCATGAAGTTTTTTTTGTTGTTGTTGTTGTTGTTGTTTTTAAACTAGAGGGAACAAAGTGACAATACACAGTCCAAAACACCTCAAAGGTACATGCATAAGAAAGGTGTGGTCTGATTCAGCTAGTTAGAGCATTTAGACTTCCCAAGCCAAGGCAGCTGCAATGCTGGTGGCACAAGTAGCATTCTTACTTTTTCAAAACTGCTTAGCTCTGCCAGGCTATAATGTGTTATCAAGTTGCCGTTCTGTTTAATATTTGACTCAACTATTCTCAAGTGTCCAGACCCAGAAATCTTTAATAATCTACAGCTTAGGTTCTTTCCAAATAGTATCTGCATAACAAATCTCCTGTAATTACACTATACAAGAAACCTATAAAGGACAAAAATGTAATTACTGTAAAAAAAATGATACTGAAAATATCACACAGTTACACCAAAAAACATTGCGTATTTCATTCAGGCACATAATGGGTCTCCGGAGGAAACATTCACCCGCTTGAGTACACAATCTATAAGCAAGCATTTAATTTTCTTAAGGGTTGCTGCTGCCATGATTCCACAAAAATATCTATTCTATACTAACAAAAACTAAAATCACTTAAATTCTACATTAAACTACAATTGGTTTATGTCTTTTAGAAGAGCAACTCATATTCAATAGAGCTAAACACTGAGCACCAATACAGTAAAGAGTTGAGAATACCCACAACTCTGCAGATCAGAACCCAAGCTTTGTAAGCAACTGTCTCCTTTTCATCACTTCTTTTAATTGCAGAGTACAGTAGGTGTGTCAAGTTAACCAAAAGCCCAGAGGCATTTCATTGTTCAGGCAGAAGTGCAGCACTGCTTCAAGAAAACAAGAAAAAAATAGGCCAGATCTTTGAAATCGCTAACCCAGAAATTGCTTTATACCTTCACTTTAGCAATGAAGCAGGTTGTCAACATTGCATACACTACAATAGCAATCATAATGCAACTTGATGAAGTGAGTTACAGTTTTCTTGCTCTTTTTATTTAATGTTTAACTATTAAAAAGCCATGACACAAACCTGGGTCCACGTGTCTGGAGTTTCTTCTAATTCCATTTGTTCGTTTCTAAATAGCAAAAACACAAATTAAGGATATGAATAAACTTGTTTTCATGAAGGCATATTAAACTCCTTTCATTCCCACAATCTACTAGGCAAAGATGGTTATCTTAAGTTATTTCCCCCCACCACCATCACCACAATTATCTTTATCTGGTAGAAATATCATACTTTGAAAATTATTCTTAGCAATACAGAAAGTTTATTCATACATCCTATTTTTTCCTGACACGATGCTCAGAAGATTCTTAGTCCACAGAGGGTTTATTCATATATCAATTTCTTGGATACTAAGCACTTTAAAAAAAAATCATTTACAAATATGATAATAGAAAAATACACAGTTTGGTAACATCTGACCCAGATAACATCCGCAAACACAGTAGTCGTGAGGCTGCTTCTCCTCTTGTCTTGCTTTAATAAGGTAGAAACTTTCACCGTTTCTACTCTGTACTTCAGGTATGTGGAATTTCCTAGAAAATTCTTAATTTTCCGGGCAAGTACTTAAACGTGTTTAGTAACTCCACTCCCTCTTTCTTTTAAATTTGGTTAAGTAGAGCTGCATAAAATCAGAAACACTAACAAGAATAAGACTTTTTTTTAATGATGAGGTTGATTTTTTGATGTTGTTATTGCTGTTGTTTTGTTTTTGTGTGTTTTGTTTTTCTATACACTTTATTCTCCAGGACATATAATATGGGTCCCTGAAAGCATCACTGTGAAATAAGGCACATCTATGAACTACTATCTGCTTTTGCAACCTTGTTTTAACTGCTAGCTTGCATGGAGGTTCATGCATTTTTATTTATTTTTTTAATCAAACCAAGCAGGGGAAAGCACATTGCATAACAAAGGGAACAATTAGGTTGCTCCGATTTACTTGCAGTTGATATAAGCTGATGCAGGATGCACAACCAAGGTGAGCCAGAAAGCAGTAACCTGAGGCACAACCAAATTACTAAGCCCTATAGCAAGCTGGTAAAAAGGAAAAGCTTGATTTAAAAACAGCTTTCAGACTCTTGAGTCTTGGGACTTATTTGGTCTTTTGGCCTATACCTCACATTCTAATCAAAGAAAGGATGCACTTTTTTTTTCAGCTGCAGTAGAAAGAAGAAAATTGTGAATTGCTGCTACAAGAAGTGAAGGTAAAGTTAAAAAAAAATAAATAAATAAATGGCTCAGTCATCTGACTCCACTTTTTAGAAATTGAGGCAGCATTATTTTTCAGGATAAATGCAGATTTGCACCTGAGAGGTAAAAAGAAAAAGCAAATGCAAAGGAAGATGTATTTAACTGAACTGAAAAAATACAGTAATTATGTGACAACACAAGTCAAACATACCAAAGCACCAGATAGAAAATGATGCTCTATACCCTTAAATAAGTTGCAGTACCAACAAACTTAATTACTGGTAGGGAAAAAATCCATCTGTCCCAGAATCATGAATTCTAACTTATACTTAAATTACCTCTTGTTGAAAAATTAAACATTCTTATTTAAGAATGAAAGTAATTCAAACATTTTGGCTCAAATCAATAGCCAATACCAAATCAATAGCTCTCGAAAGGAAGCTGTCTCTTTTCACAAAAGAAGAGATTTCAGAATCACGCTGGGGGTGAGAAGCTTTGGGCCTTGGGGGCTTGGCTACAATTAGTATACATATTTTCTTCATCTGGCCACCTGTGTTCACCTTATTTAGCTTTACATACTTGGCAACATGGCCCACAAGGTGCAGTAAGCAATCTGTTCATGGCTTCCCAGTGCTGTCTGTCAGCTGCAGTACCAGGAGACTTAAGCTAACAGACCATGCCGTAATTTTCATATTTAAAAGTGTCCTTACTTAGCAGGCATCTCTAGACAGCAACATTAAAGACATGGCAGCAGGTGGCTGGAAGTACAGCTGGCGAGACACCGGCTGAGGGAACCGTGAGGCAGGCGGCAGCCATTTCGGGGCATACAGGCAGGCTGCAGGGCCGCAAGCACTGGCTCTTGTGGTAACACAGCCCCAGCTCTCCTCACTCCGGGCTCCTCCTGGCCATGCTGTCCTCACCCTGACAGACCCCAGGAACCCCAGCAAGCCCAGCTGTAAAGGCTGGTGCTCGCTGCAGCCCCTGGCCTGCTGCAGCCCCCCAGCCCCTAAATGTGCCAGATGCCGGGGCTCCCCTCCCCAGCAACACTGCAGCAGCTCGAGCGTAGGCGGGCATGAGGGGAGTCAGCCCTGTGTGTGACCAACCATGAACCCTTCTGCGCCAGTCACGTCAGCCATAACATCCTTTCAATTCCGTTACTGATCTTAGAGATAGCACCAAAACACCAGCGTTAATGGAGAAAAAGAACACACACCCTCATACATTGTTCATAACCAGCGTGTCACTTAAGCAGTTAAATTACCATAAACTTCTGATGTAAAATAGATGCTAGGAACTCTTATACCCTAAGACTTACAGTGCTGACTTTCTTTTGTCAGAATTGGCTGACACAAAGTAACTGCTACGCCCTTCTGTGCTTCAGTGGAGAGGTACAAGTACCGGCAAGAACATAACCCAGTAAAACTAGTAGCGTTCTTGAATTTAAGTTGAGGTACGCTACATATACCACTGTGTCCATTTTAATGTTCTCTCAAGATGACATAAATTCCACAGCCACTGAATAACTCTGACAAACACATGTTTAAATAAAGAGGCAAAAATTGCCCTGCCAGTTCTTCACTGCCCAGAGGTCTGTGGAGAAGCAGACTTGGACACTAGCACTTCACTGCCGCAGGACTGGCTACTGTTTAAAAAAAAAAAATAGACTTAATTCCACTGCCAAGTTTGGTCTAGCAACACTGAAAAACTAGACATCAGTCGTGAGGTAAAAGTTGTTTTTTTGTGTGTTTTGTTTTGTTTTTCTGGAACTTAAAAAAAAAAAAAAAAAAAAAAACATATCTCCACCCCTTCCAGTTCTCAGCATTAAGCAATATCAACTGAAACTTGACACACACTTGGAGCACAGTACATTTGTATTTAATAACTACTTTCCACCATTCTAAAGAAATATGTTAGTAAATGCAGAAGAAAGCATACATGTTCCAACAGCACGTGCACAAAGTAAATGTCATCAACAATGCAAAAATCACACGAAAACAAATCCTTACCTCATGTTTCAGGTTCCCGTGCTCTGAAAGGTAAGTAAAAATTGGCATTATTGTTAACTGTGAGTTTATGCTGCTTATGTAGCTTCCTCAGCCCGTGCTGCGCTGCATGCCGAGAAGCACCGCTGCGCCCTGCGCTACCTGAGACCTGCAGCACGCCCGGGCAGCGCCGTGCTCGCCTCGCTCATTGGCTCATTGCACAGGGCTCGCACCCGCCAGCTGCCCGCAGGTACAGGACAGCCTGATCCAACACCCTGCACAAACTTTGCCAACCTCCCGAGTGTGCTTGCTAAGTATCAGCTTGTTGGGAATTGAAAGGTACTGCTCTTCATTGCACAAAGCGTTTGCACCTCTTCTCACCTGTCTTTTCAGAGTATGCCGAGTTGTAGCAAGATAAGATGTGTATCTTCAGCTGAAACATTTTCTACATTTCTCGTACTTTGGTTTACCCTTGCATTAGTAAGCAATGGAATTTAAAGCCTGTGGGTTTTTATGTGCTTTTTTGCTATGCATTTCTTATACTGCTTAAAAATGATATTAAAAAACATAGTCTTGTGGGTGATCAGATGGCATCAAGACAGTAATACTTGCACACACAGAACACCAGACGTAACTACAGAGACAATAAAAGTTGCATTTTTTATATGTATTTTTTCTTTGTGTCTAATCTGATAACCAATACTTCCGTGTACACTAGATGGCTATGGTTCAAGTGCCTTATCAAAGGACAACTGTATTTACCTGTGTGTGTTCTCTAGGACTACACATGCTGCTGAGGAAGAGTACAAACTACCCATGCCCAGTTTTTAGTTTGTCACATTTGAACACTTTTACTGTAATTTTTTGTACTCAGTGAGCCAACATTTGCAATAAATCAAATAAAAAGCTTTAACTGCAGGCTGATTTTGTTCCACCAAAAAAAAAAAAAAATTACATGAACCAGTAAAGTGTGGGAAAAAAAACTTTTGGCTTTCTAGCATTTTATGCAAAGATAAGCAGGCATGCCAAGACCCAGCATGCTGGCTGGGGACTCAGGGCCAGGCACGCGAGGCCCAGCCTATTTACCACCAACAGAACTTCTCACGTATCATTTTAGTCATTGTTTCTTCTCATACCATATGCCAAAGATGCATCTTCCCATCATTCTCAGAAAATATTATCATCATTATACCCTTTCCAAAAGTGTTAATTTGCATTTCAGCAGCAAGCAAACAGAAGAAATATAAGCCAGTCCCAAAGGAGGAAATGCAGGTATGGAGGTTTTCAAAGGAGCCTGAGGGAATTAGTTGCCTAAGTGCTGCTGAAATCAATTCAATTTTGGTGTTTACTTTCACAGTTTCATATGCCTTTCAGAAATTTTGCCAAAATCTAAATAAAATCACTCTTTTTAATGTTTCATCTCAGTGTTATGTATGACTTCAAAGTAAAGTGATTTTGGTAAGTAGTTTCAGAGGGGAAAAAAACGAACTTCAAACCCAGACTTAAGGGGTCCGTTTTGTTAAGAATGACCTTATTTAGGTCTGAAGATCTCTTATCACAAAGCAGAAACGGACATGTCTTTCTATCCTCCAACAGGAATCAATCAATCTGACTCTTAATAGTTGCTGTTGAGTTGTGGGTTTTCTCCCACTCTAGCAAATATCCCAAACAACTACATGAATGAGCTCCATTTGACGATTTCAGCATCCAAACACTCTTCACAATGAATAATTAAGAAACTCATTAACTTCCAGTATCAATATTCAAGGAATCACTACATAGGAAGGTTATAAATAAACCCAATAATTTGCATAAAATGAGTTTCATGAGAAGTGTATGGGGTTTTTGTTTTGGTACACAGGTTAAAAAAGTAAACTGCTCCATTAACCAAGGCCAGGAGGGCATTTGTCATTAAAGCCTAATGGACAAATTCAAACTCAGAAAAAAACAATAGCAACTCCAAGAAGAGCACTTTCTTTAAGCCGTCTCCACTTCACATTAACCCTTAAAAACCCCAAAACGTAGCCAACACTGACAGACTGCAATGTGATTAGTTATTTCACTATTAACATGCAAAAAATATATATATCTATTTCCATATAAAGACCTATTAAAAATTAAGGCTTATGCTTGTCTTATTTCAATATTCCTGTAGTTCAGGGCATTTTGTACTGAATTATGTCAATTGCTTCATCAGGAGTTCAATTTTTTTTTTCCACAACGTTCCATTAGCACAAGAGCAAAAAAATAAAAATAAATTTCTATCTACTTCAATACTGAAGGTGGAAAATAAATGTTTGAGGATATCCACCAGTAGATATTTTACATGTGACAACTTTAATTCAAGTTTCTGCTCATCATCAACATACCTATGAAGTTAAGGAGCAAATGAGTTCTTAGTTACAACAGCAAGGTACTTCTACTACCACGGTTCATCACAATTTTTGGGTTTTGTTTATTCAGTGAAGCCATGATACTACTGGGTCAAATTTGGTAATCGCATTTTAGTTCAAAAACAACATGAACAACAGCTGGCCTCAATAAGTAAGAAAACTCAGATCAGAAAACAGGTTTAGGCCACTCTCCTCCGGGATGCAACGGAGCTGCTGGATTTGCATGATAACGCAATGGAGAGTAAACAAATTAATCACATTAAATATAAAATGTAGTAAATTATTCAACTTACTATTCTAAATATTTTTTCTAAAAAATATTTTAGAAGTAGGAACTATAAAGTAAACCACCTTAAAAGAGCTGTGGGACTACCTGCAGCTTTCCAGTCACTTAGCCAGACATTGAATAATCAGAAGAAAAGCAAATAGTAACATAGAAATACCATGGTGTTGGCCTCTGCACAACATACCAAGCCCCATAAGCGACTTTTGTTCAGTCAGACGGTTAGTTAAATAACACAGCTCAACCTTTGTTGCAGTTAAACAAGTGGCATAACTCCAGTGAACATTCTGGGACTTGAACATTTACTCATCAATGCTGTTGACATGGTAGGTTTGGAGAATAGCCAGCAATTTTGCAACTGTTGATCAAGCCAGCAACAAGGTAAACAGGGAAAGCTGCTGTTTTCCTTTTAGATGTCAAAAATGCATGTTTTTTATAAATACTCTCTAACATGCTGTAGCAAGAAATTGTTACATCAACAATATGGACTGTATTATTGGGCATGCACATTAGCATATGAAAGCAGCCCCACAATTAACCCATTCGTATGGTAATATTTTCTTAAACTTTCTTCATACGTTTGAAGAAATACTTCTCCACCTAGGGAAAAGCAGGGGGGTTTCAAATGGAATAGTCCGAAGGAGGAAAAAAAAAAAATCATGCATGCAATAACTAAAAGTTAATATAAAAATGCCCGGTTAATGTTTTTCTGATCGATTTATGCCCTGATGACAGATGCTTCTAGCATTCCCTGGGAACAGAGGTAGAATGAGAATTTCATGGTTTGGCACTGTATTTAAAATATTCAAATACTTTCAGATTCTAGATCCATCACTGGAGGTTCATCTAATTGAAATATTCAATAGCCTGTGTAACCAGCAAACATTTGCTTGAGAATACTTAATTCAATATAATTGGATGAAGTTGGTAAAATTCCAGTCTGGCAATGGATGTGGACTGTTAATTCTGCTGTTTTAGACTAGGAAATGGACTGAAGTTCTGCACTATTTTCTGGGATATGTGATATAAAGTGTGCCTTTTATAGTGTGCCTATGAACTGATAAATGTGTGCCTTTACTGATGCTTAGTTAACAGTGGTCCCACTCTTAACGATTACCAAATATAAACCCTTCCAACTGGTGGGGGAGCATCACCATGTACGAATTGTACTCCGCCTTGAAATAAGGCATAGGAGTGCCATTGAGAAACCAGGACATCTCTATGTCAGCCACTGGAGATAAAACATAGCACATGTGCCTATATAAATGACCTTGTAAAAGAAATACATGCATCCATTTCCTAATCCTTATGTTTAAGGATAATGGCTTCATAGAGTCTTCTATCCAAGTCTGTGCAGCCTGAAGGAGTTCACCTGAACATCAGCAACACAGAGGAATAACGGAGAATTTCAAGTCACAGAAAAATGAAGTGATAATGCATAAATATATGAAAATATTTGAGCATGTACAGGGCAGCATTTCAGGGGAAAGGAAGCGAAACAAAAGACAGAAGTGAGCACAGAAAACTTCAATCACCACTGAACATTTAGCACAACATAGGAACAATAACAATAAAAAACAAGGACTAAATGCAGACATCTCATTCTATTTATTAATTCAACTGATTAAGTCTGTATCTTTTATCACTGCAACTTCTTAGTCTGATGAACTAGCCGTCTTTGAAGCAAAACATCTGAAGAACTGGCATATGTTTTTGAATATGGTATAGCATGAAATACAGCAATTTATCTTCAGATTTTGTCAGTGTTTTTCTCGTAAATTTATCATCCTAATCTGACACTTATTAGATTTGTCATTCTAAAGGCTTCATCTGTCTTTGCATGTCTGCCTTTTGAATTTTCAAAAACTGACTTGGAATAAAAGACAAAAAGTTTTAATCTACTCATGGGGTGTTCTAAGCATAATTTCAGAAAGCTTAGCAGAAACATCTGCTCAGTGGTCTAAAAAGAGCAATGTTAAACTGTATTAAAAAAGGAAAAACAGTACAGAAGAAAATGCTCTGCAAATGCCTTTATGAAGCCCACCGATATTTTCTGTTTTGGGCCTTTTTTTTTTTTTTTTTTTTTAATTCTAATCATCTCTTTGCAAATAAAGGTCTAGTAATAAGAGGAATAATAATGAAAATGGTTTGCAGTATGGAAAAAGTTCCACTGATGAAGAGATGATAAATTAAGACTATTCAGTTCAGAGAGGATACTAACACAGATTATGAGAACCTAACTTATCTAGAAGCAGTCGGTAAAAACTTCCATTTACACTTTTCACAAAAAAAGCCACAAGTTAAATTAAAAAGTTAACAAGGCCAAACATAACCAGGATAAGGTATGTAACCTAGGTGAGGCAGAGGGAAAAGCTTTACAGAGCAAAATGTTTCAAAAACTGAACCACAAACATATATTTCTATAAACAAAAATAGGGAAGCTACCTGAAAACATCACCAAGATGTAAAAGCCCTTAGAACCCCAAAAAGGTAAAAGAAAATAAAACAAGACTAGAAAGTAGCATCATTCCTGGGCACCGTCTACCTCCAAAGAGGACTTGCAATTTTGCTCGTGTCTTGTACTAGAGAACTAGCACCAGGAAATCTGGGAGCCTTTGCATAGAGGAAAAATAGACTGGAAAGAGAAAGAAGTTTACAGAGAGGACCAAGTAGTGTACACCTAGATGTAAGTTGAACATGCAACAAAAAACAACTCATTTGCTTCCAACTTCACTTCAGATTCATACAGCATTATTTTACCAAATATATATGCATTTTAAATAAAATCTAAAGAAAAATTCTGCTCCTTTGAAGTTGTGAAATAGTTTCTTATAGCCGTGAGATACCTTAAATGTTTCATTTGCTTTGTTTGGGTGGGAAGGGGGGTGGGTTTTTTTGTTGTTGTTTGGTTTTATTTTGCCCCAAGCAAATGTACAGTATTACTGAAATATATATGGCAGGAAAACTGCAAGATATCAGACCTTGTGTTATCTTGGGATTTATGGTCATTCTTACCGATTCATGCTGCATCGTATGTGTCCACAGATCTTTAGAGAAAAATTGAAAGGTAAGTTGCTGCCTTCCAGGATGCCAGATATCCAATTAAAATAAAAACTACAGAAGTGATTGGAACAGAAGGCAGGAAATAAAGGAAAAAGTAGTAGGGGTGGTTTATACTGGAGAAGATATCTTTCTTGTGAAGGACAGTATGCCTTTGCTTTTACACTCTATTAATTCAAATGTGATTGCTTTAAAATATTTTATCTAAGTTTATTTTTCTCCCATATATTCTTAGGAGATTCTGTGAAAAACCTATCCTCCAGAAAAGAAGAAAAATAGAAAAAAAAAAAATTGAATGAACAATACTCTGGTTGCTTGTATGGTTTTTGGATCTACAAGAGGTGATTTAAAAAAAAAAAAAAAAAAAAAACACAGACTAGGATAATAACATAGTAGAGTTCCAGTACAGACAGGAAAACAACTAAGATCAAAGTTCATTGGCTGCAGCAGAAGTCAGCATCCGACATCCTAATGGTTTTGTGAAAGGAGGAAGCAGGCAAATAACACACAGTCAAAAACCAAGCAAAAGTCAGGAAGTAACACAAACAGAGGCAAAGACAGAAGCAAGCTCATATAGCTTTGAAAGGAACAAAAAGCTAGAACCAAAAACTTGAAGCAGAAGCTTAGTGAAGGGGAGAAGATGAGGTAATGATGTAATTCAAACAGCGGGAGAGAGATTATCTCAAAGCATTTTTCAAAGATTATAGATGACAATATCAAAAAAAAATTAAGAGGTTGCAGAAGCCCGTGTGAGATATGCAAGCAATTTCACACAGTTATAAAATGTTCCTGAAAAAAAGAACATACAGGTTTTAGTGAAGCAAGTAGGACAATTTCTGAAAAAGCTTCCCCAAAAGATACAGCTACACTTCGCAGTAATCACAATGTGTTCCAATGCTTTTTCTCTTTCAAACACAAGCAAAAGAAATCCAAATGTATTAATGGTGGGGCAAGATCATATTTGGAGGACACATGTTCTTCCTGCTCCACCAACCCATCAGCTCTAGAAAGAATAGGACAACCTGGACAGAGGTAGGAGTCAAAAATGGTACTGTTATGTGACAAGGTGTCTGGAGTGCACAGAGTCACTGCCACTGACTGAACAGGTACAGGGAAGGGAAAATGTGCAAATGATGAGCACTAATATTTGGCATTATAAGCGGGAGGTGCTGGAGAATTACAGAAACACTACTGAGCAGAGGAGGAAGGGGTCAAATTTGGAGAAAGCACCCTAACAGGGAGACTGAACAGTAGCTGAAATTGGGACTTTAAGGATTCTCTTGAAGGGCAGAATGAGAATGGCAGCTTACTAAAAGAGAAGGAAAAAAAAAAAAAAAAAAAGGTCCTTAGATGCTGGCAGTAAGAAGCCAATCACCTTTTTTCTGAATATTGTGAGTGGCCAGAAATGTTGGAAAACAACAAGATTAAAAAGGATGCTGAGGCAACACAGTTTCAGGAGCTAAGAGTAAAATATCAAAACTTATACACACATCAAGGGAGAACAAGGGATGCTAGACAATATGCCATACACTAAGTGTTACCTGTGAGCCGTCTATGATTAAAACCAGATCTACTTCTTGTTGTATATATAGGACACCAACAAAGAAATTGTGTTTGACCTATAACAGTTCACTCTCTTGCGCTTTTTAACAACTCAGTTTAGTACAAATAAAAGTCCCCATGAATTCTAAATGCAATTCTAATTGTACTTATAAATGGTAGTTTCACAAGCATGTATGTTACAATAAACACAAATTAGGGGTAAATTAAACCTTAATTATATCTAGCAAGTTTTATGTCCTAATTAAAAATGGTATTCTAACAATAAAAATGACTTACCACCTGAATTAGCTCTGCCACAATTGTCTAATCTTCCTAAGCATTCTTTGTGTGCTCCAGCTCCACACTTAGAGCATAAATAGCCTTGATAAAATGTTCCCCTGTAAAATAAAATTAGGTAGTGATACATTAGAAGTGATAAATTCCATGCATAAAGAAGTAAGAGACATGGCAGAAGGCATTAGATGCCATTTGCCTTGTTGCATAATGGTAGTCCTTAAAGACCCAAGAACCAGCGACAACAACTGACAAGCAGCTCATCAGCTTTTCGTCACTGCTAGCCATTTCAAAATAACAACCAGAGAGTTCCTCTGAACTACTGATAGAATAACAATCTTCATTCCTATTTAGCCCAAAGCAACCCTGACACAGCACAATTGAAATTGTAGCATTATCTATCCTACCATACAGCTACACTGCTTCATTGCAATGGGAATTCGCTCAGACAACATGTAGAATAGATCCATTTTGGGAAAGCCCTAAGTACGAATATATGTGTAAGTACTAAGGATTTTATAGGCTCCAACGCAAATATTCTCGACTTTAAAAATGTCCATTAAATAAATACAAAAATAAGCTGTTTGGGTACACTTCGGTTAACATTCAGACCTGCTAAGGAGTAACTTTCCTTACTCTAAATGTTCTCCAATTCCCCTTAATGAATTAAAATCCGAATTTGAGTCTGAGAACACATTTATTTTCAGATTTGTGCGTTGCTTTTCTCCCAGGTACAATCCACAAAAGGGCTAACAGTCTTTTACATGTAACTCTGAGCAATTACATGAGTTCCATCTATTGATGTGTCTGCTTAATCTTTACACTAGACTTGGCTGTCTCTGAGATTATCCTGACCAGTTTGGAGTGATTACACACCCTAGTCTAACATGACATCTTCAGCTTCAAAGGAAAATCAAGTTTCATGTATGGAACACGGGACTGGACAGGTTTAACCTGAATGCAACATACAGCAACTGCTATTTACTACAACAGGTATTAGACTTCAATTAATTGCCTTTATTTTATTAAACTCAGAATCACATTAATATTTTAAGTATCAGAATACAGAAGCTTAGAGACAAATATAAAAATATTTTAATCCACTTTGTTCCATTTTTGTTTTTTCTTATTGCTACACAGGAATACAAGACTCTACGTAAGAGCATAGGACAAAATCATCCATCCCTACAGATGCTTTTAAGGCCGACATTTTATCCCCACTTCAGAAAGATCAGGCACAAAGGTTCAAACCTCACTTCAAGTATTTGCATGCTATTCTGTTTAGCATTTTGAAGATTAAAATGACAATCTCCTTTCAAAAATATTTAGCCATTTTAGGACCACAAACCCAGTACGCTTTCAGTACTACTTAGTTACCCAGGAACATGTCTACATATCACGAAATAGCACCTAGGGGTACCTAAGCTGTCTTGGAGCAAATTGGCATGCCTGTGCAGAACCGTGCAGGATCATGCAGCCTGTGTCCTGAAAGCAAGACAACCGTTTCTCAGCAACAGCAGCCAGTGCAGGAACAGAGACAATGACTCAACTATTCTGCTTCAAATTCAAAAATTAGGCATGCCATCTCTCAGTTCAGGATGTCCGCAGCAGTCTTCATAGTCACTTAAACCTTATTGCATTGAGCAAAGCATCATCTAAAAAAAAATCTCAGAATCCAAGTCAATAAAACTGTTCAGAACAAAGGTTGCTGAAGGGAAAAAAGGCAAGAAGGAACATACATGAGGTTATTGTATTCCTCCACACCTGTGCTTAACAAAAACACAACCTATGCTCTGAACACCCTTTATAAAAGGCTATGGCTACATTTTATTTTTTAGCATCAACAATATGCAACATAAACACCTGAACCGGCCAAGTTTACAGAGCTTTTGCAACTTCAGCTTCCACTATGAAACTTAGGTTCAATATATACATCTGGAGCATTAGACATTCTGTGTTTACAGAAATACAGGTAGCTTAAAGATAGCTCAAGTAATCCATGTGAAACCACAGATGTGCATGTACATGCACGTACTTCATAGGAAAGAAAGAAAACAAGGTTTTTTCAGCTCAAGTTAGTCTTACAAATCCTCGCTCATGGAAGAATTTGTGGTCTACTAGCATTTATTTAGCTTTGTAACATCTGTCTTTAATTTGCCGACTTATATCTAGTTCAGCAGAGCTTTTGTGAGACAATTATTTTCTGTTTCACAAAGCAATCTCCCCATATCAAACGTTTATAAGCATCGTCATGATCTGCCTTTCTGAAAAAATATTCCATCTGTTCTTGGGACCGATGGCCTACAGCTATGGGGCCCGTGGACCAGCCATGCTGGTCAACACTGTATAAAATGGCCATCGTTTACTCTTATGAGCATGACTTTCCTTAATAAGGGAATTCTTAAAGAAGGTAACTATGACAAAGCAGCCTTCTGACAAATGGGAAATGGGGTAGTACCTTCAGGTTTTGATCTCTGAACAGCACTGCTGCTAATATTTGGTACTTAATTATAAAATCTCACTCATGCTGTGTATGACTGGCTTTATGGCTTGTCCATCCTGTAGAGGTAACCAGCTAGCCATGTATTTCATCACACTTTCACTCAAATATTACTGGGGGGGGGGGGGGGCTTAAAATTCTTACCTCAGAAGCATTTGACAGACCTTGCAAGACGTCACACGACTGAAAGTATGCATTTTGAACTCATGAAAGCTTGTATCCGCATAGTCTGGTCGTATATTTGACCTAAAATAAAAATTATTTGAAAATCTGTTTTAAACCAAGGAGATTTAGAACATAATACACTATTCACAGCAGGAAATCTGAATCCATGAACAACTAATTCTATTTACACTTCAATGATTATCACTGAGGTGAACTCGAAACATGGACTTTATCACACACCTTTAAATGAAGTCTGAGTCATTGTATCTTGCATAAACGATCCTTAAAATACATCCAAACTGTTTTAGCTATCACAGTAACTAGAAAACAGTTACTATACATCAAAAAACTTTGGTTGGTCCTGTATGGAGCAGGAGTTGGATCCTTGTGGGTCCCTTCTACCTCAGGATATTCTGCGATTCTATGAAAATACAAGTCTGCTTTTTAATCCTCATTGAGTAGGTTCATTTTACAGACCCAAAGAACACTCGCTTCTTCATTCTCGAACATTTTGTTATGTGTATCTACAAAGAAGAGCAGCTCACAGTTTCAGAACCACACCACTAGAAAAACATAAGCAGCAAATCTGGGACAATTAGGTCACAAGTATGCAACAATGCACTGGATAACGAGCGAATTCAAAAGCAGTTAGAAAATATTTGGGGGTTCTGTTAGTGTTTCTTAAATGAGCTTCTTCAATGCCTACAGCTGTTGCTACACAACCTTGATTTAACAAGGAAGCAGAAGATCACTATTTATACTGCTAAAACACCACAACACAGTAGTTGCAGACTTATTTCCATACATCTAATTTGCCTAAGCACTAATCCATTCCTGTCTCTTGTTTATCCTCCCTACCGATCCCATTTAAAAGCAGGAGTTTAAGTTAAATATGACCCACTCATTTTGTTGCACTGGTGACTGTTTGCAGGCTTACTTAAATTTTATTAAGTAATCCATTTTTTTCTGTCATTTTCCACATTTCCGTGAGGAAAGAAAGGACACGAAGTTTTAAGTGATTTGTCACGTCTTTTCCTTTAATTCAATGATACCCTTAAATTACAAAAATGCAACTACCTTACACTAACAAAAACAGAACCACTGAAGTGCTAGGTGCATAATTTAATACTCGATGACATTAAGCTAGACTATCCTAGACAAAAAGAATATATGTAGGATGCATTAATGTATTTTTAAAGATTATTTATCTTGGAACGTTTAGGACTCCATAGAATTCTGGTATTTCTTGCAAAAACAAAGGAACGCGGGATGCATAGGAATTAAAACAGGGAAACAACAGAGGATAAGAATGGAATAATCTACAATACTCAAAAGGAAAGATAAGAAGCTTTCCTGACACACATAATTATAAATTCAGGCATTAAAGTTGGAGGTACTTATTGGGCAAGTTTCATTTTTATGTATTATAAATAACTTTTGGACTATAACACAGAACAGCCACAAATTGCAACGAAACAAATATAAGTAAGCATGCAAGCATCAATCTCTCCAGGACTGAATGAAAAGGCTTATGAAAAAAACATTCAGAGAATCTGTTTAAGTACCCAGTGTCAGAAAGGTCAGACTTCTAATCTGCCTGCTGAAAATGAACGTGCTGAAAATGAAACCATACTCAGAAAGCAAATGGGATTTTGCTTTTATGCTCGAGAATAGCCTTTCACACAGTACTGTTTTAACTCGCTCACTGGTGTCTCTTCTTGCTGTGCTACGCAAGATGTCAACACTACAAGACCTACTCAAAAAGGCACAGATACTACCTATTCAGAGCAGGAAGGTACAGGTATCAGGCTCAATTAATCTTCAAAAACAGAAGAACTTTTAAAACCAGAAAAACAATGCACTATTTTAGGGTTCTTAACTCTGCAGAGCAAGGCTTGTGTTGTACAACACATTTGCCAAGGGTCTGATAAAACCTCTGAGGCCACACAGTTCACTACAGACAATGCTGAAAACTCTAGAATGAGTCACAATACTTACACTTGCAACAAAAGCTGTTTTTAAACCAGTTTTGTCTTCAAACCTTTGATTCAGACCAGCATAGCTTGCAAAACCATGTCACAAGCACCCACCTCGTGCAGAGACTCATCACGTTTCAAAGCATATAAAATTAATCCTAACATCGTGACCATTTTTCAAGTACGAACCAAAGAATTGCATGCCATTGCTTAACGCAACTCTGTGACTAAGCTTCTGTCGTACATAAAAGTTCTCTTCCACTCTTCCCTAGGACTCTTCCACAAAGACCGAAATACTTGTAAACTACTGAAAATATCCCTCCTATTAACACAACAATAGCAATGCACTGGGTTCATACTTTTACTAAAAGGAACATTTGAGTTTCTTCATCTTTTGTAAGCCATTCAGTTTTATTTTACAACTCCTATTAGAAAAAATTACTGAGAGAAAAAATGAAGCATAGTCCTAAAATGGCAAAGAATGAAGCTGTCCCTTCACAGAGTAGCTGCCACAAGGCCTTCCGATAACATAGTAAGTTGTTTTTATTTCACCCATGGACTAAACTACCAGCTTACCAGGTCCTAACCAAGACAAGGTTTATCCCAATGAACAAACTTAGTCCTTCAGCTTTCTACTGTATGCCAAAATTTGTTCGTGTGTCCTGTTTGTATAAGTAGAAAAATATAAACTGGAAAGGTGTAATACAATACAAACTGCAGAATGCAATTCGAACTTAAGTTTAAGTTGTCCATCATGGCCTACAGGAGGGCATAGCTCAGATCCAAATACTCCGCAGTTCTTAAGGATTATGTAAGTGCATCATTTCTCAAAGGTTCTGTAAATCCCACCAGGTTTTAGTTGAGTGATTCTACTCTGAAGACTGCTTCAACAGATTTTCTTTCTAAACACCCATTTTCTTCACCACCTACAAGCCTTTCATACTCCCTGTAAATTCACTGCCGTTGAGCTTCACGTATTGGCTTTAGCCAGCAAGTAAAACTTGCACAAAGATCCTTTAGAACTGCTGTTTTTAAAAGACCTACATCTGAGCAGCTCTTTTAGGGGTATGCAACAAGTCTTCATAAACTGAAGAGCCTTTTAAATTTCGCTGTCCCTTCCACCACTCAGAACATATCATTCCCCCCCCTCACCCCAAAGCCAGAAAGAAAAGCAACAACAAACAAAAAAGCAAAAGAGATGCCACTGAAGTACGTCAGTCACACATTAAATGAATCTTGAAGGGACTAAAGCCTCAGAATATCGCAGAGGATCCTGTGCAAGAAAGAGCAGGAATCAAAAGTCTGCACAAAAAGCAAGATTGGGCAGAGGATTAGATTTAAATATACTTTCAAACGGTAGCCTCAAAACAAACCATGCCATTATATTCACTGAGAAGAGCATCATTCCTGTTTTCTTTGTGATTATTCCTCCTAGTAGTCTACAATTTGAGGTAAAATGGGAATGGGCACATATCAGCAAAATGTATTCTTGAATTTGAGAATGTTGCATTTCAAAAACTTTGGTTTTATACACATCTTTTCTTAGGATTCTCTATTTAAAGAGATAAGTCTATTAAAAATATTTATTACTTAGTTGCATCATTTTTTCACATTAGACAAGAACGCGTTTCCTTAGCCCTCAAAAAAACCTGTCACATTTATATGAAAGCAGTTTCCAGTTGTCAATATTCTGACAAAAACAGTAGAAAAGAACAGTACAAAACCAAAAATGTTTACTCTGAATGCAGAGTAATGTAAAGCGAATGAAAATACAGTGAGATTAATACTGACATTAAGAAACATTGAACAACTGTAAATGTAGAGGTAGAATAAGGAAAGGTTTATCTAAATACATATATTTCCCTGCTAACTGTGGACAGGAAGACTTTCATATTTAGCACCTTTCAGTCATGCTGCATTATGGCAAACCCAGCTCTGTAGTCACACTCTGTCACACCAGCCAAGTCTGACGTAGCCTGCGATGATGCACTGTAGCAGGATATATCAAGTTACATGTCTCTTAACATCAAGTCTGAAGCTTAAGAAATCTGGGGGTTTGGTATTTTCATTTTCAGTATCTTACTTTTAAACATTATATACATGTAGCGTACCTACATATCAACATATGTTTTTATGTTATAAATCTAATACCTCTTCTGTGATACCACACAAAAGTTACAAACTAGAGATCAAAACCAACTCATCTTCTGTCCATGGCCCATACCACAAGAACCACGGGATATTTTTTTCCATACAACCTTTCACTCTGAACAGCATATACTATTTTTTCAGTTTTAAAAAATAGCAAATAAATCTGGCAACTTCAAAGGGAAAACATCAGCCATGGCACAGCACACAACTTTTCATAGTCACCTCCAACCATAAAGGAGGACTTAGCATTCAAGCCCTACACTGATACTCTGAGAGCACAGATGAGAGCTGTTACGACACGGTACCAAAAAAACTTACTTCCCAATATGCAGGCATGTTCCACGATACAGAAGAAAATTAATATTAAGCCAGTATTAATTTTAAACTCAGAACTAAGAATATTGTCTTGCAAAGTAGTATTTGTTGCCAGGAAAATGAAGAGGAACTCACACACAACTGTTACAAAAATTCACTCATAGACTTGAAACAATTTCTGTGACCAGTATTATAAAAATCTGATTTAGGACCTAAACTTGGTCCCTTCCCCATTAGGCAGGGTGGGCTGGAGTCACCAGTCCAGCCTTCTCAACTTCTATCACGGGGTGCCCTGTACTCATCCCAGTGAACATATCCTCCAGCGCTGCTTTTGAAAAATCTTGATAAGCATCTGGAGCAGGAAGTCACCCCTACACCAGCAATACTTAATCTGAGGTAAGTAGTGACAGAGAATTCGTCCCTTATTTCATTGTAAAACTGCCTCTTTTTCTTACAGACATTACAGGGAGTCAAAAGTGGCTTCCCTGTTTCTCTTCTACTTTTTCCCCCAGCTGTTATAACTCCTACACTCTAGCAGGGACAAAATGTCAGAATACAGAAACAGAGTCAATCTGTAATTAAGAATTTTTTACCAATTCTCTCCTTAATTCAGCAGCAGAATTTTTGCAAGGGACAACCATGAGTGCCCTCTCCTGTACAGCACTATATCCAGATTTACTCCAGTCACTACAGCAACGTCCTTGGGCTGCCCCTGAGCCTTTTTAGTAAAGCTTTCTCTTTTCAAGTAACCTGCAGAATATTAGTCCCACTGGGACCAATTCACTGCTACAGCACCAACCCAGAGACCTGCAGATGCTTGTCTTGCTAGTCCCCTTCGTCATTTGGGCACTTGATTCTTATCCCTGCACAAGCCATCAGAGCCACCACTGCAGGAAAGGACTGACCACCTGCTTCAGCCAGCCCCGCAGCTCTGGGCAGATCTCAGCTGCAAAGTTTGGAGAGCACAGGGCAGAAAAGAGTTACCATGGGTCTTACACAATCACACCCGATATCAGACTTGTAAGCACTTCATTTTTGCTGACCTCGTGCCTATGAAATATTCCCCTTTTTAAAAGGCCCCAAATTTGCAGTGATGCAGTTGACTCTTACTTCTCAGGGAAGTAAATCGATGCACAGACCGCCCTTCCTTCAGCCA
This sequence comes from Netta rufina, assembly GCF_964035555.1. Taxonomy (NCBI): domain Eukaryota; kingdom Metazoa; phylum Chordata; class Aves; order Anseriformes; family Anatidae; genus Netta; species Netta rufina. Next base: position 26,719,542 of record NC_140131.1, on the reverse strand, counting down.
CCCACATAACACAACACCTTTATAAACAGCGTCAGAAAGCGTCACGTTATTAACAGTCCCCCCAAGCTTTTGCAGAGGGAATTCGTTCTGGGAATCACCTTCACCTGATTTAGTGGCACAACTGACCACAGAATACTGTCATTGACAGTCCAAGACTATCTTGCCACACATACAGGTATCTATGTGCCCATACCCATACCTAAAGGATAAGGAATAAATTCTGTGCTATCCTATCTCAAATTACTATAATATTGCGCACACAAATAAAATGCAACAGTTGAAACCATGTTTTTATTACTTTCCTACAGCAGTTGGGATATCAGCTCAAAAACCCGAAGTAACTCCAAACCTTCATGACAAACACATCATGAACAAAGCACTGATACTGAAGTCCAAGTAAAGCAATGAATCTTGGCAATCTTAAAATAGCTAACAACATCAACTCTGCCTCATTTTACAAAACTGAATTTTGACCATCTTGGCTCTGATGTGTTTCCAAGATGCGCAACACAGTGGAAAGAGTACAACATCAATACCAAGCAAGTTAGATGGGATGTTTTGCTGGTATTTCCTTGCTTAATAAGAATCATTTTCTGTTGAGAAAAGAAAGATCAGAATGTGCCTGAATACCAACAGCATACAGCAGGCATTTGGCTAATATGTAGCAACAGTTTAATTTTTATCAGCCTTCTGACATTTGTTTGTTTTCAACAAGAACTATACAAAAATACCTTTCACAACAGGAGGTCAGGCTAAACAAACAAGCTGATTTCTTCAGTGGGTTAGGCACAAATATGCTTTCTTTTTACCATCAATTTAATTTTCTCTACCCAGTTAAGGCTTATAAAATAAAATACACCAAGAAAAGTACTAAAATTTCAGCCCCCCAAACTCTCTTATATCACTCCCTAAAATTAAATGTATGCAATTATTAAACATATAATTGCAATGGACAACATAACCCAAGAGATTAAATAAAGGAAGGCTAAAACAGCTTGGTGTAGCTTGTCCCTGACAAGCTGACATTTCTGAAGACACACCATGAAAAATCCTTACTTCACCAATTCTGACATACTGACTGGATCTTCCCTTGGATGTTGTACTTCTGTTGGAGATCCTTCAAGGAAGATCTGGCCTTCGGATATTTCAGTTTTAACCTCAGAGACTTTAAGAACTATTGTCTGAAGTTTCTTTTTCATGAGCATAATTCTGAAAGCCAACAAATTGGCTGCCAACAAATTAACAGAAATATAGGAAAGGAATAATTTGAAGTATTACGTTGATTAGACTAATTAAATTCTTATAGAAGGTTTAAATTTTAAATAAGAAATTAATGAAATGCAAATAACATGACTTCTTCTGAAAAAGAGCATACAAGAGACAGATATTATAAAATGTAAAGAGCAGAAGCAACTAGGATTTGGGGTCTTTGGCCTCTTGGTTATGGGTACCACACTCTTCATGCAGCCCTCGTGACCAGAAGTCACACGGCAGCAGAGCAAGCACCAAGTCTAGCATCGTGAAGCATATTCTGCAGGCACAGGGAGTTAAACGAAGCCATCTAGGAACAACATAAAGCAAATCTCTTTTATTCTAAATGTATTCACTATTACCTCTAACACTACCAGCTGAAAATGGTGGTTTAAGCCATCTGGCTGCGAGGTCTGCTGCTGTTCTCCACCAGTGACTGGTTCTTCTGTCTCTTTCACTGCATTTTGAGGGCCGTTTCTTCTAATTGCTTCCTTGGCAGCTTTTCAATACTAGCTAGATTTCGGCAATTAAGACCTGTACAGATCCTCCCCCCTTCTTCCCTGGGTCAAGGCCTCTAGGAAGGTGTTGCTTATACTCATTACAAACATTTCAATTAAAGTTGAAAAATTGCTTCTCTGGAGTACTTAATTAACAACTCAACTTCCCCTTCCAGACTCCAAGTAATTTTAATCTAAATTTATTTTTCTTAAATTGGAAAGCAAAAAATAACTATTACAGAAAAAAATAGAGAAATTTGATATTCCTCAGATTTTTCCACATCACCTTTCTACCATGCAAAGCATAGATATGATTCATTGCAAGAATTGCAGCATATATAGAAGAGTAAAAAAGAAAAATACATCAAACTCAGACAAACGAGTAAGTGCCCCTTTGCAAATGGATGGAGCAAGATCCTTTCAAAAGTGAATTAGCAGCAAAACAAGACAGGGTAACAACAAGAGCAGGTGCTGACCTAGATGCCGTCGAGTAGATCATTTCTTCTCTTACAAGACACAGAGAAAGCAAAAGCATTGTAAACACTGCCTGAATGGAGCCACTTCTCTCAGGAGGATGTTAGGGGGAAATTCTTCACTCTCGGGTTGGTGAGGCACTGGAACAAGTTGCCCAGAGAGGTTGTGGATGCCCCATCCCTGGAGGTGTTCAAGGCCAGGCTGGATGAGGCTCTGGGTAACCTGATCTAGTGGGTGGCATCCCTGGCCATGGCAGAGCAGGGAAAAGAGATGATTTTTAAGGTCCATTCCAACCCAAGCCATTCCATGATTCAAGTCCAAATACTTTGCTCCAGATGATCATAACTAAGTGGGACAGACAACCTGGATAGAAGAGGCACCTTCTCCTCCCAGAGCAGCAATCCCACAAGCACGTCTCTGTGTGACGGAGAAAAGCAGCAAACACACCTCTATGGGTGCTCTTGGTTTGGGAACACGCTGTCCAGCAGAGCCACAGGTTCTCAGACTAACAACTTTCAGTTTTCCCCAAAAAGGGAAAAAGATGGTACATCTTAATCAGGGGGAGAGGGGCCAGGTTTTTGTTGTATTTTGTTTTTAAACATTAATGCTATTTAGGTCAGGTTGTGAAGCTCCTTTTCCCATATCGGTCACTTCAAGAAATGCAGTCTTATCAGAAGAAGTTACACAGGATTTGACTGTATGCAATGTTTGCAGAATATCCCATCATTCAAAAGTGTATTATATTTGAAAACGAGTAGCCCTTCCATTCAATTAAAATGTGGCTTTAGAAAAATCATTAAATGTCTGTATGCCCAGCCGTGAGCCCTGAGGCATAACAAATAAGCAGGTGCATCAAGTATCAGGTAAAGAGTCTGCACTGAATCAAAACTGTTTTAAGTATTAAAAGAAGAAATACTACAGGGAGCTCAGATAAAACTCAATACCTTGAACTCTCTTGGACTCTCAACCCTGATTCAGACCTTTGCATTTTGGAGCTGTTATTATTCTGCACTCCATGTTATGCTTATAAGAATTTAAAATGCTCCAAACAGAACAGTTCAGGATTATGGACACCCTAAGCACAAACTGCTAAAGAACATTTTCAAGCATATGTGACAAGAAATCTGATGCTGTAATCATGCAATATAGCCTACCAAGACAGTGGCACAGATTAACAGCTACAGATGCTTAAAGTTTTCGTTCTGTTTTCACTTAAACTAATAGTTGACATCACCACAGAAAATGCATCAAAACTAGATCAAAGTTATTAACTGCCATCTGAAGTTACTCATCTGAAGGACTCAGCCTAAAATTCCTGCTTAGTTGCTCAAATGACCAACTTTCAAAATTTTATGCACCTTACAAGTTAGCCACGTCAACTGGATGCATCTTAGAAAATTTTAGAAAATTTAGTAAGCCAATAAATATGGCAGATGTTAGCTACTTTTTCCAAGTGTTTTAATTTCTATCCATGTTATTTTTTATGAATCAGAAAACCATGTATGTTACTGTCAAAGAAAACAGAGCTTTCAGCAAAACCTCCTGTGAACAATTTCATTAAAAGTTTCTACTCTGTCACACAGACTTCCCTAAGCATCCCATTGCCCACAAACGGCAGAGCCACTTCACATCCTCTCTTTCCACGTGAAACTTGGTGGCTGAGCTATTATCACCATTTCAACTGACCACTTCGTACAAGCTGCTAGCATCTAACAGAAAGGCACCTGTGTAATCAAGTAACCAAGCAAAAGGGAAGAGACACAAATACAAATAAATCATTTGGGTATTTACAAGGATTTTATAATTAACTGTAAAAAGATGAAGAGAGGAAATAGTGTTCTTAAAGGGTGTTCTCACTAGACAAGGGTGAGACAGCCTTTTTCCAAAGGATGATTTTCAGCTTCTTTTCCACCTTCTCTCCTCAAGGAGCAACACTGATTATTTACAGCTAATTCATTTTCCCTGTTCCAGATAGGCTGTTATATTTCAGAACCATCTTTGAAGAAGATATTTACTGAATTAATCAATCAATCAATTCTCCGTATGTTAATACTCAGACATTCTGGTTTGTCACATCAAAGAGTCTCCATCGAGAATACATGTTATATAATTAAATTAACCATATCACAAGTAAATTGTGCTTTTGATCAAGAACGTACAACTTCTAAGACCTTGCAAGGAAATTTACTTATTTGATCATATGATGAGTGGCTTTTCTGAGATCAAAGGAATCATCATGTTAACTTTTTAGAACTGTAATGCATTGTTTCAAACAAGATAATGGCTCTCCTTTGTCCTTATCAAGCTTCTTCCCTGAAAAGTATGGGAGATGGACTGCTTTGAGCTAATCCATTCTCATGTAACGTGCATGGACACCACCACCTGATAAGAACTCTGTCACACTCGACTATTTGTAATCAAAAGTGTAAGTACTTCATATACTTTAAATGTTCACTGGCTGAGCCTTACGAGAGCATTACGTAAATTTGGATTTGTAAACTTTAGTTGCTCACTGTGATAAACGTCAAATGTTCTATCACAAACTCACGTTTAATGAATACAAGCTTCTGTTTTGGCATAGAAAGCGTAAAACTACAAGCCGTATGGGACCATAAATCTGTGAATTGCTGGACAAACACCTAAATCTGCTAAGTAGGCAAAAAGGATAGCATGGGTTTGCAGGGAGGAACTAGCACATTTGTTCACATGGTCAAAATATCAGGACAAAATCAGCATTACATGTTTAGAGACTGAAAAAAAATAACACCTTGCACAAAAGCAGTATTTAGACAGTGGTACTTAAATTTTATCATGTGGTATCACTGCAGCCTTAACTCATGCTGATATTCAAGTTTATGAAATGCTTACTAATTTTCATAGCAGTATAACTCACATGTTATAAGGTAATTTGTGGAAACATAAGGACAGGAAAATCTATTTTTTTGAACCAGAAGACACAGTATCAAAGTATATTTATCTCCAAGTGTTTACACACTGTTTTCATAAATTGTTTTGCTTTCACATTCTGTGCTATCCTTACACTGCACTCTTAATCATATGCAGAATCTTCACACGGTTTTTGCTGTGCCCAGAATAATCTAAACAAATCACATAGCTATAAATACATTGTGAATGGTTGCTTGTAACCCTGAAAAACATTTGATCACAAACAACTGGAATCTCAGCAAAGAACAGGCAGCCCTTCTTCTTCGGCAGACAAGAACTTTGTATTCATTTTTGCAGTACTGAAATATTTATACTGATGGAGAAGAATGGCAAATGTTTGTTTATTGCTTTGGTAGCCACCTATGTGAGGTTGGTGTAAGTGAAACACCTTTCCAGGCTATTTGGAAAATGCAACTGGTATCTTAGGTTTTTGAAGTACCCTGATAAGCAAGCTTTAATTTAATGTGTCAGTGTTCAATATGTCAGAGCTCAAATATTCTCTCAGAAGGAGTCTTAATGCATATGCATTATTAATGCTCTATCTGAGGGAACAGATCTGTTTGAGCTGAATCTGACCAATGTCATTAGTCACAGAGTGCAAAGCAAATTTGGAAATAATAGGTAAGAGAACAATTTTCACCTACTCTGTGTTTTATATTACTTTTCTATAAAATCTAGAAAACCAATGAGCTCTATCTACAATTTATGTAGCTTGCCTAATCTAAAACGTTGTACACACACCTATCGGGTTTGAGAATCACTGCATCTCAGGATTATTTCCTTTCAATCAGATGATCTGTTCTGCTTCCCTTGAGTTAAACAGGGTGAATTGATGTCTAATTGAAACAATTTTTCAAGAATATATTAGATGTTACCTGACCTGCTGCACAAACTCTACGTGATGTAAAAATTTAATATAACAGTTAAAATTAAAAGCCACTTTTTTTGTGGAGGTTCTGTGTTTTCTGTTTGTTTTGTTTTTTTAAGACCATACAGCTGTCAAACGTGAAAAAGCTTCTATAGGAATGTAAAACTGAAAAAAATCAGATTCATTAACTCCATGCAATTAATGTGTGCACTAATCACTATAATGATGTTGGGTTTCCCACTGATGTTTCAGGGATGATGTTAATATTGTGATTTCACTAACAATGTCAAAGCAGAAGCTACAATCATGGTACTTCTGAAGGTGAAATTTGAACTAGTTACTTTTTAAAAGGCCTGTTTGTCTGCAAGATGTTTCACACACTTTTTAGTTTGTGAAAGATGTTGAGTAAAGCCTAATTAAAAGGCATGTTGCAACACTGTTGCATGAGGCTTTGCAATATTGGTTCAGTGCATCTTGAAATCCAGCAGTACTAAACTCAAGTAGAGAAGGCCCCAAGCAACCTAAGCCCTGCTACGGGCTAGAGACTGAAGTAGCCCATCTCCACACACCCCTTCCAACCTAAGTTCTTCTTTGGTTTCATTTTAAAGTGCATTTCTGCATAAGATGTTCCTATCTAGTAAAATATACTCAAGCCAAATATGCTGATGGCCATTTTTAGAGCGGATTACAAAGCACGAGAAACCAGAGAAAGACTTAATTAAATTAGGAAACTAGACATCATGATTACAAACTGAATTCAGTACAAACCAGCATAAGATACGGCATGCTGTATTACACTAATGGATTCAGATAAGAAGTCAGTGAGAAAATTTAACACATGGCCTTTCAAGAAAAAGGTCTCTAATGCCATTGTGAGGACGACCTCATCCACCTGGCTCCGTGCTCTAGGGTGATCAAGAAGCGTTAACCAAATAGGCACAAAGAAATTTCAGTGGGTTGAAGAAACTGTTCAGTGTCCCCATGAGACATAATTCACATCTCTCGTTTCAGTATTTTCTTTCATCTTATAATGAAATAAAAAAGAATGAATCTCATCACAGCAATGACAAGAAAAGCAGTTGCCACATAAGGAATTAACCCTGATAATTAGTCTGGTAGGTAGTTCCAAAGACAAAGTAGTAGAGCTGAGGTACGTATGCTCATACAATACAGGAAGAGAACTTCAACTTTCAAATATTTATTTTAATAAAGAACAATTAGCATGAAATTCGTTAATAAAGATATCAGTCTTTTTTCTTTTCTTTTCTTTTTTTTTTTTTAATAAAAAAAAGCATCTGTAGGAGAACTTCCTAGGAAAAAGCAATACCAACCAGTGCTCCTATCTTTTCCTATCAGCTGAGTAACACTGAAATGTCAAATATTGTATGTAATTTTTATTTATGAGACACATTCGTACTGATTCTTCTGGGTTTTGTGTGCGTTTTGTTTATTTCTTTTAATGCAGAAGAAAAGAACAGATTAGATGGGACATGTTACTAGAACAATCTATCAAAGTTGTGTCTGATAGTTGCAACCTGTTTCTGAGGTTTCAGTGGCTTGGCTACAGCAAATAAACCATGCACTATCACACTGCTGACAAACTTTCTCTTAATACATGTCATCTCTAGTGTGGCTCAGTAATTTGGTGCAGTAATTTAGCTGTACAATTCTATTATTATTATCTTGAATATGGAAAGACTCTGCATTTAAACCAATGCTATTTGACATGCTAGATTAAACAAAGACTCCACATCTTGTGCAACAAGTCTTTGCAGTACTATCTATAAAAAGGTGCTTATTTACCCATACAGCTATAAGCTCATCTATTATTATTAATAGAGCTCCAAGAACAAAGTAGCTACTGCTTGAATTAACCACTGCTGCTGCCAAGCAGCTGCTCTGAGGCAATGAGCAGTTACGCTCTCGCTGTGCACGCCGAACTTCCACTCACACAAACGAGAGGGCACAGACACACCAGGAGCGAGCTAATCCATTCGCAGTACCCAGGCTACTGCTACAAATCACTCCACTGGTCTCTGCTAACTTTATGAAAACCTCTCAAATTCAGAATCCAAAGCTTTAGATTCAGGAGCTCCACTACAATGTTGACTGTGCTGCCTCAATATCCTGCTTCACTTCACAATGATCTAGTGCTTCCAGCTAACTGGCAATTTTGAAGGTTGTACAAATTATATATACATCAAAAAAAAGGGGGGGGGGGGGGCGGGGAGGAGACCCAGCCTCACCTTAGGCCAACAGCACCAGTGCTGCTGTGTTACAGTGCCACTGCTGCTGAGAATGTAGTGTAAGTAGTGGCTCCATTAATCGTCTTTATGAAAGTCTTAGGAAAAATAATAATTATGGGTTTGTGGTCTTATGTATTTTCTAAATAAAGCAATGAAGTCTCGGGAAAACAGCCAATATATGCATACAGTAGAACTGCCATGTTAATAAAAACTCACTCAGTTTCTTACAGGCAGTAACCAGCTGTACACCCAACCTCCCCCGTGAGGAACACCTCACCACATACTACAGCAACAACAAAGCAAGCCAAGAGGTAGAGTATTTTCCATAGGTTTGTGAAAATAGTTTTCTTATAAAGTTAGTAGTTAGCTTGTCTGAAAAATAGCACTCAAAAATTGCACAGGGATTTCATCTTTCCTTCAAAAGATTTTCCATATCAAATGTGCCTAATGTATTCCTGCCCTCCTCGCTGAAACGAAGCCCAGGCTGCAAAGCGGTGTTCTCCTCTATTTCATACTTCATCAATAACAGAGGCTTTCCGTACCCAGAGACAAATTCTCATCTCAGTTACACCAGAGCAGCAAAAGAATAATTCAACACATTTCACTGGATTTAGGGCTCGTCTACACTGAAAAGATTTTTAAACAGTGCTTTTCTTGAAATACATTTACAGGTTCAGGAACTGAAGTAAGGTATCTGTACAGTAAGTGCCTTTTCAGCAATATAACTATAATCACAGTTGCTCGTACACTGATACAAACATCTAACCTACAAAAAAAGTAAAATGGCATACTATTTAACAGTTATGCAAAAAAAAAAAAAAGCATTCTAGTGGAAACAAGGCTCATTTTTAATTTAAAAACGAGATCCCAATTTGTTCTCTTGTTATGTTCTTGAATCAACACTTACAGAGACCTGATTTCATACAGAATGCTATCAAGAAGGCAACAAAACTGCGTTGAGATTTCTGTCTGGAGCTCAGTAAACAACATCATTTTTAATAATCAAGCAAGTATCTAACAATCCATCCCCTCTCAACTGTGCCATTTCTGCAGTCTCAGTAAAATTTTCAAGTAACAAGAAGTATCTTGCCTATAAAAGTACCAATGCTAATTGAGTATGATGAATAATAGCATGGTTCTAACCACGGCTACTTTTCAGAACAGATTCCCATTGGAACAGTTGTCCTACACACTAGGCCATGAGAGCCCTGAAAACAACAGATCAAAGCAACCTGCAAAACAAAATACGTCGTGTTGTTTATTCCCACATACAAACTCCTGTGCCTCGGTACATATAGGAATATAATTATTGCTATGTACACCCAGGTATGTTTTGGGAGAGCTGCAGTGGGAAGTACACTATCACGTCAAAGAAAAACCCATAACAGACTGGGGGAACGTATAAAACCTTCAGGAAGGACCGAAGCTCCAAATTCTTTTTAATCCAGGTGGTTGTAAAATAAAATGGAACAGAAGAATTGGCTAAAGCAAATCACGGCCCTATATCACGTTACACCTCAGCCCTGACCCACAACAACCCTGCTGCTCCAGTTCCCTTGCCTCTGTGTTACAGCCTTGAATCCCACGGGAAGACGCTAACCCAGAGGCATGGGTTTACGAGAGGGACAAACATCCACACAGCACAAGGCTGGCACCACGATGCTCTTTTTCAGTGAGAAACTCCACCTGCCCAAGAAGAAAGAGTAGGACATTAACTTGTCAGCCCTGCAGGTCCCAAACCACCGGCTGCAACCAGCACTGAGGGAAGGTGGATGAGGCACATGCGAGGGAGACTCAGAGTCTCCAGCCAGGAGTGGTGGAGGAGCTGCACATCCCCTGCATGCAGAGTGATGGAAAGCACCTGAGAGCACTGGAGACCAGAGAGCAAAGAGCAGAGGGCGTGAAAATAGACACGCAACCTGCACACAACCATAATGATATTTGGGAATATCTGAGGACATACTCATGGGGAAAAAACATCACTCTTACTGCTCTCCGTAACTGACTTTTGTTGCTGTATTGGGTGGGATTTTTTGCACGCAGGTCAGAAACGGGAAGCCTGAAGAGTGATCAATAGCTGCAATGCTAAAGCTGCTAAACCTAAGTTCCCCATGCCTTTCATACATGTTCTATCTGTGTTTAAGTAAATATCAATAACGACATTTTAAAAAGTGCAGCAGAGAGAGCAGTCAGAAAGACAGGAAAAGCTGAAGTACTTGGCTTTCTGCACACATACAAATAAAGCCTCTTCCCATTCCCCACTATGCTATCCTTTTTTTTTTTTTTTTTTTTTTTTTTTTTTGCCAAAATATGCCATTTTTGTCTTTGCTAAAATCAGCAAGATGGGAACTTCGGTTAGAGGGCCTCATCATATCTGTCCAGCCTGGGCTCTCCCCCCTTCTATTCACATTTACATCATTAACAGTCATCCTACTAAGGTTTTAAATAAATACATTTAGCTTGTAAGCAAGTTTCAGTTGTGTCAGTTCATAGCAGCCTTTCGATCCCACTCCACCACTCCACATACCTTTGCAATCACATCCGAAACAGTCTTTATTAATTCTGTTGTTTTCACTCAGTATATCTCACTCCCCCCTCGCACTTTTTTTTTTTTTTTTTTTAGTAAGGCAAGCATCACCTTGTCATCCCTTGTTTATATGTTTTAAATTTAATCAGAATACCTGAGGTGTCAATAATCACGTTTGTCTTTCCAACAAGAATCAGAAATGGAAATGAAGCTCATGCTGCATAACAATAATACAATCTGCAGCGCTACACGTGAGCAACTTCTCAAGAAGTCTAAAGCAGACTGCTTCTTTCAGTTCAAAATATACAAAGAAAATCAGCCTTTTGAAACAAGATGTAATAAGCTGAGCGACTTATTCCAAATACTAAAGAATAGATTAGTTAAAAGCCACTAGGAAAAATGGCAGAATCCTCTCCCTTAAATCATCAGCATCACTTCTTAAAAATATATTTCAATTAATCAAAACACTAACGTAAGGGGAAAAGAGTCACCACTACGTTAGATATTTATTGCTAAAATAATTAATGTTTTTCCCTGGTTGCTTAAGACAGTATTCCTGAAACAGTCTTTGCAGAAAATTTGTGAAGTAATACGTAGGCTAGAGTGCCCTCTTTCTTTTCCAAGAGGAGTTTCAGGGAAATACTCTGTTCATGAAGATGTCAGTCAGCACTACTGATTTCAAAAAAGTCAAATAAAACTGGCAACTAGTCTGTATAAAAAAAGTAAAATACGTAAGTAGATCAGCTTAATTTAAGTGACGTCCTTAGACTTGAGAGGAACACAAGTTTACTTAAAATATATGTATATATATATATACTTACAGAGCCATCTGAAATTGTTCAAGCCACTTTTTCTTCAAATCTTTAGTTTTGCAATAAACTTCTAAACCATTTTGACCTTGGATATGAATGAGGTAGAAGCCATAAGACCACTGCATGAAAACAATAGCAATAAACGGGTCAATTATGGAGAAAAAAAATCATCTCTACACTTTGTAATAAAAATCCTGATTTTGGAAACACCATACTGTTCTGTTCACTTGAGAATGGCTTACTCAAATGTTTTAGTAACATCAGAACAAGCAAAGTTAAAATCCTTGAATATTCATTTTTGCTTGCAATTAATACATAAAAGTTTGGAAATTAAATGTATATATACATTCCTAACTCTTATTAAAAGGTTTGAACTGCTGCTGAAGATATGCATTTTGCATGAATTACTATTAAATATTTACCTTTTTATTTTCTTTATCAGTAGTGGGATTATTCGTAATTTTGTATTTCTGAAGATCTATTATTTCCTTCATCTCATAATTATCACCTCTCCGTTTGCAAACAATTACAGCTAGATCAAACAAAAAGATATGCCTACAAAAATACAACATGAAAAGGGTTAAAAACACTATTGACAGACAACACCCTAAGTCTTATCTTATAAACCTTTTCGTGTTGCACTTAAAATTTTCAAGGTGAACAATTAAACTACTGAATACCAAAAGAAGAAACACTAGAAGTACTCTTGCTACAGACTTGCTACTTGTAAAGGACTTAGATGATCTTACATGATAACGTAATAGCTAGCTTCCCATGAATCACCTTGCAAATTCACTTGCTAAACAGTGATGAGCTCTAAGATTGCACACTGAAATGAGAGTGCTCTCACGGATCACTAAGCTGACCTCCAGTCTGAAACGAGAGCATCACTTTACAAGTATTTTAATAACAAACACCAGAAGCCATGCCATCACCTGTCTTGCCTTGCACGTTTGTCTAATGTAGTGATCCTTATTTCCCCATCACCTTGAGGCCTTCCATACTGTAAGAGGGAGTGATTCTGAAACAAAGAGAATGTATGATTCAGTAGAGCAACAGCAGTAAAACAGCACATTCCAATCTTAGACCACTCCCTCCTTTCACCCCACAAAAGGGCTTTTAAGGTCCATTTAAAAAAAAAAAAAAAAAAAAAGCATCTTTTCCTCATTATCATCAGAACTAATTACTGTAAGCATCAGTCCATTCTATATTTCTTCAAACAGATACGTTTTCTGCATTACAAAAACACCTGAATCACTGTACAAATACAAACATTTAACTACACAAATACATTTAAACACATATAGGCCTCCAGCTTGGATTCACTGGAATTTTACAGAATCCCTGCAGGTATTTCTGTGAATATATCATTCTAGGCCAAGGAAATCATACTTGCATTTGAATTTCACCAAGAGTACTATAATCTCATATGAAATTGGAAAAAAAATTAAGTACTTCATTGTATTTGATCAGAAGTTATTAAAAATTGTATAAATGCAAACTATCACATACCAAATTCTCTATTGATAGTTGAAATTGTCTAATTTCACGGAGTGTTTCATTATCTCTCTTCACTTCATTTACATATTGAGCCAAGTCCTAGAGCATCAACAGGAAAAGGGAAGAAAAAATCCAAAACAGTCCACTTAAGCCAAAGGCAGAATTAAAAATAAATTTGCCAAAGCATATTAATATGCACATTTAGTTATTTTAAAATATATACATCTTCCATGTTCAAGAGTTACCGATCTGTATGCCTAGATATAGAAGGAAAAAAGCCTCTGCTTATCTTAAATCATATTTACGACTTTCTTCATTGTATCTGTTCAAACCCAAATCTTGTAGCAAGAGAGAGGAAAACATACGGAGTATTAGAAAAGGGCCAATTTTCTGTATTTTGTTAACGTCCTGTTTTCAAAACTAAAGATAGAAATGTAATTTACGCAGCACACTTATGGTCTGAAAAAGCAATCAACAACATCCAATACCTGAGAATAAGACAGAAGGTAAAAAATAGCATATAGTAGAAAACATATGTAATGCTGCTCAAAAGCAGCATGTAAGGTATAAACACGTGTCTGTGTGCTTATTAGGATGGAGAAAAGAAGCTACTGTACAGTAATAGTGCTGTACAGCAGAGGGAAGGTATTACACACATTTTAGGAGGGTTTTAATCGGATATACTACCTGAAGTCACAGGTTGAGATCATTATGGTCCCCCTTACCAGAACATATGTTGTACGCATTTCACTAAAGCCTTTAAAAACCTCTGAACATGCTTGAGTAATGGTGACAATTTACTGGGGTTTCTCTGTTTACTGCTAGAGATAAGGAACAAGCAGCAGTGGTAATTGGTGAGGTCAGGGATGCCGAGAGCAGCAGTTAGAAAAGGTATTCTGATCTTCACAACGTGCTTTTACAGTATCCTTCAATATGGTCACAAATTTGGAAGGTGGAAAAATGCTGCATCTTGCGAAGACATTTTTAATCAGAATCCAAGAATAGCTGCAATCATTATGCTGCTTTCCCAAATGACACCAGACAGGATACAGCACATCAGTCTTAAAAGAGTTGGTACAGGAATTAAGTAACCTCCTTCTTGCAGCTAAAAAGAAACCGAGAGCCAGATTTCCTCCCAGAATTTTCTTTCCAGGGTGGCAGTACCACCTTGTTAGCAGGATATTTTTTCCAAAGATTACTTTCAAGCAGACACACCAGGGCGTTTAGAAGCAACACACCTACACTGCACAGTTACTGCTCTGACAGTTTACTAAGAGACAATACAGTAAAATGAGAAGGGAAACAATGTTGCGACCTTAATGAGAGATGCTAATTCCTGTACTGTTTTTTACTATTATTGGCTGGTTATCTTCTGCCAGCCAGGACACAACTGCCACAACCACTCTGAAATGAGGTTTCTTAATCTTATTTTGAGTCCAATCGCCAAAAACAATCACACACACAAAAGGGAAAGAAAAGAGAGGGAAAAAAACAAGTTTGTTTGTTTGTTTTTTTCCTCCTAACCAATTACCAGTAATCAAGATGCATGCATGGGTCGCCACTAGATGGAAGCAATGTTATACCACCCCCACTTCAGGCATCTACCTGGGAGATTATCGTGGTGGCTCTCTCTGCATTCACTCCACAGAACTGAATGACAAAAAGGGGAGCCAAAAACCTCTTTTGTGAGCTAGTCTGTATTCCGGGCATTCAGACATTGACATAATAAGACCCAAAAATGTGGAACTCAACACTTATTCTGACTTCAGCATCTTCTATGAACCATACAGACTACAACAGGAGGCATACCCTTTGCTGTGTTAGCTTCCCCCTCCAAGGGAGGGAAGAAAAACTCAATTTCACCACCTGAATTTCACAATTCATGTAGTAAAGTTAAATAAAGCAGAAATCACACTGTGCAGAGGAACACAAGGTAATATTAAGGCAGCACCGCTATTCTAGAAACCATTTGTTTGTGCCAAACTTTCAAATGAGGAAGCTCCATTCATAAACACTCTACTTCAGAAAGTTACTGAATTTGTTCAAAGACTTCAGCAAAGCTTTCAACTGTATACTTGCCCGAACGTACTCACGAAGTTCACAGCGACTTGAGAAAACATCTATTTGACCTGCTGTGAAGATCATCTCTTCCAGGAAATCAGTTGTGAACTAGCATTTTAACTGCCAACATGGACATAAATACTTCATTGACAGGAATGCTTACCTTCATTGCATCAAGTGCCAGTTTGAGATTTGCCTTCTCCATGGGATCAGTAGTGTGCTTTACCAGCTCCTGTTGACAAGAGTAATTACAGCTTTTTGCCTGCTGTCTGACAGTTTGAACAACAACTGAAGCTATTACTGCTTGCCCCATCCCTCCTAACCACCCAAAGAAACCAAGAAACAGGAAACACAGCCCAAGAATTCACATTTTCTTCTCCATACTGACCACCTATAACTGAGTGGAGACTGCTGCAGAGATAACTAGCAAGGTTTAAGAATGGCATAGCCTAAACACTGATCGTGGTGTTAACGAACAATCTTTTGAAGTTAATTTGGTCTGTGTGTCACTTAGAACTTGCCAATCGGATCATTAAAGCATGTGCATGCTGAAAGCACATGTAAACACGCAAGTTCATCTGCTGACTGCCATACAGCACATAATCCCTGTCCAGTGCACACACCTGTCTGCAGACAAAGATGTATGCTGGCATTAAGATCTCAGAGAAGCTGTGCAGCTACTTAAAAGAAGCTACTGTTTCATTGTAACTCAGATAAAGCTGACTCAAAAGACACATTTACATCACATGCAAATGTTTAAAGATTTTTTTTAGCTGCCTACCATTTGATTTTTTTTTTTTCTGAAGTGAAAAGGTAATCTCTTAGGGAAACAGATTTTTTTTCGTTATAATTTAAGAAAATTTTACATTCTAGGTAACAAAATAACTTGCTAAAATCCTAGAAAAAAAAGGAATATGTATTTATACGTCGTATTACATTTCCAACAGAATTACTGTTTTTTTTTTTCTTTCAAAGTCTATAAAATATTTCTTGTACAATGCAAACTTATTTCGTGTTATCTCAAACATTAGGACATAGTGACATATTGTACATCATCATTTCATAATACACAGGCTGATAAATTTATGACACAGAGCTAAGTTTTTCAAAAAGCAGTTTTACCATTCATTTTGTTCCAACTTGCTGTTGATCTAAACATTGATGACTTAGAAATATTTCAAAAATTTAATATACAAAATGTATGTTGCTCCACAGAGTCAAAATTATGCTTCACATGCAAGTAGTAGATCTTTTTAAAAGGACATTTTACAAGCATCAGCAGGGTTGACAGTCTAATATAGTAATATATTTCTTTGCAGCTGAACTAATGAGTCTCCTGGCACAGCTATCAAATTAAATTTATAAGACTCTCCACCCTTATTACAGGACTAACTGTGAAAGCTAACGCTTTGTGGGTTATAACAACAAGCATTTCAAAATAAATATGGCTTTATTGTAATTTATGACAGCAAAGAAGCATCTTAAAAGTATGCTGTAAGTATGGTTTCAGCTTCCTTTTTAGGGATAATGGTCCACATTTAAAAGCACAATGATTATAGTTTGGTGCTACTAACCATTTTAAACATACCAAGAATGAAAGGTTCAGATACTAGGGAAACAATTCTGGTGTATTCATCTTTCCCAGATGTGCTTCAGCTCTGAAGAACAATCTCCATAAGGAAATCTGCACTTGACTGGATTTTATTTCATAGCAAATAAGCCTCGGATCTATGGAAATGTCAGCCACCTCCCCTGGATAAAGGTTTTTAGCTCTCATTCTTATAAACCACTGATCATAAACAAATCACTGTTTTGTTCTCAGTCCCTTAAAACTCAAAAAAATATATATACATATGTTTACATACACATACCTGGAGCAGTAGGTGATATTTCAGTACTCTTTGCATTGGAACCACTAAAAGATCCCGCAACGTAAATTTCCCATTATTGGCCCTCTTGGAACATTCCTAGTTCAAAGCACATTAACAGATTAAAGATTTGAGTTATATCAACTCCATGTACATTTATTTATATGTATATAGATGATAAATAACATGTATTCAAATGACATATATGGTAATTCCAAGTGATACACTGGCCAACCAACTGTAGTAAACTTGAAATAAAGAACATCAACATACTGGAATAGTTGATATGGCAATAAAAGCTAAACTAAGAAATACTGTGTCTATGCATTTGTTCTTAGGTATTTCAAGAACATGAGAAAGGCTATGGAATAAACATCGTGACAGAAATTAAGCATTCAATTGAACTAAAAAAAGACATTGCTTATCAGCACAGCAAAGCAGGCAAGCACTGCATCCATCTTCAAAAAAGCAAAAGAGAATTTTAGAAGCTACAGGCCAGCCAGCCTCCCTTCAGGCCTCAAGAAGTTATGGATCAAGTGCTCTTGGAAGCCATTTCTAGGCACACGAAGAAAAAAGTACCTGGGAACATCCAGCACCAACCTGCTACAGGTAAGTCAACGCTTGATCTACCTCACAGATTTCTGTGATGAAATGGCTACATCTGTGAGTGGATGGGGAGAGTCTACCTCAACTTTTCCAAGGCTTTTAGCATCATCTCCCAAAGCACCCTAATATATCCAAGCTGGTGTGTTATGGTTCGGATGAATGAACTACTACATGCATGGAAAAACTAGCTAGATTATGAGGCTCGACGAGCCCACACAACCTGGGGGACAGCTGCAAGTACAGCTCCTCGAGCGTCTGTCCTGGAATCGCTCCCAGTTAATATCTTTAGCAATGATGTGAAAGAGGACAGGGAGGATATCCACAGCACATCCACAGATAACACCAGATTGGAGGTGCAGGTGATGCTCCTCAGGACACGCCCAACAGGAATCTCATGATGCCAACAAGAAAAAAGTAGAGTCCTGCACCTGGGACACACCAGCCAAGGACACATCAACCCTAAGGGCTGGCCAGTAGCCCTGCTGGAAAGGACGTGATGTTCTTGGTAGGTAGCAAGCCCTGCGAGGCTGTGGGACTGGGGCTTATTTGGCCTGGAGGTCCCTCCCACCTTGAGCCTTCCTGTGATTCTATGTTCTCAGCAGAGATATCACAAACAGAAGGTTACTGTTTCCTGAAAAGCATCCTAACCCTACTGCTGTCAGGGGCAAAACACGTTCACTTCTTCTCTTCAGGATGCCAGACTCTGCATAGCTAACGCATTCATTTGATCAGAGACTCCAGGAAATGAAAAGAGATGAGAAAAGCACACACTCACGTGTCAGTCTAGACAGTTTTAATTAACACGGTTTTTGACTTGGATGAAAGCAGAGCATATTCATCAAAACACGTGTAATACATACACACAAGAAAATACTGATACCTCTAACTTCAGTTTAACATCTTCTTTTGTCTTCGAGATGTTGTCTAAGCATGATATGGCTATCTCCACTTGACTGCAGTACTGTCCATAAATAACCAATCTAAACCAAAGCAGGAGATAAAGAATAAAGGGAACGTTTGTTATTTAAGGACAAGCCTTGACCGTTTTTCACAAATTGGTAACAATCCACCTTTCAATGGGAACAGTGCCTAAATATGCAAGAATCAGGTTTAGCTAGATTTCAATGGGCAACTTGAACATAAAGACAAATACGCAGAAAAAAATAAAATTTTAAGCTAACTTCAAGATACTGTAAAATCGTAGCAATTTCCTTTAACTTTCACAAGTGGCTGTTGTGATAAACGCAGGACTCATTACAGGACCAACAGTCTGTATGTACAAAACTGTAGATTTCCAAGACTGTAGCTAACAAATTTTGTTAGAGGCTCAACAGGATTAATTGAATCTTCCCTTAAAAGAATCTAAAGGTTACTCAAACTGCACCATCTCCAACAGTTTCCACCAGGTAACACATCCTGTGAACCTTCTGATCCAAGTAACAGTTCATGTAAGTTCAAGACATATTCAGTAGTTGTCAACAGCACTTGTACTTCTCAAGAGCCTGTTTTTATTACAGAAGTTTCTTGCCCCTGCTTGAAGTGTTTCTGCTAGTCTCCCCGCAGACTGCTATTTCCTTTCACTTTTTCCATGTTTCTTCAGGTGGTTGTTCCTGTATACTTCATTTCTGGGGGATTCCCATGACTTTCCACTGGCATCTCCTAAATTTCTTTTTCCCCGATGTAATCTTTACCATTCATCTTTTGTTCTTGCTACAGAACTAGAACAACGACACTGATGTAACACCACTTCTGATTACTTTTAGTAACTATGTGGTAAGACACCAGGCCTACCTCCAACTGCTTCCCTTTTGCAAAATAAATATGAGCTTGAGGTTTCTTCTTGGTGTCCTTTGTTCCCCTTTTAGCACACATCTCACAGCTGCTTTTCAAAAATAAGCATTTTCCAGAACAACTCCTTGTTCCCTAATACCCTCCTACTGCAGCTGAAAGTCTAACAGCCTGGGAAATAACTACATGTATGTCCTGCTCTGACACAAAAGCTGAGATACAGAGCCTCCAAAGGCCAGATTGTTTATGTGCAGCCTGGGACACCCTCCTTCCTCAGAAAACAACTCTCCTGTCAAGCGTTTTCCAGATGATGCTGCCCAGTTCTTCACAAGCTCATTATTATTCCAACAGCTCTTCTTCCCCATCACCCTCAAGCAAGTCCAATTAGCTCCCACTGGTCTTTTGCACTCTGGTCCCAGAAGAAACTCATTTTTAACCATAACCCAAGGGTTACTTCACAGTAAACCAGCACTATAGCCCGCAGTACAGCTTTTCAGCTAAGTATTACAGGCATACCACTTCATCATACAGCCCAACAGCTGTTCGGCGCTGGCAAAAAAAGAATTGAAAAAGTGGGTAAAAAAATGATAACTACCCTACAGGGCACGGCACGCTCCCACGGCTATCTTATCAGTCTGACTGTTTTTCACAGTTTTAAGGTAAAGCATGTCTACTTTACCATCACACATTTGACTGCAGGTCACAGTAAGACTCTAGCCTCTTCTCTCCTTTCACACCTGCCTTATCTTCTTCCAAGTTACCACCTCTTCTGTTTTCTTTAACCTGAAATGGCCTTAATATACATTTTCATTTTATTTTGCCCATTTTATAACATTTTACCTGTTAAACAATACAGGTGCATGCTATAAAATATCTAGGGTTATTTGCATGGGGAAAAAAGCACTGTGCAACAAGTCAACCTGACCGTCAACCTGACCTACCGAGTCCCACCACTGAACAACATCATTTAGTGCCACGTCCACACGTCTCTAATATCTCCAGGTATGGGAACTCCCCCACTTCCCTGGGCAGCCCATTCCAATGCCTGACCACCCTTCTCCATCAATAAATTCTTCATGTTCAATCTAAACCTCCGCTGGCACAACTTGAGAGGGTAAGTATGTCATTTGACATAATGGTCAAAACTGCGTGTAAAAAGAAAAAAAGGAAAGCTCATTGAGCAATAAGTTACATTTTGACTTCAGGGCAAACACAAAATACTAGCTTGGTAAGTATCCCCGATATTGAATTCAATTCTGTTTTAGAAACATTCAAATAAAAATATAGTAAAATGCTTTAATGGATTAGACACTGATTGTCACAGTTAGTAAGATTAGTGCATAATTCTTACCTTTCCTTGTAGTTAATAAAAATTTGATACAGGTTCTGGTCATTTTTGTTAATAATAGCATCATTGATGTCCTGTGTTAGACTCCTGTGAATTTTCACCAAATCCTTAAAAACAACGAGGAGAAAAATGTATTTTAAAAAATAGAACAACTAAAGCTTTGAATATAAAAATAAATGGCTTTGTGTTAGATCCATTAATTGAATAAATTGGTAAACAGATCATTTGAGATTAGAACCTAATTTCAAGGTTTGCCACATCTTCCATATAGGGAAACTAGAAAAACTCAACTCCAAGAACTACCTATTAAAGACTAATTTATTCTAGCTTGGAACATGCACTGTTAATTCATCTTCATTTTATAATGATAATTTTAAAATTAAGCAAGTCAAGTAAATGCTTTAGTGACAAGATAAAGTAATGATTCATGTCCCTGAGCTGTGAAAAATTAGTTTTGTACATTACATTGGTCAATTAGTGATGTTCTAATGCTAAGTTAACTGCAATCATAATGAGTTTCCCAATACAGCAAGTAACTAATGGCTGAGAGAAAGGCAAGAACACTGCAAAAAATTTTCTCCCTAAGTATGGTAGAGGAGTTCACTATCATAAAAATCTGTATGCTACTGTAGATTACATCACCCTTAATACTATGTGGATACTGTCAGAGAAGTCACAAGAAAGAAAGTCAAAACAGGTTAAGAAGTTCTGAAATCAGAATAATTAAGTGGCATGAAAGCCAATGCAATTAAAAATAAAGGAGGATTAAAAAAAAAACCACTAAAAACAGTTAATGCAGTAAATGATACATAACAAGAACACACAACAGTGAGTTCTGAATGAAGTGAAAGCATTTCACTTCACACTGATGTCAACTGTGAGTACGTATAAGGTCAATCACAACATCACAGTTGAGGTAGCAGAAACTAAAAACCAATCACATTCAGTTGCCAGCAATTGTACAGCCATATCCCTCATAACCTTACGTTGCAGCATACAAAAATGTTATCACAGAAATGCTTCCAGATGAATATATTACAACAGCACATTTTTTCAGGAGTGCACAGGGACTCAGCTAAGCAATGGCCATGAAATATAAATGTTAGAAGCTCAAAGACGTTTTGTTCCTATATCTACACTGAAAATATTTAACTTTTAAAATTAAACCAATGTTAACATCATTAGAAGTTAATGAAAGCATCAGTACTTCAGTATGTTATAAATACCTCCCTCTCTCTCCCTCGGTAAGTCTGCATATGTCTCAATTCAAATTCATGCAGAGACATATATATAAATGCTTCTATTATAGAGAGATGGATATGCACAGGTAACGCACAAGTACAGAGCTGTACACACGTTTTATAGGACAAATCTTCCAATTCTGAGCCCTGATGAAAAGCACTCACTTTACAGCAGTGAGTTTTGGTGGTTTTGTTTTTATCCTTAAAAATAAAGTACCTTTTGACACCAGCAGATAATTTTATCCAGCAAGCATCTCTCACAGTCTATATAAGGAACACAGCACCACGCTAAAGTACCAATCCTTAATTTGAAGGTTGTAAGGTACAACCTTTAAACAGAAGCAAATCCGTCCTGTTCTGAGACCACCACCTCTGCTCTCCACATCACAGTTTGCTGTAGAGCTCTGTAACAGCTATTTTTACTCTAAAACAAGCTTCCACTGCCCTCCAGCCTTCCTGCTGAGGAACTGCTGCAGAGATAAGGTCTGAGCACAGAAAGCACTCGCACGTGGTTTTGGCTTAGGCAAGCCCTACATTTAAGGTTGTTAGGTGCCTATGAAATGTTACTGGAGTTAGAAATAACCATGGTCTTGTAAGAGCAGAATACTTAATCATGATAATGAAAAAGTAAAACAACCTGAATACAGCCATTTACATCTTCCTAATTTCATTTGAACAGCTTTTGACCTTTTTCCTCCTCTCATCTGATTTAAGCTGAGCTTAAATCTCGCTGATTTAAGAAGCAGCGAGTAGGCTGACCTTTCGGTGTGTGTGTGCAATGCATAAGCCCCTTTTTTTTTTTTTTTTTTTTTTTTTTTTTACATCCCAGTGCGGTGCGGCATATCACATTGGCTAGCTTTGTGGCTTTCTGAAGCCTTAGCAAAGAGATTTACAAGAAGTTAGGTAGGCTGCAACAGGGCTTCATTTACAATAAATAGGAAAAACCATTAGCGTAGGATGGAATGTCAATTTGGTTTTGAAAGCCAAGGGTTCTCTAAAGGCAGCTGACTGACATACTCCAAGAAAACAAGTAGGTTACTAATAGCCATGGCAGTATTTTGGACTAGCATTAAAAGAGGAGGAATTTTTAGCAGTTCAGGTTTGTGGCAGAAACTTTAACACAGGAACAAATACAGCAAGATGTCAGGTACCATCCTGTAATTCATCAGTTTAACAACTGTCATAATTTAGCTGCTGTCAGGTTGATGTTAGCACAGCAATTAAAAACATTTTTGCAATCCGGATTCCACTGAATAAAAATCCCCAGCACCCCCTCCCACATCCCAGCGAGGCTGCAGGATATGCCAGAGACAGCCAACACAAAGATGATCTTTTACAGGCGATAAAGGTTTGATGTGGTCTGTGGGCCTCACTTTGGGGATCCTTCCTTTACAGTCTGCCTCATAAAAGAACAGTCCTTTCATTTGTCTGTGTTAAGAGAAGCTTCAGACCGTGTCTGATGTCTTCCTTTCAAGTCAGATAAAGGAAAGATATCTGCTGGATACTTATATCAACTATAAAAAAGGTATGTAAAAATTGTCACACTATTGTGAGTAGGCCAGAAATAAGTGGGACAAAGTAATAATCACAGGAAACCTTTCAGATTTCAGTCAAGATATCTCCTATATACTTCACAGAGGATTTGCTTATCCTGTCCAGTTCCAGATTCAGAATCCAGAATTAAGTTATTTTAACTTTAAAACAGCTTCAATGATGACAGATCCAGGCTAGATACAAGGATTTGCAGAGTACCTACAGAAATCCTATTGAAAGTCCTCTGCAACATCCGGTGGTAGGCAATCTAATAGTCAAAGCTTCGTACAGTCACAAAAATACTGGCATGTTTTAGAAGTCAACCCATCTTCTATAAATTATCCTCTACAAGACAAAAATACTGCAACTTTTAACCACTCGCTATCTGGTGCTGTATTACTGTTCTCTTGGCCTATTCTGTGAAACAGTGAAAAATATTTTGCATATGCTTTTTTAAGTAACCTAATAGCTACAAAATGTATTTTGCACTGTTTCAAATAATCAGTTTATGCCGTAACATGTAACACTAACGTGATCAGATAAGCATCTTATAACTCTTCTTTAAATGTGTAATTACTCACAGGAATGTTGATGAAAACAGTATCAAACTCTGATGCTGACAGAAACCTTTTCAATGGCACCATGAAAAACTGCAAGGGAAAAACATACATACACACATTGGCTATGTTGTTACATATTCTAGAATGCTATAGAAACACATATGCAACAATACCGTAAGTTAGTAGTATCTTACTTTCTCTATTGATTCCAGAGTTTCCGTGTATTTCTCTTCAGTTTGTTTTATTTCAGCGAGACAACAGCTTCTTATATCATTTTCAGTGTATTTCTGCAATTACAATGAAGTCAAATACTTACAAATACAAGTCGAATACATTAACAGGCACCTAATGGATAACAAATGTATTTATTTGTTTAAAATTAAGCAATTAGGATAACTGCTTCCTGAAATTTTCTGAGTACTGCAGCCTCCGAAGATGATAGTAATAACCAAGAATATTTTAATGTTCAATTAGCTGATGACTTGAAGAGTTTTACTAAAATTCCACATCAAAGGAATATTATGAAAAGTTAATGTTTAGACAGAGAGCTCAGCTGTCTGCATACACTTCAGAAATTGAAATGTAAGGTCGCATTTAACTTACATCCAGACTAAGAAATCTTATTTAAAATACTGAGCAGTTAGTAGTTCTTTTAAACTTAATGGGACTAACTCCTGTAAGTAACTTTACATTATAGAAATGTTCAGGGTAATCCCTGCGCTCATTTACAGTTTTTCCCTTTTAGTTTTCAAGGGGAGCTTTCTCTTCAGACACAATGTGAGCGTGCCTTCGAACCAGGAAATAGAGACCTCTAAGTCCAGCTCTTGCATGTCTATGTGCTTGTCTTGAATGAGACTGGGATTTTTCTGTGTAAATCAGACTGATAGGAAATTCAAGTAATTACCAGCACAGGATACCATAAAAGTAGTTTACAAGCACTCTTACTGAAGTTCAGATTTACAGCAATACAGCTTCAGTAACTTGTAAATCTCATTTCCAGTAAAAAAAATTAGATACTTTGAAGCAGGTATGGAAGCATTCATGTCACGCAAGCCTTAAAAATACCTGGAGACAAACAGGTCTGCCTCGAGACCTGACACAGCACAGACCTGACCTGTCTCAGAAGTAATAATTGAACCAAAATGTTTTCCCAAAAAAAAAAAAAAAAAGAAAAAGCAATGGCATAACAAGTAATAGCAATGTGACATCCTTCCTGAAGCCTAACTACCAGTTACAACATCCTTCCAAGCTGCAAGAAAGCAGGTGCCTTTCTTACCTTTTCTCACCCTGTGTAGGGAGGGGAATCCACACCCTACATAGAAGAGACCTGAAGACCTGCTATTACTCACGCACAAAGGAAGTCCGAAAGAATTTAACAATTTAATATTACAGTCCTTTCCACTCCAAAAGAAGACTTTCAACATTTGAGCAAATGACTTTCTCTTCCAGCAATGGCAAAACTTCTGGACTATGAAATAATAAAAATTATCTCTTAAAATGGCCAAGAGCTATAGTCCTTTCACTCCCTCTCTGCACTGTCAGCCAATTTGAGCACATCATGGCAAATAGCTAAACACTATTAAACTGCCCATCAACCCCACACAGCTCGCCTGATATCTGGCTACCAATGAAGAGAAGGAAATATATGTTAGCTCCATACCAATTATCGAGTCATACAGGCACATGAAGTTTCGTCTGGTAATTCTTGCTATTCCATTTGCTATTTTGACTTGTCTCCTTTACCCTTCTGGGCTTGTCTCTGTGACTCTACAAGTAACTCCTGCAACTTGAACATGCTCCTCGCTCTACCAGGTGCTGTGTTCTCTCAAATTAATCTTTGAAACTGAACTGTTGCAGTTATCAGTTTTCCCACACCAAACAAGTGCTGTCCTTATTGGATGGATATAGAAATAACCATTTTGTACAAAATAAAAAAGCAGTCCATCATTACTACCAGAAACATACTTCGTGAGCATTCTCTGATTAACCACATCTCAAAAGCTATCATTTATTTATTCCCAAATTCTTTGGTAAGGAAAGGGGGGGGTTATAGTTCCAGTTAAACAATCTCAATCAAGTTCTGAAACTTGACACTACCGAGGCTTCCAGTTATTTTTCACCTTCACCCTTGCAGTATTTGCATCAATACAAAATTCATTATACCCAAAAGGAGCATAAATCCATTGGCAAAATGTGGGTATTTGTTGTTCAACAACTCACATGAGAAATGCAAACGAAATCCTAGGATTCCACTTAAAAGGACTGACTTTGGTTCAGACCTAACCTGAACAGGTCATCCCCATATGTACTTGTGGCAGAAATTAACACACCAATTTTCTATTCACACCACAAACTTCTCGAATTTGAATGTAGTAAATCAAAGGTGAAAGGAAAAAATTGTGCTAACAGCAGTACAAGTGAAAGGCAAAAAATGCCTTTGAAGGTCATTTACTGCCAAAGAAAGTATAAGGAACAGTTTGCTTTGGAAGATAACAGTGATAAATCAAGGATGAGGGAGATGCAGAGCATTTTGGCTGCTATTATGGACTTGTAAAAGTTTGGGGTTATTCTAAAGATGTACTTGAAGACTGTCCTGTGCTTATCTTTTTCGTATGCAAGAAATTCTTGCATAGGATTCAAATGAATGAACTGCTCTAAATCATGTTAGCATGCAGTACATTTAAAAACCTGAGATGAAGTTATCACAGACCAGAAATAATTACCACTCGAGAAAGCTGCCAGAGCAAAGCAATTTTAACATCTCCATTCCTCATATGTTGTGCAAAAATATTTAGCTGTACCATGTTTTCATTTTTCATCTACTTCCTATTAGAAACAAATACAAGTCTGTTCAATCGGAAGTATCTAGGCTAAGATGCAACCCAATTAGAGCATGAAAGTTCTGATTTCTATATAATAATTTGCTAGAAACACAGATAGGCAAGAGTAACATTTGTCACAGGGGAGAAAGAATCCAAGTGTACAAACTGCCAACTGTCAGACATGACCAACTGTAGAAAAAACCCACACCCACTACACAAAATCCAAATCTTACTGCCATCGAGCTTCAGTATAAAATAAAAACAACATCATAGTAAACATTTCCTGCAATTCAAACAGTTCTCTAAAACATCGTACTTGCAAGTGAATGCGACTTCATTAGATACATTTTTTTCAGCTCAATTTTTATTTGGCTTTCATTGAAAAGCCTCAAATTTTGCAATTAAATAGAATTCAGCAAAACGTGAAAAACTAACACGTTTCCCTTATCCTTGATTTATGTTCAGTAGTTGAAGGATACTGTATTAGCACAAAAACAGACTTGAAAACATTTTATACTCAAAACTATCCTGTTATTACAATAGAGATGAAAACAAGCCAGTGCTCTTCCCAAACTTGTTTTTGTTTTGTTTTTAAAACAGATAGCAGTAACTGTAAAAGCACAAAATCCAAATTGCATTAGCCATCTTCTATACTTGTATTGAAAGGATACACAAAGAGGAAAAAAAAGAGCAGGATCTTGAGAAATTTTCACTTCTTCAGGTAACTGTATTAAAGAGAAGCTATTTGGAAAACTAGAAGCAAGCTTCCAATGTAAGGAAACATGAAGCAGAGTATGAAGGAGAAAGAAAAAGATCTGAAGTACTGTAAAAAGCACATATTGCCATGGACACAGACTAACATTTCCCAGATCAGAAAGAAGTAAGTACATCTCTGAGGAAGGGCAGACAACAGCATTAGAGCTTCCCTCAATTAGGGAGTACATTTCATTGCTCAAGTTTAGATTTTTTTATTATTTTTTTTTTTATGACAGTCTGGAAAACAAAGAAGCTACCATTCCCAGTAAGGCCAATCTGATTATCAACAAAAGCATGTGGTTGAATAAACATTTCATGCTGGTATGAAACAATTACCAGTTGTCATTTTTTAAGATTAGTCATATGAATTACGGCTGAAACAACAGTGTTTCACGCCATCGTACCTTTTTTTTTTTTTTTTTTTTTTTTTTTTTTTTTAAAGTAAGACACTTTAAAGACACTTAAAGAAGTAAGCAGTTAATGTAACTGGTCTTAATTGAAGTATCTGGTAAATCTTACTATTCATAACGGCAATCTTACAATAAGTCATTTCCAGTAAGAAGTTACATTTCTTTCAAAAAATTGCCACAGTTACTGTTCAGGCCTTTGCAAAAAGAGACTGCAATGTAGGAGATAATGCACTGCACATTACAGCTCCATATACAGCTAAGCATGAGCAAAGTTTCAGTAAAACTAGCTATGAAGAGGTAATTTCACACGTCAAACTTAAAAAAATAAAACTACTGTTGTTCAAAATAGCTAGGAATTTGAAAACATACAGGTTGTTGTGCTGCTTCATCTTTCATTAGGTCTTCATAAACCTCTCCGCCTTCATCTTCTCCATAGACACAGTCGTACAGCTCCTCATCTTCATCAACACCCGTTTCACTGAAAAAGAAAATAATTTGAAAAAGGAAAAGCAGCTGTGCAGCACAGGCTAATTACCATGTCAGCTCTGCAAGGGAACATTTCTTATAGGAAAATTTCTACAGTAAACAGATTAATTAATAAAATTATCTAATGAAAAGAATCCATTACAATAAATTAAGTCCATTAATTGTCTTTTCTCAATGCATTTAAAATATGATTGTATGAAATCAACACAACACTGAAGACTGAATCAATTTATAACTGCACAGAAGCTCAACCAGGCACGAAAAGCAGCTTGTCAGGACAGTTTTGTCAGGAGGTACCACCCAACCACACTCTTGGCTTCAGCCCTTTTCCCACCACATCCAGAGGCAAGGAGCAGCCTCTCCTGACTGCCTGGCATCCTGCCACAATGTGGGACAGTGGCACAGCATCCCTCCTGCCTAGAGAAAAAATTACCTGGGCTAAAATGCATGCTGTGGAGCAAGCAGCTGAGAGCCTGCACCTCCGTGCCATAACCTAGTGCTTTTTATCATCACATAGCAGCCTTCAGCTACCCAAAATTAAAAGCAACCTTTCAAATTGAAAAATCAGTTTAACAAAATAGGGTAATCAGAAGTAGTGTTCTTCTATTACACAGACTACAGAAATACTTCAGCATAAAAATCAATCCTCAACTCTACCCTCAGCTAATTCAGCTTCATTAGAGTCAGTCCTGTAGGAGTTTTGCCTGCTTCATACTAAGACTGTACCTACTCCATAAAATGTCCTGTCCCCATATTTCTTACAGTATTTCTACAAAAAAAAGATACTCCAGGTAGTCTGGTCATAGTAATACAGAAAATCGATCAGATGTGCAGCTAATTTGGGGATTTTTTTGTTGCTTTAAAAGAACATTGAAATCTTTCAGAGTGAAAAAAAAAAAAAATCAGGATTGGATCACTCAGATGCAAAGCTAGAATTAGGAAGGATGACCATTTCTGTTGGCGGATGGTCGGTGCTCAAGTACATCAGAAGCTCTGCTGGCAGAGACCCGTGATTTCCAACAAGTCAACATAAATCAGAATTGGTACCAACGCAGCTTCCACTCAGACAACTCAGAAATTCTAGACCAAATCATCATGTCTGTGGCCAGGGTAATAAACACAAACTAAGCAAGTTCCTTATTTCTCATCAAATACATCATGAATGTGTTTTTTTTTTTCCATACAGGACATCTGGAGGATAATGAAATAGCATTGGAAGCTCCAATGAACAGAATGATAAAAAATATTGATAGGATCCAACAGACAGAGACACTGCACACACCCCTTCCTTTTCCAAGGGATACCATGCCCTTGGCACCCAGGTGCTCCAGGTTAGCCTGGCATTGCAGCGTACAGCAGCGATGAAGGTGCACTAGCATTTCCCATTAAGCATTAGCAGCTGTTTTAGGTGCAGCACAGACATACTCCATTTTACCACATAGGCTCTGGAGAACAAAAGCTGGTAAAAAGGTCAAAAGGGGATAGAAACATTTAACCATTACAGCCCTGATTGAAGGCCTTAGATCCATTCTAAATTCCTTAGACACCATTTAGACTCGGAGACAACTATTTCCGTCAAATACACTTCACTAATTAAGTGGAACTAAAAAAAAAGAAATGTAGACCTCTTGCATCATTCACTAGCACTTATTTCTTTTTATGAAGAGGGTACCTCTGAAATTGCCTCCTCCACAATTGTGACAGCCTATAAGTATCAAACTTCAGCAAGACATACTTGTTATTGATTAAAAAGATGACCTACCTATCTAAATTTCTTTGGTATTACCTGTTGACTTTTTTTTTTTTTTTTTTTTAATGAAAGACCACCTCAGTAGCAAATTTGTATACCTATTTAAGAACTGTTAAAAATATTTGCTGATAACACTAACACCACCACATCTAATAACTGAGGACATCACTGGAAGGTAGATGCTACACTTTTAGCTACACCAAGTGAAAAGCAGCTGAGACAGCCAGTCAGCTGCAAGAGAGGAGAACTTTTTGTAGAGGTGGTAGGTCAACTAACACAGAGCGTGGTGGGGTTTTCCCTTTCCCAGAAAAGAAAGGAAACCATGGTGTGACCACCAGCTACTTCACAACATCACAGCAAGCAACATACTGTGTGGAAAGAGATAGACCAGTGATTTGAGCACTAGTGAACTTTGAGTTTTGGGACAGTATGCACTAACAGTGTGCTTATCCATCACGATTCCTAACAGATCTTTAAAGGTGCTAGCTAATGCTATACAGACTGTTCACGTCTATCTCATGTGTGCCTCAAAACCAATTAAAAAAAATCGGCAATTAATAATCTTGCAAGCACTTACCCAAAAAGTCAAATGTATTTATACAGAGAATTTCATTGCTTTTTTTTTTTTTTTTTTTTTTTTTTTTGCAAGATCAAGACCTTCTCCTTGGGTTCCTCACAACTGAGAATTCTATGAAAGCATTCTCACAGTTCAGACAAATTATTGAAACACAAATTCACGATTCACTTTGTTACCAGAACCCTCCATAAAACATGCTTCTTTATATATACAAATTTATCACAATCATTCAGATAAGCCTTCATCATTAGTTCTTCCTGGTCATCATAATGACTAACCAAATGTTTTTAAAAGAAATAAATTCCCCATTCTCATCAAAACTGTTCTGCAACACCATTAAAACAGTGTGCAACTGAAAAAAAAATCTTTCATTTAACTAAATTATTTATGACATACTCTATTAAATCCGGAAGACCTTTGTAGACATCTTCATCATCAACACTTTCTTCCGTAGGGAAAGGTCTATAGAAAGAAAAATATTTTAAGTTATAGACAGCATTTGTCTAGTGGCAAAGCAGTTCTGGTCTGGTTTCTAATATTTTCACACAAATTACTGTTAAGGTTACCATGTTATATATTGTTTTCTTTCTCTGATGGGCAGTAAACATATATATTTAGTCTTGGTTGTATGTATTGATACTTGATAAAAACCTTACTGCATAGTGGGGTTATATATCATCACTAACACATATTATTGACAGTTTTTACTGTGAATTCTGAATTTTTAACGTAGTAAGTGGATTACAGGACTGGCTGGAAATTGGGAGTAAGAGGAGCTGTTTTGTTTTAGAAACACCATCCATTCACATATAAGATTGCTGAATCAAAGCACTCAAAAAGGATGGAGAATCCCCAAGTTAAAGCATGCATTCTTTCACCTTCTCTCACAGCCCGTGTTTACATTCATGAGGTTACGTTTAGTTGCATTTGTCTGTTGTTTTTTTTTGTTGTTGTTGTTTGGTTGTGTTTGTTCTTGTTTGTTTTGAAAACAACAATTGCACCAACTGGGCAGCTTTGCTGTTTTCTATAATGCAGAAACAGGAAAAAGTCCATTCTTCCTTCACACTGATTATGAGTCCAACTTACAATCCACGGCACAATTATCGGACGGGTTCTGTAATAGTAACTTTGGACTTGATGATCCTTAAGGGTCCCTTCCAACTCAGGATATTCTATAACTGCTTATTTGTCTACGCCATGTTTCATCACGAGAAGGCTTCAGGCACTTCAGTAAATGTACCAGAAACAGAAGATAACCTTCAGAGCTTTCACGTATCATCCACTTCCAGATAAACTGGGAGACAGATTTCTACTTCTTTTGCCTGAACATCCCAACTCTTGTTAAAATGCTTAGTCTACCTATATGGCCTCCAACAGCTACTCGAAGGAACACCATGCAAGAGGCATTATTCCCACCACTCACTAGGCCAACAACATACCTTATTCCTGTTGCTATTGCAATAGGTGTGCGGGAAAGTTTTGAGAGTGTTTCTATCACCTGAAAAAAAAAAAAAAGAAAAACTGTGATTAGTTCTAAGAATGAAAGCATTAAAATAATCCTACTTTGATCACAGCAAATGATACAGGTAGACACAAATTCTGGCCGTGCCACATACTGAGTGCTGACTTGCACAAATTTCCCATGATGTGGTCTTCAGTTCTTGTGTATTGATGGAGGTAATGGGAGCACAAAGAAAGCACAGGTAAATTTCTTATTTACAAGTTTCAGCACACGTTAAAAACAATTAAATCAGACTTAAAATAAGGTCATGTGGTAGTTTTAAGTTGGACCTGGATGCAATTGTAATCAGATTTTCTTGCATACTGCTCTGAAAGTTTTTTTTAATCTAGTTTTCATTAGAACTTTTCCAAACGCTGACCAGAAGAGGGAGCCAAATGACAAACGAAAGCGCCCTTTTCAGGACTTGCTCGCGAAGTAAAGGTCATCTTTATTAGACAAATAGGAAAAGAAGCTACGAATTTGAACTCATAAGCTTTTTTTAATTTTAGCTGATAGCATCAGTCTAGGAGATCCCGTTCTAAGATAATCCTTCACATAAGGACCCAAGGTTATGTACAATAGAAGGAGAACATTAGGGAGGGTAGAGGAGAGCATTTGGTCACGTACACGTAGAGATTTTGTTGTCAGTACAAGAACCAACTAGTACCCTACCTAGCACATCCTCTATGTCACAAATGATTTCCTCTTTTTTTTTTTTTTTTTTTTGAGCACTTTCAGATTGGCAAGTCTTATTTGCAAGAGAAAGGGAAAAAAGAAAAAAAAAGAAAAAAAAAAAAGAAGCCAAAATGAGACCCCGTAGCAATTTCCATACCCGCAGCAACAATGTCCCCGGAACTTCCCAAGAGTTTCAGGATGGGTCTTTACAACTTCAAATTCTCAAACTGAAGTAAAATTTCCTGAGAAAGTTTGTACCAGTAGGATTAAAATTCAGGTATAGCAATGACTGTGCCATGGACATTGTGAATAAAGTTTACAATTAAAATCATTTATTTTTGAAGTTCTAATTACAAGACTAGACTGATCATAAAGCTCACAGAGTTAAAAGTACATCTCTCAGAGGGAGGACAATGAGATGTTCACACAGGAAAATGACAAAGTAAAACCACACAAAAGAATTGCAAACTACAGAGCCTAAATGGAAGTAGAAATGCTTCCAAAGTGAATCAAGTTTCATTTGTTAAAAAACAATTTCAAAAGTGAAATAGGTTATACTGCCCCAGTTGAAGACATGTTTGGGGTTCGTTTAAGTTACTGTAAAAGTTTACACTGTGGAAAACCTGGTTTTGTTTAATAGAAAAGGCAAAAAATATTGAATACAAATAAATCTGTCATGTCCGTAATTAAAGGTTCAGGCATTGTAATTCTCCTAAAAAATAAATATTGCAATATAAACTAGACAAAAGTTTTCAAAATTCAAGAGAATAAAAACCTTAAAATTATTTTACATTAGCCAAAAGGTCAGAAAGGAAAAAGATTTTTAAAATATATTGCTTATTTAAAGCAGGTGAGTTGTGGTTTATATACAAAGGAACGACCTGCCTCCACAAATCTGACTGTCTCAGCACTGACCCGGGCAAGGAATGCTGAGTTGTACGAGACAAGGCTCTACGGGAAGTTCACTGGAAATTCAATAGCTGACAAGGTGATCTCTCCTGACAGATGGGTGAATATTGACTGGCAAAATAACAGGAAAAGAGGTTTAATGATTATTGAAAAAAGAGAGAGGCAAGTCTGGTGAACTAAATATCCCTTTCCTGTTTCAACGTGTTATTTCTCAGCACACACAACATCAAACTACTACACCCACGCAAACCCTTTTCCTTAGAGGGATTCTCGCTTATCTAGTGTAATCACTCCAAAGTATGGCTTACTCTTTATAACTAGTTATGGTTGTTTGAAGAACATAGAATGAAAATCTGGACAAAAATATGAATTTTATTAAGGTACTAGCAAATGGTATTCCCAAATTTACTGCCAAATTGTATTTTGCAGCTATCAATACAACAGAAACAAAAGCAAGTGTTAGAAATTGTGAGGAAAAGATTTTCAAGAACCAATGTAAAATCTCCCTAAAGAAAAAAACACAAAGCTGAAGAAGCCAGAGAAGTGTTTAAAGGAACATGCCAAAAAGGAACCATAACGAGAGAAAACGGAAGGCAACCAGTCATTTTCACTGCTCCGGGAAGAGAGAGGGTCTGGCATTCCAGGAAGAGAAAACTCATGTGACAGAAAGCCAAAAAGCAGATTTCTATCAAAATACAAAAAACAGATAACCCATTAACAAGGAAATGGACATCACTGCAACAGCTGTCAATATCTCAACAGAAATACTGTGTTGTGCAGAAGTAGGTGATGAAGAGCGGTCACACTAGCATCATAAAAGAAAACACTGGGCAGAGGCTGCTATTCTTCTACCTGAAAACAATTAAGAACCAAAAACCATTAACCACACAATGTTTTTAAGGTTAAAATACCTGAAAACAGATGCAACTTCTACAAAATACAAATTGATGCTTGCTCATTGAACACCCCTATTAAAGCACAACTTAAAACTTCACTGTCTGTAAATATTATGGTTTCTACTGAAGGATTTTGTTGTTGCTGGGTTTTGTTTGTGTGTTGGTTCTGTTTTAAAAGCATTCTTAGAAAATGTCAGGATACACACCACAATTGTGCAAACAAATATATGAAACTAACACTTCTGGTCACACTAGAATTGATTTACCATCACGTGTAAATTCATTTGCTTCAACATTTTGTAGGGACAGAGGAAGATTTTCTACTTCTCCCACATGAAATCTCAGTTCTTTGTTTCTAATGCACTGCAGAAATTCTTCAGACGTGGCTTATTTCTGACTCCATAGGGAAGGTCTGAGTTATGGACAGGCTGAGTTGTCAGAAACACGATCCAAATTTTGAAACAAGTTCATCAAAATAATCAAACTATCCCCAGTAAAATGTCTGGTTTTCAACAAAATGACCGAGAAAAAAATGGGAGTTTCCTAACAGCTCTAGTTTCATGCCCAATACAACTTGGGAACCTATAATATAGAGCCATTCTGAGCTCCAAAATTACAGTGTACCCATGCATATGAATGTCCATAACATTCAATTTGAAAAGGCACAAGAACAGCATTTTTTGCCTTGCTCTTTTGCACTCAGAGGAGCTTCACCCATTTTACCCATTTAACCCTAGATGTGTTCCCCATTCTCTCCCACAGCAAGGACTCAAACACATCACTCAGGTGCTTCTGCACCTCTGAATGAGGCTAAACTGGATCCTAGCTTCAAGCACAAAATTAGCACTCCTTGCTCATACAAAATCCAGAATGAAGTTTCTATGGCTGGGACTGCTCTACAACAAATAACTGTACAAAGGGCTGCGCGGCCTGTCCACACACAACGTGACCAGGAATAGGCACTGAAAATTAGACGCTGAGTAAGGATTCACATTTATGCTTTTGCGAGCTATGACACATTAAAAATAAAAGCTTTATATTCCAAAACATCCTGCAACAACTACATCCATTCACATAGTCAAAATAGAAGGCTCACTAACTCTGACTCTCCTACAGCAAAACATAAATTTGGAGCGTTAGCAGGAGGCACATGAGGAGATGCCCCCGGTGCTTGGCTCAACATGGCCGCTTCCCACTGACTAATTCTGTCAGACAGAGGTGGAGCGACTCTTCAGAAGTCACATCAAAGCCACGTTCACTTCAAGATGACGTGAACATCCAAGTCTGTTTCTCAGTGTACAGCCAGTTTATGCAAAACAATGTGAAATTCAAAACTACGGCCCTGCAAGAGGAAGCGTACCTCGGCCTGCTCACCAGGGAGGGACACTGCTCCTCAGCCTTGTCTCACACACGGCCAGCAGCAGCCACGGCCTTGTGCAAACCATTGGCTTTTTACCTCTTGAATTACTCCAACAGCTAATTTTTTTGGCTTGATATTGTTTCACTTGACTTGCTGTCAGAGGTCAGGCTCTCCAGTTTATGTAAGGGCTTGCATATCTCTTATCACAGTAACTTTGTAATTCCCTGCAGCCATACCCTTCAGTAAATCACCTCAGGTGTTCCTACACATACCTACCGCAGCAGTACACTAGAGGGACTACTTTACTTCTTTCCGTAGCCATGCCATCCATGAATCTGAATTTAGAATGGGCCTAAGTATTTTGGTGGGGTGAGTTTTCCATCTTGTTTCTGAAAAAGCAGCTTAAAAGTCCTGCAGTTCAATAGCAGACAAAATACCTTTTAGAAGTGCTTTTCTACTTTTAGAATAAACAAAAATACATCATTTTGCAGCTTCCCGTCGCCCCAGACAGGCAACATTTCTTCGCTGCTGACAGCTGCTTTCAGTACTAGACCCATATTTCAATTTCTGAATTTAGCTGAACTGAAGACATGAAGTGATCAGCAAATGGTGATGGCAACAGCTTCAGAGTTTGTGCCAATGAAGCTTACAAAGAGCACTCACACATGGTGCTGACTGAAGCAGTTCAATTCCCATGTATGCACTTACAAGAGGTTCTTCTAATAGAGCAAAAGTCACTAAGAATATGTAACTATATCATATTTGAAGTTTTTTTGGTTCTTTTGTTTTCTCTTCAAAATCTGGGCATCCAGTTCAGTATAAGAGTGCCACACTTTGTTGACAACTTAGCCTTATTCCCTCCCATAAAGTAAATTTAGCAGATACATATAAAAAGAAATAAAGCAGTTACATTTACCAGTGAAAAATACTTCTAATACCAACATACTTCTCTACATGCTGTTTTGAAAAATGCATGTTGGTTTCTTACCAACCAGGATTTATTTTCTGACATCGAATTTTGGGGATAGAAAAAAAAAAAAAAAACAGTTATACAGGAAAATTAATTGCTCAGTGTTAATCGTCTCTGGATACAATGTGCCCCCAATTCCAGCCTCTGGGTTGGAATAGTGATCTGAAGCCATCTCACTTCAAGAAAACTTCAGAGGTTAGTAACTACATGTCTAACATGCCCACTATCAACTAACTTGAAATAATGCCCCTTTTACAAGTAGTTGTAACTACTCTCAGGCTCAAGTCTAATCATGAAGATAATCTCATAGCTGCATAAGACAGCTTTATGTACCTTAGGTACCACCAACTCAAAAGAGACTACAGAGCTGCTACTTACTTCCTCAGAGAAGCAGGCATACCTGTAGTTTGTTATTCAGACCGTTTCTGTCAAGACTTGACCAAGTCTTAAGCATCTTTCACTTTTGTACGCAATACCAGCATACTGACCCCTTGTTTCTTCAAGAATCTATTCAAAGCCCATCTCAAGGACACTCAAATATCTGTTGACAATGAAGGCACCTGCTCATTTGATAGGGTAACATGAAAAATACTCCATTCTGAAAGCGTACATGAGCTTCCAACCAGTTTCCAAGCAAAATTGGTCAGCAATACATAACGCTGAATGTGAAATGGATTAGAATCTTTTGGAAGCATAAAGGAAGAGTATTCTGAAGTACAGATTCTTGAGACTTGTGCATCTAAGTATTAATTATCTGCATATATATATATATATATATACACACACACATTTACCACAGTTAAGGGCAGATTATGCAAAATAAAAAGCTAAATCAACTACAAATTACTTGGGACATAGATAATATTCATACAAGGCTAATTCCAAGTCTATTGTATTGAGCACGCTTGAGAGCCATACTGCCACAGGCTGAGGGGGTTTTCACCAAGCTGTTTTCACACAAGCATCACATTGTAGAGATAGAAAAATAGCAAGAAGTCTTCACTTCACATACCTGTCACTCATGGATAAGATGAAATTGCTATACAAAAATATGTTCTCAAATGACTTATATTAATAATGAAGTTTTATTATTTGCTACTCTGAGGAAAGCATCCTTAGTTTACCAGGCCCCTGGACAATCCTGGATCAATACTTCATTTGGCACTGAAGAGGGGAGCACATTGTATTATTTTACCGTAATCCATCATTAACTTTTGAACCAAAAGACCTCCAGGAACTGCTACATTGACATTTTCATTTAACCTGGCTGACAGATGTGAAAAACGACATGCAGCCAGACAACTCCAGGGCTATCACACACCTAACACATCTAACAAGCAGATTATTCCAAGTAAAGGGCGTTAATAAAATTGAACATTTTCTCTCCATCTGACTTGGTGTTTAAAGTGTTATTACTCTGTATTGGTGCACATTAGTTTTAATTAAACCACAAGCCTCTAGCAAAGAATGAAGTCTTTTCAAAGAAGGCAGAATGAAAACATTAAAAAATGCCCTAAAAGCAAACCCTTAGCTTCGCACCTCTACCAGGCCCTTAAAAATAAATAGTCAATTTTCATCTCCAGCTTCTATTATATATGCCTCTATTAAATACTGCCATGACATACAATGAGGTGTCGAAGTTATACAGACACAAACACAGCAAAGAAAACATACAGCCCTTGCACCCTCACCAACATCTCATTAGGCACATCTTGGCCTGCAGACATCCAGCACATAGAAACCTAACAGCCTGGTTTTGATTCAAAGCTTCACATACAGCTAAACACTGATTTCCCTCTCATTCAAATAATGAATTATAAACTTTAGGTGTAGAAGTGCAATCTAAAGGAAGAGCACATTGAAGTCATTCATTTCCGCAAAGGTGACCACCAGCCACGGGACGCCGCTTCCTCACCGAGATGACCTTCAGCTATCCTAGTCCTGGTGTCTCTCACCGTCCGTTCTGCCATTTCCCCTGAAATACAACCTCTAGAAATATACCTGAGGAATCCTCCACCGTTCTTTCCCATGCAGGCTTAGCACCGGCACAGCAGTAGTAAATAGCCCAACCATTCCAGTGAGTCACCGTAGAGAAATTTACAACCGCAAGCCAAGGTTTTTTTGTGACTGACAGTAGCCCGCCAGCAACTCGAAAACACAGTTTGAAACCAGGTGCCAAATGCTTTTCTGCACAGGGAGCAAGGGCAGAGCGACTGCTGTAAAAGCTGTTCTTGGCAGTCACGCACGTTTCCTCTGAAAACAGCTCCAGCTGCAAGAAGAGACCTCCACAGCGCTGCTGTGCTGGTTGGGGAAAGCATGGTGGGCTTCGGCAGGGACGTGTGGGCTTCGGCAGGGATGTCAGGGCATGCAGACCTCCTCCTTCCCTCCTAGGCAGGGGATGCTATGTGCAATGCATTGCCTCGGGGAAGTCTCATCTTGCATCAATTTTCTCCAGTGTGTCTCCAGTGTCTTCATAGATAACAAAGTAACAGGAAAGTCTTTCTCCAGACTGAATAAAAGAAATAGCTGAGAAAAAAGAAATCCTCCTGGGTGTTGTCTCCTCCTGTTTGTAGATAAGCTAAGTACAGAGTTGCAAACTACTGGGACTTCAAACACTCTGGGGAATCAACAAAAGATGCAACATTTTCTCCAAAGCCTTGTAAAAAGAAGAGGTAAGGCAGGCAGTTTGGCATAAGGAAGGCAGAGCCGAAGAGAGAAGTGAATCATATTAAAAAAAAAAAAAAAAAAAAAAAAAAACACTCTGAAAGATGTGAGAGAAAAGAGAACCTGATGTCTAAAAGAACAGTCCAAGGCTGGGTGTATTTTCCACTTTTAGAAAAAAAAAATACATAGAAAAAAAAAAAACAGAAGAGTTCTGTTGTGCTGTTTTTTAACACGTTTATGTATGTATTCCAAACATTTTTATCTTGTTTCACGGCTAGACAGAAGCATTTCATTCCTTGCTATGGGATCTCTCTCCTAAGAGCTCTAACTTACACCAAGCAACACCTGATTTCATGTACTTACAGCACAGATGTGAAGTATCCATAGCACTTCTCTCTCGGATAGTAGTGGAAATAGAACCTAAATGTAGTTTCAAGAAATATCAAAGGACAGGTCAAACCCCACGCTAACCAACCCCTTCTCACATGCCTGTGGCTCACTGAACATTTTTAACATTTATCCCTTTTGCAGGGAGCAATACCTCAGACCACCCCAACTGCTGAGCGGGAGCAGCAGGACTGGCAGACGGATGCAGCACACACAGCTCCTCAACATCACTTAAAAGAAAAGGGAGAAGCAAAACCGAGTGTTCTCCGGGAATTTTTAAGACACAAGGTCATATTATTAGGAATATAATGAGCAAGTCTTTAACAACTAGTATCCGATTATGGACAAATCTATAGCCATTAAACAAGAGTTGTGCTTAAAAGCCCATTTTCAAGTTCAGTCTATGACGAAGCTACAGTTCCTAGTCCAAAAGCATGAAAGCTTCCCTAGACAGTTCTGCTCTTACGAGGAACTGAGAAAATCCGAATTGCACAAGCAGCATATTCCTCCTCAGCTCTCGGGTGGGTTTGTCCAGCAGGCCCAGACACTAACCCAAGAGAGCAGTGGGGGAAGGGAGCCCCAGCAGCTGCTTCCTGCCTGCAGCTTGTGGTTTTGGTTCTATGAATACCTTCGAGCCCTCCCCATGCCTTCAGGGGTTGAAGGTTTTGTTTTGTTTTTGGTGGGGTTTTTTTGTTTGTTTCCTAAGATGATGTTGCCTGAAGAATGACAGCCTTCCTTCCTTCAAGCACTGCTTTAACAGCCAGAGCACTTAGCACGAGTGCAGACTGCCGTGTAAAAGCTAGAGAATAAAGTAGGATTTTGTCCTTCTGGTGCATTTATTATGTTTCAGGTTTTGCATAAAAGGCAAAGGAATATAAAACGATATGCCCAGGACAGTTCTGTAACATCTGTCTGCTGTTGAATCGTTCCAGTTCCCTTCACAATCATCTTTATTAGGGTAACCAATACTTACAAACAGCATTAGCAAATTATATCCAGGCTTTGATCCAATGTTCTCTCCCAGGGCTTTCTAAATACTCTTATTGACAATATCATTTTTTTTAACTTATAAAATAAGGTAACACTAAACAATAAAGGACCAAATAGTTTTTTCCCTACACATTGAACTGCACTTTTTAATATAGTCCTAATTTCTTCCTAAATACAAGCATCCTTTTTAAATCCTTATCAAGTAGGATTTTCAGATGTGTTCAGAGTTTGAAACACAGATTTATTTTTCTTTAATGAATGGATGTAAATCAATGTCGTGTCTTGAAAAAAAAAAAAAAAAAAACACATTTCTTTTGCTACTGTCCTTGAACAAATTTCAAATGACTTTTGTTGTTGTTGTTTTGTTTTGTTTTTAATTTGAAAACAACAAGCAATTTGTCTAAATTGGAAACACCGGCTGTGGCATTTGCACACTTTGTATACATTTTGGGTCTGCTTGACCTTGGATGATCGATATTAGCACTAACATGTTCTAGAAAGAAACAAGTGCTGTCGTATTCAGTATTGATTGCACCTCAAACAAATG
This sequence comes from Netta rufina, assembly GCF_964035555.1. NCBI lineage: Eukaryota > Metazoa > Chordata > Aves > Anseriformes > Anatidae > Netta > Netta rufina. The sequence goes on along the minus strand of NC_140131.1, from coordinate 26,677,716 downwards.
CTACTTTAGGTATGCATCCTAGAGTTTAATTGGCATGCGGTTTCTACACTCCCACCGTGTTATTTTTTTATATTTCAACCTATTCCTTGTCAACCTTGGTATCAGCAAGAAGGATATTAGGAGGAGGCTGCATGAAGGAGCGTCTCTTCCTCTCTTCTGCTAAAAGCAGAGGAAGGTCTTTCGCTTCCTGTCTCGAGCGAAGCGCGCACCGCCACACTTCTCCCTTTCCTAAATTCACTTTAACCGCTGACTACAATTTCAACCGAGATTGTTGAACGGTATCTAGTCCCACTTGAATATATGCCAGTGCACAGTCATCGACAGTAAGAGTATTTATTGGGGTAAATGCACGTTCTATACACTTCCATTCTCTATTAGAAAAAAAATCCCCCTGCTACAGTGGGCAGTGCACAGGGAAGTGAGTTGTTCTTTTTGATACAATTATCATCACACACCTGCACTGTAATTTTTCAAAAGCCCCCAGTTGTCTTCAAGTCTTGTGCTCTGGATCTCTCTCTTCTCAACAAGAAGAGATGAGGGTCTAAATCAGCCCATAGGAAAAGCATTGCACCTGCCCTCAATGCTACAAAAAGATTCAACTCACTTTTACTCTCACCTTCTTCCCATCTCACTTTAAATCATCACCATGGGTACTGGACAATAAAAGATACACCCAAAGACATTCTGCAATGGGAATGGCAATCCTATCGACCCCCTTTATAGAAACTTGGAAAGAGGTGTGGTTTGCTTTTCTCCCTATTTGTCTGTTCATTTAGATAACGAACAAAACTGCACTTCATACAGTGAAAGAAAATACAAACCAAGATTGACATTCTCATGCTTGTACCTCACTCTCCTTTACCTCAATCTGTACTCTGAAAATTACAAATTGAGTGAGAAACTAGGTTACTCATTTTATTTGCTACGGCTTCATTTCTCATTTTGTTCCCCTGAACAGGCAGCAGCTTGTCAGTTGTAGCGTTACTCACGTACACATGCATCCCCTCTCACACTGCAGTAAGAGCACTGCATTTCCAAAATGCTGCTGCGGAACTGCTCCGCCAAGGCAAAGGGGGACTCCTCTATTTTCAATTCTTAAAAAATTTGGAATACATTTGCAAATAACGATGACAACCTACAAAATACAACCTCTGTGCCTTCAGTGTCCGAATGACATTGTATCCTTATTTACGCCGACACCGTCCCTCTGCTGCCTGCAGCAGAATTAAGCCAGAGAGATCTCCGAGAGCTTCCCATCAGTGAGATCAGCTAGAAGACACAACTCTCAGACAAACAGTACATTGAAGGGCAGCACATGTAAGAAATAATAATCATGTACCACATGCATCTATTTGGGTCAGTTATTTTTCCCAAGCCACCTGTATATTAACACTGTAAAACACAAAAGTGTTTGAACACAAGAATACAAAGAACAAAAATATCTGAAGACAAGAACAACAGCAGAAGATCAAAAATTTCTCATCGCTGTACCAAGCATAGGACCGCATTAGGCACTGTGCCCATATCAGCAGTCAGAACCACAACTCTAACCAGCTCTACATGCCTGATTCCCCCAGTATGAACTGGGACTACTTTGGGCACTATGCTAGGATGTGGTGCCATCTCTGGTTAAGGAAAACAATACTTGCTTCAAGTCTCCTTGTCATTTTCACATGGCAGGGGGGATGCACTGGTGTTCATGGACACTGCAGTACAATTCCAGTAAAGCTGTGGGGTTTCAGGCACAGGAAGAAAGTGTTTTGAGTATTATTTCAAGGCATGCTTTATTGTGCCACCCCGGTATCAGAAGACACAGCAGCCACCCCGTCTCATACTCGTCTCGGAACTGCAGCACCAGAGTTACCCTGCAGAGGAATCGGATTTGCTTATAAGGTATCTACAAGTTAAGCCACTCACACGATGTCCTTCAGATAGGGAGTTGTTCTTCAGTTTTCACTTGGCTGTATATTTAGAAGTTTTTCAGGTCCACGATAGGGATCATACCATGCATCTTAGATGCTGATACTGTGATAAACAACAGCAAGCCGCAGATGTCTATCACTAACCTTGTAGTTGTGTTTAGCACTAAGATGCATCACGGGATTTCAGTAGCACTACTGACCTGGGAAACTTCTGCCCTCTGCCCCTCGATTCTGCCCTGCGCCTCAGTTGACTGCTGTCCTAGCCAGGCTAACCCAGCTGTTTACAGCTTTGGGGCAGAAATCACATCAGAGAATGGATATGGAGAGAGTGAGCAAGCCTGATTTCTTAAAACCCAATTCTGAAGGGCAGATGAGCTCTTAGCTTGTTTCCCACCTCAGCCACACTGACAGGTATTCCAGCATGGCAAAGGGAAAGGAGCGACACTGAGGCAGCGACTGCTGCCATTAATCCTGCCTGTTAGAGCACAGAGGGCTATAGCTCACTTCTACTCTCGTGTTTATAGGCACTTCCAAATATTTTATGTGAAATTGCACGTACATGTAAGAGCTGTTGTGAAAGGGAACAGGGCTGAACATATCCTGGGTTGGCAGCAGATAAAGCTTCATCTAAGGTCAACTTCAGTCCTACCCCCATGCATGGCAACCACGAGCAGCACCCAGGAGTTCAGGGAAATGCTTCAAATGAATTGGGAATTTCAGTCCAATACAAAGCACCCACAGCAAGCACGGTACCCAGTGACTGCAGGGCGACTGAGTAACACCACCTCAGCAGGGAAGTCTAAGAGGGAATCAATGCAAAATTAACTGCAAGGCAAGTAGGTGCACCCGGGTAACACACCACGACTAATTTTAGAAACTGTTCTGTCCTAGACAAGAATAAGCTAATGCAAGTGGCCATGCCTTATGGATGTAAAGGTACCACATCTTCTGTAGTCAATGCACGAAGTCATTTCTGGGAGATAGAGCTGGAAAACATATTGCAATCAATAGCCTTATTTAAGCTCCCTGGATTTGTCTAGCATGTAATATGAAATAAAAACCTCATGTGTTAACAAGCATTTAACGTTCTAATAGCAGCATTGTCAGATATACAATGGTCTCATTGAGAGGCAATGTTCACAGAAAAAAGCTTAGATTTTTATGGGACAACTGCCCTGGGGAAAGAAAAATTTCAAGTATCTAAGCCTTTCTTCAGACTTCACTACAAGCTCCGGTTGGGAGCAAACATTTTGAAGTTATAGTCCGTGTCCGTCCAGCAGCAACCTAACTTGACTTATGCTTCTCCCTTATTCGATTTCATATGAAAAAATTGGAGAACAAACAACAATCAGTCAAAAGGTACGCAGGCTCATGGATGCCAGAGACAAACAGCCTCAATGCCAAGATCTCAAAGAAGCTGTTAAACATTAGCACTTACAGCTTTACCCCATGTTGATCACAATATGCTTCTTAAAAGTATGTCTTTCCATATATTTCCCTTTTTACTTGGCAAGCACTAATTATACCACTCACAGCCATTTCCAACAACACGAATTCCCTTGTTACACATAGACCAAAAATAACAGCTTCAGGGATGAGACAGCATCAAAAACAGTGAAATAGAGCAATATTCAACTGAGGCAGATGTGCGAAAAGTAATCCTCAGACAGCAGTCAAGTCAGAGAGCTTGGCAAGAGCTTGATTTTTGGAAAGATGAGAGATGTCAACAACAGCAAGTAAGAAAGTCAAAGGAGGGAGGGTGAGGCAAGGGAAAAGTGGCAATCTTGTTTTAAAAAAAGTCGTGTTGCCAGCCTCTGACAGGGTTTAAGATGACAAAAATGTCACCTCAAAAACTAGAAAACAGGATGAGAAAACTGAAACCAAACCTGAAAAGCAAACGATATAAAATGAGAACAAAAAATCATAGTTCCCTCAACCGTAACTTGTTTCAAAAAAGATGCTGCATGTTTTCCACAAAAAGGAACAAAATTATCAGGATGCATGCACATCCCGTGAATCTTCGTTAGCTGTATTAACATTGTTCGTTTCTTGCTGTAGGCAGTTCTCAGTCAAATGGAGTATTACGCACACAATAGGCCAGGCTACTGCAATGCAAGGTAAATCTGTCAGTGGATGTTTAGGCGCTGAGACACTTACTTTGCCCACTGTCTGTGACAGTTCCAGCGAGACTCCTCGGGCAGCCTTCGACTACTGCAGCTGACACACCAACGGAGCAAGCAAGGCTGGGGCTGCCAGTGGGATCTCCTGCCTGCCCAGCTCAAGGCTCTGCTGGATATTACAAGCTTCACGGCAAGATTTTTCCCGTGAGGATTTCATCTGCCAAGTGAACTAACATGGATCAATTTAAAGCCATCATGAGGTCTGTGGCACACTGTCAGACCAATTCTTTTGTATCAGCCAGGCAGCTCTGATACAACTGTACCAAGTCATAACATTGGGGAAATGCAGACCTTGCTTTTAACATTTTAGCTAACAAGCCAAATTTATAGCTCAATTCCCCTCGATGTCCAGAGGTCTGCACTTGTAAACATGCATCAAAGGAAAAACAAGTCAGATACTATACCTATGGGAACAACCAAATTTCACTGTGTCAAATTGTTTTCAACATGCGTGCAAATAGCAGAGCAAGGCCTAGTGTTACTACAGTAAATTGAGTGGCTTTGTCTACTGTCTATCTATTAATCAGTGTAATTTTTTCCTAATGTTAGAGGAATGGAAGCATTTCAAAAAGAATCTCATGATTTAGCGTAGCCAGCAGCTTGACTTCCACAGAGGTTTACATTACTCCAAAGCGGTGAAAGCAGTACTTTCAGATGTTTATGGGAACATCTGCCTTCGCTAAACCAGCTCCAGAATTCATCATCACTTACCATTTCAGGGAAAGCACTTTGAAAATGTTTTAGGTTATTACTCTGGCAGTCATGAAAGATGCTTTACGCTGCTTGGATAAAGTACTTTTAAGGAGAAAGAAAGCTTACTAACTTTATTCACTCTCCTAAATGGGATGCACTTTTTTTTTTTTCTTCTTAGCCAGGAACATGCAGAGCATTCCCAGCTGACTTACTTCCACGTGCTACGTCTACCTCAGCAGTAGGAGCTGAAGGTGTCTCCCAGTGTCTGTATATGAGATCATGTACAGAAGCCCCAACAAAAGAATTAAAGCAACGTATCAGCATCCTCCTGGAAGCTAACCAAACCATCTTCTGCACAAACGAGCAAGTAACATCATCTTAGATAGTCCTTTTCCCCCCCTGAGATAAGCAGAGACTTGTAACTGCTCAGTCCCTGGTCAGTGGCCCACAGACCCGGTGCACCCCCTGCATCCCCCAGCAGCAGCAGGAGCCGTGCACCAAGCGGCAGTGGGAGGATTTGGGGTTCAGTGGGGCAGAACAGCCAGGCTGCGGCCTCCCACATGCAAAGGGAGAACTGGCACCACCACAACCAGACTGCAAGGAAGTTGGGCCATCAGTAACTGCGTGGCAGCCTCCTTTATCCCACCCCTTTGTGTGCCTTTTTCCCTCACACACCGCACAGGCCGCCGGCTCCATGGCGCCTGCCCCGCCAACAGGCCCTCAAGCAGCAGCGCCACAGAGGCCCGGCCTCCACCTCCCGCCTCGCCCCGCGCTCTCCCTTCAGCCCGCAGCTGTGCCCTGGCACAAGACATGCTGTTTCTACACAGCATTTCCTCTGGAAAGACCTTAATCGGCTTCTGGCGTTTCTAGTCAGGGCTCCTAAGAAGCTCTGCTACCCTGGTACGCCTTACTGCCTTGTGACACACGCCTTGCTTTCTGCGCTGAGCCCCAGCAGCAGATTTCAGTCCTGTTTGTAGCAGTGAGCTGACTAGAAAAAGAAAGCTCTGCCATCCTCCCAGATTCAGTATTCTCTCAATCAGTTTTACAGGATTTACATCACTTTTACACGATTTACTCAGTCAAAGCATCTTGTGAATCAATCACTCCAAATAAATGAAAGCTTATTTTGCTGCTTGCAAATTTTAAAGAACTTTTTTAAACGATGTATTGGTCTCCAAATTGTAAGTTACTCCTTCACCTTGGAGAGGGCTAGTGTCATCATCCCCCCCTCAGCTACGAGGGAGGAAATAAAACTTTATCAGAACATCAGTGCTAAGAATTCTTTCCTTTTCAGAGGCTTGCTGGTGTCAGACAGCAAAGACCACGGGTCTTCATTTACCTGCCAGCCAACATATTAAATAGACTCTGAATCAGATGCGAGAGGAAGCAAGCAAAACCACACTTGAAAATTCCTTTTTACGTGAGCGAAGTGAGAGAAGACAGCATGATACACAGGCTCTAGCAAATGTCCAACAGGAGAGAAAGCTGAAGTGCAGGATTTCCAATAGTTATATATAATTCTCTTACACGTAGTGAGGACTTATCTGGTAGGCAGAAAAATTTGGAGATGTATTAAAATGAACACAGGCATAACAGGACCAGTCTCCTGGCCAAAAGCAAGAGACAAAATGAGACTGCCGAAACAAACCTGAAATGCAGAAACAAGAAAGGCCCAAAAAGCACTTCAGGGAGAAGGACTACAGCAGACTTCAAAGCAAAGAGATGAGAGAGGGGCTAAGCATGAAGGCAAAGGAGACAGGGCAATGATCAAGATCCAACAGTAACTAAACAGGGAAAATGAGTTTAAAAATGTGATGAGAGTATAATTAAGTAGAAAGAGTCACACGGGCTGTGCTCATTAGGGGTAAGGCTAGGGCAACAAGAACACAAGACAGTGCTAAGAGCCCCGCATGGAAGAAGGAGACGGGCCAGCTCTCCTCCTCTTAATTTGGAGGGATAAAAAGTGTCTGTAGGACTTCAAAACCAACTAGTCCCAGCATATCCACAGTGAAGCTATAAACAGGAGAGCATCAAAAGATTTTATCCTTTATTTCTGAACCAGTGCCACGGTGGGGGACACTGCTATTTTGGTACAATTATTTCTTTGTTTGTTAACATGAAGTTGGTAAGCGGCACTTTTTCCTAAGGTTTAGGACACTGCTACAGGCACACAGGTGGACTATGCTGACTAGAGAGAAAAAAACACTTCCACAGCTGAAATAGACATAAGGAAATCTGCAGAAGTTCTGCAATTTGAATAGAAAGGTTCTCATGCACTCCCACTTAATTTGGCATCCAGCATCAGCATGCTTGCACTGATGAACTGCTAGTTAATCTAATTAATAAATCTTGCCCTTGTATGCATTAGAAGCAGTCTGGTTGTGGTTTCTACAGATTCTGAATTTATGCCACCCACCTGTGGGTGGCAAATCTCCATCAAAAAAAAAAAAAAAAAAGTAAGTGTGAATTACTTTGTAAAACTTACCTTATAAAAGTGCATGTTATGCTTATGTTCCTAGTATTTGAGCTCTTTCACTGAGTTTTGGATATTACCTAATGCTTGCTAGGTATGTCTTTCCTGCATTCCAAAAAAAAAAAAAATTATCTTCTATTTCCTTTAAAATACCCAGCTGCAGGTGCTGCACCACAGGCACCCAGTTCTGCATTCACCAGGTGAGGTACCCCGGACTCCCTGCCAAAGCTTCATCTTCCTCCACCAAAGCAAAGTTTCTACTAATTTGGACAGTAAAAACCTGTTTTTAAGGCACAATCATGATTTTAACGTTTTCTGCCACAAAATATGCAACTGAGCAAAACCATCATCTCTCTTCAAGACTACATTCAGCCTCTGAGTTAGCATAAACAAAAAACAGACCTCACCACTTGGAAAATAGCATGCTGACATTTCTAATGAGGTGGTTTAAGAGCTTTCATTAACTCTACCAAGCTGATACTTCAAGACTCATAATGAAGCTTTCTTCCTTGACTCGTTTCCCCCACAAATCAAGCAGAGCAGCTGCATCCATCCACTAAGTTGGGTGCTCAAGCTAACCTTTTTTTGCTAGCTGAAAGATTTTAAGGGGCATTTCCCCCGGGGAAAAAAAAAAAGTCACAACACATTAAAACACAGCCTCAAAAATAAATTCAGAATTCTGTCAGCCAACAGTATTTAGTATAAATTTTAACAAAGGGTAAGTGCTTGAGTCTCAAAAGATGGTGTGTGTATATATAGGTATGTATGTACACATGCATATATTTTGCACTGGTGGTGACGAGGAGATTATTTAAAATCATGAGAAGCCACAAGAGCCAAGTAAGTATCTTAAATGCAAAAGAAAGCACTCTTAAGAGGCACACGCACAGCTAATTCCTTCACAAAGCTGTCCATTTCTAACAGCTACAGGATTTCGTAATCATTACCTACCCAAGACAAGGAAGTTTCAAGGAAAAGCTGCAGATAAAATATATAAACATGAAGAAGTTGGTCTAATTCCTTAACTCGCTGCTTTTGAAGGGACAGCTTTTGAAGGCAGGAGTTCATTCCAGGGGATCACTACACAACGTGCCAACTACAACCAGGACTTTGACAGCACTAACATTCAGACAGTACATAGAGCCAGCTGTTTCGAGTGTGACTGCCACAAGCGTGGCATTATTTCCTTCCCTTATGCCACACTGCACCCAGCTAATCCTCGGGAGCCACGTTGTGCAAGGAGCTGGTGATGTTGCCTGCCGGCCGCCTTCCCCAGCCCAGGAGCCAGCCCCAAGGCGCCCCCAGTGCAGCAGCTGCAGGGGATGCTTATTCCCAGCATGTACCCAAGGCTCTGCTGGCACAGTTGGCTTTGTTTAGTCCACAAAGGAAAGGGACACATCGGAAGAGAAACACTAGGGAGGTCTTTCCCTGCATCATCCCTGCTTGCCCGCCCTGACACCCCCTTGCCCCGCACGGAGCAGGCATTTAACACCCCTCCCTCTCCTCTGGAGAGAAGGGCCCTTCTCAAAATACAGCTTTAGATATGTCAGCTAAGCACCCCGGTGTGCTTGTTCCATGATATCTCATCACCTTACAGCACATCCGGAGCTGGCAAACACAGCCCAACACAGTGGGTACTGCGACTTGCGGTATCACGTGGAGGTACCCCGTACCAGCCACAGGAAGACTATTCTCTATCGACCTAGCAACACAGAGGAAAAAGCTACAGAAGGCCAGTGAGTCACTGTGAAATCAGCAGCATCTCTGCTCCACACTTGAAACCACACCGTGAGTTTTGGACAACAGCTTACCCCAGCGAAGGCTGAATGGGAAAAGGGAAAACTCCCTGCCCCCAGCCACCACTGACCTACATTCCCATTTTCCCTCTACTCCCTGCAAGGGCACAGGCAGTAAATCCTCCCTCAAAAGCCATTTACATATTTTGGTAAAAAAAGTGGATTACAGAGTGCACTGAATTACTCAGCTCCTATCAATTAGCTGCAGGAAACACACATCATGCTGCTTGCACAACACCACCGATGTATTTTGGCACAAATCAGTTCAAACTCAGAAGCACTCTGCGCCTTTCAGCATTTTAAATTAACCATGAAGTAGAATTGTGGAGAATGGGATATATTCATGAGCACTAACCCTCAGCTGGCTTTGCTGTGTAATTCTGCCAAGTGTCCTTGATGTGTCCATTGAACAAAATGGCTTTCAGTTGAAGATATATCCAGACCTGTAAGTAACACTGTTTAATTCAGGAATTTTATTTTACTTTATTTCCAAGGTTAACAGTTATACATAAAACATGCCTGGAATAGCACATTCCAAAAACTCAGATATGCTTCTGTCAGCTACCTCCGCATGGCAGCGCATTTATACAACGTGCCCATGTTGCTACTTCATATCAAAGGCTCTTTAAAGACAGATCTTAAGACTTACGTCAGCAAATTACACTTCTAAACAATAAGGTGAAATTCAGGAACTGATTCACTTGCAGAGTTAGCACGAGCTGCAGTGAATCATTTAATTTGTTAGCAGTACTTCTAATTTCTTCTGTAATGTCACTTTCCACTTAGCTGCTGTTGCTTTCCACAACAGTTTTTAAACAGGTTCTTAAGTTGATCAACAAATACACTCAGTGCAAAAACGTTATGATGAATAATTTGCTACCGAATGGTTATTTTGGAAATGGCATGCCCATTTTTCAATCACTTGTGTTTCACCTTAGATACCTCACGCAGAAAGCCTTGAAAGTGCAAGCAGCCTGCTCAGTGGAACCTGTCCAGATAAACCTCGTGAATCATGCTGGAATATCAAGTACTTAAATTTATCATTTCTGTCTGAACACACAACCATAGTTTCTGCATAAGACTCAATAACTTTTATCGTCTCCGAGGTACTGTCACCCTGGTCTCCCTGTCTCAGCAGCCTTTTACTTTCTTCCACTCCCCCTCAGAGGTGCCCCCTTCACTCTCCTGCTGTTCCTCATTGCTAAAGTACTACCAGGATATGGTTACAAACACTTAGGACCCAAAATCCAAGTCCCAAACCACCTCCTCGCCACAGCAGAGGCAGCCACAGCTCCAGCTCACTCAGCCTGCAGACAAACCCTGTGGTGGTGGCAGTGACAACGAGCCCGCCAGCCCTGCAGCACCACGAGCCAGACACTTCCCCAGCCCACAGCTCACCCCTCGGGTGCTGGCACAACACGGCTGGGCCTCCAGAGGGGCAGGGGCCCAGCAGAGGCTTTCCAAGGCAGCAGCAGGATTGCTGTTGGGCCTGGGGCTGACAGGGAGAGGAGCCCTGCTGCAGCGAGGCCATGGCCGCTCCCAGGCGCTCACCACCTCCTGAGCAGCCGAGGCTCACCTCCCGAGCCACCTCCTCCTGCCTCTGCCACCCAGCCGCGTTAGGGCCTCGCAGGACTGCGCAGAACAAGTGGCAGCACCTTGCTGGCCAACACAGGCCCAGCAGCTATTCCACATCCTTCATTTTCTCAGCTCCAAAATCATCCATTTTGAAAAATCTCCCTCTCAAACCTCTATCAACTTCCGCGAGAACCACAAGGCCCTTCCCACTGATCTGATCACCAAGGAGGGACAGACCGTGCCAGGCACACCATCTCCCTAAATACACCTCATGTTTTGCACAGGAAGACTTAATACTTTTCACAGCAAGGTAGTCTTTATGATCCCAATCAACTACAGCAAATCAAGTACTTTTAAGTTCATAAATACACTTGTATGCTCGGACATTTCTGTTTCCAAACTACTTCAAGTATTCGTGCTGCTTTCCAAAGGCACAGAACACTGCGCATCAGACATTAATTCACAACCATTACTGTCAGAATGAAAAACAGAACAATTTTTAATCCCACACCTCCCTAGTCCCGTCACCAACACGTTAAGTAAGAGCCCTCTGATGCATTTTGTAAGCATTTCTCATTAACTCACACCTATTTCCTTTTTATGAAACAGTGTTTCCGGCTGCAAGCCATTCACTACAGGTTTCACTTTCTCTTGAAACTGTACAGAAAAAGCAGTGAATGAAACTACAACCAATATGACTAGCAAAGCATCCTTCAGGCCAAACAAGCGTTTAAGTTTTAATACTCACAAAGAAACAAACACTATCATCTTTGAAAACAGGCTATCATTTGGGACTGAACACTGGAATACGCTTCTGCTTTACATCCAACCTCTTCAATTCTGTGATTCTGTGATAATAAACCTACCAACTACAAACTATCGGAAGAGAGTGCAGGGGAGGAGATGAGCACCTACAGAAAAGCGGGGCTCCCACAGAGGGAGCAGAAACCCACTCTGCTACCCCACACACACTGCCATCTCTGGGTTTGGTCTCACCATGGCATCTGCACTTAGGCTCGTAGGACGCTTGCACTTGCTTGACTAACTCTTCACAGGAAACCCCAACGCTGCACTGCAGATGGTCGAGGCCAGCATTTCACTTTCACTCTAGCTTGTAATTTCTGCCACTCAGGTAGTGACCAAGACCATGGCCCAAATATCTCTGGTGAAGATTTAGCACAGATGCTCTTCAAAAATATTTTTTAAACACACATGTAGATCCAGAGGCCAGGACATCTTTCAGCAAAAGAAAAACTTTAGCTATTTCAAATCATTCCAAAAAGAAATAATAGGAGAAAAATATACTTTATTACACTTTTTTGTTTGTTTTTTACAGTGGAATGCAGCAAGAAAAGCATCATCTTTGTTCTTTTAAATCCACGCATAGACAACATACCAGTTTAATTGAACTGTTGTCATCATTTATGCATACAACCAGGACATTTTGGCAAGCTGTATAGGGACTGGTAACTACGCCAAGTTGCTCACTTCTGAATAACCTCCTCTGTTCGTTTCTGCTGCTTTCCCTCAAGCTTTAACTTTTATTGAGATGAAGTCAGCTAAAATTCAAGTTAAGCTGTAAGAAACACAAAAAAAGGACAACAGTAGTGCAAAAGGTGCCCTAGGTAATCCCTAGTGCTGCTCGTCAATCTCTCGCTCAGACAAAAGGTTAGGCACAAAGGAACAGTACATTAGGAAGAACAGTTGACCAGTATCACAGTAATTAAGCCAAGTGTTGTAATCAGAACTCTTCAAGGATGCAACAGTAACAAACTGAATGCTTTCTTATTCAAGTCCTACACAAAATCACTTCCCGTCTTTAAGAAGATGCCCAATTTAGTATTACTTTTGAATATGCATCTTACAGTATCTTGAACTTAACCTTGCAAAGCTTATTTAAACAGACTTTTTAATCTCTCATATTCTCTTCTACAACCTGTATTAAAATCTTCTCAAGAAGTCAGGTACATCTAAAATACATCAAATGGGTTGATCCAGATAGATCCACAGCTAGAAAACACTAGCAGAAGAAAATTGGGTAGATACAGGTGTAGTAACACCAGGAGGGAACATAAGGCCCAGACAACATGAGAAGTGATAAATGGTACGTTAAAGAGCTGAATGCACCGCTACAATAAAAAACAGCGTAAGTAAATCATGAATATATATTCATTAAAGCCAAAAGAAAGTAGCAGCACATATCAACAAGAATAACAGAACTTTTTACATAAGGATTAAGCCTGCTGAAGTGCATCAACACTAAGGCACCTCATACAGCCTGCTGTTACCTAAAATCCTGGAGATACTTTGAGTACAGCAGGCAAGCACACATGCTTGTCCCTAACCACCTTATTTAGATACCATACCCAAAACTGTTCGGTTGCTTCATCTTTTACCAGCATCTAATAGTAATAGTGGCTTACTACTTCAGATACAAGAACAACCAAGTGCTCCAAACAACCCACCCAACTCTGCAAATAGACTACACTTGAGTCCATGTGGACTAATGAAACATTTGACTTTAACATGGCTGTTACAAGCAAGCAAAGCGTAGTCCAAGCCACTCAAAGATGTCTAGAAATATTAATGCAAATCTCAAGAGGAGGTGAAACGAAGCCTGAACATGACGTGCAATGGCACAAGCCTTGTCTCAAGATCTAAAAAGGGTGTGCAGTAAACCATGTCAGAACCTAGTGTGATGGAAAAAAGTGTATAAATGAACACAGATTTAGATCTGAAATAGACAGCACCTTAAACATACCCACTCAGAAAACAAACCCTGAACTCAATGCAAAGCCCAGCCTGAGACTACCACAAGGTAAAAGAAATTAAAACAGAAAAACATCCAGGTAGTTTTGGTAGCAATTAATGCTAATGGTAAAACATTAATTTTTACCACAAATGTTAATGTGACTTCGCTGTGAGTCTTAAATCTCATAGCTCTGACAGATCAAGTCTTTCCTACAGAGGCTGGGGGGAATTACCTAGGAAACTAGAATAAATGACTACAACGGGTTTTCCCAATTCCTGAGTAGGGAAATAAAAGGCTGATGTGCAACAGACAGAATCCCTCAGAACTGAGGGAGCCATATCAAGTTCTTTCTCCTTTTCATCACTCCCAAAATATAAACAGAACGAACAATGTACTAAAGAAGAAAAAAAAGAAAAATTTGGACATCAAATGGAACATCTCCTTTATTACACAGTGATGGCACTTGGACTCCAAATTAACACCTACAAGCAAACACAAGGAATATCAACTGAAAGCAAACATGCCACAGATCAGAAGAGGCAGGGAATCATTGATTAAAAATATTAAAAATGGCAAATCCTTTAGGTTTAAAACAGTACCTTACATCAGTGTCCAATTTGAACATTTAATTTGCACCACTGATGACAAATATAAAATCACAAAGTCAAGGTCCAAGCCTTTTCATGTTCAGCAGCAAATCCCTCTTCCATCTTAACATGATCTGAAATTCAAACACTTGCAACAGGGTTTTTAATTCGATGTCAAGCCCATTTCGTGGCGTAACTGGAAAAAACGGAATGATCAGCATTCCCAGGTCACCGCAATAACCCTATTCTATCTGTTTCTAGGGTCGTTACAATTTTATATTTACATAATTTGAATATCAAAATCCCAGAGCAGTAAGAGGCGCAAGGGGAGAACCTAGACAACAAATGGAAGAATCTAGGTCAAAATGGGAGAGAGATTCTCCTAGAAATTAACTAAACTCAAACATGAGACAGTATGGAACAGCTTATACAAACGGTACTTCAACTTGTCTTTTCCTATCCCTTTTCCATTTGCTTTGCTCTAGTTGCAGAAAACTGCCACGCTTTCCAGGCTTTGCAAAAGAGGGAAAGGCAAACAAACAAAATGTTTCCTATCCTTCTTAGAGGGTGAACAATGTCACTCTCTAAGAAAACAAGATGTACAAAAGACTCTTTCAAGTCCATCTGGACTAAATCTGGAAGCTACTCCTTTGCCTTCTGTTTTTACTTGGTTTATAATAGTGTTTGTGTGACCAACATTGATAAATTAAGTGTTGGTTTTAGTTGTCTCTTCCAGCATCAACTTCCATTTACTTATCTGGTAAGTTTGTTTTGCAAGTACCACAGAGAAGGAATTCCCTGTTTAAAAGTAAGGTCTAAAAATATTTCTATGAATAAATAAGTCTTCTCACACACGTCTTAAACACTATCAAACCTACTCAAGCTCCAATTGTCTTCTTCCACCTCAGAGGAAGGCATGCTACCAGAATTCAACGCTGCAAGTCCAACATCTGCTGGATATGTGAATAACATTACACGTAACATTTGGATCCACATATTGTTCGGATAAGATCATCATAGCAACAGGGAGATGTGCTCACAAACTCATTTTTTCACATCAGCAGTTGCTCATTAATCTTGACTTTCCCAAGCCCGCTCATGTTTGCTGAAAAATATAATGAAGTCTACACTAAATAAAGACTTGATGTCTTCTGATACTTGCAAAAAAATTTGAGCACTCCCTAGATGAGAATTTTTCATTAATCACATACTTGTGGTACTTTTAACACTTTGTGATGTGGTCAAAAACAAAGATTACCATTATCATTTTCATCAACTGGAAGCAAATATTACGGCTCGAAAAAGTTATGACAAACCTAAGAAACTTATAAAAGCTCATTTGGGAAGACAGCTGTCCACTTGTATTCTGCCACAAGAACGTTCAAAAGCATAATCCTGAAATATTCACACTTAAATGTATACACTCATATAGAAGCTATAAGCTCATGCTAACAGTTTTAGAGTTCTTGACATTTCATGCCTAGCAAGTTGTATGGGGATGACCAATGCAATAGTCATTATTACTGACCAAAACACAGAATTTATCTAGTGTTTGTAACTGTTTGCATTGTCACACCATGGCAATGTCTTTCTAAAATTTTTCAAGGACTTTTCAATAAGGTTATTGACAAGCTACAACATCATTCATCCTATTGATTCTCTCCACTCACCACTTATCCCAAAAGTATGATTTATGTTCTTTGGGGCTGAAAGGTTTTTTTGTTATTTTAAGAGAGGCTTTTAGGGAGGCTACTGAGTGCTCGACCTTTACGTAAATCTATACAAACAGGAATAGGACCTAACAGCTAAGGCTTTCCATATATGCCAAACATTTCATCAGTTTTACAAAACAGGTAGTATTTTCTTACTTGTTTTGTCCATGGCAATTCTGTAGAGAAGAAAGCTGAAACCTGACTATATCTTTGTCTGTTTCAGGGTGTACTTCAGAATGTGGGAGAACGAAGAAGGAGTTTATCGAGTGCCATTCATCCCAAAACAATCCATCTCACATTAAAACGCTACCCCTGAAAGCAACCGTACAGCTGGTTTCTTAGGCAAACAACTACAGTCTTTTTTTTTTCTTTTTTCTTTTTTTTTTTTAATTCTACCACTGGGATCTCAGAGTGAAGGTACAAACCTCTGGTTTTAATGACCATTGCATTTTTACCAGCTCCTTTCTCCTTCCCCACTCTAGGCTTTAGTATCTTTACAAAAATACGCTATGCCTTGACATGTCCCCAACATTCTGCAGCTTTATTTTGACTATTTGTTGAAGTGCTCAAATTTTACTCTGGAAAATTTTTACTCTTTTATCTTGCTCTGTAAATTCACAGCTTAAAATGCAAAACAACTGAAGTTGATCTCAAATATCTCAGTTTTACTGAAAATCTCCTAAGAGTTTTTTCCTCTTCTCTCTTCCTGGAAAGGTACATTAAGTTGTTATAACAACTGTTGCTCTTTGTTGTGTTGATTTTGGTGTGTGCATCTCACGCACATCTGCCTGATCTTCCTGGAATCTGTTAAACCTGAGGGAATACTAACACACCAGGATCCTCAACTTCAGCATGACTTTCTGCTGCATCATTGCCCGGATTTCCTTTGCGCTAACAGAGTGACGAAAATGATCACAGACTACATGACCTTAATATATGCGTTCAGTGTTTTCACAGCAGTTTCTTCTTTTAAATAAACATGCTTTTCAAGCATTACTGGAGAGCTGGCTACACTAGATACTATCTTAAATCCTTTTTAAACATGCTTTTTTAAAATTAGGTACTTGTTTGATTGGTGGGAGCTGATACCTGATCCTGTTGATTTTTTCAAATCATTATTATTGCGTATTATTTCTAGATATCTATTACAGTGCCCCACTGCTGCTATTTAACCAATTTTGAAATGAGGTGTATTTATTCTTTACTGACAGGATTCAAAAATTAAAAACAAAGTTATGTTCATATGAGATTACTTGTATCATACAGAACACCATGCACAGGCACACCGCTTCGATTATTTAAAAGCAGAGTGAACAAAGTTGTTTTTCTGACAATATCCGGACAGCCTTTTCCCCACAGGACTTCCAATACTGCTCCTGAGCCCAGCGAGCGCCTATTGACATCAACAAGCTCCAAATCTAATCCCAATTCCCATTTCTGCAACGCATGAGTCTGAAATTTCCTTCAGACATCGGGGATAGCAACAATTTGTTGAGGCACACCCAACAGTGCAGACACTGTTCGAGGGGCGTGCAGGGCTCAGAGCCCAAAGAACAGGCACCAACCTTGGTTGTTGATTCTGGCACACAGGTAGAAAGGAAGAACCTGACAGCCCTGTACTAGTGAAAAATGACTCTCCAGCATGGAATTTGCAATGAAAACACTGTCTGGCACCCCGCATGCGTGGGAGGGCATTTCGTGCTCCGTCAGGAACTTAATGCAGCAACAATGAGATTTACTGAAAGAAAGGTGACTGAGTGGGAACAGATGAACAATGCAGAACTGAAGGCAAAACATGGGGGTTTTACGCTCAGAAAGCATGGTTTGAGAACCTTTCCATTTCCATGTGATTTATCCCCTCTCTTTTTCAAGTTGTCAGTCTACAAAACAGAAATTCTGTGCTAGATTTGAAACAGAAGAAAACCCTCATCCTTTAACAGCTGAAACAGCTGATGCCAATACTTACACAGCACTTACGCACTGAAGTCACCCTCGTGGGATTGCCTGCTTCCCTCTTTCTTCACCTGTCCCTCACTCTGTACATGCTGCTGCTTCAGCCCTACTTTCCATAAAAGTAACTGCATACACCCTTCCTTCACTCTAATCATAGAGATCAAAGTCTCTCCAAAGCAGAGCACAAAGTTCAAGTCAAATTTTCGTATGTTTTGACATAATATCTGAAAGCAATTCATTTACCCTGAGCTATTAAATATAAGTTTCACCATTATAGTCAAACATTTTGTAACCAGTGTTTCCCAAGGCTGGTAAGAGGCCTATGACTATATTGACAGCATACAGCTACTACCGCCATGGCACAGGGCTTTGCTCCACTGTTTTAAAAAAAAAAAATTGACAAATATATTTCAAAAACAGATGATTTTGATCACTAGGGCATGTTTTTTCCATTTCAACCTTAGTTCCTTGAAAGCATATTGCTCATTTACAGTTGACACATTTCTCATCTTCCCCCCATTAGTGTGCTTACTCATTAAAATCTGTCATAAAGCAGAATTTTATCCTAAGATCACAAACTCAGGTGTCTGGGTTTAAAAAAAAACTACTTAAATTTAACTGGAAATTTTAAAAGTACCAACTATGTAAGGCTTCGCATCACCTCAGCAACAGTTTATTTACATCTCAGCACTGAAAAGTACTTGCCAACTTCTGACAACTCAAGACAGCTCCTGTCTGGCTCCCTGGGTATTCAGATGTTTCAGAAGCTGTGGAAATCACACAAACAACACCCATTTGGGTCAACAGTCTGAGAAACTTGTGTCTCAGAGGCTTTCTAAGCCTTCCTATGTTATTTGTTTTTGCCTGTAATCATTCATATTTTGGGCATAGTTAGGGAGAGCAGTTTGAAGAATTATTTTTAGAAACAGCAAAGTTAGCTAGCTGCATGCAGTAGCAGGAAGAATCTGGGGCGCTGCTTTTTTGGCCTTTTGTATATGTACAATATGCAACTCGAATTCAAGCAAGCTGGAGATTTAGGACTACATTTGAGCAGTTATTCACAGGAATAAATAATAATTAAGGGGAAAGTTCAGAAGCAAAAAACAACTGGAAAACTAAGTTTGCTTATTCCCAACACTAGCAATGGCAAATCAGAATTTCCAAAGAGGTACTTTATGAGAAATGAAATCCCATGCCACTTCAAATGCTCTCAAGCTAACCGTGCAAACATGTAACTTAAATTATAGAACTCACTCAGCATAATGCTATTGCAGAGGCTAGTAAAAAAAATACAGATCAACAGACCTGTTGCACACTGCAACCTTCACCTGCATGCAAGCAGTCACACAAGCGTGTAATGCCAGCAGCTGAACAGCAGAGCCATTATGCGCCCAGAGGTGTGCCCTGCACAGCTTTTGGAAGGATTGCACAGGCTTGTTCAGTTCGTCATCTCCACCTCTGCACAAGCAGCTGTTACTTCACACACAGTTCATCTCGCTAAAGAATCCCACAGACCCATGTCTTCCAAATTTGTTGCTGTAGTTTTACCTGGCAGCTCTGCACGAAAGGTGACAATGGCCACTGAACAGGCCAAGACTACAAAAAACACTGCTTGCAAGCAAGCACATCACCACCCATAATACTAAAATAACAGTACCAGGAATACTAAGTCCATTTAAGCTGTATTGTGGCAGCAGAAGCAGAACAACTTCAAGTCTCTGGATCTAATTTTACTTTGGGATTGGAAATGGTAAATATCTTGGATGGAAGACTTGTTTTTTGTTGTTGTTGTTTTAAACAAGTTATTCTACTTACATAAAAACATGTTCTAAAATAAACTCTGTTACAACTACAAGTAAAGAGTGTCAGAAACATTTGTGCTGGGCTAAATTCAGCCTTAATTCAGAACTTGTTTACTTGTATTCAATTATACAGCAATAATTTGTACTGCAAAATATTTCTTCAAAATCAGACTGCTTAAAAACAGGCTGGGTACATTCATGTAGCAGGAAACATGAAAACAATCAATGAATTAGAAACTACAATAATAAAAGACATTAGGCATACACGTCAAAGATTTGATGCAAACGTTAAGATATCTGATTTACTAAATACCTGAATGAAGCATTGATACTGCACAAAGACAGTCAAAACCAGCTATTTCCTCTGCTACTTGCACAAAAGGACTTTTTTTTCTAAAATAAGAAACGTACTAAATTTGTAAAAAGACCGTTTTAACAAATGTTTTATTTTAAATATAATTTATGACAAAAGACATTCAACATCCAGAAGTAACAAGTGAGATTACCAGCTTTATCTGTTTAAAAAAAAAATGAAAAAGGACCAAAAACCTGACAAAAGATTCAGAAAAGGATATTTGGGTTAATACTATTCACTGAGCCTTGTCAAACACTCAGTCACACTGCAGCCCTGATTCATGCCAGCACTCTTAGATCAGATTTACCTCTGCATCTACTTACAAAAAGGGCAGCACATAAAAGTTAGTGAAAGTACCATACCTTAAAAAAAATGAAATAATGCTTGAAATATAACAAATTTGAATACATAACTATTTTTGCTACTACCTCAGGTAAATTCTAGATCATTTTCTGTGGAAATAGGGTAATGATACCGTATGACTCAAAAGCAGAAACCGAAGTTGAACTGAACATATGCTGGCAACGACAGATCAAACAGATACGTGGGAGGCTGTGAACAATATACTGGAAAAATCTTATATATATATAGAATAACTAGTGACAGGTTTAGAGAAGACTATACTTATGGCTGTGTAAATTAGAATAGTCACATTAACCTACCACAGCTGTACATGAGCTTTACAGCCGGCTAGAAAACCCAATAGCTTGAAAAAACAACTGGCAGCAAACAAAATTGCAAGGGAAGATACATGAACAAATTTCAAGGGCTTGAGACAGAAGAAACATGCTGTGTATCACATGGTCTTACAATGAAAAGGCCCAGGGTTTGATTCCACTTTTTTTTTTTTTTTTTTTTTTTTTTAAATCAGAAGTGATTTCACCACGTAGTGCTCACCCACATTTTGCCATCTTCACATACTTTTCACATCCACTTTTAACTCAGCATCTTTCAATCATGTTTAATTTCTCTCTACTTTTCACACCTTCAAAAATTTCCACCACGGATTTTCCTCTACTCTTTATTAGACCTCCAATTTCAATTTAATTCCTCTGCTTTCTTAATTCTTCCCCACTGTGGTTCTTCCCCCAGTGAACGCCCATCCCTTAGTTACAATTTCTGCCCCACATCTACCAAAAAAGTCTTCCATCCTCAAGCAGCAGAACATGGGTGCCACTCAGGATATAATGATAAAAGAATGCTTACCTTTCCAAAGTCTCTTACATCAAACAAATCGAATGCTTCAAAAAGCTCACTTTTCTTCATCCCAAATATTTCACAACATGCTGAAAGGAAGGTCCTTATGTTCTTCAAGCAAAGAAACTAGGGGAAAGAAAATAAAAATGCTAAGTATGAAGTGAATCAATCAGAAACGTGTATGCTCTCTTTGGTCACAAATATATTATAAAATGCATGAACTCAATTATTTTTAGTTTGGTTTGTTTTAAGTCAGCACTTCCACTATGCTATGAACTTCATAATTCAGTCAAATATTCCCTTCAGACTCAGAAGTGTTAACCAAATTCTGAATGGAGAATTTTCTTTTTACGTAAACAAAGAAATGGCAATATGCTACTAGATACAAGTTACTTTACAAGCAGACTTACTTTTCAGTTTTAGACAGACAAGAAAATGTAGAACGAAAGTAAGACTGCAGGGTTTCAAATAAAGCTATACCTTAATAAAGCTATTCATACAAAGAAGTTGTTCTACATACACATCCAGTATCTTCAGTTGTTAAGGTGAGAGTCTAGTTTGAATGTCTACTGATCACACATACAAATTTAGTACAGTAAAGACATTATGAATACACACTCTCCATGTGGACCACAAGAGGAGATGAAATTTGTAGTTGAAAGTACTCTACAATTTATCTACTGGAAATGTAATATCCTCAAACCACCTGGATTTCTGTACTGAACCAAGGGCTGTTTCCCCCTTTGTCTGCTTACAAGGGCATTAGCACCACAAAGCTGTCATTGCCCAGTCCTTCAGATCCTGTATGCAGTAGAGTACAAAGCAAAACACAGTATTTATAAGCAATGGCAGTTCAAATAACACAGCACTGTGCTGTGAATATGCATTTGGTAGGTACCTATAGAGCAGCTCGCTATTAGAGCGGAGTTCCTGGAGCTCTCCACATTGTAGTGGATTGGTAACATGTGGATTGTTTACATTACGACTGATCATAGCATTGCTGCAAGTTCCGACTTCACATTGTTTACATAAAAACAGTATTTTTGGAATTAATACAGAACAAGTGTCACAACCATACACATCCGGAGTGCAAAGCAGTACCCAGACTGCTCAGTCATACGAAACGGGTCACTGCTTTGCCTTCAGCCTGAGACAACGAAACACCAACGCAACAGGGAGCCTGACTTCACGTCTGAGACGGAGCTAACCCACCAGGTACAGGAAAAGCAGGGCACCTGGTGGATCAGACCGATTCAGAAATTATACATGTAAAAGCACCGATCAACAGGAGAAACCCGAAGAGTGGACAACTCCAGGGGCTGAGGACAAGGCTACAGCCAAGCTCCCCACAAAGTGCCACAGAAGCCATCACCACACGAGCTGGAGCTCACAGGAAGGCAAGCAGGATGAGCCCTGGTGAGACTGATGACATCCACACAGGGCCTAAAGGGCCACCAGAGCTGGGACCTCGGCCCGGGCTCCCCTCAGCGCCGTCCACAGGCCCACACCTGCTCCAGGCAGCTGGTGCCGGGCTGCGGCCACGGCTGCCCAGTCAGCACACTGCAGTCACACTGGCCTGAGTGACACCTGCCAAAATTTGAGGAAACGTGCCTAGATTGCTCAGTCAGTATCACCAGTGTCTCTGCTTTCACACGAATTACAGTTTCCAAGTCACAATTACACAGTTAGGAGATACAGCCTGCTAACAGATACAAGGCATTGCACTCCTTCCACCCTAGCCCTGTCAGAAAGTGCCAGAGGATGAGTACAGAACAGCAATCCTTTTCTTTTTGTTATTATTATCGTTCTTACAAGCCAAAGGCTACGAGGTTTCTCCATGCAGAGTACTGATTCAGCCTAAATACTGATTTACTTGCAGTGAAATTCTCACAGCTGCTAATTTCTCTCCTCACTGAAAACACCCAGCTGCCTTTTTAGCACCTAGAAATTTTTGAATTTAGGATCATTAGCGATGCCATTTCCCAACAAAAAGCTCACAGCTGTATTAAGTTGTTTACCTCTAAAGAAAACCTAAAGTTAAGGGAAAGACGGGAGCTGTCATGGGCCTGAAATCTGGCCTAGATTCACCACAGGTATTTCCAGGAGCTGCATTTGGCCTTTTATTGTAGCTAAGAAGTGCTCAACGCATCAGCAGGTACACACAAACAAAATGCTCTTCCCACCCTGCAAAACTTCTTCAAGTTTCCCTAACAGAGGCCTCCTATAACAGAAGACAGATGGGAAAGCAAATTACATGAAATAAAGTTTGCCTTTAAAAACAGTGGGCTAGGTAATGTTAAAGCACCTACGTTGCAAGTAAGAAATGAAATCCTTAGGTATGTTCTAACAGAAAAACCAAAAAAGATTCCAGTCCTCCTCCCACCCCCCCATTTTGTTTTGTATTCAATACTCACCAATTCATTAGGTGGCAAATTGCATTTATCATGTATCATATGTTAAACAGGCTTGACATAATTTTAATCTAATATTCAATAACCCCAAGACAACACGGCAGTTACATTGCATTTCTTGTAGGATCCAGAAACCACAGACTGCGCGTTTGTCAAATCTACCTGCACTTGGGATGGGACCACATCATCAATTACAGCGTGCCAAACGGTGCCTTCACCAGAACAGGCCTCCGGACAACACAGACCAACCTCTGCTAGTCCAAAGAAACCTCAGTGGGTTTAGCTGAGCATCTCATGATTCATGAGCCATCAATTAGCTCTTGCAAAACTGAAAATGAAAGGCTTATTTCTGAACTATTAAGCTAACCACAGTAGCTACCTGAATGCACCTCAGACTACTAAAGCTATGTTCATATTATATGCACATATTTTTGAATAAAGCATATGAGAAAATAAAATATTTACAAAGCATGTTATATGCTACTTATATTTTCCAAAAGTCACTTAATTATACTATTCAGAAAGCTTTCAGAAAATTTTCCAGAATGTTATATTGCAATCATCTACAGAAACAATTTTCTCAATGAAAACAAAGATTTTTATCACTGTGGTTATTGTATGAAGAAGTGCAAATTAGTAAAAGAAACCTCCAAATTAAAAAAAAAAAGTGCACACACGTAAAACTGAGGAAGCTCTACAGAAGACAACCCTTCACGCTGGCAATAAAAGGCAGCATCAGTCTGCAGTCTCTCACTTATATGTACAGTCCTCAGGATATTTGGATACCTACTACATTTTTGTGTTTCATTTTCAAACAAAAACATTATGCTTTGGTACACCACAGGGAGATCAAAGGCATGACGAGCAGTTCTCATACAGATGCAAGGAGAGCTAGACATCGCTCATCTCTGAAAGTCTCCTCCACAGGAAATGTTGTCTTTCAGTTCAAGAACTGGTGCCTCTTCAGTAGAAGGTAACTTAAAAACATACTTATAAAAAAAGCGGTTTTTTGTTTGTTTGTTTGTTTTAAAAAAGGGGTTCATTGCAAAGGGTTCATTGCTATGTTAGGACACCACAACCTAGGAATCTTAATATGTGGATTGCTAAACAAAATTATTGCAGTAGGATGGTTCAAGCCACAAGTCCCAAAACACGTACACCAGTGAAAAATAAAGCTCGTCTGTCTCTTCTTCAGGTGTAGCACAAGAGAAGAGTGCACACAGAGACGCACCATCAAAAATCACCATCCATAGGGATGGCCAGGACCCTGCAAACAGGTGGAAACGGGGGATAGCTCCAGCCAACCCCACCACCCCCCGCACAGAAATGGATGTTCATCTGGCAGCAAGGCTGGAGAAATATTGCCACGAGATATGTTTAATATGACAAGGGGGAAAAAATTCCTTTCAAAATGTGTGCAGATTATCAAGATATTTCTAAAGCACCCTGGGTGCGCCACCACACAGGTACTTACACTTCTACAAACGGGTGATGTTGTCATTGTCAGGGCTGCTGAGATGTTACCACTCCTTTGATAAGCCCTTGTGTTATTTAAGGCAACAGATCAGTTTTAGCGGCCTCTGGTCTGCTCTGCACTGCATTTAATTTTGCAAGAGGTATTAAGGTAATATGTATAGAACTGAAGAAACAAAGAACAAGTTTGCAAAAAAAATCTACCACCCAGAAAAAAAAAAAGCAACAGATATGATTTATGTAATTGGTACTGTATTTGTAAGAACTTAAATTGGATAAGAGTGGGCAAACCAAATTATACTTAGTTCCACAGAAAAAGCATGCTGTTTGCTACTGTAACGCTTGCTACTCGACACAAAAAGCAGCATTTATTTCAGGCTTTCCAACACAGCGCATGGTTATGGGTGCTGACAGAAATGTATAGAAAGACTTTACAAAGGGAATTGAATAGAAATGACTTATTAGACACAAAAAGCACAGGCAGGACTATAGCTGCCCAGAGGGAAGACTGATTTCTCTAGCCAGTCCTCTAATGAAGTGAAACACGAAATGCAAAAGAAAAAAAATCAATTTCCTATTCCCTCTATTTCTATAGAGGTAGAGGTATTTCTCAGAAAATATGTTTTAGCAATGAAGTACTTCAATGGAAGGAAGGTCTGTTGGTAGAGACCATATTCATACCCAGACATACCTTTTGTACTAAAAGTATTCCTAAGGGAGTTCAGAGACCAACACAAAGAGCTCTGAAGATCAAATTCTGCCGTTAGACATTTATATGAAATTCCAACATAGCAACACCAGTCAGGCAAGTGAAAACCCAGGTCCAGAAACGACAAGTATTTAGAGCGGGCAGAATTCTAATCCACACTTACGACTTCTTTTTTTAATTGCTAAGAGTGGAAAACACAGAAATTCATCTTTATTTCTCCTTTTATTATAGGGCTTTTGCCATAAGCAAGGAAGCAAGCTTTCCTCATATTTGTACCCGTACCAACAGCCATTCATAGCATGCAGGACAAGCCAGGACCAAACACTAAGCACAGACCCAACAGAAGTCCGAGCACCTCAGACAGCCTGAAGAGGCGCTCGGCTACAAACGGGCAGGAATACAAAGCAGCCCACTGTTACTCTATGTCAGGGGGAAGGTGTTTTTTTTCCTCTCCTTTTAAAAATAAGCTGGCAAACTAGATTCCACTGCTTCTTAAACAGGCACCATTACTCTTCCAGACATCCCGCAGCTACCCCTCCATCACCACACTTTGCAGGCCTTGTGATGCCGCAGTCCCAGCTCTACGCAGGCTGCAGGAGGCTCCCCATAACCGCCAGCACTGCGGCCACTCACTCAGCAGCGGCCCTGTAGGAGCTATGAAAGAAGTAAAAGCACAGGAAAAGAGGATTTTGGGGTAGCCAGTCGCCCTCTCAAACCACCTTACCACTCTTCCTTTGGGAAGAGCGGGGCCTGTCAATGAGAGAGACTTCTGAACGCTTCCCCTCCAGCCCGTCAGCACTACGTGATGAACTGCATGGCTGCAGCTACTGGCCTGTGCCTATACAGCCACATCAGCCATGCAGCCCAAAAGGGCAACAGCTTGGGTAACAGCAACCATTAGTTACAAAAACAGCTGAGGAAAGGCCAGACATTCAAAGCAAGCATATAAAAGGGAAGTAATCAGGTGAGCAAATGTGGCCTCAGCTCCTGCACCTCAGAAGGAACAGTCTTTTCTTTTGGTTTTTGATTTGGTGCAATTCTAATGGTGCGTGCAAGAAAGCACATACAGGCTTGTGAAGATGGGAGACTTTTTTTTGTCAGTCCTTATTTATGGCCTTAGAGAAAGCAGAATTAAGCAAAAAGAGAAGGCAGCAGAAAAGCAGAGGAACAGACCAGACCCCTGCTGGAACACCTCCATGCCCTTCCCAGACCCCAGCGCTTAGCGCAGAGCACAGGCTCCTCACCTTTCCTGCCCACTTTTGGGGATGCTGATGAGAAAAGATTAACTAGAAAGATCTCATTTTTATTTCCACCCTGTTGCAGAGAATATACACAGAAAGTAAAATTCTTTCAGCCGTATCCAATAAAGGAAGAAAATTGGGTACTTACAGCTAGATTTGATCTTTGATAGCAAAGGCTCTTTGCAAGCCAGGCTGGACAGTCTCCCAGCAGATGCCATCTGACAGACCCATCCCAAAAGCAGGGTTACCGAAACAGCTGCACGCTATACCTCTATTAAATGTCTTTTTTTTTTTTTTTTTAAACCATTGTCACCATCCGATGACTGGGTACTCAGACAAAGCAGTGGCCCGCTGTGATACTGGCAGAACTGCATGCTCAGGGTTAACAATTCATCACAGAAATCATTCCTGGCTCCTTCACGGATTTCAGCAGCCAAAGCAGATTAGATTAGTTCTGCTCTGCCAACAGGGGTAATTATCACTATATGCAGTAAAAATAGCTGTAAGGATTCTCAGTGAATGAAGTACGGACCCAATGATGAAGTCTTAATTCAGCATCTATTAATGTCTTCTCCTGAGCCAGCAAGAAGGAAAAGCAATATTAAAGTCACGAACAGAGGTTTAACATTTGTATTGTCTGTGTGCAACTTTTCTTGCACAGATCTTTTAGAGCTGAAGTCCTGCTGAGGCAGGTGATGCACAGGGCCGTAAGGAATGTGAAGACCATGTCAATGGGAGAGGATGAGTGCTCCTACTTTCAGTATGCTAATGAAAACTAAAAGGTCATCTCATGAGCTTCTTGGGTTTGAGTGCGACAAAACCACGTAATAAGTGAGTATTACTCTGACTCTTAGATAAAATATTAACTTGTAAATGACCTTTAAAAAAAAAAAAAAAAAAAAGAAAAACAACAAACACAGGAAGAACACACAACTCACACCAAAGGAATTCAATTTTAAGTTCTGCATTTGGCCTCTTGATTTGCAAACCATCTCCATCGTTCAGATATTCGATATTTTTAAAGCTGTAAACAGGAGCAAACGAGCCAAGTATTAAATACTCCTAACCTTCATCCTCCAGAAGGGACTGTTCAGAAATATTTTTATTTCTGTTACAAAGCAGACACGCTAATAAGGCTGCAGGAATCAGCACACGGAGTTCTGGAAGAGGCAGGCTCGTTAGCAGCATCTCAGCTGCTTACAGCCTGTGCATTAGCTGCTCACATAGCCCCTTAAGGCAGGAATCATTTTCTGGGTAGCAGAACATGCAGGACTGGTGCCACGACGTAACGGTGAAGAATTTTGCTTAGAGTTGTGCTTTGCAGAGAACAGCAGGCATTCCTTAATTCGGAGAGGATGCTTCAGTGTGAAATCCTACAGGCAGAGCAGCTAGGGAGATCTGTAGCATTACTCCTTACTGGATGCAGGCTTTCTTTGAAGGCCTACACAACACACAGGATGCTGTATGAACTATAAAACATATTAAATTCCTTTGAACCACTGCTAACACAGTATGAATATTAATAGCATGTTCTTTATTTGCCCAGTTAATGTAGTAATTAAATATTCATGGCAAAGCTCTCCTTAAAATTCCTAACTGACTACTATTCAATTGTGTCTATTGCATTTTGGCTTGAGTATGGAGGATTTTTATTTTTTTTAATGTACATTTGCTCTTCTCTGTGCTTCAAAGAAGGAAAATGGAAATTGAAACTTGAAAAAGCTGAGGAAGCACAAAGGATGCTGAGCTTTTGTTCGTACTGATATGGGGTGAAGGGAGGTCAGGAAAAGAAAAAAAAAAAATCAGGACTTGTACTCCTGACTCTCTCCTCAGCTATGCTGGCACTACAGCACCGATTGAAAGCAAGGCCAAAGAAGCATTTAAATTATCTGTGCTTTTTAAATCAAGCTCTCCTACAAGCCATGAAATTGGCAACTTCTAGTAAACGGTCACGGAATCCCATTCAGCCAACAGTTTCCACGTCCCACCACATACACTGGAACAGGCATCACCAGGCTGGGGGAAGAAAGAAGCCTTTTCTTTTGCCCGTTGCAAGGTGAGGAATATAACAGAGCTTGGGGAAAGCACACAGTCACTAAGCAGAGAGCAATTTGTTGAGCATAGAGCCCTACATACAGGAATTCCCCAAGTAATCAGTGTAATTAGCGAGAGGCAGGGGTGGGAGCTCAGGACAGCATCCTGTTGCAAAGAACAATTTTGGGGGAGCCCTTTGCGCCCTGCTAGCAAGACTTAACAAGTCTATCCTGCAGTATCTTGTCAAAAAGAGCAGTAATTAGAATACTGTATTAAGTATGCAAAGCACACCAGTTAGCTAGGGGCTTTCTGTGCTCAGTTACCTTTCCAAGTGACTAGCCCTATCCGTCTAATGTCCTGAAGCTGCATCCCTAAGATGTCTTCCTCTAAGTATCTCGGTGTTATATGAACAAATCCAAAAGGCAGGAATACAAAGGAAACACGGAACTGTCCTGAGAAGAACAGGAATAGGAGAAAAACAGCAGCAAGGAAATGAAGAGAGTACCACAGGAAAAGGAACAGGAAAGGAAGAGCCACACTGAAAACAAAGGTTAAAAAAGAAATCAAAACAGACTGAAAAAAAAAAAAAAGAGTGAAGTGGTTGTTCCCACTGTATAAGAGATTTGACTCTAATAATTAAACCACGGGAGAAAAAAATAAATAAAAGCCTAACATAAGGGAACAGCATGTTAACTTTTTGGTGTTAAAATGCTTCAGGCAAACCTATTTATAAAACTGCCATTGTCAGTGAGATAGCGGTCACTGTGCTGGGAATTTTATTTCAAACCGTGCCATGGGAAACACTTCTGGTGGAGGCAGAACTGCAAAGGGTGCTTACTTTCTGCTAAGATGCCTTTTTTTGGGTTCTAACATGAGGTTTCTGATCATTCACTCTTCAGCTTAGTTGAAGAAACATATGTCACCTACAGCCTACCTGAAATGGGAAAACTGCAAAACAGATGGAACATCTCAAACAAATTGCCACCAATGTTTTCATGATAAAAAAAAAAAAAAAAAAAAAAACATCCACACAACCCATGAAAAAGCTTACAGCTCAGTATGAAGTACAGATCTTCACACTGAGGGTAAAGAGAGCCCCCAACACATTTCATACTGCTGGCCTGGCACACTGAGATACTGTTTCCGTTGCATCTTTATATCTTTTATTCATGACTGTTTTGTTTTTACAAGTCTCTGGCATTAGTATAACAACACGAGAAGAGGTTTTTTGCCTCTATTTGTGGAAGGGAAATTAATTTGGGGTGTGAGAAGCCCTGAGAAGGTGTGGCAAAAGATTTTCATATAGAAGTCCCCACCCAGAATTCACAAAGAAGATCTACACTTAACTTCAGCTTCGTTACAGAAAAATAATCCCTTTACCTATCTATGCCTTTCCACACTCCTAAGAATCAGCCTCGTTCAACTCAACTCATCATCTGAATTGGGTCTACTTTTAAGGATAAAGTTGTGGCCCCCCTGTCCTGGACATGCCTACAAGGCCATACCTGGATCTCAGTCACCAAAATTCCTTTAGAAAGGCTCAAGGTATAGATTTTTTATTTATTATTTTTTTTTTAATAATTTTTAAAATTAGTATGTACTTGCTTGTGCTCTTTTAAGTACTGTTTCCAAACTTTATACATGACGGATTCAACGTTTATTTTGAAAGGTCTCAAACTGTCAATACTGAATTGGTCACGGAAATTTGACCCAACTGAACAACCTTCCCTAAATTAGGGCGCGTCTATTCGAGGTGAACCTAATCCAAAGAACTCCTACCCTCTTCCATTTCTTACTGGCGGACCACATAAGCTCATATTCTATGATTTTCAATACAGAAGAACAACATTCTCACTGTCAATCATGTTAAGGCATGAGATTTGTGAAATACGGTGTTTTCTTGAATTGCCTGAGTACGCTTTTCCAAGCTCTTGTGGTAACGGGATCAACTCCTAGCCAGACCTTAAAGGTGTAGTACAGCTCTCTACAAATGCCCCAAAACAAGCATGGCTGTCCTCTATTTTAGGAATCCACTTTTCTATTTTTGCTAGTGTAGCATTTCAGGTTTGTAGTCTATTACTGCTCTCTGTAGCACGGACAGGCTTTTCTGACATACTCAGGGAGCACTTCACGGACTGCCAGCCCCGTAAGTGGAACAGCTACGTCGAGAAGCCCAAACCACAAACCCGTGGGAATAGGCATCTCTGAGAAACAAATTCCAGCAGTGAACTTACAGGATTGGAGGTGAAAACTCAGTGTTCACTGAGTAAACTGACTGCATTTGTACACCTGTGTGATGTTCTCTGGAGCTTTAACATATTGACCATTGTACTTAGCAGGCTGAGTGGTTCTGATCCTTCTGCAATCTCTATTACCTCGTGCATTGCAGTTGAGCATTTCCCAGTAGCAATGCGTTATCTATTAAAAGCAAATCCAGTCTGCTTTCCTATTCCCAGATTCACACACGCTTTTCAATGGGCACCAGATGCGTCCAATCTTCCCACTCTCTAGTGAGATGAGAAGACTGCAGACAGGTGGCCTTCATTCACCAAACGCTCCAGCTGTGGTTCTGCCCCCAGCAGGGACACTGAGCATCACTGTGCCGTACCAGTGCCTCAACACCCAGCCTTGAACCAAGACGGGAACCAAGCTCAAGCCTGCATTTACTTGCAGCCTGCCCTGCCATTTCCCCAGCGAGTGGAGGTGCAGGACTGTCCATCCCCTCTCGTTAGGGGTTGCCACAGCCCAACAGCTCAAGCAAATGCAGAACTTGCTGCCAGGGTCAGCGTACACCTGACGAGGCTGAATTGATCGCACCAGGAAAGCAGGAAGCCTGAGGCAGTAAGACTCTACATCGAACGTCTTGAGATATCACAGACAGGTAAAGTGGTTTTAGAAGCAGAAATACTGCACACCAATTCCTCTTCTTCATCAACACGACTGCAGCACACCCCGCGCGCAGCCCATGTGGTTAACCAGCGCACTCTGCCTCCCAGAACACGTTCTCAGGCAGGCCTTGTCACCCCAGGGCCTTCATGGCCTGCACTAACTACAGAAACACAGATATTTAAGTAAATTACATATTTATTTCAACCTACGCTGAGGAAAAATGTATAATACCATCTATTCCATAAATAATTACAGCGATCTAAAACTCTGATACTTTATCTTAAAACACCACAGAAAGTCTTCGAGAGGACAGAAGGCATTTGGGCGATTTCTGACTTATTCAATCTGATCATTTATAGTACTGCATTACCTCCGACGAGCATTAAGAGACACTTGCAGTGTTAATGACAGAGCTTTTCCGAAATACTTAAAAGCCATTACATAGACCACACAACCCGAAGTCTAAAAAGGAAAGATCCAGCAGACCACACATTCTACCTCCGTTTGCTGAAGAAGCATCTCCCAGTGCTTGTTTTGAACTTGCTACCTACTGCTTCCACTGGATTCCCCCTTCCATACTGGAAGGGACAACAAACAGTTTTGTCTTTCCTCCCTCAGACATCCATCACGATCTCCTCTTACCTTGATACTTCTCAAAGCTGAAAAAAAACTTCCTTCTCTATTGAGCTGTTCCTCACCAGAAAGCATTTCATACCTTCAAAACCCCTGCTGCCCTTCTCCACCCCGCTCCCGTCATGTTATGCCCTTGTTAAAGCAGGAGGCCACAACTGCACAACGCAGGCACGCTGCGGGTTAAGCAGAAGACTGCAGTGGCATAATGGGCCATGATGCATAATAGCATAATGAATGTTTTGGGCACAAAACAAGCTGCTACAAATGCATTTTGCAAAAACCCTGGGGTGCTACATCCTCCACAGATGTCTACCAAAACAGATTATTGCTCTGAAGAATCAGGTCCAGATGATCACAAGATACCAAGCAAGACAAAACAGTGGTTTGGTCCACAGCTGCAGTTCTTGTGATATTGACATAAACAGGACACAAACACATTCATAGTTCTCTGCTTCCAGAAAACGAGAGAAGTCAATTAAAATATGACGTTAACAATGTAGAAACTAATGCATTTATACCCATGTTCTTCATGTGGAGTCACTCTCAAATCCAGCCAGTGTTACGTAAACTGTGCTCTGCTTCTTCAGTGACACGTGAACCTCTTAATTCAGGAATTCCAAGTGAAATATAATTTATATATATTTTTATATATATATATATACATATATATATAAAATATATATATATATATATAAAGTAGTTATCATGCGAGAACTGATAAAGTTTAGATCAAATTCTACCATTGGCAACATTCAATCACAAAACCAGCTTAAAATATGCTGACCCCTTACGAACCAGCAGCAGGTTTCCTTCCTTCAGTATGCTGGTAAGCAGCGAGAGGTAAACCTGGCGTAAGATGCTTCAGCCAAGTCCTGGCAGAGGTCTCTGCTGTCCAACAGGCTGCCTCCGCTTAACTTACCCCAGCTGCCTGCCAAAGTGAAAGGCATCACTGAAGCAGCCCAAACTTGTGTGGGAGATGTATCGATCACGTAAACACCTACTTCACTACGATGAATTAGCAGCTGTGATAATCTCAGCAGCAGCAAACGGGTGAACGGTCATGGAAATTCAACCGTCACTTCCACATGCGGCCCATCTGATCTCAGGGCTGAACCACGCTGGCAGCAGCCTTCGAAACCCACTGATGAACAGCCCACGGCTTCTTCAAAGGATGGCAGTCCAGCATCTCTAAGTAAAACAGCCACAAGCATGGCTTCATGACGAAGCATATTTATGAAAACAAAGAATTTGAAATCAAAATTCCAGGGCACAAAATGGTGTTAGATCACCTAAAACAGGGCAAATATAGCGAAATCCATGCAGCAGAGTGCACTCTAAGGTTACCTGGGCTGTCACCCCAAGCCCTTTGCTACACCACAGCAGGAGTTTAAGTGGAGCACATCAGTGGCAGCGAGCAGCCTGCTTTACCTGCCCCTGCTCCATGCCAAATGTGACCGTAATAGTAACTCCTTGTAGGCCCAGGCAGCCTGCAGTGACAGCCTTCACTCCTGCTATGCAGCCATCTCAGGAGAAGAACTACAGAGTACTCCACCCAAACCCTAATCCCAGTTACAGATGTACAGCACACTTTGAGTTCTGCCACAGTACTTGCAGGGTCACGGGATGGTGAACTGTGCTAAGGATCACCCTAAAGCAATTTGCAGAACCCATCCCAGCCTCCAAGCTATTGACTTCCCGCTGAATGGCTCCCAGTCGCTGCAGGTGTCCTGGTGACCTCCCAAAAAATAAGCTCCTGAGACCTCCTCGGGAACACCTGCAGTAGGTATTCTCCATCCCCGAATGAAGGCCTGCATAAACACTTGCCATTAGTTTCCTGCCTATATTTTTCTCCCTCCAATTTACAAAGAATATGCAGATGGGTGCTGGAAGCCTTCTTGCTCAGAGGGGAGTTGAGAAGTCCTACTGTAGGAAATCGCTTTGCAGCGTGCTGCTGCTCTACTGAACCTGGCGAAGGGGCTGAACCCTGCCTACTGCACTCAGTTAATTAAGCCTATTAAAATCATAAGGCACTTATATGGATAGAACAAATCCACTTACTATTTTAGCAGCAACATATGCTTGGAGGATGCAGAAATCAACTTTTTTTTTTTAACCAGAAGCATCCCCATCATCCTGAACTTAATAACATCAATAAAATTAAGTTTAAAAAGCACACTAAAATCAGAGAAGACACTGCATATTTGCACAGAACCACACAAACACCAACAGTCACTCTTGTCATGGCTAAAAAAATGTTTGCATGAGCCGTAATCTGTAACTAGTTTTGGCACTGATGCATACAAAAAGGAAAACACAGCAACATATTGTAGAGTCAGTGAAAGCATTTGCCTGCCTGCAAGCTGTAGGCAGTTTTGTGTGTTTTTTTCTTTAGCTATTACACAAAAGAACACATTCAAATCCAATACAAGCAGCTGCTGTAACATACTTTCAGACCTCTGAACAGCACCACTTCACTAAATGCCTACCAGAACATCACTTAAACACAAGTGATTCCTTTGGATGTTTGCTTTTTATCTAACACTAAAAACAAGTACTGGAGCTAAGCTATAACAATGTCCAGAAAGCCTAAGCTTGCAACTGATTGTTTGGTGTTGTTCTATTCTACAGACTAGTCAGCAAAATAGAAGAAAAAGTAAATAAAATACAGCACGGTCCTGGACCAGCTCCTGTCCTCTGAAAGGCACGATAGGTTGGTGAGCCAACCAAGCAGGTGGAGATTAGAAAGAATGCCAAAATCAATGCATCGGTAGTTTGGAACTGGGAATTTATAACAAGGACAGATTTTCCTCTGCCTCTGTATGGAGATAGTTCTCGGCACAGGGGAGAGAGTAAGAGTTATTTTCAGACCTGTGGACATGATAAAACTGCAAGGCCAATTCTCCCCTCTGAAGCCAGATAAGCAGGGCAGCAGCGAGGAGTCCTTGTAGCAACAAACCTGTCTGTTCGGTGAAGAAAACAGTGTGAACAATGAGACAGAAAAGTGATTTAGTAACATCGTTTTGAATGAATCAGGAGTGAGGCTATGTGAAACACGGGCAGTGAAGAGGCGAGACAATTAGAATAGACCCTTGCAGCTAGTTCTGTGTCAGTATCATAGTTTTTATTGAAATCCCAATTGTGGTGTGTGTTTTTTCAGAAACTAGCCTTTCTCCATTTGTAACAGTTACGTGTTACTTCTGAACATCTGTTTAAGAAAGAGCACATCAGCTCTTTTTTTATTATTTTTTTTTAAACAAGGCAAAAATAGGGTAGGGACCTGAAGTATATAGCTTAGTTATTGAACATTTATACCACTCATTCATTTCTAAGTGAAGCCATAGGGGCAGCCACGTGGGTATTTTCTACACCAAGGACTGGAAACTCACAAGGCTGTGACTCAGTGCTGTGCCACACACAACTGACCGTGCTGACTGATCTCCAAACGTGACTCACGGGTCTACCAGAACCCAGCTCGAGATGCACACCCCAGGCTTAGCAGCTCCGTCACAAGCCGCAGCATCTCGGTACGTCTCCGCGACAAGCTCTCCCGCAGGCTCTAAAAACCTTTGCAGCTCAAGGAAACAAGTTCACCTCACATGCTGAACCCCAGTCAAGTTACACGCTGCCAGCAATGAGCTAACTGAATTTACTCTAAGTCCATTCTCTGTAATTCACCAGGAAAGTTATTCTAAGGATAACAGGGGGCTTACAAAGTGTCCATGCAGTTCTTATCCACCCATCCATTTTCAGCAGCATTACCACAGCTAGGACATGCAACTTCTCACACTTTTTTTTTTTTAAACCAAAAACACAAGTTAAAACAACAATTGGATTGTAGGGGTAATATTTATGAGCCTATGTAAGCAATAATACAGTAAGTGTAACACTAGATGATTGCACTTCTTTTTTGTGAATCACAAGACCTATGTAGCAGGAAATAGTTTTAAACCTATTAAAGACTTGGAGAAACATTCAAAGCACGTTTATAGGGAGATCAATTAGCATGACTGCTACTTGAGAGCAGAGCTATGAAAGTGAGTAGTTGAGGGCAATCCAAGCTCTAGAGTAGAGAGCAAGTCTTACATCTTCTGATTCAAATGATGTTCCCTGTTAACACCTGTATGCCTTGCCACTGCGGCCGATTTCTGATTTCTTTTTGACTCCTGCAGAGAACCAGTAAACAAATGCATCGTCCTACCTCCAGTTCTGTTTCACCAAGTCAGGTTACTGCCCAGTCTGCCTGCTGGGCAGACCTACCATGTATCTGGTAATGATGCACCTCTACAGCACACCTGCAGTCACTCGAGTTCTTCAGTTTACTTCTGCCTGCAAACATAAGCAACCTTGAAATCCACATTATTTCACAAAAGGCTCAGGCACAGGCCGAGGTGCAGCGTTACTTCCCAAAGCACAGAAACACCTTCATGAATTCATAGCCAACTCTTAACATTCTGTAGACAGGAAAAAGGGTATTCGACAGAAAACCCGAGAAAACCCCACAGAAGCAGCATCAGGAATTCAGTGGAACAGGTCAAAGTGTAGATGACACGCACGATAGCATCCCCCCAAGACAAGGCAATTAGCATCATCGCTGCCTTTATGCACAGGCGGAAACTTATGAGACTAAACACATTGGTAAGTGACTACAGAGACACGATAATGGCTGGGAACTAACAGGATTAAATTAAAGAGTACTTCAATTTTTAAAGGAACTTCCTTAGTTAAAAATCACTACCACAAAAGCTTCGAACCTGAAGAAACAAACGGAGGTCTGAATATAGCTTCTAAGTGATCTCCAATGAAGTTATTTTTAACTTTCCATCTAACCTGATTTCTCCGTTTACTGATTTACAGTTACCATTAGTCATCGAGGTAATCCCTCAGGGACACCACCCTGTTGGAAATCCTTTGACAGCTCAGAAAGTCCTCAGCCAGAGGGAGGCCAATTAAAGTCCTCAAACTATTTTCTATTGTTTATTTTTCCAAGTAGTGCTCCCAGCTCCAACCTGGGAAGCAGAACTAAAATTGTCACCTCTACCAGCACCTGAAGAGTGAGTAGAGCTTACTGGGAAAGGAAAAGAAACCCTGGAGATGGATGCCCAACACGAGAGCTGCGCGATGAGCATGCCGGCCAGCAGGACTGGCAATTTCTGCCTTGCAAGCAACACAGAAAATCAATCTGAAAAAAGAAAAGTGGTTAAAAATAACCATCGTTCCCAGCCCCAACTGCTCCCTCAGGACACAAACCCAGAAAAAAAAAAAAGACCCAAGCACTGCTGCAGTGGCACAAACCTCCCGAGCGTGGTGGGACGGCAGGAGCCACGTGGTGCTGCCTTCAGAAGGAACAGCTCCCAGCAGCAGTGCCCGATTCACCTTGCAGACTCCCAGCCCCGGCTTCCATCCTCATCACCCCCCACTGGAGTGCTCTGCCCCATTGTCTGGAGCAAGTGGGAAAAACGAAGCAATTTTGGGGACACACTCATGTGGTGGAGCCTCTGGCTGCAACGGGAAGGAAGCAGCAATGTTGAAAATTGCTATCCTTTTACCAGTTATCACCATTTATGAAAACTAATTGCTGAAAAGTAGTTGCAAACAGCCTAACGTGGGACTTCTGTTCAAGTATGGCCTGGTGTTGGTGTGTTGGACACCCCGCCTGTGCTCACAGAGGAGCTCGGCTCCGCCACGAGCCCTCCCACCCGGCAGCCACGCGGGAAGCGGCATCCGGAGGGCACGCAGGAAACAGGTTGTGGAGGATCTGCGGGGAGATGAGGCCAGCAGGACAACAGGGCAGGGAAACCAGCTGAAAGGAAGAAAAAGCATCAGGAAAGAAGCTAAAGAGGAAACAGATGCACCGGAGAGACGAGAAAACACCCGGGCGGGTGGGGGCAAGGCGAATGAAGAAGGTGAAGGCACCAGCCCAGCACGAGGGCGGAGGGAGCAGAAAAAGCTGCAGGACTGAGATGACTCAAAGCGAGGGAGAAGCAGAGACAAGAGGAAAGGAAAAATCCCCCCCCTAAAGCAACCAGACCTGTCGGAGCAATGCCTCTTAGTAATCACAGAGCAGCCAGGGCACCCGGTTCCAATAAGTGAGATCAAGCCGCCTGAGTCAACGGAGAAAAACGTGAAAAGCAAGGCAAATTGAGGAGAGGTTATCACTAGCAGAGCTGACAGGGAAATGAGATATCCTACAGTAATCCTAACACTTCAAAATCTGCTGCTATTTCAGATCAAGATGAAAGGCATGTTCAAGTGCAAATTTCAATGTGACTTCACTGAAACACTGAATTTTAAGGTCAAACTCTAATGATACTCAGCATGAAACAGGAAAAACTGAGTACTGCATTTCTTTTCCAAATAGCTTAGAGAACATCTCTCAGGGATGACATTCCTGCAAAACCTTCTGAGGTTTAATTTTCTTGCAGAACTGCTCCACTACGGGTTTCACAGACAACATGAAACGAAACCACGACTCCTCGCTAGAATTAAGATGATGCATCACCCAGGAGCTGGATTTCCAAACAAAAATTTTTGGGAACAATTCCCCAGGCCTGAACTCCCACAGCACAGAAATGGCAACCGAGGTCTGAGAAGGAAAGACCAAGACCTTAACTACCGGCAGCCACCATCAGTGGGTGTGCAAGAAAAACCCTACCGCACACCAGCTGTGCCCTAAAGGGGAACATTTCACCCTTCGGTCACCGCTAACCCCAGGCCACACGATTTCATGGCCATCATTACGCTGCTGATAGAAAAAGGACCTACTCCTCCCAGCCCATGCCTATCAAGGGGTGCTAAGGGAGAACAGTACAAAACGCACTCCTCGTTTCAGTTGTGTGATGGTTTGTTTGTTTTGTTTTTAGCAGCTATTTTCTTATATTTCTCTCATTCGGAGAAGGCAAACAACTTACCATTTCTTTAAAAAAATCCAGGAATCCTATGCCATTGTAATTGGGAATCCCACACAGAACTGCAAGAGTGCTTTTTTATTCCTTAATAAATATTTCTAACACTAGGCAGCAAGTCGTGTTCCATTTACTATTGCTAACGCTTTGTGCCCTTGAAACAACATGATGCACTATGGGGCTTGCAAGCTACAGAAGCCTAAATTCTCAGAGAAGCAGCCATAGATCATATAAATTAACCAGATTTCCCAGGGGTCTGCGAAGCTGCTCAATTACGGCTCGGCAGGGCCGGATCCGAGGCTCTCTCCAGGCTGCTGCTCTGGGTGATGCCCGGCACAGGAGCACGGCTCAGCTGCTCCTGCCTCTGCCCGTGCCCTCTCCCCTTATGTCTGCTCAGGTCCTCATTGAAGGCTTTCATCTCTGCCAATCAACTTAGGAGGCTCTTCTGCAGGAAGGGGAACCTACAGGACTGATACAAGCGCAGAGGCATTACAGCAGGATTACTGGAGCCACTTCTGTAATGCTTTGGTGAATCCTGCAGCCTGTAGGTGCCGGCACGCCGTAAGACAGAGCCCATCTCACCAGCAGTACCACCCAAAGACGCTGCAGGGAAGAAGTGTGGAGTCAAACCTCAGCTTTCACAAAGGCTGCCACCTGCTCAGAGTACTTCATGGTGAAGTCTTGTGGCCTCGGCACAGCCCACAGGAAACACGCCACCGTAGGCAGTGCTGCCAGGCACAGCAGCAACGCGACTGAGCACGGGCCCTGAATAACTTGCTCATGGCTGCCTGCAGCAACTGACATCAGTTCACATCTTTCTGGTGGACACAAAGCACAGCAGGACATAAGAGGGACCAGATAGTGCTCAAAAATGGCTCAGGTGAGCCCCATTCAGGGCTCCCAGCCTCCATCACATCTCCTGACATCTACACAGCTGTCAGAGCCCACCTGATGTCTGAACGTAGCCTCTGCTTCTTAAAATGCCCTAGGAACACCCTGGAACAGCCAGCCCTGTGAGGACATCCATCCCCAGCAAGCTCCCTGGGCAAGGCCCAGCACTGTAACTTCATGCCAAGCTTCCCAAAACCTGGGAGTGACCCACAACAAGCAAGACAAGAGGAGAAATAGGTGGGAAATCAAGGCTCAACAGGATTGTTCAAAAAAAAATTTTTTTAAATAAGCAATTGCCAGTTCAGAAGTACACTATGCAACCTGAAATACCACCTCACTCTGTCCAGAGGGTAAACCACTAAAAGAAAGTGAAACTTAAATGTTCCCTCACTCAACTGGGTGCAATTTAGCAAAACCAACACTGCTCTCCAAAATGCAGAACTTAAGCCTCAAAGAAGCACCAAGCGGTTTTCAAAATATCTGCCTAAATACAAATCAGGTTCTCAAAGCCTGCAGGAAATTCTTCTTCAGCCAAGCAGACAGCAACTGACCGGGTGCCCAAAGGCAGCAGCATGCAGGGGCACTTCCCAGCCTGTCTGCTGGCCCGAGAGCTGAAGGAGCTGCAGGCAGCAGCTTCAACGTTCCCACTGGTGTTCTCTGCTTCCCCCTTGTTCTCCCAGATGAAGGCATTCAAAGCTTGAGCTAATTCCTACAGATTTGAGTAGGACGCTCAGCGCTCACCCCGAGTTACAGCTCACAGTAGGGCTACGTCACCACTGCACCTCCACCCAGAGAGGCCTGAAGTCTGCCAGGCACATCCGTGCAGCAGCGCTGTGCTCCTCTACCTGCTTGAACCACCCCACACCACAGTCAGAGGCACTCACACCCTGAGGAATTCAGGGGGAAAAGCAACACGGCCATCCTTCGCTGATACAAGGCACCACGGCTATGGAGAGCAATAGCTGGGGGGATTCACTGCCAATCCCTGGAGTATTTAAGTGTAATTTACTTCTAGACTAAGCAAACAGAAGAAACTGACAGCGTCCTCACAGCCTGTGCGTTATTACTGTATTAACTTAGAGTGTGGGCAGTGTTTTAGCACCAGGTTTCCTACCTGACAGTGAAACCAGGCTGCTCCAACAGCCAAAGGATGCCAGGGCCAAGCTCTAATGACTGCTGTAGCTGGCTGTAAGGCTGCTTCTCGCCTCGAAGTGATGTGAATGTGAAAGCCACCAGTGGCACACGGTGCCCTACGCACAGATTACTCCGTGCATGGCCTTGCAGAACTGAAACGGATGAATAAATGTGGTCGTATCAAGGATTAAATGGCATATCTAAGGATTTTGGCAATACAAGTCAACTTATCCTGTGTTAAGCTTCACCAGTTAAAAACATGCCTTAAAAACACTTCATTTTGGTTGTGGAGCTGGGTTTTTGTTTTGTTTTTCAGATAACACCTTATTATAGCACCTACCTCAAATACGCATGTTGTTTGTTTCTTTAGGACACCAAACCATGTTCCCTCTATCACCTGAAATATCTTTCAAGTGATATTTAGAGAAGATAAAAGTAGCAGAAAAATAGGTAATGGCAGACTAACCAAATATAAAACAAAATTCTGATTAGAAGTAGCAGTAACTTCCAGGTCTGAAATCCCTGTATCATAAAACAAGACAGCTGAATGTCACTTCCCCAATTCCATTAGTTCATACTTGCAGGTCTGCAAGCGTTTTAAATGAGTGGCTCTCATACAAATTGTGATGATACTGCTCTATTACACAATTTGTGACTAAGGCTTCATGTTCTGAAAACACAGAGAATCAAATATCCTGTTAATAATCCTTCTGTGTTTCATGTCACCAACACATTCACTGCTGTCATTTAATACAGGATGAAAGAAAGGGTCGTTCCCTTCCATTTGCCTGCAGTGCA
Organism: Netta rufina; assembly: GCF_964035555.1. Lineage (NCBI taxonomy): Eukaryota > Metazoa > Chordata > Aves > Anseriformes > Anatidae > Netta > Netta rufina. Next base: position 26,635,604 of record NC_140131.1, on the reverse strand, counting down.
TGTTCTCACCTGATACTGAACCGGAGTCGGCAGCATTCACTGAGCTTTGAGGGAATATCTTTCTCAGAAACATAAAAATTCAGAACATTACGATAAAGATAACAGTTTAGATTACACTTTATATATTGCAAGCCGTTACAAACAGCTGGTATTTTACAATGCCTGAAGTCTTAAACTTGTCAAAGACAAGTAAGAGGAAAGGAAAGGTAGCTCCAGATGACGCTGAGTAAACTGGAAAGCACAAAAAAATACTAGACATTTTGCCAAAGTATACATCAATTCATACTTTTCCTTGTGAAACAATTTCTGAAGTGCTGAAATAACACAGTATAGGGTAATGGGAAACACTATTGTGGAATATTATGGAATAATATGGAAGTACTACGATGCTGCTTTGGAGCAATAGGAAGGGAAATTTAAGAAAAAAATCAAAGGTTTTTGGTGCAGGGGGGAAGTGTTGGTTGTGTTCTGTTTAAAGAACTACAAACTTAGCATTGGGAGGAGCCAGTTCAAAAACTGACCCCTTGCGGAGTATCAGGCAATAAATACACTTCAAGGTAAGCCTGCCAGTGACCGAACAAACCAGCACATCTTCCTCTGCACTCAGAGGCCCCCACGCAACGCAGGGCACGAGCCAGGACCTCCCTGCCTGCGTGCGGCCACGAGCCCCCTGTCCCTGCACACAGGAGCTGTATTTAACGAGGCAGAAAACTTAAATCCTATCTTCAGTCTTCTCTCAACATCCCAACGCATCCCACAGGCTGATGCCCCTTCAGATCCACCTCCCAGCTTTTCCTGACCCTTCTCTCCAGTGCATACTAGTTTCTTCTGATTTTTTTCCCCCTACTTCTTACAGGCCCCTTCCCTCTCCTCTTTCTGTCTCCGACACAGCCCTTCCCACTGCCACAGGCACCCCACCTTTGTCGCACAAGGGAATAACCTGGCTTCTCCCCGACAGAGCAGCACCCCACCGACACTGAGTAGTTACCTGCTGATAACCAACACCACGGCATCTCCGAGGAACCAGTAGGAACATGGTTCCTGTGAACGCACTGCACAGCTCCCAGCCCACCACAGCTTCGTGCGGGAGGTGACATTTCAGGCAACTCTTGGCGAGATGCATATTCTGCATGTAATACCTCTTCGATAAATATAGCATGCAAAATAAGCTTTACAACACAAATATAGCACAACTGCAGTCTTCCCTTCCCCCTGCAACCAAAACTAATCAACCTGAACCAAGAAATACTGTGGCAGTTCTCCAATGTTATTTTCTCCATCTCAAGGTAAGCAGAACCACCTACAAAAACTGGGTCACTCGCTTGCTGTCAGTCGCTTTTCTTAGCACGAAGCAGAGGTCGTGTTAAGGTTTTGCTTTGAGGAGGTATTTGTTTAAAATAGCTTATTTCCCAAGTCCAACCTGCAGAAGACACACGTGTGTATCATGTGTGTAACATACATCCCCCACGGATAACAGCTCTCCTTCAGATGAATCACTGACATAAGGTCAACTGTTAGAGGCATTACGTGGGCTGAGGTACCAGCAAGGAAGCGAACAGATTGACAAGGTTGAAAAGTTCAAAAAATGAAACCAATTGCACTGAACATTCAGCTTTAAATAGCTCCAAGGTGTTTATTTTGTTTTACTCACACTCTTATTACGCCCATAAAAACGGAACCAGCTCAAGCCCAAGAGGTTTGGCAGTTTCAGAACAACTCTCAAACCGGTGGCACAGAGTCAAGAGATGCTTCCAGTTTGCTCCTCCACACGTGGTAAGCGACGTTTGATACCCGACACTTGACATGCTCTCCTATGCCAACATTTGGAATAAAAAGCAAGTGGCTTTTTCTCGATGCTCAGATGCCACCCAAAAACATCACACGGATACAAGGATCGCGAACTTCCCTGCGCCACACGGTCACACCAAATAACTCCCTAAAATTAGAAGACATTTGAACTTGTAATACAAACCGAGGGATGTTCTGTTTATTTTTATTAGAATAATAGGAAATAGTTATTTTTAATATTTAACCTATGTCAACATCTCCTTTAGCGAACTCCCTCGCCAGTATTGCACTAAGTGCAGTTTTCCTGTTGAGCAATCTCTCATAAGCTAACTAAATGCCTTGCAAAAACCATTTCAAAACGAGTTTACAAAGTATTAAAGATAGTAGATAAGCATTGAACAGATGACATCTGCAAATCCACTGTAATCCGCTGATTTAGGTTTTAAATTTCTGTTGATAAATTATTCAAGTTCTTGTATGATCAAGATGAAACATTAGGATTAGTGCTCTCTGTTATGGATCACTTCTATTTTTGCTGTTTTCCCCAGCCCACGTTACCCACGAAGAGGCATCTGGGCACAGTGACTGGCGGCAGTGAACAGCTCCATCCTCGTCTCACCGCCACCCAGCACTCGTGCGGGGCTTCGACACGCAGCAGCTCACATCTCAGCAACCTGTTTCAACCCTCTTCACATGGTAAAGAGCATGCCTGCAGTAAGACGGCTTTCACAATGCCACTACCAGCTCTCAGACCCCCCTGTAATTGGTTTCCAAGCCCAGGAGACACTCTGTGATCTGTCTTCAGAATTCCCTTCGCTGACTGTGCGCACACTGGGTGGAAATGACAACTCGTGGTGCTACAGCCCTTCAGAGGTCAGGCAGTGAAGTGCTCTGCAGCCCTGACACAAGAGCTCTTGCCAGAGGCCACACACTGCCGTTCTTCACAGTTGTGGTGAAAAACCTGGACGAGAAAGTCCCTGAAGGCAGCAGCTCCCATTCCCACACACAGCCCACGTGGCATTTTTCACACACGACCTCGCACTGTGCCACGGCAGCGTCTCAGGCAGAAGGCAGCGCTCAGCTGGAGACCCAGCGCTGGGAGATTCATTAGCACAGCAACAACCCTGCTGTCCTTCACGAAGGCAAGGTTCAGGCTTTCGCATCTGGGGCTTGCTTTCTGCATAACTGACTCCATCAGCTTTGTTCTTCAGAGGACAACTTGCAGGAACCGAACGTACTGTCACAAGCACAGAAACGCAGGCAGCAACAGCCAACATCCAAATAGCGCCCGAATCCCTTGTTTTGCCATCTAGAAGCACAGACACTCCTGTCACCCAGGCATTATCTCCAGGCAGGCAGAGGGGCTGAATCCACGGCTTTCAGGTGCACCGAACAGCCCACCCCTGAGGACAGCTGTGACAAAGTGCATGGCTGGTGGTGGCACCAAGACATGCAGTTCCCGTGTTGGCCAGCCCGTAAAGCAGACCATACCCACTGCCTTTAGGTCAGGCACGAGTCTGTGCAGCAATACTGGGCACCAGGAGTCTGTTTCTGCCCCTGCCCCGAGCACCGACAGCAGCTGAGCAGGGCTCCTGGTCCAGCGCACGAGGCCCCCCTGGCGAGAAGCAGCCTCTGCAGAAGTGACAGCAAGCACAACCCCTCCACACTCCTGGTGTAGCTTTTAATGCGTTACCAGGATGTACAGGGCAGCACGGATGAGCATTACAGACATTTGATCTGCCACATTCACTCAGGAACAAAATAAACGTGTAACGAAACGGAGGAGACTCGGCTCTCCCGGCAGAGCTGGCGCCTGCTTCCCGGCCTGCCCGGGGCAGCACCGCGCCGTCCTGTCCTTCAGTGCTGGCGGCCTCAGAACCAGCCCCCGAGCCACCAAAACTTGGTTCACAGGGACAGGCCTGATAAACGGCAGCAGCAGCACAAGCTGAGACACAAATCAGGCAGCCCACCTCCCACCAGACCCATTCGTGGAGCTCTCATCCACCTCTCATTCTCTGGGTTTATCGCCCAAGGACTGCTGCAAGAACCCCCTGACCGTTCGAAGGCTGCGCAGCACAAACAGCGTCGGATCATGACAGAGGGGAGCCACAGCTCAATTTTAGAAGACAGCACAGAAGGGCCACGTGAGGCTCAAACAGCTCAGCTAGGCAGCACAGACGCAGCAGGACATTGGAGCAGGCTACCCGACCAGGGGCTGGGACCACCGGCATCCCAATGCCACGTCTGCCCTGGCACCCCATGCCCATAAATCACTGTGTGCCCATAAATCACTGCCTCACAAGCAGTGGAGCATCACCTAGTGTTTTTATGTGCCCCTGAGACCCTACAGTACACCAAACACGTCAGTCTATTGGCAGGTGTTATTCTGACAAAAGTCACTAAGGCTCAGCTCTGCGCACCCCAACTAGCTCAAGACTAATCATCTGAAAGCCTCTGAGAGTCAGCCTAAGTTATTGCTAAGCTGCCTTCACAGTCTCAGCAGCAAACTAGAAGCAGCCTGCCGAATTTTGCCTTACTGCATTTTTAATGACAATATCTGAAATCCTCACAGAATGATCCTTTCCAGCAAGAAGTACCTCCTCCAAGAGACTTCCATTAAACCCCCCAGAACCTCACAAAGACCAACAAACCTCGATCTCACAGAAGATGAAGGTAACAGGAGGGTAGGTTTAGCCACTACAGGTTTTGACCCAGCAACAGCTCCCTGTTTGCAAGGGTGGAAGCAGCGCAGGGCAGAAACGCACCCCAGTGAGAGCAGCTGGCAGCACCGCAGGTTCCTCGGGCACTGAGCGGGCAAGGCAGCAGTGGTTGGGGCTGGGAAGTGTCAGTGTCCACGCTGGGCACATACAGAGCTCAAGTTCGAGCTCATAAATCATCCAAGATCTCCAACTACAAGCTCAGAGAAGTAGATATGAACCTTAACAATTCTCAACCTGCTCCAATCAAGGAAGACAAAACGTTTCGATACTCAGAAGCAGCCTGGCACAGCTTTTATTCATCAAAAATAAAATTAAGTGATGTTGGCCCAGGCAAGGAGCATTAAGCTCTAACTGCAGCGGATTCAATCAGCTATCCAAATAACGCTGGGTAATACCGTGAGGCCACCTTTTGTCCCTTAGAAACAGGGCAGGAAGCCACCTCCAAGAGTTCATATGGAGGTTATAGCTCTGCAAGCTCAGGTGAAGAAGGGTCACTTCGGCAGCAGCCTCACCATAACAGAGACACAACCCAAGGCTCTGGCACCGTTCAGCGAGCGCTGGTTCCCTCCCGGGGCTGGAGCAGCTCACGGCAGGTGAGAACTCCCCAGATTCACCCCCTGCACGCCCATCGCCCTGCTCGGGTACCAGCCCCGTGTGCCCAAGCCCAGCAGCTCCCCGTGGAGCCGGGATGCCCGTCCTGACACCCAGACCCAGCACCGCTGCTACCTCACCGAGGCTCCCCGGGGGCTCTCCCTGCGCCCAAAGCCAGGGCAGGGCCCCCCGGCTCGGATCCGCTCCGCCGGTGCCGGGGAGGCCCCGAGGCCGCCCCCGCGGTGCCGCAGCCCCGAGCCCCGTCCCCGCCGCCCCCAGCGCGCACAGCCCGGGGCCAGCCCCCAGGGATCGGGGGGGGGGGGACAGGAAGCAGGGATGCTCCCCCCACACCCAAAAAAAAACCCTCCCCGGCCGCACCTGGGACATCTGCGGGCGCAGGTTGATCTCCTTGAGGTTGATGGAGTGGCCGCGCAGGTTGTTGAGCAGCTGGCAGAGCAGCACGCCGTCGCGCAGCGTCTGCGCCAGGTCGAAGACCTGCGCCGTGTCCCAGGTCACCCGGTGGTTGGGCGGCAGCACCTTGCAGCTGATCAGCCACTGCCCGCACTGCTTCCACGGCTCCATCCCGGCCATGCTGCGGCCGCCCCGCGGCCACCCCGCCGCTGCCGGCCCGCTGCCGGCCCGCTGCCGCCGCCCCGCTCCGCCCCGGTGCCGCCCCCGCCGGGCGGAGCCCACCCGGCCCCGGGCCCCGCCGCCCCCACGGGCTGCGGGAGGCGCTGGGGCAGCGCCGGGGCTCGGCAGCGGCCGGGAGCGGCCCCAAACGGGGTCAGGTCCCCCCCACAGCCCCGGGGGAAAAGGCAGCGCTGCCCCCCGCCAGCAGCGCCGGGGGCGGCTTCTGCGAAAGGAGCCTGTCAGCAGGGTACAAAGCACCTTCCCTTTTCTGTTAAAAAGGCTGTTTTTCGTAACCAGAAAACACTTGAAGTGTTATTAACGTGCCGCTCTGAGGGAAAAAACAATCCAGTATGAGAACACCTTCCGACAGCACGACACAGCCGTGATTATCCACAGCTATCCCTCATTTTCGTGTTTCCTCCCTGAAGAGCCCGACAGCGCTTTCTGAGAAAACTAACCCCACAAAAGCTCTTAATTTCTCCAAGAATTAATGTACAATTTCTGGGAATGGATTTCACAAGCTGAGGCCTAACAGCCCATCCACATGTTTCCAGTGTTTTGAAACGCTGCTTCACCATTCCTGCGAGTGACAGCCCTGTCCTTCAGGCATTTCCATCAGGACCCTGGCTTGTGTCAGGAATAGCAGGGCCAGGGAGGGGATCAGCCCCCTGCACCCAGCTCTGGGGAGGCTGCACCTCCAGTACATTTTTCAGCTTTGGGCCCCTCACTACAAGAATCAAGGCCCTGGAGTATGTCCAGAGGAGGGCTACGAAGCTGGGGAAGGTTCTGGAACATAAATCCTGTGAGGGGCGGCTGAGGGAACTGGGGGTGTTCAGTCTGGAGAAGAGGAGGCTCAGGGGAGGCCTCATTGCTCTCTGCAACTGCCTGAGAGGAAGCTGTGGGAGCTGGGGGTCGGCCTCTTCTCACAAGTCACTAGTGACAGGACTAGAGGGAATGGCCTCAAGTTGCACCAGGGGAGGTTCAGGTTGGAAATTAGGAGGCATTTCTTCTCAGAAAGAGCAGTCAGGCATTGGGACGGGTTGCCCAGGGAGGTGGTGGTGTCACTGTCCCTGGGGGTGTTCAAGGAAAGGTTAGAGGTAGTATTTAGGGACATGCTTTTTAGGGACAGTGGTGGTAGGGTGATGGTTGGATCAGATGGTCTTGGAGGTCTTTTCTGACCTTAATGATCCTGTGGTTTTCCCCAGTAGAACATGCTGTAAACCCAGGATCAGGCATGGAGGTCTGCCCACCAGGCCATAGCCTCCCCCCCAGAAGCACAGGAACCAGTGGGATCCCCCACCCACGACACCTGCGCAGTCACCCAGCAGACAACACATCAGCTAGGTGTGACTTGCCGCTAATTAGGAGGCACAACGGCCGGTTTGGAGTGTTTGGTTCCTCACGAAGGAGGCACAGAGCCATCAACCTGCTCCCAAAGATGTCCCCAGCGCTGACAGGGCACAGGGAGCTCACCCCGCTGCTCCACACAGGCTGGTCAGAGCAGGAACCCCCTTCAGCACAACACAAACCCGATGTAGCAATAAGAGGGTTTTGTGTGAGCAAGAAGAGGGATCTTCAATCCAAAGTATCAGTGGCGGTGCAGCTGGGCTTCAAACCTTCAGAGTAACCCACACCCTGGAGAGCACGACCCCAGTCTGGGTGGTGTCTGCAGCTCCCCTGCCCCGATTCCTGTGGCTCCCTCAGCCAGGCCTGCCTGTGCCGCAGCTCCTGGGCAGCAGGTGAGCTCCCAAATCATCAACAGGAGGCACGGAGCCGGACCGCCCACAGCCAGGCAGAATTAGAGACAACTCAGTTCCTCACTGACATCAAAAGGGACTGAAGTTAACTACCCGAGATCATTTGGTTATCACCGCCCAACTGAATGAACATCAGAGCAGTTTGGTCAAGAATACAGCAAAGGACTGTCTCGTAATAAGATTATTATTTTTTTTAATCTGCAACAAGTTAAACACAAAATGGCACGTGAATAAAAAATTTGGTGGTGCCCAGGAGCTATCCCCACTCAGTCTGAGGACATTCGTAACCCTGAAGCCAACACAAAAGGCAGCAAAGTAAAAAAAAATAAAAGAAACAGAAAAACATCTGCATTATCTACACCCCCACATCAGCTGCCTGCAGCCAGGATCAGCACCACACTCAAGGCAGCATAAGCTGTTGGGACGCTTTTGCAGAAATACAGAAAAGCAAGCACCATCCTGATTTATAAACAGAAAAAAAAAAAAAAAAAAAGCACACTTCAGGCAAGTTTATCAAATTGATAAAATCATTTTACATGGTTTATTAGGAGCAATCCACCACTCCTTAATCCGAGCTTCCTATCACTAGAGTTTGTAGGCTTTAAAAGCAGTATGTGGAAGCAGACGTCTTATAAACCTATTCTGGGGTTTTAAATTGTTTGTAGGTCATAGGCTGTTATACTGAAGCGTAAGAACTGAATTACATTCAAAATACAACACACAGCAGAGGAACAAAAACATATCGACCAAGTGCCATTCCTCCAGATATATTAAGGTTATGTAGCTGGCCATGCTTAGTAATGGCAACAAGAACGCACTGAAAGGGGAATAATAAAAATCATCACTCAGGTAACCACTTCTGTGCAGAAGCAGAGGAAACGCATTTGTGTTTAGTGTCTGGCTGTCCTGCACTGAGCATTAGCTTACCCATCATGACACCTTGAAACTTACTGGAGACTCACATGGAGAAGAATCCATGTCTCCATATAAACTCCAGAAAACCATCTCTCTGCAAAAGTTACATGGTTGAAAGGAGCAAAGGGGCAAACAGGTGAAATTCATGGTCAGCACAGCCTTGATAGAGCAGAGGCTCACTCTACCAAAGTGGAGGGATAGGTACACATTCCCTTTCCTCTTGTAGTACTTCTCCCAACCTTCCTCACCATCCTACACTGCCCACAATTATTTATTGAAGGGTGTTTGATTTTTGAATTAATCCTGCATTTGTTTGGGTCCAAGAGCTACTTTTACGTTGACAATTTTTGCTGTTAACATATGCAAAAACAACAACACCATAGCTAAAATATCAAGTACTTCAGGTGAACCACCTGCTGAAGACATACTGGAAATTTGACTTATTTGCATCCTGTTTTTCTCCTCATACTCCAAAAATTGCCCAGGTGGAGGGTGCTCCAGATGGATAGAGGGGCCAGTTTAAAAGTCACCTCAGCCCATTCCCTCTACTAGAACAGACTGATGCTCAAACCTATCATGGAGGTCTCAGTTCAGATTGCTCAAAAAAGCTCAAGTTATTTTACATACCCTCCTCCCCCCCTTAACACATCAGGAAACCACTCACTGAATTAGTTCATCTTCGGATTCTTAAAACCAGCAACATTAAGGACTTGCATTCCTGCATTCAAAACACTTCCAGTCAACTACATAAAAATAATAAAAAAAAAAAAAAAAAAAAACTCTATTAAAAGAACAGCAAGTCTGAAGATTGGTACAACAAAATGCACCCAGAAAGAACTCGTGCATGTTTTTTCTCTCCTTCCAAGAGACAACTGTCTCCTTGCTGGAGACATCATACATTTGTTGCTTTTACTCTTTACCCTGTGCTGCATCCGGTGAAGGTGGCGACTTTCCAGCTCCTTTCTTGTTACTTCATTGAGAGAAACTCAATTAATTTTATAAGCTTTATCATTTCTGGCTCTTAAAGTTTTCCTGTCCTCTGACGATAGCTCAAGTGCATTTTTAAATAACCCAGAGCAAGCTGGGCAAGCTGAAGTGAAGCACTGCCCTCGTTTGTGGGTACTAAATGCCGGCGTGCCAGCTGAGCCAGCACTGAGCTCATGCTCAGCATGTCTCAATTAGACCCACTTAATTATACTAGTAAGAAAATTCAGTTACATGCAGTTTGCAAGAGAACAGAAATATACAGCCTTTGTCCCAGACGCTTGTATCGTTATCCTGCTTGAAAACGCGCCGGGCTAACGTGGCTCCTGGCCAGGAGCTTCCCTTGAACCGCGCTCTTTTTGGCTGGAAGTGAATAATCAGGAGGTGGACAGAGTCCAGCGTTTCTTAAGTAGCCTGCTCATCTTGCAGTAAAAGTAAACGAGGGTAAGATCGCTGACCAGCACTCTTCAATAATTTGCCTGCCACTTAAATGAATGTGAATGTGGATCAGGATCTCCCAGGTGCACCAGGCTGTATCCAACTGTGACCGGCTCCAGCCTCAGAACTACTGCGGAAACTTTGTGGCAGAAAGAAAAGCAGGGCTGCTTTTAATTGATTGTTAATTAATTGTGTTAGCATGAGAAGTCTTACAGTAATCAGAGACATTCAGAAAAATAAGCATTCTAAATCAGTATCTGAATTTCAGCAAAGCACTACACATTGCTTTACAAAGACCATTTCAAGTTTGCATGGAAAGAATCGGAGTGACTTGAAAACTAAATGAAATGCTGAAAACAAAAGCCAATAACAAATAAAACAATAAGCTGAGATGCGTGGAGCTGAGCAGAACAAGAGCTGGTATTGAATTCACTTCTCAGTAGAGACCTGAAAGATGCAGTCAGTCAACATGTGTAAACGTGTAGATAGTTATGAACTAGGAGGAATTGTCAGTGCCATCTGACACCAGATGAACACCGAGATACTGGTTTTATTACAAAATTGCCTGGATACTCTAAATGCATGTGAAAGTTTGAGAAACCTATGAGTATGCAAGGGAAGGTCCATGTAAACCAGTCAGTGTTGAAGTGTTAAAGGAGTCACACGGGCTGCCTAGACCTGACAGCTACCTACCAAACAATCATCTGGAGACATTGCCTTCAACTCTACTTCCCCTGCCAGAGATCTGCTTTCCACTGAAGTCAACAGAAGCTTGATTTCGATGGGCCCAGAACCTGTTGTTCTATTCCTAATATACAATATTTGATTTATAGAAACCAAAACTTCACCTCTCTAAAAGCCATTCATACAAAAGGACCAATGATACATCATCTGTTTGAGCTGAAAAAGGTGGAATGTAACTGTCAACATGCAGTCATGAACTCTATAAGGAAAACAAAGTTGGAAAAAAAAAATACGTTGTGTAATACTTCACAACATTTTTAACCAAAATATCAAAAGGCTGGTGTCTTAAGAATCCAAACAACTTGAAGCAGTAAAGAAAGTTGTCACCTTCCCTATGTCTTAGTAGGTCCATCTCAATCTCCTCTGACTTCACTGATGCCTCTAAGCAATATTCCCATTTCTTACCCCTCCCCCTATTTTACCTCCATTGCTCATCTTCCATAAATTGTTCTCAGCAGTCTGATGATGTTTTTAAATGCAAAATCAGATCAGATGACAGGGTTACTGGATGGTGAAAACACCTCTTTTCACTAAAGATAGCAGGAGATGTAGACAAATGTACTTTTCACAGTCCCAGATGAAAACAAAGTGATATTTTTATGAAAGGTCAAGGTGTTCAGGTACATATAACTGAGGTATGAGTGCACAGATTGCCAGGAAGTAAGCCCTAACGCAAGGAAAAATAGTTTTGGTTTGTTTCCATAGTTTATTCAGAACCCCAAATCCAGAAAGATTTTCCTGCAGCTTTGGATGAAGGCATCAATTGCTGGAAGACATCTGAATACAACAAGATCCAGGAAAACAGAAATCTCTACCTAAAGCTGGGTAAAATCTGAAAAGCACCACGCATGAAATGTCTACTCAAAGAGCGAGAGAATATTTGAAGCAATGTTTATAACTCTATTGCTAATAGAACATTATTTCAAAGTTAACAGTATTAGGCAATTGAATTTTTCATATCCTGCAGTCAAAATTTACCACTAGTCTAATCTCATGCTGTGCTAACAGCTCTAGTAAATAGGGCAGTCACGTGTCATCTCGAAGACAGTATTCCAGTTATTCCACCTACCGTGTTAGACCTTTATTTACATACTAATCTATGTTTGGCAAATGAAAGTTTCCTTTTATGCTCACAAGTCAAAATTATTAATGATTTTTAACTGCAAAACTGCAGAATTTATTTTTAGAGATGTCAGCAGGCAAAGTATTTCTAAACACTTCAGTAGGCAGCGCAGCTTCACCTCTAATGTTTCCTGTGCTTGTCTCTCCTCAGGAATAAAGAGCATCAATATTTCAGGACACGCTGCTACCTACTTTGTTAGTCTCTCATAACGAGTGTACTTGGGCATCGCTCGTCTAATGAAGCAGGGCCAGTGCTAGACTGCAGATCAGCAGAGGCTGAAGGATTCGGGGGCTCTTCGTTCAGTCCCTAGGGGTTGCATTTGCACTGCCTGGGACAAGGGCACGAGGCCAGGGCCTGCACCTTATCGATGCCATTAACCCTGGCCTACAGTTCAGAAGAATAAGCCACCACAAGAACAAGATACACATCTTGAAAACTGGCCTCTGAATGCGTTGAGCTTCCATTTCCGCAAGATCAGTGTTAGACCCCGCTCCCACGGTGCCAACACCAGCCAAAAAGTGGCTTTTATCTCACGGCCATCGACTCCCACCCACTACACTGATATCAAAACTTCCCCAACCCCAGCTGAAAAATATTGCTCAAGATAAAGCTATCCATGTGAAGTGGTGATTTAGAAACAAAGCTTTCAGTTCAGGACTGCCACGTGGAACAGCATCAGAACCACGACGTGCTGCTCTCACCATCTTAGAAATAGTGGCAGGCATCTGCCAACATCAAGCATTTGGGATTTACCCGCCTGAAGTCCAACTGAAGCCTGGCAAGCTGTAAAACTATTACACTATAAAACTATAGTGCCCTCAGCACTGCACCAGGACTCAGGCAGGAGTGAAGGTCCATTACTGTCCCCAAAAGGAGCAACACAGGTTATTCTGAAGGCACAGGGAATAACATATAAACACAAGCTGCCTTAAAGAGCATGACAAGGTAATACAAACATCAGCCAAAGACAAAGGTATGGCCGCCCAGTGACAGAGGCGTAACAGCTCTGTCTACTGCAGAGTTGATTTAGTAGACAAAATTGAGAAAATGCTCTCCCCAGGCACCACCGAGCCTTCCTCCTGTTTCTGTTCTTCCACATTTCCTGCAGCCAGCCCTTCTTCTGACACCACATCTTGCACACAATGCTCAGACAGGGAAAGCTCGCAGCACCCGGGTACCAGCACTTCCCTCAGCCTCCATGGATGCCTGTTGCTCGGGACCTTGGCACAATTTTAATTGCAATTAAAAAAATCCATGATATGATATCAAAAGGTTACATATCCAAATTAGATGAACTCATGCCAACTATTACAAAGCAAAGGAATAACAACGTGCCAGCAAGCGACAGAAGGACACAGGTACAGCCAGCAGGAACCAGTCCTCTGCAAAAGCTGCCAGAGCTGCAGCAGAAGCCAATGCTACCATCACATACTGTTCTCCTTCCCTCCAAGCCCAAATTCTGCAGAGTTGTACCTGCTAATTGCTTTCACAAGTATCTGCAGCTACATCACCTGCTTCCTTGGATTTACAGTGAAGTTTCAGAAACAAACACAGGCAGGATTACAGCACTTGAGTTGTTGGCTTTTCCCTATTTCCCTTTTTCCCAGGGAGGCACCAAAGGGCAGATGCAGGCAAAGTTGTTAGCTTAACACATCATCTTCATAGAAAAATAAAGTGGTTTTTTTTGTTTGTTTTTTCTCCAAATGATTCTTGTGTTATAAATGCTGCTACACATGGTTTGTACTGACTGATCCAGCATCACTCTGCACTGTGTGTGGCACACTGATAAGCAGTGCCCTTACCTTCACTGGTTGTGACATTCCCTGCAGTGGGAGACAGCACAAATGATGCTGGCGATCTTCTGATCATTCACCAGTTGCTATTTGCAGGTGGCGAGTATGCAAAGAGTCTGACATGAATCTGAAAAGGCAGGAGTACAGGGCACTGAAATGCGTTGTCCTGTTAGCACAGCTGATAAGGATAACCTCCTATTTGGCTGCTGTTCAATTGCCCAAAGGCTGCCTTGGACTGCAGTTTCTGTTTCTGAGATCCCAACCCAAGTCTGAGAAACCCCTCTGGGTGGCCAAAGGCAAGAGAGAGAACTTAGAAACTCACTTATTTTAGAGGAAAGGGCACAAAATAAATGGGCATGTACAATGCCATGCTTACAGTGTCATTCTCCTCTGCAATTAAAAATAAAGAACCAGTAGTATGACCACATTAACACAATTTTCTCCAAAACTAGAGCGTGGAAAAGTTGGATTGCACAGATCTCAGTGAGAAAGCTCCCTTTCTGGATTGGAATAAGACTGGAAACGTTTGGCACGGCCTTTCACTGCCCTTTAAAGCATTTCTTTTGCTGCCCCTGCATACAAATCCTGCAGCAACAGCCGGGTCCGGGGCCAGCAGCCGTGCCCAGGAGCGGCTCCTCTCTGCTGCTCTCCGCCAGCCATTGCAAGCACTTAGGGAAAGAATTAAGCAGATGTCAGCCTCAAATTGCACAGTGTGATAGTCTGAAGGCTCTTCCTTGTCTTCACTGCAAACTGCTGGATGGTATTTGAGGAGATAACGGATTAGCCCACTGCTGAGCCACAGCGGCCTTTCGGATGTCACATTTTTCAATGGGTAGCTCTCAAAAATGCAGGGCTGGAGAGGCTGGTAGAGCCTGTGAGTCTGTTGCAGCATTCCCCATGCAAGAGGCCCGCATTTCTGTTTAATTTAGAATTAACTACACCTCCAGAATACTCCTTGGGGTATAATAGGTGTCTTTGTTTAAGTTTGTGTTGGAATTTCAGCGCCTGCGAAAGCAAGGGTCTGAACTTTCTCCCCGTTTTCAGGATAAGCTGCTCATGGCATTTTACTGAAATCTCGGTTCCCCCTCAGCAACCTCCCCCAGCTCTGGGTTTCTTGGACTCCTCTGGGTTTCTTGGAGGTTTTTCCTGCCGAGGAGGGGATGTGGGAGGCCGGTGGGGGAGCGCATCCCCACAACACCTTCGAGGACAGGCAGCTCCGTGGCTGCTCAGCCCTGCATCCGCTGTGTCCCTGTCCTGCTCTGCGTGTGCTGGGGGCACTCTGAATGCTGAGATACCTTCAGCCCTGGTGAAAAGTGCCAATTTGTGTAGTTACACTAGGCGTGAGTTTAAGTCACTATATCCCTTTAGAACTGGCCATTTGGGATTAGTGACAGGAATGCAGTTAAGCTCAGATATAACGCTGTGGTGAGACTATAAAGCCACTGACGGGTTGCAATTACAGCTAAGAAAAACAAACTTGCTAACCAGCCAGCAACCCAACAAGCACAAACGTATAGCAAGTGTTAGCTATTGGAACAGCACGCTTGCATTTGACACCTTAAACAATCTGGAAGATCGACATAATGAGTACTCTAAAAGGGGAAAAAAAAAAAAAAAACATGTTGGAAACAGCTGTTAGGAAACAGCAAGGTTTTAAGCAGATGGGTAAAAGTGTCGGTCTGAGGCGAAATCCAGCTCTCCCTGCTGCTGAATGAAAACCTCCTTCCTGGTTACAGCCACCCTACCTGTGTGCCTGCCCTCTGCTCAGTAAGGCCGGGTGGATGTGGGCTCAGGGCGCCTGTCCCCATGTCTGTCCCACAGGATCCTGCCACCTGTCCCCAGCCCCAGCGGCGCGTGGCCAGGAGAGCTCCAGGGCAGGACATTGCAGCTCTTCCAGAGCTCTGGGAGTCCAAGAAGCTGGGCAAAAAAAGAAGTAAGTGAGATGCAAAAAGGACTTTCCAAAAACTGAGAAGCAAAAGCTGGTGTCAGAGATAGGCACAGGGGATTACCCTCTGACTTGTCACACGCTGCAAGGCTCTCCTGAGGCCAAAGCGAAGGGGGATGCCAAAGCAGTGGGTCGGCGCCTGGCTGCAGGGAGGGGAGCGAGCACAACACACGGCGAGCAGCAGGGGACAGAGAGAAAAGAGCTCGGGGCCAGCTCTGAGTCGGGTAGATAAAAGCTGCGACTTTGTGAGAAATCTCCCAAAGTGCATCCACTCAGAGAAAGCACAAAGTACTGAATTTTGTCCAGCCCCAGTGCTGAGGCAAACCCCGAGCAGTTGTCAAATTCTCTGCGTATTTGGAGACAGCACAAGTCCCCCTGTCTCCACGGGCAGGACAGCGATTCCTGCAGGTCTGCTCCCAGCGTGGAGCTGTCGGCACGGCGCAGGCCATCGGAGGCTTTGTCACCACCGGCTGCAGCCCCCGGGCTCAGGGGATGTAACTGCAGCCTGGGGACAGATCGTCCTGCCTGCCGGGTGGAGAGGGGACGCCTCGTGAGGACGACCAATTTCTTTACCGCAGCTGAGGTCACAATTAAGTGTTTATGCAAAAATATTGATTTCTTTGAAACGAGACACTGTTGCTTTTCATTAGCTGTGAGAGATGGCTACGGCAGCCTGCGGGGATGCATTATTCACAGCGTCAGAGCCAACGCGAACATGAGGCAGGTGACAGCAGCCCTCACCATTCACTTCTTTTGACTTTGCTGGACCACGAGAGCTGAGCAGCGTGCAGCGAGCCCAAGGACACGGGGGGACATCGGGGCACCGTGCTGCCCACCCCCCGCGTTAAGCTCATGCTCTGGCTACGTGAAGCATTTGCAGCCAGAGACACAGAACTTAAACTCACTGCTGTTCCCCGCAGTGGGCAGACGTGACCAGACCCCTCTCCTCTCCCTCTCCTCTCCCTCTGCCTCGCCACAGCCCAGCAGCAGGACGGGGCAGCCCGGTTCGTGGCAATTAATGCGCTGGCAGGCTCCAGGCAGCCTCCTCGCCCCTCCTTATGTTCACCTGGGTTTCCTCAGCTGATGACAAAAATGATTTCAGATCACACAGTGGGGGTTTCGTCTGGTGCCATGCATGCAAATGCCTTTCAGCACGGCAGAAATGTAGCATGAAAATGCAAGCATTAAACGCTAATTTTTTGTGACTTGGGAAGCTTCAGGTTCGGGTCAATCAGGGTAGTATAACAATTCCTCCCGTGATCTGCTTTCAGCCAGATCCTGCCTGAAATTAGATATTAGATCTCCTCCTGGAGCTTGCCTGCTAGCAGATTTCTTTACATAATGCTCACAGCTTGCTTTCAAACGTGTGCTGCATAAATAGCTTAGGGAAAGGAAACAAACCCAAAGTCGCACTCCCAAATGATCGGAGCATGCTATTCAGTGTTTGCCAAATTTCCTCATCTTTCCACAGGAAAAAAAATAAAAAAATAAAAAGGTTTCCTGATGTCCTACAATCACAGCAAATCTTCTCCAGAGAAATCTCCACGCTGACAATCAGCATTCCCAAAAAGGCACGGCCAGATCAACAAGAGACAGCTGGTAGAGGTGAGTGAACAACGCAGGCACATAACGTGTAGCTGCATGGGTCCTGGGGAAATGCTGGCGTCTGTCTTACAGGCTGACTGCCTTCAGCTTTCTCAGAAGGCCAATCTCCCGACATTGCCATGCCCCAGCTCTACAGAAGGAGGACACGCTGTGGACAGGCAGCGTTTCTCAGTGAGATCCTCCTTGGCGGGGTGTCCCCTGCGCGTTGCCCGCGGGTTCCCACACCTTTCCCAGGACGCGCACGGGCTGCCGCTTGCCAGCCTGGCCTGAACCCACAGCAGGAGGAGACCTGCAGGACACAAGGTCGGGACAATTGTCACTCAGGACCAAGCCGGGGCTGTACCTGGTCCCCGGGTGCTGCCCTTTGGCTGTGGGGCTGCAGGGACTGAGTGTGGTCACGCCAGCGCGCAGCCAGACCTCCCGGGCTGCCCACGCCTCTCACCCTCAAGAGCTAAACTCATGAAGCAAAGCCCGTGGTGCACATAAAGAAACGGCCATCTAGATTTCAGTGAATCTATTGACAAAGATAAAGGAGGTGCACCTCAGGAGACAGCAGCACATTAGATGCCGGCAGAAGCTGTGTAAGAACAAAGGGTGGCAGGCATACCTGCAAAGGAAATGAGTGCTGTGTTTGTAGATTTTCCACAAAGAAATAACCCAGGAGCATGTTGGTGCTTAGTGAGCAGGGGAGAGGCATGTGATGCCCCTTCCTAAGATATTGTGACTATTTCTGTAGCACAAATTCTTTGAAGATTTAGTTTATTATGGTGTGAGAGCACACAAATGCGCACTTTACAATGTCACACAGCATCCTTTTCCTTTTACTGACTCAAACATGATCATTTTTACAAGCATGTTATCATCCGTGTGAATTTTGGGGGGTCAGTGTAGACGACAATGAAGTAACAGCTTGGGAATGTGTTTATTAGCCAGTGTGAAACACCTGCTTTTACCTGCGGACACACACTTTGCATAGTCACAGGAGATGTAAGTTTTGTACAATTGTACATAGGATGCGGTGCTTTTCACAGGAAGGCTGCCCTGTCCTTCCCCTGGCACGCTGACAGACACAAGTGTTTGTGAGTGCAGAACGTCAGGGGCAGGAGCAGTGCTGCTCTGCCCCGTGACCTCTGTCAGACTGTCTCAAACACTATCACTGGGCTGCCAGCTCGAGGGCTCCTTTCGCTCATCGGCTCAGTTACTCTGCCCTTTGCACGGCTGGACCTGCTTGCAGAGACGTGCTTTCCTCACCGACCAGATCGGAAGCTCGCTGCTATTAATGCCAGCTCAGTGCAGACAGCGCGTGGAAGGAAAGAGAATGAGCCGCCTCGGCTGTGTTTATTGATCACCACATCACCTTCCAGTGTCGGTATAACGTAACGATGCTACAACATAGCAGCCCTTTTGCTTTCAACACCTTCTTTGCTCCCCCATCCTGAATTCCCTGGTGGATGCTAGTACGGAAATCCCTTCAGTCCCGGTGCTGGACACAATTTCTTTCCACCATGGAAATGCTTACAAGGTTTTCACGCACAGACAATGGCACTGCTTGGCTGTAACACCGGTACAACTTCTGCCCGTGCAGGGCAGTGACGATGACACGCTGGGGAGCTGCAGCATTCATGAGGACAAAAGTGAAAATCCAGCTCCACTGCTGCAAAGTTGTCACTGCAGTGCCCATGGCACTAGCAAGTGAGCGCAGTGAGGCACCTCTGCCTAGCTCGTGTCTGCCTCCGGGAAACTGAATTGCTGCTGTGCTTCTCAGGCACTGCCAATGGATGGTCACACAGCAACATCCACCCGTGGTCCAGCCGTGCCCCTGGCTTGGGAAAACAAAAACAATAAAAAAGCACATTTTTTCCTACCTTAGTTCTGAACAATAAAGAGCTAGGGTGAAAGCTGCTCTAGAATCCAACAGCCAGTAAATAAAAGCAACCAAATTAAACGTAGCACGTGCAATTCCAGTTAAAAAGAACTTGCTAAAAGCACATAGCATAAGGGAAAAAAAATATTTCAGAAACTTTTTTTTTTTACTCATTTTTACTACCTATTAATTTAAATGACTTGGGGAAGCAACCATTTTCTAATAGATTGCATAGTTAGGACTTAAAGAAGATTGAAAGCAAAAATTATGCTAAAATCGTTGGGGAATGTAAATCCTTGTTTAATTGACGCTGCAGGAGCTGCCAGAAATAATGAATATGGCTATATTTAACTGCTCTGGCAGCGTTTCCCTTTCAGATGCGGCTCAGTTTTGCCAAAGCCCGCTCGATCTCGGGCAGCTCCATGTTTGCAGCGCTGCCGGGAAGCAGCGGAGCGGTGCCAGGCGAGCCGCCTGCCTTTGGAAGCGCTGCGCCCACCGCCCTGCCTGGGCACCAGGCACCGAGAGAGAGAGAAATCCTCTGCCATCAGGGGCACGCTCGTTCTGGAAACGGTGCTCGGGCAGCCTGAAAACTGGTGAGACCAGCTTGCACCAAACAATCAGGTTTTCCGTTTGCTTTTGTGTTTTGGCGTGTGAGTTCTCTGCGGGTTCACATGCTCAGCTCAGGACGAAGCTGTGCTACCCCTGCCTCCTGTGTGAGGTAGCTCGCTTTTGTGAAATGCAAGCAGGCGAATGACCTTTTCAGATCAGACCGAAGGGCCGTCTAGCTCAATTTCCTGTCTCTTGCAATTGCTCGAGGGAAAGAGCACAAGAAACGAGTATAAACTTGTTATCTGCTCATTTCATTTTAACACTCTCCTCCCATTTCTTTCCCTGTGAGAACTTAGGGTGCCCAGAGTAATGCTGTTGTATTAAGAAATTAGAAACAAATTACTGAAATTGAAATAGCACGGGGGCAATCTAACCCCATGCCTTCTGCTGTAGTAACTGGGTGAAAAGAGCTGCCCATGCCCCAGTCTGCCAAGGATGCTGTGTTCAGCTCTAGAGGTGCAATTAATGCGTTCCTAAATCTGAAGGTAAATCTAACTTCCAGTGGGAGACAGCAGAAATGCCAGCCCAGGTGGCTCATCCACAGCTTCATTACGACAGTCCTGGCGAGGTCTCGGCTCGAGCAGCAGATCCGAGATGACCGCGCTGTCAGTCACGGCAGCAAGACCCAGCCTAGCGATGAGATCACCGACTGGTTTTGTTTTCTGCAACAGGAAAACATGACTCCAGAGCTCATCCTTGTTAGCTGGCGCTGCCAGCCCTGTCCCAAGTACAACCTCAGCTTCTCCTTTCCTTACCGTGTAATTAAAGGGAAAGAAAAAGAGCACAAGAGTGACCCATAAAAGCCCGTGTAAGTGGCAGTTGACAAATAATTGCATTCACATTAATTACCAAGGTGTTTGCTGGCAGGAGAAAAAGCAGGGCGTTTTTGTTATTGTTGTAGCACCAGAAATAGTACTATAGTATTTAGATTATGCATGCAAATGCAATTCAAGGTACAGTGAAGAAAATAAGTACTCTTCGCCAAGACTGTCCTGCATGAGGCAAGAGAATTTATATTGTGATCTGCGATGGGAGAAGAAGAAGCTGCAGCCATAAAGCTAGCTGTCTGAGCACCCACAGCAAGAGCTTTAAGATATTTTGGGACTGTTTGAGAAATGTTCTAAAATCCAGAACAAACTACCCCACTCAGAGAGAAAATTTGTTTTTGTGGTTAAGACGAAACTGGAAATTCAAGACACATTTTAATTTCTAGTCTGCATGACATTGGAGTAATTTGATTCTGTGTCCCAGTTCCTCACCTACAAAATAAGGCTGAAAATACTGCTTATTTTTTAAGACACCGCCTTTTAGATTACCAGATCACAGAGCAGCTATTACATCTTACTCTGTATCAGGTTCAGCATTCAGAATAAAGATGCAATAATCTCAAATGGGCAGCCTATATTAAAAACTTACATTTGTATGGTAAGATTTTAATTTTAACCTAATTCTGTCTTCTCACGCATCACTTCAGCTGTATTGACTTAAAGGAAAAGCAATAATAGCAAAAGACCTCTGTTTCACATACTGTAATAACCCTTGGAAGAAAAACTCACCAAAATTACAAGCTGTGAAAGCGAAAGAGAGCAGGAGCTCAAGTGTGATTGCAAAACTTGCACTGACACCAGCACCAGCATCAACTCCCCGCCTGCAGAGCTGAGCCCTTTGCTCAGTGAGCAGTTCCCACTGCCGTTCCTTCTCCCCATGCAGCACCCTGCTCTTGCACCTCTTCCCTCAGACCCCCACCACCTTGTGCACCCAGAGCCCTGCAGCAACGTGTCGGGAGCCGACAGACAAGGGGCACACGGGAGGGAATGCACAGGGTCTGCAGGGAAGGGGAGCAGCTGCCCGACCCCCAGCTGAAGCCCTGCTCTGCTGCCTGCCTCCCGTGGGGAGCAGAGATGCTCACGGGCCTTATCCTGCTCCATCCCACGCCATCCTTTGATGCAGGTGTACCTCCCGGGAGAAGGGTGTCTGACCCCTTTGGAAGTGCTGCTCTGAACCCTATGTCCTCATGACGGCCACCGGTGGCCATCCTGGCTCCAGCAGTGCCACGTCCCTCGCCTGGCTAAGCCAGGAGGCAGCGGCTGCCTGCGGACACCAGCAGCTGGTTCCCCTCCCTAATTTCTCCATAGCGTGAGATGCGATGCCTACCACGGCCCACGGCCATGGCCCATCCCTCCAGGCTGGCTTTCTGCATGGCAGCCTATGCCATGTGATGGCCAGGGGCCTCTCTTCGCTCTGAAGCAGTCTCTGCTTCAGCCAGGGTTGAGCTGGAGTGGGCTGCTTGAAGGACAGGCAATGGCTCCTGTTCCCACTCACAGTAATAGAAGGGCAGAAAATGTCTCCAAATTGATTTCGGTAGCTGACTACTGAAGTACCCTGTCATCTCCATCTGTTAAATTCCCCACCAGCATCTTCTAAAGACAGTCCTGCTTCCACTTGTGCCTTAACTTGTCCGTTCAGAGCCCCAGACTGGATCTCAAACCCAGATTTCATATGTATGCAAAATATGCTAATCAGTTCGTTACAAAGAGAAACCACGGAGGCCAGGAAGGCTAGCAACGCACGCTACGTGATAATTCAGACAAACACTGCCTGCCTGTGATGATAAAGGACAATTGCATGGCAAAGGCAAACACATCCCAAATAGGCTGCGGTGCAATCTGTCTCCATACAGACCCATGAGTCATGCTGATTTGGAAAATACTTTATAAATGCTAGTAATGGCAGGCAATCATTTTAATTAGATATGGTCTAATTAAAAAAGAATAGAGGCTTTTATAGTTCATACCTCCCCAGTGTGCACTAGGGATCCCCACTGTTTGGCAAACAGGAAAAATGTTTGTATTATTTAATAAGCATAATGCTATCAGCAGAGCTTTAATGTAGGATTTAATGCATACACTCTGGCTCACCCCACAAAATGTCGATTGGTCAGCATGCAGGCTGGCTGCAAGAAGGTTACAGGAGATCCACCTCTCTAAATGAGACCTCAAATGTCTCGAAATGATGATGGACGCCTGAGGAACGGGCTAAACCCCTCTGGGTGTTCACTAGGCCATGTGTGGGAGGCGGGTAGATTCGTTCAGATACTGTAAAACTAGCCTAAAGCTTCAAAGCAACGCCTCTGGTTGGGTGCCCTCTCTGCAGGCTTCAAATAATGGGGAGAGAGGAGAAGTGATGTCAGTGCTCACCCTGTGCCTGCCCACTGCCACATCCTACTCCCTGCAGCCCTTCCCTGTGGCACCAGCAGTGCCCAGGACGCTTCCAGCCCGCATGGCTGCCAGCCCTTGCCCAAAACAGCCACGCTGGGGGCTGCCACAGGCAGCAAACGCCAGCACGCCACAGCTGGGCCATCAGCAGCATAGATCCCTTTCTCATTTTCATGTTGTTGTGTAATGCTCTGGCTCTGCTGCGAGGGGAAGCAAAAATACCACAAGAAAAAGCACTTCCTGTACTATTTGTGATCTAAGCAAATCCAGGAAATAATGGAAATTACGGTGATGCACAGGCTATCAAGTTTCTCGAGCTTATTTTGCATTTCTGTTATTTCCTGTGCTTTTCATGTGAATATTTGAAGTCATAAAGAAGTGATCACAATACATGATCACAATAGCATTAAAGATGTAAAAGCTTCTCCTCTCCCTGCACATATTTAAAATACTAGCTCTTGGAGCAAGAACCTTTTCTGAGCAATTACCAGGCATTGTGCTTGACACATCACCCCAACTCAGCCTGCTACCTCTTGGCCCCAACAATGCTAGGGACTGATCTAAGCATAACCCCTATTCCTGCTCAGGGGGTCCCTGTGACCTTGTCTCACAAAACAGCCAGGTGGTCTGCAGCATCTCCGCAAGAACCTGCTGCTTAAGAACAACCAAAATACCCCCAAGGACACAAAATATCTCTGCAGGCCTCCAGCACCCAGCTCTGCCTCCACAGCGGCTCACCTGGTACCTGCAGCAGAGGAGAGGGGCCTTGAGGAAAAATGATGAGCTCGGTGCCAGGATGAAGTGGAAGTCAACTGCTGTGTTCATAGTCAGGGCTGCCCAACTCAGTGCTCCTGCTGAGAACGAGTGCTGCTTCCAGTGGTCCTGCACTGATCTGCCTCACTCAAGGTCACGTTAGGAGATGATTTACATTATAAAAATCAAGGTTTTAAAAAGTCATTGCTGAGAGTGACACTTCATTTCTAAATTCAGAGTGCAGCTGGGCACATATCTGCATACAGAGACCCAATTGTCACTAGAGATAGCAGGGAATCTCCTGCCTGCTCCGTAACTTCACTCTGGAAATATGCCCCATAAAATTTCTGTCACTATCTCACTATCATAACTCCAAAGGACTCAAAAGCAAATGACTGTGCTTTCTTATCATTTTTGGCTTATTGCAACCAAGTTGTTAGAAGTGAATCCTTTGCCCTGAAGAGGAAAAAAGGGTTTTGCAATAGAGTTCTTTCCAAGTGTGTCGCCCACATTTTGTCATTTCCTTCTTTCAGTAAAGCACACACATTCACCTACTTTTTAATAACAGAACATCAGATGATACTTAGTCATCTGTTGCTCAAGGCTCTGCACAGATGTCGTACAATGCGTACAGCAGCGCATCAGCATAATGCCAGGAACACCGCCCCGCCATTGAAGTCTCTTCATGTCCTTTTGCTAATGGGCAGGTAGATCCCATGGGCACTTCAATGTTCCATATCACTCCCCGCCGAGGTCCCAGCCACCTTTTAACACTCCTTTTCAAGCTCTGATGGTGCTCTCTGTGATGTGCCGGGACCCTTTTTAAACCAGCACCCCACAGGTGAAGGCCCCACAGGATGCCGATGTCGTGGGGCAGGCAAAGCTGAAGGGTCCCGGCTCACTCCTGGGCTGGCTGCGGCTGCCTGTGACAGACAGGGCAGCTTCCAAAGAGGGTGCAGGTGTTGGGATGGCTGGTGAAGGGGTTTGGACACGGATTTTTCTTCTCACTTAGTGGAGCAGTGTGGAGAAAGCCTGAAGGGCCTGGGAAGAAAAGCGAGAGGAGAGCCGTGAGTGGGAGCACAGAGGCAGGAGCTGATTTCTCTTCAAACACAATACTCAGCGTTCCCCAGGGCACAGATTAATGTGCAAGGATTTTTCTCAGATGCTGTTTTCTTCAGATTTTTCTTCAGACACTCAGAACCCATCCCCTCAGGATGGGGCAGGGCCTGTGAGGCCGGGGCTGGGCAGCTGAGCCCCGCAGCCCGCCTCAGGAGGCCTCCTGCTTGTGACCACCATAACCTGAGTACCCAAGCCACACATCCCTCTGGTGTAGCCACACTCAACCTAAATAAGGCTGAGCTTGCTCTTTTACACAGGTGTCCACCATCTCCCTCCCAGGCTTCACCTGCCTCTGGTCTGTCTTAAATGGCCACAAGCTGCCCACCTGCCCTCTTTTCCCTCTTAAGCTGCCCATCTCTCCAGGGCTCCAGGGGTCTCCCCCTGGTGCAGCCTGCCACACGGGGGCTGCTCAGCCCCTCTGCCCTGACATGGTGCCATCAAAGCAAGAATCGTCCTAAAAAAATGCTGGATTGTTAAACTATTTAAAAAGTCTGTACACCTCAAAAAGTTGCTTAAATAATACATAAGTCTGGAATAGACAGTGTTTTTTTTCTGAAATCTGCACCAACGTACATAGGTATATAGAAATGTATTTACACACCCTTTATATTCGTTTGTCTTCCTTTCGGTGTACCGTGGCTCGCTGTCAGGATCCTGTCAGCACTGCGAAGCGCTGACTGCACGCGATGGCTGCTGGCTACGGCCACGCTGTTACAGAGCGCACGTGTCAAGTGCTGCACATTTCCTAACGTCAGCACCATTTGCCTAACACATGACAGGCAAATGGATGGATTTAGGCTTTCCTGCTGAATTTTTTTTTTTTTTTCCAGAGAATGGAGATGTCTATTCCTGAATCTATTAAGAGAAATACAGACAAAGCATTAAGGTCACCGATTAAAAACAAAGGTGTTACTGCAAACCTACCCATGGATTATATAAGGTCCTCACAACCTGCCTTTGCCAGGAAGCATCATTTAGATACTGCCACCACAGCTGGGCCTGAAGCAAAAATGCATTAAAGTTTCTTAATCTGGGCTACTTAGCCGTCTTGAACCAGGCTAAGTATGACTGTGCCTTGCATTAAAATCAGTGAGATGACTTATGTGCGTAGCCGTGGAAGGAAGTGTGGCAGATTTTGAATCCCAGCATTTGTGAGAATAAACAGACAAACATGTTCCCACTCCCTATTTGTTATCACAGGGCGTTTTGCAACCCCTTGCTAGAATTATTCACTGTATTTGGAGCTTCCTCATCACAGAAGTCTCTTTCGGCTCGGAAGGATCTTCAGCTTTGAATTTCACATTAACCAGTCCCAATGGACCAAAGATTTGTGACAGTAGTTTTCTGGAGCCATGAAGTGTCTGGAGACTCTCATCTTGTATTTTTTTGCCGTTTCTGAGCAGGTTAATACAGCAGTACCATCAGGTTCTTCTGTCTGCATGACTGGATTAATGTGAATCTAGTTACATGCTTCAGACAAGTTTTTTTTTCTCATTTCTTTGCCTTACAGCCCCATGCTGTTCATTTTCTGTCCTTATCTGTATGACAGTGCTCTGTAAATTTATGTTAGAGTTACCATAAAACTAACCTGCTGTTTTGTATTCTTCTTTGCACATTTAACTGCTTCTTAAAAAAAAAAAAAAAAAAAAAAAAAAAAAAAAGGCATACATCAGGCCCAATTTGCCCCTAACCAAAAAAGGGCAATGTTTAAGCTTATAAATTATCCTGTTTTAAAATGGGTAAAATTAGAGGAGAAATAGCTTATTATGTGGAGGGACAGAGGGAAGAATGAGATACATGCAGGTATTGAAATAAAATTGCGGGAGAGCACTTCATGTTTGAAGTTACCTCTTCTTTTCTTGTCATATGTTCTACAGAGGTCTGTTGTATTTTAGGTTAGACTGGATTATTTCATGTGAACATATTTTTATTCATCCTGCTGCTCAGAAAAATGGTTCCTGATGCCAAATTCAAAACTGAATTTATGAGTGCTGCCAATCGGAGCAAGGGCTGAGCATGAGTAGAAGGATATAATGTTATGGAAACAATGGAACAACTCAGATAAAGCTGTCAGCAATGCAAGGAAAAGAAAACAGCTCTTCCATACAAATTCCATAAAAAGTCTTTCAGCTGGGAGAGAATTATTCACAGGGGCAGATATATGTCTCTGTGCTGAACTGCTGCACCTGTCCAAGGGTTTCTGTGTATTGTCTGTTCCTAACAGTGTTGTAAAGCCTTTCCTTCAGAAGGATTTTTTCTTTCCATGGTCTGAAATGCTGGAGATTTGTTAATGCAACAGAAGGAAGGAGCTTAACCAATGTTTAACAGGGCCAGATGGGACAAGGAGAGAATTTTCCCAGTCCTGTAGGTTTCACAGAGATACTAATATTGCTAAGATTCTTGCTTTGTAAATCATCAAAAAAGATAAAATTCTAACAAGAGCTCTGTTGGTTTGGGGAAAAAATATATACATATATCATTTTGCTGCAGGAGCACAGGCTCACTGAATCTGTCCCCTAAAGAGTAGCTCAGTGTGCCGTGACATGTGGCTGCCAGATATGACCCAGTAACCGAGTAGGTACAATTATGTAAAATGTACCATAGTTCTACAAAAAAAAAAAAAAAAATGGGGGAGGAAGAGCAATTGAGTTAATAAATAGCTAAGTTCCCCAGAAGATGTACTATTGAAACATGGCTGCGGCTTTTAGGAGGCCCTGAGAGAGGACTTCTGAAAAAGGAACCAGCCAGTTCCTCTGTGATAAAAATCCTTTTGTCTGAAGTAAATGGACAAGAAATCACACTGATAGAAAGGGAAAATAGGTCAGTTTTATCACAGCTATTTTATGCAGCTACTTTCAATGATAAACAGCATTTCTGGTGAAGCAATCTAATTCCTGTATGGTATATTATATATTCATATTCATTCATTTACTTCCTAAGATGAAAGAAGACCTGGGTGACTGCACTGGGTTTGATATAAAACTAATTAATGCATAACACTCCAGTGTTGAATTTAGCAATGGTTTAACCACATGACATTCATAACTGTTAAATGATTACGCCTAAGCATGTAACTAATAGCGTTCTTTCCAGAGAAGCCCAAGAAAGCCTGGCACGAAAAATTTTAATGTACGAACCCATGGGATAAATGAAGAGAGGGAGGGAAAAGGATTCAAAATGTATATTTTTATACTTTTAATGTTTCTCATTTATCTCTCTATCCACTGCTCAGGAGGCCCACACGTAAAGGCTGGCAAGGAGCTGGGATGGCTGCGGACAGCAAAAGCTTTATCCAGGGTGAGCACAGCTTCCCTTCCTTCTTAGCAGCTGGCTCGGGGGAACTAAACTTAGCAGGCCTGAGGTGTAGGAAACCAGATAGCACGTTGGGTAGCTGGATAGGAAATACAGGGCTCAATGTGTTTGAGGTTAAGATTAAGCCCTAACTTCCTTTGGGTCTATTTTAAACGGTGGCAAATGATGGCATGCTTTCTTACAACAAAATGACAGATGATCAAAGGTCGAATATGATCTCTATGTCAAGCATTTGCACAGGGACCTTTCTTTGAGGGACTGGGCAGGAAGTATTTTAACATGGTGTCTCATACTTCCCCTCATCTGTGTTTGTTCAAAACATACCAGTAACCGGGTAAAGCTGGAGAGCTGGCAGAGAGCACTTGGCCAAACAGCATCTGCCTGTGGCAGGAGAAGCAGTTGATTTTGGACGGAGTGAAAAAAAGATTACCACAACCTCAGCCATTGCAACTGTGAGGAAAACAACAAGACAGCATTCGTCACGCTCACATTTTCAGATGCTACACCTGGGAAACAGACAGAAATGTGTCGAAAGCATGCTTACACATTCCCTGTTCTGGAGGTAGTCAGAAATCAAAGCAGAAAAAGAAAAAAAAAAAAAAAAAGAGGAAACTGCAGCAGGTACTGAAATGAAACTTTCCAACTTTAACCAGTTTTTCTGCCTGGCAGTGGCAAACAGGATGCAGGACTCACTGGGTCATACTGAGTACAACTTGCACACTTGCTAAAATTGCTATTATTATGAATTACCCAGGTTTGTACTGAGGGGCACGGAGGGGGACATTATGTTAATGCAAGGCAGACACGCAACAAGAAGACGATCTTTGCCCCGGGATGCCATACCATGCCTAAACACTGCAGCCATGTCCTCTGCCATAAGGCTCACTTCCTTCCCCTGCATTTTTTTGTCCCTCTCCTCCTCTTACCTAGAAATCTGCAGGACAAAAACTTGTGTTTGAAAACTCCTTTTAACCCAGTCTTTGGCCTTACCTCTGGCACAACTGCAGCAGCTCACATCTCTGCAGCACCAGTCTCTGACCTGGCATCCCCCAGGCACCTGCGCAGCTGCCCCTGCCAAGTATTTGTTCTGCTTCACTAGAGCACAGGAACATCTTGCTAAGGCAGATAACTGGGATCACTTCACTCCTCTGAAAATCCACACAAAAAAAATAGCTATAGTAAGTGTTTCATTAAGCTGAAAAAAAACCAGCAATCTATTCAACCTAGAATTTTTGACACCACCTACTTTCATGAGAAGTGATGTAATTTATAAGTGCAGCTGTGCACTTGTATGAAGCAGCAGAAAGCCTGCTTCCACTGTGAGTTGACACTGGCTTCACAAAGCAGGCAGAAATTTAAAGCAGAGAACACTGAATATGTATTTGAACCAGAAAAGCATTTCCTGATGTTGAGTGAGCTGGAGATCAGGATAATTTTTTTTTCAAGCCATTGTATTTGCTCTACACCAGGTCCTTCTGCTTCTAGCAGCACAGACCACTTCACTTTCTATCAGGATGCCAGCAGGTGCTGTGGGACTGCTGGTTGGAAGCACAATTTTAAAATGTGCACTGCAGTCCAAACAGAGGCAAACATCCTCGTAAACTCCTCTTGGTTGCAGAGAAACACAGGTGCAATTTCCAGGTGAACTTTCTAGGCTCTGCGAGCTTTCCAAGTGTTTCTACGAGCAATGTTAGCCTGTAGCCATCTCGGAGTATGAGTGAGTCTCTCTGCAGAACGCGGTTGGTGTGCCACGATGCAGAGGAAGTTAAACATGCTGCACCCATCTCCCCCTCGCCCAGCGCCCGGACGGTGTCACCACGCTGCCACAACACAGGCAGGGGGAAGGAGCCTACGGCATGCGTGACACGGCAGCCACCAGAGAGAGACAGCTTGGTTGGTGCAAGGAAGACACGGATTTTTTCAATGTTCTGAGGAAAAAAAAAAAAAAAGCTCATCCATGGCACAGCTGTTAGGGGGGAAAGATGGGAACAACCATACATAGATATGAAATGAGAACTTAGAAATGGACTAAAGGCTGAGATGCACAAAGCAAAGTTGGGGGGTTAGTGGCTGATGTACCAAAAAGCTGGGATTGATGCAGATATCTAAAAGTGTTCTTATGTGATGCAAAGTATCCTCACTGTCAGAAGAGCAGAGAAAATAAATAAATAAAATAAAATAAAATAAAATAAAATAAAATAAAATAAAATAAAATAAATAAAATAATAAAATAAAATGTGTCATTTTGAGTTAAAGCAAAAATGTTGTTCTGAAAGGCAAGATTCAGATTTTGTAAAAAAAAAAAATCATGTTGTTTTATCAGATTAGGTCACTTTTAAAAGCAAAACATGATTTTGGTAAATAATATTTGGTTGTTTTCATTTGAACTTTGAGTGTTTTTGAAATTCAACACACTGTTTAGAAAACACTAAAACATTTTCCAAATGTCCTAATTCCTCTTGTCTCTGCCTGAAAGCTTTTGCTAAATCCGCGTTAAAATCATTTATAGTTCCAATCTCTGTCGCCTGTTTTCTGGCAGATCACCCAACGCTAATGGGCAATTAACAAGTGCGAAATAGGGAAAATATCTCAGCAAAACATTGAGCTCAGTTCTGAAACATCCTTCTCACATATGTCACAATGTGAAGCACGAGCAATTTGGGTAAAGGCAGACTGGCAGGTGACCAGAGTAAGATGACACAGGAGGAAATGAGAATCCTGTACATGGGGTGCACCTCCTCATCCCACAGCTTGACGTCTTCCTACATCGTGGCAGCTATTAACCTTTTGGCACGTACTACAAGCCAGGATGAGCAACGAGGCCACAGGGAATAAATAAAAGGCAGAAATGTCTCTGCCATCAGACTGAGCTCCTTGGCAGGACACACGGACTGATCCTCTCAGCTGTGGAGGAGCCTCAAAGATGTGACCACGTCTCAGAAACAAGTTGATCAAGACCAAATGTTGTCACACTGAAAGGTTTGAAGGTCGTCAGAGCCAAATACCGTACTCATTGTACCCCTTTCAGACTGACTGCCAGCAAAGAGGATCCCCCCCAGCAGGATGTCCCTGGGTGGCAGAGAGCAGCCACCGCTGGCTCTTCACCACCTCAGATGTGTGCGGTGTAGGGGACACGGAGAAGAAGACCTCTGGGTAGGAAGGTGTGCGGCCAAGCATGGCTCCCATAGCATCCCAAATCCTCCTTGTGGGTCATAAGAGTGGCAGAATCACCTCCAGAATAAGACTTGGCACTTTCGGGTACTCCTGCTTTGATTCAGCATTGAGTGAAACAGCGATGTAAACAATTAACATGATCCTCTAAATGCAGTGGCCAGGTGCCATATGTGCTTAAACAGGCCTGAGGGGAAGGCTCGGGATTTCCTTCTGACAGCGCCATCCTGAGGATAGGCCTGGCATGGATTTTCGGGGCAGTTGTGGCCTCCCTCCTGACAGCACCCCTGTGCCTTGTGTGCCGGGACGGGAAGGCCTGCAGCACCGCACAGCAGCCAGCCTTCAGCACCACAGCTAAAACCACCGACACAACGAACGAACAAACTTTATTTCTGAAAAGCTGCTAAAGTGATTGGAAAGGCTCCAGAGGATAAACGTGAAGGCTTTGATTCCCACTGAGTCAGTGTGGCTGGAAGGATGAGCATAAGCAGGGAAGCACAGGACTTCTCTTGCCAACTCTGCCACTAAATCCATGCAAATCACTTAATCTTCCTATTCGGTTCCTCCTCTGCTAAAATGGGAATGTTAGTGTTTACTTACCTTCCAACTCACAGACATGTTGTGAGGATTAATTAGCTAATAACTGCTAAGTGCTTTGAAGATAGCGTTTTGCACAGGCACTTGTAAGTATTATTAACTAACGTTAGGCTAATGATGCAGATGGAAGTGGCAATTTCCATCAGCTGTATCAAAGCAGAGCCCAGGATTCAGCCCTGAGATGTGTGCTAGCTACTGAAAAATTAACACCGTTATGAGAAAGATAAAAGAATAAATTAAATTAATTTCCACTGGTCCATTGGAACACAGAAAAAAATGCGCAGCTGCACTGTTCCTGAGCAAGCAAAACCACAGCTCTATTAATAACTTAGGACCCTATTCTGAAAGCTGTTGCTTTGCACCTTCATCAGTCATTTCCACTGATGTGCGAAGTGTTATGGTTGTGAGTCGGTGGCAATTTCCCCTCCTACAAATCGCTCTGCACCTGTGAGACTGATGGCATGCCATTTAAGGCAAGCACGAAGCAGGCGCAGCGTGCATACATTGCATACTCACATTTTTAAAGCACTTGCTTGGTGTTCTTTAACTTCTGTGAAGCTGGCTGTGAAATCCAGACCGCTGTGGTGCATCTGTGCGAGCAGGCGGTTTTACAGCCAGGTAGCTCTCCTGATCCAAAGGAAGGTGAGATACAGGTGGGCAGCGGGAGGCTTGTGATGGCTGGCTGCACTGGAACGACACACACCTCTGCCCTGCTACGATTCTGGCAAAGATAGAAGGCAAAGACATTGCCTGGAAAGTTGAGACAGAAACTAAAATAACTTCAGAAGATGCTTCCTCGGAGCAGCTGTCCGCATAGCTCTGCTGAGGAAGCCAGGTGCAGCCTCCTAGAGCCATCAGCAGCTTACGCCTCTGGACCTAAATCACCTGTTGCATGTTAGAAAAGACTTCCCCAATTTTGATTGCAATTAATTCTTTTACTGATACTTGGAAACACGTACATAACGATATACATCTTTATCTTGATATTTGTACGATGCCAGGTGCACAATGCAACGTTGTCCCAACTCTCCTTTTTTCACTTCTGTGCCGGAGTTAGCAAACCTGGTTTTGGTTCTTTCTTCACTACTTTAACGGTGGCAGAGGGTGGTAAATTCAAAACGGTTTTAGGAGGAAAAGAAGATGATTCTCTATAGGCTTCCATTTCAGTAATCCTTCACACAACCACTGTGGTCCTGGCCAAAAAAAATAATTTATCATCTCATAAGAGTGTTGTGCAAAAATAAAGATTAAAGTAAGTCTTATGGGACAGAGAAACACAGGAGTGGAAAAAGCTGAGCAAAGAGAAGGATTCCTGTTCACTCCAAAAATCTGCCTTTTTTTTTTTTTTTTTCTTTTTGATTGATGTATAAACACCTGAGGCCCCAGTGCTGTGAGTGCCTTACTGTCAGGCAAAGATGACCCAAGGCACCCCGGGCTCCTGTGCACAGCAGAGGCAGACTGTGGGGCAGGCAGACGGGTGAAGAAGGAAAGCACCCATCCCTGCTGCAGCCCAGCTGGGAGGAAGGAGGCAGCAGTTCCTCTGCTCTCACTTCCAGATCACAAAGCTCGGAGGCACAATGTGATTCTCAGAGGCACCGTTTTGTCCCTAGCAAAAGAAGTCTCACTTCTCCCATCGCCACATGAAGTTATTGTTGTAAATGTACAGAGGGTAAATACCTTCAACAACTACATCACAACACAGGAAACAACAGGTTGGCTTTCATGCTGCACTCTAAGGCTTAGAGCTGTGGCTACTGTTAAGGATGCTTGGCCTTCTCACAGTCCTCTGATTATCAAGCGCTGTTTTCAGATACTTACAACGGGACCAAACGTTAATTATTTGAACTTAATTTCTGTGTAACTGGAGGCTGGCTTTAGGCTGGTCTATTTATCCAGACATTGTTCTTTTTTTTTTTTTTTCTTCTTGTCTTCTAAAATAGAATGAAAAGAATTATTTTTCATATTAAAAATATATCAATTGTGGTATATTTCTTCTTGAATTGTACTTACCAGACTCTCATTAGCTCAAGACTTTGTTTGCGAATACCCACGCAAATTATAAATACATGTGCAATTTGCATATTGCACTAGGAAGGACAGAAAACTAAGTGTACAGAAAAAAGCCAACTACTTACTCCCAAGAGTAAAAAATATCCTGCCCCATGGACGCGTTGCTGCTTAATCGCTTTTCATATGGGTTTTATTGTTGCTGCTGAAATTACTGGCTATTTTTGGACACATGGTGTTGGGCTAGAAATACTATAAATCTGAGATGCTAATTTACTTTCCACTGTGCAGGATTCCTACCAATCAAACCCATCGCCCACAGTTGCTTTTATCTCAAGCCAAGACTAGCAAGGGCAAAACATGGTCTTTTATTGAGTTTAGAGCTTAGTCCATTAAATTTCCTGCCTCCAAAGCCAATCACAGGCTGATGGCACCATCCTGGATTTTATTTTGCAGTATGATGAGCCCAGCTTCGTACACGAGCAGCATAGCGGGGGCTGGGAGCCTTCTCCAAGGCGAAGCTGCACATTACTCACTGGCTGCCTGACAACAGGGGTAATTGCTTTTCATTTTTTAAACATATGGTGACAGGCAGACTTAGCTGGTGCAGAAGCTTCCACAGAGCCTCTGGGGAAGAAGAGGAAAAACACTTCATGCTCCTTGCCAAGACGTTTTAGATGCAAAGTGGGGCACCGGCAAACCCGAACACAGTGACTAAAACCCTCACAAGCCAGCCGTGCAAACCAGGACAACGAGCCGTCAGTGACAGGGTTTTCAACAACCAACAGAGAAGAAAGCAAATGCACTCGGTTGTGAATGGTATCTCTTCTTATTATGCACGAACCAGAGATCTTATTGCTTAAAGGATGGAAACTCCAGGTTCTTCTCAGCACAATTTCCAGTGCTTCAAACCCCGAGTTACTGAAGCCTCTTTTAGGTTTTGCAGGAAAGGAACATGCTCGGCTTACTCTGTTGTTCACACAGAGCACAAGTGAGTCAATCCAGCACACTTAAATTATGTTGATCAGATCTGGCACAACTTCATGCAGTTCAAAAGAAGCTGCCGCAGTGTCCATAGATCTGTAATAGTTCACTTCACAGTGTCCCGGGCTCAGAGATGCTGTGGACACAGACAACACATGCATCTCATAATTCTTATGGGCATTATAACTGCTCCCCGAGAAGACAAACACCACAATTCCTGTTTGTGTTGTTCATGTTCTAAGGAAAGATAGTCTCACTTTGGGGGCAAAGACATTTTTCAATTTTCTTGCAGAGTTGATTTCAAATGTGAAAGTTAACTTGAAACACCTGACTGGCACAGATCAGAACACACCGTCTTTTCCCAGGGGAAAAACAAGAGTTGCAGCATCTACCCTGGGTAAGATCCAAAGCAGCGTCAAAGCCTCGTTGTATCTAGGGCAGTGGAAAAACATCCAGGCAGGAGCCGAGCCACCAGACAAAGAATTAGCACTGCAGACTGCCAAGAGCATGAGAGGAGGTTGATGGCAGAATCCCCGCTGGCCGCCGTAGCCCACATCCTCAGCAAGAGCAGAGACGCCTCCCGACCCCAACCTGCCCTGCAGCCTCCGCTGGGTAAGTCAGTGGCACCATATACAGCTCGCTCATGACCGCTCGGCAGGGTGATGAGTGTGCTCTGTGGCTTTGGGGTTTTCTGAGGCAAGGCTCTTTAAAGGCCAGATCTCAAAGTGAGACGAGAAGGACTGATCCTGCCTGCCCAATCCTCTAAAGAGTTTGTCGTGGAGTGACTAAGCACCACTCGAGTCTTAGATTCTGTAACCTAATGAATTAAAGACTAAGAACGGTAGTGCTATTGCTGTTGCCCCATGTAGTAGCCTATCTTGAACCTAATTACTGTGCTGCGTTAAGAGCATGTGATTGTGAAGAATTGTGAAGATTGTGAAGAAAGGCTAAAAACCAATAGA
This sequence comes from Netta rufina, assembly GCF_964035555.1. Taxonomy (NCBI): domain Eukaryota; kingdom Metazoa; phylum Chordata; class Aves; order Anseriformes; family Anatidae; genus Netta; species Netta rufina. The sequence goes on along the minus strand of NC_140131.1, from coordinate 26,599,978 downwards.
AGGACAGTCCTTAAAGTTTAATCAGGATTAGTCAAGAAATCCTCACCAAATTCATTTTCTCCCTACTGGCAAAAGAAACAGGTTTATAACAAATCAGTTCAGTCACGTAGCAGCTAAGCATTTGAAAACATGAGATAGAAGTGGACCTGCAGTGCTACAGTGGTAGCTGTCTACAGCAGCAGCACCAGATAAATGCAGAAGTTGTTGTAACAGCTGTATCCAATTATGGAGGTACACAGTTCATTAATAAGTAAGATTGAATCATGTTATTAATCCTTGGAAACAAATTAGATGGATGTTTTTGTGATTACTGAGTCCACATCTCGTTTCCTCTGGTTGTCAGCACTGCAATCTACAAGCTAAGAGCAGATCATTTGCACTGTCAGAGCTATCGTCCAGATGTCAAAAAATATATACTGTTAAATGCAATGTAAGTTTAAAGCCCATGCATTCTTTAAACACATAGTATAACTTAATTTAAAAGAATGGGATTTATTTACATTTTATTTTATTTTAGCTAGACTTCAAATAAAATGTTCTGTAAATGAGGAAGAGACGCAAATGTTGAACATCTGCATCAACATGCTGAGGTTATTACGGAAGAGCTCACTGGAAATTAATGGGCACTAATCTTTTAATACTGTAGCTGATCCTTGGTCAACCTGTTACAAGAGCAAATTGCCATTCCCAGCTGTGCCACACCATAAGAGGATAAACATCAGAGTGGCTGGTCCTTAGGAACAACCTGTTTCAAGTATATCTGCTCACTCTTTCGCAGCTAATCAGAGCAATGTTAATGGAAGAAAAGCTGCCAGAAGGGAATGGATGTGAATATGAATGAAATGTAATGCTATAGGAAGGCAAAAATGTATGTAGTAAGACACTGAAATCTCAGGATTTAAAGGCTGGAGAATTGAGAGAACTGAGAAATGAATTCTTCCCAAGAATTCATTGTAGTAAGACTCGGGAACCTGAAACTCTTACAGTCTGGGTGTAGGTACATCAGAGGCTCTGTTCTCTCTCGTTCAAGTAATGCCACAGTGGCGCTCAGTGGCGTTATGTGCCTACATGCTCAAGTTGTTTCTGAAAGGCTTCTGGGACTCCCACATCTGAACTGACAGCACCAGTCAGAGCGTGACTATGTATGTTCGGGAACCCAAATGTCTTTGGCTCTCACCAGCTGCTACAGAAGCTAAACTCCCACCAGAACAAGTTGCACCCAGCACTTTTTTTTCATGCTCACCAGATTTTTTATTCCACAGAAGCATTTTCTCTTTCAGTTTCTCCCATTTTTGTTTTCACTTGCACTTACCCTGCCTTGCGCTTCCTTCACAATTTCAATATTCTCCAGGTCACGGCAGAGCAAGATCCCTCTCCGTGCCCACAGAGAGCCTTGCCTAAAGAAAGGCTGCCAGCTGATGTATGCTCTCTAAGGTAGGAATAGCTGTTTACTGTTTGCACAACACCAAAAGCCAGGGGACCTCTGATCTACCTAAGGCCTTTCATCAGTACCGCAGCAATGTTATGTAATGATTTCAAATGTACGTTTTTGCCTGCTGTTGCGTATGCAAGAAAAGTATAGTCATCTTCATTAACACATGACTGACACCTTTTTTTTTTTTTATCATTCCCATCTCATTTTAGGATGACAACATAGAGAAAAGTTCTCTGTCAATGGTTTAAGATGATACATCATGTAAGCTACACCGTAACTGCAGAAAAGCATAGTTTATTTCATATGCTATAAAATGGACAATAGCCATTTTTGGCTGCGACCTAGCTCTGTAGAGACCGTCCTGATGCTTCTGCAATCTAGCACCCAGTACATGCAGTTCTGGAGAAATTACCAGAGCAAGCTACTTCTCCTCAATCAACACCACCCGTGGCAGCACCCATTGTATGCTATGGGACAGGATTTGTCCCGTAACTTTGCTCCCTACCTTTTCCCTCCCTGTCCCAAACTTCTCAGCTGCATCTACCAAGTACCACCTGGGTTAGCAGACAGCTGCCTGGCTCTTGAACTGCTTCTGCTAAACACTGATCATATTTCCCCAGTCTTGCCTACATGGTGGTATTACTTACGCTGTTGGTTGCCGCTAGAATTACTAACAGCACAGACTGAAGGAAGCGGGGGGGAGAGAAGCTGCTCAAAAGATGACTGATGAAAATTGGGAAGTGGTGTTAACCATGGAAAAAATGAGTGTATTTGAGAATCACTAATAAAACAGCTGAACATAGTGATGCTTTCCATGGCTTATGCCAGACTAGATTTAAAAGCTGCTACCAAAGAACATTTCTCCTCATTAGCCCTACAGGCGCTTTCTTTGCCCAGCTACTCTGCCCAAAGGACTTTACTCCTCAGGATGGACCAGCACGGTATGAAGGTGGTGTTTTTGCTGCTTGTATCTTTAACTCACCAGCCCCATCAACAATTACCCTGTAGATGAATTAGCATCGATTCGTCTTTGACTCTTCCTCCTACCTGGATAATATTTGGCCAACCCTGGGAAAAGGAGTCCAGTTTGAAAGCAGCCAAATTACAAAATACTTACAGTAAGAGCCATGCGGCCAGCCCTCTATGTAAATGAAGACTATCTCCTGTCCTTCTGCTGATTATGTGCGAATCACCAGAACAGCCTTTCCAAAACCACAGAAACTCCTTCCGCTTCTTGCTGATTCTTCTCTCTGCGTGCAGGAGGAAGGACGGTCTTGTGGCTCGCACAGAGACTTGGCTGTCAGCATGTGTGGGTTCTATTCCTGGTGGTCACTGACTTCTCTTGTGACTTTGGAAGAGTTACCTAACTTCTCCATCCACTGCAACGTCTGTCTGATATGCAGCTTAACAACGTAATTCAATGCTGTTCTTTAATGCAAATACCACTGGAAAACTTCATGGTTTGGGAAAAGTGGGAAGTAGCGTAAGAGTTCACCATTTTATTTCCCTCACGGCGGCATTATTTAGTGGCATTTTAGTTCTCTGCACCAAGCACCATTTCCATCAGACATGCAGTGCCTTTATCTCCGCATACAGTGTCACCACACAGACAGACAGCTATTTAAATGTACCTATCTTACATCGCCCAAGGGAGGAATGTGGCAAACAACCAAAGGAAGCAAGTCGGGAACCCACTTCTGCTTCACCTTCTCAGTTAAGGTCATTTTCAAGAAGACAGCTCACATGTTTCTTGTAAATCTACCTCCAGGCAACTGCTATCAGAGAAATTGTCCACATCAAATAATTACTGAAAGTTTTCAATGTCTGTATCATTTACTTCTGGCTGAGATACCACCAGCACTGTGCACTGCAATGAGCGTCTGGCTAAGTGAGGTGATTTACATGGCCAGCGAAACAAAAGCTGTGCTGGTACAAACACCTTTACTTCTAATTACCAGTGATAATGACGACTTAGAGAAAGCCAGGCCGTGTGCAGGACCTTTATGGTAGTGCTCACGTGGAGAGCTGCCTGGAAAGGCCATGCAGGAGGAGGTGGAACACTAGCCACATTCTTTAAATATTTCCTGCAGGTTAGAAGCAACTGCTTTTAAGAAAGCCTGAATTCCACAGAAATTGACAGAGGCATCAGGGAGGCTTCAACTGATGGTCTTCAAATCCCATGTATTAAATGTAAAGCTAAAAGCAGCTGCTATGTAAACAAGTATATAAATTTCTTCAATCTTGAGATTCAAGAAAAATAAAATACTGCTTTAAATAAATAACCAGGCTGCCTTGCTGCCTTGAATTATAAACCTGTAATGAAATTCAGAGTTCCTGCTCACACCCTAAGTCAATACAGCACACTTCACATGGCTCACCTGAACCTAGAGCTAGAAAAAAGCTGTCTGAGAGAGTTCTAATTAAAAATAAAATAAAATTAGAGATACAATTCCATTTACTTACATTACGTCTTTTTCTCCTTAGCTCTGGTGCTGCATAGCTTAAGGGCTGCTATAACGATGCAAGAAGAGATGTCATTCCAGTGAACTGCACAGACTTTTATCAGTATTGAACTGATCACCATTATCTAGGATTTGCCATCAAGTTTCAAAAACACCTCATATTAAATTAAGCTACTGAGCACCTAATTACAGGCTTCTATTCACATTTTAATTTCTTATATAGCAGCAAGGTAGAATTGCCATTTAAAGCATTTTGCTGCCTTTTGTTTGTCAGAGCTTTCTACTAAAATGCTCCCAGATCTATTGCAGAGATTGTAATCCTGGTTTTACTAGTGGAGGAACCATTTAAAGCTTTTGCTCTTGCAAGCCCTCTATGCACAATTACTTGGAAGTCCCATGTGCACTGCTAGCATGAGTATGCTGGGTGTGCCAGAAGGTTAATAGTCTTTGTGGTCCATACCACAGTCACTAAATATTGATGCAATTAGGGTTTATCTCCAAACAGACAGCAAGCAACTCAATGCTGCTGCTCTGAGACTGTAACACAGTTACAGCACTATTATGTTATTGAGCATTTTGTAAGTATTAGCAGGTGTACACGCAGTTTTGTATTTTCTTTCACACTAGGACAGAAAAGGCAAGACAAACTCATGGCATTTGACTGAGAATACAGATTATATAAAAATTAATTTCTTCCTTACCCAAACTGGTACTAACAGCATTGTTTACAAGTTAATCACTCCTTCCAACGAAAACTGTGTGATTCAAAATTTGCCCATTTTCCTGGCATCTCAAAAGAGTCAGCTCTGTGCAGACAAATGAAAGCTGTTCATGGGATCAGTCTGTTGATTTCCACTGTCTGTGCTCCCAGATGCTACAAGAGCAAATATGGAGTCTAAAAGAAAAAAATAACTTTGAGAATTTATTTCAATGCAATAACATGAGCTATTCTTAGTAATGAAGGAGAAGATTTGTTTTCCTGATGTGATTCGAGATGTTAGTGGCCTTCCGTTTATGGAGTGCAATCTGAAAGTCAGAACCCAGAGCACTTACCTCCTTTTTCCCCCAGTTGCAGCAAATTCCCCTTCATTCCTTTCCATCAACACTTGTTTTTCTAAGATCCTCTTTCCAGAACATCACCTATTCTATGGAGAGCATGAATACAATGCTGTTATGAGCATCTTTATCCCACCCAATCTGCAGGCTCGTCAGTAGTGTCCCTAGGGATGTACTTCGTTCTAACTCTTCATTCTCTGTTTTTATCATCTGATAAACTTCCCAGTAAATTTCATAGACTTTTACTGCCATTTACCGATAAAATGAATTAACAGAGAAAGTATTTATAACGTGATTGCAGCTGAGGGTTAAGCTCCTCTTCTTGACCTCACCACTAGAGAAGACCCTACAAATTAGAAACTGGAACATTATTGAGAACAGACATGTAAAAAAAATCCTTATTTTACATTCAGATGAACAAAACTAAAAGGAAAACATTCTCCCTGCTACAAAGGTACAGTGTGGTCATAAGCATAAGCAAGAAAGGAGAAAGGCTTTTCAGCTACATGCATGTAAGGTGCGGGACTGAATAACGAGATATAATGAGTACATTTGAATACTCTGAGAACCTTGTATTTTTTTGGTTTGGTTTGGTGTTGTTTTTTTTTTTTTTTGCTTTAAAATCTCAATAACTAAGAATTGCATTAATTAACACCTGAGGGAATATTCATACATTTTTCATACATAAAAATAATCTGCATGCAGAAGCCATACAGACTGCCCTAGAGTGGCTCAATCTGAGTAGAGTGAGTCTTTGCAGAAAGGACTTTTCAGCCCCTGGAGTTGGCTCTCATGAGCGCATGCAGTAGACACTGGAGGAAAAGGAGTTTCAGGTGGCTCAGGTTCCGATGTCTCATAAGTCCAGTGGCTACTGGAGGACAAAGAAGACAATGAACATGTTCCACTTCAGCGCTCAAAATTTTTCCAAAGGTCCCTAGTAACAGTTTCAAAACACAGACAATCAAAATTTCTTTTTTTAACAAGAAAGGGAAAACATCTCACATGTTCTTAGGAAATAAGCTATTAGAAATTAACAGGAGATAAGTGACCTAACGACAAATATTGAAACCTCTATATGTACACACACAATAGAAAGGCTGCTTTAATATCCCAGCTTTGTTATCTCCTGCCAGATGTTCATTTCCTATCTTCTAAAATGAATGTTTTTTAAAGTAAACATATAGAACTGTACAGAAAGAAAGCATAAAACCTTATTCAAAATGTCTCAAATCATTTTGCATCTCATTATGTCTTCATTGCAGGGGGTTTTGTTTGTTTTGCTTTTTCTGTCTGGAGTTAAAGACCTGGCATATTTAGGTACCAAGATACAACTGCCAACTCAGGTTCAACAACATGAGTTAAGAATTTAACTTCGAGTACTGTAAATCTCTAAGTTTTGCCATTTTTTTTAGATAATTAAATATTTAAAAACTTAATAAAAATTTAAACTTTTAATTAAGCTTTTTTGAGGCTGAATTGTTTAAAAAAAAGGCAGAAATATGCAATCCTTAAAAAAAGTTAAAAGAAAAAAAAAAAAAAAAAAGGAAAAAAGCCCTCTGGCAGATCAACAGCTTTAAAAGTCTAACTGACAAAAAGGAAAATCACCTTACAAACTGTTCTGCTTATATTGTATCAGACTGATCATTAGCTCTGACCAATTTTCTGATGCTCTGGCCATTTTTGTTCCGCTTAACAAATATCTAAGAGCAGACAGCCAGCTCTAGTTCTTCCATTCCTGTGAAGTGTCAAGTGTCTGAGACCCAGGAGACCGCTGCCTTCCTGCCCCCTCAGCAGCAGACTGACCGCTGAGGGAAAGGGCTTGCACATCTGCCTCCAGGTGACAAAACCAGACTTGGTGACAGCCCCACCGGCCCTCCTCCATGCCCACAAGATGGGCTGCTTGCAGTTTTTCCTCCCTCATAGCTCTGTGAAAGATTTAGCTTCTGACTGTGACCTCAGACACACAGTCATGACAGAAAGAACACGTAGCAGCTGCTGACTGAAAGCTTCTTAATGCATTTTGGGCACTTTTTCTACAAGTCCTTAAGGAAGAAACATGAAGAAAAATGCTAGAATCGAGCTTTGCCACATTCGCCTTTTTGTATTCTTTTCTGATAGTCCTAAAGCCTTCACCAGAAATGAAGGCTGTATGTTGGCAAATATTTTCATGTGAATTTGATGCTTCGATAATAGAGATTGATAGCCTTTATTGCTGTGGCTAATCAGCCTGAGTTCTCCCTGAACCCCTCTAAGCAAGTTTCTGAACTTCAGCCCAGAGAACACGGTGGTGATGGTGGAGGAGCAGCTCATGCTCCAGCCCCATTCCCACTCGGGTCTTCTGCTGAGGCTCTCAACAGAGAGACACCTCTGTGTAGCTTGGGACTGGGGGAATGCTTTTGATGCAACAATTTGTGGTAACACCCAAATTGGCTTCTCACAAACAGTTGAAGGCCATCGAGTACTGTTGGTCGAGCTTCACCAGCATTCAGGCACTAAGAGTTTCAAAACCAAAGATGAATTATTTGGAGTGGAAAACGTACTGAGAGAACTTTGTTATGAAAAGCAGCTTCCAAACAAAAGCACTGGAGTAAAGCCTTCACCTGTGGAAACCCCTAAGAACTACTGAAATATCTCTGTTGAGTTTCAGTCATTCCTTATGTAAGGCCCGTACTCAACAGTTGCATTATAAATTCCTGAAGTGTTTATATTTCACATACTAATAAGATATACTTGGAAGTTAAATAAAAAGCCTGTAATTACAAGTTTCAAATAGTTCCACAGAGACACAACTTCTGGGGAAGAGATGCCTAGAGCACTGGCTTCCTACCACGCATCTTCCGTGGCAAATGCCAGCCCTTGAGAGAAAACCACATGAAAGTCGACTTCTGCTACCTGGGAAACTTCCAGAACTTTTTCCATTTGGGATCTCAGATGCTATTTGAGCAATTTCTTATAGCACAATAGTAAATTTAAGGAGATGAACACTGAGGAATACTCAAAAGCAATTTAATTTTTTTAATACTAACATTAACCAACAATTAAATATCAAATTATTTGCTGAAACCTCTTCATGAGAAGTTTCCATGACTGGCTGTGAACAGAAGGCTTCAGCTTACAATGCTTATTTGCTCCTTCCCAGTTACCTACGTACTCCATTAGTCTCCAGTTTGGGTACCTCAGGCATCCTACATGCTCAGACTCCGGCAGAAAACCAAAATAGATCCAAGATTGTCCTGATGCAATCTGCCATTCAGCTGGCTGCTAAAGGACAATCCAAAGCCTCTTCTCCTTGTCTCGGACTGAAATAAGCATAAGTGACCTACAGCAGAAAAGGGCTGCATGTGATACACGTTGCTGTAGATTTGATTTATGCTATTTTTAAACAGCATCCCAAGCAATAGGAACCCCCCGGGGGGATTTCTGCACCGTCAGGACATTGTTCCCGACCTTCAGCCCCAGGCAGCATTTGCTCGCTGCGATCCCAGCTCCGGCTCGCCCCCCTCAGGGCTCAGAGGCAGCAGCCCCCGTGCTGGCGGTGCGGGACCCTAAGAGCAGGGACGGGGCGGCCTCTGCTGGGCGGTGTGAGGCCCAGGGCCCAGCACAGGGCGGGCAGGGTGCAGTAACCACCGGTGTAAACGCTCCGGAGGAGCCCAATGAATTAAGATTTCCATGAATTAAGATTCCCATGAATTTATCCCATTGGGCAACTTTGTCCATCAGCCTTTTTTTAGAAGGTGATTGCTTTCCTGGGTAACATCAGGGCTTTTTGTGCACTTACTATTCCTATTATTTACCTTAAACACCAAACTAAGAGAAAAACTCCGCAGATAAAGTTTGTGTTACTTTAACGAGTGCTATTGTAGGCCAAGCCCTTAACTTTTTATCAGAACAGCATCTGAATCACTGCACAACCTCAGGCTACACCGACCCGTCACAGCAGGGCACTCCCAGGAAGCTCAGTGCCTTACCGACAAGAAGGGACAAGAAACAGAGATGCCGAGAAGTGGCGTAGGTGGGATCAGCAGCAGACCCGTCACGAAAGTCTCCCTCTGCCAGCCTGCCTGCAGGATCACACTGTTTGCTACCGAAATGCCACACTGTGGAAATGATGAGTGCCACTAGACTACAGCCCAGCAACTGCCTCGCAGCAAAGCGTGGATGTCAGCTACCAGTCTGCTGGAACAGATGAGAACACCGAGTAAATCTTCCTCTTTATCCCTTTTTCCCTAGGCTAGAGAAACCACAGGAGTCTGGAAAAACAATAATCTAAAACCGGATACTCCTTATGGGACTAGTGAGCAGTATCTGATGTCTACATCAAAACAACTTCGAGGGGATGGCAGTGTCTATGGCTGATGTAGAAGCGCTCCTACCCTCGCTCAAATTCCCTGCAGGGAAGTGCAACACTGCACTAGCGTCTTTTCCTGTGCTGCACAGAAACCAATCTTCTGCCAAACCCTGGCTGACTGGTAAAAGCAAAATTAAGTATTTATGAGACAGACATATCGGATGTGTGCTCTGCCACTCGTTCATTAGCACAGACACTGCGGAGGGGACAGGCTACAGTCACAGGGCCTGTTACTGCTGCCACCCCAGAGGCAGCAGGCTTTGTGTGGGCAAAACGAGGAATCTGGGAGAACCCAGTTTTCCACCCACATAGCATAACCCAACTTTCCAATTTTTCCTAATCCATAAAGAGTAACATCATCTTGTTCATAACAAAAGTAGGCATTTGTGATGATGGAGTCAGAATTTGGTATCTTTCTTCATCACCTGGTGTCAAGTTGCAATTACATCTCTTCTCTCTTTCTTCCCTAGTGAAACCTTTGCAAAATTTGTCCAAGTAGTGAGAAGAAAGAAGCTACAAACTTGGAAAAGGAATTCTAAAACATTGCTCTTCCCTTTATACAGCAAGCAACCTTTGAGCCTACAGTAGAAACCTTTACAGCCCTGATCAACAAAATGTGAATGACTAGGTTTAACATTTGTGGGACAAAGGTAACAGTTCTGTGTCTAACTTCAGAAGGATGGTTTCAGAGGTACAGCCTGGATTGAGACAGTGATCTGTACCACCAAGATTACTAAGAAATCCTGTTTGCAAACCAATTCCCATTACACCATCCCTGGGGTCACCCCCGCCTCTGAACATCCCCTTGTTTAGTCGGTCACTGCCAGGCCCAAGCCATTTGAGGTTTGTGAAGCATTTTTACATAGGAATACTGGAAGCAGTAGGACGGACATGGACACCACAATAACCTGGTGAAACCATTTGGCCTGCAATTATCAGAGGTCACAAAAGATGAGATCAGAGTGCTGACCTTAAAATCCACAGCTACATACTATGTTAACCTAGTAGGTGCCCAGCAAGAGCTGTGCAAACCCACATGACTCTGCAGTGAAAGAGGTATGGATGTAATGGATGAAAAAAGGGCTTGGACTCACCCACGTGTGTTTGCAGATCTGTGGCCCTGCCTCACATCAGGAGCGTGGCACCTGTCTCACTGCACGGTGAGGGTGACTGGACAACCCAACCGCTGCAGCCCCAGCAAAGCATGCACAGGAGCATGCCTTTGGGCTGAATCTGAAATCAGACTGCACAGTACCACCAGGAAGCATTTGGGTAATAAATTCTGCGGACGTTTGAAAATGCACCAGGGCTTGTCTACAAAGGAAAGCTATACTGGCATACAAAAAGCCTTGAAGCTGAACTAATGTCAGAGATGGATGCAGTCTCACCACAGACTACCCTCTTCCTGTTTATTTCCTGTTTCTGTGAGAAGAATTTGAGCCACCAAGAAGAAAAACAGAAATACAAGAACATTAAGTATGAATCACAAATAATAAAAAGGCAAGAAAACAGACGGCTATGTACCAAATGGTACTAAAAGTTGATAACATCAACTACATTTTTAAGGCTATTTAATACTAAATGCATCATTAAAGAGCATAATACCATTCACCTGCATAATAATTAACCAACTAAATTATTCTGTGGCCAAAAACGATGACTATAATTTAGAAATACATCAGCAAGAGACAGAACTCCACATAAGCAGATGGCATCAGTTCAGGCACTAAGACCAGCAGCTAAAGCAGATTACTGAGCTGCTGCCAGGCTGCTCACAGGCATGTCACACCTGCAGAAGCTGACAAAGCTTCCTGAAAGATCTCTGCATGGTGTTAAGGTGCAATGTTACTGCATCGAGTCTCCTCAGCTTCTCCTGAAGGTGCAGATGACGGTAACTCACGGTATGATGACGCTCCCGAGGGGCAGCCTGTCTTGCCATGAAGCCTGGGCCAAAAAAGAAAATGGAAACCCCCCTGGGGATGATCAGAGAAGTAGGCAGAAGCAGAAGTTACAGAAAGCAAAAATTCCCTATCTGAGGTCAGCATAAGAGATCAGGAATGAAAGAAAACCTCCAAGCTGTAAGAGTGCACTGGGTTCCTTCTCAAGAGGCCCGAAGGGACAAAACACACCTCCGCTGGGTTAGCCCAGCAGCTGAGAGGAAGATAAGCAGCAACTCTTACAACTGTTTGTTCCTCCAGGTACCAAGGGCAGCAGATTCAAATGATTACACATTTGTATTTGGGAAAAATCTCAGCATATGAAATACAGCAAAATGATTTTGAGGTCTCTGGGAGCAGGTAGCCACCAAGCAGACCCCCTTTTCTCCAAGAGATGATAAACAGAAAATCAAGAAGAAAAATGCACTGAGTGGCCACCTTGCAACAGTGTCACTGCAGCAACTAGACTTTTTCCCTTCAGTTGACACAATTAGAGGTCTCATACCCACTCAAAAGAACAAAGAAAAATAGTCCAAGGATTGAACATGGAAGTCAAGGTGCAGAGCGTAAATGAATACAAAATTTGAAGCAGGGAGAGAAATTAGGCCTGTGTAAACCAGCCAGCTGCCATTGATAGCACATGCAAGAGTCTCAGAGTTACACGAATACAACATGAGCAACTTGCTGAGCTTCCAGTGCTACAGAGAACCTGACAGAGTTCATTTAGATACGGGATTTGCTCTCCAGGATAGACCCCATTGAAGGGGCAAGATGGAACTCATGATGATCATTGACTTGTCCCATAACTTCCAATATGATGATGAGTGGACATTTGGTTCCGCAGCAGGATATGCACAAACCTAATTCCTACAATGAAATATATTTAGGATATTAGATTGGGATGGGAGTTGTGGATAAGGAATCATGAGGTGTGTCAAACAGACAGGTTGTAGGGTAAACAGATGGGCATTTGTTAAGAAGCCCAAAAGGTGGAAATGAACAGCGCTGTGCCAGAGCGAGTCGGCACAGACTTGCTTGGTTTGGAAGAACACAGCAACTGCATCGCAAAACAAATCAGTGGCTGCACGTGGATGCTGTGGGAAAATTTAACAGCATGAGTCTGCAACGGGGGGGTCAGGCTGGGTGTTAGGAAAAGGTTCTTCACTGAGAGGTGGTCAGGCACTAGGACGGGCTCCCCAGGGCAGTAGTGATGGCCCTGAGCCCAGGGAAGTTCAAGTGTTTGGACAATGCTCTCAGACATACAGATTGATTTTTTGGTGGTCCTGTGAAGAGACAGGAGGTGAACTCAGTGATCTCTGGGGGTCCTTTCCAACTCAAGATATTTTATGATTCTATGACTTTGTAAAATTTAAGTGAGCAATTGTGAAAAGCCTTCTACCTGCACTCAGATGGTGTGCTAACATTGTGAAATAGTTAACATAGCTCTCAGTGCAGATCTTAATATAATACTTACTTTGTAAGTATTGAGATTCAGAAGAGCATTTTTCACTTTTCTAACATAATCACGTAGCCTCGTACCCTTTTTTAGTCATGCTGGTAGAGAACCTTTCCACTTCACAGCAGATCCTACTGAGATACTGACATTTAAAAAGCATGTTATGAGAAAGGAAAAAAAGCCCATCTTCTACTTTTCTATTTCAAATGTCTTCGATTAAAAGCAGTCATGCCAATTGATACAAGGTATGAATTCTATCTGTACCTTACCCCAAGCAGAGATGATGATTCTTGTTTCTTGTAATTCACACAAGCGTATGGCACCCACACATCATGTTAGTTCACACTAACATAATCACCACTAAGAAGATGGCTCAAATGGGTTTAACCTGATTATAAACTATTTTCCCTTCGTTATAAAGATAACTCCACAAAAATAATTCAGATGTTTTATCTAGAAAAGCAATTCTCCCTTTCAAATCAGTATTACAACACGCCAGTAGATGGCACTGCTCGAATTCAATCTGAATCTGCACTGTTTCCTCCAAACTCTGCCAAGAAGGGGCAGTTCAGGCTCACCAGGGAAAGAGTGGCTCATGCATGACATGAATTAGCAATGATTAAAAAACATGTGTTACTTGCTGTCTAATAGGAGTGTTTCCATGTCAGTGCTCTAGCAAGAGCTAATCTATGGGTCAAATATGTTAGCAAAAAGCTTGGTGTAACGTGACAGGTATACCCACCCATTCAGGTGGTTTAATTTCTCAAATTAACGTTTTTGCCTCTACTAGTGACATCATGTAAGAGAACCTACTGGCTACTTCTCTTGGGTCTCATACCTTCAGCTTGCACAAGAAACGTCTGCCGGGACAGTTACGCTAATTGAGAAGTGTTCAATTAAAAGGCTGTTCTGGAAACTGTTCCAGCAATTGCACAAACAAAATGCATGAACTTTGTGTAAAGAAAAGGCTTTATACGTAACTAAAAACGTGTGTATACGCAATCACTACATAGGTTTATATACATACATTACACATAGGAGATTCATTGCATCGTTAACCCTCTGACAAAGCAGACTCAGCCTAAGAACTTCAAGGTGCAATACTCACGCATTTACTTAGTTGACAGAACATGTTTACTCTGAACTGCACAAATATTATCCACATAATTGTCAACATATTTTCATATACTAGAACTACTTAGAATTTAGACATAATTTACAAAGCCAGATTGCCAATACACTAAAACCACTGTGTCCAATATCCACAGTTCTCACAAATTACGTTCTCCACAAAATACAATTTTGATGAGTATCTTGTTTTAACACAGGCCTTAAAAGCCATCCCACGACCACTCAGATATAACAAGGAAGCATTTAAAAAAGACACACATGTTTAAGTTTATGAACCTGAACCTGCTATTAACTTATTAATGACACTACCTGATTTACATTCTCTTCATGCCTGTTTCTTCGACTGAAGGGGTAGTATCAAGCTGTACAGCAGTACTTCTGTATGATCTGTACAGACCATCTTTGCATACATCTGTCTTGAAATATATCAAACACATAACAAATGGTAAAATACAAAAGCAATGTGATTTTTCAGAATGGTAGAGTTCAGCAAGTTTCAGACTAAACATTTTAAGACTATAGAGAAAGCAGCCTACAAATCTATCACCACTTATTTAAGAACTCAGAATGCACTGTGGAAATGCATTATTTCAACAGCAATTATCAAAATAAATTAGCCAAATACAGAGAGCTACAGGAACACATTTGAAAAACGGTTGAGATTCCCACTTATCATTCTCTTTTCCTTGACCAATACACAACAAGCTTCAAAGTGATGATCAAAATCTTTTTCAAAGTGAGAGAAGTTTGCTGTCCTAGACAGGTAGGCTATCAGTGGTTTGATTGAGTTCACGCTGCCTCACTGCTCTTTCAACATAAGATGCAAGTAACTTCAAGCAGTTAAAAATAATGGTTGCAGATCTGTGCATGTAGACATATACGCATTGCAGATGTGAGATATTTCAAAAACCATCATATAAACATACATCATGTAATACTGTACATATAACAGCTCCTGTATATCAAAAAGCATCATATCAGGACCAGTCATTGATAAAAGACCATAGAATTCAGTTGCCCAGTAAGCTAATTTCAAAGTAACACTTTCAATACCAATGCTACATTCTCCAGGATTAATTTCTTTTTTTTTTTTTTTTTTAAATGGGAATGGGTAGAACCATCTAACTCAGACATCTTGAGAGCACATCTTAACATCCCATCACTCTAAGAGAGCGATTGTCAACAACCCAGCCTCTGCAGATAGTTTCCAATCAATATCATTCTTGCGTCAAGTAGAAAGAAATGTCAATTTTTTCATAGTCAGGAATAGCACACAGAGCATGTAGCTCTTCCACTACACAAAAGGAAGCTTCTAAATCCGATTTGTTACCAGAAGAATATTTGCAGGAGTCAAAGTTAAGAATAACCTCCCTTAGCTTGTTTACAGTGATCTTTAACATGGGAAAGCATTGTGGAAAACTCATATGGAGTTGTCAAAGCTAGCTACTGAGCACACTTTTAGTATGATAGATATGCTACACATGTAAATTAAGACAATTACCTTGAAAATGTTTTATATTGATCCTTTTACTGAAGAAGAAAGATTAACAAAGAAGATAAATATGAAGAACACAAACACGTTGGATTATCAAGAGTTCTGTCATGCAGATGGCAGTTGTGGTGTTAGATTGTCCAAAGAGCAAGAAGACAATGTTGATCATTATTTGATCTTCTATTCATCAACGAAATAGTGTTTTAAGAGGATGACTATTAACTGTGAATATTTTTCTTAATCTCAAAGCAGGTTTTCATACATTAAATAATAGTAAAATATAGGCTAGTCTCTATAACACCATTAGATGAATTACCTTTGACAGTGAGTAGTATGCATGCAGTGCAATAAAGAAATGTCATCTATCTGTTGGGTCATGAGAAAGATTGGTACACTCAAACCAAATAAGGAAATGAACATTTATTAGAAACTGGTAGTTTGAGCTAAAAAGGTAAACATTCATTTTTTAAGAGACAAAGAATATACAATTGAACACGGTCATCAAAGAAGCACACAATGCAAAATGAAATTTGAAGACGACTCCATTTTTCCATGTTTGAAAACATCACCAACATAATTTTCAATATTCGCAATGGCACTTGCACACTATAAACAAAATGAATCAAGTCTAGAAGATACACACTTCTGAAGTCATCTCCATATCACACATGCAATACATTGGCTCATTGGTCACAGTCAGACAAAATGGTTGGGAACAAAACTGATATCACAAATCCCATAAAAATACAAAAGATATTGGCAAGACCAAGAAACATTCAGATCAGAAAGGCTTTGTGTACGTGGATGATGATTTTCATACAATGATTTTTTTTTTTTAAATGTGCAATATCAAAGGCTTCCCTAAATTGAAGGCCAAAAGACACAGCTAAAGCTGCCATTTTCTAAAATCTGATAAAACGTTTATAGCATGAATCTTATGGAGTTTCATATTGGTTTATGGAATATAAACTGCAACCATGGAAGCACAGATTTATATCTGACCTGTTGTCTGAAGAATATGGCCTAAAGGGGACAGTTACCTGTGTGCTTAATTTCTTGTGTGTGTGTATATATACACAGTATATATGCAGCAGCTGTTCATGGGTGTTTAGTTGTGTGTGTACACACACAGATCCTCAAAGACCTTACAGGAATTTAGCATAGGAAGAAAGTTCTTCCTGCAGTAATCCGATTTCAGGAAGTGGTCTAAGAGAAGTGGCTTTTAGAAGGTCAAGTATAAAGATGATCTTAGTAAATTTGGGATTAAGACACCACACAAGCTGCAGAAAGAGTGTAAGAAGAGAGTTGAGCAGTAATTGTTACTCTACCTCAATGTTGCCCAAAAGCAACTGAAATGTCACATCACCAGCCCCAAACCCACCCCCCATCTCCAAAAAAAGGAAGTCACTTGGGAATTGCTTATACATGGAATATCCTACTTTCTGCATTGAGGAAGTGCTGCTTTGGCTTTTGAGGAGGAACTGTCTCCCAATACTACCAAGTTCTCTGCGTGTGCTTCTGTTGCTTCATTAACATGAATCTGATGGGCACCTGAGATCCACGGTTCCATTTGGTCACTTGGACAAAATATTTCAGTATTTTATGACCTAAATTTCACAAAAACAGTCAGCATGCACAGTACATAGATAACTGTGGAGGAAAGCAGATTTACCTCACATGATGATCCCAAAAAACCTTTACATAATAATGTAATCCCTTACTGGCTACAAGCACACAGTGGACTGTAACCCTCAGAATAAGGGAAGAAATGGCAAATCCAAAGTGAGAAGTGTTTCTCTCCTCAAGGCAGTTATGATGAGCTCTGAGTTCTTGACTAATTTAGTCTATTCCTTCTAATACAGCCAATAAATAATTCATTTTTAACTTAATACTGGATCCTTCACCCTATTTTTAAATAGTAACTTGCACTTGTATGAAGAAAAAAAAAATCAGTAACTCATTAGCTTTTTCTGTTTCTGTATATTATGATCCTAAAAAAAACATTCAACTGTAACCCAAAGCTTGTCACAACAGCATTTACAAGTGCAATGGAAATCAGGTCCAACTAAGCAAGATATGAAAATCACTGATTGTATTACAAAAATACCATGCAAATCAAGTGAGGTATTCTTGATACTGTGGAACAACAATTTCTCAGGCTCTCAGACTTTAATTAAAAAGGTTAGCTAGAAGATAAAGGTGGCAGGCTACACTTGAATGTGTTACTCCATTCCTTTCTATATCTCAAGGTCATGTTTTTCAGAACTTAGATTAAATCTTCAGAAATAACAATAGTAAGTGCTTACTTCTAGAAGTGCAAAATGTTGCCTGTGAATTGCTTGAGTATAGGCAGCATGACAAAACAGAAAGTCACTTTCATCTGTTCATTATCGAGGCAATACAAAGTTCTCCTACCTTTGGTTTCATCTGAGCCAAATACATAGTTAGAGAAGACAAATACAAGAAAAAAAGCCCGTAAGTAAAATATGCATGATTTCCTGAAAATATAAACATATGATTGATTTAAAGATACAGGTTCTTGATTTTTTTTCTCAATTCAGTGACATTAAAGTGCAATATAGGTTTAGAAATGTTATTTAGAAACGGTGAATTACAAATTAAGAAAGATTTTCCCCTCTTCAGCACAAAAACAGAAGTTGCAGCACCTCTCCACAAAGGTCTGTCTCTAATTGTAAGAGGAGACGGTTTGAGAAATCATTTTTGTTCTGGTGTTTCCAACAACATTAGAAACATCTCACCTTTTTCCTTCATTTCATGCTATTCCCAAATTCTGTTTCATTTTTTCATATACAACATAACTGATGCTGACAGCTGGAAGCACTTTCATAAAATTAGGGGCTATGCCCCGATAAAGTCCTTGGATTCCTTCTGTAGCAATAATTCTTTGAAAGAGACCGACCATGTTTAGCTGTGGAGCTCCTTCCACCGAGGCTAGAACAAGAAGATAGTGTTATACAACAGTTCTAGTAATATTAAAAATCCTTAAGTATTAAACACCTGGGTAGTGAGCCTATCAATTCTAGGGTCATCGTTTAGAACTTCTATGCTCACAGTGAGATCTCTCTTTAATGCACAGACATTTGAGATCCATGCATCTAAATCCAACTGAAATGCACCGTCCTCCTATACTCTTCTTGCTCCTATTATTAGTCTGTGCACAAACTTATCAAGCAAGAATCTTTACTATGAAATTGTCTTTCTGAAATGTACTCCAGAGCAAACATTGCTGTAAACATTCACAGCATGATCAAAGTACTCTTCATTTTGCCACTAAAGCTTAGGAAACCCTCTTCTAACTTTTATGATAGAATTCTGAGGCTATGGCAGGAGCTCTACATCTTGCATGGAATGTGGGTCTCCCAACACACAGAACACCAGTGTCTGTAACGTTACATTTGAATCCAGTATGCTAAAGAACAGTGATGGGCAACAGGGACAAACACCTACTGTTAAGATTTTTCCAGATAATCCTTGCTTTTTCAAGTATTTTTTTCCTGCCTCATTATTATTTTTTTACTCCCACATTCCTGTTGCAGCCATCACAAATGGTACCATTTTGATGTGATCATACAAATTATTTTCAGTACAATGGGACTCACCTTGAGCCTGCATGCGTGTTCTGACAAGAGCGAGAGGGTAACTGGCTAGCTGCCCACATGTACTGGAAACAGTGCCACATCCCAGAAGTACAAAAACACCTGGGTTAGCAGAGCTCGATGCATAGTGTTCTAGCCATGTAGTCTTTAAGAGCTGTCAAGATATAAGATTAAATAGTAAGTCGAGATACTTGCATTCCAGAAAGTAAATAAACACGTTTATTTATAAGACTCGTTATGGGTTCAAACCAGAAAAGCATCAAACTCACTAAAAATACCACTTGTAGGGCAAGTGTAAAGTGTAGAGGTAAATACCTCCACACACAGGAATTGACTTGAACCAGACTACAACAGCTAGTGCCTAGAAGATAAATCCTTAAATATCCAGCCACGGCAACAGGCAGCAGCAGTCTAGACCAGTTTAGACTTTGGGAAAGGGGGGGTGGGAACGACCCAGCACTCCACAGGGTGTACCAAAAGCTCACACAGCTGGGTATGTTACTCCATGCAGAAGTACAGATGCAGACTGTAGGACGGAACTCCCATACTGCTTTGAAACATTCGCACAAGTAATTCTGCTGATTAGTATTACTGCAGTATCACAACAAGATTTGTCTAGACTAGAAAAAATTTAGTCTATGCACATAAGTTTCAAAATGTGCTAAGTAACAACTCCTAGCACCTAAAGTAGATAAAAATATTTTAATTCATGATGATGGGTGTAAGATGTGTCAGTTCATCTCTAAAGGAAATGGTATTTCAAACTCCTCAGGACAACTACACGTCAGCTACAAAGAATTCTGGTGGCAGGAACAGATGTATACATAATACAAGTTACTACAACCCAATTACAAATCAGAGAAGATGGCAAAAAATGTGCAAAGCTGTAAAATATGTAACATACTATTCCTATCAGTCAGGTAAAAACCTGACTCAAGTTGGCTATATAAGGGGTGCGTTCCAATCCAACTGGGTCATTTAGTTACGCAAGGGAGTTGTATCGCCCAAGTCTACGCAACGCCTCCTTTTTAGCAGGTTTCTTGATCGGTCCAGTGAAAGAAATGAGCCCTGCATGCTAAATGGAACTTGCATTTAAGAACCCATCTGTACTCCCTCCAGGAAGGGCAAAAAAGAAAAGTCTTATAAGTAAAATCCAATGGAAGTCCTCATTTTTCTATCTCAAATTGATAGCAACTGCAATACTACAAGCCTATCACAAATCTGACTAATACAGATCTGACTAAAGAACATTCACACTTTACATAAATTAACTAGTAAAAGCTACATAATTCAGTGATTAAACTCACCTCATAAACAGCAAGGTCAATGCCAGCATAAGGAATTATTCCCAAAATGTTAGGAATATAGCCTTTGTAGAAGGCCTTTAAACCTTCTCTTTTCAAGATCTTCTTAGCACAGTCAAACATCCCAGAATATTGCCCAGTTTTACCCACAGCCAATCTGGTCTTCAAAACCTGAAAGGGAGAAAACAGTAGCCTTCATTACATACCTTTTCATTATGGTAGTTTGTAAATACAGAAAAACACGATGTATCTGTTGGAACTGCTTTGCATTTTGGTACTTCAGGTCTCCTTTGTTGTGACTGCTGTTGAGGCCTGGCTAGCAGTTTCTTCAGATTTTATCATTACTGCAGAATAGCACACACTAACATACACTACATTACAACTTAGTCAAAAAAATGAAAATATGATGGAACATGTATGTTTGTTTGTTTTTTTAAGTTTCATTTTACCTTTATCTTCCTGATTAAAACAAGCAGATTTTAATCAATTTGAAGGCATCAGTGTAGACAATATTTAACATAAGCATTAGCTGAAGAAAAAGTGAGAGCATTCACACACTAGCAGGTCTTACTTCTGATCTACAAACAGCAGAGCACATTAAGAAAGTTTTTCAAAAGGCATGACCCTGTGAGAAGTACTTAAGGGATATAAAGATTGCTTTTCACTAATGAAACCCAACATCAGGTTAATAATAAAATGTGTTTATACAGCATCTTAGGACAAATAAATGAAAAACAGTATCTAAAAGAAACCACAGATAGAATTTATGAGCAAGAATTTGGCCTACTTTAAAACCTCTTAAGACTGCAGCTTCCTCAGGAGTTTCCTAAGGCTTTTTTTTTCTTTTGCTTAGAAACACCCTAAAAAGCATTTCTAGGACAGTCGATGGGAATATTACCTTGTAGAACAGATCACTTCTCTATTGACCAGCCTATTCCTGATGTTCAACCTAACATTTCAGTTAATCCTATAATGTAGCCATCTCTGTACTCAGGCTACCTGTGACTCAGCAGCTCTAATGATAAGGATAGAGTTAAAAATAAATAAATAAAATTATCACTGCCAGCAATAAAAACAGGTAGGTTTTATTACAACTGACACCCTTCCTTATGGAAAAGTATTTAGGTTATATTTTAAATTAATTCAAAATTTTGATGTCGATATTGGTTTAATGCCAGCCCCAACATACATTCAAGTTACTTGCACAAAAATATATGTTCTAAGGAACAAGAAAATAAGGAAATACTTTGTACTTCTAATGAAAAAAGCAGGATGTGAAATTGCTACCCTACGGCAGTTCATATTTTAATGCTAATTAAATTGCAACATACATAGTACTACATACAAATACGTTCTACAGAGGAAAGACCATTTAATCCATCATGCCTCAGCTGTAGCTGTTTTATTCTCCTTCCCAACTGATCTCCTGATCTGACCCAGCTCCCAAATCACAATGCAACAACTTCCTATCTGTTACAGGGAAGATCATTCCTTGGTTACATATATAGTAGGAAAGATTTAGGCCGAATTCAGAAACTGCCTTTAACGTGTACTTAATCTTAAATGCGTTACAGGATTTCTTTTCCTGGACAAGATTGCAGAGATACATTTAAACTTTGCTCTATAGAGAGACACACCCGAATAGCAAGTATCAGAAGGTACAATCACACAAAATACAATAACCCAAGGTTCAGGCTCACATACAGAGGTAAATGACACCATCACCTGAATTCCCCATATATATTAAGAAGTAAATTTAATTAAAAAAAAGACATCCACACATACAGAAAAATGAGAGGTATCAATTATAACACAGCATATTCTTTAGTGTCTAGCACTGAAATTCTGAAAGGAAGTACAACGTAAAAAGAAGTTAGGATATAGGAATTCCAATACTTTGAAGAGTAAAAATGCTGAACCAGACATTTGGCCGTCTCCAACAGAAGCAGATTTCCTGTTACTAACCTCCATGGGATAAATAGAAGTTTGTGCTGTTGCCCCAGCCAAAGAACCAGATACGAATCTTTCAACAGTGCCTAGATTTCCATCATCCTTAGTAAGTATCTTCTTATACTGTAAAGATAAAGTACATAAAATAAGTATCATCTTTGCATGCTTTTCAGCAGATGCAAGAGTTACCTCAAGAGGTAAGAGTACAGTACAAAATGTCTTTTCAAACTGCATTGTGTGCGTATTAATAGTTGTATTTACTAAACCGGCAAACTTTGCATTATGCTTGCTCCAACTCTGTCACCAGGGATTAACAAAAACACTAACATGCAAGGATCCTTTACATTACGTTTATTGTTCAGAGGCTCCCAGAGAGCTTTGCATATTGTTTCATTCAAGACAGATGCCATCATTCAAGAATGCACCATCGTCAGCTCCCAAAAGGCTCAGCAAGATTAACAGTGTGCTCAAAGTTTCCCTATGGAATTCGGCCATTCAGTTGTGTGATACCCCAAAATTTACTTGACTTTTTGTTGGTTTGATTTTATAATTGTACAAAAACGTACAATATGTTACTTGAGTATTATTTGAGGCAAGTAGATGAAAAACAAAGATCGGTTAGCTACACCAGAACTGGAGCTCATTTTCCAAAGCAAGATTAGGCCTTAACATGATGTGTAAAGCTGATTCAGAGGTAAATATAACTCTGAAATCCAGGACA
Source organism: Netta rufina (assembly GCF_964035555.1). Classification (NCBI taxonomy): domain Eukaryota; kingdom Metazoa; phylum Chordata; class Aves; order Anseriformes; family Anatidae; genus Netta; species Netta rufina. The sequence goes on along the minus strand of NC_140131.1, from coordinate 26,577,069 downwards.
AGGGCATCTTATACAGAACCAAGATATTTGACTTAAACGGAACCCTGTACAAGTTCAGTTAGTATAATGCGTCGGGGTTTTGGTCATTTTCACTATATATAAAGCTATAAAAATGGGAGGACAGTTAAAAATTAATGACAATTTATTTATACTGCTTATAATATAATAGCAAAATCTGCAAACTAAGTATTCTATTAACAGAAAAAGTAGACTATTTGAAATCAGAAAGTCAGTCTAAATTGCAATGGTAAAATCCCCACCCATAAGAACTCCTTCCCGTACAATACAATAGTGCAAATGACAAACAGTGAGAATGATACAGTATTTTTTATACCATTATTTTCATTCCTGATTTAGCATCTTACCTGTTCATAAGCCCAGAACTTAATAGCTGTTTCAGGAGCTATTTTCACAACATTCACACCATTTCCCCTCCAGAGGGATCGGACACCACCTTCTTTCAACATTTGCTTAAAACCACTGGCTATATTCATTTTGTTTGACTTTGAACCATGAACCTAAAAAAAAAAAAAATCACAGTAAGGAACAGTGCTCTAATTAGGCTGTAAAACTCATCATCTAAGTAGCCTACCATTGCTTAAATGAACTAGCAAAACCATATTCACTATTGAAAATATTATATTAATTGCACAAGCAGTATAATACTTTGCTTGTATTTTTACCAATATCACTGTGCAAAAACAGTCTTATGGACACAAAGTACTCAAACTGTGGAAACACAGCTAGACCTCCAGAATTCAGATATTGTATTTGGCCACCATCTTTCTCTATCTACTCTAAAAACTGAAATGATACAACAGAGACTAATGAGAACATAAATATTGCACCTACCTGCATCATCACTTTAAGGCGATCTAATGGTGCTGTACCTGTTCGAGAGACAGCACCAGCCACTCCTCCTGCTAATAGCTGCTTCCACCACTGCCCAGTCTTTTTCTCTTCCTCTGTGAACTCATCTGGAACAGTCAAACTATCTCCAATATCCAGCACCTATTAGAATCCAAAGCAAACAGATGCAAAAAAAGAACATCTTATTCTACCATCTCAACTTTATCAACAGTTCTAATTCCAAATTGGCCTAGAACCTGAGAATACGTAAATAAAAATGCCAGTACAAAATAGATAAAACATAATTTACATTCTAAAATCAACTTGCTATGGATTGCTATTGTTATTCAATTAACAGCATTCTTAAATACTTCTACTGAGCAATAACACCACGGACCCACCATTTCAAAGACTGCACCATCGTCATTAAAAATTATGACAAATTTCCGTCCTGAGTATATCCCAAACAAAGACATCCTGTCATGATCTGTAAATCTCTTCAGCGAGCACTAATGCCTACATGGTGATTCTAACCTTTTTCGCAGGACAGTCTTCTAGGATTAGTTTGGTAATCTCTTAAGGATGCTAACAAGAGATTTCACTCTCACAGTAATTTATGAATAAATATGTAGGAATTTTCCCCTCACCCTGACATTTTAAAGTAACATTTTTATAGCTGATATATCAGAATATTAAATTCCCAGCAGCTGTTGTGTATTACCTTACAAAATGATGAATTTGACTGCTTTATTAAGTTGCCTCTCATTATCAATTATTCTGAAATACATATTAATGACTTTTACTCAGCTATAAAAGTTTGACATGTCATTACCAGGTGCATGTGTGCATGACTATTCAACTTGATCAGAGAAGAACATTCCACAGTCTTATGCCTTGGACAGCTTTATTGCTAAAGCCTGTGGTAATTTTATGTATCTCTTAAAAGCAATCTTTGCTCTCCATGTAACTTATAATCATGACAAAAGAGAAAAATTGCACCTTAGATGATGCAAAGCCAGTATTATGCATAAATTAAGCCTATAAAGAAACAAGAATGTTTTAATAACTGATAACAAGTACTGACCAGCAAGCATGTTAACTGACAAAAACTTTTTGTTTTAAACTATGGCTAATGTTGATTTCGGACACTACACCTTATTTATGCTGAGTTCACTATCTGTTAAATAGACTATTCTGTCTTGCTCACTTGAAATTTAAGAACTGCAGTATGCAGTTTATGCATTTATCCACTGTACAAAGAAGGAAAGACCTAACTTGTCTGGATATTGAATATAAAATAGATTAATGAGAAAATCCCTTCATCTTTCTGACGCTGTTTCCAAGCAAGGTGCCTTCAGTTACTCAACCACAAATTAAGTCATCAAAAGAACAATCAGAACTCTTAAAATATAGATTCAGGGTTCTTACAGATATTACACATACCTACCAGAGTTTAAACCTTACATCTACTTAGTCCCAAATGCAACTTTAACATGAAGACTAAGAAAATCAAAAGTTAAAGCTAAATTTAGGGGGGATTTGTAACAGAACACCACAGCTATCATAATACTTCTATGCCAACGCAGCTGTCTGCTAAGAAGAGTGACAGCAATTTTACAATTAAAAAAAAACAGTGAATGACAGCCAGACATGTGAGGTCTCACATCTGCTCTTATCTGAAGCACCAGCTGTGCTACTGTATGGCTGGATTTTGCTTGCTGTGATAACTGGGTCAAGTGATCTTCCAGTGTCGCAGTCAGAAGAGACGCCTAAACATTTTCCTTGGGGATAACAGAGGCTATTCCATGTCACAAAAAAATTTAATAGTGGTAGAAAACATATTATTACAGCAAAAGTATGTTTCACTAAACAAGCTAGGAGCAGGACTACCTTATCTCACAGCAGTGCTCCAAGGGTTTTCCCTCAGCAAACAGGGAGCTGACTCCCTTTTGTCAAGCATCTCTGAAATGAGTTTGTACAATGTGAACTGCTCAAAACTTTCATGTCTCAAACTGAATTTTACTACAGAAATGTTGACTGATCCCTCAAGATATAAATGGTGTCACTATACTCAAATCTGTCTTTACCTAACATTATGAATTATTCCATAACTATGTGGTTTATCCTTCCATTTACAGGAAGGATACTAAGCAACCTCGATTATTATTGGCTTATTTACTGTATTATTGCTTCTTAAAAGTCAGTGACTAAGGCATTAAGAGCTCTGTTCAATAGTAACTTAAAATAATGACCTGCTTGTTGCTGTACACCCTGTCATTCTTCAATCAAATTCCATAACATAATAAATGTGAGAACATATAGCATAGAAAGTCACTGATAATGACACTTGCAATTTCAAGGTAATGAAATCTACATGTGTTCTGTGCTCTTGATGTGGTGAAACATACAAATGTACTGTAATATGAAAAAAAAAAAAAAAAGATTTAATACTGTGGTTAGTATCTTTCTGTGGAGTATCTTCAAAGGAAGAAGAGGATTTCTTCCTAGGAAACACTGGCATTAAAATTTAGGTGAAGAAAGAGTTCTTGTTCTAAAGAAACTCAAATGACACCATCCTGCTTGTAAACGAGAGGGCATTAAGCAAAAAGGAAAACCAATCTTTTAAATGTATGAAATACAACTGTGATGCTGTTACACTCGATACTGCAACTTATCGCCGCAGAAATTAATTTAAGAGCTAGACAATTAAAAATAGAAGTTCAACTTACAGTGGAATGTTTCCAATATCGAATTATTTCCTCAATGTCTGTAGCAGGGTTAAACATAAAGTGATCTCTCCACTCATTCCAGTCTACTGACATTGTCCCATCAGCATCAATACTAAAAGAAATTGAACCAAAACAGGTAAGGCAACAGCAGCAGCGTTGAGTCTGTGTGTGCTTGTTTTTAAATACTGGCCATCACATTGATGCCGTCTGTAGACTGGACATGGAGACTTAAAGGATAGATCTGCCATGGTCTTTCAATATCATGTGTTTCTTAGACAAGCGTGTCTAACATTTTCCCATTTAAAAATATAGAACACTTGATTCTATCAACAACATTTGCACAAAACTGAGGCATAAACATTCCCCTCCTATAACCAGATGCTAAAACAGTGGTCAGACTTCGTATAACCCAAGAATAGATGGAATATGCAAGAATTACTGTAGAGGTGCCACTGAAGTTTCCAACAATCTTTCCAAGTTATAATCCCATTCAATTATTATGTTCTGTGAATTAGAAAATGTTCTTATGAAGAATACAAAGAAGCTCAAAAATATTTTAAGAAATGACAATTCCTGACCTTTGCAGGATCTTTTCCGCCTGTTTTTCTGAAATGTTTATACCCAGTATCTTGAGGGACTGGACAACTTCTGATGCTTCAATTTTTCCTTGAAACATTAAAAGAAAAATAATACACATTTAAAACTTTGAACTTCATACGCTTGCAGCTCATTGAATTAAATCATAGCACCTACACAAGAGCAAAAATGATTTAAATTTTAAACAGAGATGATACATCTTTATTATACACTATCAGGACCGAGCAAAGTTAAGTAAATTAAAATCATACAGCTAAATGAGATGCAAACATCCAGTAAGTTAATAGCTAATAGTTTAATAGATACATGGATAAAATACAAGGACATTCCTATCTGGAAAGCAAAGATCCACAGATCAACCAACCTGGAAGATAATAAAAATGACTATAATTATTATTGCTACCTATAGTACACAATAACTACATTCTTATTAAAGGAATGAAGTAGAGGTTTCAAACACAATTTGTGGTCTCCAGTTTAGACAAATAATATAAATTAAAATCATTTTTAATACATAGTTTCTTCAAACAATGTTTCAACACATAAAATAAAGGCATACCATCATTGTTTTTGTCCAGGCTCTTAAACGCCAGTTTCATTTTCTTTTCATGATCTTTAAGATACTGCATAAATTCTTCAAAATCTAGCTGCCCATCCTGGTTAGTATCTCCAGCCTTAAAGATTTTCTGTTGAGAGAAAATTTAACATTTTGATTTTCCAGGCTATAGAAACTCACAAAATAAAGAAAACTCTGGCTTACGAAGTATCATATTGGTCATTTTGAGAGTCAAATCAGGAAAATACCTAAGCATATACCTCAGAACCATGTTTTGTTTCCAGCATTAAACACACTCCCAGTAGTTTCATGAAGACAGAAAACTCTCAGCAGCAAAGATAGCTTTAAGAAAGCATTATTTATTATTTCTGAAACTTTTCAATTCAAAGATTTTAAGGTTTCTTGCTAGCACTGGAAAGTTACACCTGAAGGGACCAAGTTATTTGTGGAGTAGGGCTTGGTGGACATGACAAAATCACTAAAAAGAACAATTTTAGACCTCCGACTTTCTAGCTGTATACAGGGTCGATAATATTCCAGTCAAATTAAGTAGTTTTAACTATCCTTTTCACTTGTGTCCTGTGTTCTAATTATAAAGATAACAGTATAAATAGCAATTAAATATTTAAGTGTTGACTTTAAGTGTAGTACTTTTTGTACTAGGGTCTTACCTGACTAGCACTTCCACCCCTAAGCATTTGGGAAGGCAAGCCTAAGGCCTGACAGAAAACAAACAAACAAAACAAAACACACACACACCACACATAAAACACCACACACCATACGAACACACTACAACGAACCTGTAGCAAATACAAATAGTTGTTTTCCACTTATGCATGCATTTGCTAGTAACAGGCCTGCGGATCAGAAACACCTACGTATAAAATTACCTATGAGTTGAGTATGATAAAGGATTGCCAGCACAGCAGGAAACAGGCCTGAAATACAGACAAGGGGTGTGGCACGGCTGCCTGGGCATACACTTTCCCTTCATTAACAAAGCACCTGAAAGGTCTATCATCTTCCTGTGTGAAAACATACTTTAGGAAAAAAGGGAAATTCCAGCAACCCCACAGAGCATCAGTCTGTAACCACTGAAGTAGGTCTTCAGAGGTAAAGCCCCAGGAACAGCGAAGCCGAGGCTAATAAGCTCCACAGGATTTACTAGCAGGGGCTTTAAGCCACAGCAACAGATACTCCAAGAAAAAAATAAATAAATAAAAGAAAAAAAAAAAAAAGAAAGCCCTGCAGAGCCGGCAGCCGGGGTCAGGAGAGGAAAGGCCAAGCAGCACTGCTGCAACAGGCACCTCCCATCCTCTCTCACATCCAGCAGGACACAAGGAAACAGGAGGCACGGCCACCACAAAACCCCTGCTCTAAAACAGAAGATTTAAGGGAAGTTGTGCCACACCTCATCACATGGGCACGAGTTCCTGTGTTGTTGCTGAGTCTGTGAAAGCCTAAGGGGCCAGCACACCGTACCAGAGCTGTACGAGGTAGGTAGGAGACAAACCTGAGAGCAGAATTTCTCCACTGAGTTGCAGCAAGTTCCTGAGCACTTCAGAGTATGCTTACAGCATATATTAAGAAGCCTTCAAAATACCTTCTGTTCTTCGAACTGCCTTGCACAGCTGTAGTTTCTGAATAAAGTAAGATTTGCATTGCTGTTCTAATTTGCAATATCTGTTTTTACATAATTTTGTTTACTCCACTATAGTCAGCATAAGTCCTTAAAAGAACCAAGTCCAAAAAGACCTAGCCTACAAAAATGCAACATAAAGGAAGCTAAAAACACTGGTGTACATGTTGTAGGTGTCTGGGGACTTTTGAAAACATCTAAATACATTTATATTGCATCATTTTTTTTCCTACTGCTCTACTAAAAAGAGAACTTTAACATTTAATCTTAAAAAAAATAATAATAATTCCCAATTAAAAAAGCAGAGGATTATGTGGTACACCATAGTGAAATATAGGGCAAATTATTTACCTCCCATAATACAGCAAGTTATGCACAGTAAAATAGATGCAAGATATTGCATATTCTGATAAGTGTCTGATTTCAGCCTAGAAACATATTTCTGCAGTACTGATCTTAATATGTTCTCAAGTCCAGCTTGCCAGTTCTACCAATAACTTGTCAACACAAATACACTCATCAATTCAGTTTTATCTCATGCCTTGCCTTACCAAAAAATAGTTTATGTGTACTCAAGTACATGCATTCCTGACTACGTCCTTCCAGTAAGAAATTAAACAAAAAAGCTAACAGATTAACCATTTAAAAAATAAATCCATTAAAAAAGGCACCACAGGACGCTGGTGCCTTGCTAGGCTCTCACAAGCAGCAGAGAACGGGCAGTGTCCGTGGCAGTCACACACACAGAGCTGGTTCTACCCAACACGAACTGCTGCCATTCCCTGCTGCTATCTAAAGCACACAAAAATATAAAGCATGGGAAGTGTTGTTCTGGCTCAGAGATATGACAAAATCTCAGCTAAATTCCAATTGCAAAACCTCCACTGCTAAGGATGATGTAAGCCAAAGAAAACAGAAATTCCTAGGAGGCTTAGAGAGCTGGCGATCAGTGTGTGTGAAGGGGGGCACCTTCCATTTTATCTGCCAAATAAGCAGGTTTTACACTGCAACAACTAGAAAAGGATGAGCACAAGCTCACTCTGTTCCCTACTTTTGGTTTTAGTTATTTTCCACACCTCAGGCCAGCATCAACCACCCTCAGTGCAGCTGAACAAAGGAACAGGGAACCAAATGCGTGCTGTACCTCAGCAGGCACATGCCTATTTCCTCACACTACGAACATAAAGTTCATACAAACAAAAGCTTCTTACAGTCTAAAAAAAATGCACTATTTACGTGGGTTTTAAAGCTTCAGATTAAAACCCCTAATGAGCCAATTTGTGGAACGAACAGGCATGCTCAGAGAGCTTGCCTTCCACTCGGGAGGCTGCGTGGGCACAGGCAGGGGGCAGACACTGGGTTCTGCGGGCAGCCTGACACCACCGCCCAGATGCAAGCTGCCCGTCCACAGCATCGTGGAAAAATTCAGTCCAACGAGATCAGGGGGAGCAGGACCAGGTCCATCCGACTCCTGAACACCTCCAAGGGTGGAGATTGCACAGCCTCCCCTCCCCAGGCAGCCTGCTCCAGCATCTGGTCACCCTCACTGAAGTTCAGCGAGGAACCAGACTCTGCTGCTCTGCATTTCATACAGTGCCAGGTCCCAGGATTTACCGTCACAGCCATCTGTCATCGTGCCGCTTCCTGGTTCACCAACTTCTCTGTCGGGGAACTGGATGCCTTGTAACGTGGGTGCGTTTCCAACAATCGAGCAGGAACCAGCCCAGCTGCCAGCCCGTGCACTGGAGCCCTGGGAAACCATGCTGAGCGTGCCTGGCTCCTAAACCCTGCCGTTTGTTCTTACAGGCTCACCCTGCAATCGCTTCACCTTTAGGCAGGCCCAGCCCCAAAAGGAAATGGTTTATTTTTTCAAGGTGTGCCATTTATTTTCTCATGCGAAAACTTTAACCCTGAGGCAATAAATATAACCCACCGTACAATGAAACAGTGACCACAAAGAATTACAGAACTAAGACGATGATTTAGGTTCTCTCCTGTTAACACTTAGGGCCCTCACACGTACAGACTGGAATACTCATGCTGGCCTATTTGGTCATGACGTTGCTGCTTTTTAAAAGCAGTTCTGTTACTTTTGTTTTCTGCTCTGTAGTCAGTTAATGCAGCTGCTTTTGAAGTCTTGCACAGCAGTGCAACACCAATTCGAAAAGCCAAAACACAGAAGAAATTTATTTTACAATTTCTGTATTACATACAGCACACTGCAGTGCTTAATTTCTACTCCTCTGGCTGTATAAACCTAAGCCAGCAGGTCTGTCGACAAAAATCAGGAAAGTTATGGACAAGCTTTAGATACACCTAAAGATACTGAACACACATAAGCATCCCAATGAGTTATTAAATTACTCTCTGCCAAAGTTATGAACTTTAACACATTCATAGCTATAGTGTAAAGAAAGAGAACGCAAGATAATACAAGTCTTAGTGCTTTTAGGTACCCTTTTCTTCTTAATTCACAGTTCAACATTGATGTTATGTGTCGCAATTATTCCTGTATTCTGGATAAGCCTTCGCATTCTTCTGGTTTCAAAATTCAATTGTCCGTGGAAGGTGGGGCTACTCAGTACAACTGATTGCCAATCAGCTATTCTTTAGCTTGTTATTTCAGCTAATTAAGACAACGTAAAGAGTACTTAACAGGAAGTGATCCATCAAGAAGTTACTGGGCATTTCTGGCTTCCTATCAAGCTATCTACCTACAAGACACAATAAAAACAAACAGCAGTTAAAGACTCATAATTGGTGCAATTAGCAGTTCATTGTTCTGTGATCTAATAATAGAGCTCCAAAGGGCACAGTTAATAAAGTCACACACAAAACGCACCAGCACCAAGGTAAGGACAACGTGTCTTTGAACATTCAGAAAGTTCACATTTTCTTTCAAAACTTGATATTCATCTTACGCAGATTATCTCAACGGCAACCTTGCCATTCCCTTCTTCTTTCTCTTCCTATTCTTTCCCCCTTTTGGAGCCAAAACAATTAGTGGCAGTCATTCATATAACTCTGCATTCTACCGTTACCGATTTGTGATCAATTTATCCAACTCCTACTGCAAGCCAAATTCAACCGTAGCTCAAACACATGCAGCTCTGTTTACTGAACACGTATCCTACAATCCTGAAACTTGATGGTGCTCTTTCCCTACCTATATATGCCAGGACTGCAGAAGTTCAGGACACAAGGATAACCCAAAACTCAGTAGCAAAGACTGTTTAAATCAGTCATTCTGCATCGGTTGAGGGATAAATGCAAAACAAAGTGAAAGTCCCAGGATGTGCCCACACATCACCCCGACCAGTGAGCCCAAATAACACACAAAGGAGACTGCTGGTAAGTTTAAAAACACCTACACAACACTGCATTGAGCAATACAGCCGTCTGCACTACCTCCGAAGAGCCCCCAGCTGACTGAAATGCTCCGTTCCCATTTGTTCCCTTCCTTCCCACAGGACACTACCAGCATTTAAACAAGCAGGTGACCTGCCAGACCCTGACACCACCTCCCACCCCATACAGCAGACTTTTGCACTGAGATGTAGTGGTCCCGTCAGCTAGAGCAGCTTCCCCTTCCTCTTCTTTGCTTTGCAAGACCAAAGGGCTAGCCACAGCCTTCCCACTGGTTCACCTCAGGTAACCATCTCTATAAAATGAGCCTAAAAAGGAAGAGATGCGAGCTGTGGGTATGCTCTCCAGCACACATTGCAGAAGCTGCTCCCACAGGACCTGGATAAACTCTCAACTCACAACTATGAATTAGATTCCAAGAATCTGAAACAGCATAAATGGGAGATGCAAACTATCCTCCCTTGTAACTTCATTCAGCATTCCTTGCAAGTTACACTTCTTTTTTTTTTTTCCAAACTCTGAACATACTTGGTAGACAAACTGTTCTGACAAATGAGACTATTCTACTGCACAGGCGTCCCTACCTTGCACACGCCTTAGAAGATTTACCAGCGTACCTTGCATTTTCTCCTGGGACACACTGCTGTCCCAAGACAGTGATTTAGCAAAGCATTTCAACATGTGGTTAAGAGATCTTCCAGGGTGGGCAGAGGGGTTCACATATTCGGTACCTAGCATTCTTGTGTCTTGCACAACAAGAATGAATCACTCACTGCACCCTGTTCAGGAAGGAAAAAAAAACAAAACAAAACAAAACTATCAAGTTAGTATTAGAAAAACAACTTTTTTTCCATCCTTGTATGCTTAAAGTGTTATGAAAACTAACTTAAATTCATCTTGCTATTTCATATTGAGACTTGGTGACTACAGCATGCATCAGTTAAAAGCTTCTGAAGTTGTGCATGTTGAAAATCAAGTAACAACGTAAATGTTTGCTTACAACCGGACTCAGATATGTTACTGAAGATGTCTGTGGTATTTCACTATTAGGTCCCTATAATGAGACATTTCTAACACCTATTATGACCTGAAAAGCAAGGTTTAAAGTAACTAAGTAGTGCCAGTTCTCAATGAACACAGGACATCTGTTTTTTGTAAAAGCAGAAGGTGTCTACCTACTCTAAACCTACAGTATTAGTTTTTGTCATACAATTAAGAACAAAGTTTCATTTCACAAAAAATGGCACTGAGAGACACGGAAGTGCAAAAGATTTCTGCTTCTACAGACTGCGAATCTTCATGTCACATAAGGCAATGATTTCTAAGTGTAGGTATTGTGTAGAAGCTGCTAAAGCAGCTGGTGCTGCTTTTATACATTCCTAACCAAAGTGCAAAATAACAAGAGGCTTCATTTAATTTGCTCTACTAGCCTCCTAATTTTGCCATGTAAGGGAAGTTACCAAAAGTAAGAAGAGCGCAAATAGCATAATAAAACAGTGGAGAAATATTAATGGCTATGTTTAGCTCAGTTACTCAACAAGTATCTGTAAAGGGATATGCTGCTGGGCTAACAACAGCTGTCTGAAGCACTACCAAGCTCAAGTGTTTAGGAGGCCAGAGAAAAGCTCAGCGTTCACGCCTGGTTCTGCTCTCACCTGTGGTCTCTCTCACACCACAGCGCAGCACTGTGATACAGCACAGGAATCTGGTCTGCTTGACAAAATGCTTAGTTCCCTTTATTTTAAACGCGGCAACACACTTCAAGTGTTCCGAGTATTTTTAACATAGCTGGCCTATAATTCTCATAAACACAGTTGACTACTCCAAGCAGATCATATTCCGATGGCTGAGAATTGAGTCTCCTTGGGCCTTGTTTCCATTACACCATGCTGTACCTTCATGTGAGTTATCTCATCACACTGTTTTATTTTCATTTAAAGCCTTACTGTAGCCAGGAATGACAAGACTTATGTCTAAATCTGACAGTCAGTCTAAATAAGAACATCATATTGTTTCCAGAATGTACTTATTCATTTCAGTAACATCTTGCTGCTCTTAGCTCCGGGACTCAATGTATAAATAGTACCTGAATGTGGACGCTTGGCTGTTTCTACCACAAACTGAAGCGTGAAAGACGGAATTTGCCTCCTGCAGGTTTACTGTAAGGATTGATTGCAACAGAAGGAAAGCGGGAATAAAAATAGTATAACCACTCACACCATGTATGGTACTCGCATCTAAGAGACTCACTGCATTTTGAAGACACAGGATGAGATCATTTGAGATCCGATCCCAGCATCTATTTTGTATCTCTACCAGACAACTCTGCTAATCAGAACTGACTGTACAATAGCTACTATCGGGGCTTGTAGAGAGCCCTTTGGTACTGTCACCATGATCAACTCCCTCTTTGTAGGTGCTAATATACGAAGTCAGGAATCTTTTGTAAAGCTCAGCAAAGCTACCCATTCCTAGCAAGTAACATACTAAAATATAAAACAGGAGTCATCCTGGCAGCCCCTAAGAAGTACACACTTTAGACTTTTCAGCAGCTTACTTTTCTGTCACACGCTTACAAGAGGCAGGTCAAGCAGAACAGAGTCAGAAGCTTGTGCCACTTTGTGCAATGAAGCCTTTCTATGGAGAAAAAGAACGATTCTTCCCTCAAGAAGAACCACAAGACCTACTTCCAACACCTACCACATCTATTTGATGTCTACAATACTACTTTGCCTAGAAGAGTGTCTCGTCACACATTAAGCATTAATAAAGCCATCAAGAAAATGGATGTAAGGTCAGAGGAAAAGAGCACACTCTTGTGTCTATTACTCAAACAGATAGCAGCTTGCTAGCTTCTAAATGCACGCATGTTCCTTCCAGTAAGGGATTACGTACTGTTTCAAGAGAAGAGAGGAAAGCAATATTAGTAGCACAAACACTGATTTATAACACTGTGAAGGTGATGACTGAAGATGACCCAAGTGACTTGGCAGTGAAAACACCTCACACCCACCTGGTAGCCTACTGACAGTTACCCAGGGTGAGCAGCGCTGCCCACCAGCAGTGACCAACACTGCCCAGCACGTCTATCTCACTACACACAGGAGCATTTCTGGAAACCTGACCCCCAACCTGCATCTGGGAACAGGAGAGTGCAAGGCCTGAAACCCTGACTCAGCCACGAGGAACTGAAGTCTACTCTTCTTCAGCACATCCAAAGGTCTGCCCACACCCATAAAACTACTGAATCAGTAGTGCTGAATGTGCAGCCACATTGAATATTTACAGGTTTTATTTCCTTACTCAGTAGTTGTTAGCAATTATAAGGCTAATTCTGCCTCTGCAAACACAAGGAGTACAATTGCATGCATAATTTTATTAATAAAATGCCTTTTTACCAAGTAGTAAAAAAGTATTTTACTGAATTATACATCAGTTTAGAGCTTGAAGTGGAAAAAGTTGTAGAAGGCAGCTTCAAGCCCCAAGGAAGAGCACAGGAAGCAGATTAGCTACATAAAGGCAGGAAAGAAACTGGAGGTAAGTCTTACTGAGGGTCTCATTCTAACAAGTCATTTCAAGTGAAAATCATGTGCATCGTTAAGTTTACAATGGTGAACATAAACGCTGCAGTGCGCGGCACTAATTCTTCCACCCATCTCAGACACGTAGCGTGACTCACAGCTTACTTTGTTTACTCTGTTTCTCAGGCAACTAGAACAGCCAGCTTGGCTCCCCACTACATCCACGGGAGTGTAGCTTATCTCGATTGATTTCATGGTTTCACTTCCAGTTTATCCTGCACCAACTGAAGCTTTGGCGAATACTTAGATCTGCACTTTGAATGGAAAATATCACACTGAATATAAGAGAAAATAACTTGAGATTTCAATTACAAGTTGTTCCAAAGTTAAGATATACACCATGTCTCAGGGCTTTCAGTAAATTATGTTGGAGGACCACCCCCATTAATTGTCAGAAAACTGGGCACCTATTCCTCTGTTCAGTCTAGGTTAAAAAAGCACTGTTAGAGTCGAACTGGCACAACAGGTTCCCAACAATGCATCCGCAATGCCTGAGTGAGGCCTACAACCAGTAACATGACAGCTCTCACGGGAAGCAGCACAGACTGTCCCTGCTTTACAGACCAAAGTCTGCAAATGCAAGATACACACTCACTAAGATGCTTTTGACCAGAAGCAATACTGAAGTGAATGCGCGCTTAGGACTCTCATTTACACTCTCACAATAGCATCATTCAACTTCGGAGACCTGTTGGATACTTCTCCTTAAGCATACGAGTTAAATATAAAGAGGTCAAATAGAGACCAAGTAATGAAGAAAGAAGAGGCCTCATTCCAGGATTAGCATCAGGTCACTGAAATTGAACAGCTTACCCACCACACCTGAACAATGCAGCCAAAATTTAGGCTGACTTTTCTGACCCTCTTTCCAAAGCTACGCAGTGCCTAATGTAGGTATGGCAATACAATGCCATCTGATCAGTCATCATATTGAAATAAAGAACAGCACTGATATAACAGCTCCAGCACAGACCTCCGCTGTACCTGTTTGGCCTACCTGCAGCTATGTCTGATTTTCACAAGTGCAGGCAAAATGCAAATTCCTCCATAAAACCTGGACGTTACGCCCGTGCCCTCTGAACATGTACAAAAGCAAACAGCACATGGCTAAGCACAAACGTTGTTAACGAGCCCAATCTGCAGGTCTTATGTGGCTGCAGATACCACCTACTTTCTTTGTAAGCGAACGGACACCTCAGTGTGCCAGCTCTCAACTTACTGACCAGAGTGTTACAACTTTTAAAATTAATGGAGCCCACTGAAGACAACCTCCCCAGCTTCCATAAGCAATACCTTTTAAAGAGATAAACGCTGAACCTAAAAGCTGCCAATTTGCCTTATCGCACAAACACACCCAGAGAACCGTGCATTAAGCGACTTCATGTTCTGATCCTGAGGCATCCACGGTAACAACTAGGACACGCGAGCTTCTCCCCCAGGTACGGGCCAGATTTGCTGTGCCAGCACTTGGACACTCGGTGACTCCAGTTGTAGTGACTCAGGAGGCATCACCGGTAAAAGGGGACAAGGAAACGTAACAGTCCAGGCGGATCCGCGCAGAACCCACAGCCCAGGGGCTGTGCGGGGGCTGATGGCCACATCACAGCGTGTGCGACCCCCAGCCGCCGTGAGCGCCCCCCGAGCCGTCCCGGAGCACAAACACGGCGGCAGCAGCAGGCCGGGCCCCGCCGGCTCCTACCTCCTCCGCCTCCTTGCCCAGCGGGATGCCCATGGCGCGGAGGCCGGTCTGCAGCTCGGCGATGTCCACCCGGCCGTCCTCGTTGAGGTCCAGCTTCTTGAAGAGGCTGGCGTAGCGCGACTCGCCCTCACGGCCCCCATCGCAGGCGGCGGCGGGCAGCGCCCGGAGCAGGAGCTGGAGCATGGTGGGCAGCGGGGCGGGCGGCGGGGACACGGACAACGCCTGGGGCCGCGCCCGGGGAGAGGAGGGGAGAAAGGGAAGGGAGAAAGGGAGGGGAGAAAGGGCCGGGCCGGGCCGGGCCGGGCCGGGCAGCAGCGCCACGCCCGCAGCGGGAGGCGCCACGAAATGGCCGCTCCCCCCCCGGCTGGCCCCGGGGGAGGGAGGTGGCTGCTCTCAAGACGTGCCTGTGGGTTTCTTACCAGCAGAAAAGGTGTTTTTTCCTTACAGAGGGGTTTGGCCGTGCTCCATCGCGCTGCTGCGAATTGGCTGAGGCGATGTGCGCTTTCGGGGTTGTGTCAAGTTAAGTAGTTTCCACCCCAGCGTGGAAATCCCAACGATGTTGCACAAGACACTCTGAGATCTAATTCGGGTACTGGGGGTCATCGCAGTTCCCGACACAGCTAAAGTCAGGTCAGCACTGGAGCCAGATGAACAGTCAGTAGGATAATCCAGAGACCCAACACAAGCTTTTGACAGAGCTGGGCTCGTTCAGCTCTCTGGAACAAAGTCTAGAGGAAGAAGCTGTTGCTCCATACATAAATCAGCAGCACGAACGTCAGAATGCAAAAGGAGCTACCTCAAGGGCACAGTGGGTATGAGAACAAGTGGATGGAAAATTGTCAGCAAGAAGGCTGTTCATCTGACAGCCCATTGCCCACACAGAGAGCTGCAGGGAACAACAAAGCACCTGAACCTAGTCTCATCCTCGTGGCACAGAAGGCAGGCAGCATATGGCAGGGGAGAGTGGTTCAGCCTTAGTGAAGGCATCGGCCTTGCTCAGAAAGTAATCAATAGAGCTAACCTGGAATACTGTCTGACCACAGACTACTTACCGGGTTAGACACTATTGAATAAGTAACCTTGCATTTTTAAAGGCTATGATTGCATTATAGGTTTATTGAATCAACAAAATTAGGTGGGAAGAGACTTCAGGGGGTACCTACTCCGGCCTCCTGCTCAAAGCAAGCTCAGCCATGTAGGTGGCCCAGGTTGCTGAGGACTTGAACCAGTCTTAAAAGCCTTTACGGACTGAGACTGCACAATCTCCGGCAGCCTGCCCTACCACCTCACTGTCCTCGTGGGAAAGACACTTCTCCCTTTAACCCAGTATAAGCTTTTGTTTCATTTTGTGCCTGGTGTCTCATCCCCCCACCATACCCCACTGCCAGGATCATAATATCTTCTCTAACATCTGTGTAGGTACTGGTAGGACAGAGGCCTCCATCTTGGCCCACAGAAAACACATCTCTTGTACCAGCTGAAACAGCCCATGTTCTTCAGCCTCCCCTCGCAGAAAATGCTCCAGCCTCTAAACATCCTAGTGACCCCCTGCAGAACTCTCCAGTTTGTTCTTTTAGGTACTGGAGAGCCCCAAACCAACCCAGACGATCTAAATGCAGCGTAATTTGTGCTAAGTAGAGAGGGACCATTTCTTCCCTTCTGTTGACAGAGCCTGGGATGCTGCTGGCTTTGTTTACTGCCTGGGCAAACTGCTGGCATGCTCCAGCTTGCTCTGTGCCAAGACCCCAGGTCTTTCTCAGCAGGTCATTCCCCCACCTGTACTGCTGCAGGAGGTTATTCCTTCCCACATGCAGTACTTCACATTTATCTTTGTTGAATTTCCCAAATTTCAGTGCCATAGAGATGTATATGTACACATACACAAATATTTATCTATTAATATAAAAATATTATTTTAGTGGAAATACAAGTTTGTAGCTTGAGAACTTGCTCTAATTTACTTGAAGCGTGAATTAAAAGTAATGCCTGATAGGGAATGATTTTTGCCACTTCTTACTTGAATTAAAAATCAAGACAGAGAACCTCATTGTGATACTTTGTTTTAAAAAGGACTTGGTAGCTGTTATTTGCACTTGTGAAATGTTAGTGTCAGTGGTCCAAAATTAAAAGGTATACCTGAAGCAAGAAGAGCTAGTTTTGACAGATTTGACTTTCATAAATGGATCATACATAGGTATAAGCACTATATTGTGCATTATGCCATCAGCAGTTGTGTGGGAAAACAGGCCACAGAACAGATAAAGCTTGATGCTTCAGGAATTCATATTTGCCAACAGGTTCTGCTTTGACTTGCACACAGGGAAGATGGTTGAAAGAACAGGTTGTATTTTATTGGCCCAACTGTTTATCTAAGATGTGAATCAAAAATTAAATTTATTTCATGGACTGACTCCAGACTCACACTGATCTACCTGAAAATGGAGTAAGCCTGTATTTGTGCCAAATGTTTAAGTGCTTTGACTGTAGTATGAGTAGCTGATACCAATAAGAAAAGCAGGTAAAGGTCTCAAATTTTGCATGTGGCAATAGATAAACTGTTAGCTATGTGTCTGTGAGGAAGACATTACCCTTGTTAAAAGATACAGACACTTGTCAGGCTGAAGTACCCTGCTGCAGGGATGTTCAAGACAGCGACCACAAACACAGTTCCACAACTCCACTTCATTTACATCTCTAGTAACCAGTAAACAAGTCTTCCACATTATGAAGATAGCAATACCAAAATCATTAGTTCTTCTGCAGATGGTCTTGCATGACAGATTTGGAGACTTCATTAATTATTGAGGCCTTATTAAAAAAGTCTGGCAATTTTTACCATGCTTGAAGGAACTGTGTAGCCACAGAGGACATCTGTGAATCAGGAGATGTTTGCGGAGGATATGCACCTAAAACAAGATGTCAATATAATTTTGTAACATTTGTATTCTATTATATGACTACTTATATGAACAATGAATAGTATCTGAACATGAAAAACATATATACATTTTTACTAAAACAAGAGCTTTTAATTAGTATATCAATCCATTTTAAAATTACATCAATACTACCCACTTAGAGGAAGTGCTATAAATATCACAGACCCTAAGAGACTAGATACAGACAATATATTTTATTAATAGACTGGAAGATAAAAGATAGTTCAGCTGAATTGCATGATTCAATACCTACTCTAGATATAGCTCTTTCTGTGAAAGAGAAACACTTCATAATGCCCTTAAAATTATTAAAATAGACTACTTCATGAGCCAAAAATCATTTCTGGCTTAACTCTAGGGAGTAGAGTAATTTTTAATGAGATCATATCCATCTCTGCTACAACTGAGAAATGTGAGTACCTCCAGCAATTTTATTGCACCTGAAATAATTATTATCAGGATACATAAAATACAATTAGAAAACACTAAGGCAATACATATTTAAAAGGAAAAGTCAACGTTCAGGTTTTCTGTTGTTATTTTTGGATAAAATAAATACTTTATTACATAGATTTAATTAGCTCAGCTTTAAATCATCAACAGATTATTTCATCAAAGTGAACATTTTGCAATCTTACTACCTTCTGAAAACATGCAATGGTAAATTCAAGTTCTATTATTATTTTTCACTTTTTTTTTTTTAACTGTAATACAGAAGCATCTGTAAGTCAAAATGTTATCTGTCAGTGGAAGTTAAGCTAGAGATGCTTTAGCTGTGTTTTGACTTGGAAGGCACAAGTTTTCTTGTTACACATCAGGATTTTGAAGGACACAGAACACCTTACAGGACTGGGGCTGTTACCTGAGTTTCGTTTACCACACAGCTTTAAACAGGCATACAACATTAAGGCAGTGATCATTCAGTGGATAAATTAGAGGAACTACTTATGTAGGTTAATACTAAATATGTTCAAACATATTTGGAGAACTGAGACTTTGCATGCATTTCTTAAATCTCTGTGAAAAGTACCATGATTAGAGTTTGCTTACCCACATTACATGTAGCTCCAACTGAACCCACTTTTTAATTTAGTTTCAGACATCTAAATTAATCTACCCCATGGCCAAGATAAAATACTTAGAAGTGCTTACCACTGGAAGCACTAGTCTGGGTACAGGTGGTAGCCCAGACATTGCATTGGATCAATGCCGTTAAGTCCCCTGAAGCCAAAGCAAGAACATGTTTAAATTTTTTTTAATAATACTTTTCTCAGGAAAAAGTGATGCAAGTCAGGAACAGCAGCACCCAGCAGAGAAGCAATTCTATAGAAGGCAAGTAGGTGAGCAGATGAACACAGGTCACATTACTACTCTATCTCCAATGATGATATATACAATGATGCTTCAGAGGATTTTAAAAGCCCAAGGATATTGACTTAGCCTGCCCACAAAATCACTTGTGCATGAAGAAACACTTAATTCCTGACCTTTTGCAAGTGAAAACTTCTACTTGTAAGATAATAGTCAACTTTGGAATTATTTATTTTATCTTGATATAACTATGGTATTTCAAAAAGTGTTTTTCCCTTGAAACTGAGTTTTATACCTGCTTGAGAAACATCCAGTTTGTTTAAAAATGTATGAAGCTCTCCCAAAATAAAATTCAGTGCTTTAAGTTTGCAGAAGCTTTATACCAATGACAAGGCAGGATTCTCACATTACTCATAGTGTTTATCCTTCTTCAAAGAAGTCCTCTGCTATTTTGAGAATATTTTGATTAAAGATCCTAAATACATTTAGAAACCCATGCATCTGACACCTTTGACTTTGACTCTGATCAAAAAGGTTATATTTGATATAAAAGAGTCAAAGCTACTACTTTCAGACTATACATATAACTTTGTTTTTTGGTGTAACAAGGGGCATTAGAAAGCAAGCATTGTATTTAAATCAAAACCTCAAGTAACTGAGCAACACCCCTTTCATTTTAGTAGCAGTCATCTAAGGATGAAGAGTCACAGCAGGAGAACTCTTCCTCAAGGAAGCTCTTCCCTTAGAAAAAATAGGGACAAGGGTTCAATAACATACCTCACAAGGCTAGAGCCCACCCTATAATAGCTGAGGAAGGAGAACAGGCATCAGCATCCACAGGAATTAGCATCCAACAAGACACATCTGAAGCCGTATCAGGAACACAATGCAAGGCCAGGTCAAATACTGGTGATCATCCACCATCTAGTAATTGTGGAAGGGATCTACAATGACAAGACAAATCTAAGATCAAGCCAAATAAGAACCCAAAAAAGCTTATAGAAAACAAATGGAGAAAAAAAAAATAGAATGTAACTAAAGCGGAGCAAACAATACCACAGCTTACACAAAAACTGTTGCCCTGGAGCTGAGCAGGTTCCTGGGCAGGGTGTGGGTGAGGCTCCAGGTGTGGCTGGTCAGGGCTGGAACAGCTCACTGGTGTGCTTGGGGCCCTGACTGAGCATATAAACCCTCACAGCTTCCCCATGGTTTTGGATATATAGGGGGGTGAGGAGGGGGTTGTTTTTTTTTTGTGGGTGGGTGTGGGGGTGCATGTGTGTGCATTGTGGGCTGCTAATGTTATTTTGAGAGGGTCTTTGGTAGTTGTTCATCTGTTTCTCATATCTTTCAGCTAAAGTTAAGTGTGTTCAGGAAGGTTAAGTATGTTTGGGCTTTTTTCTGAAGGTATTATTTAATAGTTGTGCCAATTGTATTTGTCAAATTTTCAGCAGGTTGTCTGTCTGGTACCTAGCTCTTTTTTCTAATCCTTTTATATCTCAATATTTACTTCTTAATAGTTCTTTATATGCTTATTGTCTGTAACTTTCAAGCTAATCATGATAAAATGTATTAATCTGAAACTTCTTTTTAAGAGCTCTGGTGTTATGTGTTTTGGAAAGAAGTATTGTTCTAGTATTAATTACTGTTTAATAAACAGTACAAATGCCTTCTCCTTAGATGTTGAAGGCCTTCTGTTTCATTTGAGAGCTAATGAACATGATACTTAAGGAACTGCTATAATGTGAGACCTTTAGGCTGTTGGAGACTATTAAAAAGACATCCAGAATTATTTTAGAGCATGCCACAGAAATACTTCTGAGAAGGGAATTCCTATGTCAAGACCTAATACTTAGGGTATTCTCTAAAAGATGCCTTCACAGTAGTTACTAAACATCTGGGTGTCTTAGGGGTATCTTCACTACGAATAGAAACTGATAATGGGGTCAGAACTAATTTTTTTAAGTACTGTAATGCTCTGTATAAAAATGCTTTCTATGCTCAGGGTATTTTAAGACAGAGGAAGTAAAATCACTTTTCTTCCACTCACTGCAGTCTGATTTTTTTTACTTTTTTTTTTTTTTTTTTTTCTAAAATCACGCCACAGGACAGTTAGTGATATTTTGGTATGCTTAGCTGTGTGCATCACAACATGTTTGCATTCATGGGGTATGTATTGTACTTAACTAAACTTCAAAGTACTCTTCCTGGCTGAGAGGCAGCAGTTATTTTGAAGAACTTTCTGAAGATTTCAGGTGCTCAGCATCACACAGTCCCTGTAATCTTACAAGTTCCTTCTCTGTCCATGAGAACAGACGCTGGGCCGTGGGCACACGCTGCACAGAGGGCTCAGCTCATGCAACACTCTGTGAAGAGGAAGCTGACCTGCTGGGAGAGGCTGCTCAAAGCTGGCTTTATGTTCTAGTCTTCCGGAATGGGTTGGCGAAACAAAGCTTTCCCTGCTGATCACAGGAGCTATTCATTGTACACAGAGTGCTGTGTGCGTGCTGCTGGGACGAGCTGTGTCAGAGCATTAAGTGTAAACACAGCTGTGCAAGGCTACCAACAGCTGTTCCTTGCATCCAAGTGGAGCCGAAACCCCGCTCTAACCACCAGCTGAGCGGGTAAGAGCCCGCGGCAGGGGCCGAAAGCCAACAGAGGGACCCTACAAGCAGATCCCAAGCGCCCAGCTCCCCGGGCTGTGTGGCTCGGGCCCCAGCCCGGCCGAGCTCCCGCTCGGGGCCGCGGGGAGGCGGCGCCGGGGGCGGCCGGAGCGGGGCGGGTGGGCCGGAGGGAGGCGCCGGCTGCCATGTAAGCGGCCGCCAGGGGCTGAGGCGGGCGGGGAGCGGAGCCGAGCCCCGTCCCGTCCCCGTCCCGTCCCGCCGGGGCATGGGCGCGGAGCGGGGCGGGCGGCGCAACGCGGAGCTGCCGCGGGGCGCTGAGCGCCCGTGGGGGCGGCCGGCGGGGGGGCCCCGTCCCGCGTCCTTCGCCATGCTGGTGAAGAAGAAGAAGTTCAAGTTCCGCGTGGAGCTGGAGCTGGACGAGCTCTCCTCCGTGCCCTTCGTCAACGGCATCCTCTTCTGCAAGGTGCGGCTGCTGGACGGCGGCAGCTTCAGCGGGGAGTCCTCCCGGTAGGTGCCCCTGCCCCGGCTCCCCCGGCGGGGCCCCGCTGGCGGCCGGGGCGGGCTGGGGCCTCGCTGCGCTTCGGTTTGGGGATCCCTGCGTGGAGAAGTAACCGAGCACGCTATGGAAAAGCGCTGTCTGCGTTCCTGTACGTGTTCAGAGCTTTATGCTGTACCGAGCTGGTGTTTAACGCTGCAGTGCAAACCTAGGTGTCCTTTCTTCTTCTTCACGCCCCAGCAGCCCGGCTGTCAGCTGCAGTGGCCGCACCTGCTGGGTGTGACGGCCCAGTGCCTGCCAGTGGCTTCGTGTGCAGGTGTCGGGCAGGGAAGGGTGTGCTGTGCTGCACGGGGCTCTGCTGGGGAGAGAGGATGCTGCACGGCTTATTGTGGCACTCTAATGTTGTTACTAGAAGGACTTACTGAAAAATGCCTCATGGAATGCCGGGAGCAGACAGAAATTAGTAACAAATCTATGCCTATTCGGTTATTTTCTTATTAAAATAGATGCTGCTATTACAGAGCTCACTGAAGTATCTGCTTTTGATTTTGCAAATGAAATTAAAGAGAATAAAGAGCACCAAAACAGAACTGAAAACTCCTTATTTAACCATCCTAATATACTTGCATGTACAGTCAAACATTAATCTTTTCTCTGTATGGTTGGAGGGTCTTCAACTCCGTGGTGTTCTGTTCTCATTTCATGTCTCTTTTCCTTGTCATTTTTCTTCTGAGCAACTTCATCATGGGTAACAGATGATGACAGGCATGAGTTCAGGCACTGATGTGCTATTACTGTCCTAATGCAGCCCTTACTGCTTTGGAGTCACTTTCACAGGCTGATGTGTATTTGCTGGGTAGTCTCTTTCAAAGAAGTTGATTTTAGATTAGCTGATGTGAGCAATGTGTATGATATGTGTCTCTAGGAAGTGTCAGTGGAAGCATGACAGCACAGTTCTGCTGCTGCTGAAATACTATCCTGGACTCGGGCTTTACCATCCTTCTATTTTTCTTGGGGTATGGTTTCAAAATAAGAACAGCAGAGAAACTTGCCGGTGTATCAAAATCCCTGTGAGTGTAACTGGTCTATTCCTGCTGGACTGAAAAGCGTTGAGGTATGTTTATAGAAAGGTATAGCATTCCTCTGCAGTGATCCTTCAATGCCAATTTAGGGAGTGCCTTTGCTCTTGGCTTAAGAATTAACAGATGGATTTTCACAGTGGTGATTCAGCAATGGTCTGAATAAATAAGGATGAAATTAAGTTAACAAATGTGGCATCATTTCAAAACTTGTCAGTTACAAACTTTTTTTTTTTTTTTTAAATTGCCGTCATCTTCTGCATGTGTTTATTCTAGTGTGAACTGGTGGTCATTTTCTGAAAGTAGAGCTCTTTGAAGTGTCATAAAAAGCTTGAAAAACTTGATTGTATTTCAGAACATATACAATACTTTAAGATGGGTATGTATAATACATGAAAAAACTGACCATGTCTCCTTAATAGCTTTATCTTTGTTACTGATCAAGGTCTAGTATACTATAGCTTTTAAGGGAGAAGTTACTGTTCTCCAGTTAGTACTGATAAAAACATCAGGGCAGAAGTTACACCCGTGAATATTTTGAACAGAAAAGAACAGTGTTCTAAGATACAGACTTGGAGGAATACTATGCATATTCCTTAAGGCTAGTACAATGCAGACAAATGTACTGGAATCATAGGCTGTCTGTAATTGACCTAAATAGACTGAAGAAATAATTGATAAGCCTCCTAGGGTAGGTAACTGCTCATAGGCTGAATTATTTCACCACCAGCAAAAGAGAAGATGTTGGTATGAGGAACTCAAAGACTTTAGGAAAGTAAACCATCTTATTTCTTAAGAGGGTGCTTTCAACACTGTACTGTACACATTTAGGCTACACTGGTTGTAAGCCTGATAGTTACATTTTTTGCTTGAATTTCCCTACCACCACCCCCTGGCATGTAATACAAGCAATGGATTTTTGTGTTCTTACGCTTGCAGTCTTCACTTTGGTCATGTTCCACTTGCCTCTCAGTTCTGCTTGCTGGTATTTTAGACTGCTGATGCTTCTCTCTTCATTCTGTTACAATACAGCATTCAACACAACCAAAACTAAGAAGCTGATTATGATCTGTATCTGTGTGACAAGCATAATTGATAGAGATGAGGGGGGAGGGGGGCTGAGAACTAGCTTTTTTCATCAAAACATTTTATTCTGCAGCAAATTCCAGAGAAGTTTGCATACAACAAGCTTTTGAGTTCTGAGAGGCACTCACAGAGCTCTTGCATTACTTGCATGAATATGTTCTTATTCCTAACAGATGCTGAAAAGAATAAGTAACTTTGTTCTGTAGAATTTGATTTATCTTCCAGATAATAGGTGTTTCTTATTTCTAGTGATGCTTACCTGCTTCCTTCTCAACTGACTAAAACTACATTTGCTTTTTTGACTCTGGTAAGCACATCTTCTGCCTCACTGGACTCTTCAAATTGCTTTCTAGTCATCATTTCCCTTCTTGCTGCTATTGCGTTTGAAAGGGAGAACTTCTCCTGATAGTAAGAGAGCTTAAACAGTTTTCTGTTCTTAAATAAAAGTAGTTGTTAGTATGACCTACCTGTTACATGGAACTGCTGTCCCTCCCACTCTCATCTTCCTGCACTATGTATGAGTTCTGTTTGCAGTCCTCAGACTTGGTAGTGGGCAGTGGTACTTCTAATAGTTCTGCAGCTGCAACCTGATTTGACAATAGAGAAAACAGAACAAAGTTTTCAATAGCTGTAAGGCAAGAAAATGGTAGGAAAAAAAAAATCCTGCCTAGCAGTTTTGTAGTTGCTCTTTTACATGGATTTTCAGGAATATGAAAAGTTTGTCTCAGTTGCAAACAGGCTGCTAGTGAGAAGCTTTCAGGCCATCACTCTCTGTCAGGGGAGATAAGGTAAGAAGAGACCTTATGGGGAAAAAGGTAAGAAGAAGTAGTTTTGTACACAAATTACAGGATACTTTTTTAAGTGTATTTTTTTCACATCTGTTAATGAATGAAGAGGTACAATAAAATGGGTTTAGATGATTTAGAGAACGTGCTTGAGGAAGGTTGCATGATGTGAAAGGACTGGCATGGATATGCCAGACAGAGCTGAAGGAGCAGCAAACAAGGCTGAAACATTAATGTCAGAGTTCATTGGGAGAGGTAGAAGAATAACGATATGGAAACAAGAGGGATGAAAAAATCAAGTTCCTGAAACAGAAGGGCAGGAATTCAAAGTAGTACTACAAAGAAAATAAAATCAGATTTGAGGAGGGATGTCTCTGGTCCATAGTAGCACAGAATAAAATGTTTGTATTGATTACATTTTGCATGGAATTAATTGGTTAATACAGATGGAAATGGATCACCTGTGAGACAACTTACTGTGAATACTGGTAAGAGATACAGCACCAGCTAACTTCTCAGGAAAAGGTTCCTGGAAACGGGTTTATGACAGACATCTATTAAAAGTGCTTGTTTATTAAAAAAAGCAAAACATGTCCCTTGGTTTATGCAGGAGAATTTTTTCCCCAGCACAGGACACAGAGCACATTTTGCTGTGTTATGTTGCTGTCGTAAACTTGCTATTTGCAAGCACTATAATGCTTGATTGCCTTTGTATTTCAAGGACTATTTCTGTTACTTAGTGGAATAAATTAGGATGGAGGGGACTGCTAGAGATCGTGTAGTCCAACAGGACTAAGCTCAGATCAGGAATCTCAGTGTTGTCCAGTTGACTTCATGCGACCTGCAAGAATGGAGATAAGTTTTTGTAACCAATCTGCACCTTGGGCTCACCACTCTTACTGCCCCTTGTCCTTTCTCTGCTCCCCACTGAGAAACGTCTTGCTTCATCTTCTCTCTAACTCAGTAGGGATGGCTGAAGACAGCAATTAAATCTGTTTCTATCTTTTCTTGAGACTGTAAAAATCCAGTTCTCCCAGTTTATCCTCTGGCTTCAGCCCTGTTGCTCTGACTCCAGATCCTCACCTCATACCCCCAGGACTTGCCTCAGTTTATCATGTCTTTCACTCGAGGATCCCAAACTGGATTCAGTGCTACAGATAAAGCTTTGCAAATGTTCAGCAGACGGAACAGTCACTTCCTTTGAACTGCTGGCTACAGTCTCACTAGTACAGCTGGCCCTTCACTTCACCAGTTCTCTTAGGTCTCTGCATTTGCTTGTAACCAGCAGTTTTTCATAAGTAAAAATTAGCCGAGAGCAGCTCTGCTTTGATGTCACGGTCAGTGTATACACATTTTATAGGGAATACCTAATGTGAAGTACTGCTAATCTTTAACCTGGTTACTGTGAGTAAAAACGTGAAAAAGAAAGTGGTTAGTTTTGCTTGCAGTAACAGCAAAATAACTGGAGAGTAGTGCACTGTAAACAAGTGGAGCTCTTCCTGCAGAGCTCACTGTTCGCTGATTTGCTTCGTGCTGAAATTTGTGAAACAGTAAGGAAACGCTGAAGCTCTGTTTGTAAATGACTGGTTTTGTTTGTTTTTGCAGTGCTTAGGAAAAAATGTTTGTGTTGGAGAGAATGCATCTTGTATGACTCAGGCATGGAGGAAACAGAATACTAAAGTAAATCTGTCTTCCTGAATATAGGAAATAAATTGGATTTGGAATGTGCATGGGCAGCACGTAGTCAACACTTGTTATGTATTAGATGCACAGAATGCATTTGAATAAAATTGGTCCTGGCGTAGTTGGTGATAGATCTTTTTCATTTCCTTTATAATACCTCTGTGATTTCCATATTTGTCTATTTGCATTTGCTTTTACTTCCATTATCAAATTAATGGAAAAGCTTTTAGTTTAATTTGAAAGTAAAGGATATCTCTGTTGCATGATCTTGTTTACATTTTTGTGTATACAGTAGAGACATTAAACGAAAAATCATGAGTAAACCCCATTGTGTGACACCACAGCTGCATGGATCTAAACCAAACAAGAAGAGAGAACTGTACAGTAATTTTTTTTGAAGGATCTTAACCATATGATGTTTTGCTTGAAAGTTGGCTAATTAGAAACAGACATTTGATTGCTCCAGGAGTCAGCTGCATAGATACCTCCATTTCTTCCTCAACAGTGAGACTTCACTAATTCGAAATAGAAGTGAATTAGGGGGAAGATCGTGCAAGCAGGATGTCAGCATTCCTCTTTTGCATGCCAAGCCACTGTGTGTTCCTTTATACAAGTGAGAGCTGTATCCAGCGATACCTGCCTAATGCTGCAGATAGCCTAGGAGAGAGCAAGTCTTACAGTAACATACCTGAACCCCTGAGGGCACTGGAAGTGTGGCTGATAAAACTGTTAAGATTACAGGCTAACGCCTTCTTCATTCCTGCCTCAGAAAAATGGGATGACCTTCTGTAAGTGCTTCAGCATTCTGCAGAAGAAACGTGTGTTTATATATATTTTAGAGACATGCATATATACAAATATGATATTATTTACATTTTAAAAGACCTACATCAAAACAGGAAACTTTCTATGTGTAAATGATAACCCAGTCTGGGAGGATATATCTGAAAAGACTGGGTGAGGAACTCGTGGCATGCCTATGTCCTTGGACCTGTAAATGACTAAGCTTAGTATGCATGCTGAAGTTGACTATCAAGGCCCTGAAAGACCACCAGTAGAAACAGATGTGCATAGGTCAGGGATATTTACATACTTTAACAAGGTCTGGGAAATAGCGTGGCTATGTTAGTTACTTCTTGGAAATCAAATGAATGTGTTTTGATTGTATATAACCCTTGTAGCTTGAACCATTTGACATGCATACTAGGTGGCGTGATCCTCTGTGTGTCCAGTGCTGCAATTAAAGAATGTTTGCCTTCTAAAACTCCAAATTGAGTCTTGGAGATTTTCTTTGACTGACTTTTATGGTAACATGAGCACTATCAGGAATCAAGCTGATCAAGTCCGTATATATATATATAGACCTTGTTAGTGAGCCTCTGTCCTGTCCAGCCAGAGAGGGGAGTGGAACAAGGCCAATGGTGCTGTCTGTGTCTGGGATTTGTGGCTGGCTGTGTATCTGTGGTGTTTTCGTGTACGTACTGGGAACACGTCTTCAGTCTCACTGCTGGTGGGACCTGGGATGTGGAGCTGCAGCAGCCTTGATCCAGCGTAATATATTTTCTCCTGAAAGAAGCAAGCAAAACTTAGGTAGTATTGGAAAAAGTTGCACTAATTCAGAGAGAACTCTTCTAAAGGCATTTTATTCACTATACTTTAGCCTGTCAATGTCCAGCCTCAAAAAATTTTTGAAAGTCTAAAGCAAACATTTGCAAAAAATCACCAGCTTTAAAAAATAGTAATAATAAGTAAAAATAATATCCCTATTTACCTTGTGGACTGAAAAAGATATTTTTTCAAAGTATTTAGAGTGAGGGTTTAGATAACGTACATTTTGTACAAAAGCTGTAAGATGTCTAAGCAACCCTTCCATTCCTTAATATAAAGAAGACTACCTACTTGGTTCTGAAAGTATTTTTTGAAAGTTTCATATAAAATTTGCCTAATATATAGACTGAATGGCACCTTGAAACTAAAAACAAATGCCCCCAATTTTTTTATTCCCTTGGTGACCAATAATTCTAAAGTAATTGTGCTAGAAAAAGAATCCATTTAACACGATCATCTGCATATGGCTAAATGTTATAACTAGCTGTCTAGAATAATTAAAATAAAAACTTGAATAAACAAGTTTCTAATTAATGGAACATGATATTTTCCTAAATGTCCTAAAGAGTTTTAGCTTATTTATTTCTAAGCCTTTCCTCCTTAAGCTTTTCCATTTGGCAAAAAGGAATTTTTCACATGACACTTAAGGTCTTTAGAAGTGATTTATTTTTGCATTTGTGGCTATTTGCTGAAACAAGCTGTTATTCAGATCCTTTATCCATGTGGGAATGAACAAACAATATGGTGATCATAAATGTTTCTTAAAAAATAAAAAAGCCCTAATCTTTAACAAGTGATAGGCTGAGATGATGATTGGATTAGGAATTGTTGCTTCTCTTATGTTGGTTGCTGTGTTGAGCTTTCTCTTTTGTGGATGAGAAGAGAAAATAGAAGACTTCTGTTCATTATTCTAAATGGGAATTGTGTACAGCACATAAAATACATAGGGGAAAGACCTTGTCTACAGCTGAAATCAGGCATTTGAAATTTAGTCAAGGTGAAAATGACCCTCTGAAGAGAAAAACAGTTAGTTAAACTGATGGTTAGCTTAAACTATACTTTAGAATCAATTTATCTTATAATATCTGTCTATTTTGCGTTCTTCTTGGCTAGGTCTTACTAACAGTGTTTGTTCTTAAACTACAGCCTAGTACATATTTGAATGCGTCTTAGTAACCAAGATGCATTTTGATTCATAAAACAACTGCTTTTGCTTTGCATGTGGTAAAGTGACTAAGAGGCTCATAGGAAACTGACTCATAACGGAAAGCTTTCTCCAGCCTGCCCCATAACATAGGCACGGTTGCCAAGAAGTTATGTCGGTTCATTTCCATAGTAACCAATCAATAAAACTATTTATTTTCTAAAGGCCTTGCACATGAACTAAGATTCTCAGAAATGTAGATGATAACGTTCTGAATATTTTACTGATTTCCTTTCAGCATAAAGGGATTAACTTGTTGGTGCTTTTATTCACACAAAAAATACCTTTATTAAAATGTGACAATTTTTTTCATTGTTTAATTAAATGAAATAAGAACAATTCACTTTTTTGTTGTTGTTTCTGCACATTGTAGATATTTCAAATATCTTGGAATGACACTGATGACCATGTCCTTACTTGTATGATGAGCAGATACTAGGGGAAGTCATTTTCTGACCTTTCTGGGTGACAGTGAGAGACTCAGCAGAAGTCTGCATTTCTTCTATTTACAAAAAAGACACTTGATTTTTCTCTCCAGATATTATTGGATGCATAGTAATGTATAAATGCAGGTTCCCTGTGGCCACAGCTGACATGCCTTGATCTGAGACTAGAGGTAGAATGGAGGAAGAAGTGAGGTCAAAGGATTGGCAAGAGTTCTTGCAAGCTCAATACAAGTTTGTACAACTGCATGTCTTACAGTATTAAATAGATATTTCTGCTAGGATTTACTTTCAGGAATTCTTTGAGGTGCAGCACAACTGACAGCTACAAAAATCACTTATTTTAAGGAACACCATTTTCAGTTATGCTCTTAATGTAGAGGTTTTTAAATACAGTGTTGTGCTTAATCCAAGATTCTTACTCTGTGATGAAACAAAACAAAATCTGATTCTGGGATTTTGTGTCTGTGCATTTGTTTCCGTGGGGGTGGAATACTACCAGTGTGCCAAAATATCATGTTTTTTGTAAAAGAAGTCTTGACAAACCATATTACTTAGTTCACCTGCATTCAAGTTCACCTTCCCACGCAGTCTTTTTAGCCTAATGAATTCCCAAAAGTTTGGCTAATTACCATCAGGGTTAAGGACATGACCACGTCTATTGTCTTTTACTATCAGTGGAGGCCTGTTGCTTCTAGTGCTTGCATGAGGACATTAGTATTGTTTCACATGAGTTTCTTAAATTCTAGAATGTACTGATAGTACTGTTCACAGAAGGACTGGAGTACTACAATGAATTTAGTGACTTAATATCTCTTCTCTATTTGAAGTAAAATATTGTAGCTAGGCAGCTCAAGAAAAAAGGCATTTCACCTTTTTCCCTGCTTATAGTACAACTGCTTTGTACAACCAGGACAGATATGGTGGTATTTTTAAGAGACAAAGGCCTTTAATTTTTTTTAATGTTTAGGACAAGATCAAAATATTACTCAGAAAAAAATAGCTTCAAGAAAAATAGCAATAAATTCTAGAGATTTCATTTGTAAATTACTTTGAGTAAGGCTGGACCACTGTGATCGGCAGAAAAGCAGATCATTCTCAGGAGTTGTGTTGTCTGGAGAGCACAGTGCATGAAACCTAAATATGCACATCCCAGACACCCACACACGTGCACAGCTGTATCCTGCCTGACAGTGGACATCTAGCTGGCTGTTTGCTTTACCTGAGAGATGAGCAACTGTCACCGAAGTGCTACGATAGCAATTAAACCTTTCTAAGTGTAATGAATGTTAACAATTATCACACATCCCTTAAAGGTTGTATTTGACTTGGCTCGTTCTTTGCTTGAGCCTGTTTCCAATAGAGGATGTAGTAGCTATTTGTAATTTGCCTTTTTTGAATTCTGCTTCTATTCTGGATTTAAATAACTCATATACTGGCAGGTTGGCTTTTTCTTCTCCCATAGCACAGGGAAGGTTACAAGAGGAAACAATGGAAAAAAGGTAGATTGTGGTATGTAGAACGTGTTCCTCTTAGGTCACATGCTTGAACGTGACTCAGTGTTGCATCATTTGAATCCGTTAGTCTGTTGTGGTAATTAAACTGACTCATTTTAGACAGGGTAGTTTGTTCCTACCTTAGCAAGTCATTGTGGATGTGAGCGCTGCAGCTGGCAGTGTCCCCAGCACAGCACAGAGGAGCCGTGTGATTCACTGTTTCTCCATAGGTGATAAACTCTGACTCCAGCCTATGGGGAGCCAAAGAATTCTTCTGTGCTAAAGATGTCAGACTGGGTCTTCAATAATCAAGTGCTGTAGGAAGTTAACATAAAACACAGGAATATGTGCATTAGAAAAAAAAAAAAAAAGTAAAAAAAGGACAGATTTGCTTTAATATGTGAAGACTGTACTTGAATGACTAGAGTGGTAGAAGAAATTATCAGAGATTCTCCACACTCCTAAGGTCTGTATTTAGAAACATAGGACTAGAAAAGAACTTTTTGATCACTAAGGCAGGTTCCCCAGAATCACAGTCCTTACATCATGTAATTGGCAAACTGGCCAACCTTTTCTTTACATACAGTAAGACGACTTTGCTTCTATTTCTGTTATTGGAAAGCTGTTCTAGAAATGTGCTCTCTGGTTTGAGACCTTGTAATTTTCAGTTTTAAATGTGTTTGATTATGCCTTATTTTGGCCCCAGCCACTTCTCATTTAGCTTAAAAAGTTAGCTGGTTCTTACCGTGTTTGAATAACTTACCATGTTTTTTTTTTTTTGTTTATTTTTTCTTTTTTTTTCTTTTTTTTTTCATTTTTTTTCCTGATAAGATACAGAAGTTTTCTAGCTATTCTCCCTGCATGTGTTTATTTTGGAGTCTATTTGTTCTCAACTGGAGTTACCCTAATAGAAAAATGTGTGCCACTTGAGGCTTATATAATAACATTAATATAGCTGAAAGCATCCAGTGATTGCTTTTTTCTTAGCTAAGTCATTTTGCTGGCTTGT
The DNA here is from genome assembly GCF_964035555.1 of Netta rufina. Lineage (NCBI taxonomy): Eukaryota > Metazoa > Chordata > Aves > Anseriformes > Anatidae > Netta > Netta rufina. Next base: position 26,544,290 of record NC_140131.1, on the reverse strand, counting down.
AATTATCTTATGATGAACAAAGTCATTCAGATATTAGTCATCTTACTTTGCTCTCAAAAGACAAATACCCAGAATGTAGTTGAAATTATTCTATGCCTTGAGTGCATGACTTTGTATCTGATTATTGTACATCATCTCCTCTGAACTGGTGCAGGCCTCAAATTTATCTAGTTGGGCCTGTATTGAAATGTGATTTTTCCAAGATGGTATCCCTGAGCACATTCCAAAACTCAGCAGCTTGTAAGAGAGTGCCTGGGAGCTAATGTTCAGGAAGAAAGACTCCACTCTCTGGAGGCAAAATGGAGAAATGACAATCTCAGTCATTTGCAAAAACACATGGCTGTTCTTTTTTTTTTCCCCCTCTAGGTTTAATACTGTGTTCAGGTTATGAAGCAGTTAATAGTCTTGCTACAGAAAGAGAAGAGTGAAGGATGGCTATTCAGGCTTTGAACCAGACTTTGCTTGAAGTGGCCACTTCACAAACAGAAGTGATTGTTTTTAAGCTATCCTATTGCATTTTATGGTCCTGAGTGCATATACAACTGGTATTAAGTTTATCTTCCCTATTTGCAGGGAGGTAGTACAGGCAAACTGTGTCCGCTGGAAGAAAAAGTTCCTATTTATGTGTAAAATCAGTGCCAGTGCCACAACAGGAATTCTGGATACTTGCATGTGCAGGGTGTCTGTACGGAAGGTAAGTAGCATTTTTTCCCTCTTCCGCTCTTCCCCTGCTCTTTCATCACTTGTTTTGATTGTATTTTTAGTCAGATGATGAATTTCATAAAATCCATTTTAGATGCAACCATGTCAGGTATTCTAAAAACATTTACCTAGGAATCCTATTTATTACATTATCCTGACTAATTGACAAGTTTTTACATTCTTATTGAAAATAAGTTATTCCAGTAGGACAGGTAGGGAATCACTCATCGGCCTTCATAATGTTAGCCCTTGATAGGTACTGCTGGTATGCACAAGTAAACTTAGAAGCCTTGAACTGTGCTAAGTATCAGAATTTTGTATGAAGCACTTCCTGCCCCTGGGGCTAGACTTTACAGGAGGCAAATGCTGGCCTGGAATCAGGCACTCGCCTTTCCCCTGGTCCCCTCTTTCTACAAGATGACAGTCTCCTGCTGGCCTGCACTGATTAATACGAAGTTTCAAATGACCATGGTATAACCTAGCAAATGTGTGCTGAGCTATTTTAAGATTAAGATTAAGATTATTTGCTTTTCTAAAATTAAAAAAAAAAAAAAGTTGCTATCTTTAATGGATGGCTTGGATAATTACTAGTTTGTTTGTTTTTTTCCCCCTAGGAGTTAAAAGGAGGAAAGGCATATGCAAAGGTAAATTTCATGTATTTATGTCCTATTAAAGTAATGGCAGAATAGTACTGCTGTAACACCCATGATTTCATTAGGTACGTTATAGTGACACAGTGTTTGAGCTCTTGATCATTGTGTTTAGTAAGTTTAATATTGTTATATAATATTCTATCACTGGAATGTTTTTTTCCTTTCAATTTAATATACAGAAAGGGTTGATGAAAGTAATCCTTTTGCATATGTTTAATTTTAAAAATCCATTTTTTTTCCTGCCTTGAGACTGTAATTTATAACTGAAGATAGAGCTATGCAGAATTTGATGCTCTGCATTTCTTTTCTGCTTTTTGCCTTGGGCCTCTTCCTTCAATGGGCATCATCTTATATTTGAGAGAAGCTAGTGTTGAGTGGCACTCAACACTGTGCATGTAACAAGTGCCTGCATTTAGTACTGATTACTACTAACTTGTCATTTTCTCTTAACAGCTGGGCTTTGCAGATCTAAACCTAGCAGAGTTTGCTGGATCAGGAAATACCACTCGTCGCTGTTTACTAGAAGGTTATGATACCAAAAATACAAGACAGGATAACTCCATTCTCAAGGTAATTTTTCTTTTCTCATACTTAAACTAATAAAGCAGAAAACAAGTGTTACGATTAAACATTTAATGAGATTTAAAACTATTAAAACATATTTTGTATTTAAAATGTATAAAAATCTTCTTATTAATTATTATTATGTAATTATTAATTACATATAAAAAACGTATTTCAGCACGTATGTGCTGAACCTCTTTCTAGAGGGAAAATAGTTAAAGGTGCAAATATTGGCTTTGCTTTCAGAGAATCATTAAAATCCATATAGTCAACAATACAGTTTGTCCTACTCCTGGATATAGAGCTAGATAGCTGTAAAGCAAAAGTGTCCAAAAGGTATTTCTACTCTGACAGGAACTGAGAAAGGGAACAATAATGTATAGTAAAAAAGTAAATACAGTCATATAAACGTAGCAATTATATCTTTAAGAATGGGCAAATTCCTGTGCAGCTCTCCTGCAAGTAACTCTTAATTGGTTTATTTATGTGTAAGCCAGCTTTATCACCTCCATGAATCCTGGAACGTGTAACAGTTGTTAAGAACTGTTGAAAGAAACCCATCCCACTGTTCTCCCTCATTAGTCCAATGAGATTAAAAAATGAAGTAAGCTGCATTTCATAAATCTGAAATTAATTACAGAATGTTGCAAGCAAATTAAAAAATTAAAAATTGTCCTGCTAAAACACTAGGATGAATTCCTCATACCACTTAGTATACTGTCTAAGCATATATTGTCTGGTTTCTTTAAGATAGTCATTGACTTTGTCCCGAAAACTTAAAACTAATGGCTTTGTCCCAGACAACAAGCCTTCTCAATGCATTATTGTCCTATGGCATTATTTACATTTTGTGGGTTTATCTCTGATGTTTGCATGTACAGTTCGTGTGTGCTGGCAGTTTGCTAAACACTATCATCAAGCAAAGAACACACATCAGCATCCAGCGTTTCAAACCAAATTCTGTTTGCTCATGAATCTTTTGGTTTCAAGGGAAAAATAAAAGAGACGGGAAATCTATCTAGCTATTAATAATTTTAAGATTCTTCTTGATCTGCATATCTTTTAGTGAATCCTTTAAGTGCATTAATGTTAGTCTACGTGCTTTTTTTTTTTTTTTTTTTGCAAGTGTTTGCATGTGTACTAAGAACAAGAAGTATTTTTTTTCAGAAGTGTTTATTTGCATATATGATGCTTTTTTACTTTAGTTAAATGTAAGATTTGGGGCAAATCTAACTTAGTGACATGACCATGTATCACAGATTAATTCAATTTTTTTTTTCCGTGTTTTGTTTTCTTGATGTGTAGGTTTTGATCAACATGCAGCTAATGTCTGGAGACCCATGTTTTAAAATGTAAGTTTATAAAAAGCTGTTGGATAGTATTTTGGTCATGCATAAGTGCCTCAGTCCATGTTCAGAATTACAATTCCATTTTGCATACGTGAATATCTCCAATCTGACAACAGTATTTTATAAAAAAGGATAGTAGCTGAATAATGGCTAACATGGCAAAAATACCAGAATTCTCACAGTTCCCCTTGCAGTTAAATACTCAGTAGGTGTTCAAATAAAGAAACGCTTATTGGAAGTCACTCATACAGCAACCCTACATGAACATAGCCATGACCAAGTTATCCTGACCAATAGGAAATGAAGGACTCTACATGGCCTCTGTATTGTAAGAGATGTTTTACAAGAACCTGAAAGCCATTCATTCTAAGGACAGAATTGGAAAAATATATAGAATGCTTTCATGAATGCAGTGTCAAAAAATTCCTCAATACTTGCTAAGATACTTACTGCCATTGCTTTTCCCTAACTTAGGAAGTTGATAATCTTCCATCTCGTAAAACTGGTAAGCTGTCTTGATGTGCTTTTCAGTTTAATGCCAGTCTTTTCTAATTACATATAACAGAAGATGGCAATTGTGTCAATAACAGGTTTAAAACAACTTGGTTGTATTTTACTTGTTACAGATACTTGGGGGACGGGTTAATGAAATAATTCCTTCAAAATAAATTTGATTTTTTAAGTCCTACTTTAACTCGAATTTTTCTTCAGTTCTTTTCATTGACTGCTATGTTGTTATACTGAAACTAGGAGATGGAATCAAAATGGAATCAATTAAGTTGTGGAACTTCTCGCTACTACATTTCATGAATACTAAAACTCTAAGTTCAAGAAAGAACTAAGAGAAATTCCTGAATGAAAAATTGTGAGCTATTAAATATAAAATATCACACATGGCTCAGAAAATACCTAAACTACAGATGAGATGTTGGAAGAATAATAAGGAGGTGAATTACTTAATAGGATGTGCCCCCTATTCTCTCAGTACCTGTTTGCTGCTGACAGAAACAGGATGTTTCAGTTATGAACAGCTCTGAGACAACATGCTTGTTTTCTTACTAGCACTTTCAAAAACAATCTAAGACAGTTTGAAGTATTATATATAACATGAAAAGATCAGCTTAAGGAAAAGAAAAGCAATCTGGAAAAAATTGCTAGCTTCACCCTTACATCAGTTTGATCTTTTTCAGTAGGTTCTCAACTTTAATATATACTTCCAAACCTTATACTGGATCAAAAATACCTACTAAAGATATGGTTAGTGCTTAATAACTCTGTACAGACACACTTTTACTTCAGCAGGACTTAGTTTTTGTTCAAAATACTCTTATAAACTGAATTTGAACTCATCTTTTACATGATGAATATAGGCAATCAGAGTCCCTCTGAATAATAAAACAGAGTGGGATACCAGTCTCATACAGCTATATTACGTAGCAATAAATATATACTAAAATCTTAAGTTTAAACAAACAAACAAAAAAAAAGCTGCAGCTCCAAGAAAAGCAGCACTGAACTCCCAACTTATTTTGAGGCAGAAATATGAAGTAATGTCTCAGCAGTTTTGAGATGTATCCTGGCATAACTAGGACAACTGAAAACTTCTCTATACCAACTACAGACTTCACATTACTGCTGTGGCTGTATCCTTACCACTGTTTCTGAAGGGATCTGAGAATGTGGCCTGCACCAGTAACGCTCAGATGATTCACTGTAGGAACTCTGTGATATCCGCTTGCACCACAAAGGTGTCTTTCCCCTCTTCTTCTAACCTTTTAAAAAGAAGAGTAGAACAGTGTGAAATCTTGTCCTGTGCTCACTGAACAACTAGTAAGATGGTACTATCTCGATATGTTTGAGCAGGCAAAGGTTTTCTGTTTTGCTGGTTATTGAGTACCTCCTCATTTACTTTGAGTGAGACCTATTAACAAATATCTCACTCGTACACATAAACGAGTTTCTCAAAGCCAATTAACTAATAATTGGTCTTGTATGCTCATGAAACAATGAATTTCTGTGCAGGTACTCATATAGTTGAACTTAGTAACTAAATAGTTTTCTGCAGCCCCAGGATAAACTCTGATTGAAATTATTCAGTCTTGGCATTTTCTTCCAAACTGATGATATAACCATTTCCCAGAGCACAAACTTTCAACACAAACAGAACAAATAATTTATCCAACACAGATGTTCTCCGCAGAAGGAAAAATAAGCCTTAAAACAGTTGCACGATCTGGAAGCAGCTACGTATTTTATGAAGCAGTCAAGAAGGCTTGCCATTTGATCTGGGGTGACATCCCTTCAAGCATTCAATTCTTGCTTTCAAAAGTATATTAGGCTTTTAAGTCACACAAGCTTTTTATTTCCAGAAGTGCTTTTTCTGTCTTTCTCTCTTAATTTCAAACTTAACATAAGAGGAGACATACTACTGTATAGAAAGACAGCAGCTAATTTATGGAATATCCAATGTAAAAATGTCAACAAATACCCATTTGTATGCAGAGCAAGAGTCTGGATCTCAAGGTCAAAATAACAAAGCATTAAAAAAACACAGGCAATGTCTTGAAATGCATTTTAGTTGTATTTGGCTGCTTGCAAGTGTGGGTTACTTTTCCCAAAACACAAACTTGAAAGCCTTATTCTTTTTAATAAAATACCTCTTTGGGTGTTGGTATAAATTGAAGCAAGCACTTAAGCTGTATGAAAAGCTTTTTAGTAATGATCCAAATTTAAATTATGTGGTATGTGATTTTTTTTTTCTTTTTAATTCACTGGAGGTGGAAGTTAGAGGGGAACACGTGGAGATAGTAACAGAGGCCCCTCTGCGAGGAGGGGAGGGCTGTCAGCCCAGAGTCTGCTTGTATACTGCAACAGGGATGAATCAGCCAGGAGTACATCACAGTACACAAGCCAAGTAGGAGAACTGTACTTGTATGTTTGGTTGCTTTTTTTTTAATTTACCATCTTGTCATGTATTCCATAAAGTATTGAGGTACACACATTCTTTACACATAAATGATCCTGCAATTCACACTTGAAAAAAAAAAAAAAAAAAAAAAAAAAAAAAACTTCAAAATTAACACATCACTACCAGTTATCAAAAGGCTTATCAATAAAAGAAAAACTCTTCCACCGACCCCCAGAAGCCTGAAGGACTGAGCAGAGGGATTCTATAAAATGTCATGAAGCTCAATAGCTAAAGCTTTTTTGTTTTTAAAGGGGGCTAGAAGGCACGTTCTCAGAAAAAGGCTATGAGATGACTAACTTGAAGCACAGTACAAATTACATCTATTTACTTGAAAAAAAATATGCTGATCAGTTTGGAGGAATCAGCAAAACCAGAGCAAATTCTAACCACCTTTTTCTCTTACAGGCCTCCTTCCACAGCAACGTCTATAGCAATTGCTGGAGAATCAGAATCTTTGCATGAAGACAGGAAAGGCAGAGAAAACTTACTAGTACATCTGGGTATCGGAGGTATAAAATAATGTTCTTAACTTCTCAATTCTTTTTTAACTGGCTTCATAGCTTCAAGGAGACACATGAAATACTTCTCATCTTAAAGGGATGTTGTCAGTTGTCTCACAAAGGGACCTTCTTTGGTTTATTTGCTCATATACCCTCTCTTAAATAACAGCAGTAGAATCCCTCTTTTTTTACTTCTGTAACAGTTTATTTAACAGAGAGAGAAAATGGGCTTGATGGCCTGTCTTCTTTTTAATATTTAAAATCATTTATTTTCTGTTGACACGTTTCTTGATTTGCTTTGGATTTGTGTTTCAACAGTACATTTAATTTGGCCCTTGATTTTCAATTTATGAATCAGGTCTTTAAGGATACACCTACCCCCAAATTTTGAACAGTGAAAGCTTTATACATTTTTAAAAATTGAAGTCGTTTATCTGAAATTATGTATGTAAACAATATGAAAAAATTATTAGTATGAAAATACTGTATTATGGGTTGATTTTTTTAAAAACAAGTTTGAGGCCCATATACAGATTATTAATTTCCACCCTAAACACAGCTTAATTCATCTTAACCACAGTTGTTTTATGTACTTTATTAGAAAACACTTCACATGCTATTCTGTTATGAAAAGCATGGCAGTCTCTTCAGTGTCCCCAGTACAGACAAATCTAGAACTGTACTTAGACAATAGTTTAACTCAACGCTACTCTCAATTTTATTGGGGCAGAACCACATTCCTACATTCCTAATGGATTTTTCTTTTAAGAGAATGAATATTCCTTAACATGCACAGTATTTTTGAGCAGTTGCATCTTTGTCGAGGTTCATAGAAAAACAGTGTGAAATCACTAAATCCCTCTGGGAAATCTGACATTGGAGTCTACTCAAGACTATGGGCAAAGTGATAATAAGGTTGGCTTTAGGACCTTTCTGACTTGCATGTTTTGCAGATCTTTCATCAAAGAGTGCCTCAGTCCCAGACGAACTTGGTGCATGCGGACATTCCAGAACATCAAGCTATGCAAGTCAGCAGTCAAAACTGTCAGGTAGCTGTTACCCATTTCTTTATGAATTGTTGCATTATATTAGCTTCCATGCTTTTAGACTGTAGACAATAACTATACCTCTATGTTTTTAAAAAAAAAAAGGTGTGAACTTGAAACCTTTTCCTAGGAGTTTCAGGTATGGGAAGGGTTGGGGGGAAAAGTAACATTTTCTCCTCTTAAAAGCATGATGGTACATAATCTGTTCAAATGTGAGGCAACTTTTTCCTTGAGTTTTGCTGAGTTTCCTTTGAGTTTTACTTTTACATGTATGAAAATAAATGGAGACTCAGCTCTGAAAGTTTAAGAGGAAGTAATGACACCAAGTTATTTTAATTGTTAGGAAACTAAGTTATTCAGAAGAAAAAGAAAACAGCACATGCTAGAATACAAAAACCAAAATGGATCATCTACTCGGTATACGCATATATACTCAGAAGGCTTTTGAAGTTCCTTGTCAAGAACACAAAACACCAATTCTGCTTTGTAAAAGACAATTGATGACCATGGCTGTCAGCAGCATACCTAATCTAGCTCTCCTGTGTTCTCCCAACAGGCTACAGCACATCTCACTCCAGGTCATCCAGTATGTCTGAACTGTGCCACAGGAGAAACACCTCAGAGGGCAGTACCTCAACAGGAATTGGAAGTATTCTAGGGCCCTGTGAAGAGATGGATCCAAAAGTAACTGAAACCAACATTGATACATCTATTAAAGATGCATCATCAGAAAAACTTTGCAGGTAAGCTCAACTTGAAAGCCTTACCTAGGAGAAGCAAAACTGAATTTACTATATCACTTCTAAGACCTCTAAATATATTTCTTTTTGCAGACATCCTGTAAAACAAGACTCTGTGGAGTCACAGCTGAAGAGGGTTGATGCTACCAGAGTTGATGCTGATGATGTAGTTGAAAAAATACTCCAGAGTCAAGACTTCAGTTTAGACTCAAGTGCAGAAGGTATGGAGAGAAATAAGGAAGCTTAGGGAAAGTTGATGCACATTAAAGGCCTTAAGAAAACTGACTCTCTTCATAGTCCCTGTTGCTTGTAATTGTAAGGACTCTGCATATGCTTGATCCTGTTTCCCAGAAGTTGAAAGGACCCTTGTTGCATGACTCCAGTAACTTCCCCAGTCAATTGTTTTTCTCAAAAAGATAACAGCAGGGACAAACCTACAGGGAAGTTAGGTTCTCCAACCTCTAACCTGCAAAGGATCAGTTACCAAATTGGTAGATTTAAAATGTCAGTTTTAGAAATGATGCTAACAAATGAATTGTCTTGCTTTCTAGAGGAAGGCTTAAGATTATTTGTGGGCCCTGGTGGAAGCACTTCTTTTGGAAGCCATCATCTACCTAACAGGTATGTAGCCTGAATGACTAATCAGTGACTAACACTAAACAGAAATGTATCTTCCACAGCAATTATTCTGTATCTACATTCACGATCTTTTCATCTTTCTATTCTTTATCATTCAAATGGCACCAAAAGAACTAGATTGTCAGGCTGTAAACCAGAACACAAAGGTTTGTTCTAAAATCAAACTGATATGCCAGCTGAAAACGCTGTAACTTTTGGAGGTCGTGAAGTCTTAGTTCCAAAGTTCTCAGTTAGGAGTAATGTTTCAAACTTAACTTCTTTAACTTCTATTTTAATTGCAACTCATCTGATTTCTTTTAAACGTTTTCAGAGTTGGATCTGGAGCATATGAGCAGGTGGTGATAAAACGCTAGACAAGAATGACTTGAACAGAAGCGGAGAACGTGGAACTCTGGCATTGATACTTTTCTTCAAGTTCACTCTCTTGCAAGAGCTGTGAAAGCAAAGATGAACTCAGTGTGAACTTCTTTTGGAAAAGTAATGGAATGCCTCGTGCTCATATAGCTAAACGTTGCCTTGATACCATAGAAGATAAAGCTTTGTATATGTTGTGAAAGCACTTGGACAGGTTTTGAAAGCTGTATTTGATGTTAGTGAAATACTTTTCAAGTTATTCCCTAACTTTTTAGAAACATGTTTAATTTTCGTATTTCACAGCAGAGCTCACATGGGGTCATGTGCTCCACATCTTCTTTTCTAAAGAAGTTCCAGGAAGCCTTAAACAGATCTGAAGAAACCAATTAGCCTCAATTTTCACTGTACCTGTCATTGAAGTCTTAAAGAAGCTAACTCCTTCTATCCAGTCAAAAGTTAGTATCAGGTGAAGGTTATGGCTTCCACAGAACAAGCCAAATATATTTTCATCATAACCAAAACCTTCTCATAAGGTTGCATTAGTGGAGGTGAAATGTACATGCATTAAAAAAGACTCAATAGATCTAAACCAGCCCATAATAGGTTGTGTTACTTGAAGTCTAGAGGCTTACATACATCAAATAAGATGGTTTTGTACAAGTAACAAAAGAAGCAGGATACCACATGAAAATGCGGCATAGTAGTGTATTATCAAGAAAGCTGGCTGTGTCCCTAAGGATTGCTAACTCTGGAGTTCAAATGCTTCTTCCAACAGAAACTTGCTTCAGTAATGCACAAGCCCTAAGATTCAGAGGGATGGTACTGTTTACAAACCTTATCAATAGTTTACTACCACTTTGAACTTTTTATTGTAGCTTAACTCTTCCCAGTTAGTGTTCTGCTTGCGTTTTGAAGGTGCCTTGAAGGATAGGGGAGGTACAGGGATATTAAAATATTTACTAAACAACTTAAGCTTTAAAACTAGGTAAACATCTAAACTGCTACCAGTATCACTTATTAAGAGAAGCACTTTATTGTAGACATATTCTGCACTCTGAAAAGGAATTAACGTGCAACAGATTTGTCTTTTGATGTTGAACACTTACTCCTTCGCTATCTGTCCACTGTTACGTTGAGGTCAATGTACTGTATTTAAATTTGCACAAATAGCCATCTGCCTGCCAGACAGAAAAGATGAAAGATCTCGTAAAATTTTCATTGAGAATTATGAGTGCTAGGTGACACGTTTCGAATTTAGGCTTGGATCTGCTGTATTTTTAACTGCAAATTGCATGTGACCTGTATTTTGTTACACTTGATTGTATTGTTAATCAGTAAGGCTTAGATTAAATACAAATAAAAATTGCATGGCCATTGTAGAAAGCTTTAAATTCTTCGCAAATTGATGTTTGACATTCTTTTACTGAAGTATAAGTAAGCCTTATTTGTTTTCCATAAATCCAGAGTAGTTATTAAACTCTTATTTGTTAAGGAAATTATTTCTTACAGAAATTTCTTAAGGAAATTTCAGAGTTTGAAGCATGAGTAGTGTTACTAAGTATGAATTGTTCCTCAGTTACGGTACTTCAACACTTATTTCCTACTGTAAATCATAATCTCTAAGCATTTTAATGGATAAAAAGAATTAATGCAAAGATTCTATTTTAGCTGCTGTTAATAGAAATGTGGTATTATCTATCCATTTCTTCACAGGAATTTTAAACAGAAAACAAATAACTATTAGTATAGTATCTGTCAGAGCATAAGTTTCCTTTTATATACCTACTTTGTACAAAAAATATCCTACTGCAAGCCAAAAGTGCATGAAATTTGAATTATGTTGCTTTCAGTACTCCTGGACACTGCTAGACTTTTTGACAAATCTGTTAAAACCAGTAGTAGTTAGATGGTAGTTTACTTAAGTTTACTAGGAAAAATAGGCGTAGTAAGAAGAAATGTAAAAAAGTGTTGTACAGCTGCTTACGTAATTCTTAAGGAAATTTCCATAGCCTAGATTTGTATTCTGTGTTAAAAGACACAGGTAACTGCCATAGATTAGGTATTTTGTTTACTAGAAACTGCTGTTTCTTGACCGAGAAGATCTTTTAAGTAGGAAAGAAGTTTACATGGAAATCAAGCTTTAAATAAAGCTGTGTTGTACCATTTTATTGTTCACACTTCAAGCTAAAACTCTTTATGTAGTGATTCTGTAATTGTGCATATTTTAAGTGGAACATAACCTTCATACTTGGATATTTTTTGTAAACTGTGTTGTAAGAATATTGAACACGTTGTGAACTGTTTGGGATATGTTTTTAAACTGTATTTAATGTAAATGTTTCAGACGCAATAAACTCATGTTGCAAGGAAAATGTGCTATTTACACATGGTTATTGTTTAAACTGGAAGGAAAAAAATTAAAATAACGCTGTGCACCACTGTTTCAAACACATACATAGTATATCAAGACCCAATCATTGTTGTAGTATGGGAAACAATTTTAAACAAAAAAAAATTAGATACAAAGCACCAGAACTACCCGTGCTATCCCTCAACACTATAGATGCTATCACTGAACACATGGGTGCATTTTATGGACCTTCTGACATGAGCTAACAACACAGAGGGAAAGATTAACATGGAAGAAAAATGACTTTATAAAATTCTTTCTAATGTAAGTCGTTCTGCCTTCTCCCCAGCCAGCTGCTCATTCGTGCCTGCTCTCCTCTCCTACCTGTTGGACCAGTCCAAGTGTCTGCAACAGCTTAGACAGTGCAATTCCCTGTATCACCTCACAGCAGGATCTGCCAACAAGAAGGGGAGAGACAGATGTTCTCAATACATTTCTTAACATTTCTGTGGGGCAGGTTATTTTCACTGTGTTGCTTACCTATTAGAAACTAATAATCATTAAGTTACATTCCTTCCACCTTTTTTTTTTTTTTTTAAATGAAGGAATCCATAAGCAAGATATCAAAGAAAGCTTTGCCTAAATTCAGAGTTGTACACACTGCTCTTCCAACAGCTACAACTGATCACACGGTTGTAAACATGGCCCTCATTTTGGGGGTTTGTTTTTTAACTGCCTTCTCTTATGATCTGCTAATGTTTCCCCAGTATCTTCACTTAAATATACAGTAGTGCCACTGCATTAGATTTTGGAAAGTTCCCAGCAAATTGCTTGCATACATTACTGCATAAAATGTGGTCGATTTGTATATCAGGAAGGAAACGCAAAGGACTTTTGCATAAGAACTCTTCTGTCATTTCAGATGCCTGTGTTCCTTCAACTCAATTTAAAGGGAAAAACAGGAACGTCCTTAAACCTAACCCTGAGTTACACATATCCTAACTGAATGATCCAAACCTCATTTATCAATATAATGATAATGAGCGTGAAATAGAGCCTAATAACTTGGAAGCCCACCTGTGCTGGGACTGACACAGATCAGAAGTTTATTAGCTGTGAAAACTACTTGAGAAAGGTTTGGGAAAATAGACACTTAGGTGCCTCCAGGCTCTCAGGTTTAGGCTCTGTTGAGCCCTTCTGGCCAAAATCAATCCTTATTAACTTGCTAAATAGTTCCTTTCTTTACATTCAGGATACTCCACTCTAATTTTTACCATCTTGGCTTTTTTTTTTTTTTTTTTTTTTTTTTGTGCGCTTTCTCCACTTCCCTGCTTTGGTTTTGATGCCACAATGCATTGAACACATCTTCTGGGTGTGAGCTTATTCTACTTTTAAGATTTCGCAACAGTAAATTTGGGCTTCTGATGTTCTTAATTCACTTTGGCACTAATTATACACAAAATTGCTAAAGTAACTCAAAAGGCTTTCACTGAGATTTTCTTCTGCCAAATCAGTAGCAATTCCACCCCCACAGCCTTCAATAGTGCAGTATATAGAAATCTGCTTACCAACCCTCATTAAGAAAGTTTTATAAAAGAATAAACGCAAAAAAGTCTAAGAAGACCAAATTCTTCTTGGACCCAGCTTCAGCCTATACAACAACTGGGCTTTCTAGGGAACTAAACGCAATTCCCAGAGCAGTTTCTCTTCTGTGTAAAGCCCAAAGTCAAAATTTTAACATAAAGCCATTTGATGCAAAGTAAGTATAAATGGAGCAAATAGTTATTATACCTGTTATCTTTTTCTACAATTCCTGTGATAGTAATAGATACATATTTCTCACATCAGAATGTTTTATCAAAATGTCAATCACATCTACCTGATTTGGATTTTAGTTTTGAACAACCTAAGGTTGACCTGTTTTGAGATGTGTGTGCCATCTTCTGGTAATATGGCCACATGCAACTTAAAAAATCTACTCTTCATAAAATTCTTTTCAGCATCCTGATTCCAGACATCATAATTGACCTTGGTCGGTTTCATGCTACAAGTTTAAATGTGACACAGTGAAGGCCTAATAACAGAAACATCAAGCTGATAAACAGAGAGCTGTGCACAATGAATTGTGTGAGAGGGCTTAACTGCTCCTGAAAAGACTATTAACTCAATCCTTTAAAGAAGACTTTAATTAAAACTGATGTAAGCCAGTGGAAACCTGGAAAGCTGGCACACAAAGTGATACAGCTTATTTCACTAAAAGGTAGCAGCCTCAATTAAAATGTATCTATTCCAAATAGGTCTTCTGGATATGATATGTAATAGAGTCTTCAGTTTCAGTATGCATACATGTAGTAAGGAACACTGAACAGATATGGCCAAACATCTGTCATTTGACATTAGATTTTTGCGCAGGAAAGGCATAAGCAAGAATATAAGACCTGATACTTGCCCAAACTATCATTAAAAAACAACAACAAAAAAAAAAAACACCTCTACCCTTTTACAAAGAAGAAAGGTAGAATTCATCAAGCCCTTAAAAACTGGATTACTGTTTGTGTCCTTCAGCTCAGTCCACCAAATATTCACCTCATCCATTTTCTAATTAGAGCAATGAAGACTTAGGGGTACGACGTTTGCAGAAGACAAGTGTGTACTTGTATACACTCTTGGCTGTTCACAAGACATCCCTGTAATGAGATGCTACCTGAATACAGCACTCAAAGCACCTATCATTCCAAATCGGACAGATCCTCTCCCCCCTCCGTTTTCCTCACTTTCAATTGACCATGCTACAAAGCACACTGAAGTAATATTTCAAGAAGAGACTACACGGGAAGAAGCTCCATGGTACAAAACCCTAACTACACTAAACCATACAGTGAACTGTGGGGATTTTCTAATAGCAAAGCAGTGCTACCATGCCAACTCTCAAACAGCTATGCTTACTTTGTAACGTAGAGAGTATGGCAAGTTCATTTTCAAAAGTGAAACCATTCTCAATATTGTATTCAAGATTAATTTTAATTAATTCTAATAAGTACTTCTAACTAGTATATTACTTTTAATAATCCATGCCTATTTTTTGTGGGAGAACAATTTAAAAAATAAATAAATAAATAAATTATTCAGACAGAACACTGTAAGTAATTCCCTTTTCCTTGAAACACAGCCTGCTATAGACTACATACCACTTCTCAATTCCGAGAATTACAGCTGCCTTTTCCTTTTATGCCTAGTCTGTCACCTGGACCAACTTTAAACAAACTCAAAAAAATGTATGGTAGAATGCAACCATCCTCTCTAAGAAACAGTCACGGCTTACACATTATTTTTTTTTTATTTTCAGAAAACTGCAAAAATCCTGTTTCACAAACATCAATCAGTTCCAATAGTACTAGCTTATTCCAGGCTGCCAATGATATTTTGAAAGATAAATGCAGCCTTTTAATTAACCATCTCTACATGCATGAAAATGCAGATTTTTTTTTCATAACTGGATCCAGGTTGGCATTCACAATGACGGGGTTTTCATTTTTTCAAAAACACAACAGTCAAAGATAGCAGTTTCAAATTGCTGAAATTCAGCTTCTGGAAAGTTGCGAGATGCATATTATTTTCCCAACCAGCAGTTAACAAGAGACTGGATAAAGACATAGGGCTAAATCCCCCTTGTTTGTCACCTTAAATTCAACATCCTGGTACTTTCTCTGACTGTTGAATTTATTGACCTTTAAACTGGAATGTCACAGACATCTACTAGAATAACATTTGTTTTTTACCAAGGCTGGGCACATGCTCATCTTGAACAAGGCATTCATAAATTTTGTTCTATTAAAAACAAAAAACAACCTTGCCCCAAATCTATGTCTGACACTATTATTCAGCATAACAACATAGTTCTGTGTTATCAACCACCCTTGAAGCTAGCAAAATATTACCAAGAGTCTCGGTCATGATAGCTTCAACATCATAATGGCAAACACACAATTAATTTTGCTTCATGAAATGAATTCTTTTTTAGCACCTGATACTCCACCTCAAAATCCCAAGTGTGATTATGAATCTTTGTCAGAACGGATACACAACTGAGTTTAAGTTTAAGAATGATTTTGTGGTTATAGTTAGCATACAGAACATACCATTCTATAGCTACTGAAGTCAATATTTTCATTACTTTAATTTAACTTTAAATGAGAAATCTGTGATCTAATTCTCTTCGTTTTCATGGTCAGTATCGAGCACCACAGCAGAACCATCGCTGCTCAGTGTGACCTTGCCAGTAATAAGCTCACGCAACTTCTCAAAGGTGCCACAAAGTCGGTTCACTTTAGGAAAAGAAAATATTTTCCTTAGAGGTATATAAACCACACTTTCACTGGTAAGTGGCTCCATGCTTTTTTCAACAGCCAGTGTTTCAAGATCTTCTGAAAAACAGTTCACTGAACGTTGGAGTTGCAATTTTCTCTCAGTAGGATCATCATCATTATAGTCCTCCTGTTCTGACACTAAATGGTCCAGCAGACTTCGCTTAATGGCATGTGCTGTGAACATAACTTCACTGACCACTGCATTCTGCAGGTACTTCTCATCTTTAAGACTTGGATACACTGCTCTGAAGACCTTTACAACATGCAGGAACATACAAAACACATATTACCACAGATTCTGATTTTAAACACTCACTTGTCGAAAAGCTTCTAAAATGCAAACCACTTTGATTCAGTCCTGCTTCATTTTTGGACTTTAAACATTTTCAGGTACTGAAAAACTGGACAATATGACTTGATCTTATATATTAGAACTACAGTGGTGATTAGAAAAGGTAATAAATTAAAAAATAAAAATCAGGCTTTAATCTACAAGTTGTACTTTTAAATCAGGCCAGGTAAAGCCCTGCAATTATTTAATTCTTTTTAATCATTCTCTTCACACATTACTGATCACGAGGCTCTGGTGACAATTCCATGGCTACATAGGTTCTAAATTAATCTAGAAACTGGGACTGCAAATATGCCTTTTATTCTGTTTTCAGAGCAAACCATTACAACTTTCTCTCAGATGCGGAGAATGCTAAAAACATTGTGACATCAAAAATCAGTGAACATGCTTTATGTGCTATGCTGAGCTATACTCCAAGAAGTTAAAGAAATCTGGTAGACAACCTCATACCCACTAGCTTACTAGTAACTGCCTTATATCAAAACACTACCAAACACTGCCACTGAAGTTGGAGTCTATAACAATTTCTCATTACTTTCTGATGAGATCCTGAACTGTTGATTTATTCCCACAAAATGGTTACAGAACTATGTAAAAATGTTGGATCTACACCAGTCCTAAGAGCACAGCAAGGGAACACAGAAGTGTGTCACTGAAACCAATATCCCTCAGTCACAAAGAACTACGTGTATCTAATCATAAAACAATTGGTCCAAAAAGGTCTTTTGTTGGTTTTGCTGTTTTTTTTTTGTTTGTTTTCTGGAGAACAGGTATACACAAACCTTTAACACAAAACTTCAAACCACTTAGTCCTAAAAACAACAATAAAGAAAAGAAAGATTTCCTGTGTACCACTAGAGAACGGGGTACTTCACAAGATCCTATGACTTTGCAAAAAGCCTGAACCAGTTACCTGAAAACCCTAAAGTTAGGGTGTAAGAAACACTAGACAGTAAAGTCAACCACAGAAAACAGCTCTTGTCAATGCAATTTCAGGAAAACGCCTTAAGTAGTATATTTGACAAGGTTATGCAGTTCTTCAAGACATACATGTTTAGAAATACTTCTTCATGCTTTTTATTTTGTACGCATGTGAAACAGTCTGTATCAGTGCCAACAGACTTAACGGCCTTATGATAAAGTAAAAAGTGATTTGAGGAAAATTACAGTGTCAGAGTATACCTGTAAGAAAGGAGAATTTTCATTCTAAGGATAATAGTCTGGTAAAACAAGAATAATTATCCATATTGCTATTTAGCAAAAAAATGAGAGGTTAAAGGCCTTCATACAATTAGAAACGCAAGTCATAGACTCTGAGTTTTTTGAGGTGATTGGATTGTGTTAATTGGAGCTAAGACCAGACAGCAACAGTAGACTATAGCAAGAACAGCTTCACCAGCAGGTCATATAAAGTTTTATTCTACGTTCATCTTCCTAAAGAAAAAAAGAATACTTACTGTTTTGTAAGCTGCTTCAGTGGGTTTCTTAGACTGCGCTGGTTCACTGGTTTGAGGATATTTTTTAACAAACACGGCTATTTGGGTACAAAACCCAACATCCTCCATTCCTGTTGGTGGGTTCCCTACACCAGTAAATTCCACTGAGTAACCATAGCGTTTAGCAGCATCTAACGCCCTAAAAGAAAACATGTTTTGATCATAATAAATATTCATCTTTAATGCGATAAAGATGCATTCCCACAGATGCGAGAATACATGCCTGAAGATAAGCACTACAAAGGCTTCTGCTGGATCAGAGCCATAACCGTATTCCTACCAGTCTGAATCATTTAGTATCAGAAACTTAGGCAACCAAAACTTACTGCTGTATCTTGTTCAACCCTCTCATGGTTGCATGTTTTGCATCAAGTCTTTCGTTGTGCCAGAATCCACTAAACCATCATTAACTTTATTTAAACCATTCTTCCATTGTAATTATTATTTCATAAATCTGCTCGTGTGCTATTACAGAAAGGCCCAGGGTAACTGAGTGCCTTGATTACACACCGTACATAGTGAGCACAATCCTTCTGTTTCCACGAAGCTTTTCTACAGCAGGGTATTACTATGTGAAAGGGCTTATTTAGTACTTTACACTTGAAACACATTAACTGTAACAGTAATGTATGAAAAAATTTAAATATTTTTTTGCAGAGCAGTTACAGTAAAAGCAAGCCAACTCATCATAAAACACAAAACCCACAGAGCATACTTAACTATTTACAACAGCCAAGAAACATTTCACCAAATCAGTAGGCGTCAAACTCTGAGAGCAACCCACATATACAAACCCCTCTGAATCTATATTCCTCTTTCACATTACTTAGCACTCAAAGCTGTCTGCAGATGGTTAGTAAACTCACCAACTTTGAAATTGTGCTCGGTCCCATTCAAATTTGTGGTCTTCATGCCTGAAAACTGTCACTCCTGGAAGCAGGGGGTTAAATTCAGAATTTGGAGTACTGATAACCACCATGGTTGGAGCCATGAAACCAAACACCACTTCAGGAAACTTCTCTAGCTCTGATTCTTCCAGGTGCTCTATCCTGCAAGCACACATTTACATATGTCCTTTAAGAAGGCCCTACTGCATTTTAATTTTCTTAGCCTATCAAATTAAAATTGTGGCATCTCCTTTTGCCACAATGAGCTAGCACCACTTGAATTTCTTGGTGTAATTAATTTTAAGCACAACTTAGAAGATGCCACATTTTGCTACTCCTCTATTTGAGAGGTTTGATCAAGTCTTGTTTAGATTATGAATAAAATTCTTAAACCCTAATGAGTTTAGAAAAACACAGCATGTTGGCCTAATACTCACAATTCAATGCATGTCACCAAGTCAAAACCAAGCATGCAGGGATCTTCATGAGCAACTGAGCCGTGATGCAGTGTAACAGTTAGGGATCTTTCAGATGGCTGCAAATAATCAGCAGGAAGAGGATACAACCTGTGCCTACAAAAGCATTAAAAACATGATACCATACAAAGGCCCTTAGGACAAGATGAATTTTGCATGCAACTGTACTAGCAAATGCCCTACCTAGATACTTTGGAAATCTCCAAAAGGTTAAATATTTACATAACAACAACAACACAAAAGCACGTTTGATGACCATCTGCAATAGGACAGAAAGAGCAGAGGAATTAAGCCAGCAATTGTCCTTCAAGTTTACAAAAATTTTCACTGTATTCAAAGCACTTGCACAGAGAAGATACTGTAAATTCTGACAATAGCTCAACTCTAGAAACACGGTAAGTCTGTTCTAGACCTGCTTTACAGGATTTTGGGAGAAGTTATGAAGCAAGCATATTAACATATTTTTTCAAATTAAAAAAAAAAAGTAAAAAGAAGTGAAAGTAAAGTAAAATATATGTGCAAATTTAATTCTGAAATACTACATCAGAAAAAAAATACAAATAAACATTAAACTTAATAAAAGGTTTATTTTCTTCATTCTTGAGAAAGAGCAAATGACAAGGTCAGCATCTAGATGATACCTATTCATTGAAACCGTATCAAGCTTTGAATTGAAAACAGCTTTCAAGAGAAAAACTTTGTTGTTCCTCAGAAGTCTGCCCCATGCCTCAAGCATCACATAAACTTCAAGTTTTAGAGCTTTATAAGTCAAACACAAACCACTGAGCTAGCCTTCCCATTTCAAATGGGTGAACAAAAACGAAGGCACCACCATAGTGACCAGAAGTGTAAAGTGCCCATTTCAAAAAGATCAGTTTTGCATACAATTATCTCATGTACGAGCATAAATTGAGTAACATCAGCTACACGCAAGGTATTTGTACCTTTCCAAATAGTCTATTTCTCAGATGTACACACCTTCATGGCCACTCCATGAGCACAGCCTTCTGCTGCACTAGGGGATGTTAAAGCCCAGCAACCCTCCCAGCAAATCTGACACAGCCTGCATCATAACCAATTAGCAATGGATAGCTCTCCATTTGCGAAGCTGGTATTTCTGCATTTACCCTCATTTTGAAATGACTGACAATAAATTATGTATCTTGCCAGTAGGTCAAACCAATCATAAGCCTTAAAAAAACACAATGCAAAAGCTTACATTTTCTCTTTCATCACACTTGCACAGATATCTAGCCCAGCTAACACTTCAATGCAATTGTAGAATTTCAGCATCCAGAGAAGTGTACAGTCTGCGCATCCTAAATCTGCCACCTGTAAATTAGATA
Organism: Netta rufina; assembly: GCF_964035555.1. Classification (NCBI taxonomy): domain Eukaryota; kingdom Metazoa; phylum Chordata; class Aves; order Anseriformes; family Anatidae; genus Netta; species Netta rufina. The sequence continues at coordinate 26,523,501 of NC_140131.1, read as the reverse complement.
TTAGAAATATGGAGCACTTGCACATTAAATAATTTGAGACTTTCATAAATAATTCTGTATTTATAATCAAAATATCATAATGATAAAACGTTTCATGATTCTAACTTCTAGCAGGCTAGACAAAGTTAAGAAAGTGTTAAAAATAATATGAGGATCTTACAAGATGCTTAAAGTGGGTACCTTTTGTTATTAGAGCTATAAACAAACACATGTACATCATTCACTGACTCCAGAGAATGCCTTCCACATGAAGGCATAATATCATACTTCAGTGATTGGAGGGAGTAAGTATTAAAGCTGTAGGCTCACCAGCCCCAGGACAGCTTGGAGGAGGAACAGGAGTCATCAATCAGACTTTTAGGTGGAGAAAAGTTAGCCTTACATAATCCCACACTGTTAACGTCACTTCTCATCTGAAAGCATCTGTCAATGATGATGTAAACCCAATACTGTACGTGGACCTAAAAGCTTTAGAAAGTTTTTTAAAAAACAAAAACACTATGATGAGAGACACTTGAACTGAAGTCTTCAACATTAAATTACAACCAGAATGCTAACTACTCTCCAAGATAGGAAATGCTAAGGCATTTTTCTTGTTCATATTTCCCCTTTTCCCATCAACTAGCATTAATTTTATTAATTCCTGATAAAACAAACAAACATCATAAGATTTCTCTCTAAGCAGTTTGGTTTTAACAATAGTTCCTCCAGTACTGTTGCTTGCTAATTAGGTCACCGGATTATCTAGTCATTTCCCACCTTTCTGAGATACTTAATATATATATTTTTTTCAAATTTATAATGCAAAAAGACAAAATATACCAACCTTCTTAGGTTTGTATTTTCCCACTAAATCTTTAACAAACTGGTACCGCTGTTTGTACAATGGTGGTGTGAACTTGATCACGCCAGTACACCGTTCTTCTTGAAAGTTCTTATCCATTGTATTTTGGTAAGTCTGAAATAATAATAAATATATAAAAAAAGATTTTCTTAAGTACTCTATAATGTCAAAATACAGAATTTGCTGTCTTCAGTGGCAACAAATTAACAATTAGGCAGGGGAAGGCCTGGTCCCTGTTGTGTTTACAGAATGACAAAAAAACAGGAATTAGCACAACTAGGCTGTAGCTGCCCCATCCACGTACAGTGATGGGAATAACCCTTTTATAAAGCAATCATATATTATATACATTTTTAAAAACGCATGTTTCATAATTTATTGTTCTTCCCCCTCCAGAACATGGCCATCCTCCATGGTGTTGGCACGACTACAACATCAAACCTTCCTTAACTTTTCCGTCAAGGACAGAAAAAACCTATTTCTCAGCGTCAGCGCCCACTGGCGCCTCGCCCTCCATCCTCTCCCCCACCGCCCACCTCCCACAGGTGGCCCCAGGGGCAGTAGGAGGGAGCGGAGAGGGGCCGGGGTAGCTCGTCCCTCAGTTACCTTAGAGCAGCAGCGCTGGCCTCTTGCTCATACTCACTTCTGGTGTGAGTAGCAGGTCTACAATTCTACAACTCCCTTCGTTACAACAGCTCAAGTGCTGACCAGAGCACGGGCAAGGCAGCCTGAGAGTGGGTAAGCCAAACAGAATGCGGATGGCAAACAGGCTTTAAATAAGTGCTGCACTATTACCAATCTCTAATCATACAGGAAATTTACTTTAAAGGATATACAAAACCTGACCAATCATTTTTTGTAGGATTTTTCCTCCCAGCAGACTTAAGGACCCATACGGCCAAAGCTGGCCATACACAGAAACACTTGCCTGGACAGTAATCCCCATGAAATCCTTCAGATTAATCCAGTAAATTCATTTTACCTTTCAATTAGGTTTTGATTTTGGAAAACACACTGTAGCAAGGACACGTGAGCAAGATGTGATAGGCTGATACTCGGAATGTCTGATGAAAGCTCTGTGGTTTATAATGCATTTGCTCTTTTGGGCTGTTGAGTTATTATTTAGCCTTCAACCATCATTTAGTATCTCCGTTTCAATTGTACCATCTATATACTGCACATAATATTTTTCTACCTCAGAGAGAGATGATATAGTTCATTATTATGAACTTGTATGTCTTGTATGTCCTGGCTTAAATATTCTATAGATTCTGGTATCCTACAAAATTCTATTTATAGTAATACATGAATTTGTACGATTTTCTAACAGTACTCCAAAATGTACTGCTGTTTGTCAATCCTTCAAAATTACCAGAAAATAAATTTCAGCAAAATTCTGTGGGTTATTCTTATGGAATTAATTCTATTTGTACTACAAAGAAAGCAACGAATCGTGGTTATAAATAAAGAAATGCATCTCACAGTGGAAATGCATTAATCAAGAAATCCTAAACTGCTGACATTTATTTAATGCTCTTGGGATGAGAAAAACAACGGTGTGGAGATCCTGTACTTTCCCTTTAAAGTTGCAATACATATAATTAAATATGATAGCAAAAGAAAGCTAATGCAGTGCCGCTGCCAGAAGACACTAGTCCACACTGACGTTTGACAGGAAAATCCACGTATCAGTACTATTTAATCTATCACTCAAGAGCTAACAATCATTCCGCTCAAACCAAATTTAAGATTGTTTTATGACTAGGTATTACCGTCTTTCTTCTCAGCTTCAACTAACAGATCATGCCTGTTCCAGAAAAATTCTCAATTAATCTATGTGAATGAGAAATGAGCTCTTACACACATCACCATCATCTTCCTTTTTTGTAATTATATGTAGTTCCTTACTCTTTGCAAGTCAAAATCACTCTCTTGTTGATTTTTTTTTTCTTTTGGCTCTGATTCTGTATGAAGACCAGCTGGGATGCCTGAGGGAAGAAAATCTAATTTGAAGCAAATGGATTATAGGTTCCAGCTAAACTTAAGCTTGCGGCATCACCGCAAAAGAGGAACTGTCTAAGAATTGCAAAAATGATAACTTTTACAGAGGAAGAACATTGAGTTTTTGAAACACACTAAATATTCCAAGAGGAAAAGAGAAATATGTGAATAAACAATTGTGGCAATATAAATGATAACAAATGCAAGCTGTCTTGAAGTGATTATGCAAGAATAATGAAGGACATGCTCAAAGAGTCAAGGCTATGCTAAACAAACAAATAAAACAACCCCTCAAAGTAAAGTTACTACTCTAGCTGCCTGCAGAATAAGATTACTTTATTGCTATAAAGATTCTATTTCAGAATTTATTTTGTGATTAGTTCTTTTAATTTTGTAGATTAAGTGGATGTTTACTGCAGAAGCAATGATGATGATGACAGCAGAGTCCTCCAATTGTTGGAAATTAGATGACATGGAAGTGCAGGCCGAAGGGCGGCTGGTGAAGTTATTCTTAGAAAACAGGAATGAAAAGCCTAGATAGCAGAGCAGGCAGTTTAGGGAAACTGTTAACTGCCGTGGTCCGATAATGCTATAGTATGAGCACTGCTCCAAGGTAGATTAAGAGACCTGAGCAATGAAGATGAGGTACTCTTTCTCAGGTCTTGAATCTTGGGTGTGTAATGAAGAGTGAAGGTCGTGTATTGCTACTTCCAGTGGTATTAATTTCCAATTTTAATTTTTTAAATTCAAAATCTCAATTGGTGTTAAATCGCCTAAGTGTAGAGAGGTCATTTCCATGAATGCTTCCACATCAACTTCACCCTCCACTCGTTTCCTGACGAGCTGAGCAACCTGGATCTCGTGTCTGCGTGTACAACCGGGTTTGTTTTCTTCCACCATGCACGGTTTGCAGTAACTTTGGTGGAATTTCGGTTTTGTTGCAGCCATGTGGTGTTTACAGCGCCTTTACTATTCTTCTAAACCTTGCATTGTCTCCCTTTTGTTCGTGAGGTAGAAATATTAAACCCAGGTAATGGGTTTAATAGGTGGTGGTGATTTTTTTTGCTTTTACAAGAGCATGCAACGAAAAAAAACTGTGGGAAACTAGAGTAATAAGTTAAATACAACCTGAAAACGTAAGTTGAATTTGTCTCTCAGATATCCCAGCCAAAACCGGCGCAGTTTGCTGTTCCCTGGTAGCAATTATCATAAAAGCTATCATAAAAGCGGCACAGGACGCCTAAGCGCAGCCCTGTTGCCCCCGGTGCCGTTTAACGGCCGTAACCGCCCCGTGAGGCGCCGCTCCCGCTCTCCGCGGGCCCCTCCCCCCAGCCCGGCCGCGCGGCCCCGCGGGGATTGGCGGGCTCGGCCCCGGAAGGCGTGGGCGTCACTTCCGCGGGGGCCGCCATCTTGTCGGCCGTCGGCGGAGGCAGCGCCCGTCCCGTCCCGTCCCGCCGCGTCCCGCCCGGTCCCGCCGCGGCCGCCGCCGCCCCGCAGGCCCCGCGCCGCCGCCATGGCCAACAACAGCCCCGCCGTGGGCGCCGGCAACTGCCAGGGGCAGCAGGCGGCGCAGCACCAGGCCGGCGCCGCCGCCCCGGGCCAGCAGCAGCTGCAGAGCGGCGCCCCGAAGCCGGCGGCCTCCGGCAAGCAGGGCAACGTGCTGCCGCTGTGGGGCAACGAGAAGACCATGAACCTCAACCCCATGATCCTCACCAACATCCTCTCCTCGCCCTACTTCAAGGTGCAGCTCTACGAGCTCAAGACGTACCACGAGGTGGTGGACGAGATCTACTTCAAGGTGAGGGGCTGCGGGGGGCCCTCAGGGCCGGCCGGGCGGGTAGGAGGTGCTCGCCGCAGCAGCTTGCGTGTGGCCCTTCTGCCTCGGCTCCATCGGGATTGCCCCAATGGCGCTCTTACCATTAAAATCCACTGGCTCTCTTCCCAATCAAACCCAGTTTCTTCCTAGCGTCCCTCCTGGCGTTAGGTTGGATGTGCTGGGAGGATAACCGTCAGCGCACCTCTGGCTCAGTTCTTGTTTTGTTAGCAGGATTGAATCAGTTTTGCAGTGAGGCTTTCATCGAGCCGCTCTCCCAGGTAGAGGTATGCATAATTAATGCTCGTCAGCACAGCCTCGTTCTTTGTTCTGATAAAACTTTGATAATTCAGGTTGATGTTTTCAGTCAGCTGTAGGTAGGACATTATGGGGATTCTCTTTGAGGGATGTTGATTCTCCTCAGTAACGTTACTGGGTCACTAAACAGATTTCAGTTCTTTGAAAGAAAAAAAAAAAAGCATCCATTTAACAGAGGCAAGTCAAGTCACCATAATTGTGAAAAATAACTCTTTGGAAACACTTTAAAATCTTTGATGTTGTTTGCACGCGCTTATGAAGACAGTGTGTTGTTCCTTGGGTTGACAACACATCTCTGATTGGACTTTGGCACTTCAAGCAGACTATTTAATTTTTTTTTTTTAGTACTTTGATTAACATAGATTATAGAGAAAGCTTGTTAGTAAACTTAGCACTTGCTGCATATGAGATAAAAAAAATATTTGTTCTGTTGGAGTGTAAAACAGCAGTTTATTTTTGCAACTGAGGTCAAGAGCTCAAAATTGATTTAAGACATTTGGAGGAAATTTGAGAACGTAACATTTGTTAGGTGGATCTCTTCAGATGAGATCAAAAATGATTGATGTGTTCCACCTTCTTTATATTGGTAGAGCTCAACTGCAATAGTTCAGCTAGTTCTATTTGCTTGTCCTAGCGTTTCATTCCATAAGTGGCTTCATCTTAAATTGGAGAAGAATTTGGATGCATCATTAGGTATCAATATATTAATTCCTTATAAATAAGATTTACTGAACTTGACAGTTATTTGACTCAAAAATGCACGTTGAAGAGAATGCTCAGACCCTGACTTACTCATAAATAGTATATGAGAGGCAGAAAATGGCCCCATGGTTCAGGTACTTAGCTGATACTCACAAGACTTCAGTTCTGCTTATATTTTCAGGTTCCTGAATCATGTTGAATAACTTATGGTCTCCATTTTTCTTCCTGATTTTTTTTTTTTAATGAGCGCAATATCCAGTGCAGCATGAGTATTTTTAGGTGTATTTGTTTTAGGAACCAGAATAAATGGCTCACTTTAAAAATAAATAAATAAATAAAAAATCAAATGTTGGGTGCTGGAGATATAGGAGAAAAAGTTCTAAATTAACACAGACAGGTAGTGGTAGGATCCGTTATTGAAAATAGAGATTCTTTGTAGATACTTACGTTAATTCACATGTAGTTCTAGTTTTCTCTTTATCTGTTTTAGTGCTGTATCTGCAAAATGGGTGACTTCTTTCTATATTCCTGATCTTACATCTCTGTGCTCTTCCTCAACTTCATTTCATCTGTGTACTTCCAACAAGTTGAGTGCATGCAGTAGTCTTTGAAGGATCAAGACTTGTATGATAAAAATGTAACTGTAACTTAAGAAGGAAAAATCAGGGATTACTATTGTGATAGTGTCGCACTTAAACCTTTTATAGGATATGAAAAGCAGTTTTTAGTTTGAGGCAAAACGAAGTAATTTGAAGGGTATGCACTATTATTTATGTAGCATTTCTGAACTTCTCATGTGATGCTAATAACGTGGGAAGTTGTGGATTTCAAATCATGTAGTATTGGCATCTCAGCTTTCACATTCGGATAAGACAGCAGCTGTCAAAAGCAGTTCAGCAGCTTCCTTTGTCCATTAGTATCTCTAGGATTTCCAGTGATTGTGTGTGTACTTAGCTTTATTTCATGTACTGGTCAAGAACTGTAATATCTCAACTACGGTGCCTCTTGGCCACATGCCTTTATTCCCAGTCTAGCATAATACCACGGTGTGCTTTGCACTTTTTTTCCTGGTTTTAAGTTGTGTTTAGGAAATCTACTTGTTCATTAACACAGACATTTCTTCTCTGAATTTCACTATGTCAAATATAGTTTGGGTCTTCTTATGATTCTTAATTTGACTCTTATTGTCATATTTAAGGAATGATGGCTAATTATGTTCTTGCACTCTAAATGCATCTCAAAAGAAGATTTGAATTGGGCAAACTTTATTCCTTATTGTGTAGGAAGCATTTTACCTAGGATTTTTCATTGCAGTCTTCACGATCATCTACAGGATCATCATTGCAGTCTACAAGAAAAATAACATCAGCTTGTTAGATTAAAACACTATGTTGTAGGCATCTTCATTTTTTTCTAATTGTAGGTAATACTCAGAAGAAATCTCTAGTTAAGCTCACTGCATAAATGAGATTTCTGGATATGAGACTAGATTTTTGTCACCAGCGTGTATCACTGAACTTCAGAAAGTTTAAATAAAGGTCATTTAGTCACCACTGAAAGTAGTAATGATGTGTTTTAGTCATGGAGTACTTGAAACTGGAGTATAGAATAAGACACTTGCGTTGGTAACTTTGTTTTTACTTCATCCATGATTTGGGGGTATTGTTTTTTTAATGCATTAAAAAAGCCAAATGCTCTGCTTTAGGGACGGAGCAGACTTGGTTTTGAGTTTGCTTTCTAACATGCTATTCAAGATTGATTTAGGAAACCCATTGTCTAAATTAAGTTTGTATAGGCAGTTAAACATTATGGAGGTTATAATTGTAACTTTCTTTTGTTTCCCCCACCCTTTCAGGTTACACATGTTGAACCATGGGAAAAGGGGAGTAGAAAAACAGCAGGCCAGACAGGAATGTGTGGAGGGGTAAGTAGAAGTACGTGCCTTCTTACGTTTTTCTGTGTCTGATAGAAAACATTTCCCAAGCATAGCTGAAACTTCTTGTATGTTGGTTGTTGGCTAAGTCCCTACATGTAAAAGGATTTATTAAAAAGAGTTGGTATATTCCCCTTGCTTCCAGAGGAGCTGAAACTGTGGAGGCAAGTAGTGTTACTTTGTTCACATAATTACATTTGTAGATTTGGAATTCATCCTGTATTAGTTACTGTATGTTTGTAGATACTGGATAAAGATTTTGTGGCTTCCTGTATCGTCACCTAACTTTTTTTTGAAAGGTCCGTGGTGTTGGAACTGGAGGAATTGTGTCCACTGCCTTTTGTCTGCTCTACAAATTATTTACACTGAAGCTGACCCGTAAGCAAGTGATGGGCCTTATAACTCATACAGACTCTCCATATATTAGGGCTCTTGGATTTATGTATATTAGGTAAGTGTCAATACAGTCAGCTAATGACCAGTTTACTGTACAGAAAGTTGCATTAAAGCTTTTGCATTCTTTTTGTACTTAAAGGTACACACAACCACCTACAGATCTATGGGACTGGTTTGAATCCTTTCTTGATGATGAAGAGGTATGTCGCCGAGGGTAATAATTTGTTTTCTTTTGTTTCTTTTCATATAACTGCTTTAGGATTAAAGACTGATAAGTTTTGCTGTAGTTTGAATGCTGCAAATAATATTGTTATTGTATTCTTTCATTAAATGGTGCAGAAAGCAGATCAGACCTGGGACCTGGGTCATTTTGCTTGGATTTCCAAGATGTAACGGAGTTTTCAATTGATGAGGATGTTTCTGTGTCAAATACTGTGATGCCATGCAAAAGAGTTTCATTAAATCAGAATGGGCAGTAGGCTGAGTGTGGGTTCTGTATGCTTTTTTCAAGACAAAATCATTATTTAAACAAGGTATAGTAAGTACTGAGTGCTAAATTGGTCTTTCCTGTTTATCACTGGGACGGAAGGAGTTGGTATTCACATGAAGAGTGGAAAGTATGTAGTGGAAACCAATATTCACCTTAGAATAAGATGAAATTACCAAAAAAATCTCTCTGGTAATTGCTTTTATGTTTTGGAATAAATAAAGGCAGCATTTCTGGGGAGGAGTAACCAACAACTGCTGCATCAAGTGATGTTATTGACCTTACTGTCTTCAGTAAGGGGCACTAAAAAGCAACATGAGTTGATAACTTAAAAAATGCAGTAAAGAAGGTGGCATTATTATCCTGTAGGGTAGGATAATGCCTTTAGTCCTGTTTACTGTTTGGAGAAATGAACAAGGAGCTTGTGGATGAGGTTTCAAGGTAGATAGTCAGCTATGTAGTGTGGTGATTTGTATTTATTTAGCACGTTTAAAATTGTATCCCATGGTTGGGGAATTGGACAGGCAAAATCATTTGCCCTCTTCAGTGTGACAGTAGGTGTCTACTTCAAGAAACTTCACGTGTAGTTGCGAATGATATCCAAATACTTGTATTAAAGAAGTGTTAATTATACCTCTGACATGCCATACAGTGTATTTAAACAGCTTCCTTCATGTTAAGTTTCAAAAACAATGTGCAAAGGTAGCAGTTATTTCAGGGAACTTGATATTATTGTATGTTTGTAACAAAATCAAAACAAATTTGAATTTTGATTGCATAGCTGTGATACCCTCCTTCTCCCCTAGGAGGAGCTAGTTATTATCAACTCTTCCCTGCAGTGCTGCGTTAAACTTTACCAGGAAGATTGGTTATCAGGACATATTTGTGTATTGTTGAAAACATCCCATTGGAATGCTGTTTTTCTTGGAATTAGTGTTTCTTTCCAAGCTGCTTTCAGTAGCGTTGCATTATGTAGGAAAAGGTGCCTTGGGGCTGTTTTTCCTAAGTTTCTTACCAGTCCTGGTCAAACTTGAAGGATGAAGCCAACTTATCTATAAAATTATTTAAACCTACAGGATTCTTTTTTCTTCCAGTTCTTAAGCATATGGAAGCAGTTCATCTTTTCTCATGCTGCCGTGAAAAAGAAAAACTTCCCAGGGTTTCTTTCAAAATGCTTCTTATGTTTATTTTGTTTAACTGTACGTACTCTCCAGGTGCTACGTTTAACTCCTTTTTTTCTTCTTTAGATCTCTGCAGCGATTATATTTGGAAATACTGTATATCTGAACACTTAAATGTGTGTGAGTGCAAGCAGTTTTACATTTAGATTTTCTCTTCCTGTTTAGATAACAAATCTCACTTTCCTTGTGTGCTTGCACTATAGGTTTGGGACTGACAATAGCTGACTAACATGTCCTGAGCTGTGAGAGGGCATAGCAAGAAGGCCTTCATGCGGTAATGACCCTTTTCAGAGACAATGGTCATCATGGATTATGCGTTTCCAATTATTTGTTCATTTATTTATTTTTTTACATGTTTCTAAATTAGAAACCTCACTGCTTCATGGCAGTTGGTTTGCTATTGCTTCCAATTTTGGTAGGATGCCATTTTGTAGTCCAGATTTTTCTGTGATCATTTTTAGATAGGCAATGATGTAGTTCTTAAATGATTTAGGCCGCAGGGTTGGGTATGATGGTACGCAGTTGTGCATCCACAAAATGAAGTATTAAATGTAGTTTGAGAGGACTTCTCAACTTTGTGGCATTTATATAAAATACAAGATCATACCATGTAACCAGACTGTAAGGGGATTTTGTCTTAATCTCCTCGTTGACAGTCCCTTACCACCCAGATGGCTGCAGGATTAGCGAGTTCCTGCATGCATTTGTGTTAAGTCCCAGGCCCTATCTGTAACATACTGCCAAATGCAAAGGGTACAGAGTTTGAAGTTTTCTAAGGAAATGTATTAGAATAAAAGACAAGTAAACTTTCATAGTCATGAGACTTCAAGAGGGCAGTAATATAGCAGCATTTTTTTTGAAAGTCAGTAAAGAATATGTTTGACCATCAGAATACTTTTTGTTTGTATTTTGTAGGACTTGGATGTGAAGGCAGGCGGGGGCTGTGTTATGACCATCGGGGAGATGCTTCGTTCCTTCCTCACTAAGCTGGAATGGTTTTCCACGTTGTTTCCAAGAATTCCTGTGCCAGTCCAGAAAACTATCGACCAACAAATTAAAAGCAGACCCAGAAAAATCAAGAAAGATGGCAAGGAGGGAATGGAAGAAATAGACCGGCATGTAGAACGTAGACGTTCAAGGTCATATGCATGTTATTTTGAAAATTAACATTGAAATGTCAATATTGAATGACTTACTACCAGAAATGTGTCTTTTTTTTTCAATGAGATGAGTTTCAGGGCAACAGCCCAAAGTGTTTATGAATGCTAATGGCTAAGATTAGATGATATAGTATTTGCAGGATACTTGGTATTCAAGATTATACTTCACATACACAGCCTGTATTTAAATTGGAAAGTAAGGAGATTCCCTCTGCTTTTAAAAGTGTGTTTCTTACTGAATATCCTTTTTTTTAAAGGTCTCCAAGGCGATCCATCAGTCCCCGGAGGTCTCCTAGAAGATCCAGAAGCAGAAGTCATCACCGGGAACCCCATGGATCATCTAGCTTTGACAGAGAGCTAGAAAGAGAGAGGGAACGGCAGAGATTAGAACGTGAAGCTAAGGAGAGAGAGAAAGAAAGGCGGAGATCTCGAAGCACTGATCGCACGCTAGAACGGAGACGAAGCAGAAGCAGGGAACGCTACAGAAGCCGTAGTCGGAGTCGTGACAGGAAAGGAGATAGACGAGACAGGGACAGGGAGCGAGAGAAAGAGAATGAACGCAGCCGGAAAAAAGAGAGAGATTATGACAAGGAGAGAGGTAGCGAGAGGGAAAAAGATAGCGATCGGTCTAGAGAAAGATCAAAAGAAAGGAGAAGTAAGGGAGATCCAGAAGAGAGAAGACACAAGGATGACAAAGATGACAAGAAACACCGGGATGATAAGAGGGATTCCAAAAAAGAGAGAAAACATAGTAGGAGTCGAAGCCGGGAAAGAAAGCATAGGAGTAGAAGTCGAAGTAAGAATACAGGTAAGCGCAGCAGAAGCAGGAGCAAAGAGAAATCAAGTAAACATAAAAGCGAAAGCAAAGAGAAATCAAATAAACGAAGTAGGAGCAGAAGCAGAGGAAGAACAGATAGTGTCGAGAAGTCCAAAAAACGAGACCACAGTCCCAGTAAAGAAAGATCTAGAAAGCGTAGTAGAAGCAAAGACCGTTCCCACAAACACGATCCCAGTGATAGCAAGGACCATTCAGACAAACACGATCGTCGAAGGAGCCAAAGTACAGAGCGAGAGAGCCAAGAAAAGCAACACAAAAACAAAGATGAGACTGTGTGAACTCTTTCGGAAGTGGATCACATTGAATCCTATAAATGTTTGATTAAATCCTGCTTATTTTTTCTTAAAGTTGAGATTGTGCAGTAGTTGATGAGCACTCTTCTCCGACCTCCCTCTAGGCTGCAGATTGTCATTTCCTATTTTGGGTAGGGAAGTGCCTTTGTAAACCCATTCAACACATCGACGGTTTCGAACCATTTGTTTAGTTTAATTCGTAATGCAGAGATTGTTCTTGCATTTTTATTGTTCAGATGTTTCTGAAATGTACAGTCTGTACATATGTCCTGAAAATGTTTTAATTCCTTTGGCATGGTTGCCATGTTGGTTAAATTTGTATGAGGCAATAAACTGCCACTAATTCTACTTGCATTTTGTAGACGTGGAATTATGGTTTGTATCCTGAAATTAGCATGGCTGTGCTTTACATAATAGTATGGCAATTTTAGGGGTGGATCTTGAATGTGTAATATAGCTGAGATATTTATGTGCATACAACGTACACGGAGGGCTGCAGATTTAGAATAACGTTTATGTCCACTGTACCTGCTGTTTTCAAAAGCTTTTAAAATGTATTATGTTGTTGATCACCGCTGGTGTTAAACTGAGAGTGGACTTTGAAGGAGATAGTGGTTTTGATGCAAAGATTTTAGATTGTGTTGGGGCTTGTTTAGTAACTCTTTAGGAAGGCTACCTCAAGCAGACACTGTAAAGGTTGATGGATGAGTACTGTAGCCATCTATGCATTTTGTTTGGGAAAAAAAATAATCATGTAAGCTTCCAATTCTTTTAAACAGTTCATCCATTTGTGGTCTTCTAATGTTTTTAATCAGCAGCTGCACTCTGTCATTTATGGTAATCCTGGGCTAATAAAGGCATTTAAGATGGGAAGAGGGAGGTAGGAGGAAGAAGATCATTACAAAAGATTTCAGTTTCAAGCTTCCAAAGCATTTTTCTAAGTGTAAACATTTAAAATATGAATTACCTGATAGTGTCCTTTTTTAAGTCATATTTTCTACAAATAGGAAGATTGCAGTTTGTGCAGAACGTTTCATCTGGCAGATTTTTTTTAAACAGGTTGTTAGAAGCAAAAACCAAAATGCATTATAGGGAAAAACAAAATCCATTTCATTAAAGTCCAGGCTTATTTGATAGATTATTCTGACTTGTATACTAAGTGAGGAGAACCATCTGGAATAAACTCTCAATTAATTCCTTTGTATTGGGTCTCAGCTTTTCCCTGCATGCTTATTGCCAGTTGAAGTGTTTGTGTTCCTCCATCTTTCATTTTAAACCAAGTGACACTTTATGAATAAGGCCTTTTATGTAACAGGTACCTTATGTAGAACATGTAACTAACAAAGAAATGGAGTAGCCCGGGAAATGGGAAGAACGTGCGGGTGACTTAAGTTAGGGTCTTGAAGTGAAGTGAAGGTAGGAATAAATTGATGTTTGTGCCTTTTTTGCTTCTGTCTGATGCAGGTCATCGAGGTATAATATATTGAAATATTAACATTTTCTTACACCATTTTCCTGAGTATTCACTAAATATTTATCTTAAATCCTACTGTAGTAAAACAATTCTTACCTTGTCACTAATCTTTCATGAGGAGAAAAAACAAAAAGTGCTTGATTTTTAATAATACCATTCATTGTGTAGGAGTTAAGGAAGCAAAAATAACAAACTCAATTTTTTCTTCCTCTCTGCACTTAGTGCTTTGCAAGGAGTTAGTCTTTCTTTTGTCACCATGATCAGCAGTATGAGAAGCGTCGATAATGAGGTTGCTTAGTTGGTGTTATATTTTTATCTGAATTTAAAATCTGAGCTTGAAACTAAGTGTATCCTTGAACAAGTTTCACTGTAATTTAATTGCGGTGTTTGAACTTTTAGTGGCAGAGGAGAAAAGCTGTGTTGGCCATTCAAGAAATACCGTGATTAGTAGATGATTAGAACTAACCTTGCAGTCCACCAGGAGAGTCTGGAAGGATTTTTTCAAAAGAATTAGGACAGCTTTGATGTCTGTGGAACACCTTATTTGCTACTGGAGGGCTTGTAAGCTTTTAACCTTCAGCCACTGAGTTTCTGAAATAAGTATATTTTGTGGCAGAGCAGCTGTAAGGCCAGTGTTCATTATGCCAGGGAAAATTAATTACTGATTTCAGGTTGTCTTCAGTGCTTCTCTTTTCCCATTGCTTGGAGTTACGGTGAAGGATTGGTTTATTTGCAGACAAAATCCAGATACAGGAGAAACTATCTCCTTAAAGTGGATAGAGCTGTCTTACTCTAATGACAATAGTGAACGTTTTGATACAGCTTGTGCAAAGGCCAGCCCATGCCAGTGTCTCTTACAAATGCAATAATTTGAGGACTTTGCCTTTTTTCAATAAATAGGACTTTTTGACTCTTGGACCTGATTTGATCTGTATAGTGTACTTGAGCTAGCAATGTAGGGGATAGCACAATATTTGTGACTGACCAAAATGTGAAAATCATTTAAACCAAGACACCTGTCTTAAATTATTGGGATTTAGTATCTTACAGCTCTTGGGTTTGGATACAGGGACTCTTTAATTCTTTTTGTCTTTCTGATGCCATTTTAATTTGTGCTACTGTCCTTGAAACCTGAAGGAACAGATCCAAAGAACTTCCACAACAGCTCTGATCAGAAACAGTAAGATCTGTGGAGTGCTGATAGGTCTGATGTGGTAGCTAGCAGTACAAGCTGCAGCGCTGATTTGTCTCCTGGTTGTTGGAGGAAGTTCTGTAAAACTTCATTTCTCCCAGGAGGCATGGTTACAGAGCTTTGTTCTGACAAGAGCCTGTTTAATTACTCTGTTCTGAGGTTAAAGGTGCAACAAGTCTAACACTGTGAACTTGAAGTTTCCACGTTTTACCGTGTGTCCATAGTGTTTGATCATATTGACACACCTATGTAGTCATTTCTCTTGAAGCCAAATCTGTCTTAAAAATTTCCTGTAGCTTCAAAGGTAAGTACTTATCTGGACTGACGATACTAATTTAAGAAATATAATACTTAATTACTTTCCTTTCCTTTTGAAGATATTACCTAATTAGCTTAACATTATTTCAGATATTAAGAGGTAGCAAACTGGCATCCTCTAAGTAAGGATGAAGGCTTTGTGACCCCAATGATTTACATCCATCTATTGCCACACAACTATGCAGGGAATGGGTGTAAATAAAAAAAAATTACTTGTGCATCTCTGAATTCTGAACATGTTGAGAATGGTATTTTGATTGTCTCTGTATTGGAAAAAGTAATCTGAACGGCAGGGCTATACACCAGATTGCATTCTGTGGGAGTAATTGTGTGCACCTGTTTTCATATGTTGCTGAAATATTACTGAGCTTGTAGTTTTAGTATTTAAAGCTGAATGTCACAGTAGACTCATTATAGAAACAGTATACAAAGCATCAGGAAATCCTAAGAGGAAGCTAAAAGAATTAGATGACTTCCACTGAATCGTACATGCTTGAGCACTTCCTTGATAGAAGTGAGAGAACAAAAGTATCAGGATCCTTTACATGAAAGGAGGAAAGCTGTGGTCTAAATTTAAGATGATTACAAAAGAGACTGCTTTAGACTTTTGAAAATCCAGTCACTTATCAAATACTGTTGCAAAATGTGTTTTTATAACAGGTAAACTGAACAAAACTTTTTCTCCCTAACAAATAAGAAATTTCAACTGTTAAATAATGCAGGGCAGTTTTAGGCCTTCTTTTCTGAAAGACTTGATTGACAGTGAGGCAATGCAAACCGTTTTCTAAGAAGCAATGTGATTTCTTGTGACATCTACGCTCAAGTGTCAGATTCCTATGAGATGGTTTTGTGTAAGAGAGCAGAACCTGTGACTGAGCCAGTACAACTGTGGTCTGCAAAGAAAGGAAACTTCACAATGCATGGCATTTATAACCTGAAAAGTGTTCCAAAGAAACCTCTTGACTTTGGTAACCTTATTGCCATAATTTTCTGAAGACTTTTTGTAAAATACCTTTTCATAATTTTATGTATAACTGGAACTCTTGCACATGTTTTTATCTTATTTGCTATGTTGGCTGAAAAAGTAACCACAGCGGAGTATGAAAAAAGTTCTGCCTTGGAAAAAAAAAAAAAAGAAAGCTAACCATGTTAGTAAATGGCATTTGTTAGTTAGCTACAAAGCAGAATATGGATTGAAGAGGTTGTTGTTTACCCTCATGAGTCACCTCAAAATTATAAAGAGGAAACTTACTCTTTTAATTAAAATTAAATAGCATACTTAGATTGTGCCAAAATAGTTTCGAGAGCACCTAAACTGTTGTTTTTTCTTAAAAAAAAAAAAAAAAAATTTTTTACTCTTTTGGCCTTCAGTACTTCAGTGGTATATTAGGTCTAGAATGCCCCTAGTGATTGGTAACAGCTTTCTGGAACAGCTTCTAAAACTGATTGCTGTACAGGGAAAACTACAGTTCAAGGTAACCACTATCACTATCTACGTTCATCCGCATTTAAAAATGATCTCATTTAGGGCTGAAATTCAAGTGTTCTGGATTAGATTTCAGATAGAGCTAGGTGTTCAGCTTCCCTCCTCCCCATCTTGAAGCAGCTGTGACTGTTGCAATTAAGCATAGATGTCATCTTTCCAGCTTCAGGGAAAGAGCAATAGGGAGGATGGTGTTAGCAACATCCTTAATATCCAAGGTAGCTCTTGGAGAGCAGCGGAGAGGAAATTATCAACCCTGGGAAAGAAAAAAGCCGGCAGTGTCTTCTCACCATCCTTTTGAGAACATCCTTGAGACAAGGACAGTAACTTGCCCAGAAAACAAGTACTTTGTGGGAGATCAAGTAGTTTTGGATGGGAGAAAGAAGGCAATTGAGTACTGGAGAGTAGCTTGATTTGTTTGTCTTTGGTGTAGGGTTCCTCTGATGGGGGATTATAAAATCAATAGAAAAGGCTTAAGGAAGCTAAAGATAGGTTACTGGAGGAGAGGACAAACGAGTATTGATAGTAGGAGTAGGCAACATGAGGTAAATATGATGGATTTTAACAAATAACTTTGATAGAATTAGTGCAGTTTATCCCTTCAGTCCCGAAGATTTAAGCAGCTGAAAAAAGCAAACATCCTAATCTTACGACTTTTAGAACTTACCTCCCTGTCTGAACCAGATTGTCCATCTAGACATGTTCTGCATTGTTCTTTCCTCTATAAATCACTGGAACAGAATTCAGAAATTAAGGTGATCTCAATTAGAGTAAAGCAACTGCCTAGGGAGAAGCTTTTGAAACTGCTTTCAGCATCATATAGAGAAATGAAGCACAAGACTACTCTGAAGCACTTGCAAAATACGGTAGTATAGATTCAGATAAGTCATAGCCAGAGTAGTGATCTAGTTTAATCTGTAATTCGGTATGGCTATGCTACAAAAGCCTGCCTTTTGTTATGTACTGTTAGATAAACAGTAAATGTCATGTGACAGGATAGAATGGCATGATACTATAAAGGCAATACCATAGGTAACAAGAATTTTTCAAATAATGCATTATAAGATAGGGGTGAGTCAACCCTGCACAACACTGAGCCTTAACTATCCAATATAACTTATTTGCAGCTTATTTGGTGTTACAATGTTAATTAGCTTTACAAACATCAAGAATTTGGAATTTATGTGCTATGTGTTCTTACCCATTCCAACAGAGCTTCCAGAACAGGTTACTGAAATGATATGAAAGCGGTATGGATGTTAGATATCAGGTTGTAAACTGGAAAACAGTAGGCTGTACAATGTAGTCCATGTTATTCAACTGTGCGTTTTCATCAGATAACTGTAGTTACAATAGTTTAAATTTATGTCCTGGGAAAGGAATCCCAAGGAGATTACTGCAATTATTACTACTACAATTTTTATGTATAATACCTCCTATCCCATTAGGAGTGGTTCATAAAAAGTTCTTAATTTTTTTTTCCACAAACAATAACAATATAAGACAAATCAATTAAAATCCTCTTTTACTTGCTTCTGTAGTCTAACAACTACTATCCCAGCTGAAACTGAACTTCTCTGCATTCACTATGCAGAGAAATGATCGAGTTGAGAAGCATCTGTGTAGATAAGTGCTAGTGATCCTTATGCAAGAAATACATCGAGACAAACAACTTTTTTCTTGCATTAATCCCAAAATGTCCCTGTGAAGCTCCAGTCACAGATACTGCGTGATAGCACTCATAAAGGTTACTCTGGAGTCAACATTAAAATAGAAAAGTTCTGGGTTGTGCTACCTTTACTCAGATAACTTCTGATTACATTTTAACAATCTAGCATGTATTGACAGAAATACATTGTTCAATTAAGTTTTACCTGAATATATTTTCTTAGGACAAAAAGTCAGCTTTGGCTCCTTATCGGTAACTGGAGATACTACCACTGTGTAGACGTCCCCACAAGGTATCTCAGTGATATCACAGTAACTTCGCCCAGAGCTAGGGGTACAGGTGAAATTGCCTTTTGACCCACGTAAATCAGTATTGTAGCTCTTTGCTTCTGCAGAAGCTCGCCAGTACACCCGGATACCGTTATTGCCAATTCTGTACAGCTTCACTCCAGAAGGACAGCAAGCACCTAATAAGATATTCAATATATCAATAACCTTATTTGTAAATCCACAATACTTTATAGTGCATTTATACCATGTGATATGATTACTACCCCACTAAATACCAGCATTTCAATGAGCAATTAGCATTTAGCAGAAAGCCAGAATAATATTGAATAGGGATGAAAATGTTCTATCAGACTCATATTATAGAGCTGGAATTTGGTACTTGTTCTATACATGGGAATATTGTTGCTCTTGCCTGTCTCGTGGAGGCTCTAGGGCTACCTAGAAAGGTAAGGATCCTTTTGTGGACTCCAGATTTTAATTATGCTCTAGCATAATTAAATATTTGGTTCTGGAATGCTGTTATTAAAACTTCTTTATATAGCCCCTGATAACAGTTAAAAGACCAGGGGTTGAATGATATGTGAAATTAATCCACAGTGCATTTATGTAAAAGAGGGAACTGCAAGTGTATTAACTATTTGTTGAATTTCAGCTTCGCTATTTGTACGAGAGGAACGCTACACCAAGTTGTATAGTAGGTCTTCCCAATTGCTTTTATTATTTACGTACTGGAAGAGTATCCTTGATATGTGCAACTGGATGTCAAACCAGTTTCACTGATTGCTCTCAGCGAAACTGTATAGGTGGTGCCACATGCGATGCATCCCAGGAGACAGTAGGTTTGGAGAGTGTGACATTTTGCCCATCCTTTGGAAGACTCCAGCACTGTTACATATGTCTGAGCACCCATCCCAGCAGACCAGCTGATGTTCGTTACAGACTGTGTCACTTGAGTCAGTGTCAGGTCGTTAGGGCAACAAGGAGCTTAAAAAGGGAAAAAAAAAATGTTTTCTGCTTTTTACTTGTAAAACTTAAATAATTGAGGCATTGCTACTACGGTATTACATGTTGAAGAGTGAAGGAATGAAAGCTTGCGTACTTTTCAGGCAAGTATTAGCATAGTGAAAAACAGTCTCAGGCTGTACCTATAGTTTATTTAAGCAGGGTCCATCTCTACTGGTCAAGTCATATGACTCAGTCTAGCTCTGTCTCTGTTTAAGTTTTCCTCCTTGACAAAATAAAATGACTGTTAATGGACAAACTGCCTGCTAAAAATTGACACTGGCTTACATTTATCCCACAACTGTGCCTGGGAATTATCTGGGCAAACAAAATATGACAAAACTGTGCTAACAAATTAATAGCAGGAAGGGTGGTAAGATGCGCTTTAATCTGTTCTTCAGACTGTTCCAGTTGTTGGGGTGGACACCACCTTATTGCTTCTCCTGGCAGTGCTAAAAGTCAAAATGTTGACAAGGAGTTTATGCGCTATATTAGTGGATGATGTTACTATAGTAGTTAGCTGTGACAAATGGTAACTGATTGCACTCATGTTTCGCAGTATCAGTCAAATGCCCTTCTCTCTTTCTCTCACACACATTTAAGCAGAAGACATCCAGCAACAGAAAATATAATTTACACATGGGGTAATTAAAATATTTCTACTTTCTTTATGTTTTAACTTTTTTAATGTCAAGATGCTAAATATTTTACAATTCCCACTTACCTGTCTCTAAAGGAACGCTGTAGCTGGGTAAGCTCTGTCCAACGGGTGACCTTGCAATAGCACTAACAGAGAAAGCTGATCCACAGGGAAGATTAACTAGGGTACAGAAGTTTCCAGAGCTTGTGCAATGCCAAAGTCCAGCTTCTCCTCGTGCAGTTACAGTATATGTAGCTTCTTCATTGTTAGACTGCCAATGCACAGTGACTACAGAAAGAGCCTCCTTTGAGATATTTTTAATTTCAGGACTGCAGGGAGCTGAAAAGTTTCACAGTAACAGCTATTAAACAGTGTTTATGCATACTAAATCAGTTACACGTGAAAATTACCTTCCAGTGAGAACTGACAAACTACTTCTGAGAAGTATATAATCCTTAAAGAGTTGCTTCTGGTGAGAAATTAGAACTTGTGAGAGAAAGAGCAATGTAAGTATTTTGCATAGAAAAACAGACTAATTTTAAATCTGAGTTTCAAAAACTTGGAGCATTGAGTAGCTTTCAGTCCAACCCCTTTTAAAGTCCCCAATTACAATATATTTTTAAATATTTCCAGCAGGCTTTTTCATTTGGGTTAGTTATAGTACCTTAGCACTCCCTCTATTAATTCTTTTCATCCATTAATCACTGCAGCCTAATTATTTCTAAAGGAAAATCAGAAAGATCATAATACCTGTTGCCATGTATTTAGATGTGCATGATGTGTTGCTGCCCCTGGCCTCGCTGAATGAGTAAACAGTGATGTTGTAGAGGGTGTTGCAGCGCAGAGCAGACAAGGTGCAGGCCGTGGCGGTGTCATTGCAGAGCACAGCACTGCTCCCCTCAGCAGCTTTTGTCTCGTACAGTTCAGCACCGCGGACAGGAGCCCAGGTCACCTCCACAGTGTCACTTGTCACCAGCACAGCGTGGAAGTCACTGGGGCAGCAAGGTGCTGGGAGAGGCAAGAAAGAGGTGGAAACTTCAGCAGGAACAGAGACCGGGCATTAAACTGAACAGTGTTGTGTTGTTTACTTCTGTGCTTCATATCTCAAATCTCTAAAAGTGTTTTGTTTTGTGCAAATTGAATACCATTAATTCCAGACTTACTTTTTGAATTACTTCCGTATCCCTCCTTTAATGGAGGGCATTCTAATGCAACACATATTTATATATATATATAGAATTATGTATGTCCTTGATTTAAAATTCCAAGTAACTCTAGTAACATTAAAGTAACTCCAACAATGTTCTTCACATTTAAATTGTTATTTTTAGTTTTCCAAATATGAAAACCATCTCTAAAGAAGTTTACACTTTTGTACATCCTTCTCAAGGCAACAGAAAAAAAATCCAGGACTACACTTCAAATGTCATCCCAGGACTGTGTGTTGTTCATACGTTCCTGTCTAATGTTTGTAGAACATAAGGCTATCTTCAAGTTTGTAAGTATGTTGCATTTGACTAGTTAAGTTAAAATCAACTGCAATGTGAAGTGGTTATTTTTCTCTGCCAACTTCTGTGTGTTTTGTCCCCAAATTGAATAAAAACAGTTCAAGTCATTATCTCGCAAAAACCAAAACCAAACAAATGAAAAGTCCAGTCAGCTCTATCATAAATACAGTTAACGAATCCAAAATGAATTTGCAAGAATATATTAATACTTGCCAGTGGTGTAATTGAATACATCGCCTAAAGGACTCTGCCCTGCCTTGTTGTATGCAAAGACGCTAATGAAGTAGGTAAAACCGCAGTCTGATTGGAAATGGCACTGAGTATGTGATGTGTTGCAGTGCACTTCCAAGCCATCATCACTCTTCACAAAAACCACATAATAATGGCCAAAATTGACGCTAGACCATGATACCAACAAGTTGCCAGGTTCATCCTCTTCAATTGATATATTTCCTGGGGCACAAGGGACTGAAAATAAATAAATAAATAAAATTGTCATCAAAATATTTTAAAGTTATACTTTATGGAAAAAAAAAAGTAAAATCGGGAATACAGGAATATACAGAATTATCCTACTCAGCTTGAACATTTATCATTGTCTTGATCAAAAAAAGCAACTCATACCTCTTTACAGAGGATGCTTCTTACGTTTAGATGAAAAGTGAGTATGATTTTTACAGAAAAAAACAGATCTTACCTTTATCCCTTACATAAAAGAGACCTGCTTGAGCCCCCATGAAGAAAAAGAGACACTAGTCAGTATTTGAAAAGGAATTGGCACGTTCTATGCTCACAAATAGCAGTTTTGGATGAATACATGAATAATATCTTGAATAACCATCGACATCCAGAAACCTTTATGTGAAAACTCTTTATATACTGGTATGAAACTCCCTGACTCTGTCTGACATAGAAGAATCTTTTGCTCAGCTTTCGTTTCTGGTATCATACCAAAATTTCACAATAAACTTCTAACTCCATGTATGTTTGTTTGTTTCCTCAAATAACATTTTTCTTTCCTCTCCTGGTTCAAAAAGTATAGCTTGCTGCTACTAGAACATAAATGATCTAATTGAAGCAATGTTGGTTGAGAAGATTACAGCCAACAGCTTAAAAGTGTCTCTTGCTAAAGGCTTTCATCCCATTAGAACTACTTTTGCGTTGCTCACAGGGGTGATCTCTAACTGATACAGTGAGAGGTCAGAATGAGACAAGTAACATTAAATAAATCAGTAAATAAAGCTCTGTCCTTAAGGTAGCACATAACAAAAATGGTTTAGGTTTTGTTTATGTGAGCCATTCATCTAACAGATCAGGAAGCACAAATCTCTGACATGGCAGTGGTGCTCAGTAGCTGAGGCTAGCAATCTTTTGTACTGACAAAGCTGCAACCTGCAAACAGCCTGTGACTATCTGAATTCAGTTCCATGGCACCATTTAGCTCGAAGTGGTTATTTGTTAACCTGCTTTCTAAGTTGCAACTAAATCTAGCCTAGAGCAGTTCTCAGCCTAAAGCCAGTTCTCCGTGCTATTTCCTCACAGACTTTTCCCAATCTATTTGGAGCAGATCTGTTATGCCTTAGATTAGTTTTACACTCAGAAAATTGACTTTAGAACAAGTACTTCTGGGAGGAGGAAAATGCAGGCTTATTGTTTCAGCTAACAATATATATACTGATGCAAGTTACACACGGAAATATGAAGAAAATTTAGGCTATTATCCCCTTAGTACAAAAGTATATGGTATAGTTCATGTGCAGAGTTCAGAAGCAGAAACAACTATTTGAGAATCATGAATTGTATCGGACTAGCATTTGAAGTTAAAGAAATGTATGTTAAAATGCCATAAGCTATGTAAGAATCAATGATTCACATACTAGTTTTTAAGCTTACTGCATCAGTAGGTTTACTGGATCCAGCATCATTATGTGCTGTGACAGAAACAGAATATTCAGATCCACACTGGAGTGGCAGTACCACGCAGGAGGCAGAAGATGTGTTACAATTCAGTTTCAGGAGTCCACTGGAGGCTGTCACAGTGTAAGTTAGAGCTCCTTCTGCTGGCATCCAAGAAACAACAGCTCTTAAAGCACCGCTATTGAAAACTACTTGAACATCCACTGGCGCCTGAGGACCTATGGCATATCAGTTAGGAATAATTTTAAGTACAACTTTGCGTATGGCCTACAGACATGAAGTTTTTCAGAACTTGCAAATGAAGTACAATTTTTTGTGGTGCACACCTTACCCTTGTTCATAGTAAAGTTGCAACATAATTTTCTAAATAAATGATTCTGTTTGTACGCTGACATAAAGCTTTCTGTTGAAATTCCTTGCCTTATTTGAACGCTTGCTGTTCACAGTTAGAAAAATCCCCCAAACAGTTTAAGCTTGTGTAATCCTTACGTAGGCCTGTAAATCTACACTGGTAGTTAATGGCATGTTTGCCTCAGTAATACTCATTAGATATAGACATACCATCTGGTTTCCAGTAAGTTTGAGATGGGCTAAGATTTACATGTTCTGAAAATCTACCCAATATATCTTTGAAAAACATAACACAGTCAAGTCATACACACACAAACACTTCTTCGTATATCCTTTTTTTTTTTTTTTTTAATGCTTACTTAGTTTTAGAAAATAAAATTTCTTACTTGTTCTTTGGTTGTATGTGAAATCATCTCCAGGAAGCCCATTGGCATTCCAGGCATATGCCTTGATAGTATAGAGAGTTCCTGGATCTAAATTTGTAAATACGAAGGAAGTATTGGTGGTGTTCTGCTTCAGCATTCTGCCCAAACCATCCGATCTCATCAGGGACACAGAGAATCCAGCTGCCATATACACAGCTTTCCAGCTCACTGCAATGGAGTCACAGCTCGGGGAACTAACAGACAGAACTGGAGCAGCCAGGACTGTTGAGAAAGAACATCAATTCAGCTTGCAGTTAGCTAGTAATACTGTTCGGAAGGTCCAAATTCCAGATGAATATACAGAATACAAAATCAACAAATTATTAAAACAACAACAGGAAGACAAAATAGTGCAAATTTGACAGAATAAATCAGGAAACTGATTTGGTAGATCCATTATGTAACAGGTTTTGTAAAGTGAAAGCAACTCATACACAATGTGTGAAAGTAGTGTGTGCAGAAGAATGAAAATCACTAAGAAGATACTGTATTTCCCATCATCTAAGTTTTGCATTGTTTTATTTTTACTTTTTTATGTATTCTGTTATCTCAAGATGTGTCTTTGGTTAAAATAAAATCAGTATATTCATACAGACTCTATTAAAACTTCTCTATTAAACATTTAACTTAATGTCACAAAGCAAACCACCAAGTCAGACCTATGTCCTGCTCATTAAGTTAGAGACAGACAAATTCTAGTCCTCAAAAACTGCAAGGAGAGTATGCTCAATACAATTTAAAATACAAAATTATAATAAGTGGTACCGGTACATTTCTGGGTTACACTGTTTCTTTTTTGTTCCATATATATATATATATATATGTTATACTATATATATTTAAGCTAGGATGCTTCCATGAGTGCTTTATAGTATAATATTAAAGAATTTGAAATAAAAATAAAGTCCACCTGTTTTTGCTTTTCTGGAAAGTGAAGGCTGGCTTTTTCCTCCTGCATTTATAGATCTGATAGTGATTCTGTACGAGGTGGCAGGTTTCAATCCCATAACTGTACCCGGTGGATTTGTGACTGTAGTTTCAATGCAGGAATCTCCATCTTGTGCAGACAGTAGATAACTTGTAGCTCCAGGCACCGCTCTCCATTCCACTGTGATACTGTTGCTAAGTTTTGAGTAAGCTTGATCGATAACAGGTATGTCTGGAGCTAAAACAGAAATAACAGGAGACGTGCTGACACTGGGGTACTTAGCCCTCTAAAACAGTGTGCTCTGAACATTGCACGAAGACTGATCAGAACAAATGGTCTACACTTTCTATTAATGTTTTAATTTTATTATTCAATTTAAACGAAGTTAAATAGTACAGTGTATTTACTTTTGTTTCAGGAAATAAAACATTTTTCAGTGCATGCTGCATGACTACTGAAAACTGTGTAATATTTGGGTACTCTCATGAGACTTGCTACTGGTGTGACACACATTTGTCTTTCAAGGGTGAAAGACTGCATCAATTAGATTGATAGGTACTGTTTGGGAGGATGTGGCTTTTCTAGGGTTTTCTTATTACACAGGTCTGCTTGTCTTTCCCACAGTTTCTCTGGACAACTTTTTCCAGTGTTTGACAACCCTCACAATATAAAACTGTTTTCTCCTCTTCATATGGAATTTGTGTCTGAATTTGTGCCCACTGTCTCTTGTCCTGTTATGGGTGCTTCTGAGAAGTTTGGTTCCCTCATTCTTTCCCATCAAGCAAATATATGCACATTGCTGAGATCCTCCCTGAGCCTTTTCTTCTCAAAGCTAAACGGTCACAACTTTTTCAGCCTCTCCTCATATGAAAGACGTTATATATCTCAAAGGCAAATGATTCTGCACTAGGTCTAAAATAAGTGTAAATGAACATTAACAAAACATGTGTAATTTTCAGGTATTCTAGATCATTTTTAATCTTCCAATTAAGATATTCTAGTACTCCTGAAATCACTATTGAAATGGGGGACATCAGTATGCTCCTTGAGGCAAAATTACTTGTAGCGATGCAGCTAATTTGGGGTTTCCGAGATGGCAGAAAATATTAAGCATAGGCATACAACCCTTGAGCATTATCTCTGCACTCTTAGACCCAAGCATTTTCTCATTTAGTTATAGTCAGACATCCTCTTTTGCCCCCTCTTAAAAATGGTAACATATATTCTATATCATGATACCTATGGAACATCTGTAGGTGTGTCTTTCTCTGCCTTTGGGCAAATTTTCAGCTACTGCACTATGATCTTATTTTTCCTTATAATAAATTATCTTCATAAACAACTCATTAAAAAATATATGCAGGAAACCCTTATGAAAATCTAAGGGAGTTGCTTGCCCAAAGGTCAAGTAGACAATATATAGCATATGATTTATATCAGAAATAGATTATAGACCGTGAGTCATTAACATCTGTTCTCGGATAACTAATCTATCACTAGAGGGGTTTTATATTTATTGGGATAAACACTGCTACTTTTTAATTTTGATGCTTAATTTTTAAGTATTTTAAAAACCAAATTTCAACAGAATGTTTCTCAATTACATTTCAGCGGTGAGATAAAAAAGGAAATTTGTTTATGCAGATTCTGTATTATCCATCAATGACTTTATGCTACAAGTCCTTTTGCAAATGAAACAAAAATATAATTTATCAGCATTAGTACCAAAAAATGTATCCAGCTTCACATCAGCATTTGTAATGAGAAAGTAGATGATTTGGAAAGCTGCAGTCTGAGTGAGCTGTGTGTGGCAGTTTAGGGAAACATGCATGAAAAAAGAAGAGGGGAAAATGAGCTAATCATGCTACTACTGAACTCGGTATGAGGACCAACAAAAGGCTTCAACAGGAATGGCAGCTATTCCCTACAGGTACAATAAACACCAGGGATGAAATTCCAGTGCTACAGAAGTCAATGGAAATCATATTTCATGTAGGTTCTCTTACTAACCTGTTGACTGCATAATCTGTGTTTCAGCCAGAATAATTCCATTCATGTCAATGGCTTCTGCTTGTATAACATAAACAGTATTGGGAATTAATGAAGTTAGCGTGCCTGTAAATGTAATACCACTGAAATGAGCCTGTAAAGAATGGCCCACAGTATTCACAGCTGTAGCTGTGATTCTGTAGGTAAAGGCTCCTGAAAACTTGGGCCATCTGAGATAAATGCTTCTTGATGTCACATCATATATAGACATAGAGAAACCTAAAAAACAAACAAACAAACAAACAACAACAACAACAAAACAGAAAGAAAAAAAAAAAACACAATCAGAAAAACATTTCAGTAAATCCAACTCTAGCAAGAAAATCAGTAAATCTAACTCTTGCTCTAACAAGACTCTAACAGTTCAGTATATGCAGAAACATGTACTATCAGCCTTCTTAGAAAATGAATCGATTCTGAAAGCATTCCTTGTAGTCTTGCATTCCTCATATTTTAATCTAGTTAATACATGTATGCATGCTTAAGACACTAGGAGCTCTTGGCACAAAATGTGAGATTGTAAGAAGTATAAAATGCCATGAAATATTAAAAACGTTTAGTGCTTAGGAGATAATACCAATGTCATGGTATAAGTGGCCTGTGAGAATCTTTGTGCAAGTGTTCAACAGAATTGGGGCTCTTCAAAATGAGATTTCAAGTTTATAAAGATATCAACATAGATTTTTTATTTTTATTTTTTTGAAACTCAATCAAACTTGAAAACATTTTTGTTTATAAAACTGTGAAAACAGTACTTCTTATAAATCAGAAACTTGTTTGTTCTCTTCAGACCCATTCAAAAATAAGCATGCACAGACAAAATGCCATTTTGAAGATTTACCTGTGCTAGATGAAAAAACCTGAAAAGGAAGATGTAAAAAATTAGAAATACAAAGTGAAATATCTTACTTGGGAAATTAAAAAAACCCTGATAGTACTAGTAACAGCTTAAAACATGACACTTTTTAGCACAAAGCTACTGATGTGATGTATTTGTTCCAATTCTTTAAGTGCAGATGGTTTGTGCAACCAGTGAGATTTGGTACAGATGTGCAGATTGTATTACTTCATTTTCCTCTCTGAATCTGCCTGTTGAGTTAGTGTTCACTTGCTGAAAGACTTTGAAAGGACCCTAAAATACTGTTTTATGTTTGACCCTTATTTTTAAAACCTAGCCAGTCGCTTGTAAATATTTGCATAAGGGTAACAGTAACAAAGTATGAATGTGTTTTAGCTTTTAGTTTACCTTTATAAAGAGCACAGTATCATTCTAGAAAATAATTTGAAAGAAAATCAGTTGCACTCACCATTTCTAGGCTGTTGTAAACCAGTCCAAGGAAAACTAATGACCGACTTTTTAAGCCGCACATCGTGACAGAACTTTGCTCCAGGCTTCACATCTGGATGAGCTCAAGCCGATGCCTGCGATGAGTGGAAATACTTCACAGCGGCTCTGCGGCCACAGGAGCTTTACCCGCCGGGTGAGGGCAGGCTGCCTTAGCTTGGGCCCTCCTCTGTGACAGTCCCACACAGAAAGGAGCTTTTAGGCAGGCAGGTGTTTTTTTTTTTTTTTTTTTTTTTTTTCCTTTCTTCAAGATACAGTCTCTGTATTGAGTACACATGACACATGAAGTAATGAAGCTCAACACAAATTAGGAATTTGCTGTTCAGTTCACTGTTGCTACTTTTGTCCACTTACAAGCACCTTTTTTCAGTCTGGTATTAACCCCTCGTCATACTTTGATTGGAAAGATGTTGTACCAGCTTTAGCCTCCCTCAGGCCTTGTGCTGTGTGAAGAGAAACAGACATTTTCTCTCATTTTTTCTGACTCCGTTTGGGATTTTTTTTAACGACACGGCCTTTACAACGTCAAGTTGAAACTCCATATCGCTGATTTTACGGGCTCAGAAAGGGGATCTCGTTGTGAACCGCCAGGGCTGTGTCGGATTACTTTTTACAGAGGGTCTGGGGGAAGTTTTTACGGGGGAGCCCTTTCCCCAGGGGCCGGGCTGCGGGCTCCGAGCAGGGGGGACCCGCGGTGCCCCACAGCGGCTGCGGCGGGGCGGGCACGGCTCTGGCCGGCCGGGGCCGCCTCAGAAAGGGGCGCGGTGGGGCCGGGCCGGGGCGGCGGAAGGGAAGGAAGGGAAGGGAAGGGAAGGAGGAGAAGGGAAGAAGGGGAGAAGGGCAGGGCAGGGCCGGCAGCGCGGACAAGATGGCGCCGGCGGTGCGGGGGCTGAAGAGCCTGGTGTGGCAGAGTGAGTGCGCGGCTCGCTGCCGCCGTGAGGGAGCCGTGGGGGCTGCCGTCCGAGGGGCTTGCGCTGCCACGGCTTTGGGATTTCGGCTCTGCCTCCTTCCGAGGCTGGGTGGGACGCGGGTCGGGGCAGCGCTGCCTGCTGCCGGGGAGGGGAAGGGGAGTCAGCGCCTCAGGGGTCCCGCAGGGGGGCTCCCGGTCCCTCGGAGCTGCTGGGGGAGCCGAGCCCGTCTGTCAGCGAGCGGCAGCGTGCGCCTGGCAGGGTTCAGCAGAAAAACTATATACAAATAATAATAATAAAAAAAAAAACACCACTGGAGGTATTTTTATTAGTGAGCTGCAGGGTTTTATGGCCGTGCTCGGGAGCAGGTTCTGCCGGTATCGCTCCCAAAACGCCGAGCGGTGGCGGCTCGGTAGCGTGAAACCAGCCTCGGGACAGGCGGGCAGCGGCCCCACGCCAGGCTGAGGTGTTTTGGGGCTGCTCGGGCAGCCTGGTGGGCGGCCGACCCTGGCTGACAGGGAAGGGCCTGTGGCCGCCCTGCCTTCTGCTGCCACCTGCGAGCTCCGGGGGTTGGCTGCTGGCAGGGAATGAAGGAAGAGAAAAAGGGGGGAAGGAGGAAAGGGGCACGTTTTTGGAGCACTCAGTGTGCAAATTACTGACAAATATCCTAGCTGCTGTAAATAGAGGCATTTATTTAGCATTTGAGCTTCAGAAATCCCCTTTTGCTGCTTTCCTTCTCCTGGGTTGCTCCAAGTTATTTGCGCCTTTGACTGTGACATTTTCTTGAGAGTTTCTTCTGGGGGATGCTGAGGTGTTTAGAGAAGAGCTGGGCCTCGTGAGGAGGGAACCTGATCAAAGTGCTGGTGTGTTATCAGGGCACACGCGAACTTGGGAAAGTGGCATTGCTGGCGTGGACGAGACTGAAGGGGGAAAAAAGATTAGCACTGCTTCATGGTTTAATAATAAAACGTCTCGTAAAAGTCAAGTTTCCTTTGAAAATAATTGTTGTTAGATAGCTAGTTACTGTTGTCTTCTCAAGACCACAACAATTCTGAAATTGGTGAACAAGTTTCAGGTGTTTTTAGTGAATTGGCATTTTGTTTATGGGTAATTCAAGGCCAGAAGTGGCAGCTCCGTAATATTTCCGTGAAATGTTTTTAACGCTGGTTTGTCTGGAAATAATCCATCAGTAATGCTGACATTTCATGTGGCACATTGTTAACAATGCATATCTTATTCCTGTTCTGTGGAAAAAAAAGAGTGTTTTATCTATGCTGTGGCATGGTGCTATTTAAGAGTCTTTGTTCCTTGGGAATGCATATTTCTGTAAGGTGCGCTTTGAGATGAAATCTAAGCAGAAGTGTGTGGAAAAAGTTACCAAAGTTTACAGAGAATAATAAAGAGGGAGGAAGATAAAAAGAAAGCTACTTGTATTTAGAAGACATTAGTTTTTGTGAATGAAGTTAGAAAACTAACCAGATACAGATACTGCATCTGTGTGTGTGTGTAAATAAGGTTATTTTCCCTAAGCAATTCTGTCATTAAAAACTTGTAACAGTTTTAAAATGCGTTCTAGATTTGTATAGTTACATTTTAACCTAGCCATTAATATTTTTATGATTCAGCATTTTTTTTTTCCAGCTTTGTTTTCCCT
Organism: Netta rufina; assembly: GCF_964035555.1. Lineage (NCBI taxonomy): Eukaryota > Metazoa > Chordata > Aves > Anseriformes > Anatidae > Netta > Netta rufina. The sequence goes on along the minus strand of NC_140131.1, from coordinate 26,492,382 downwards.
GGCACTTGCTTCTGGTGAAAGCCGCAGTTGTAGTACTTTAAGGAAGTACAGCATGAATGGGTCATTGGCTTTGCCAAGGCGTGGGTTGCTTTTTTTTGTTTGTTCTTGTGTTTGGCTTTATTTGCCGTATGGCAGTTTAGGAAAGACAAGAACTAAGGAAATGACACCATAGGCGAGAATGGAGCACTACTTATGCATGGCCTTATGATAGTTTTTGTTGCCTTCAGAATACTTACTGGAGGCAAATGAGATGACTTTGAGATCCTGTAAATCAGTATAGTTTCTTTGGTATTCCAGTTATTTGAGTGAAGTAGTTGCAGGTTGGGGATAAAATAAATAGCAGTTGGAAAATATGCTGTATCTGGGAAACTGGTAGCTTGGAATAATGCTATTTGTCTTCCACAGTGGGAGAAAGCTGACTTTTTTTTGATTACAGAAATTAAGTTTGAGTAAGTTTGAGACAACTGGATTGTGCATTTGTGTGTTTTAGATTATTTTATAGGCAAGCAAGTGAAAATGTTGTAGGAAACAGTATACTTGAGATTTTGGATGGGACTCTGAGTCCAAGTATTAAAGAGATCTCTGTAATGCTAAAGACTAAGTCTGGTAAGAGTGTTTTCAGAAAATACAAAGGCTAATAAACTTTCATGAATCTAAACGTTTTTTTATTATAACTTGTGTAGAAACCCAGAAGAAAATGCAACAAATGTACGAAGTGTAAAAGGGACAGGAAAGAATGTTCCTGTATTACACAATGGCCTCGGGTATTAGTTTTGGGTATCTTGGGTGTAGATAGTATCATGCCAAAGGACCTTGAATGTAAATGAAGATCTTAATATTTACAAAAACTTAAGAAGTAGATGGACTTTGCTGTATGTGCAGCTACTGTTCTGGAGCTCTTTGTGATTGTCTCACTTGGCAGGAATCACAAAATGTGTGTCAATTTTGTTAGTCTGTATTTCAGAACTGTTTGCCTTACTTTTATATTTGGACTTGGGAAAAAGGTCTAACTGATGACAGCCATAGTTCACAGCTTCATCTGAAATTCTGTTCTCTGGGAAGGCTTCTTTATGGTTGTGTTTATAAAAGTATTGGCTCATCAATTCTCCAAATTTTCTGACTTGTAATTTGTAAATATTACTGCCATAGTCAGATTTGCACTAGAGTGAGGACCGTGCTCTGGAAAGCTGCAGCTCGTAGTTCTGGTGACCTGTAATGGCTGTGGGACATAACTCTTAGTGCTGAATCCTATACATGATTTATAATTGACATTTCTCCCAAAGTTGTAATAGCAGGAAAAGTTAACGGATACCTGTTTTAAGGTAACTTTTTTATTTCCTGATTAAACTGGTATTTCTGTAGTTTTTTTCTGGAATTCTAGAGAAAGAGCAAGGACATGTGAAGTGTACACATATTGGAAAACAGGTTTAACTGTGTTGGCGTAACTATCATTTCTTGAAGAGTAACTTTGATTTTTGCATGTGTGCAATCTGTTCTATTGAACTAAACCGTTCCACTAAATAATAAAGAAAAAAAGACAAAATGAAATATTAACAGGCCTATGACCGTTTAGATTGATTTTATGGAGATTCTCTACATTAGCAAAAATTAGTATTTTTTTAGAAAAAATTGATTCTTCTAATTGGTAACATCTCTGTTCCTTCTTACAGAGCTGAAATCAGCAATATTTGACGACTGCAGGAAAGAGGATGAATGGAAGGTATAGTTTTGTATAAATATCGTTTAATGGCTATTTTTTCTTAAAATGTTGTTTGCTTTCCAAATAGTGGAATTTTAGTTCTGTTAAGTTGGGTCTGTGTAACACACAAAGAAAAATGTAAGGGTTAGCAGAGGAAGAACAAATGGCAGTTGTCTCAATTCTTTTTTTGCTAAATTTAGAAATTCTTCCTGTTTATCTTCACTTTTTTTCTGAATGACTTGCACTTTATGCAGTTCTTTAGAACTCCACGTTGCTGCCTTAATTGCACCGGTGGCCAGGAGAAAATAATGTTGCTGTGTGGTATGTGTGGAGCAGGATTCAACAGTATGAGATAGGCTTTGCTCCAGACTCCAGCTCCACCAATGTTTGCTGTTTTCAGTGATAACATCAACAGTAATAAAAATAATAGGGAAGTACAGCTGAATGGCCCTGAGAAAATCATCTGATTCAAGTGTTGCATTGTTTTCTGATCAGTAATTTCTATATATCTTCCAGAACAAGTGTGACCTATTTCTCACTCCCTCTTGTCCTGTAGTCTGCTGACTGTTGCCTTGTTTTTCTGAATTACTTTTCAGCTGATGCCCTCAAGCAGCAGCCCACAGATTCCTGGGGTTCCGTAGATTGCCTTTGAAAGGCACTTGACCATATTAATCATCTAATTATTATTTGTCATTCTTAAAAGTTTTGTTTAAAGGAGAGCTCCTGATTTTATGTCCTGTTTTTTTCAGTACATGGTATATTCTTATATCTATGTTTCCTTTTTTTCTAGCTAATATTTTTTGTTGTTGTAGTTTAAGCCAATTGTTACTGATCCCCTTATTTTGGGAAGAAATGCAAACAGACTGTTCTTTTTTTTTTGCAGCTGACTTTGTGTCTGAAATCCATTATCATATTTTTTCCTCTCGGGACTAAAATTATGCCAATTAGTTTGGCTGACTTCATTTTGACTGATTTTTTTTTTTTTTTAATGAAATATTTCAAATTCACATGTGTCTTCTGAGCTGTGGAGAAGTGAAGACGTGAGAAAGTAATTAAGCAGTGGTATGAAATACCAGGGAGGTCTTGCATTTTATTGTAAATGGCTCAAGATTGATGTAAGCACAGGAAGATACACAGAGATGGTTGGGAAGGGTGAGAGAGCTTGATCACCTGAGGAGTCTGATAGGAAGGAGACTTGGTTAGTTAAGAGAAATTATTATCTCATAAAAAACTGTTAGACCTGGGTGGGTGGGGTGGGAGGAGAGAACAGCTGCTTAAGCTGTAAAACTTTTTAGACTAAGAACAGATACACTTAAGTCGGCCGTAGTGCAAATTAGGCAGAATTCAAGACTTGTGTCCAAGTGAAAGTTTTGAGACGAGGGGACAAGGTACCAAGGTACTTAAGATGCAGTTCGTCTTCTGAGATGCTGTACGTAGCATCCTTCTGATGTTACTGGAGATGAATTTCTTCCTCTTCCTACAGCTGCTATATACAGGTAATGAAAGATACAGAGTAAAGAAGTGGATTTCAGTGTCAAATTTTCACAGCAAGTTATTCAGGAAATAATATGGTTTTATTATAGCTGATTAATTTATCTAATCGATGTTTTATGTATTTAGATAATTCTTTTAGATGACTATACTACTAAATTACTGTCACTCTGCTGTAAGATGACTGATCTGCTGGCAGAGGGTATCACAGGTAAGCACAGCTCTTCTCAATATACACGTTATGTCTTGATTTAAAAAAAAGGAAGCAAAGAATAAAGTTGATGGTACCCTCATATAAAACTTTATTTTTTCTTGTCTTCAACAGCCAAATTACCATGGTGTATTAGACTAGAAAACTGGCTCTTATAATAACCAACCAATTGCAATTTCACTATTTGAATAGAAAATTAAACATGTCTCTGCTCGGAAGCTATTTTTTTCCTGTCTTACTGCAAAAGATTGCTTTAAGGGTGTTGGTGGTTGGTTTTTGTTGTTTTTGTTTTGTTTTTCTGATGTCCTGGATGTGGTAAATGAATTATCCATTACACTGAATTTTTTGAGGATGTTACCTGTGAGCTGAAGTGAATACAGGAGCATAGTAAAGAATTATGTTTTTACTAAAGTTCACTTAAAAGAATAGGCAAACTGCTCTCTATAATTTTCTTAATGTGTTCTGCAAGTGACTAATACCCACTGCTTTGAATGCATGTATGCTCATGAGCAGCAGAATTGGGGTATGGGTATAGAAGGGTATGGAAATGTAAGTGCTGAAGACAAAATGAAAACAACAGGCAACAACAGAAAACTGATGAGGGGTGGTTGCAAGCAAGTGGATGGGATACAAAAATTTAAATTTGAGTTGTGTTGCGCGGAAATATTCTGGCTTATTTTCAAAACAAGATAACTTTTACTGGGAAAACAACAACAACAAAAAACAGGAAAAAATGCTTGAAACTGGGTGATATCAATGATCACTGTTCATGCTACGTATAGTTTTCTTCTAGGTAAAGTAATCAGGTTGTCACTTTTCTCAGTAGCTTGTATGTAGTTTCTAGTGGATATGTTTTTCTCACATATTCTGGAGTGTCTTTGATGTTCCTTGATGCTTGGTGTTAGCTGCTGTCAGAAGTGAATAAGAGACAGATTGTGATAGATCTGGTAAACAGATCTGGTATGCCTGATTATATTAGGCTTTGTTTTTCTGCACATTTTATGAAAGCGTTTTTCCTCTAGTGAACAATTTAAAAAAATAAAAGCTAACATGTTTTTCCTACCGTAAGCCACTTGTCAAATTTTTATTGGCCATTCTGTAATGCTTATTAGTATATCATTGTGCCAAACTTAGTTTTGAAATTGAAACAGATAAACTAAATTACTGATTTTTTTTTTTATTTCATTGCCTCTAGTTGATTTTTAGAAATACTTCTGTAAGAGGATGAGGCGACATTGAGAATTAGCTTTTTTCACATAAGTAGCAAGATTGCTTAAAGAAGAGATTACATGATTAGGCTTTCAATTTATAACCTGAAGCTATGAAAATTTGCTCAGTGTTATCTTTTACAACGCGTTTACATGTTCTGAATATTCTGTATAACATGATTCTTTAGGAAGAATGATAGCAGAGCTGTATGCACTGATTTTTTTCTATGTACTTTGATCATAATTAGTACCACTTATCCATCCTTTGTGAGAAAAAATCAGTAAGTATGCATTCTATTCATCAATACGAGGTCTTTTCTTTTCAGTGAACACAGTGTTGAAAAGAACCTGTCTTTCCACATCTGACGTTATTTATCCTGCTCTTTTCTCCCCCTCAAAATTACTGAGCATCATGAATCTCTCTGCATTCTTGATTTAATGTATTGTACCACTGTGTACAGTAATGACCTTAATAAACAGAGAAAAGCAAGAGATGAATGAACCTGCTGATTTGTTGAAAACATCTAATTTGTGCCTGCTATTATATTGAAACAGAATAAGTACACAGGAAAAGGGTGAACAAAAGACAATAGAGGATTAGAGTCCAAAATGTTGCCCTCCATGTTTTCATTCTCCCTCTACTTCAGTGTACTGGAAAAAGAATAATCTTGCAGTCCTCTTGTAAGATATTTCATGCTGGGCCCCATAGCTTGAGCATCTTTGTATTGCCCTAAGTTTCTGTGTGAGGGCAAACATTGTATAGAATAGCCAGGAAAATCTGGATGTAAAACTTAAGCTGACACAAGGGTGCAGGCTGCAAAAATCTTCTGGTAATTTGCTCTATTTAACGTAATAAATAAGTTAAAAAAAATAAAAAAATAAAAAATGCTTGGCAGTAATTTTGAGGACAACTTCATTAGTCTTAATTTTATTGTCTATACTAAAATATTTGTCTATTATGAAAGCATAAAGCTCTTAATTTCAAGTAGTATTTTTTTACTTTGTAGTGGTGGAGAACGTGTATAAAAACCGGGAGCCTGTTCCACACATGAAAGCAATATATTTCATAACTCCGACCAAAAAGGTACGTATTTTTTCTTTTTTTTTTTTCAGAAAAAAGTACTGCAAAATCTTTCAGACTGAAAAAGCAATCTTTTTTTTGAGTATTGATGTACTGATTATGACTATGCAGTGTTTTTTTTTTTATATTTGTGTGACGCTGCTCTGTGTCATGCTTAACTTGCCCTAGTGAAAAGGCAGTGCATTGTCACCACTGATTGAGTTGCAGGTGTGTAGCTTTTGATCAAGGAGACAATGTTTCATTGTGTAGATTTTGGTAACCTCACTGACAGACACAATGCAGCAAATAATGCAATACACTAAAGAATGGAATTCGAAGTGATGGCTCTAGTAAGAGGTTACAGCTACTTCCTAAAACTTCATAAGAGAACAAATCTCAGCACTGTGACAGGTGGAAAATGATACAAGTATCCTGTTGGGTTCCCAAAATAATCTTGGCAGAGGGGTATGGAAAGTCAGTCAGGAGTGACTTTCTGTAACTGCTTATTAATGTTGCTTTTGAATAATAATAAAAATATCTACTTAAGTATTTTGTGCTGATTTGCAGCATTCTTTAGTTAGACTGGGTAACTAAAAGGGTAGGGGGGAGAAGCTTTGGTACTTGAGGAAGGGCAAAATACTACAGTGATATTTTTCTTCCCCCACAAGTCTGTAGATGGACTTATTGATGACTTCATCAGCAGATCATCAAGCAGATACAAGGCAGCATATGTGTATTTCACTGACTGTAAGTAAGCTTTTATGTTGTAGTCTGACTTTGTTGTAGTAAATAAGCCTCTTGTCTGTCTTTTCTGTAGGTTAATGCATTAATATTTGGGTCCTGTTTCTCTCGAGAGGTTTTGAGACTCCAGTCATCAACTGTCCTTTGGCTGCCAGAACTTGCTCATGATGCTGTGGCAATGCTCAGTCATTCCACAAATAAAGTAAAACTATGTACCTCATATAAATAAAACTATTTAAAAATATAAATGCACGACGATTTGCTTTGCTGCAAGAATGATGTTTTATAATTTTTTATTGTAGGTAGTTCCTTCTTATGTAGGAGAGAAGGCTCACTGCTACTTGTGAGCCAGCATTTTTTGTGTGCAACTGAAAAACGAATATGGTGCCTATGTAGCTCTTGCATGGGTGATGCAAGGCATCTGCCTTGGTATCTACCAAGTGATTAATGTGATTGTGTGTTCTTCCACTGTCACTCGCTGTGACTAAAATGGCACGGAGAGAGGGGAGAAAGTTAAGAAACAAAATGTGCTGCTGAATTGTGGCAGTTTCTATAGGTGTTGTGGATGATTTATGTGTGTCTGCTACTTTGGAGTTGCTTTGCCAGCTCAATCTAGCTCATAGGGGAAAAAAAGCTCCTGAACCAAAATTCAAATGTAGTTCTTTGGTTGGGTTTTTGTTACTCCAAATCTCAACCATGTTTTGGTGTTTGAATCATACCGTTTCACTCTGTATCATGTGTAGCAATTTAGAGTGAAAAACAAGACAATTTCTGTAGTGTTTCTTTAAGGTGTTTGTCAGATTTCCGTCATTAAAGTTGCATTTGGAAACTACTCAAGCTTATCCGGTGAAATTCCCTTTCTGTTGAGTATTTCTGCGAAGACTGTTCTTTGTGCCTGACAAGCTACTCCTGTGGGTCTGCCTCTGTCTATCTGCCACTGGCAGGAGCTTAGCAAAAGCTGGTAATTCTTTGTCTCTGTTTTACCCTCAAATCACTTTCAGATTTACAGAACCATTTATTTCATGAATTAGTCTTGTTTCCAGCAGTCAAATTTTTAGGTGTTTCAGGTTGGTATTGTTAGTTGCTTTTTCAAGGAACTGTGTTTTCTCAGAGCAGTTATCAAATTCATAGCAACATCTCCCAGCTTGTTTCATTTGCTGCTAATGCAGCAGTTTTTGGTTCTCCTGAGAAAATACTCCTGTGTATTCTCATGTTGCAAATGTGCAAGCTTTCACTACGAATATTTGCCAAAATTTCTCTGAGAGAGAGAAATACTTTCTATGGTCACTTTCAAGTCTATGTAGAATTTGTCATCAAAACGGTGGTGGTTTTTAGTTCAGTTTCTAGACTGTGATCCAATGTAGCCTGTGAATTGGCGGAACACGTGAGATCTGTGATTGAATGCTATATTTCTGTTTTTATACTTGATATCTACACAGTACTTCTTCCTTTAACCTTTTTTTTTTTTTTTTTTGGTAGCATGGGAAACGTTTTCTCTCTCCTATATGGGAAAAAAAAAAAAAAGAAAAGAGTAGAAATTTTTGCTTTATTATAGTTGATATCCTTCACTGCTGTACACTACTAAAAATTATTATACAAACTCACCTGCCAAAAGCTAGTAAAAATGATCAGCAATGCATCTTTAAAAAGAGATCTCACTATACAAGATACTGATTGTATATTTTCTTTCACTTCAGGAAGCTTTGGCAACTTTGTTATGTTACTGATAACTGGCTCTTAATTAGTATTGCTTTGAAAGGAGAATAATTGGATGGTGTGGTAAACTCATCCATTTCATGAAAGCCGTGGGATCAGAACTCAACCTACACGGAAGTCATACTAAAAGCACATAAATAATTGCAAATGCTCATTTTTGGAAAACAAAAAAAAAATAATGTTAGAGGTTTTTAAGGTTGTAAGTTTATAAATGATATAAGTAATTGCTGGAATATGCCCAAAAGATTTTTAGTGTAGTATCTTCTTTCCATAGTTTGTCCTGATAACCTCTTCAATAAAATTAAGTCTTCCTGCTCCAAATCAATAAGGAGATGCAAGGAGATCAACATTTCCTTCTTCCCATATGAGTCTCAGGTAAGTTTCATTCTTCATCTCAACAGCACTTTAAATCTATATGACTGTTGTTGATGTACTAGAAAATGATCACATAAAGTACCTCTTCTATTCTTTTATTTGCAAACTGTGAGACTGGTTACCACTTTGACGTATTTCCAGGGCATTCCTGTATTTTTCTGTTGAAATGCTCCTGTGCTGGAAGAGCATTTACTGGTTGTGTTTGACCTCTTTGCAAGACTCAGTCAGTTGTGGTAGAGAACTGTAGTAGAAAGGTGATAGAAGGAATCTGTTCCTTAAGAGAAGGCAGGTATTCCTGTTTGTCTTGAAGCACTAAGTTTCGGTATTTTGACAGACTTAGGTAGGTTGGCATGTAGGAGTAGGAATAGGTAAAATTCCAGAGCTAATTGCTCAGTGGAAACTAGAATAGCAGATAGGGCCGCGTTTTTTTTTTATTATTTAGTTTGAGAAGCCATCACTGTGGATTTGGTTGCTTTGCTATTATTATTTATTACATAACTATTACATAACTTTTTAGTGAAGCCTGCAGTTTAACAGATGCTTTGGAAATGTATGATTTATGCCATTTTTTTTTTTTCTTGGTTGTACTTTACCTAGGTATTTACTCTCAATGTCCCAGATGCATTCTACCGCTGTTATAGTCCAACTCTGGAAAAGACAAAGGATAAAGATGCTGTAATGGAAACAATGGCTGAACAAATTGTTACTCTGTGTGCCACACTAGAAGAGAATCCAGGAGTACGATGTAAAAGGTGGGGCAAAAATAGTGGTTTGTTTGTGTAGCTGCTTTCACTTTTGGGACTTGCCACATTGTTTATAATAGCTTGAAGCTGTAGAATTGTTTCTTTTATTGTGAATTAATTGATTTATAATCCACAACTCTAATTACAGAAAGGTAGGAATTCATAAAGTATATGTGAAACAGGGATTCTTCCTTTGTGTAAGCACGTACCAGTGCTTACCTTATTAAGTTCTGTTGTGAATTGCTTGTATTTCATGTTTGGGCTATAGGGTGATGCTAACATGCTGCCCTCCGTTACGCAGTATGCCTACTGAGTCCTCTAACAGAGATGCTGCTGTTGGGAGCTTTGTAGCTTCAGTTAAGATCAAGGAATTAATAAATTGCTGAGGCAGATGAGATTAGGAAAGACGATAATGCTTTTCCTGAATTTGTTCATAGTACAGAAATAGAGAATACTTCTGTTGAGCTTTGATAGAGAGTACAGGGTAGTAGCTTTGAAATCAGAGTAAGCATCTGAAATTACACTCAGGAATGGCATTCTAATATTTTTAATGAGAGTAATGAAGCAATAATTGCTTGACTGTGGGTGTGTTTTCTTGTTTTTCTTCTGTTCTCTTTTCCTTTTCCAAAAGGATATGAAACTTTTTTGAGATTTGACCACAGATATTCTGTGACCTTAAATTTTTGGGAAAAGTCATGATTTGAAATATATACATATGTGTCATATGTTGCAGTAAGGCATATCCAAGGTGTATCAGACCTACCCTAGTTTGTTGAACTGCATGTGTTGTATTTGCTTGTTGATTTGATATTCATCTGTAATAAGCTTCATGCACCAAAAATTTTAGGATTTCTGCGTAGAGACTATTCATCAGGGACTTAGTCTTGTGCTTTCCTGAATTGCAACTTCCACTTCTAAAATTAGACTCAAGTTTCTTTTAGTGGAAAAATGTAACTCTTATCTCTATCTCTTTGCTAGTTATAAAAGACTTTTGTGGTATATTGGAAGCAAAGAAATAAGTGATTTAAAAAAAAAAAAAAAGTGAATTCTTAGATTTCTTTTCCAGTTGTTAATTTAAATGTGTAACTGCCTGAAAATTTAGCAGTGAGACTTTTCTCCTCGTGATGTTTTAAAGAGTGTCTTAATGTCTACTATGAGCAGTGCCCTGCCTAGGCCACAGTACCATCTGGCTTTGCAGATGACTTGTTTCTTTGCATGTCTATACTTATCTGAAAAGCCTGGGGGCTGTGGGCATTGCTAGAGGTAATAATGTGCACTTCCTAAATTGGGTTTTGCCTAAAACATTAGTCAAGCTGGCTGTAACATTCCTGTAAGAAAAATAATTTGGAAAGTAGGCAAAGGTAATGGTGGGCTATTAAAACAATAGCTTCAGGCTCTTGACCAGGTGGTGGTTCTGGGCGTGTCTCCCTGACTGAGGATTTTTGGTGCTGACTAATAGGACAGTTTATGTCCATCTTCTGACTGACACTGTTCCTACTGTCTGAAGAACCTGAAACATGAAAAGAGTGGAATTATAATATCAGAATGAAAACATAATGGAAATACTTAGAATGATGTACTGAAACTGCATGTAAAACCAGGGAATTGGTCTAAGGAGATCCTTGTTTTAAAGGTAGCATTTTAATTTTTCGATTAAGAAACTAAGTTACATTCATTTCCTTTTTTCCCAGCGCACCATCAGATAATGCCAGCAAACTTGCACACCTTGTTGAAAAACATCTTGAAGACTACTACAAAACTGATGAGAAAAGCCAAATAAAGGTAGAAAATGAACTAAAATGTTTGCTTTTTTTTGCTACATCATGGGCAGCAGCCTAAGCACAAAAGTATGGGGTAAAGGATTTGACTTAGTGATGTTCCACTCTGCTACAGAAATAAATGTATCTGATGCTACTGCACTAAAGCCCAAAATAGAACTTTGAGCTGAATGTTTGGAGGCCTTAGTGCAGATCTTTTTTGATGTATTGCAGCACAGTGTAGATAATCTACTCTGAAATAAAAGCAATTTACAGATTTATGAATAGATAATGAGAGGCCTTAAAAGCTTTTTTTTTTTAAGCATTTTTATTTTCTTTTGATTAGATAAGGTGAATGTAATGCAGTTGTCCTAAGAGCATTGCATTAGGATTACTACTTAAAAGCATTGTGTTCTGATTATCATTTAAATATTTGTTTCTGTTGATAACCATTTGGACCCCATTTTTTTCAGTTATGGAGAATTCCTCAAGCAATAGGATAGGTTTTATTCCAAGAACATGTACAGCAATGTAATTTACTGTAAATAGACTTAAGATGCGTTGGTTTTGTACTGTGCATCTTATCTTTACATTTATTTGATGGATTTCTAGGCTAAAACCCACTCACAATTAATAATAATTGATCGTGGCTTTGACCCAGTATCAACTGTACTTCATGAACTCACGTTCCAGGCAATGGCATATGATCTGCTACCAATTGAAAATGATACTTACAAGCAAGTACTTTTTCTTTTTAATCTAAACACTTTATTCTTGATAATATATACAGAATTGTTGAGCTGAATTGCACTGTAGGTGTTTTTAAGGTGCTTTTAATATGTAAGACTTGCTTTAGTTATTAGTCTTTCCTCTTGAATTTGCAAATTTTTTTAATTAACTTTCTCATTTAGTTGAGATTAGGTGGGGACTAATTAATATTTTTGCTAAATTTGACTTTGATGCATTATTCTTAGTTGTCTGCTTAAGTAATCTCTATTTCTAATGTTTTCAACCTTTGTGCTAGACTTGTATCAAGGCATTGGTAGGGCACATTCAGATTCCTGGCTTCTGTTAAGATAAATAGGACCACTAATAGGATAATTCTGGAGAAAAAGCTTTTTTTTTTTTTTTTTCCATAAGACTTTTATAGTTCATCATTTAATTTGTGTGGTTGCTGTAAACTTACGTGTTTCTACCCCAAATAGACATTTAGGTAAGCTGTGTTCAGTTTGTGTGTGTTGTTTTATCACTAATTGGAATAACGACTTTGTTTGAGTATGGTACTTTGCTGTCGAATTGTTCTGACACCAAAGATTTTGGTAAGACTTTTCTTTTTGATGACTGCTTCTTGGAACAATGAGGCAATTTGACCTGATTTGCTATAGTCAAACAGGAATGCTCATTGGAAACACTGAGTATTTTCATACAACGTAGAATTTTGCAAATCTGAAATTTGTTGGGTATGGGAACATAGCAGAGTATGTTTTCTAAGTAGAGTCATGATCCAGCTTTCACAATTAATCTTGTTTTTTCTATTTTTCTGCATTCTGGCTTCACACCCTATCTGTGAGTTTCTGTAACTGGAAGTGTTATATAGTAAGACTATTTTGTTATGTAGGTTGATTTGTGTTAGTAGAAAAGTAATAGTTGAAAGTAATAGTCTGTAATGCTGTGAAGCATGTTACCTTGTGCATGTGAAATAATTTGTCATGCCTTGTCTGTTCTATGTGTGAATGGGATTTAATTTGGGGACTAAGATTCTTGATTTTTCCCTCAGAGTTATAGAATGTTTTATAGTAGGTACAAAAATCTGTGCTTTGCAATATCAATGTATATTATTTCACACACAATTTAAATCTGAAGGGAAATTTATTTTAGAAGCTAAAAAGAAGTTGAGGTGCATATAAACATATGGTTGAAACTGGAGTTACTGTTGGTTTAAAAGAATATCTAGAAGGAATTGCCCCTAAGAATCATTCTAAAATTCATCTCCTTGTGTATTCTAAGATGTAGTCTTAGAATATAGCTTACATAAATTGCATTATCTGTAAGACCATAGCTGGACTTGCGAGTGAAAACCTGTGTACATTGCTTCTACTACCATGTATGTTGGTTATTTGATAAGAATTAATAATCTAGCAAGTTATTAGAAAGAAAAAACAAAGCAAAACCACCTGTCGTTCAAATCTTCTTTTTGAAGGTACAAAACAGATGGATCAGCTGGGAAGGAAAAGGAAGCAATTCTGGAGGAAGATGATGAGCTCTGGGTGAAGATTCGGCACAAGCATATTGCAGATGTGATAGAGTATGTGAATCAATTAACAAATTGTTAAATACAAGTTATAAATGTTTCTTTGAGGGGTTTATGTCTCACAAACAGTCAAGGAAGTAGGAGTATAGGGAATAATGAAAATAGCTTATTATATGCACGTTAAGCTGTTGAATAGTTGTTGCCAGGAAGAAAACATACTTTGAGAATCATAGCATGTATGTATAAAGGTATGCAATTTTGTGAGTAGTCATTACAGTTCTTGAGGAAAAATAAAATTATTTCCTAGGAAATATCTTCAAATCTTTTAAATTCATACGGATTTTGCAAGAAGTACCAAGAAGTTATTGCCTCAAATGACTTGATAAATATCATAAAGTAAATTGTTTAACTTCAGTTTCCTCTGCTGAAAAACATGCTGTAGAAAACACTTATTACTCTGCAGAAAACCTGTATTTGAAGCTTTTACTTTCATTCAGAACTTATTGCTGCTTAGTTCTCTTTAAGATTTTAAGAACTGTGATGCTGTTGCATTTCATTATTTATTTATTTCATTATTTTTATGCAGGGAAATACCAAAACTGCTGAAAGAAGTTTCATCAAAAAAGAAAGCAACAGAAGGAAAAGTAAGTTGTTTAGTGCTGTTTTTCCTGGTAATTGAATTTTCAGATGGTCAGATCTGTGTAATTTGTGGATCTACTAGAGAAACCTAAATATACACGTGCAAACCTATACCAATTGCAATATTTGGAAAATGCAAAGCTGCATCAGGAAGGGAAGTACCAGTGTCTAATACTGGGGGGGAAAAAATAAATTTCTATTGTTTCTTCACAGTTATCAGTATCCAGTTTGTCCCAATTGATGAAAAAGATGCCACACTATCGTAAAGAGATTACTAGGGTAAGGGGTATTTCGTAAGTACAGCTCAGTGCTAAATAATTTATGTGCTGTAATTGTGTTGTTGAAGTTTAGATTTATTCACTTGTTACTGTGTATAACTTTTTTCCAATTTATGTTCAACTACTGTAAATTTTTGAGAAGAAAACTTGTTTCCACGTGTTTCATTTAAATACAGTTTACAGTTAAGCATTTTTATGTATGTACTTTAAGGACTGAAGATGTAAGAGTAATGTTCTAGAAAGTATTGGGGGGGATCAATCTTCAAGTGAAGGGTAAACTATGGAAAATGCATGATGATTCTGAATATTGGTGAAAGACTGAGTTTTGTAACCAGTAAAAATGATTGCTCTGTTTAAAATAAAATAAAAAAAACAAGCTATGAAAACGGATTTTTGTTTTCTTCTAGCAAGTTGTCCACCTTAACATAGCAGAAGATTGCATGAGCAAGTTCAAGCCTAATATAGAAAGGCTTTGTAAAACTGAACAGGTATGTTTAAAACAAACAAACAAACCAAAAAAAAAAACAAAAACAAAAAACAAAAAAAAAAAAAAAACAACCCCACAAAACTACTGCAAATGCAACTTTTTTGTGGGCAGGAATAGGTGCTTAGTTTTAACTGACAAACCTAGTATCTCCCTTGTGGTTTTTTTTTCTTTCTTTGCAGTCACTTTTTGAGGTAGTAGTATTTGAACTAAGGTGAGATATACAACTCTTACTCTGCCAATTAAAGAGTTGTTATTAGAGTTCGTTTTTATCTTCGAATTTGGCTGATCTGTATAAAGATGATCTTTGAATTTTCTTGATTCAAATCTCCTATGAAGTTGCCTTACTATTTCTGCTGAAGGAAGCCCTTTTTAAATGTCTGGAAAAAGCACCTGCTTGAGTGAGACATTGCAGTTGTACTACTAATCTCAAGTTCAACATTCATATTATTATGAATTCTAGGGAGCTTCACAGGATATATAATACTTCTGAATTAATATTTTATAACAGTTTTGAGGTATAGAATATCTTTATTTTGGGTGGGGAGAGGGATACAACTGTTTTTATCGTAGCCTGGATTGAGGCTAGCAGTTTAAATTTGACAGAGCTCTTGTCCAAAATAACAATACAACAAAGACTGTAGCTGCTTGTATTTGAGCTGTTGGTTTATTCCTCTTATACAGATGTTTTTGATTGTCTTATGAGAATTTGAATCTGTTTGCGTAAACTGTATTCTTGCAGCTTTCTCAAAGTCCATTGCAAAGTGTATTCAAACAATATTAAATGTCTAAAAGCATTAGGTAGTATTACCACATCACTATTGAAATAGTTATGTCTAAAACTTTTCATACAGTTTAATTTTATGCAGCCTTTTTTTCTTGAAGCCTCTATTTTCATAAAAATATATTTCAGAACAAACAAAACCCATTTAAGAAAAAGTGTATTTGCTGAAATGATTTACTTTGTTTTTAATTTAGGACTTGGCTCTTGGAACTGATGCAGAAGGTCAAAAAGTGAAAGACTCAATGAGAGTCCTCCTGCCAGTTCTGCTCAACAAAAATCATGACAGCTATGACAAAATTAGAGCTATTCTCCTGTATATCTTCAGCACAAATGGTATGTTAAGCTGCCCTGTTTTTTGTCTCAGTGCTATGAACTTCAACTCAAATTTTGTGAAAGAGTCCAGTATTTTAACTAACTCAAGCATATGTGTTAGTTGATGGTCAAACTTAAAAGAAACAGTCTATCCTCTGTAAATTCTCTTCCCTCAGATTGGTAGTGAAGATAGTATTGATAAAGAAACAAGAGGTTCAGTAGAAGTGCAGATCCATACCCTCTTTTAGCATCATTCCTGTGCTTGAATGTGTGTAAGAATTTTTCTCCTTTTCACATAATGTTGAAGTTGTTAAGGGAACCTGAAAATGAAGTCAATGGGAGAAAATCTGTACTAAAAAAAGGAGGAAAATATCAGAATGTGGGTCTAAGGAATCTGTAACAATATTGAGTTATGTTCTCAAAAATGGATTTTTAATCCTATATTTTAGCATAAAAATTTGCTTATGTTAAACTTATGTTAAATACACAGTAGTGTATTGGCCAACCAAATGAAAAAAAAAAAAAAATCCTGGACTAAAGAATAACAGCCCAGAATGTGTGAGACAAAATTGGTCTCATTGCATTGACGAAGTCACGTGGTAACCAAGTCGTATGTTTTTCTTATATCAAAGGAACTACCCAGGAGAACTTGGACAAGCTGATCCAGAATGTACAAATAGAAAGTGATAGTGATATGATAAGAAACTGGAAATACCTTGATGTTCCTATTATCTCTTCAGTAAGATTTTTTTTCTTAAATTTCCTACCATCCAAGCACTTGTCTACAGCTCTTTCAGCAACTCTTCGCAATATTGACCAGGTTCTGTTTTGGAAGCAGGCCATTACTAGGCATTCCTATTGTCATGACGTGTCTAGGAGAAATCCTTTAAACAATTAACTTGAATACTTCTCAAAGAGATGTCTATAATGTTCCCTTGTAACATCATCAGATGGTGACTCTAGCTGGTTGGTTTTGGGAAGCACTAACTTACTCAGTTCCTTGCCTCTGAAAGGTGTTTTCTTAGTGTATCCTGAATTCTACAGGTAATCATACCTGTGGAATGATTATCAATCATACTATGCTATCACCGTAATTGATTATAATTTCTTTAAAATTTCTTACTGATTTTTTTTCTCCCACCTGCTGTGAACTGGGAATAAGTTTTCAAAACAAAAGTACTGTATAATATATCTATGGTTTTGAAAATCTTTTCAGTCTGCTGTTCAGCAACAGAAACAAACAAGAAGGGACCGTTCTTTAGAAGAAACTTTTCAACTCTCTAGGTGGACGCCTGTTATCAAAGATGTTATGGAGGTAATTTCGAACAAGTAATTATTTCATGGTGCAATGCAGGAATATATATCCAAGTGTGCAATTGTATTCCATCTAATGAAATTTTATAGTATTTTAACTTACTTCTATTAATACTTCTGCTGGTAAAGCAATCAATTCTAGTCTGTTTATAATATAGGCAATTAGAGTGCTGTTTATTGTTAATGCTACTTACTGGAGGTTGACTTAAGAGTAAAGCAAACCAAAGTGAACGTTTGTTTGTTTTGAGCTGCCTGCCTTGTCACTGGTAATATTTAGTGTAATCTAAAGATCTGGATATTACCTCCTTTGTCATTTTTGTTTTCTTCTAGTAGGTCTTCAAGCTGTAATGCAAATCTAAGTTGCAGATTGGTAGAAGCCAGAAAATTTTACTTGGCAGAAGTTGCTGCTCTATTCTTAAATCTCCTCCTAAGCATCAGTCTGTCACTGATGTCAGACAATAGTGGGCTTACTGGGTCTTTGGTCTGACTCAGTGCACACATTTTCAGAGTTTTGCTGACCTTGTTAATTCATTAACTGGGTGTGCCTTCAGGAGACCATGACTTCTCTCATATAGTCCCCTAGAGAAATGAGTTAAGTTAGAGTAGTTGCAGATGAAAAACTGCTAGTGATATCTGAGCAGTTAAATCACTATCCTTTTGAGAAAGAAAGCATGTGTACTTCCATTCCTTATGATGTATGAAAGTCTTATAATTACTTCTAGTATTATGTGGTCTAGCATTTTGGTATGCAAGAACACTGTTTTGGCGATGCTGGTTGCCATTGGTTGTTCTAAGAAATGATATGTGCTGTCATTAAATGTCAGGTAGACATCCTTACTGGAAGTTGAAGCTTGTTGGGCTTTGGTTCTCCATGGTTGTTTAAACTGGGTTTTTGTTTTGCCCTTCAGGATGCTATAGAAAACAAACTAGATTCAAAAGACTGGCCCTATTGTTCCCAGTGTCCACCTACCTGGAATGGTTCAGGAGCAGTAAGGTAAAGTGGTTAATATCTTGAGATGCGATGTTCCTGTTTCTCAGTACTTCTGTCACATGTGTTGTTAAGCATTATACAAGTGCACTTTCTAAGTGGTGAAATGATTTATAAATGGTTATGTAATGTTGAGGTGTAAAACCATAATTTTTAACTCATCTAAAACACCCTGAACTGGATTGTTAGTTTAGTAACTCTTCGTAGTCCTGCATGGCTGCTTGTGTAGAATATCTCCTTTTTGCTTCTAATTTAGAAATAGCATTTCCATATTCCTAGAATGAGAAGCTTAAACAACTGAGCTTTTTACTGTGAAGTAGTTTTAAGAATGTGTTATCAGTATACTGGTAATTTGAATCTGCAATTAGTATATATGTTAAGAAAAGTATATTTTATTTTTTATCTTTCCTAGCTATGTGAATCTTACTTGATAACAGCTAAATAAATCTATTTTTAGTTATATTCTATTTGTGTATGGACACTGAAGTACTTGAGATTTTAGCTTTTTCAAATGAACTCTTATGAAAGCTTCTGCTGTAATAGGTAGCATGCAGAACAAAGCTTCCTGACAGAGAAGCTGCGTACAACAAGATTCTTGCTTTGTATTTATTTTCCCTTTGGATATCTGAGTAGTTTGTGTAATGTACTAACTTGTTTTCTTAGAAACTCTTCTAGTTACTGGATTTTTTTTGCTTTGTGAACTGCATGACAGAAACCATTACTGCTCATTAAGTGTGTCATTTTTACCAAAAATTAATCCGTAAAACTATATAAATGTCATCTTATGAAATATTTTGCAGTGCTCGCCAGAAACCTAAAGCTAGTTATCAAGATGAGCGAAAGAGCAGTGCAAAACTGATTATATTTGTGATTGGAGGAATTACATATTCTGAGATGCGCAGTGCTTACGAAGTTTCTCAAGCCCACAAGTCATGTGAAGTTATCGTTGGTAAGTCTGTCCTGGGACCAGGGTGATACGTAGAGATTTACTTTAAACAAGAGTATGTAGTCTAAAGATGTGTTTCTGTAAAAATGTAAGCATCTTTTTCAATGTTGGTTCAGTAAACTAATACTACAGCCAATGTATCTTTTAAAACCAGACGTTTAAACTGAGAAGATCCTTTGGTAGTTTTCAACATAGAAGTAACATCATAAATTAAATCAGAGAAATGAGTTATTAAAGTAGTCTGACGTATAGCAAAAAATATTTAATAAATCTTTATTTCCTTGCATTACACTGTCTCCTCACAAACTCATGCGTCTGCCTGTGCTTTACCTACAATTATTGTACCTACATCCTACAGCTTTAATAATTAATACTTGTACCTTAGTAAATACTTGTACTTAGTAAATTATACTAATTTAATAATTAATAATTGTACCTGCAGCTACAATTATTATTCTGGTTAATTTTGTAAGTAGTAGGAAAGCTGGTAGAATACTGCAAAAGTAATCACTTCTTGTGGGAGGGAGGAGAAATAATTATTTCTTATTTTTTTTTTAATTTTTTTTCAAGTGTAGCTAAGTCTGTTTTACAACATCTTGCAGTTCTTGTCATGTTTTTGTTTTTCTTTCAGAAAAATTAAATAAAACACACCATGCTCAATAGCTTTTTCCGTGAAAATTAGTGATCTCCTTAATCTTTTTAGGATTCTGCGGTGTGTTTGTAAATGCATGAATCACTAGCAGGAGTAATAATCCCTCAGTTAATACCTAGAGGCAGCAAATGCTTTTTCTATCATCTGCGGTGTTCCAGATAATCATTTATTGCTATTTAAATTTAATTGCTAAAACACTTGGGTACGTGATATATCAAAACAAAAATCCCAGATTTAGAACCTTACCAGAGACCTGTATTGATGTGCAGTGGCAACTGCTGTCTGGGTGCGGAGTCATCTAAAGAATCCTAATTGCCTGAGATGCCTGTGTTTTGGCAACTAAACTTTAAATCCTTTTTGACACTCAGGAATAATCCTATCTACTGTCACTTAAATAAATAAGACTCTTCCCTAAAGCAGTAACAACTTGATTCTGAGAACTAGAATCTGCCATTAGTACTTTTTTTTCTTTTGGTTGCTGGTCTTGTTAGTAGTGATTGAGGTAGGTTTAACACCAGTGTTGAGTTGCAATTGGAAGACAAGGACAAGAGGAATGTAGTTTGACAAGGCTGTTTCTCCATCTAAGACTTGTTTACAAAATTGCATCTAGCATAGGTCACTTCCATTGTAATTTCTGGCACTAACTTCAGCATCATCTTCCTTTTTTTATTTGGAAATGATTCTTGTAGCTTTGCATGTAATCCTGCTTTCTGAGGGAAGGTGATAACATTCCATACAAGATGAAAACATTACTCAATTTTGAATTGAGAATTCAAGGAATACTAGCCTGTACAGATTGACACTGCTAAAACTCAAGGTTTGAGACTGCCCTAATCTTAAACGGTTAAGATTTTCCTTTGTAACTGCAGGGTGACCCTTCAAGGCAGAAGCTCCATGAGAATCAGAGAAGTAATAGTAGTGTGCTCTTGAGGAATAGCATGGATTTTCTTGGCCGCTCCAAATTTGGAATTTGTTGTGAATTTTTTTAGGAAATGTTGACTGGTAAAAGATAACTTCCTCTAACCATTATTTGTATGGAGAACTGTTTGTGGTAATCCTTAATGCAGATGACTTCCTGATTTTTAGGATAAAGCCTGTCATTAACTCACCCTTCCACAGAATGGGCAGATTTATTGCAGCTTGGGACAATTATGGAGTGAAAGGTTCAAGGCTGTGTTTCAAACCAGACGGAGCAGGGACTTGAAACTGGTGTCCAAAGTAAGAGTACTAG
Source organism: Netta rufina (assembly GCF_964035555.1). NCBI lineage: Eukaryota > Metazoa > Chordata > Aves > Anseriformes > Anatidae > Netta > Netta rufina. The sequence continues at coordinate 26,471,502 of NC_140131.1, read as the reverse complement.
GGATGTGGTCTTTGCCCTCCCATCTTTGCTTCTCCACTCTCTCCTGGTCCCCAAATCCTTGTAGCCTTTGTTTAACTGGGGCAAGGGGCAGAGCAAGAAAGACAACCATTTTTTTTTCTGGTTGTCCACTGTGTGTGGAAGGAGGACACCTCCCTCTTAGGCCTTCCTAATCGTGACAGTTGGGCTTTATGTAACACACAACTTTATGTAACACACGAAAACATTTGGAACTGTTTTTCTGTGTGTGTGTGTGTATGTATACTTCTAATGACTGCAAAGCGTAACAATTAACTTAATCAGTCTAAAAATTTGTTTGCTTTGTCAGGTTCTACACATATTTTGACACCTAGAAGACTACTGGATGAAGTAAAGAGCCTCAGTAAACCCAAGGATACGGTCTGCATTAAGGATGAATAGAAAGGGTGATGCATTAGGAAAAAGACAAATAGTATGTACACGTTCTCATGCAACTGACTTTTGCAAATACTGTACTGGGATACTACAGGGACTAATGGAATGTCATTTAAAATCTGAAGTTGCTGCTTTTTGGGGGGAGTAGAAGGCAGAGAAAGGGGAAAAAGAATTACATGTTTCTTAGGTTGTATTTAATATAGGCGGTGGTACACTGTAAGTGCCTTTTCAAAAGGGCGTGTTCTTCCCTAACAAGTTATGATAAAAGTTATCATGATTATATATATGTATACTCCAATTGTTTTTGAAAACTGTGAAACCTTTCTATAATAGTTTATTTCTAAAAATCACTGAATTAAAGACTCGAGGGTCTGAGGGAGAGGCTTCAAAAGAAAGCTGTAAATACTAGTTTGTTTAAAAAAAAAATGTATATTTCACAAAAGTGCAATGTCTCTAACTTCTCTGTAAAATAATTTTAAATACGTGTCATTATGAATTTTTTTTTTTTCTGGGTGGTTGTGGGTAAGGTAGAAATCCAGTCATAGACATATCGAGCACTTAATTTCAATAAATAACGTTAAAGAAATGCTGTCAATTGTGGACTGAAGTACACTGTAAGCATATACTTATCTCTAAAAATTTCCAAAAATAGTTTTTTTACAGACTTGCTTGTGATTGTCTGTGTAGTGCGCCTGTTTTATAAATGGAATTGCCTATAATAGTGTTCTGCTAGCTCCCATGTAATTTTCAAAATTGTAAGCTTCAATTTTTTTTTTTTTTTTTGAAGGGGGGAGGAAGATGAAAGAGAAAAAGAGGGGAAGCAGCCAAATCTTTGGCAGGGCTTGGTAATGAAAAGAAAAAAGCAAACCAAACAATAAAACCTGATGCATTCAAGGAGAATTTCTTTTTTTTTTTTTTTCTTACTTATTAAGAAAGAAATACATTAGTTTGTGATTAAGTGGATCAAATAAATTATATTAGTTCTGTAATACTGCTAATAATTAGATTTGTCTTAGTTATTTAAGTGTAAACTTTTATTAACCCTTTAAAGGGATAATATTGTGTTGATGTGCATTGATATGCTAGTTTATTATATGTGAGAGAAATCTGAGAGAAATGTCATAAAACACGATTACTCAAGTTGTTTATTTACCATTTCTACAAACTGTAAGGGTATTCATCTTCTGTTTTGCAGAAATGTGTTTTCTTTTCCTTCTTTTTGCCCTCAGGTTAACTAGTAGGTTAAGAAAACATCTTTGATAGGTAAGTTTGGTCGAAGTGAATTAGAAGGTGGCAAAAGGTCAGTTTTTTTTTCCTTCCTTCAAAGCAGTTTATAAATTATAAAACTAAATGATTTAAAAGCAGTAAGTGCAGAATGTAATAACTGATATCAGTGTCATATTTAAGGACTAAAATAATTGAGAAGTCAAATGAAACTCGCTGTATTGATACTTATGTATTGTATATGGTTGGAGAAATATCAACTTGAAGTGTTGGACTATTTTTCCCACAGTCGGCATTTAAACTTTCTTCAAGTGTTTGGTTTTTTTGGGTTTAAATGCTATCAATAGCTCAACGCTTCATAGCTGATAAATATGAGACTAAAAATTTGTGGCTTTGGAATCCATCACGCTCTTCTTCCAGAAGAAAAATAATAGATTAATTTTCTTGATTGACTGTATTTCTACATAACTTTTAAAATCCTGCAGCTTACATCATCAGCTGAAATCTCAACAACACATATATTGGACAAGGTAAGGCCATCACAGTGAGAGAACCGTTTAATTGTTACGGATACACAAGACAACCAATGGTATTACTCGGTTATTGAGACATGAGAAGTATCTTAAAATTAAAGCACTCTCAATGTGACACACTCTAAAACCCAAATAATTACATATGTTAACAGCGATTTGGTATGCTAGTATGATGCTTACAGATGCAGAGGCTGTTTGCATTTGCTCACATGCTTAAGCAGCTGCTATAAAGTCTGAAGAGAAAATATATGTAATGAATGAGATATTTATTCTGCTGTTTGGGGTAGAAGGAAAACAGAAGCCAAAAAGCTAACCTTGCTTGTTTAAATCAATTTTTGTAATGCTCCCTTAAGTGAATTCTAAGAGAAGGCAGCTGTAAGCAAGAATAGGTATTAGCAAATGTACCAAAGACTTCTATTAAAATTAGTGGTTTGTTTTCTAGTTCAGACACTGAGTGTAAAGATGCAGAGTACCAGTATGCTCTCATTTAGTTCAGTATTGATGGTCATAGAAGTGAAGCGAGCTGACTATCCAGTCGTTGTATTTATTATTTTATATTTGCAGACACACTGATATTTCAGTATTAACCAGCAAAACACGGCATTTGAAACTGGATAATTAAAGCTGATTTCTTGCAACTTTAGCTAGATCTTCTGAAATTGCTTGTACCATTCGTTCTGTAGCTTTCTTCAAACTGTTTGCTGTCTGTATGGCATGATCCAGGGTAGAATTTAAAATCTGTTAGGGATAATAAAATAAAGCCATCTTGAGTACGATTGTTTCCATAGGTATGAAATAGGAAGTGATGTCCAGTTAAGGCTCTGTGTAGCATTTTCCACAGGTGTACTCTAAAAATATGTTGACAAGTTTAAAACAAAAAATGTGGTAGACTACTCCAAGATTTGAGTGTAATAAATCATTATTTTAACTTAGTATGGAAAGTTTCAGCTACGGAACAGGTTTTTTAAACTCTTTCCTGTTCCATTATTATTCTCAAATGGATTAGACAAGCTTAAATGGTAATAACTGGTGCGCTGAGAAAGGGTGTTGTTAAACAGTTCCATGATGGTGTGGACATATGTTTTTTTTTTTTAAGATAATGATATGGCTTTTAATTTTTACTCTCAAGTCTTACATTTGCGTTGAAATCATTGGTATTTCTGTTTCTGATGTTGATTGCAGGTTTGTTTCGGGCAGACTTCTTGACATTGACATTCCTAAATATTGATGTGAAAGGACAACTTTATCATATATATTTGAAAAGGAGGATTCACTAACCTAAAAAATCTGTCTAGATATAAAGTATATAATAAAACATGCAAAATTATTTTAAACTGTGAATTAGATAAATACACCTTGATAACACGCTTGCAAGTTAACTTTACAGTGAATAGAATCTTTCATTTACCTGTAAAAATACAGCCAATCATAATTTGCATCTGTACTGCAGTAAGACAGAAAACATTCCCCAATGAAGAGTTAGGAAATCTCTCTAGCATCATTGTCTCAGTGCTGTAACCTTCTTGAGTAGGCTGCCATTGATACTCAAGCGCAGCTACCGTACTTCCAGGCAATTACTGCTACTCAGTAACGCTGTCAAAAACTATGGTTGCAAAACTTGCCTCAGGTTACCTCATCTGTGTTAACTATAGTTAAGAATCCATTTGATTCCTCAGACTCTGAGTGTAATTTAATGTTAACAAATTCTTAGAAAAAAAACACACAGAACATACTTTATTAAGAGTATGTTTCCATTCACAGATCCCTAAAACAAGTCTGTAATAATATGCAATTACTTTTGCTACAAGAGTCCTAATTCTGTCTTGTTTTTCGGAATAAATATGTCAGCTACAGAGGTCAGATGTTGATTTGTTAAACTAGAAACATTGAAGAACTACTCCAAGAGTTACTTACATTTGTGCTTATGGTAAATATATTAAAATTTTACTCACTAATTAAATTAAAAGATAGTGTGCTCTGAAAAAGACAAAGCACTGCCCCTGCTTATGATAGTGCTGAATATTTTTCATGCTGGACCTTTATTAATGGTATTTTCTGTTGTGCCACACACTTATTACTACAGCTTACCTTTCAGAAAGTCTGTTTACAAGTTCACGGGGCCATTTATTTGTTTGAGTCTTCTGAGTGGAGATTCTCTTCTGTGCATAAGCTTAAGATATTGAGGCTGTGTTTAAAACTGATAAATGTATTTTCTATATATTTAACACCTTTCTCCATTTAGCATAAATTCAACTCAACGTCACTGCTGAATTAAAATTTGAATACGTTATGATTTTTTTGTAAATGAGGCCAAATTTTTCCTTTTGGGTTCCCTGTTGAATTTAGTTCTTCAAACGATCTATAGATTTGTATTTAATTTCATACAGTGAAAGACTGCACGGGGAAAAAAGTGTTGAATCATCAGACTATCATAATCCTAATAATTATATAAATACCACTTTGATTTTGTTTTACAGTCTTAATACAGAGAAGTAGCTAACTTATTAATTAACTTTAATTTTTCTGCCTGCAATTTCTTTCTACAGTACAGAGAGTAGAATCCAAGATAATTGATTTAAAAGCTCGATGTTCAATGTTTTTTAAAAAACAGGTATTCCCTAACTCTGCTGTGTGCCACACAATTTCAGTGTAGAGCTGGTCTTTCCTTTCAATACTTGCTTATGCTACATTCAGTAACAGCTAGTACTGAAAAGGTTGGCATGGTAATGCCCAATGGTAGTGTTCTTCCATGCAGCACTGGAGATGCTCCTGGCTGAAACGAAATACAGGATTCTTCAAAACTGGAGAAGGCAAAAGCTGTTGTGAGTAAGGATTAAACTCAGGCAGGTGTGTAAAGGTTGGATTTGCTAATTTCACCTTGCAGGGTCTGTGCCCATTTACTGGTTAGTCATAGTGCTGTTTCTTATGCTAAGCTAAATTTTTCTTGGTACATGAGCAACATGACTTTTTGCTCTTTAAGATCTAGCCCACAATTTAAAATATTTCTGTAACAAACCATACTTACAGGTTGAACCAGAATTTTTATTCCTACAAAGGGCACAAGACTGAACAGACTGTTTGTAATTCCTGTGTTTGAGTTGATAACTGCTTTCTCTAGGGCATCTGAATTCAAATCCTGAAAACAAAGACATGTTTAAAAAGTAGAATACTATAAACAAGAATATTTTGTGTAGATTTTGGTATTTTTTGCAATTGTTTTACCTTTTTTCTCTTGATGTAATTTTGTATTGAGTGTTCTGTAACTTTCAGTCTCATGTTCCATAAATTCCTCGCTTTGTGAACTGTAAGAGTCACAGGCTGAGATGTCTTCTGAATCACTGCCTAAAATCCCCAAAACAGATATTAAAGATCTGAAATACTAAAAGTTTTGGCCTGTGTACCTAAGCAATTACTGGGCTTTCAGCACTGTAATTTCTGAGCCCTTCACAGCCACTAGCAATACTGCAGTTAGAATAAGTTCTTTTTCCTCCATTTTACAGGTGGGGATTGAGCTGTAAAGACTGGCTTTCAGCTTTAACTCTAAGCCTCAAATGCAGATGTTATTTCCAGTCCCAGAAGTGTTTTTATAAAACTAAACACACCCTCTAACTGTCCTTAGTTTTTTGTTCTGGAGGTTAAAATCACTGAAAACAAGCATTGTGAAAACAATGCAGCCCAAGAGGAACATAACAATGAAGTTGGGAGGATATAGTATGGCACTGCTTTAGTTATTGCCCAAATCAGCATTAAGAATAATGGCCCCAGTGTATTCTATTAAAGTGAAAGGACGTCACGGAGAAGTCAAAGAAAAAAGGTAGGCCCAGAGCATGAATAGCCCACGTGCTGAGATTTCAAGCTGAATCTACTACAGCTCATGCTGCTCTTTTAGTTTGTCAGACAGCCTCAGAGTATTCTACATTAGGAAGATATATTTAAGATGCCCTAAGAGAAAGAAATGCTTACAGATTCCTAGTGAACCTCTAAGAACTGGAGTCTTAGAGGACAGCTGATTTAATTAGTTCATTCACAGTAGTCTGTGTAGGCTCTGGTTTGCATTTGGTGAAACTATTAGGAGCTGGACAGAGGAAGCAGAACACTTCCAGTCTGTCTCTGTCCTGAATGGAAGAAAGATTTAAGAAACCGTTCTTGATTTTCATGCAGAATAAGGAAGTTGAATTCCAAAAATGAAAGTGGAAATCTTAACGTGCAATGTTTTAATTACCAAATTTGTTTCAATGTTTGGTTGTACCCAGACTTGTCTGTTGCCTCTTGGTCTGTCACCGACCAAGAGTGGATTTGATGTGGTCTCCTCAAAAGTCAACTTTGTGTTGTTATTGCCTTGTGCTGTGCTAAGCAGTACCATCTGTTGAAACTCCAAAACAATTTTCATGCTGCTTAGATGTGACAGGAATGCATTTCTAAACGAGATTGAATAGGAGGTATAAGCACAGGGTTCTGACCTTTGTATCGCATCGCTACTTACTCAGATTTGTGTCTGATAAATCAGTTGGTTTTCTCTGAATGAAGATTGAATGTACTCCAGTTTTCCTTTCCTGGATGTTTTTATTTCTTTGAGCATGGAAATAGAATGATATCTTAATTTTAGCTTAACACCTGTATGAGTCTTATGGGCATAAAATAACGTCTAACCAGATCTTAACTAAGAAGATAGCAGATTTACTTTCACTGTTCTGAAAAGGTGGGAAGTAGAAGCTTAAATGAAAAATTAACCAATCACAAAATAATGGCTGCTTGTCCAAGAATATAGTCTGTCGGAAAGACCTTGCCTTATCAGAGCAGTTAAACATGCCTAAAAGTGAAGTAACAGCTATAGCTTTGAATAGCAATGTAGCATACAACAGTATACATTTACATGTAAATGTTTAAACATGCTGTAACAACATTATCAATGGTAAAGATTATGTAGGTTTTTTTTAGTAACTTTGAGCCAAGTTAAGGTTTTAATTTTTACAGCTTTTACAGAATTAGAGGAATATTTGGGATGTACGTTCTGACAGAACAAGATCAAAGATCCTTGTTTGCCATGTTTGATGTGTGTATTCTCAACAGGGCATGAAGTATCCTCAAATTTATTTGGAAGTGTTTCCAGCCACTCATGAAAACAAGGATCAGAAGATTGAGTTATTTTTTCTTAAGTGACAGAGAGGGGAAAAAATGAAGTTAGGTGAGTTTTACTAGATAAGTATTATCTATTCAGTAAAATAGTCTGAGAGCATTTTTCTCTTATGCTTGCATTCTTCTCCCAGCAAACTTAGAGAATTGTTGTATTCTACACTGCATGTTATCATAAGATGTGATTTTGGATAGAGATTTAATTTGCCAAAACTTCAAACTCCCAATTAAGGCATGTAGAAGTATTTTATCACATGGAGATTTCTGTAAACGAAACTCTACAGATTGGCCTTTACACCTTACACCCGAACTATATGCAGAATTATCGATATGCTCCAGGCCTACCAGATTTGTTTTATGACAATGATAATTTCAAATATTTGTAGTTGCTGAATAGTTCGTAGTTACTTATTCAGAGTTCTGTCATTTATTACTGAAGGGGTGGGGGGCTTGACACAAAGCCTCTTCTTTTCATGCACTATTAAAATTTGTTTGTGGTATTTAAGTACCACAGGCCTTGCAGTGGTCCAGTGAGATGGGCTTTTTAAATATGAAATCATTCCAATCTTTAATGAAATTGATGGGAGTTTTGCCCTTTCTCCAGTGGTCTGCTGTATCACGTTCCTTATGTGATTAACTAGGAATACTCCTGAAAACAGGTCATCCTTGTATTTTATACATACTGAATGTGCAGTGTTCTGGGCAGAATCCAGTGTAGAGACAAGACTGGTGCACATGCATGTGTCAGTTCATTTAGCTGTAGAAAAGTGTCTATGACTAGCCGAAACACACAATACACTTACCCTTTCATATTTTCTTCATCAGCATTACACTTTTGACTTAACGTACCCTGAGTATGGAATCTAAGACCTTTTTCTTCTGGTGAAAGGAATCTCTGTAGCACCCAGAAAGCAAAACAAACTGCTAGTATTGTTCATATTACTGTGTAGTCATCAAACAGGATAAGTGTGAACAGTAGCATTGGGTGTACATTATTTTTGTATTGCTTTAGTTGCCATCAGCTCTATGACTTCATCTATTACAATTGTAACTGTAAAGCAGGCTGGACACCATAAGAACACTTCTTCATCTGTGAAGTTGGGAGTATGCGAAGTCCTATGTAGCTTTGAGAAGGATTAGCCTATATTCACTCACATCTCTCATTGCCTCAAAATTACAGTAAATGTTGTAAGCAAGGAGTTGCCTGTAGATTTTTGCCTTCTGAACAAATAACCAAGGCAGGCCAGTAAACACAGTTAAGTCTTTCTTAAGAGAAGTGAACTTGATCACAAATTTCACAAGTTTGGAAACCAATTCAGCAGTGTTATGATAAACTAGTATCTCAAAAGCTGAGCCATCATGCAGTGCAAAAAGGGGAAAAATATTCCATAAATAATTTTAAAGCTGAATATGGTTATCTAAGTTCAAATGAATATGCAAACAGATCTCCTACCATTACACTGGAAGAATGCTTGCTTGCTAGCAGATAACCTTTTCCCAGAGGCTCCATTTCTCTTCTGGAAGTTGATTCAGCTCTCTTTTGTAACCTGAATTGGTTAAGCAAAAAACATTTGTTTTTACTTTCCTAATCTCAGTGAGATGATTAACACCTATGAAATACTCCCTGAAAGGGTGGAGAGATGGCCTCTAGAATTGTTTCACCAAGTTTTAATGGTTAATTACATGAATATATCTGCATCCCTCATTTTTCTAATTAAAAATTTAATGCAAATTCTTCTGTAGCAGTATTGCATTTTGACTACTGTTTCACATCCTGAATTAGTGTGGCTGCAATAAATTTTATGCAGAGATATGATAACTTCTAGTGAAACTACTGGTAGTGGCTTGGCTTCAGGAAAGGCCTCAAAGTAGAAATGCCATGCTGGAAGGAATTCTTGGGTGTTCAGAACTCTCTAAGTGTCATTTGGGAATATTCTACCTACTTGCAGATATTCTAAACATCCCGACTTTCTGTACTCAGCAAATAGTTATAGAAAAAGCTTTAATAACTTTGGTAGCTGTCTACTTTACACTTACATGTGAGGACAAAGATTGCACTTTGCAGCTTCGAAAGAAAACAGATGATTTGTTTGTGGGATTACATCACTTGTCTGACTTGTGTTTTCTCCCTTGTTCTTGTGAAGAAATGTGGCTTCTTCTGGAGGATCAGTAATGCTCGGAACTACTGAGCTCTGTACAAAGTAACCATAGGATGGTAGTATATGGTCAGTGTATCACAAGGACATGACTTCCACCAGCCAGCATTTCCTGAATGTCTCTAGCTTGGGATTCAGAGAAGACTGGTCTCTAAAATAGTGCCTATGAAAGCTCTCTTAATTTTCTGTTAGAATTAACAAAATTAATGGAGCTGATATTTAATGGGGAACAAAATTTCTTTGAAGTGACATGCTATCCAAAACTGTCATGCTTCACAAATATTAGAGGAAAACATACAACTACACCGTTTGGAGATTTTCTTTAGTAAAACTGAGTAATATAGTTTTTAAATGATAAATCTCAGAATTACCTCCCAAAGACGATTTGATGAATGGGCAGATTCATCAGAAATAAGCGAAGGAGCCAAGCTGTATTTGCAGTCATCAGTCTGCTCTTGGATGTCTTCAAGCAGTGTGCCAAGTCTAAATATTTCCCCTTCCACCTTTCTAAAACCAATCACAATACACAGCTAGTGAAACTTATTTCTTACCATTTCTTATCTTATAATAACCATATTTGGCATTGCATTCAATATTTGGGGGGAGAGGGGGGATTAATGGAGTTCACTGAGTCTCTTTTAAGTACTTGAATTAATCCATTAGCCTAATTATAACAGCAATACGTAAAGCCTGACGTGAATTTTGGCCAAATCACTTCTAGCTTACTCCATGTAATGTTAAGGTGATGTTTTCACCTCTGGAGAATGTTAATGGATAAATGAAGTAATAGTTTGAAGACAGTCAAAATATGGAAAATATATGGATGCAATACTCAGCACTTATATTCTAACCTTTCAGGATCAAACTCTCCAACGTGGATAGACCTGTCCTTGTAGTTCTGCAGCTGTAAAACACGGTGCTCCTCTCTAGCAGTTAAGTAACTCCTTTCCAAGGCATCCAGGTATTTTCTCAATTGATTTAATGCCTTCACCAGTGAGAAATAATTCAATAGTAAATTCCATTTTCATTAGTAAGTCATGGTAACCATAGTTACCCAATGTAAGCCAGATGCTGTTTGCGGTGATGTTGGTAAGAATTGGGCTACTGCTCTGAATTAGAACAGGGCTGCATCTCATATGCCCACCCAGGACACTGTGCTGTTCAATTATGTACAAGGAAAATATTGAACTGACTTCAGAACTGATACTCTACATGTCAAAATTCATAGCTTCTATGGCAATTTAGGGCTTTTAACTGATAGGTTTGAATCGTAAATCCTTAAATCTAATTCAGCCATGTAATGAACAATTTCATTTTTTTGCTTCTGAAACTCAATTTAAATCTGCAATTGATTTAAAAAAAAAAAAAAAGATTTTTAAATGTCTATTTGAGGAAAATATTGAATATCTTGCTAGAAAATTTTAAGTCTATAGACAATTCAAGAACATTTCTGATTACTGAAAATATATTAATTTACCAGGTAATTGTCTTGTGGAACGAATGTCTCATGGGTCATATGTTTAGTGAAATCTTCCACCTTCAAGAGAAAATACTTTTATATTGGATTTTAAAACTGAGCATTCAGAAAGGATATACAATCTGAACGTCAATGCAAAATAGATATGGAAACAGAGCTCTTTATTACTTTAATTTTCAGTTGATCTGTCTGTTCTTTTAGTATCTGAGACATCTTTTCTCCTTGTGTTAGTTCTGGCAGTAAATTAGAAGGACTCAGACAGTGTACTTGTACTGTACCAGCTGCTGGAAATGCTGATACCATTGTCCCATGTGGTAATCCTATATAATACAAGAGAAGATCAGTTAGAATTTCTGCCAAAAACTTCTGCCTGCAAGTACTATCAAATTGCATTAAATGAGTCATTTGCATAGTTACTGCCATTTCATTTACTTGGATCAGGCAAGTGCTGTGTAGTGTTAGGAGCAGGTGCTGTAAAGACTTGAGAAGATGTCCCAGCGCCTCCCGAGTAAACAACAAAGCTTGGAGGTGCAAAATCCAGCTGAGGCAGTATCTGTTAAAATGGGAACTTCTGTTAGAGAAACAGGGTCCAGAACACTTGCGAACATTTAACTAAAAAATTTAGAAATACATAGGACAAGTTGTTAATGAGATGCGTATTATAACTGCACCACATCATTTGCTGTGTTCTCAGTACAGATAATATCTCACTGTATAAATGCTGGAATACTTTAACTCGATATCAGGGAAATCTGTGTTCAGAGAACTTGTGTAAATGGGTAGCACAATATAAAGGTGACAACAGCTGGGAGAATATTCATATTCTTAGAGGTAAGAGAACGAATTAATTTCCTAAAGATAGGGTGACTTGCAATCACAAATAATACTTCAGTGCATCATTAACTGGACGTTTAAGCTCTGTAGAAACTCAGTCCCACAACACTACATGAAAGCAACTATTGACAGAAGGGAGACACTTGCTGATAGCTGCAGAATGCTTTTGTGAATTAGTCATGTTACATTTTACTTGACACAGAATATCTTTTTTTTATGGTAAACATCACTATGACAAGTATTAACAATGTTCTAAAGCATCTTAATTACCTTGAGCTGTTGCAACAATTCTGGAATTCTCATTTCTTGGTTCTCTACTTCAACAGAACGGGAACAGTTACCTTCTAGAATGTTGTCCACAGTTCCTGATTGACTGAGCAAAATAGGGAAGGATTTTGTTGGTTCAGTTGTAGGAACTGATTTAATATTTTCATTTATTTTTGGCACTTTTAGTTCTGAAGTAATTTCAGAGAAGTCAGGAAGGCACTGGTGAATGTCACCATGTGTGAGCCTGGGAGATGAAGCGGTTTTCTTAAACACTTCTCTCTGTTCCTTCGTGTTGTGAGAGCGGTGTGTGTCTTCGTATCCGCTCCTCAACTGGGAGCTGTTGTGTCTGCACCCGCAGCTACCCGCAGACGAAACAGATCGCTTTGAAACAAGTTTTTCGTTTAGCACACTTGGATTTTTCCCAGCGGTGCATACATCCTCCTGCTTTTCTCGATGATACTCTTCCACTGTCGTTGCCTCCTGTTCAGGTGTTAAAGAGCCTTTGCCGTGCTCGTGAGTCTCAGGTTTGTTTGTAGCTTCACCAATGCTTTCAGTGTAGGACGTCTCCGGTATGGTCTCACACTCGATTAGCTGCCATGTGTTCAGTAACTCTCCTTCAGGAAAATGACGCCAGAGGCCGTTGGACACCTTTGCGTTGGGCAGCTGTTCCTTGCAGGCTGCTTCACCTTCAGAGCACGATACACTTAACCTGTGAGCCATGTTCCCTGGGCAGTCCCGCAGCCCCTCCGCATTGCTGCTGTACTTACAGCTCAGCCCCTCGTCCCCATCGTAGGGCAGCTCCTCCTGCTCCCCGGCACTGCAGTCAGTAAGGGCGCTGGGTTCGGTGCCGAGTGCGCTGTGTGCCGGCGGCCCCAGCTGCTCGCTGCCGGGCTCCATCTCCCCGCTGTGTCCCCCCTCCCCGCTGTGCTCCGCCCTGCAGCGCCCCCCGGCCCTTCCCGCGCCCGCGCCTCCTGGCCCCGCCCCTTTTCCCTCTCGGGGGCGTGGCTTCCCTAAGCCCCGCCCCCCTCGCAGGGCGCTGCCTCCCGCCGGCCGTTGGAGCCGCGGCCGCGCGCCCATTGGCGGGTTCGAAGCGCGGCTGCGCGGGGGCGGCCGCACGCGCGCGCTCCCCTCAGCCGCCGCCGTCGCTGTGGAAACGGCCGGGGGCGCGCGGGGGGGGGCCGCGGCCTGCGGCGGCGCCCGGCTGAGGTGAGGCGGGGGGCGGGCAGGGAAGGGCCGGGCCGGGCCGGGCCCCTCGCGTTGGTGGCGGGGCTGCGGGCTGGGGAACGCGGCCCTTGGGGTGCGGGGCGGCCGCCTGAGGCACCGGGGGCAGCCGGCCTGCGCCTCCGGCACCGCGCCGCGTCTGTGGGGCCGGCGGCGAGCGGCCCCTCGGCACCGCGACGGCCCCCGCGGCCCTCCCGGCTCGGCCAGGCCTCGTCCCAGCGCCGCTGGTCGCCGGGGAGCGGCGTTCACAAGAAATCAGTAATAATCAGTAATTCCAAAGGCAAACGCTGCCTGCCCGCGGTCCTGACTATTGAGCGTGGGATGGGTTTTTTCGCTCTGGCACAATCTTTTCGTGATCCCTTTGGTTTTGCTTACAACAGGATCGTTTTTAGCTTCTGCTTTTCGGCTTCTTTAATTTAGCAGCAAAGGTGTTGGTGTGTTTTACTTGCTCTCATTCATAGTTCTTGTAGCTGTCGTGCGGTCAGCTTCACCTTCCACATCCATGCCCGGATCTGGTAACGCTGGTTTTGGTTTTAGTTGTCTCTAGCGTTAATATCTTAATGAAGTTGTGTGTGTTCAAGGAGTGGGTGCTGATCTTAGGGCCTTCAGAAAGATTAACCTGCTCTGGCTGTTACTGGTTAACCTTGGCGAAGACTGGTTAACCAGGCGAAGGAAGAAGCCTGTAACTTCCATTTAGGCATTTAAGAGTGAGTCAGCTAGGCAAATGATTGCATCAAAAAAGTAAGCAAATAGTGGAAAATACAGGAAAAAAAGTGGAAAAGCTGGTAAGACGTGGTCTGAGACATATATAGTATCAAACAGATGATTAACGTCAAGTTGCCCCCTAGGACTTGAATCGGAATGTTTGAAAAGTAGGGATCCTGTTCAGATCATAAAACTTCTTTGTAATTTGAACCTTTTCCTGATAAGAAGGAGAAGTGTTCACACAGCAGAGTTATGGGGAAGAAAATTATGGGGAAGAAAATCGTACATGACCTACCTAAGCCTCTCTAAATCTTCTTTTATTTCTTTGCACCACATTTTTTTCCTACCATTGTCTTGCTGTTCAGGATACTGTTCCAGGCAAGAAACACTTTGGAGGCTGTATCTTACCTGGCAATCGTTGGCTGCTACTGGACAGCATACAGTGTCGTGACCAAGAGTATCTGTGTGACAATGTGGAAATATAGTTACATAAATCTGTGGGCAACTGAGGCAAAATAGAGGCCAGTTCAACATCTGTCACACAGACAGAAAAAATGGATTTGAACAGCTCCTAAAAATACCTGCACCTGCATCCCAAATGTCGGGATAAATATGCAAAGCAATTTGCAACTTGGCACCTCAACAAATATTTTTTTCCTTAAATCTGCATAAGCGTTGTGCCATAAATAAACAGTACCTGTATCTATAAAAAGCAAACGATAGGAAAAACAGCACGTGCTCTTCTTTCTGTGCTATGTGTTCATCCGCACCTAGGCTGTAGCTGCACGTTGTTCAGCTGTAGGCTCAGAGGTGAGAGGAATGTTACCACTTGCTGTTGGTACTTGCGAACTGGGGGACACAGGTGATGTGCCAAGCAATGCTCGTGGCACTAAGCTAGCAGGGATCATTTCAGTTGTGTAACAGCTGCTGTAAGAGCTACACCTTCTCCTTGCAGGATAACTCTTGCTGGGGTGGCAGTTAGTTCTTTATGCTGAATGCTTGCTTAATCTCTGAATGAGCATGAAATAGGAAATTTGATACATCACTTTTATTCCTTCACCTGTACGTGCTAGTGTGTTTTATGCCTGTGATTCTATAGAAAGACGAAAGACTTTTTTTTTTTTTTTTTTTGATTTATCAGATCTTAAGATTGATTTTCTCCTCTCTTTGCAAGGTGCTTGTGCAGTCTCAGTCTGGCTTCTTTCTTTACTTCCCAGGATCTCTTACTAACAGATGTTACAGGCCAAGAAGGAGCTGAGCTAAGTGGAACACTTTGTTGGAAAGATTTGCGATAAACATGCTCCATCAGCTTAAGCACAATATTTACAACATCTTGCATTGAACTTTTCCCATCTGGTGTTCTGTTGCATCTTATAACGTGCTCCATTTACCAAACTGAAGGTATTTGGATGGCTGAGAAAGAGAAACCCCATTATTTGCATGATGAGCTTGTCCCTAACAAGCAGAAGGAGTGAGATTCAAATTTAAGATCAGGTCGTGGTTACACAACTCGTACCGATTTTGTGGTAATGTGACTTATGTGAGAAGAAGAAAAAGATCACAAGATACTGTTTTCTTGTGAATCGTCACTGAAGGCTGGTGTGGCATTTAAGTGCTTGAAAACTGTGAATCTCATCTCCTGTTGTGGGATGCTTGGAAAGGAGGTTGCTGGCAGCACAATATTTTTCAGTCTGGGAATGACAATGTGTAAAAACTTAGAACTCATTATTCCAATCAAAAATAAAAATAAAGGAATCCTAATAACTTGATGTATCAAATACATAACAACAAAAAAAAAGCTATTTAGATTTTGCTATTTTGCTCTTTTTAATGCACAGAGGATGTTACTCTAGCATCTTGCATCTGAAATCTTACTCTTATTGCATTTAGAATGAGCTCCCAGTTGCCTGATTAGATTTATTATAGGGATGTAGGGATATTAGT
This sequence comes from Netta rufina, assembly GCF_964035555.1. Lineage (NCBI taxonomy): Eukaryota > Metazoa > Chordata > Aves > Anseriformes > Anatidae > Netta > Netta rufina. The sequence goes on along the minus strand of NC_140131.1, from coordinate 26,455,597 downwards.
TACGTTGTGCTGCAGGCGCTTTGTGCGCTCTGCCTTTCGTATTTTGTCTTGGTGCGGGATTGCCTTACTTCAGAGTTTAAATGGATGGCTTACGTAAACTGTTTGCAGAACTGTCTGTATAATAAAAATGCTTGTGGTTACGTGCGTTAGCTACACCCGGTTCTTTAGCTTGCACACTAGGCAGCAATTACAGACATTAAGTAGCACGCTGATTTCCAGCTAAATATTCATTATTTTCCATTCTGAGAGCTGCTCTGGGAGAGAGGCGCTGGGAAGTCCGCCTTTGCATCCCTGCACTTGGATATTTCATGTACTTGGGTATCAGTCTGGTATCACGTGCATTTGCTGCTGCTTTGTGTTACTCCACGTAGTGGAAATCTGTGTGATAGTTTTGGTTGTTTTTGTCACCAGTACATGCCTAGCCTGTAAGTCAGGGTAGGGCCTGCATCGCTGCCAGGTGCCTGAAGTATTTCTCTTCACAAACCTGTAGGACCGAGTGCTGCCTGGCAGGGCACCTCCTGGTGCTGCAGCTAATGGAGCTGCCCTGCAACTGTGACAGTGCTCTGCTGAGCGTGCTAGCAATGAGGATATGTGGGGCTTTGCCACTTATGTATTGCATCACTCTCCTAAGTTTCTGGCATTTCTTTCTGTGCTTAATTAATGATTCCATTATAGGGAATGTATTTACGCTTCTGATTGCTGGGTGCAAACAGGGCATTTAGGGTTGAGCAGAGCTCCCAGATTCTTGCCAGATATTTGCAAGTTCCTTAATTGATTTTTTTTTTCCCTCCTTGGGTTTGATGTATAATGTACTTTTCTCTTGTTGCAAAGCATATATATATACAGTTTTTATTTATGGCTTGGGTGTTTTGTGTGGAAGGAAAAGAAAATAACCCTTAAGAATGCGGGCGAGTTTCCTTCTGACTCACAGTGGGAAGATGCTTCTGGAATCAGTTATCATGGTTGTTGGGAATAGTTTTTTTATGATCTGGCAGAAATAACGTGTGTCATTAAGACTCTGCTTGTCTTTTAGGCTGATAATTGTGAGTAATGTTGCAAGTAATGCTAGGCAATGCCAACTTGTTAAGGGAGACGCTTGCACAACCCTGTAACAGCAGAGAGAAAAAACGAACAAAACGCATGCATAGAGTTTAAAAAGCTTGTCATATTGAAGCCCTTTAGCATTAAAGCCCCAAACTCTGCTCAACTAGGTACTCTGCAAACATGGAAGAAAAAAATCTTACTGCCAATCTGCAGAATAAGTGGAAAATATATACAGATAACAGTAGAGGGCATGCAGAAATGCTCCGACATGTCTGTTTGCCTTTACCATGATACTGTATAAGGCAGGCTGGCTGGAGTGGTAGGCCAAAAAGAGCCGTGAGGGGAGGGAGACTGAGGAGGACTGAGTGCACATGAAAGGGCACTAAAGCAACGAGCTTTCGCTAACCTTGTATACAACCCGCCATGCAGCAAGGCCAATTGGGCTTAGGTAACCAGAGAACATAAAAATTAGATCAAGCCTTTTTAGAAACAGGGCGATAAAGTAATTCTCTCCGCTGTTACCATGCTTGCCACAATGCAGCACTGTGTTAGCGGTTCGGGAGCAGGTCTTGGTGCTGGAGCTGCGCTCTCAAGCAGTGAATTCAAGTCCGTGCTGTCGTTTTCAGCTGTGGATGCAGCGAGATCCTCACTGCTCTGTGAGCAAGATTGGTTTCCAATATACTCACCACCTATTAGGTTTCTTTTGGTTGGTTTGTTTGTGTATTTTTTTAGCATTTTAAGACTTGGAAGGGACCTTACTGCCAGGATTGTTTCAGGATTGTCTGCAGTATTCAGTAATGGGACTTGGTTTCATAGGGCCCGATATTTATAAGTCAGCAAGTATAATTGGGGCGGAGGAGGAAGCATCTGAATGAGGCACACTGTATACTGGTATTAATTTATTTACAGCTTGCCTGGTGTGCCTGATAGCATAGGATATGCTAGGCTGGGTCTTGCCCATGCTCCGCAGGAATTACAAGCTCTGCAAAATGCCCTTTGTCGGACTAGCACCTAGGTGGGGTGGCTGTTGATGAACCTCCGCTTTCCTGTGTGGTCCTTCAGGTGCAGCCCGCTCGTGTCAGACTGGAGCGCTGCTCATCTCGCGTGCTTCGAAGCCAGTCCTTTCACAGAAGCCCCGTGGTTTATTCTGAGGGTATCTGCTCCATGTGGAAATCCAGCTGGAGAAAGAAGCCAGTATTTCAGAGCAGGGATTGCTGCACGGCATAGTTCACCCTGAATAAAACCTCAAATTCACTTCACCAGTGAAGGTGGTTTCTGTTTGCTGTTAGCTTATCAGCTGTTGAGCTTGTGTCAAAAGTGGTGCAGAGAGGAGTATAAAATTCAGCTTCCAAGAGTCACCACGCTGGTCATCTGCTTACAGCATTCCTCGTATCTGCCTGGCCCACTCGCACCACTTGTATCTGCTGTGCTCAAGGTTTGCAAAACCTAGCCCGTGTCCCAACATGTCGCACGGTTATTTTAAGGTTTGTTCAGAGGGGAATGTTTGTTACTGCACAAACGCTGTGTACCATGCTGTTTTCTGTGCAAATACAATATTAAACTTGATATATTTTTTTGGCTTATTTGTGTTAGCTCAGGTGATTTTTAAAAATATCCTTGGGCATCACTGAAGACTGAAATTTTGGTTTGTCTGGTTCTGGTTGTGGTTTTGGTGTTCCTGGTCTTACTATTTATGTTTATATACTGCTTTATAATTTCAATGTCTGGAGTCAAGCTACTCTCTGTATTTTGGTAACACAGCTGTCACTACATTTTTTTGTTGCTTAGTCTCTTTTTCTCCATAAGGGCTGCAAAACTCTTCTTTATTTTCAAGTAATCCATTGCAAGCTTTTTTTTTAGTTTCCCACCCATGCCTGTCTCTGAAAGGAAATTCAAACTTAGTTCAACCTTGGAAAATTTGCCTTAATCTCGAAACAGCAAACCTCTGTAGCTAGTTTATGTACAGAAATAGAATCTGTGTGATTGGACTGCCTCAATCTGTACTTTCCTTTCCCCTGGTAACTTATATCTCTCAGGCAGTGATGACTTCATGTGGCAGATGCTCCTTCCCTATAGCTTTGTGAAAACAGCAGATGGATGGGGAAGGCAGGACGTGGTTGCTTCCTTTAGGGAAAGGCAGGCAGAAGCGAACTGTGAAATTCTCCTAGCCAGCCGCCGGGTGCCCAGCCAGCAGCAGTAGGTGAGCAGGGAAATGTCCTCGCATCGTCTGACAGCTCCGCAGGGGAAGGTTCGGGCTCAGGGAGACCGTGGGGTGAGGGAAGAGGCCAATGGAGCTGCAGGCATTTACTGAGGTAGGGAAATGCAGGGGAAAAAAACATCTCCCTCTGCATCTGCCTTGTGATTACCAGCTGATGCTGAGAGAGCTTTTTACTGATGGTTTGATTTAGAGATCCTTTACCTGTTTGTTGACGGGATGGATAAGCCTCTGTGGCTCACCGTTTTCTTCTTTATCAGAAGAAGGAGTTTATTAGAGTGCCTATTTTGTCAGTTGGGGGTATAAACTCTGCCACTTTGCCTACTATCTGCCTTGCTGTGTTTCATTTTTGTTTGTTTGTTCGGTGTTTTGCTGTTGTGTAACTGTGAACACTAGTTTAATTAATTTTCCACTTCTCAAGGAAGCCCACTCTTTTCTTTGTGCTTTTCTCACCCATTTTAAAATGGCAAAAGTGGCTAGGACTTCTTGCATTTGTTAGCTGGAGTAGTAAAATTGGGCATTTTCCAGGTGTACGTGCAACTACAACATGGCAGTCATGCCTGTGTGAAAGGCAGCTCTTTTAGGTGTATAGGAATTTTTCATTGCTTCAAGTTGTGGAGAGAATACATTTTAAAGCTTTTGCTTCACACTAATACAGAGGTTTCCTAGTAATCGCAAGTGCTTTTCTCATGCTGTATGAAGCTTTAATTAAAAACAAGTTTAGGAGAAGCTCTCACTGTGAGAGACGCAGATATGGTAGAACTTTTCCCAGCTTCCCTGAACTCCTGAGGCTGTGCTGCTGCAGTACAGTGCCCTCGGAGGTGCTGATCTCCAGCTCTGGAGGGCTGGATTACAGAGATGATCTGTGAAGTCACTGTGCTTCAGCTGAAAGAGCCAGGCTCAGTTTGCTGAAGCATGATCCTCCAAGGCCAGCTTACACCTGAGATCGTGTCTGCAAAAGGCTTCATTGATACCTGCCTCCTTAATTTTTAATCCCTCCCTCTAAATAATGTGCTTTAGGTTTGTTTCTGATTGCCTGTTGGCGTGGTTGATACAAATTAGTAATTACCATTACAGAGCAAATGGACAAACAACTTGCCACAGCCATTATTTCCTGAGCCCTACCAGTTGCCCAAGCACACCCCTGTTGGTCTGTGGCACGCAGTAGGGTACGTGAGGGTGGCCATCTGGCCAGCTGCCGAACAAACTTGCAATTCCCTGCTATTGCTGAGCACCAAGACTGCTCATGGGTGACTTAGAGCTGGCTCCTGGTGTGAGTGCTCTGGACAGGCTTCCAGAGGGTGAACAGCAGTAATGCAGTCTTCCCAGGACGTGGGCTGTAATGGTATTAAAGTGTATGTGTCACACTTGGTAATTGCAAAAACATGCCCACACCCACGTGTGGATGGCAAATAACTCTGCTGCGGAGCATGGAAGGGCAGAGTTGTTTGACGGGAGGAAGCTGGATGGGCGGTCTGAAGGATGCTCTTGAGGAGGAGGAGGATGGGAAGCACAAATCTTCATTCCTGGCACTTGATAAAGCTCCTGAGAGGAAAAGCACTGCCTGCACTGACAGTTAAAGACGGATGCATTTTCTTCTGGTGACAGCTTTAAATCTGAGCTCTGCTCTTACTTTGTGACATCTCCGCCATCTCTTGATGAAATATGCATTTGTGAGTTACACAACTCTGCAAAGGAAGGTAACGTTAGTGCTGAGCAATAAATATGTCAACTCTTTTACTAAAAATATACTTTAAAGTGGGTAAACTTTTTGAATAGAGGTGTGGTTTTTTGTTTTTTTTTTTTTTTTGTAAATTATTTTCCCTGCCAGCCTAAACGCGTCTGGCTTCTGAGTACTGGCTGCTGCGATCCCTTTGAAGCCGAGTTTGGAGCTCATATGACAATGTTGCGGCGTTCTGGAATGTGAAGCCAATGGAAAAAAAAAAAAAAAAAGCAAAATAAAAAAATCCCTTTTGAGGAAGGAGGGGAAGGGGAATAGGGCTTAAACATCTGCTGGCTTCTGTGCTCCTCATGTTCAAGGCGGGATGAGCTCCAGAACAGCTCATCTCTAGGTGGGATTGTGTCAGCCTGTTCTGACTCCAGGGAAGCTGCATGGTTTCAACAGGGCTGTTTGCATGTGAAGCAGTTTGTGATTTGCTTCCTATTATGCCTTTCACCCTGCAGCTTTCATCCTTTAAGCCTTTTACTTGGAATCGCAGGAGGCCAAGAAGTACTAACAAAGATAAATGACTCCAAGTTCCCAGCAGAAAAGAGAGCGTTGTTTTTCATTAAACCTTCCTCCTTTCTTGCTTGCCTACGAGAGTTGCCGTGTGTATGTAGCAGGTTTTGGCTCCGGGGCGAGCTTCAGGTTGTTGATTGACACTTCCTGCTTGGTGGGAGCAGCGCTCTGCTGCTGCATCAGCTGCGAGTGGGTATGAGTTATGAACTGACTGTCAGACTTCAAGCCACGCGTCTTGTGTTCCCTTTGCAGAAACGCAGCTGAATGGAACTGAAAGGGCCACAGATGCAAGAACTTGAGCACGTTTCTGAAAGCGTGAGATGTGTCTGGCAGTGACTTCCTTACCTTAGTAACAAAGAAGAGTATTTCAACAGGAGCTTAGGATACCTGTGCTCCACCTTGTTAATGTACTGACTGGAATGGTGTTCTGACAGCAGTTCTCCACAGCAGAGCACTTACCTGCTGCAGAACGGTCCCTGCTCTGCTGATAATGCAACTCGATGGAGGAAAGTAATGTGTTGATAAGCATGCGTGAAGATCGCTCCTTCCATGTGCGATACAGGTAAGGCAACTAAATCAGTGTGGGTGCTTTAGTACTGCTAGTGGTAGAGAAGTAAGCAAGCAAATAGCTCAGTGTTTCTGTTACCAGCACTAATGAAACTGCAAGCTAAAACGCCACCTTCTTTGCTTTTCTTGGTTTTTGAGTTACAAAAATTCGCTGTTGTTGCACAGCAGATTATACTGGCACAATTACAGGCTTGCCTAATGCTGAAGCTGTGTGCAGCTACAGAATAATGTGCGAGTGTTTGTACCTCCCTGTCTTTCTGCCTGGGCTTGTGACAGAATGATACAAGGTGTGATCCCTGCCTGCTAATACGTGCTCTCTCTTTTTAGCTTTTGGGCTGCCTGTGCAAGTTCTGCCTGCTGATGTCCTCTCTACTTGCCCCCGTGTTGCTGCTATGAATGATGACTTTTTAGCTGCACTGTCACGTAGAGCACCGTTTTCCCTGCCTATAATAGTTATGCTTGATAGATAAAAACTGCCGTGATACTTGGGACTAGCACAGTGCTGTTATTGCAAGTCAAGAGGACGTGCCATTTCCCTCCCAGAGCTTTTATCATTTTTCTTCTGGAATCCCCTTTACAGACGTGGGATAGCGTCCTAGCGTTGCAGCCTCGCTCTAATGAGCCAGAACAAGAGAAACATTGTGTAGCACACCGTGTTTGGCTGGCTGGTGTTGGGCAGGGTAAATCTTGCGGCTCGTTCAGCAGGAAGGGGCGCGGGAACACTGCAGTGATTGTTCTGAACACAAATGGGAAGCGCGGCTCTTGTGGTTCCCCCAGCCTCGCCCCCAGGCAGCCGTGCTTGGGGGCTTTTTCCTGGCTAACTGACGGGAACAAACCACTACCCTTACTTGTACAGCAGCACGTGCTGTGGCTTAAAATTAATGCTGGAAAACAGGGAGGTGCTTTGAGAACATTCTCATCCAGCTGTTGTGACAGCGTTGGATTGCTGATCGGTTGGCCTTCCTTCACAGAAGCGCGGTGCTGGGTCTGCTCAGCAGCGCACTCAGCAGGAAGAGCTTTTTCATGCTCAATATGGAAAAAAATAGGCAAATGTCATTTACTTTCTGCTCTTTAGTTTGCTAAAAACTTGATGTCGTGGCTTCGGTTGCAGGAATCCCTGAGCGTCTGAGCATGACGTTTCTGCTGTGCTCAGCGTTTCTGGGGTGTAGCAAGCTGGTGCCCCTGCCCGTCCCCACGCAACCCCACAGAGCCCCGCTCTCCAGTTAAAGCAGGGGCTGCTCAGGTTACCCTTGTGGAAGTAAATGGACTAAGAAAGCAGCATGGCCAGCTGCCTGTTTCAAATTGACAAGCCAAAAATAACTTCTAAAAAATATGGCAAGCACAGCCAAGGCAAAGTGTCCTACAGCTTTATTCTGTATTTCAGTCCAGGCTTGAATGGTACTGATTAACAACAAAAATATCCGTGGCCTTATTAAACTGTTCTGTAAGAACTGTAATCTGATGAACATCTAAAAACCACCGAGGAGTAATCCTTTTAAATTTTTTCAAATATTAAACTTCCCTAAGAAGAAACTGCAAATTAATTCAGTATAGAAATCAGATTTTTATGATGCTTTAATACCTATAATTTCAAAAGATTTGATTTGTTTGTAGTTTAAAATTTAATCCAGGAAAAAACGTAATGTGTTACTGGGCGAATGTTTATCAGGGGGTGTTTTATTATTATTATTATTTTTTTTCATCCCATGTTCATTGGGTTCTCACACTGCTTTTTCTTTCCTACTGGTCTTGTAGTGGAACTGACTTTAAAAGAAACTGGTGGCCCACTCCTAAGGGAGGGTTTGCTCTGGGTCAGTTTCTTTCTGGGTGAGCTGTTTCTTTCCCCTCACTGCAGGTAACTGCCCCATGTGAACTTAGAGCTGACTTCAGCAGCCTTAAAAGAGACGGAAGGAAACTATTTGTTGTTCTGATGTGATTTATAACAATCACAGATTAATGACTGAAAATAAAATGCTGATGTTAATAAATTGGACTGATAAGTGATCTGTTGAGTAAATATTTGCAGAACTAATTTGTCTTAGCCTGCTGAGTCCATACACCACCAAAATTTAAAACTTTTTGAAGAGTTTGACTAAGCACAGTGCTGCAGTGGACATGCAGCAGGTTGGTTGGAGCGGTCAGTGCGATACGCTTCTGCACGGAGCATAGAAACAGGGTCAGGAGTGGGGAATGGCGTGGGATCTTTGGCTAGGATTCACTGGCAGTAGCAGTTTTATGCCTCTGAATTAGAGAGGATTTTTTTTGTTTCCGTGTCCATATGTTTTGTGTATCCATGTGTCACACAGCATAGTCATGTGGCAGCTCCCCCCAATAGCAAAAATGTTCAGAAATGCTCTTAGTTGGGACTGAATGGGGTAAAACTATGTTAGTAGTGTTTAGAGACTGTAATAACCAGTGTAATCTTCTTGCTGTTTTCTGTTGTCTTATTTCCTACCAGTTTTCTTTCTTTTTTGCTAAGATGAGAAACAAGACCAAAAAATAAAACCATACTCACACAAAAAAACAAACATAAGGGAGCCAGGCAAGATGAAGAGCTTAGAGGGAGAGATAAGGATGAGGTAGTTTTACAGATGAGAAATTATTCAGGAGATGCCAGCCTTTCAGAGAACAGGTCGAGGCAACTATAAGCAGAATAATAAAATGAAGCCCTGTAAGAGTATTTCCACAGTAATATCTGGAAGAACCTTATCCTGTTTAGCAGGAACAGAATTTCATTAGAAGTACCCAGATGAATGGGTTTTGTTCTCCTCTTGTCTCTATGGGCTCAATGTATCTTTTGTTTAGCCATTTGGTACTGAATAAATAAGTAATTCAATTCAGCTCTGGGAACAGAGAAAGTAATTTTATATTCTCCTTGTAACTATTTAATGACTTCCTAAAACATTGATAACCTGGCCCTGTTTAGTCTGCTGACATGCTATTCAGCCATTGGAAGTGATGGTTAAAGCAGCCTCTGAGAACAAGAGATGACAGGGTTTTGACTGTAGAATTATGTGCCTCTTTTTAAAATGTTGCATGATTTTCCTAACAGTCTTTCAAGGACTGAAACAAACAAACACCACCTTTTCTGAGTCCATTTTTGTACTTTTTGAAGAAACCTTTGTGCTCTTCTGTGGTAAAAAACAAACAAACAAAAATAAGTAATTCCAAAGCTTTTATGTAGTGTGAATAAAATATTTATATTGGGTGTAGGCCACTGTAATAAGATGAAAATAAATATTTCATTTTCTCTGTTCATCCCTTTTAGTAGCTTACTTAGACTTTGAAACTGTAGAAGGTCAGTGAGCACAGATCCAGGTGGCTGTGTAGCTTTAGTTTGTTGTGCAGGTTCTAGCTACCTGCCAGTACAGGCTTTCTAGAGCTGTTCTCAATGGTAATATTACATTTGGAGTTCTTTTATACCCAAGCAATTGCTAATTCTTATTCTCATTTACTTCCTGTAATTCTGGTTGAGTTGACGCCCTGTAAGAACAGCTGATACTCATCAGCCTGGGTATAAGACTTGGCTGTGTAGCTATTTAGGTTCTGTATGAAACCACAACCAACCACATCTTTCCTTTCTCGAAGTTATATTAAGTCTGGGCTGCAGAGTCAGAAGATTGTTTCAAGTTCCGTGCCAAAACGGTAATGCTGCCTAATGCTGCCTTGGCGTTTGGCTGTCTTTGGAATAATGTGAAATTACTTGAGTGGAGAGGTACCTGAAAATTCCTGCTTCGTAGCCTTCTCTGATATTGTCTTTGTACCGTTTTAGTCTGTGCCTTTTCTTAATTGATTTGACGACTGTTGCATCACAAATTGCAAATCATAACAATTCCCTTATGGAACTGGAGCCAGGTACAGCGCTGTGACTATGACGCCATATGCACATTTTCCTGGAAGCTCTAATGTAATCCCTTCAAGCTAAAAATCGCAGGAAATGAATGTGATTGTATAATGCTCTAAATCTTTGCAGTAAGGAGCGCCATATTTCCTAGCCATCACTTTAATTGGACGTGTCAGTTAACATGAGGTGCCCGGAGAGAACCTCTTTGGATAGGATTAAGATTACCCAATGAAGTGTTTTAAATCTTAAACCTTGAGTTGCTGATGGTGTAACATGCTGTACTTAATCATTTCTGCCTTTTTCTGTCTCACATTCAACAAATGCACAATGTAGTGAAAACCAGGTTGTTTGTTCTAGCAAACAGCAATGCTTTAACTGCTCTGAGAAGTTTCCAAACCTAGAAATACTGCATGTGGTATGGATATCCAACCTGAGAAGCTGGGCCTGGGAAGAACTTCATGCTTGAGTTCTTGTTTGCTGTCTGCATCTTTACCAGGTGCCACGCATAGAGTATTTGTAATTGCAAAAGTTAAACATGTCTGTCATCTCACTGTGCTTGAGTTGTGGAATGTCGAAGACCAGCAGGTACGGTACTCTTTTGTGCTAGTAGCTTATTCTGCTTACGATCCAAATTCTTCTATTTCTCTTGGAAACTCAGGATTTTTCAAAAATACCTCCTCCTTACTCAGATTTCAGTAGAATGTTGTGTAGCTTGTTTTTTTCTGATTTAGACAAACACAGAAATGCAAACATTGCGGGTCTGTCACATATTGCATTTCTGTATCTTGGCAAAACAGCTGTCTTCTGGTGTTGCTGTTAAAATAGCTGTTGGAGTACTGAGTGTTTGTGATTGCTGCTATTACTGATCTTGCATATGAAGGAAAACTGTTTTAGGGCTAGAATTACAGAAGATCTATTCTTAAAACTAGGTAAATATCAAATAATGATATAACAAAGATAATATTAAATCATGCAAAATGTTCTGTTCTGGACTGCAAGCCAAAAAAACAAAACAGTCCATCTTGAAGAAAAATGCAAAACAAGATACAAATTTGCAAGGCTGATGTCCAACATTTTCTGGAAATATAAGTGCACGCTTGTATAACACTTAGAGGATGTCTCTTACTGATTTTCTTTTCAAAAAAAAATCTTCTAGAAAGTAGAACGGTGGCATTTTTGTGAGCTTTTTCAAGTGCATACAGCCTTAAAAAGATAGAGAACCATATTGCTTCAAGACTAAGACCCTGAGGTTGTCGTCTTCATCTTCCTCCTCCCTATCTCCCTCACACCTTACAACTGGGAAGTAGGAAGTGTTCGTGTATATTCATTAACACTTAATAAAATTTTGCCTTTTTGCCTTTTGTACACCAAAATTCACAATAGCATAAATGTATATGGATGTGTTTTGGTAGCCACTGTTTTCTATAAGAGCTTCTTTATTCATTGTTTAACATGTAATTTGCAAATTAACTAGTACCTTCTTCTTGCAGCATTTTATACCTGTATGATCACACAGTTATTTGCTGATAATAATCAAAAATATTCCAATGGCTTCTGAAATTATTGCTGCTCAGTTAACTAACTGGAATTGATGTGCATTTTGTTAATTAAGTCTACTTTTTTCTTCACACTGTGAGAATTTTTCTAACAGTGACACTAGGAAATGAAGTGCCAAGTAATGCTTAGCTACATAGGAAACAGCTTGAGGAAAAGTAGTCATGATCTTTGATACACAGGAATATTGAACTTGGAAGATTTTTGTTGTTTGTTTTTAAGACATTTTGCACGTAACTGTGTTATCTTCCTAAAAATCAATTCCACTTTTTTTGGGAAGGAAGAGGTGGAAAGCAGCAAGCAATTGCCTTTTGCTGTAAATACTGCCGCATCCATTTGCACCTATGTTTTGCTGTTACAACGCTAATTTTGTTGATTGTTCTGCATCCATAAGCCTACTGATAAAAAGCTAATACTACACAACATTTGTCAAAATCAGTATTTGCCAGTAGTCACAGCAGTCTGAGGTCGTTGTTCTGACATCGCCTGGGCGGTAAATACTCTGCGTTTTAGAACCTACAGGTGCTGCTACGTATGGATGAGGCAGACTTCGGATTTTCCCCCAGACATAAAAAATTAAATATAAATATATGGTTGAAGCCATTTGTTCTATTGTTATGTAGAACAAATATTTGCTTATCACTACTGAAGTGCCAAGTTAGATTTCAGCCTTCACTTCATAGCACCATTGATGTTAGAGTGTCAAGCTCATTGCTTGTAGTGTGGTGCTGCCTTCCTGTCCTGAACAAATAGAGAGCCTTGGAGTAAAATACATCTCTTCAGAACATTATTGGACAGAGTAGTGCATGCAGAATAACAGTTTTCCCTTTTTACTTAAATTGTGCAGGATGGAGGCTTCCTGCCTAGAGCTGGCTTTGGAAGGTGAGCGCCTGTGTAAAGCAGGAGACTGCCGAGCTGGTGTGTCTTTCTTTGAAGCAGCTGTTCAAGTGGGAACTGAAGATTTAAAAACACTCAGTGCTATTTACAGCCAGCTGGGCAATGCCTATTTCTACTTGCATGAATATGCGAAGGCCTTGGAATACCATCACCATGATTTAACTCTTGCAAGGTAATCTTCTGGCTTTAACCATGTTCTCTGTTTGATCCCGTTCTTGTAGAGATGAGCAGTTGGCTGTTGCTTTGCCTACCAAAGCCTGCTATTAACAGTAGATAACGAGCGAAGGAGGTGAGGGCAGAGGGCTGGGGAGTCAGGGAGGTAACTCGATTGCCCTTTAACCTGGGAGCACCGTAATCCTGGTACTAACTGAGGCCTCACCGGGTTGTGGGTAATTAAGTAGCTTCTTTAAATCCGCCCTTTCCTGTTTCTAAAATTCAGTCTTTCTGGTCATCTTGTTTAATAGACAGAGCACATTTATGGTTCTCTGTGTAAAACTCACGGTATAATCCTGTGAGGTCTAAAACTACTGTGCATTTCATACACTATTTATGCATCTGACTTTTAATTAGTATGGATCCAATAAAAGACACAAGCACCTAATGTAGAATCTAACCACAGTTTAGGCAAAAATCTATTCTCCCCACCCCCTTTATCTGTTCAAATACTGTAAGCAGAGAGGTCCCTAAACTCACTAAGCATCCTTGCGGGAACCCCTTTTTTTCTGTTGTGTTTTTCCCCAAGTATCCGAGACTGAGTGGCTCAAGTGCCCATCTTCTGCCTTAGACTTATTTAGGAGCTAGAAATGTAATGTTTCCTCTGAGCTTTCTGGGGGACTAGTAGGTCTGATACATCATGTAAGAATGATAGTCAAGTCAAATGCAGAAACAGCTAAAACGATTTGTATAAATTTATATTTGTATTTTTATAAAACTATTTGTAATCCTGGGACAGTCTTTCTGCATAATCATTAAGTATCCATGTTCTCTTCCTAGGAGAAGTGATGTCTTTTTTCTTTTTTGATTTACAGTAGGTAGATCAATACCGCACAAACAGCACCAACAAAACCAAATGTTTCTGTAACCACAGAGTGAGCTGTATTTATGTGAATGCATTTTAGATATAAAATGAACTGAACACACACACACAATTTTAATTTCTTTCAGTAAATTCTTTGAATTGTCTGCCATGCATTGATCATGTCCTTGGTTTCAAATTGCACACTGTTTACTGGGTGCTTTTCTGCTGCAATTTTAGGACAATTGGAGATCTACTGGGAGAAGCTAAAGCTAGTGGGAATCTGGGCAATACCTTAAAGGTACTTGGGAACTTTGAAGAAGCTATTGTTTGTTGTCAAAGACATCTGGATATTTCCAGAGAACTTAATGATAAGGTAAGAATTGCTTAGGAATCTTTAAATGAACTCCGAACAAATAGTGGTGAACCTTGTTGTATTGGTAATGAGTGTGCCACCTTTCAGGGGGAATTAAATATTGCATATTCAAATATTCCTTCCTGACTATAAGAATGTCAGATGGCTGTTTGCACCTAGAAGTCTACAGTATCCAGATTCCCAAATATTTTTTAAGTTTAGTTTTTAATGATAATTGGCCTCAACAGTTATTATGTATCTTACACCTCAGAAGGGAATAATGTGCAAAACAATTTGATTGAGGAATGTGACCGGGTGGGAGTAATTTGGGCAACGAGAGCGTGTGTTGACAAGTAGCTACCAAACCTCTTCTCCCTTCTGTGGCTTGTTCTAATTGCTGTTGTGACACAAGTCTTTGAGGCGTCCTTTTTAATACCTTGTTTTTGCTTTAGGTTGGAGAAGCTAGAGCACTGTATAATCTGGGGAATGTTTATCACTCTAAAGGGAAAAATGTAGCTTGTGCTGGGACTTACGATCCAGGGGAACTTCCAGATGATGTGAAAAATGCTTTACAAAAAGCTGCAGATTATTATGAGTAAGTAGCAGTTTTAAATGTTCGTGATTGAGAGGATATGATTGGTCATCTGGCTTGTTAAAATATTGAGGTTTGTGGTATCATGAACTAATGCACCTGTGATTTTTTCCCCCCCCTTTAAACTGGAGAGTATGTTATTTTTTGTCAAGCTGCCATTTTCAGCACACCTCTTACTAGCTGGCACGTTCTTTCTCTGTTAGAATTCAGCGTAACTCTTAGAACCAGGCTGAGACGTGTTCTGCATCTCACATAGCTGCTTCATTAGAAATGAGTGTGCCAGCGTAAGAATGCAGTTAAGTTGGATATCTCAAATATTTCCTACTCAGTGGAAAACTTGTGTTGCATAAGGGCTATTAAAATAGGACAAGGTAGAATAATGTACTTTATTTAAATGGGAAAAAGATTTTTTTGTTTAAGTGATTATGAGAAGAACGTAACTTAAAAGTCACTAGTCTTGCTCTTGTCCTCCCTTCCCCCAAAACAGAGAGAACCTGACGATAGTAACAGAGCTGGGTGATAGAGCAGCACAAGGACGTGCCTTTGGAAATCTGGGAAACACACACTACCTTCTGGGCAACTTCAGGAGTGCAGTTTTAGCTCATGAACAGGTACTGCAACGTGTTAGTAAACAATTCTGTTTGTTCTGTAAAGTATCACTGGTTGCTACAGATTTTATGTACATGTAGGTTTTTGGATATTGTCACAAGCATTTTAATGCAAGCTTTAGATCTTAAGGGCACAGCCTCAAGTCCAGGCTGTTCTTTTCAAGCATTGTTGGTCTAAAGAACAGATAGGGTGGGAAATCAATGAACACGTGTTTTTGTATGCAAATGTACACTATGAAGCACAAAATGGAGTAATTAATGCAATTCTTTCCCATTTTTAAGCGTCTCCTAATTGCAAAAGAATTTGGTGATAGATCAGCGGAAAGAAGAGCATACAGCAATCTTGGAAATGCCCACATATTCCTGGGAGAATTTGAAACTGCTTCTGAATACTACAAGTTAGTTGACTGCTTACAAATACAATTTATACCTCTTCTTGTCCAGTTAATTTCTGTTGCGCCTAGTACTTCAGCTCACTGTAGAACAGTCATCTCTTCAAAATATACTTACGAAAGAGCTGCATTTGTTTAAAAAAAAAAAGGCAACAAAAACCTACTAACCAACCACCCAACATTTTTCCCTACTTAACTATTCAGGTTCTTTTAGGGGAGCTAATCTTTCGATGTTTTGTTACTTTAAATATATTCTTCTCAGCACTGTAGACATCTTTTTGTTGAGACACATTTATTCAGATTTATTCTAGAAACAAGCATTCCTGTCTTAGCAAGTTCTGGAATGATCTGAGTAGTACACTGGAGGAGATGGGTACCTGGCCTAGGTACGCTCATTAGCTGGGGTTGGTGGTGCGTATCAACATGGTTTTACACATTTAGTCCATGGTTGTAATCAAGATGGATTCTTCTTCTTAAGATTTTGCAAGATGGTAGTTTGTTAGCAGCTAATTTACAAGTTGTCCTAATTTGTTTAACTTGTGCAACTGATTTTTAGTTGTGCAAATAGACTTTTCAAAACTTTAGTGATTTTTTTTTTAAGGCAATTGACTTTTGTTTTTTTTTTCAGGAGGACATTACAGCTGGCTCGACAGCTTAAAGATAGAGCTGTGGAAGCACAGGCCTGCTACAGCCTTGGAAACACATACACTTTGCTTCAGGACTATGAAAAAGCAATTGATTATCACTTGAAACACCTTGTGATTGCTCAGGAATTAAATGATAAGTAAGCCCTAAGAGATTGTTTTATGTATATGACACTTAAACTGAACCCTGTTACCTCTAACTCCGCTGCCGTTGTTCTATAAATGACATCTGAATTAATGTGAATTCCCTACAACTTGTTTTCAAATGGAGAGAAAAACTGCTTGTGAAAGGATTGTGGCTAATGAATCTGAGATGAAAGGGAGATTCATGAATGGATGTCTCTGAACCTTCTTATGTTGGTATCATCTTTGTAAAGTTAGCATTTTTTCCCATGATTTGATCACAATAATTTTGCGTACCTTCATCAGAATACATCTTCTACTTTTCCACAAATGAAGAAAATAGTAAGGGGTGGGGAAGGGAGAATAATCCAGTAGTAAATAATGCTTATTTTAAAATAAGTACTATAATGACTTCTGTAGCTTTTTTGTAATATTGGGTACAGTGTACAGTTACTTTTTTTTTTTTTAAAAACAACTCATAAATGTACTTTTTCTAGTTCAGGAAGCAAAATTTATGAAAAACAATAAAGTATGCAATCTGAGGCAAAGTAAGGAGGTTATAAAATGTTCCATGCCTCTAAAACTGAAAATAGTGACTTAATTGTTTGCTGTAAATTTAAAAATTCAAATTTTGATGAGATTTGTTTGTATTTATGCTTATGCCAGATCAGTCCTTTAATTACAATACTTAGTGTGGTGGTGGTGGTGGAATGGTTTCTGAAGATAGTCTTAATTGTTCCTGGCACAGTAATCTGGTAATATCACGCACACCCGACCCCTAGCGTTCAGCGAGTATTAGGAGACAGCCTTGAGCATGTTTCTCTTCCGCAGAATCGGTGAAGGAAGAGCGTGCTGGAGTTTAGGGAACGCGTACACGGCTCTGGGAAATCATGACCAGGCTATGCATTTTGCTGAGAGGCACCTGGAGATTTC
Source organism: Netta rufina (assembly GCF_964035555.1). Taxonomy (NCBI): domain Eukaryota; kingdom Metazoa; phylum Chordata; class Aves; order Anseriformes; family Anatidae; genus Netta; species Netta rufina. The sequence goes on along the minus strand of NC_140131.1, from coordinate 26,438,575 downwards.
ACGAGAGGTATGATGCTCACGCTTACATACACTGCTTGCCTGGTTTTCGCTCTCACGTAACGCAGTGATGGTACATAGGTTGTGTCTGTACGTGTGATTGTGAGAATGGAAAGGATATTGGATAATTTCTGAGATAGTTTATTCAAAGTTATGTCAGCCGTACGTCACTGCAGTTGCATCCTTAGTTCTAGTGTCACCTCCAGTAACATCAGCATGGGATCCAAGTTATTAGCCTAGCAGAGGTTATTTTAGGCTTTGGTTTGAACCTTTTAGTTTTTGTGTACTTCATGAAAAAGGTGGTCTCAGTTTTCAGCAAGGAAAACCTTTTTCTCCCAGAAGTCTGGGAGGACAGTGTTTGTATTTACATGTGTATATATTTCTTTACAGTAACAACTGCTTATTTTATTTGGTTTGCAGGTGGGAGATAAAAGTGGAGAACTCACTGCTAGACTTAATCTCTCAGATCTTCAAATGGTTCTTGGATTAAGCTACAGCACAAACAACTCCATGATGTCAGAAAGCCACGTGGTAGATAACAATTTGCATGGTATGTGCTTTTTTCCGAATGCTTTCTAACAGTAAACTTCAACACAAATCTGTTATTTGCACTGTTTTCTGACTATAGGTGCTTTATATTTTTTTCCCCACCAGCAAAAAAAAAAAAACTAGTTGTTTTTGCAGTACCTCCTCACCTCCTGCTTTTTTGATGGGTTTATGTTGTGAATCACAGCTTAATGCCTCGTTTCTTCATATGATGCCTCACCTTCAGTTTCTAATTGTTCCTGGGTTTTGTGTTTGGATTTTTTTTCCCTTTTTTTTTAACGTGGGAGATTTGTCTGATACCTGCAAAATTATGTCTTTCTTTTTTTTCTTCCAATTCTTCACTTTCTTCTTTTTGGAACACGGGGTTAGAGTTAAAGCTGGTTCATTTGATGTTCCTGATTGAATCTAAGGTCCTTGGCTCTTCTCTGTGTCCCATGAAAGCAGCTTACATACCTGAGATTGGTGTGGTTTTAAAGGCTGCTTTTACTAGTGATTATTTATTCTGTGCTGAGTTCTGGTACTCAGAATTGCTTTATCTTGGATATTTGATGAAAACTGCCACAGCTTTGAAGGTGACACAATAAGTCTTAATGATAACAAGATAAACTTCTTTTTTCTTTCTTGAAGGTACCAGACCCAGAGTAGGACGCCGTCACAGCATGGAGAACATGGAACTTATGAAATTAACACCAGAAAAGGTTGGCAATTTTATTCTTTTTGTTCTGCTGGTGAGACAGCAACAAAATCTATAGGCTTCTGTAAGGGTTTAATAATCAAAATTATCAATGTAGTGCGCATCAAAGGAATTCCTTTCATCTCCTTTTAAAAAGTGTTTTGAGGTTGGTGCAGAAAGTGACTCAGTGTAAAACGCCAAAGTTTTAGCTCAGCTGCTCTAAACAGTTTTCCTTTGGCTGCAATCAATTTACTTAACATACACATAGTGTGTTTCACTAATAAATACACTAAAATGCTTAATGTGGAGTCTTATTAGCAACTAGTAACACAGTAGTGCAGCTTATTTCTTATAAAGGTTTCTTTTTTTTTTTTTTCCTCAAGATCCTTATGTGGTAGGTTCCAAAAACTCTTTCCATAAATGCCTTTGATATATAGAACGTATGGCACTAGCACTATGGTTTGGCTGCACAGGGATACCAGCTGCTTGGAGGTGGAATGTGTGCTGATCTTTAATAAGCTTCAGAAGTCATTTCATCAGGGTAGGCAGTATTGCTGAAAGATTTGTGATTGTGTTCACACTTTCTGATCTAGGATCAAGATTAAAGGTTTTCTTTTTTTTGTGTAGAGATTATAGAAGTTTGTTAGTTCTGGATGAAATTATCATTTTATAGATAAAATATTTATTTTAAGAGAATTTAGGGGAATTCTTTTTTATGAAAACACTTTCAGGTTGACAAAGCTATCCGTTCTGTTACTCACTGAAATTAGATAGACAGCTATTCCTGTTTACTCTTGTGCTCGCTTTTTTCTCTCTCTTCCTCTCCAATCTTCAGTGGGAATTCTGTGCATATGAAGGACTATACAGAAAGCTGATTAAATATCTAGGTTTGTTTTGCGCTCATGCTTTGTAAAAGTTATTATGATAAGAATGCCATGTTTTCAGTTGACATGAACTACAGCTCCTGCACTGCAGTCAGCAAGGAAAATTTCAGGAAGTTTGCTTAAAGGCACCACTTGACCGTATTTCGGTCAGTAACAGTACTAACCTGCCTCAGGTAACGAGATATCAATAATCGCACATCAAGTAAATAGAACTAAAAACTAACTTTTTACTTCCTAGTGGTTGGATAAAATAAATATTGTAAAACGTTTCATTTTGGGGAGGAAAAGACCTGAGTAAGAGGTAACCGTACGTGATCAAAATTAGGTGGCTTAGTTTCATGAGTCTTCCTTTTTTTTAGGTTCAGAACTGGAACAGTGAGATTCTTGCTAAACAGAAACCACTTGTTGCCAAACCTTCAGCAAAACTGCATTTTGTAAATCGCCTAAAAGGCAAAAAGTACAAAACCAGCACCGCCTCCAAAGTTTTGCAGGATGCCAGTAATTCTATTGATCATCGTCTTCCCAACTCTCAGAGGGTAGGTTCGGAGAGCTGTGGAGATGACAGCCTTTACTTATCTCAGTTTGTCCAAAATTATGAAAAACACATTCCTGCAGATGTCCATTTCATTTTTACATGTTTAAACACTGATGGGAGAATCTGGCACTCTACGTTTGTCTCCTGGGTGGTGACAGCTTTAAGCTTTTTCTACTGTTGGAAGTTTTTTTCCTGGGGGATTTTCTCAAGTTACAGGTCAGCTTGCACATACATTTTATGTCTAGAGTTTCTCCCAAACCCTGCTTTTCCTAACTTACAAAAAAAAGTAGCTTTTCTGATTCAAATAGAGGAAGATATTTGGTGTATTTTCTAGGTTATTGCACTCTTCACAAAAATCAGTTTAAGAAAAAAAAAGTCATTTGGTCTTGGTAAGAGAAGAGAGCTTTTGACCACAGACCTGAGGAGCAAATGGATATTGCTCATTGCTGTTTTTTGTTTTCTCTTTCATGGGCATTTATTTGGGTTGTTGGTTGATTAATGGCTGAAGAGGAATAACTCCATTTGTACTGATAATAGCACTATTTTGTAATGTTTTGGAGAACAAAATGTTTCTAATAGATTTACCTTCCAGAAGTGTTTGCCATATTATTAACATTTCTTATTAGGCTAAATCTCTGTCTATAGAAATGGGTGACTAAAAAAAAGTTAGCTTACTGGATTTCAGTTATCAAACACATAACTGGAATGAAACTGCCACGCAGCTGTCCTGGGTTTAGGTACTTCTGAGTTCAAAGTACCTCTATTTTTTCTCTCCTCTCCAGAGAAACAGTCGAGAGACGATGGCAGATGAAGGGTTCTTTGATCTGCTGAGTCGATTCCAGAGTAACAGGATGGATGATCAGAGATGCTACTTCCAGGAGAAGAACAGATTCTCAGCTGCTTCAGTAGCAACATCCTCTACTCCACCTAAAACAATGAGAAAATGTAAGTTTTAAAAACAAAACCTGTAGCTTTCAGTTCCTGTCGAATGACATCCTAAAACTGTATTTGAATGGAAGGGTGCTTGCTTCTGGGCTCATTTGGTTTTGTTCTTCCTCCCCCAGCCTTTTCTACTTCTGTAGTCTCACCCCACACGGATGAATTTCTGGACTTACTTGCCAGCTCCCAGAGCCGCCGCCTAGACGACCAGCGCGCTAGCTTCAGTAATCTGCCCGGCCTTCGTCTTAACCAGCACAACAGCCAGTCAGTCCTGGGGCACTTGATGGCAAGTAACAACAGAGAGCTGGACGATGACTTCTTTGATATATTGATAAAATGCCAGGTAAGAGTCTGAGTCTTTCGGGGTTTGATTGTGCATCCCAAATATTTAGTGTCGTCAACTAAGTCTCTGTGCTTCTCATGTGTTTTAAGATACAAATTGATTTGGTGGGTAAGAAAGTAAATACATACACGTATGTACATAAATATACACACATACATGTATGTATTTTATATATATAAAATATATATTTATATAATCTGATGAAATACCTATTTTAGCAACTTGTCTATTTACTTTTTTTTGAGTCAAGCAAAAAATCTAGAAATTAGTATGATAAATTTTGTTTCTTTTTTTGTCTCTTTATGTGCACTATATGTAGCAAATATGTAATATGCCTGGACTGTGCTCAGTCTGAAAAGAATAGAAAACTTTAGTCTTGTCATCCAGTACTGATGTTACTGCTTTATGCACAAAAGCACAAAAGAGTTGCTTATTTTGAGACTTTTATCTCAAAGTCAACTCTATTCAAGGACATGGTTGCAGTCCACAGCCAGAGCTTGTAAAATCTGACCAGGAGCTGGCAGCTGTGTGAAATGAACACAGAAACAAGCTCAGGCATTTCATGCAAACTGCTCTGTAACATCAATACAATTAAATCGCAGTCTGATGAGTCTAAAGGAAAACTCTATTATTGCTTATCCAAATCTTACTACAGTGTAGCTATTTTTATTCCCTGTGTAGTGGAAGGAAGGAAGTCAGTTGTAAAATCCTTACTTTTGTAATAGAAGCGCTAAGGGTAGCAACCCTAGCCTAAAGAGCAATGCTGGTATGTCAGAAGACAACCGTGTTTTTGGTCATATGAGACTAGATCTAATAGAATTAACACTGAAATTCTTCCAGCAAAAGACAGTTGAACCATGTTCTGCAACAGGAACAAGAATTAAATTGGGGGTTTTATTTTCTGATACAGTTGGAGGCACCATTTTTCTACACTTGTAATTTTACATTAGTAACTTCATTTGAGAATGGTTAAGGCCTAGTTAGCTACTTGCACCAAAGCTTAACTAACTGTTAAATCCATGAATAGGTTTAACTCTGGGAAAACAGAAACTTAACTTTTAATGATTTTTCACTCATATTGTTCACTTATTGATATATACATGGGGGGGGGGGGAGGGAGGGAAGGAAGAGAGACAGAGTGAGAGAGAGAGAGTGTATATGTGTATATATATTCCTGTAAACATGCAGCTTCATTGCCTGGTCTGTCTGCAGGGCTCCAGACTGGATGATCAAAGATGTGCTCCTCCATCATCTGCAAAAGGACCAACTGTACCAGATGAGGACTTTTTCAGCCTGATTTTGCGATCACAAGCTAAGAGAATGGATGAGCAAAGAGTCCACTTACCCTCTGCTATAAAAGGACCAAGTTCTAGCTGAGGAAATTAACAGGCTCGTACTGTACACTAGCATCTTAGGAATCAATTATATTTGTTGGAAAACATAAATGCCTTTTTACAAAAGACTTTAATTAGTAGTTTTGTCTCCTTTCTAATCATTTTTGTATAATAGCAGCATCATGCTTGTGACCAGTAGTTGGAGTTGCCACTGTTCCTTATATTGGCAGCTACTTCTAGCAGTGTCTGAGATACTGATTACTGTATCTCCCTCTTAACTGCTCTAGTTGATGAACATTAACATCATTTTTTTGCTGTCATCAAGGTATTCTCAGTGCTGATGTGTGGATTCTCCCACATCTAGTGTTAAGACCTAAGTGTATATGTTCTTTTTAAAGAAAACTTGATTTTTTTTTCTGATTTGTACCTCCCTGGAAAACTGTCCCATTTTCTTTTATAATTTTTTTAAAAAATAAAAGTAATTGTGAAATAGCTTGAGTACTTAGTCTGTCTTTTCTTCTTCCAAACTTTCTGCAGTCATGATTATTTAAAAAAGAAAAAAAGTATTTCAAAACCTAGTTTTACTCCTCTTTGAAACAAAAACATTATCTTAAAAATATGCTGGCTTTATTTGGGCAGTATTTAGTTAACTTAAATATAAAACTATACTGTACTATGTGTACTACTACACTGTACTGCACTACTACAATGTAGGAAACAATCAGAAGACTATTTTAAAGATATACTTATATCTAAGTATATTTATATATTTTTTATTTAGTATATATTTATAATAGTACATTTATTTACCAGCTGTCAATGCTGTTCTATAGATTGTGGTACATTTCCACCACCACTGGTGTTCTACAGGGATGGGAGGTATTTGGCAGGGGCTACCATGGACATCAGGTCATTCCTCCTCTAAATCAATTTTTAGCATTACAAACAAACGTACGTGTGCTGCTTATTACTTGACCTGAACTACTTCTCCTGAAAAGACCACGTGCTGTGCTGGGGCTTTCTTGAGAGAAGCTGGTCTAAGTGTTGGTGCTCACCCGCGCTGGACACCTGTGCTGCCCTAGAGTAGTACAGGGCTCTGGAGAACCCCGAGGTCTCTGTGCTGTCTTAAGTGCATGACTTCAGTTAAGTCATTGATTTAATGGCTAAGGTGGCAAAATGCTTATTTTGGTTATTTATGAATGAAGTGTTCTCCATTTTTAATTCAAGTATTATATCCATGGAGAAGAATTAACCGTTACTTTTAGCACCAGAATAAAATGGCATTTTAAGACTAATGGAAGTAGACTTAACTGTTGAAAGTTTTACAGACCTGCTCTCGTAGTTTTTTTAAGCCCTGAGAAATCGACCTCTACTGAAACAAAAACTTGTTTTTTCTTTTAAGGAGAAATGCCAGAACATTGCTCCGCAATCAGGTGTACCATCATTTTAGTGAGCCCATCTTTGGTACATGTGCTTTAGTGCTTCTTATTCCTTGTTCAGCTTTGAACATCCCTAAAACAAACTGATACAACATCAGTTTCTCACACTTCTGCCCTTGATTTCAAGATGTCCCAGAACTGAGCTGATGAATAGCAATTCTATCTACTGAAAACTGGTTTTAAAGAATAAAAACAAGAGTGGGTTTTCCTGAGACTTCTATTTCAGCTGCAATTAGTCTTACATGAATTATGTGACTATCAGCAACTTTCTTCAGGCTGTTTTCCAGTTACCTGATTAGGGTTATGTTTGCTAATTACAGAGTATTGGTGATTTCCTACCACAGACTATCTACTTTTACTTGAAACTTGTGCCACAAACTTGATTTCAAACAATGCCAGCCACCTGTACAGAGCTGTTCTCTTGGCTACTTAATGCTGTATTATCCTTCTTAAAAGCAGATTGATTTCCAGTTGCAGTAGTACGTACACCATCACCACTTTTCACCCCTGCCTCACAGCTATGCTGACCACTGCTCTGACCAACACTGAGTTCTCATCAGCTTACTGAGCCCTCACTTAGAACTAAAACATTTCAGAGCTAGAGCAGAGCTACTTAAGTATGGGACAATTAAAGATTAGACAGAACTTACAGCAGATGTTGCGGGTTCCTCACTCTCCTCCTTCCTGTGAGTCGCACGTGCTGCTCTTTTTCTTCTCTTCAAGTGGCCCCCCTGTAGAACTTGTTCCTTCTAAGTTTTTATTGGGATCGCATTTTTCTCCAGTCTCTTGCTCTGCTTTGCCTGTCTGCTGTTTCTGCTGTTCCCGTGCATGTTCTTCAGTAACAGTTGTAGCTGGGGCAGTTTCTACTCTACAGACTTCAGACTCAGTGTGCAATCTCTTCTGTAAAAATTAATAATAAGCTATTAATCAACCAACCCAAACTGATGGTGGCCATTCCTTCAAGTGCCTCTCAGCTCAAGGGCAGAACTCCCCCAGATCTCCTAACTTTTAAGTACAATTGACTGGTGTCTTGGTACCTTTTTTTTTCCCCTTAGGGAAACAGCACATGGAAATAAGCACAATCTAGAGTACAAATCTGTTTGTACAAAATTTCCTGTAATTCAAAGGAAAGTCCATTGGGCTTTTTTCCCCTTACACGAGTAATCTATATTCCTGAGGCTGACATAAATACTGTCATACAGTTGTAAGTACACAAGATCTCTCAAAACAAGGGAAGTCTCTACTACCACATATTTTCATTCAGTGTGTTCCTGGCAGAGTTAACCATCACACAGTATTTTTCCAGAGCAAAATATGCCCAAAACAACCTATACCACATGGTTCTATAGGGGAGCACAGGTACCTCTCCTCACAAGGCTTGGGTAAGCCTGTTGTTTAACCACGTTCTAGCACACGGCACAAATCTAGCAAACTGAATCCCAGCTCAGAGACTAACATACACCAGGGTCTGTTTTTTGAGACTCTTCTACTTGCGTGTCTGGCTCACTGCTCGCATGCAGCATGTCAGGGCTTCTGCTGCCATTTCCAGGTCTCAGCTGAGCATCTCCTCTGTCGTAAGGTCCTCTATAAACGTAAGCAACCTGTGAATAGCAGCCATCCGATGCACTCCTGTCATATCGCCCAAAGTCTATTTTCTCCTGTTGACTGTCAGGTGGAGGAAGTGTCTTCCTCTGAGAAGATGTGAAATATCTTATCACAGGCACGGATGAACCTGCACCATAGCAGAAAGCCTGCGGGTGGGAAAACAGAAACAGAACTGCAAACATTTGCAACCTACAGGTTCCATACAGAATTCAAAGTCACAAACCTGAAAAGCACAAAGAAAAGCGTGGATGACCAGAATGGCTGTGATAAAATTCAAGCTCTCTGCAGTCTGACCACACTGCAGCAGCTGCCAGGTTGTAACCTGTCCTTGGTGCTAGAAGGAAGGTGCTGAAGGCTCTACCTCAATGTGTTATGTACAAAATGCCAATTAGGTGCATCACTGTGATACTTAAGAAAAGGGAACATAATTTCAAATAAACTGTCAGAGTCTAGAATTGTAAGCAGTTTAATGCTATTTTATCCTACTTGTGTAATGGGAAAGTGATGCAATTTCAATACAAACTGAAGTTATTTTAATAGCTAAACCAGCTGTACTAATAAAGAGTACAGTCTAGAAAAAAATCCCTTTTAGAAATAATTTCATCTGTGCTAGGAAATCTGTTTATCAGTACAAATAAGCAATAATTAATAACATAATGATACTTAAGTATAAATAAGTTTAGTATATAAAAATAAATGTGAGCTTTGAAATATAAGAAAGGCATACAAACCAGGACACCCAGAGCCATTATAATTAGCACTGGGATCTGCAGGATCAGTGGTATCTCCTTCATAAGCGCCTTGATGAATTCTCCAATGCCTTGTCCCACGTGCTTCAAAGGCTCAGTTACAAAGTTGGTGAAAGTAATAGCCAATGCCTAGAGAAACACAACCCCAAAATGATGTTGTTGCTGCTGACAAACAAATATACGCAGTCTGTCTGGGTCTGGCATGTACCTTCGTTGGTGGAACCAGCAGAACAGGATTCACTAGTAGTGTTTCATAGTACTTCTGGCAGGGATCATCCTGAAACGTCCACTTACTTCTGAGCCATTCTGTAGTCAAAGCAGAGAGACATTTTTACTACTTTTTAAAAAACACATTTTATGACATCGTTATAATACAGAAAGCAGCATTTCAACTTCTAATGGAAATCTTCTAGATATGGTTCAAAGCCCAGATTTATTTTTTAACAATCTGAGATTAGCTTGGCCATGTAGCTTATCCAGTCACAGGGATGCAGAGAAGGAAGGAAAGAGAAGAAACAAAGTTTTTCCCATGTTTAGTCAAGAAAGTTCTCTTTATTGGAAGAATTTAGAGTCTAGAAGTCACAGAAGAAGGAGCAGCACGGCCTCTGGAAACACTTGTTATCTGACACATTTTGTCCATAGGCACTGGAACAGAAGTAATGTTGCGTGTTTCCACTTACCTGCCAGGCTGCAAGTATGCAGAAGAATGTTTGTGCACCTGGTACATTTCAAGAGAGCATCTTAGATCTAACCCGAAAGTCTTACTCCTTAATTTATGACACCAGTGTTTGTTTCTGTAGTTTGAATTCAGTGTAGTCATACCAAAAACCATCGAAATTTGACATAAAGTAATCACAGCCGCTACGTTCCAAGCAAAGACCACAACAGACGCTCATTAAGAGTTGTTATACTTAATCTACCTGCTATACCACTGAATAACAAAGAATGGCTATCAAAAAAATCAGCCATCTCTGTATAATAATGAAAGTCCAAATGAATAATAATGAATTTCCAAACTCTGTTGTATTCACATGCCTGAAAGATGGGAAAAAAAATCTTTGATTCTGCCGTTCCATCTTTGATGACCTGCACTGAACGGCACAGGGGGTGGGGGAGCTGGTGAAACACTCATGGGCCAAGTTTTAAAGGAAAAGAAGTAACCCCAGGACAGGACCTAAGAACATTTTTGCCATCGGCTCTCCTTCAAAGGCCTAGCAAGGAAAGTCTTGTGAAATGGAAAAATGGTAAAACCACATAATCATGTATTGCTCAAGAACATTCAGTGTACTTACAATTTATGAAGAAATTAGAGTATTTGGGGCACAATTACTGAGTATTTTGTGATCTTAAAAACTATCACAAAACAATTAAACAAATATTTACCAATAAGGCTGTCCTTCCAGTTCAATTTCTCAGCACAGACGTTATCAAACTGCTCCATTTTGGCAATTTCTGCTTGGTGCTGTGCGAAGGCCAGCTGCAGGAGAATCAGAAATATTTGTAAAAAATAAAGAGAGAGATGCCATCATCTGTAAAAACTTTTAAGATTCATTGCACAAGAATGAAACTTTTAAGATTCATTGCACATCTGAAAAAGCAACATTCCACAAGCCAAACCCCGTTTGAAGTTTCTTTGCAGGGACAAAACTAGTTTGAAAAGCACTGACTGCTCCCACCACAGATCTTCTTGCTGCCAGCAGCACAACCCTTGGGACAGTCCACAAGAGCTTTGCAGCCCCCGGGGCCGAGACCCATCCCCACAGCGTGCACAGGCCGGGTGCAGGGCACCCAGACCCCAAACCCCGCTCTGCAGCGGGCATCACAGAACAAAACACAGCCTTTCATCCCTTCTTTTATTTTTCAGTCAACTAAATAACCTTAACTCCCTCACAGCTTTCAGGTTTTAAGCCTAAAAGCCATTTAGGTTTCAAAACAACTTACTTTATATAAGTAAAACCAGTTCCATGCAAAACTGATGAGAAAACTTATTAATACAATACGTTTCAGCTGAACAAACAAATGAATACGTGTCCACAGCTCCGTAGCTATTAAAATCACAACGCACACTAAGCACAAGAGCATCTGAAAGAGAAGATAGGAAAGAATTGTGATCCAGATTTTCCAAGCTTACAATCAGGACATCTGAAAAAACTGTCAGCTTTCATTTTTACCAGCATCGTTTACACAGAAGCAGTTAGGAAACTTCTTGTTTTCATAGCACATCTGTTGCAGCACAAAGCAGAAAAGCATCATGGTATTACAAGCAGTCATTCCTATCACAGCCTTATGTTTCCATTGCTCTTTTTTTCCTTATATTTTGTTATTTCTTCCTTATGACATGTATCACATTACCTATCATAAGTTAAAACTACAAAATGGATACAATCCAACACGAGTGTTGAAGTGCATGCTATGAACCACAGAACCACTGCAGCCGACTGCCGCAGTTAAGAGGCCAAGTTATGGTTTAAGTACCAGCAGCAGGACTTCGGGGAAGCACTCTGCAGCCTTTTTCCATCTGAGGACTCCTGAGAGCAAAGTTACTATGTGCACCACTTGCTTTTTTATTTGTCTTCTATGAACTACCTGAAAACTAGACAAGCTTATTCTCAGTTCAACATTTTCTAATTCCTTTTAAAGAATATGACGTTTTCACACAGTCACAATCTCCTCTCCAACACTAGACACTTTTTTTTCTACTCAATTCACAACTCTAACCTATAAAATCTAAGACATCAAATATATACTTGTTTCAATAGAAAAGTATTCCAGCTCCTGCAGGAGCCAACAGCTACAGCATCTGTTTGAACAAGAGGCAAATCTGGAAAATGAGCAACTCGTGCATTATAAATGTAAGTGATGAGAAACTAGTCTAAGGAATCACACAACACAGATATAAAAGCAAGAAAAAAATGCATACCACAAAAAAAAATAAATAAAAAATTGCAATTCTATGAAAAGAAAAGCAGACCATGAAGAAAAAGAAAAAATTTAGTTCTTACTTTAACTGACTATATCACCTCTACCTTCAGCAGCCAAGAAGCAAGAGTGACTCACTGTACGTACAATAGAAGGAGCTGATTTTCATGTGCATTTCAGACTGTATTATCATTGGCTAGACTTGCACAAAAAAACTGGAGAAAACAGTAATTAAAAAATAACTAACTAACTAACTAACTAACTAACTAAATAAATAAATATATATATCACCTTCCTTCTTCTCTTACCATAAACATATTATATAAATCAATTCCAAAAGTGTCTTCAAAGTTCCAGTGCCAAGCTTTACTATCATGGTGCTTAAAATTGATCAGAATATCACTAAGGGCATCATCCACAGCCCCTGACTGCCACGTTTCCTCGTTGAGAAACTTGAGGATTTCCAAATGTGTCTGTTTTGTAAGGATGATCTCAGCATCATAATGCACACGGTCCATGTCTTCCTCAGGCTGAGTTAAAAGCAAAGCAAAACGATGGTCAGAAGTTGTCTATTGGGAAATACATGGATATATGAAAAACTGTATCACTATGCCAAATCCTGATTACAGACCCTCGTCCTATGCCAGCCCCTTTTTGTGGTAGTCTGCAGGATGAAGACATGGGGTAGGGAGCCCACTATAGCTCTACGATCTTTCTGTTCATTCACCTCACCCCTATAAATCATGAGCTCAACTGTTTTGTTCTCTTTCAATTCTACTGCAAAAAACTAAAAACAATGAAGCGTTATTAAAATTTTACAATTGCTTCTCATTAATAGCTATTAATGACTAATGCATTGTGTGTGCCACCGAACTCGATCATGCCTGAGTAATACAGATAGAAGCTATTAAGCATGGAAATAAGAAATTTTACATTGCTAAGTATAATGTTCTTTTTAAAAATATTAATTTTGCTAATTGCTAAAAATGTATCCTTCTACCTCTGAACAGAAAAGAAAGCATTTCCAAAGACAATGTAATGAATAAACTAACGAGGTGATTCTTATACGCAGACTCCAGAAGCTACTACTCCTACATGGGTAACGTGGTAAGTCTAAAACAAAGGCATAAAAACAATGAACAAACGAGATCAGGCTCTCTTCAGTTTAACAGCCATTGACATGAACTGGAGGAGGTATTACTGTAGCTGCACCCCAGCAACCGATACTTGGATACACATTCTGATTTCACAATCTTCCCTCAGATGCTTTACAGATAAAGTGGCAACTGAACAAACACTGGTAACTCTAACAGCAATACCGGATGCACATTCTTGTATCATCTTTTTCTTTAAATTAAAATGAAGGGAACTGAATTGTAAAGTATGAGAAAATAACCAATCAATACTTATTAACTGTGAAAAACAAAGGAAATGGTAATATGAATTCATTTTAAAGCAATATTCAAATACTTACAAGGCCAAGTTTTCCAGCCTCATTTAGAATCTTATTCAAGTATCGCTTAAAAATATAAAAGCTCCGGCTTTCCCGGGATTTGGCATTCCTCTTCTCGCATTCTGCGATCTACAATGTAAAGATGCTTTCACTCGTTTGTTGCTCAAACCAGCTCATTTGTAAGAGATAAAAAACCACCACAAAAACACATTACACCCACAGTTAATGGAAGCGCATTAGTTTGGCAATAATCCCATGATTAAATCCCAATTTAAAAATCATATGCAGTTGTACAGTGTAAGTTTCCATTCTGCTGCTGTTTTCCATGGCTTTGGCCAAACAGGAGGGGTTTCAGCTCTGGTGATAGCATGATTTGAATACCAACCTCAGTAAGACAAGAAAAACTTAAGATCTGGATCTCCTTAATTTTTAAGTTCCTATCCAAACATACTAAGTCCAGCAGTATTAAAATTACATTTCACGCTGGATCTCCAAACAGATGAGGGAAGCGAGTCTTGGTAGCTACACAGCAGGACTGCATCCTTCTGAGCTCAGGGGAAGTGCACTCCTTACACCCACAGCCCACCCCTTAAAATCTTACGGAACTGAACAGCTCGAACAGGTCGGGTACCCTGGCTATTGGCAGCACGGAGTAACACCACCACCACCATGGTTAAACTGTCAGCACCGAACAGCACACAACTCCTCCTGACTTCTGTTACAGCTCAGAACGTTTTAGGAAACAGGCCTTGGTAGGCTGAGCAGCAATTTGGAATTAAGGTCAAATCACTTTTAGTTTTTCCTCTAAAGCTACATGAAGAAGTTCCCCCTTTATAATCCATGATCTCTCTCAAACCGTGCAGCAATTCACCTGCTCTATGCTATCCGCTGCCTCTGCATTGTCAGAAAACACAAACTAGAAAAGATCAGAAAACATTCTGAAGCTCCACCACAAACCTTCTGTTGCAAGGAATCCACTTCCCTGAAGCAGCTTGGTAACTTTTCAGTGTTGACTGTATCCGCTGTCTTATCCTCAGAGTCATAATAGTTTACCTAAAATTACAAAAGAAGAACAATTTGTCAATATGCCACGTTACACTCTTATGGTCCGCTCACTTTAAAAAAAGCAAAGGGGCTAGAAACAGTGTTGGCCTTTTCTGCATGTACTCCCTCAGCTATATTCTGCTGCCTCTCTGCTGTTGTTTTAGGCTCCATCCAGAGTGACAATTGCTTTATGCTTATCTAAATGCATGCTGCCATCAAAAGGAGAGGTCGTGCCCTTTCCTCCCCCACCTACCCTTTCCCCTCCTCTGAGTGTTGGTGACCACATGAGCCCACAGAGCACCAGATTAGATATCTGACCGGCTAAAAACTGACTCAGCAAGCACACACCATTTTCAGCCAGATGAAATTCCCAGCCTGGCTGGCCACGCAGCCCGACTGGAAGCAAACACCAAGCACGTTCCTTGTTGCATGCTCTAATCTTCCTGTTCCCCTTCGCCCTGAAACAACATCCCACGTTCTCTGGCTACTGCCCAGCTGCAGTCTTAGCAGTGCTTCTTCTCCACGACTTGGTATGCATCTTGAGGAAAGTCTCCAAAAGGAAGCAAAATGTCACAGAATTAAGTGGCCTCACGAGAACACATCACCCGATAGGAAGTTTTGTTTCGGCTGCAGAGCCTGCCTAAAACCTCTCACCGTACAGCAGAAAACTAAAATCTTCCTGTAGAGCAGAAAATAAATTATTGAAGGATTATTCCAAAGCAGTCATATTTCTCCCTTTTTCATGGGAGACAATAGGAGAACTCTGAGTATTTCTGATAACAGTAGAAGCAGTTGGGCAGCGAAGTTAAAGACTCCAAAGCTTGCTGCTGAACTTCACAAATGCTGACAACTACCAGCTGCACCTGAGGTCGGTGCAGGCTGAGGGGTGACTCTGTGGAGATGAATAATGTAGTCTGCATTTTTTAAGCTCCATAAAACTAACTTCTGAACCATTAAAATAACATTACTCAAGACTGCAAAGCCAAATGTTAAAACTGAAGGACGGCAAGATCGGGGGTGCCTGTACAACCACCCGTGGCTTACAGCGCCTTGTGTGCACATGTACCCTAGACAAATAACATGCATCTCACGATCCATACACACAGCCCCCGACGCAGGACAGCCGAGTGCAGTTCCCTGTCTCAGTTACCTGTTCATGGCTCACCGTCTCCAGGCTCACGGCTGTGCGGTACCAGCCCCCTTCTGATCCCCTTCCACAGACCCCAGTGCCCAGCGCTACAAAACTTCACACAGCTTACGAGGCGTTGGAGGGCTTTACTCCTGTATTACTGGGGAACCAGGTAATCCAGGCCAAATGTGACCACTAACTTCGGATCTTCCAACTTTTACCGACTAAACCCTTGGAGATGTTCAGCCCTTACCTCAGAGGCCACCAGGAGCTGCTGAGCCCTGGACCTCTCAGCGAAGCGGCTGCAGAGCCGCCGCCCGCCATGGAGGATATAACTTTACAAGGTGATACAAGCATAATTCTATTATTTATAATTATGTATTACTATACGTTTTATCTCTTATTATAAACAGCGCCTACTGTTCTGTCACACAACCCTGCCAAACCCCACAGCCCCGGGGCAATCTCTCCGCGGCTGCCGCAGCCCCCAGCTCACCCCTCCCCGCACCTTGTAGGGCCTCCTCATGGCCCCGGCGGCCGCGTCGTAGTTGATCATGTCGGTGGGGTCGATCCACTCCTCGTCGGGCGCCGCGGCGGCTCGGGGCAGCAGCGCGGCGCACAGCAGCAGGGCCGGCAGCAGCGCGGGCCCGCCGCGCCTCATGGCGCCCGCACCGCGCCCCGGCCCCGGGCCCCAGCCCCCAGCCGCAGGCCGCGCTCCTCGCCCGGCTCCCGGCAGCGCCCCCGGCCCCCGGCCCGCCCCGCTCCGCCTCAGCGCGGCCCTCGCGAGGCGCAGCGGCCCCGGTGCCGCCTCCTCCGCGGGCCCGGCCCCGCCCCGAGGCCCGGCCGCGGCCCTCAGGCCCCGGGCGGCGCTGCCCGCGCCATGGCGGCGGCCCCTGAGGGGGGGAGCGGCGCCGGCTGCGCTGCCAAACGGGACCCCCCCGGGTATAAGGAGGCTAAAAACCAAGTACGGCCACACGAGGCTGGGTGGCAGAGGATGGAGAAATTCTTATTGATTGTCGAATGCAGGGGTTTTAGTCCAAACTGCCATTTTTCTTTGTGTCATCTGCCGTTGCAGGCATAGACAGAGGAAGAAAGATTCCCCTTTCTTTCTTGTTTGGCTGCAGAACACCCAAGCAATAAACACAGGAGCTCTCTGCCCTATTAACAATTTGGCTTCACAACAAAAGCCAAGCACATATAACAATGCCAAGACACACTGTTGTAACACCCACGCAGGAAAGGTGGCATTCAACACAAGGTGCTACTTAATAACAGCCTGTCAGCTATGTCCACAAATAGGCACACAGCCCGAGGCATAGAGTAGTTTGATTAAGGCCCTAATGCTAAGGAAAACATGACTTCTACATATCAAATTACCAAACTCTTACCTCTGCCATACTATTACTTACCACACTGCAAAGTGAGATAGTTGGAAATCGTATCGAACATCCAAAGCCTTTTATAATTCAAATCATACAACAGATCTTGATGTTCAGGTATCAGAGCAGCACGTTGGAATTATAGAACAACAGTCTAAAACAACAAATGAGATAGCTGCAGGTGTTGGAGGTCTTTATTGAGATTATAGCACAGATACACTTCTATATTTACCTTTCCACTTTTATACGATAGTTAAAATTGCTTGCTACAGTGCACATATAATTTAGTATGTAAGAGAATCCAAAACTTAGGTGTTCAAATAAATAAATAACCTAATGTTTAAAATTAAAAAGTAAAAGAAACTGTACAATATGAAAAATATAACAATACATAAACATTAGAATCTAAAGTTCTGTAGAAATAAAATTGTAATTTCCCATACATAAACAGTGCAAGAAATAAAATTCAAATAAGCTTCTGACCTGGGAATTTAAATGACTTAATTCTTAAATTACCATGCAGACATAGCATTTTAAGCCATGCTGGTTTCTATTATAGTGTTAATGGTATCCCTTTTACTTTGAAAACTGATAGCCATTAAGCTCACTGTGACAACTGCTGCCAATCCACTCTTTTCTACAGTACATTATACACAGAGGTATTCTGTTGCATTCAGAAAGTAAAATATTGTATGTTTCTACAGCAAAAAAAAAAAAACAAAAACAAAAAACCAACAATATTTTACTTCCCCCCCTCCAACATGTTAGCTTTTCGAAAACAATGTCATGTAGTAAAAACGGCAACACTTCCCCCTGTTTAGATGAAGAGAAAGGAAAGACCCCCACTATACAATGGACCATAATCAAGATGTGGTTACTGCCTAGTCAACTTTAAAGTTCAGAGTTTATTACTAAAAAAGTTGAAACCATGGAGATGTTAAAAAGTTTGACCTCTCGTGGAGAAGTGATGAATATAATAAATCTGAAAAAACAGTGGAAGTAATTTATCTTTTATGTGCATGTGGAACTAGTTTGATATTAACTTGAAGTTTTGTTCAACTTAAGGTTCTATATAAAATTCTCATTGAGGCAAAGACCAAGGAATGCAATTAATACCAAACTGTAAACACGTCATTCATGTTACTCAGAGTGCACATCGACAACAAAGGAGTTCTTCTCAGACTTTGGCAACAAGACTACAATAGGTCACAGCAGCATGAGTTCACATGGAAGACTGAAAGCACTGCAAAAGAATATACTGAAAACACCAAGACCTCCGAGAAACCAGAAAAATCTGTGACAAGCGCCTTTCCTCTTGATAAGACACTTTCCTACTCAACTGCTGCTCTCTGAATGCCTATTTATTATTACTTGGTTTTTACAGTTCTGTAGTCTCAGGTCTCTGTGCTTTAGCTGCATAGGTTGCCTTTAGCTGCACTCTAGCCATTGTAGGTCCACAGGGTTACAGTTCTGTCTGCAGACGAAGACAAGAAGGAAAGATCTTGCGTATGCCATCTGCATTGAATAACTTTGTCCTTGTGCTCTCCTACCACCATAAGAGGAAGCTGCTTCGTGAGGTCCCCTACAGCAGAGGAACAGAAATCATTAGTCACTCCATGAACTTACATCTTAGCTCTTTTTTTGTGTGTGTGTGTTTTTGTTTAATAAAATTTACTATGTACTTCACCTCATGAAGCACAGTTGAACTCTCAACACACACACACAATTTAGCAGTCCAGGAAAAACAAGTTCATAGGAAAAGGGAAGATATCAGGTATCTCAACTCTTCACAGTAAGCATAAGAATCTTCTTTTTTTTTTTAAAAAAAAAGAGTCGATTTTCTAAATGCTGTCTGAAAGCGAAGGCCAACTCATCAAGCAACAGTATTAGTTTTATCATTATCAGCCTCCCAACCCTCATCAACACAATCACACTTATACACATTTCAAATGCTTCAAGCTTCTTTTTTTTCCCCCCATTTTAAACTAAAACCCTATCTTTTGAGTGAAATTCTTACAACCTTAATATTAAAACCATCAAAGTTAACCTTGCATCTTTTGAAGTATGTTACCTTGCAAGTCTGTCACCTTTATTTTCATATCATATGATCCTGTGAGCAAGTAGTGAGCCCCTGGAGAGAAGCGCACAGAGCGAACATCACTGGCATGAGGGTGGTAGCTCTGAACCATTCGTCCTCCTCGAATATCATACAACATACAGCTAGAGTCCTCTTGTCCAGTAGCCAGGAGACGACCACTAGGATCTACAGCTACTGAAGCTACAGCACTTCCTACAAGAGAAAAACAAACCCCCCCAAATTCATGTACATTTATGCAAATGTATGTTCTTCCTTAAAAGAAAAGCTATTATATAAAAATACCAAATGCTGGCCTTCTTTTTACTCTGAAACAGCTATGCAGCTTTTGTTCTGATGTGCTTTGGACAGCTTTGATGTCTGATAATCACAAGGCAAAAAAAGTAGCTAATTTTTGAAAGTATGTTATTTTATTTATTGATTTTTAAGGGGAAAAAATAAAAACACAGATAAAAGGAAATTGGTGAGGATGTCCTTAAGGGCATCACTCTACACTCACTCTACACTCTACATCACTCTACATTCACTCTACACTACTTAGATGTCCTTAAAATAAGTTTTTATGCAACAATGATCAGAGGCATGATAGTAAGTCTTACCTGTTCCATGAAACGTCGTTCCCACAACGCGAACACAACTTGGCACTCTCAGATCCCAGAATCTTACAGTCTTGTCTTGGGATCCAGATGCAATCATCCAACCACTCCACGTATAAAGTGCTAAAATATGACCTATGAACAAGAAGATTTCTTAATTTGATCAAACAATGTTAATCAAATAATTAAATACTGCAGTTCTGATTACGTTTCTGTACTCAGAAATTAAACAGTCCCATGGAAAACCTGCAAGCTGAATGGTCTAAAATGCCAACAGTATAAGGCAATAGCCAGCTTTGCACCTTCTCTGGAGTGAAGCACGCACTTCCCATTAAATTAACAGCCAGTATATTTAAACAAACCCAACCAGAGTCACCCACAAAGAAAGAAAAGAAAAGAAAAGAAAAAATACTCCAAATCCCCAAACACAAAAACAACTGAAGCAGTCTGGGGAGGACCAAAGTCTTTCTAGCAAGAAAAAGACAAATAAAACCTTTTGAAAACAAACATTATTTGAATCTAATACAGGCTTCAGAAGTGCCAAAGAGAAACAGCAACATACCAGTGTGACCACTTAGAGCGTGCAGACCTTGTCCTCGCTGACAATCTGTAGTGTAAATATTACAGTCCCCTGCTCCAGCACTTATTAAAATAGCACCACCACTTTCTGGGCCTTCCATAAAAGCAAGATCTCTGATTGTTCCATCATGCATGCTGAATTCCAAATCTGGTCCTAAAATAATAATAAAATACAAATTATAAAAAAAAATAAAACACATGATGAGGCATACTTTGTTTAGCACAGTTAGCGCTACAATCTTTAAAGCAGTTACAGTGATAACGCAGAGTATTTCAGCCAAGGGCGGCACACTACCTACTATAAACACTGCATACTTTCTGCAGAATATCCCATTTGAGTTATGAGTGTTCAAATAAAAGCTTCAATGATCTTATTTACACCGAGTGTTGCTTGAGCTTCCCACAGTTCCTAAAGCATACCAAAGATGTATCTCTATAGCCAATCCCAGGCAACATTATACAGTAAAATCATTTATTTTTGTAAACTGTGGTGAAATAACAGAATTAGGAAGGCTTCCTCTGCCAGGAGGAAAGGATCATTAAGAACACTGAGTCACGTAGGACAAGTCACCCTGAGGTCAAAATAAAGAAGAGCCACATTCTGGGAACTGACTAGAAGGGCCAGGCATAGAGAATAGTATTTGCAGGAAAGAAATACTGGATTTTTAAGATGGGGAAGAAGATGACAGAGGTAGGTAAGGAAAACTAGAGCTTGAATTCCTCCTGACAATCAAGAACTAGAATTGGGTAAGAATATCCAGTTGTTTACCCATGTCTAAAAAAAAAAAAAAACAACCAGAAAACAAAAAACACTTTACGAGAAGACAACACAATAGCACAGAATCTTCCAAAACAAGAAAAAAAATGCCTGCAATGAAAACAAGCCCAGAACACCCAACTAAAATAAAGCCCAAATGATAATCCCCACTCCCAACACCTCTGGGGCTATTTGCTGAACAAAGACTACAGAAATGGTGAATGGGAAAAAGGGCTAAATTAATTCAAGTATTGGAGTAACAACAACAAAATTTAAATACATATTTATTTCAAGGGTCTTGCCAAATAGCGGATAAACAAGTGAAAATAAATTCTTTAAACTGTACAGAGACCTACCTGTCGCATTACAAGTTTCAGCATTAAAAGGTAGTACTTTCACGTATTTATCATTAGAACCAGTAGCCAGCAACTGTCCACAGGGACTCCATGCTACACAGTAGATCGATCCTTTATGATGCTTGTTTCTTTTGAAGCGAACCACAGGTTGTTTAGGAGTATTATAAGCACTGCAAAAGAAAACAGAAAAGCGTGTTTTTATTTGCAAGGAAAGTTGTGTGCTCTAAAACAAAAATACTGCTTTTTTTTCCTATTGTTTTGGATAACATGACATAGGTAAGACTGTTAGCACTGAAACAAATGCATGGGATCTAAGACAAAATAAAATGATCTTCTTCATCCCATTTTATCATTTTTTTCCCCTCTGTCTTCCATTGTGTTTGTGATTAGGCATGTAAAAGAACTTATAGGACCCCTTCATCTATAGAGGGCTGATAAAAATATAGAAATTGTAGCTACGTATGAATGAATGAATCCTTATCCCCAGGCTCCTAAATTGGTAAGATTTTTCTAAACAAGAGACAAAGGCTACAGAGTCAACTGAATGTTTCCCAATAGTTAGAGAAGTAAGGTGTGTGAGAGGAGACTGTAATTAGTCGATAACAAAGCGTCTGTCCTACTGAGAGAGTTTTGCACTTTTTACCAATCAAGGAGAGGTTATCTGGGCTTAAAGCCCAGCAAGCCAGGTTGCACTGAGTATCAGAAAAATCAACAGCTTTTTTTGGTTGTTTCATATACTGCCAATAAGTATTTTGGACTTAAACTTCAAAGGCTACTTTACTGATTATATTTTGGTGGGAAAAACAAAACAAACCAAACAGATTACTTATTGAACACTTTAGAAGCCTGACCACAAATCCTAAACTGAAAAGGTCTCCCAGATAAAGTCACTGTGTATACTTGTAGCTCTCTCAAATTATGAAGTTTTAGACACGTTTTTCCCCTCTGGTCCAAGAAAATAACGTAACTACAGTAGAGACACGATGACTATTAAGATGGCAGTATTTTCTTCCAGGTGAAAAAAGAGGCACACACATACCCCTCTATTAAAAATAAGGGTTTTGAGGGGTAAACGAGAAAGAAGAAAAACTAACAGAAAAGACTAGGTAGCCAGTAAACCACAAAGGACCCTTTTCTTTTCAAGGAGCTTAAGTATCAGGAAAACAGTCTTTAAAATAACAAGAGACTCAGACATATTCTGTAACTTTGCTGTAACAGCTACATTTGTTGGTTTCTCCACTGTCAAATCTGTCCTTCTGCTAAACACTCCATCTCATTAAACCCACCTTGTGCTTGCTTAGGCTGACACATGCTTTCTTCTCCCACTTTTACAACCAAAGTACTGAAAGCAGAAGCGATCAGAGTAAACAGAGGCCCAACCACAAGGGCAAAAACAACACTTTTATACGGTAAAGCTGTAGTACTGCAGCAAAGCATCTAACACATAACAGAAGAGAACAAAAACTAGTCCACAAATACACAAATTCTTCAGTAGATTCTTTTTATTTTTGCTTGTCAGTTTTGGTTTTGAAAGAAAACATTGCGCTATTTATGACAACAAAATAAAGGTATGAAACATACAGATTTCAGTAGCTACAGGGGAAAAGTGCTATGACTCAGGAAAATACAGAACTATACAAGCTTTCTTACCTTGGGTCAATTACTTCTGGGTAGGCACACACTCTCAAAGTTTTAGAGTTGGAGCCAACAGCATATAAACTCCCACTGGGATGAAAGGCTACAGCTCTGACAGCTTGTGTATCTTCTAGAGTATTAATGCAAATGAACTGCTTTTTTGATTTGTCATCCTGTGTAGAATGATCACAGTCAGATTAGGCTCTACAATATCAAACTGGACATTTAAGTGTATTTGACTGATTTATTTTTTTTTTTTAGAATAATTTATAACTGTTATAAGTATTAAAAAGCAGCAGCACCAGACTAAACTGAGGGATTTGTAAAACAATGTCTATTCCTGGTCATGGAATTGCACTCTTCAAGAAGTTCTTTACCTCAACTCCCTCTGAAGCTGACATTAGATGAACATTTCTCAGTTTCCCTCCAGGCTACCAACAACTCTCCTTCTTAACAGCCCATCTCAGAAGCCTGATATTATGATTTATTTGTGTGAACATATTTGATCTGGGTGTAAATTGTAAGGAGAGCAAAGGTACATTTTTAATTAAAACAGTCCAGGTCAAATGATTTATAAAACAGATATAATACTAAGCATAAGAACTACCTTTTCCACCATGCAGTTAACATTTAAAACAATTTTTATATATAATTTTATATATATATATATATATATATATATAAAATATATATATATATATAAAATATATATATATATATTTAAAATAATTCAACTTATGCAAAACTTTTTATTACATTGTCCTCCAGAAGGCTTCATCACCACCTTTCTAATGTTTTGGTTTCATTTGTGTGATACAGAAACTTTGGAATGTCCTCGTTGCAAAGTTATTTCCCTAGAGTTTGGCCATACTGAGTTGAGTCAAATGATCTTAATTTTAACGTGGAGAACACAAAGTAATCACCTATTACACTGCTGCCAATTATAGCAACAGCAGTTAGTGCAGTAAGTATTCTTGCAATGCTACTGAGCAAGTTGTCAGCATCTACAACTTCGAATTTGAAAGTATTGACTCTGTTGCCCTACATCCCCAGGAAGCAAGACAGAAATAATTAGGTTCAATTTCTATACAAAGTAGCTTCCTTCGCAAGGAGGAGAGATTACAGCTTTGGGGCTACCTAAAAAGCAGAGGAAATAAGTACTTAATTACCGATAAGCAGTTTATGTAATTCCTGTGTATCCTAATTGTTTCACCAACAGAAGTAGTATTAGTTGGATAGCTATTTGCTGATTCAATCAGCAAATCATGCTACTGGACCAACGAGTTAACCCTGCAGTAGTATTTAGGTACAGACTCAGAGACAAATGCAAGGACATGCAAATGGAAGCTGTAATCAGGAGCAGCTTTATTATTTAGAGTGAATAGAAGGTACAATAGATTAAAAAACAATCGAGTTACCGCTCAGTGTTCTTTTTGCCACATTTTAACACCTGACATCTAGAATACTGCGTCCAGTGCTGGGCTCCACTGAAACAACTAAGGGACTGGATGGAGTCTCTGTTACACATGGAGAAGCTGAAAAAGCTAGGACTGTTTGCCCTTGAGAGAGACAGAGAGGCTTGAAGGGGGCTGGTGGGGCAGATTTCATCAGTGAATACTCCTCCTGTCCAGTATTTATAAAGACAGAGCAAGGCTCTCTGCTGTGGTATCCACTGAAGGGCAAGAGGCAATAGACAGAAATTGAAATGCAGGAGGTTCAATTTAAATATTTCTGTTGTTTTAAATACAATAAAAAACAAAAAACAAAAACAAAGGGTGGTCAGGTGGTCAAACATGGATGCAGGCTGCCCACAGAGGTCGGGGAGTCTCCATCCCTGGAGATGCTCAAAACCCAGCTGGAACAGGCCCTGAGCAACCTGCTCTAGTTGGATCTCGAGTAGTTGGTTTGGATTCAGTCTCCAGAGGTCCCTTCCAATCAACAGTTCTGTGATTCTCAAAGTACTACATCAGCCAAAATTCAGTGTAAACTTCTGTTAACACTGAGAGCATGCTGCATACTCAGGATAAAACACTGAATCTTGTGAAAACACACTGCAAGAGACAGTAAGGAAACTCACCTCATCACCTCTTGTCCTACTTAGGCTCCCTGAAGAGTCGTCCAACGGTGGCTGAGTGACAGCATGTTCTGATGCACTGTTTTGATTTGGTGAAGAATTTGAATTCATAACAACAACAAAAAAAAAACAAACAAGAGGAGGAATAGATTTGTTTATAAATATTTGTGGACTGAAGTTACATTAACTCATACTGAGAACTAACTTTTGTGGACTAGTGTTATGCATGTCTGATTCTTTATCATTAAACTACTGTTTTTGCAAGATGTTGCCATTTTTTGCAGGTACTCCAAATATTGAATGAGTCAAAGAAAGTTAGAAGAAAAAAACAAGATTTTTGTTTTCATTTCATAACATACACACACTTGGAAGAATGGTTATTTCTTTCAGGTCAGTGGTACCTTTACCTACGGCTGGATGTGGCCTTGGCCAGCCTGATCTATTGGGTGGCATCCCTGCCTCTGACAGGGGGGTTGGAGTTAGATGATCTTTAAGGTCCCTTCCAACCCAAGCCATTCTATGATTAAGGGAAGAAATCCAGTTGCCACTCTGTCCTGCCTCTCATTTAACTAATATTTCATAAGGGGAAAAAAAAACAACCACCAAAAAAAGCTTTCAGAAGCTTAGTAGAAATACAAAATAAACAAGAACTATACAAATAAGATGGAATAAGAAGAAATTAAAAATAAGTACACAATGTAAACCACAAATAACCACTATTTCTTGCATCTTAAAACATCGATTTTTATCATCAATATAGAAATACCTAGGTAACAACATTCATTAACCATATACCCCTAATTCAATGACAAATTAACGTGATAACAAAACAAATACAAACAGCTCTTCCCTCCTAAAATAGGGGGATTTCCAGTCCTAAGCAGTTTCAAATAACTTACGTTTGATTCCCCTGCACAGGCGACTCTTCAGGAAAGGGTATTTGATTAGCTGATCCACGTTTTCGAGGAGTGCTTGTGTTAATGTTTTGGCCATCAGCCGTTAGCCTCTGAGAAGCATCTGAAGGTGGTGATGTAAAGTTACTTGCTGGGTTAGTGGATGCATTCCCTCTGCTCCCATTACATTGCTGGCTAAGTGTTTGCACATCATTTCCAAGACTGTCCATACCTATATTTAATTCTCCTAGCTTCTGGATAGATCTAATATTAAAAAAAAAAAAAGGGGGGAGAAGACCAAACCAGGTTATTATGATAACTTGACGAGGCATAGGGGTGGGTGAAGAAGGAAGTTAACAGACGTCCCCAACCTGTTAAGAAACTGCTCAGTAAGATTCTGTTGCTGGTCAGCTCCATCTTCTTGGTTTACACCTCCTTCCAACAACATTTGCTGGTACAACTGACGTTGCTGCTCCTTTTGTTCTAAGTGCTGCTGGTAACGTAGTCTTTGTCTGTAATATTCTTGAAACTGTTCTGTTGAATCACGAAGCTTGAAAGAAGTGAGAATTATTAATGAGAATTAAATAGTTAGTTGCAGTAGTTAACCTAAATACTTACACTCTGGTTCACTACTTCACCACATGCATCACAAAGCCATCAAATTGTCCTCTGAAGAACAAAGCTTTCGTTTTCCCCTAAAACCAGATATAATTTACTCACTAAAGAAGGAAATCCCTGTCCTTCTGTACTGTTGAAGTAGTTCTGCCTTTGTGCCTTATTCAGGACAAGACTGCTCTTGCCCATAAAACTCCCAAAGTAGTAATTAATATCAGAACAAATAAGTAATCCAAAGCTGAAAATAAAAGGAAAAAAATAGAAGTTGGAAAGCAACATAAGCTACTTTCCAATTTCCAAGTAATATTTCCAATGTAACTTTTGTATTTTCTGCTGTGTTGACACCTCTCTGCTATCAATCTGCCATTTATCAACATCAAAATCAGATGCAGCACTTCTGGACAGAACAAATTAGTGCTTCCTTTTCCATGATCTCTTCCTATTTATGTACTATCTTTGGTGTCAGCCACCGCCAGCTCCTCAGGACTCTGTGTCACCTGCACTCTCTGATCCTCACTGTCTCCCTCTGTCACCAGTCCCAAATGCTACCACCAAAACCAGATAACAAGCTGAAAATTAAAAATGGAACACACAGGAAACCGAAAGAACTTCGGTCCAAGGCCAGAAGTATCAACAACCATGCCATGTGTTTTCCCAAGAAAACTAATCTAACTCCGTTTTTACCAACTAAAAGGAAAAAAAAAAAAGCAGTATAAGAAAAAAAAACGTTTCTTGCTTAAAGAGAAATGACATCTTTGTCATCTAGTGGTTTCCTATCACTGCTGCACTTGTAAAATGTTTACCACATTGGGTTTCCAAAGATCAAAATTGGGCAATTGTCTTCAGAAGTTTAACAAGCATTCTCAATATTTCAAATATGTAAGCTATTTCCTGGTCATTGGGTTATCCTTTCAAGGAACAGGTATATTCTGGCCAATATTTCTTTGCATGACTGACACTTGTTTGTTGCAATTGGATCCGATCCTTGGATTGTTTAGTCTGAGTAATAACACAATAACAATACATATAAGATAAATTATATAAAGATATAATAATGATCCAACACCTAAACCTAAAATGTGTTGCCCAGATGTTCTTTTGTACAAATTCTGCCGTATAAATCAATCTTTCCAGGAGCAATACAAAAATAAAAAATAATGAAAATAAACTTAACAGAATTTCTTTCTCACATATACCACTAAGACATAGAAAAAAAAACAAGAAGCAATTGGACTGGTGTTACATTCTTTTATACCTGTGTACAATAGTCTGGCCAACATATTCACCTACAGTATAGCATCTCCTGTCTTCATTCTCTCCCAGAAATGTTCCCCCTGGTTTTCTGCCATTTGCAGTCTGCTCTGTCATAGTTCTAGTTAAAGCTTTTTCCTCTCGCCCTTATTCCCAATCCACATACACAATGCTGTTGCAGTGGCGAAGTTATGCAGTCCAGTCCTTGTGTTTGAAGGACTCTGGTAATCCTCCCATAGCCCCATTGCCTCACTCAAGCACCCAGAGTCTACAAGAGAATAACCCTGTCAAGACTGGACTGGTTTTCAGTGCCATATAGATGTCACAAGCCACGACAGGAGTTTACTTAAGAAAATCAAACTGGAGTCTGCAAACCAAACAAACCGCAGTGTTGATGTTATTTCAGCACTCAAACATTTAACGCAAATATTCAGATGACATAATTCATCCTTACTGAAATAAGAGGCAGATATTTAAAACTGTGGAAAGGGAATAGAATAGGTAACTATTCTCATTGCTTTCTACTGAACTGCTACTTTCCTTTTTCCACATTGCTGTTAAGGAAAAAAAGAAAGTCAAGGCACAAGGCCTTCAAAAGAATAATTTTTATTTATTTATTTTTGAAAAAGGTTATGCTATTGAATTCTGAATGGCAAAGATACATTCACTAGGGAATTATTTGATTTTCAACACTGTATTCTAGACATTAGGTGGCCTGTGAAGCTTGCTATTAACACCAAAATTGCAGACTACGTGCCAGATTCATGACTAAAACACTAAAAGGATTCTTAACCATGGTTAATTCAATGTTGCTGGCTTTGAGTACTGAAGTCTTTGTTTTAAGATACAGGCAATAGTTTAACAACACTGATGCAAGAATGCACTCATCAGGTGCATTGCAGAACTTCATATAATGGAAAAAAAGAAATTTGTCAGAGATGTAATATTGTGTTTTCACTTGTTAATGTGAAAACAAGATTTAAAACAATCCATTGTCATACAGGAAGTTCTCAACACAAAAAACAAATAATTATGAATGTATCAGAACATAGCTCAAAGGGCCTCATTATTTTTAAATAAACAACCACTACCTCATTTTTCTCTTGTTTGGCAGATCCCTGACTCTGTGCTCCATTAACTGGTTCATTTTCTGGAACAGAATTCTGGCACAAAGTCTCGCTGCTGATGGGATGCTGTGGCTCCACGGGAGTATCACTTCTTGTAGCAACATGGAGAAGAAGAAAAGCATAGAAGCATAAAAAAGCATAAATGAGAAAAATTGTGAGTAGAAAATCCCCTGGTAAGATAGGTAATATTCTAGAGTAAAAACTGATAACAAAGTGTGCAACCTACTTAAGTCATAAAACTGAAGATACTGCTTCAGAAAAAATTGATTGCACTAAAAAGAAGCCACACCCAAACAACAACAAAAACTAACAAACAAAAAAAATAGAGAGGCACTGTGATGTGCCAACATTTTCCTAAACACCTTAGCATCATGCGATATCAAAGCCCTCTATTTTCTATCCTTACACTTTAGTTATATACCTTTAAACTAACCATGTGACTAGTGCTTTCTAGCAGGTATTAAGTTTTAATACTAATCTACCAATGAATAATTGATAGATTAATACTAACCTACTGCTACCAACCTAAATTTAAGCTATGCTTAACATTCATCAGATTGAACATTCTTGAAAGTGTTATTTAGGAAAAAGTTTGTATGAGATTGGCCATCCTTATATAATATAAGTATTTCCCATGGAACACCTTCCCAAATGCTTTAGCAAGCAGTAAGTGCACACAACACATTAGAATACTTGCATTCCCAACTCCAGTTTTGTCAACTTACAAAGTCCTATTTACTCAGTGACTTGGAGCAAAGCTTTTTAAGGTTATTCTGAACTCTTTGTTATCTCTGTGTGCTAACAAAAGTTACTTAACTGAGTAACTTAAAAAGTTACTTAACTGAGTTACTTAACTGAGTTTTTTTTGACAAGTGACTGCTTGCCAAATACAATTTACAAATTTAATACCATATTTCTTCCATATCCAAAAAGATGGAGGGGCTAGATACTGGGAAAGCTTAGCTTTCCAACTTGTACGCTCACAAATATTGCCAGTTAAATTGGATACGTAATCCAGAATTGGATTTTTCCTGAAAAATATAATGCTGTCTTGAAAGCTATGTAGGGTCATTCCGAACTTCAAGAGATTCATTGAAAAAAAAAAAAAAAAGTTAAAGTCTATCAACTTCATTTAACATCGTATCACATTCAAATGCCTATACAAAGGGTCTTCAGAAGATTGCAGTAAGTTACTGCATTTATACAAAACTTTTAAAAAGGAACAGAATTACTGATCAAAATAAAGGCCAAGCAAAAACTTAAGTGTTTAACTGACAAGTACTATTTCTCCTTGTTACCAAGACTTTTCTCTCAAAAGGGTAAAGTAGAAAGGCAAAGATTTCATGTGTTATTTTTTAATAAAGAAGTCAACTTTGCAGTCTACACTGCATTAAACAAAGTTGTTATAAGTTATGATAGCAATAAATGTTAAATACCTCTAAGTCCAATATGAAAAAAATATCAAGTCCATCAGGATTTCAAGTTTCTGTACATCTAAACTTTAAGAAAGTCCAGCTTGAAACCAGAAGGCTCATGACCCAAATATGAAAATCTACTTTTAATCATAAAAGCGTAAAAACGAACTCCAGTTACAGTTTTACTTACAAAAGAAGTTAAACAATTATTTCAAAGTTACAATTATGTTCAAAAATACAACATGTAAGAATCTAGTAATGTAACATGAGCCAAGGTAAAAAATAAAGCTACAGTTGCACTTACCGCTCAGGTGACTCTTCAAAAATACTGTGACACTCGGTATTCTCAAGCATGAGACTTCGGCTGAGATTCTGTACTCCTGGGTAATGGAAATTAGCAAAGGAGTGCGACATTGGAGAAGTTTTGGTCCCAAGGTCTGTGACTCTCTTATCATGATTTGTTAATCCACATGACAGCCCATCTAAGGCAGGGTTTAGGGAGCGGGTCATGTAAGCATCAGCAGACTGAGGCCGTCTCATTGGGGATGATGGATATGGAGAAAGTTTGCTGATAAGAGGTGTCAAAAGATCAGCATATGCAGCTTTTGTAGGCTTGAGGAGTTTATCAACATGAATATTAAGCATCTTTTGTTCAAAAGCACAGGAAAAAACAGTAGCTGGCAGATTCTGCAGCCATGACAATAAGCTAAGGTCCAAGTCATCACACCCATTACCACATAAGAGATCGATGCCCAGCAATACTTCACTTTCTGTAATTTCTTCTCCCGTTGCTTTACTCTGACAGAATTCCACACAACATTCATAAAGCAATCCCTTCATTACAAGCTGGAATAAACGATTGTTACTTGCTTTGAAACCAGCCTCACTCAGTTTCCTATCAGCAGGAATAAACTCTGCCACCATTACACAAGCTTCTTCAAAGCAATGCACCCGGGCTGTGCTGGGATTCCAGTCTTTGAATTCTGCATGGTTGGTCAAGCGAGGCAACGTGAGCAGCAAGCAGAGTTTACTGTAGTCTTCCTTAGAGGGACAGTATTCTTCCAACGCATGTAGGCACTGCACAGCCTCTCGCATTGTGAATTCCAGCTACAGAAATATTGAGGTGAACAGTAGTTGGTAGCACGTATGTTTCCACAGTTAGTTGAAGAAGAACAAAGAGTAGTGGAATTTCTCCACTACCATTCCTCTATTACTATTACTGTCTCTAGTTAAGGAAAACAGCACATAATATAGAGACCGAAATTGCTGGCGCAAGTGTAGTTACAACAGAGTCAAATTCCTGGATGTTTTGGCTTTCTGAAATCCCTCCCAGCCCCACTCCCAGTCTCATTGCCTACAGGTCTATGGAACTTTCATGTCACTGCAGGTTTTACAGGTTTAACATTTTAAGCCAGCAGCTAAATAGCTTCAATTTTATTGTAGCACAGAAGGTTAATTCCACTCACAGGGCCAACTGAATTTCTTTTTTCTCTTTTGTGTGCATGTGAAAAGCTATAGGCGTAAATTACATAAAGCTGCATACTTCTCTAGTTTTCAGTGAGTAGCAACTGTAGGTTGTGTTTTATATCAAGGTTTTCTGTTCTCCAATCATAAAAATGTAAAAAACAAAACAAAACAAAGTTCAAGAAGTTAATCTCTGAAGATAAGACCTCCAAATTAATACATGGCTTTAGTAGAAAGCCTGTTGAAGCTAAAAGCCAAAAAACATGCTAAGTACATGTAACTTAGTATTTTTAGTTACAAAGATTTTAAATATGTATTCAAAAAATCCTATCCATGTTCCCTAGCACATTCTCGATACACCAACCTTTTATCCACAATATGTCAACACATTTATTAACATTCAGCACAAAAATAAACATACATCTGACTTATTTTTCCCTGTGCTGTTATCTAATAATCATGAAAAGATAGACTGCTTAGTGGATAAGCATGCATTTCCTTTGCAACAATAAAGACTGACTTTAAGCTTTCTCTATACTGTCAAGGCCCTGAAGTTTAATATATGTGTAAAGGGACAGAGAATTAAAGTTAATCCAGTTTGGATAACAAAATCAGTCATCCTAAAATTACTATAATCCTTTAATTTAATAACTTCTTATGTTAGAAATTTATTATTCTGTGTTATCAACAGAAATGATACACTAATAACCTTCACAACCTGCATGCCTTTTCTGTCAGTGTGAGTTGCCATTCGTGTCCCTTTCTATACTAAGAACCTAAGTTCACAGCTACTGCTGTTTGCACATTTAACTAAATCAGTCCTTTGTGACCACATCTGTTCCTTTCAAAGAAAGGACAATGCCCTTTCTCTCTAAAAGCTACAGAAATTATGTTTAAGATTAATTGAAACTAGAATCTTTCATTTGGACCTGACTCTGACAATAAATTTCCCTGATTTTCAAGCTTGCTTCAGAGTACTCCTGAAAAGAAGCATTGTACTTCAGCATAATAGCCTAAAGTAAACTTCAAAGATCAGGACCACAAAGATGACATGTGGTCACTGATCTATACTGCTAAATTTCAAGCAACCCTTACATATGAAACTCTATTTGAGACCTGGCAATCACATTAGTTTAAAAAAAAAAAAAAATAGATGTCCTTTGGAAACTATGAAACCATTTGGTAATAGGTAGAATTTGTATATTAAGCATGGGAGTTTTCAGTTTGCTTTTAATTACAATATCTCAATAAGCTTTTTGCCAACAAAAAAAATAATCCCAAAACAAAGAGAAATCTTACATGCTGAGGCTCATCCTCTGCTGACATTGCATTGTTTACACATAAGGCTTCCAAGAACTTCTGCTTCATTATAATGTAACGAAATCTGCAGGTAAGAAGTGAAATGCAGTGAAACACCACACATCTCGATCAAATAGGTCAATATTCTCTTAGAGATGAGCAGGGTATTTTACAGCTACTTTTTGAGGTAGGCATAGAAATTGCAGTGACAAATAACTCTGATCAAAGTTCAACAAATTGGTAACCTAAAAATTTTAGCAGATTTTTTTTTCTATTATTGCTTTCAGAAACAGCACAATAAAAATAATTGAAGGGTCACAAGCAAAGTAAGTATAGGAAGCATACTCCTTTCTTAAACAGAAATGTGATAGCTCAGCCGACTATAAAACAATAGTACATGTAGTACCGTATTCCAAAAGTATGCAGAAAATGAAAACTCATTACACATATTTTGCATATATTTTTCACAGTTTAAGTTTTAAAAAAAATATCACAAAACCCTGAACTCTAACATACATTCTATTTTACCTTTTCTTGTCGAATTTTTCCATACATTCAAGAGGCTGAATAAATTGAAGAACCTCATCCCACTGACCGTCAAGAATCAACTGCCTAGTAAAAGAAAAAATTACTGCTTTAATTTCACTGGACAAGTACAACTTTCTTCTAAGCAATCAGCTCATTTAATATCACGAGTTGTATATTTAGATGACAAATGAATATTTAAGCATACAACAGGTGATCAACCTGTCTGGAAAAATTAATGCTTTGTACAGATGTTAAGTTGATAGATGCAGTAAGTGCAAAATCCAAGTCCTTTCTCAGTATTTTGTATAAGATAATTGATTATTTTTAAAATTCTTGCTTGAAAAGTATAAATGAAATACATTTATTCAATTAAGACATCCTGAAGAATGAAAATGGACCTAAAGTTTTAATTGTATAAATACTGCTGGACCTATTTTATACCAAGAGGGGCAGGCCTCCAGTATTAGGAATATAAAAGGAAAAGCTTGGAAGTTACTACATCAGCAAAAGAACTTCAACTCCAAGACCAGTGTGTTAGACTGCACAGATAGATTAATTTTGTTCCTTCACTTCCTCATAATGCACGGAGTTGTCTGTAAAATGTCCAGTTCTAGAAGGAAAGGCTGCATTTCTCATTAGATGTATACTGAACTAAGAATGAAACACAAAGTATTAATAATTGCAATCTTTCTCTGATTCTGCTTTCATTTTATTCCAATATGTGTAATTTTATCAAAAGGGAAGCCACATGAGAAAAAATGTTAAAAATGTTTTTACTACCAAACAAGATAAAAACAGTTGAATAAATTGTTTTCTTATGCTTCCAGAAAAGTTTTTTAAACACCTTCGGCATGAAAAGGAAGACTGCAATGCTGAAGACCTACAACCTACCATTTACAATAACTACTTTTCATAATTTAGGAGGCTGATATCATGAATGGCAAATCACACAAACTTTCATGCCTTGATGACCTCAGGCACCCCTTTCATATTGCTAACTTTAAGAGAAACCTAAGTATTGTTTCAAAATACAGATATTTTTAAGGGGAAAAGCTCTGGAAACATCTATACTCATCCCAGAGCATAGGGCTAGAACACTGAAAATATTCTATTTATATTAGAATTCAATAAACTACATGCTCAGTTCACGTGACATGGTAAGCAGGTAACAACAGATGGCTGCTGTTAACAGAAGATCTTGTTCTCCTGTTTACATCTGCTCGTGTACTTTTTGACTTAGCCTGTGCTGACACTGGCCCTTGTTAAGACCCCTTCCTATTTAATTCACAAGCATGCCAGAAAAATAACCAAGGTCAAAATGAATGAACACATGAAGGAACAAGAAAAACAAACAAATGTAACACTAAAGCCTCAAATGTAACTCTACAGCCTATGTTGATGCTTAGTCAGTTACTTCAAGTGAAGGACTTCATTAACTTCAGAGCTGGAACTCAACAGGGCTGGACCACACAATTGGAACCAGGAAGAAGCAGAATAAGATGAGACCTCCTATTTAGTGGCATGGGGCTGCCCACGGAATCACAGCCCAACTGTATGCTTTCACGTATGCGGTATTTAAGCACTGGAGAAAGAAGTCCTACCTTAAAAAAAGCATGTCATCTGAAAACAGGCCATTTATGACCCCACTTTCTTTCTCAAGTGCCAACATACTGATATGAAGTTTCCTGGAGTTCAGAAAGTCTAGAATTAGTTTGATTATTTCAGCTTCTTTAACGTTCACTGTTTCTTCAGCCGTCATGATGGCAGCCTAAAAGGAAAGAGAAGAGAGAATTTTAGCCATGCTCAGTATCTTATTTTATGCTTGTTTAACAAATCGTGGCTACCATTTTTTTTCTGTCTAGTCTTAAAGGGCAGAATATCGTAGCATTACAAAAATAAAATCCAGTTTCCTAATCTTGTTTATTTAAGAGGTTGATTATGAAGCCACAGTTAAGATTAACACTGCATCTTTGTATTTCTGTGCTGTGCATGTAGGCCCAGAAAAACAGATCTACAGAAGCTTCAATCCTACCACAGTATGGAAGTATTGCTGTTAGTGAGTATACAGCGTTTAAAATTTTATTGGACTATCTGCATGTCAGAAAATAAGCTCAAAAACCATGAATCAAGCTAGTTATGTCACTATCTAGATATCTCACATGTAAACTTAAATGCTTCTAATACATCCAAAAAGCAAAGACCACCAAAAGGCAGTTTCTTCACCTCCTTTTTTGAAGTTGTAAATAGCAATGACACCAAAGCTTTCTATTCTTCCTTTGTAAGGACACCTACTTCTGTCTGCATGCTTTATGAAGAATCTAAACCTGCAAACCCAAGCCATCCCAGGCCCATTTAACAAGGCCCGTTCACTCCCCTGTCCCCGGGTGCCGGGCTTCTTCCAAAAGACCCAGCAGCCTGGTGGCTACCTGGGTACGGCTTCCCACCCAGCAGGGCTCAGCTGACATCCAGGTTCCTGCAAAAAGGAAAACGCTCCCCTGCTTTCTGCCCCACATCCCAGACACTTTGCGCTGAGCTGGGCATACACTGAAGGCCGACAGGTTTGGCCTGCAGGCTCGGGGCCCTAACGCCGACAGGGACCAGCACAGCTGCGCTCCGTGGCAGAAGCAAAGCATCCAAGCGACTTAAATCGATTATGAGAGCGCACAAAAGAAGAGAAGCTGGTATCTGTGATGAACCCCCCAGCAGGAAGCGTTATTCCCAGAAACAAGGCAAGTAGAATGAAAGTGAGAGGAAAATGAAAAAAAGGAGATTAGCACACAGAGCAAGATGTCCGCAGTAAGGAGTTGGAGTTACCCTAATTGCTCCCCCTTTTAAGTCAAAAGTCAAGATAAAAACACTGCTGAATTCTTTCATACAACTACTTGCTTCTGTGAAAGTTTGAATAATTCAAATAAGAGACTCCAAGTACTACATGGTAATTCATTAATTAACAGAGACAAAGGGAAGAGAAACACTCCAGTGAAACCTCTCACTCTTCCTCACAAACCAGGGCTACTGAACTATAAGAGACACAGAAAGTAAGGCATTCATACATGTAGGATTTTTTTCCATCTTCCTCACAGTTATATGTCAGCCTTTTTCCAAGGAGGTTTTTGCATGAACTTTTGACTAGGAAAGCATTTGATTATAGCAGCACAGTTTATTTTGGAACAACAGAGACCTAGTTGTGCCAGATGAAATGGCCTAACTTCTTTTTTAAAATGTCTGTGTTTAATTCTTATTTTAGTCACAGAAGACTCCAATCACCAAGCGTTTTGACAGGTCTCATGGAAGACTCACCCAGAGACCACGTGCCTGTTCCTGCCTAGTAAAGTCAAAAGAAAAAAAAGGAACATCTGGCATGCAGCATGCTTTTCTGCAGGAAAGAAAACAGACAGACAACACACAAACCTAAAGCCAGCACATGTAGAAAGATGCTTTTTCCTTATGTTTTAGCACTGTTTCCATTTCCCCTTTTTGGCAACCGCACAGGGATTTTTGTTCCCAGAGAAAAAAATCAACTCCGTTCTTACAGACTGGAGAAGAAATCAACACAAATCTAACCAGCAGTTTAGCATTAACATCTTAATTCCCCACCTAGTGCGTTTGCATTTCACTTTTATTATGCTTTATTGTGTTGGTAGTTTTCATGTAACTTACATGAGCTTCCTTGCCAAACAACAAAGTAAAACAGGCAAAGCTGCATGGAGAGTCACCATAAGAAAACTACTAGAATAATTCACACTAACATTCCCTTTGAAGAAAGGAACAAGTCCAGCTCTCTCTTCAACTATATCCATTGAACTCAAATCTGAATAGGAAGCCACCTTACACAGCTTCAAGATGACCTTGAATTATTCATATAGGCTGTTGATGGAAAAGCGAGCGTAACAATCAGTACTTTGCTTAAGAGTACAACCACATTAAGTAAAATTTAACATTTGCAAGAAGTAGTTAGCTTCCATTTTCCATTAGAGTTTTAACAGGACTGGTTTGTCCTGCATGTAGATCCTTTTGCCAAGTTCTAAAACTTACGTTCTTTTGCTTTATTTATATCATCCATATAAATCGGATAATGGATGATCAGCACCCTCTATTTTATAGGCCTAAGTAATGACACTTTTGGGGTCCTGCTAAGAAAAATGAAATAAATAGATTTGAAATATACTAATAAACTCATAAATCAGACATATGTTGAAAATACTTAGCACGCATTTGATGTCAGAGCAACACTCCTATTAACAGACAGCTAGAAAATGGTAAACCTACTATAAAAGATTTCCACTTAATTGAGGTTTTTTTTTAGACTGATGAGTCCAGGCTTCTCTGCATTATGCTGTCAAAATAGTAAGCAGCACTGTAACACCATGATGAGATCATAAATATACATAGGTTTACACATGACACTATGAAATAAATCAGTTATTCTGACATTTGGTGGGGTGTGTATGTGTTAATAAATAAATAAATACAACGTGCAGCAGGGAAACGCAACATAAGAGCTCAAGCTGCATCCCAGTCCATCCCACTGCATTGCTTTCTGCCAGCCCATATGGCACGTAGCGTCACAATCCGATCAGCTCAAGCACTAATACTCAAGAACAAGTGAAGCGCAGCACTAGCTTGAGATATAAATGAAGATAAATGTGTATTAAAGCTTAAAATTTCAGGTGCCTTCTACTGACGGGGTTTTTGCTACAACCATTTTTTCTTACCCAACCTTTTTTAGAACAGAACTTTTCCACACTCCTGTCCCCTAGTTCTGTACTTCAGCACGTTTTCCTCCTAAATTAACCTACAGCACACAAAAAAACAAAAACAACAACAACAACAACAAACTTTCCTGCCACTAACCTGACACACCTTTCCTCTAGCTTCAGTGAACAAGATGTCCTTTGAACAGGCTCTTTGGAACATCATCTGTCTATTTGTATATTTTGTAGGGAGAAATTCCATTCTTGTTCTATTCTTTTACTTATGTTCTAAGAACAAACCAACAGCAAGAATCCTCTCACGGTGCTATAATTTTTTAAAAGAACTATTTTCCTATGATTAAGTAGGCCTGCAAACACAGTATTTTGGGAAAATGCTTATAAACTGTGACTTTTACGTAGTCTTTAAGGTACATTTTCTAGAAGAAATTGAAAATACATATGTAATCACATGACAGAAAGTAACAGTAAGGTTTAATATTCTGAAATAAAAATGAATTGCAAAATTCTAAAATAATTGTTATTCCAATGCCTTAATTGCCCAAAGTAGACCACTTGCCAAGAGTATACACTATGCATTCACAAAAATAGGCAAGGCATTTCAGAACTTCTCCCTTGTATTTCTGTGTGGTTGGAGATTACAGTCTGGATCCTAGCTGTCACACTGACAGAGACCAGCCCTGCGTTTCGAACGCGAAGCAACACCTAATGAAAAGTCTTGCTTAGCCGACTTCAGTGACAGCTGTAGTGCATAATACAAAACCTCAGCATCTCCACGAGCTGTTTGGCATCAGAAGTTGAAGTGCAGAGGAGTGCTGTGTATTCAGGCAGCGGACAGCTCTGCAGAGCGCTCTCACCCCTTCACCCACCCGCAGGAACTTACATCCGACCCTGCGGCCTGCCCAGCAGCCACTCCGCAGTCCCACCACGGGGGAATTGGGGCCCGGGCAGTACCCAGCGGCTCCGCTCCTGAAGTGCCCTCAGTCATCTTCCAGTTACTCTACAAGCGAAAGAAAGGTCTGTGGGCCAACGCTTCATTCCAGCTGGTTTCCACAGCAGCGAGCGCAACTCAATCACAACCATTTCAGCCCACGCCACTCCAGGATTCGTACCTCCAGATGAGCTGTGCTGAGGACACGAAGCCCTTCGCCTCTTTGTACAGCTCAACTCTCTTCTTTTTAACAGCCAGGGGTCCCCTGGGGCTGACCCCGTGCCCTGGCTGCTGCAGGGGAAGCACCTCACAGCTCAGGGCGGCCCCCACCCAGCTCACCCTGCTCTGGGGGCGCCTGCCTCACCGCGGGCGCTGCCTGCCAGCCAGCTCACACACACCGAGCACCCCGCACAAAAAATGCCACAAAGGCGAGAGCAAACAGATGGCAGCACGGGGGCTGCAGGAGGAAGGCAGGCACGGAACGAGGCAGCGCCCGCTGCCGCTCCTTGACACGGCCCCCGGGCGGCTTCCCCTCCGCCGCTCCCGGCACCAGCCCTGCCCGTGACACAGCGGCCGGGTCCCCGCCGCCCCCACAGGGCAGGGCCGGGCCTCACGGAGCCTCCCCGGGCCCGCCACACGCCGCCAGCCCGGCCGAGCCGCCCCGCGGATGCCACAACAAAGAGACGGCGGCGCCGCCACCGCCCCAGACGCCGCTGTGGGCTCGGCGGTGCGGGGCTGCCCTCCCCTCCCGTCCCCTCCCGTCCCTTCCCTCGGCGGGGGAGGCGACAGCCCCTGCGGGCGGCCCTGCCCAGCCCCACCCGGCCCCTCTCACCCCGCTCGGCGGCGCTCACCAGCGGGGCCCCGCGCGGCGACGGCCGCTGCCGGGGCGAGAAGATGGCGGCGGGGCGCGGCGCGGCGCGGCGGGGCTCGGCTCGGTGCCGCTGCCGCTGGCGGTGCCGCTGCCGCTGCCGGCCGGGGTCTCGCTGCCGCTGGGCGCTGCGGCTGCCGCCCGGCCCGACGCTGCTGCCCGGCCACCAGGCCCCTCCCCGAGCCGGGGCGGAGCGGGCGGGGACCGGGAAGGGGCGGCCCGGCGGGGCGGGGGCGGCGGGGCGGGCACTGCCTGACGGGGCTGAGGGAGCCGCTGAGGGAGCCCCAGCGCCAGGTGCGGGGTCAACAAAGCACAAGCACCTCGCAGCTGCCCCGTCTCCCCCCTTTAACTTCATATTCGGCTAAATGTAATGCCTGTTTGTAATTGTCAGGAGAGGGGAACGTCTAAGGAAGATCAAGGTGAACAGTCAGTGAGCTCTCTGTGTTCATATAGAGCTGTGAGGTGAAATACAAAAAGTCACGCTGAGGTGCCAGTGCTGTACATGGACAACACACGGTGGATACAGCAGTGCATCGGCAGGCCCCATCAAAATGGAGACTGACCATTTCCTGACAGAGAACTCTTGGGACTGCAAAAGTAGCAAAGACCTGATATATATACATATATACACACATATATTTTAAATTACGTTTGTGTACACATGTGTCAGGTCGTCAGGGGTTGACAAGAAGCTGAACTGGATTCTCTCTCACAACAATAGCTAAAAATATGAAGTAGCAGATGTTAGGCAGTGAGCTGGTTCTGCTCCCAAACTGTTTTGCTGAGAATCAGCCAAAGGGCAGCAGGGAAATCCCCTCACACCGTCCTCCCCTCTCTCTGGAAAGGAATGCACAGAGCTGCACGGAGCTGTCCTGCAGTCCGTCTGGTAAGGAGCAGCCCCGGCAAGGTGCCACCTGGCCGCGCAGCAATGCCTGCAATGGAGAAGCGGGGCTGTGGCACCTGCTGGCTCCTTCTGCACCACCAAAGTCCCAGCATCGCGCCCAGGAAGCTCGGTTCTCCAGTAAAACACTGAATCCTTCCTCATGCTAATAAAGCTCTCACTTGTTGCTTAGTTACATCTGGAGGCACGGATTAATAGACAAATTAATTATAGAAATGAAACTGCTTCCCCATACAAGTGATACAAGATAATTTGGTTGTCCAAACAAAGCTGTATGTATAGCTTTGCTGAACATACGTTTGGATGAGTCTCCTTTAAACTTTGTTTAACAAAGCTAGGGCTGAGCACATCTGTTTTTAAATTTAATCTTGATTTTACAGCGGTGTTACAGTAGTTTAACAATCTTTTTGTAAAAATTTTGTGTTCAGTGGGGGCCCTGAGATCAAGCCTGTGACTTCACCTCTGGAGTTTTGGAATGGAAGAAAGAGGTGAGGCTTTTTCCAAGTTATAGACCCCCAAAAAAGAGGATTTTTTTTTTTTTTTGTCCCTCCTGCTCAGAATATAGGGCCTTTCACAGGAATGTAGTAAATTCCTGTAGTCTGGAAAGAGATTTCAAGAACCAAGTATGCCTTCAGGAAGAGGGATGAAGAATAGTTGATGTGCCAGCTTGGGAGGGCAATAATTTTACTCTTAAATATCTGGAGAGGATACACAGAAGCATCCTATCAGTAAAGGAGAGAGAAGCCCCTGCTCTCTGGTCACTAAGAACTTTTTGCTCTGGCATAGAAAGATGTCTTTGGGATGGCCTCAGCTTGCTTTGAACTCCCAAGTGGTTATTGCAGAGAAGGTAACTCCCATGAATAGCAAAGCTGTTGGGTGTGGGCTTCAGGGAGCCTGAAAATCAGGATTAGTAGAGGAGGAGCTCTCCATTGCCTAGTGACAAGGCAGAGCACTGCAGTCTGTTCTGGAAACAATTCAGAAAAAAAAAAAAAAAAAAAAAAAAAAGCAACTATTTTGCAGATGTTGCAGGTGGCCACAGACAATGTTAGCACGGTCGGATACATTCTTATAACTATTCTCCAGTGCTAACCTTGCACAGGATCTGCCAGTGGAGTCCAGCAGTTCGTGTAAAGCATCATCGTGTTGTCATCATTAAAATGGGGTCTTGATTTTTAGTGGTTATAACAGGCCCATTCAGGTCTTTACTTTTTATAATATGTTTGCATGATCTGGTAAAAAGTTGCAAAAAAAAAAAAATCTGTTGAAAACTTTTCTTCTGGAAACAGTCTTCACTCATTTCAAGAGAGGTTTCCTGAAACTTTGAGGTGACAATGCAGCAAACAAGTTAAAATGCTCTTGCATAACCTGTGGGAGAATTAGGCGCTTATGTCAGCATCACAACTTGAGTTTCAGGTAGCTTAAACAAGAAAAATACCAAGCTAAAGGATAATCTGGCTTCAAGTCATTTAAATAATTGCAGGCTTGTGGGGCCTTGCCAGGTCTTGTAATGCAGATATTTAGATCAGCGATGATGTAGAAAGGATAAGGCAGAGCCGCCTTGATGGAAAGCTTTATATTAGCTTTGTCTTTGTGCAAAACTCCATTAACAGATTAACAGTGACATAAAAATACATACATTTTACACGAAAAAAAATCTTTTCAGTATCTTGCTTAATAAATCTGTCAATGGATAATGAATTATCCACTAACCCTACAGTTTTATACATGCAGTTGTTTAATAATGCTGAATAAGAGGCTGAAGAAACTTTTAAATATACATATATATATATATATTTTTTTTTTTCAGTAGAATGCTTACCTCTGTTCTACCATTCTTACCTGTTCTTACCTTTCTTGAAATCCTGGTTTTTATCTTTTCTGATCAGAGGCAATTCTGTCTTGAGTCCATTAGTGTTGTCCTTGAATTCAGGAAATGATAGCTCTTACCTAGTGGTAAGAACTCCATCTCCCAAAGGCTATGCCTATTGAGGTCTTAAATGTATGTATTGTATATTGCTTCCCTCCTCATATGTAGACCAGTCATTCTGAATAAAACAAAGTAGCTGCTTTCTAGAAGGAATAAGCTAGAGTAACTTTATTACCATATCTAACCTTGCTGTGGTTGTCTAAATAAAGTGCGTTTTATATCGTAAGGGGGTGTCGAGAGGCAGGAGACCTTTTCTCCATTAACACCAGTGACAGGACCCGCGGGAACGGGGTTAAGCTGAGGCAGGGGAAATTTAGGCTTGACATCAGGAGGGGGTTCTTCACAGAGAGGGTGGTTGCACACTGGAACAGGCTCCCCAGGGAAGTGGTCACTGCACCGAGCCTGTCTGAATTTAAGAAGAGATTGGACTGTGCACTTAGGCACATGGTCTGAACTTTTGGGTAGACCTGTGCGGTGTCAAGAGTTGGACTTGATGATCCTTAAGGGTCCCTTCCAACTCAGGATATTCTATGATTCTATGATATCTGTATGTAAACACCTAAATCTGAAAGTATACGTGCATTTGTACATATGCATACACAGACACACTTCGTACCTTTTTTCTGAATGATGGTATAGTTTGCCTTTTACAACCAGTTGCTTATAAATGAACAAAGTTGCCATGCATATAAAAATACTGATTTTTTCTGGCATCCAAATCTGGAATAAGATATATATATTTAAGTAGAATTTTCAGGTTTGAAGAGCTTAGAATGGTAAATGAAAAAGCCAGCATAAAGGGCTGTGGCCATAAAGGTAGATCTCTATAGCTGCAATTCTTCCAACTCTTTGTTCGGTTCACGAAAGTAGTAACAGTATCACAAAAATGGTAACTTCCTATTTGAAAAGACTTCAGTAGTTGAAGGTTTAGCTCTTGAAAAGCTGTTTTCTTCTTTTTTTTCTTTTTCTTTTTTTTTTTTTAAATGTACTGATCTATGCCTGATCAGTATAGCTGGATTGGGAAGAAAAAAAAAGCTATTTTGTACATCGCCTTAGTGTTGTGCTTGATCTGAAAGCTTAGTTTCTAAGTGTAACTGAAATGATTATTCTGCAGTTGTTGGTACCAGAAATCTGCACTGAATCCCACAGCAGTACACATATGTTTTGATTCCCAAATGCTGTACAAATTCAGACACACGGCTCGGTCAAATTAACTAGGGCGTGATCAGAAGTTTGTCAAGTATGGTGTTACTTGTCAACGGGTAAAGAAAAAGTCTGTTCCAGAGTCTCTCT
This sequence comes from Netta rufina, assembly GCF_964035555.1. Classification (NCBI taxonomy): domain Eukaryota; kingdom Metazoa; phylum Chordata; class Aves; order Anseriformes; family Anatidae; genus Netta; species Netta rufina. The sequence continues at coordinate 26,394,291 of NC_140131.1, read as the reverse complement.
GTACAAAGGCTGGTTTTAGCTGAAAATTTTGAACTGGACCCACCACTAAAAAATAGCTTTACTGGGTGCAATTACCATTTGTGTTCCAACAGAATTCTTTGCTTACGTGAGCCTGTTTTGATGCTATACGGGAACTGATTGAGCTGGCTAAAAAATAAATAATAAATAACCAGTTGGAGGGGGTAGGGGTGGAAGGAAGGCTATTCATTTTCACCCACATTAGTTTCCAATTCACTACTAAAAGCCCTGCTATCAGATTTCCTGTATTATCGAAGCTGCCCTTTTGAGTACCTCTGAAATTTACGGATTCATTATCTGCCTGTTGGCCTAACAATTCAGCCTGCCTGTTGACACTGCAGCCATGTCATGGCCCTTTTCAACAGAAGCCCTTGCTCTGCAATCCAGCACAACACCACAAAAACAGAACAGGCAATATTTGGAATGGAAAACCTTTCTAATTCACATATCTGGAAAATAAAACTTCTTTTTTTGCATACTATGGCTGTTCAAGATTGCACAACTTGTGCACAAGTTATTTCACAAAATGTCATATTCTTTATTAGCTGTCTGTGTGAAGATAAGGCTAGACAATCTCGAAAACCTTACCTTCTGAAGCCATCCTATTATGCTGACCATCAAATTTCTATGTTTTTTTTCAACACCCCAGAGTACAGGAGTTTATCAGCTGGCTTACAATTGTGAAACTCACTTTTAAAAAGAATAGGAAAACTCTTTGTTGTCCTCAAGAATGTAATGAGAAGCCTAATTCTTTAACAGCCTCAGTCTGGTAACATCAGAGAGCTGAAATACATGTGAAAGACAGCAATACAAACAAAATGAGAAATCAAAATTTTGCTATATCCTAAAATTTCTACATTGCTGAAATATAGTAAGAAAAAAATTTAACCATGAATGTGAACTTGTTATAGTTTCAATTTATGTTTAGATGTAAGCAAGAGAACAAAAAAGTTTACTTTTGGTGCCATGCTTTTATTTAAATGAAAGGAAAAACTACACTGTACCACATAAGTAGCAATGACAATATTTTACAGCACAGCATCTGAAAAAATATGGAAGCTATGCTCCATAGAGTAGACAAGTAAGCACACAATACACTGTACATTTTTTTCAACAGTGCCCATTAAATCATAATTAAATAGCTGAATTTGGCTTTAAACAGCCAAATAATAAAAACTAACAGTCATACTAAAATTAAAAAAAAAAAAGATTTCAGTAGCTATTATGACTGTTAGAATATGAAATTTTGCTCCAAAAACTAAGATGATAGTTTGGCAATTCAGTCATAGCAACGATAATAATACCCCTGATGAAAGCACCAGTGTGTTCTGAAAAGGTCAGTGATAAATACTGGCCTTTATGGAAAGCTTCCTTTATTTTTTTTATTTTTTATTTTTATTTTTTAAACATGATCCCAACCATAGATCCACTGTAATTAGAAAATTTGCAGGCTTAAAAAGGAAAAGCGTATATAGCTTTACTTTTCCCGTATTAAGTAAAACTTTATACTTCGAGCAACAGACTCTTCAGCTGCATTATTCACATTCTGCTTTTAGACATTGCACAAATCTTCAACCTGTTGACAAATGTAAATTTTGCAGTACATTCAGACATATTTAAAGTGTCTCACATAATTTCTCTGTCATGTATGTAAGCTCACTTTGATTAGCTTGATGCGTGTGTCTTTATGGTGTTGCAAATCTTCAGTTAAACCATAGGACAGATTTTAGAAATAAAAAGCCTCCCATTCTAAAACTTCTTTTGAAGTCATTCGCCACGTGTAAGAGTTAATTCCAACCTCCTTGCTTCTTGAATCACTGTATATTATAGACAATTTCATAGAGTTATTCATGGTGTTCCTACAATGGTACTTGTAGGAACTGTCTAACAGGCAGAATGTGCAAACCCTCTTCCCCCCTTTTTAATATTATTTATATCCTATATACACAATATGTATACACTTGAAATATAAGAGTTACATATCCTGGTGATATACATGCAAACAGTAGGAATCAGCTAACCACAAATAGTTTTGAGCCACATACATATTAAACATGTATTTTAAAGTGTTTTTTCTTTTTTTCTTTTACAGATTTAACAAATATACATAAATATAAGAACATAAATTACAGTAAAACTGACAGCATTTTTGAGAAAATGTTTATAACCCAGATGCATTGATGCCTAAGGCTTTATAATAATTTAAAAAAGTACTGTTCTAAACTGTTTAATGGTATCTCATTCAGGTGCATCTCTTATATAAGTAAATGAGTACATCATAGTAGTGAGGCGTTGTTTCTCTCAAAGCAGTTTAATGAGAGAAATATGAACTTAATTTTAGTCTCCCCGTGAAACAGAATGGACTACATACTTATAGCACAATACTGTCTTATGTTAATGCAGTTGTCACAACACTGAAACAGAACAGAATCACAAATCATTCAAGTCTTTTCCTGAGAATGAGATTTTTCCCCCAACAAATCCTCTGGTGTACGTTATCAAAATAGCCACAGATTTAGGGGAGGCTTCAAGTTTGTAGTTTTTTTTTTTTTTTTTTCTTTTCAGAACAGTGCTATGTTAAAAGCAAATTAAGAGAAACAAACACTGAAACGGAATAGTTATTTATAAAATAATCAAACACTGTTTTGAAATAAAATGCAGCCCTTTGTAAATAATACTGAAATATGCTTAAAGTTTGTTTTTGTAACTGGTTGTATTATAAATTTATTGAAATGTCACTTAGGCTTTTTTGCCATATGTATTTAGAATTACTAGGTGTCACGAGACATCATCTGTTAGAGCATGTTGAGAAAACAGTTTACTAGGACACCAAAAATTCTTATTGGATGTCTATTCCCTGAAAAATTGTTTTAAATCTGATCTGCAGGCAGGAAGAATGGACAGTGGCCTAGATCTTCAAATCAGCGGGAATTAGATACAGTGCTTCCAAAAGATCTGTGACTTAGTGTATTCTGTGATTCTTCTGAATATTTTTAGTGTTCTGTCAGGCAAAAATCAGGGATCTAGTTCTGAGTGTTTCACACGTTTCTATTCCTCCCATGGAGGAGCAGTAGCTGACTATGTGCTCACTATCTCCAACAATGTAGAATAATGCATATTTGCTTCAACTGTTTTAGAGGCCTGCCAAATCTTTTTGTTTTGCATTTTAATGGGATTGTGAGCGCACACATAGTCATTACATCTCAGATGGTAACTTATTAAAACAGGAATAATTACTTCATCCAACTACACCCTGACTTGCTAAATAGTTCACCTGGAGGAAATATTTCTTTATGCAATTCAAAGGTTTTCCCCTTACTGTTTAGTCTATAAGCAAATCAGTATTATTTAATTGAAACGGAATTATAAATACTTAGGAGAATGAATTAATTTTGTTGCAGCACACAATAGGATTTTGCAAAACAGACCCATTCTTATGTTCTTCAGTGACATGTCATTAACTTATCATTTGAGTCTTTACTGTAAGAGTCAATATGCAAAGGTCAATGGTATTGAGGATATTAAGTATTTCTTTAGAGAAAGAAAAAATATTTCGAGACAAGCACAAATACAAACATATAAGGCAACAGATGTAAAAAAATGTAGTTTGATTCACTAAATATGAACATTCAGTGCTTCAGTGTATCTAATCAAAATACAGAGCAAATATACTCCATATGTTGTATTAGCACATACAAATCTCCACACAAGTCAGACATTTCCATAGTCACTCATAAGTACTCACTGAAGTGATACCTTCTGCACTCCTAAACACTGTGTTTACATTCCAGTTGGACATGATAATAGAACTTGGTGTCCAGTTTTAAGTTCTAAGAGTCTTGTTGGCAACTAGAAATCTATTTCCTATAGGCAGTAAAGATGAAGTGCAAGTTTATCATAATTGTCTGGAGCAAGATTTTCCCATCTACTATGCCTTGGTGGGTAGAAGTTTCTTAGGAGTTACTGGTCTCTTGGTTTGCCACAAATGGCTGTGAATGGTAATTGCATCAACACTGGCAGACAAAGTTTTAGCAGGTATGTGGCTAAACTGCTTCCTGTCAGAGTTGTATTTATACAGTCCCTCTATCATTTTCTTTGTGATAGATTTGGGACCTATCCCTGTTAATTTATTAATTTCTTCAGTGTCGGGGCAGTACGTGTACAGAGATCTGAATTGGCAGCCTGAATCCCGGAACAAGATTAAGAAATTATTGGCATCAGATTTCTCCATTTCCTTTAAAAGAAAGAAAGAGAAAGATTCACAACATTAAATTTGCATTGTAGTTAGAAAACATTCAAAACTGTCAGACTGGCATTTTGAATTTCTAATCTATCAGAGCTGAAACTTCTGTCTATTAAAATACCTTATTTTAATGCATTACGATTTGCTAAGCTTCAACCACCTGAATTTTGATAAGGTAGGTATTTATCAAATGAAATCCTATTTATTTAGACAATTTCAGCTGCACTTGTCTTGTTGTCCCTAAAGAAAAGACATCCCAACAATTTTTTTTGTAGACCAAATAAAGGTTCTTAGAGCCATTTCAGTAAGCAAATCTAATACCTTCAAGTTTAGGAACAGGAAAATTTAAACATGTCTAGATGGGCCTAAAAGACCGTCCAGTGCTGAAATGGGTTTCACTCATCCCTAAATCCATTCAAGTTTACTCAAACTATAAAGTCAGTTGGTATGTACTAAGGAAAGGTTCTTTTTCAGATCTCTGCTCCACCCAACACAACTTCTATGGGATGTGCTCTGAACACATACAGTTTTAGCCAAGTGATGTACGCTGCATTCTAGAGTTAAGCATAACCACTTTACAGCTGATCTTTCCTGAGGTTTCTGGGGGTTATTATGCTCTGAGTTACTCCAACTACAAGAGTCTGTATTGATATCTCACTTGTTATTTCCAAAAAAGTATCTTTAGTTCTAAAGGTCTCAGTCTGAGGATCCATATGCATAAAACAAATATTTTTCACGTTAGGGAAACAAGGTTTGCGAACAAATGATATTGAAGTTCCCACATTAAACAGACAGTAGCTATTATTAACATGTCAATTAATTCAGCCTCCCATGCTGCATGTACAAGGCAATAGCTATTGTTTCTGCAGTACTAGAGAACCTTTCTGTCCACAAAGGAAACAAGTCACACAAATTCCTCAAACCTTCTAGTAAGAGCTGACATAAACTCTGAAGATTCCTTCTGATATTTGTATTTATGCTCGAATGTTTTTCTAGTACCTTAACTGTGGTTTGATTAGTGTGTTTATGATTTTAAGGGAAAAATACCCTTACCTCCAGTATCTTTTTCTTTTGACCTTCATTTACTTTTCCAGCCAAGCAGCAATGTGCCAAGGCATTCTGAATTATGTATTTATTGGATTTAGCACTGGGTTCTTTGAACAGCTTTGGTCCTGTGAAGGAGGAATGACAAATCAGCTATGTTAATCAATAAGCCAACAAATAGTTAATTGAAATCCCTTCATATTTTGCACGCATAAAAATACAAATCTATGAATAAGACTAGAGATCACAAATTTCACAAGCAAGTGAAATGACATTCTTTTGTTATTAATAATCATTTGCCAGCACAGATAAAGCTATGCAGGTCCATCATTCAAAGCTGATCTCCCTAAAAGTCAGACTGTTAAGTTTTTGTAAACAACAAAATAAAAGGTGCAGAATATTTAAATCCACATTACTAGGCAGATTTTCCCATTCCAATTTGTTTTCTGCCTTTTTTTATTTTTTTTTTAAACTCTATTCTGAATTGAACTTAAATTTCGACTCCTCTTGCCTTTCTAGAGAGACTACTAAAATGCAGAGTAACTGGTGGGTCCATTTGCTGTTCTGAGCCTAACTGCAGTTTATTCTGATTATCACGAATGCTACTGAGTCAGTACTTTTATTTTGGATTTAAAGTTTTCATCTTGCATTATTACTGCCTGTTTTAGATAGGTGAAAGTTACATTTCTATGGAAGGATCCTAAAATAAGTTTAAAAATTCCAAACAGATAACTGAAATATTTTCATGCATAGAACTACTAATAGCCAGGTACTTTTCTAAATATTGTTGCCACCAACCTGTGTATTCTGTAGCAGAGGCAACTGAAGAAGTTGTAGATGCATTCTCCCAATCTTTTTCTCCATTACGACTACCACAACGACTCGGAGATAAGAATCCTTCCACTGACTCCGACCTAAACATTAATTTTAAAATTTATTTAAAACACTACAGTTGTCAGAAAAGAAGCCTTTTAACATGAAAAGAAAGCAGAGTGTATTAATGTAGAACACAATAATTTGAATCATATGCTGTAGACTTAAATGCATAATATTAACAGAAGAAATTCATGGATAACTGAGTTAGTGTTCTGTATAAACTATTCTGGGTGATGCATGAAGGAGACCTTCAAACATATCACTGAAATTCACCCTGTGTCATCACTGAAAGACAATTCTGATTTGAAGAGGAGGTTATAGTATGGCTCTGGAAAGATAGCGAAAATTTTTCTAACACTTTTCTACTCGGCAATTTGTTCTGAATTACATTTAAAGAAATCCCAACCCCTGAAATGAATCTAAAGCCAGATATTGTTCATTATAGCTGTAGTAGAGCATAGCACAACTAAATCTACAAAGACAGGGGTCATCTCCTGTCAAGTCTGTCCATGTAAGCGACATCAAGCCTCTTCCAACAGATAATATGGCTGTAAGAAACCCCCCTTTTAAATAAAGCTGATCATTTGTAAGAGATGCTGAGAGATGCTAGGGTACTTGGATCACTGCATTAATGTTTTTTTACATAATAACCTGAAAGTCAGTTCTCAAGATATCAGGGAAATGGAAAGGTCAATTGGAAACAGCTGCAGGCATGTTGGAATTGATGGGGCATATACACTTGCCATGAAAACATGACATGATAAAGTAACATGGCAATACTCGTGATTAAACCCCTTTTGCTAGTTTGCCTTTCTTCCATTTCTTTTCTATTAAAGAATAGTATTTATTTGAATAAAATTAAATAATTATACAGCAATAGTATTTTTATTTGTTTGAACTATACTATAGATTTTGTACTTAAGAATGTTTTATTTTTTATCTCAGTTCATTTTCAGATGATTTCTAATACAAGATAAATTCTTGTGTTCAGAAAAGCCTGAAATTACAGTTAACACTTAATACTTGTACTACTGCTAAGGGGAAATAACAGAACTGAAGTTGCCCTGTTAAGGAAGAAAAGAAGCTGTATAGCTGCATGTAGTGTACAGGTTTAATAAAATAACCACAAGCTGAGACTTAACTATAAACAGGTGAATTAAAGAGGCTGTGTGAATAGCATTTTATTTTGATCTCATTTATAGCCACCCAACTGGTTTACTTGGTAAAATTTGTAAAACAAATTATCATGGCTTGGTTCCCTAATACACAACAGGGGAATCAATCAATATTTCACATCAGAAAAACATGCCTGCTCTTGGAGTAGGAAAAATATAGACATCACCTCTTTAAAATTAATGCTAATTTTATGTAGGTGATTATCAAATTTTATTAAATAAAATGCTTATTTTAGCTTTACCTTGGTGTTCTCTTGCCTGACTGCACACTCTCATTGTCCCCTGTATTCAGCGATGCCAACGAAAGACTAGATACTGAAAAAACACGATAAAGCTGTGAACCTGGATAAAAACAAAGTTAAAGCTTATAAACCTATGCAAGTAGTAGAGTCTGTTCATTATACCCAACACCAGCATAAGAAAGTTTCTAAGTGCTTTTATACACGTGACTCTTACTCCCATACATGATATACCTACATGCATATGTGGCATGCTTTATCTGAACACTTTTGGACACCCAGCCACTTGCAGCCACCTGGGATAGTCTGTGACTAAGCATTAACATGAGGCGTGGACATGGGTACATGGGCACTATGCAAATCAAAGTTAAAAAGCTCTCATAAAAGAGCTTAAGAGACTTAATTTAAAGCTTAGGGATGGACTCTTGGAAGATGTTAAGAGAATAAATTACACTGGAAGATGGAGGGAAGCAGCTAGAGAAAATGCAGCTATATGATGCTATAACAAAAAGGATCACTGAGCACTCTGGTTATTTTTTTTGTAAATTGGCAACACTTCTTTTAGTTATTACTGCAGTCATTTGGTATCTAAAAGGATGTTACAGTTTTCCATACAGTTAGTGCTGCTCGGCTCATAACAACACATGCAGTAGCTGAGTAAAATAGAATGAAAACATTAAGTTTATTTTAATTCTGTCCGTATTAAGCAGGAGCTCAAGTACTCTTACCTTATAATGACCATTTTATTTATTGATCTCTTTTCTGCCAAGTGTTATTCATTCTTAGCTCTACAGGTGTAAGAAGAGATTAGTGACTGGGAATAATACATGGGCATGTATGAAACTTGTCACATACGTTGGTGCTTCCATGGGGTCAATACAGTTAACCTTTTTGTTTGTTGATATATGCATGCATGCATAACAGATAAGTGACATTCATCTTTTCATTTCTATTGGCAAATTTTGCTTTCTGGTTTTGTCACATGCAACTTCAGTTTGGCACAAGGCACTAATAAATGCATGTGCTTGTTAGTACCAAAACCCAGGCTGGTGTTTTAGCATGAACAGACTCTTCTTCCACATGAACATCGGTTACCTGGTGGACCTTTGACTGGTGTCTTAGGTGATTCAATGTGATCCCTATGAATAGATTTTGGACGGGGCTTTTTCTGCTTGATTGACAGGGAACGTGGTTTTATGACAGTATCCATCTCTTCCATAAGCTTTAGCTGTTTCCTTCTCATATATTCCTGTTTAATGAATTCTCGCCGTGCTCGTTCATCCTCCTTCTTCTGACGTTCTTCTTCTGTTTTTCGTCTAAAAAAAAAAACCCCATCAAATACATCCAACAGTCAGAACGTTACAGGGTAACAGTTATAGCTAGCACATTGCCAGCGAGGAAAATACAGGCATTAAATTTTCAGAACTTTAATTCTCTTGGACATCCGTAAGAGGAACTTGCCATTGTGCACTTGTGCAGACTGAAGCCCAAAGTGATAAGCTCTCCCTCAGAATATAAAGTGCAAGGCATGGTAACAGTCTGAGGAGCTTCAATCAGGGCAGCAGGGTTCATGTTGAATCTAAGCTACGGACTGATGCCACCTGCTGATTTCATGGGACCAGCTGGCACATGTCTTCAGCTGGGCTCCTCAGCACATCTGGCTCTAGGATTAAATATCCTTGCATATTAAGATGCAATTATTGAACAAGGAAGTAGCACTTTCTGCTATGTCATTTTTTTGTTCAGGGTTACTGGTCAGTTGAAGCAGGACACGTAGTTAGTTTTACCTTGTCTCTTCTTTCTTATGTTCTAGTTCTGCTTCCAGCTGCTGCTTTCGAAGCAGAGTCTCTCTTTCCCTTCTCAAACGCTTCTCCAATAATGCTGCTCGTTTCATTGCCATATCATTTTCTGCCTTTTGATCATCCTAGCAGAAACAGTATTGGAAGGAAAAGGACATGATTTATTAAAATCTTTACATTTCTCAACTGATTTTGCAAAGAGATTAGACACTTAATTCTATAGACTGGCTTGCAGTATCCTAACATAAGATGACATACTGGAAATAACTTTATTTCAAGAGATTTTTCTTAGGACTACTAAAAAGTTTCCATAAAGGAATTTTTACTTCCTAAGTCAACCATGATATATTTTATATATATATAAAATATATATATATATATATATATAAACATATTGGACACATGGAAGAACTTCCAGGTGAAATATTCTACTTTAGAGTCAGATTCCACACTGCAAAAACTGCATTCAGCTTTGGAAGATTCTGTTTATGGAGAGGAAGACAGTTTATTACAAAAAGCAATAAGTATGCATCATATAGAGGTAATTTTGGCTGATCAATTCAGGTGTTTTCTTAGAACAAAGCAATAGTCCCAGACAAGCAGAGCAAAGATTGTTGCAAGATTTTGGGGTACTCCAAGAAGGAAATTCTAAATCTTGATAGCTTCCAGTGTCTAGACCTCTCTCTTAATAATGTACATTATAGTTATAAGCCTGCCTGAATATAACTCTTTAATAAGACAACAGGGAGTGTTCCAAATGCCATCTTCAAAAGGGAGTCTCAAAAGACTATTCTCCCTCAGCTAGACAGTAGAGGGAAAAAATGCTCTCTGAAGTGCAACTCCGAGACGTTCCCCATGTTGAAAAACCCAGGATGTACACGTACTTTACAAGCTTTCAGTTACACTTGGGTGTGGAATTGGGAAGTGAGAGTGAAAAGTGAGCATATTTAATTAAGGTCTTTTGTTAAAAAGCAGTCTACATTCAGCATGCATCTTTCTCCCCCAAAACCCCAAGCACTCTTCCATGACTATAGAAGGAAAGGAGTACTCTAGCACACTCAGAATTGTGGTGTGCTAGAATCTGACCACTCTTATGAGTCACCAGGTGCGAGAGGTATATGTGCACATTTAGGACTGCAAAACTATCTCCTTTGATTTCAATGGAAAGTCATCACTGAAACGCCGTATCTGAATTAAGAAGTTGCCTTTCAAAGGAAGCTGAGTAGCAGCTCTTACCTTAAAAAAGAATCCACAACACACTTTCTGGTCATCTTCAAATTGCTCTCTATCACTCTCACCTTCATATTTCTCAACAGGTACTTCATTTTTTTCTGGTGGCTTCAAATCTGATAGGGAAACTTCAATTAAGCTAGCTGTTTTGGGAGCCGCTGTTGGTAAAACTGGGTGGCTTAGTTGATCTTCATTTGGGGTGAGACAGACAGTTTCTGTGATGGGCTGAGATAATACTTCAGAAACATTAGATTCAAGAGGTTTGATCTCCTTTTCCTCCAACTTCTGTTCACTCTTTTTCAGTGCTTTTGGTCCTTCTTCTTTTGCTACCTCTTCCGTAGGTTTGACTTCCTTCAAAAGATTTCCCCTTACCTGCGGTTCACCTATATGTTCTCCATCATCTCCAAAACAAACAAATGATCTCGTCTGAATGGGAACCTGACTTGGAGAAAATCTTCTCAAACGGGGAAGACTATCCACGGACCGCGGGGCAGTCAACGTACGATTGAGAGGTGTTATTTTCAATTCATTTGGCCTAGGAGTCCTTTGCATTTTAATGTGAAAAGAGGCATTCTTCCTGTTGGATGACTGTGGGGACTGATGTGTAGAACGAGGAGATTCCTGTGAGAAAGGTGCAATGGGAGATGGAGCTCCCAGTTGCCTTGATGAGGACTTAAACTCCCGAATTTGCTTCTGAGGAGACGGCTGAGGAGGAGAAATAACCCAAGCCTGTTGCTCTCTCATCTGCATCAGCATCTCCTGTTGAAGGGATAGCCGTTGCATTTCTTGTTGTAGGAAGTGTAAGGAAGAATTTAGTTTTTCAATAGACTTTGTATATTCTAAGATATCTCCTTCGTTAAAATTTTCTTCTGAGGGGCTTGCCAAATTCCACTGTTTTTCAGCATCCATAGGAGTAGCAGGAGACTTTGACCATTTGTTGTGAGAATTTTCAGGGTTTTCCTTTATTACATCTGAAGTCTTACTAGTTTGCTCATCTGGTTTTAGAGTTTCTCTTTCTTTCAACCGATTACTGTCAGTGAATACCTTCTCATCTTCAGCTCCTGCTGCTTCTTCTCGGAGAGGTGATACTCCGTCACCTTTCTTTTTCACAACATTAAGAAATGCTGTTCTTCCCATTTTCTGCCGCTGCTTAGTGAACGCAGCTTCAACTTTCTTCTTCTGTGCTTCTATTGCTCGCCTCTTTTCCTCCAGCTTCATCCTGAGATGCACCATTTCTGAAGCTAGCAACTGTGTAGTGTCTCTTCCTTGGGGAACAGGTGCCTCCTCAGGAATGTGAGTCCAAGCAACCACATGAGGAATGTTCAGCTCAGAACCTTCTGGTGTGGTTTTCTGAGAACTGCTTCCACTGCTTCTACTATCCGTGTGATTCAACTTCCTGAATTTCTGCTCTGCAAAGCTAGTCATTTTAACTCCTGAACTCGAAGAAGCACTGCTGCCTGCCTGTGATTTGGTACTTACTGAGCTGGGACACGGACTTAACTGATCTCTGTGATTGCCAGCTCGTATGTCATAATCCTGAAGAAACTTGGATGGTTCTTCCATGTCAGAGTCCATGCTTACAGTGTAATCTCTCAAAGAAGAATCCTCATCCATAGTCTCTGGGATATCTTCTGAAGGAACATGTATTCCAGTATCTACTTCCGTATTGTCAGTCACAGGACTTAGAGCACCTTTTGTGTCTGTGATGATATCAGGAGTAGACTGATTTGGTTTAATGTTTGAATTCAAGATGCTCATTTCCTGATTGTGAAGAAAGAATCCATTCGTAATTTGGTCTGGTGGGATAACTCTGGGAGATTTTTCAGTGTCATGAATTATCTGCAAAGCCTCTTCAATGGTTGGTGTCTCAATCTGGTTGCCAAAATCATCCAGAACTGCTCTGTTTTGCAAAGCTCCGTTTGGAAACCTGTAGTGATGGCTTTCATTGGCATTTCTTTGATTTATGGTAAGAGACTGATTGGCCTTTGTGTCTTTATGAGTTATAACATCCTTTTCCTCTTCAATATCTTGATTTTCCTCTTCTCCATTTACAGGTTTGAAGGACAGATTTTTTCTAATATGCTTGGGCACACGGTTGCTGTTTACTGTAAGGCCTTCATTGCTCACAGATCTAGTAATACCTCTGTTTGGAGTAGATACTGGAATGCTTTTTTCTTTGTCAAAAGAAATGTCAAATGAAACTCCATGCAATGATGACCTAATTGAGATAAAAATTAAGGAAATAAATGACCAGCTCATGATTAGTAATAACAATATATTCACATTTGGGTTTTCAATTACTTTTAAGACTGTAGTATTAAACAGACTGTTACGTATTGTATTTTGACTAGGTTAATATGCAAATAAAGTAATTAAAATGTTATATTCTATTTTATTGTGTGTGTTTTCTTCAGAGCCAAACGATGCTTTTTAGTAGTTTGGGATAAGTTCTGGGCACTTTAGGAATACAGAAATTACCATGCTAGATAAGAAAAGTATAAAAAGACAATTTAGATTTGCTGAATAATCCCTCACTCTGACTCTTAACATTTGAACTTTAGTTTACATCCTACACATGTAAAGTTTATGATGGGTCTAACTGAAAAAACAAAACATCCAGCCTGATTATTCTTACATACAGTAATACAATTTTTGATACTAGTGAGCTCTTTAGCAATGTGACTCTTACCTCATTTGGTTAATTGCAATAGGTAAGAGTAAACATATTTAATGCCAATAATTCAAACATTTAATGCAAGAATACCTCATCTCAATGTAAAAGACTGATGGTTTATTTCTGAAGCTTTTTTCTTATTACTTAGTTCTGAATCCATGATGCAGTTTTCTCTTTGTTTTTCTACTTCTGCAAGTTGTTACAAGATTTTGGAAATTCAAGCCACAATGGAGAGTTTACTACTGTTTATGACCAATACATTATCATTTTTTAAGCAGCTCTTATGATAGGACTACTTGCCTTTTTTCTTTCGGCCATGTCCCCACATATCCATCTACATAAGACATTGACGTGGACCTTCTGATGACTCCTAAGTGAAATTAAAATAGAACCCAAGGTAACTGCTATGAAAAATCATTTTAACATTATAGTCTGTTGCTTTAACAAATTAGTTTATTTCACTACTTAGTGCACTGCAATGGCAAAAAAAAAAAAAAAAAAAAAAAGCTTTTATATTAAGAATAGAACAATTGAGTCAATTAATTTCATCCTGTATATATACTATATCTCTCAGAGAATTTACTATTGATTAAAATATACTACAAGTACTACCAAATATACTACAGATAATTGTTGCAACCCACGTTCCACATAATGAAAACAGAATTCAAATTAAAAAAAAATTACAACATGTACAAGAGGTACAAACACAAGCTTCCCATTTGTACGTTCTGTGGATCACAGAACTCATTCACAAGCCTTTCATGTCAATCTCTCCCAGTAACTTCTGCTTAAACAAGGTTTGAAGAAATATAAACAACATAGCAATATACTCAGAAGATGACACCTTGCCTTATTACCCCTTCTACACACTTGTAAATTATTACCTGGGACAGATGAATAAGGCTGCTGGGGTGTATGCAGTTGGTGAGGTGGTGTGTAAGTTGGACTTTCCAATCTATAAAGCAAGAGACATTAACTTAGTAGGAATACATCAAAAGCCATGTTACAAAAGGGCAGCCAGACTTCTTGTCCTGGGTCAACAAAGGAGATTTCTTTTTTAAGACAGGGGAGAAAGTAAGGTGTAGTTCTCCTCTTGAAGCATTACTTTATTAATTAGAAGGAGCATACTATGTTATTACCTTTAACTAGATGCAATGCATAGACACAAAGTCAAAAAGGTATTTCTACTACACGAATGGCCACAGAGCAATGTTAGCATACATGTCTCCCGATGTACTTCAAATAAATGTCATTGTTAGAAGGTTCTCATTTTTAGTTTTGATTTTAGCGACAAAATAAAAATTGAGTGACTGCAGCAAGTAACACTCACTTGTTATACATGTCTCTTTTCAGTTGCTTAGCCTGAAATTTTCAAATTGTGTCTGAACTGCAATATGCACTAGGAGTGGATAATGGAGATTTTGCGACAGACATGACTTAATAAATAGAACAAATATATTCACTACTAAAACACTAATTACAAAGATTTTCTCTGTTTCTAGTTAAAACAGATTTTTTTGTTGTTCTTGTTCACAGAGAAGGTCTGTAATAGACTAGTTGTTTTAATCCAGAATAGGCTTTCATAATTCAGTGATTTGTGATCCAGGCACTTCTCAGGACCAGGACAACAAAGCCATATTAAGCCATAAAGACACATGCTTTTGAATGTAAAATGCTTGTAAAGAAACCAAACTTCAAAACGAGCTGAATTAAATTCTTTCATGTTCTGAATCTTGTTCACTGAATTTTAAAAGCACACTCCCAAACTCTCTTTTTCAAATCATTAATTTCAAAATATTTGTTTAGAGCTTTTATAGTTTACATACAGTATGCTTAGAAATGTTTCTGAAGAATATTTGTGGGAAGAATATTCATGTCAATTTAAGAAAAATATTGTTAGTTTACATTGTACAGGAGCATTTTCTATAATTATATATTACAATTATTCAAAATAGTTTCTTGTCAATTCCTGTTCTTTTGGTGTTTAAAAAAGCTACACATTAGCTAAATAAGTTATCTGCTTTAAATGGCACTTAAGATTTTTGCAAAAACTATTAAATCATAGAAGTAATGTTTATAGTTATCTTAAAAGAAAAGTATGCATTCAAAATTTCATCCAGCAGCCTTTCAAAATATGTTCTGCCACAAAGGAAATCTATACGCTTCATTTTCCCTCACAAAAAGACTGATTTTGGCACCATGACTGTGGCTCCATGGCAACCTCAGACACTGGAACTGCTCACTGCCTCAGACCCACTCCTCCTCTGCGCTGGAGCTGGCTCTCCGCTGGAGTCTGCTCTGAGTCATGCCAGTAGCTAAGCCAGCAGAAAATATTCACTTTTTCTGACTGTTTTGTTTTTTTTCTGTCAGTGTACTAAAATGACAACATCAAAAGCTGAATCAGACAGGACCATGCAGTTGGGACAAGGAGGAAGGCCAGGACCAAGCCATCCTGCTGTCTCGGCTGATGGGGAACTGCAGCCTGTGTGTTTTACATTTCTAGCATCTGAAATAACTTCTTAGGTCCCTTCTTTGTCATACGATGCTGTGAAGTATCACCAAGTTGTATAAAATACACTGGTTAATGAAGGAAGATATAGCTCCTTCTCCTACTTATGGATTGCTCTCATAATCCTCCAACACCAAACCATACCCATCACTTGTAGAGAAACTAAACAAGGGTTGTGATGAGCTAGTACAATATGCTTTCCACCAACCATACAAAGCTCACAATGATTTTTATTGTATCTCTGTATGTGCCTTGGGAAACAAGGAATATTACAAACCACACTGGTGGCAACTTACAGACTTGATAGTTAAATTTGGAATGCTACTGGTGTGTTTAGGAATTGAATTCAGATGTTTATCTTATAATTTTCAATAAGTCCTCTTCATCTTAGAAGCCAAAATTATCTGCAGACAAAATGTACACGTTTGGATAAAATATGGATTTATTTCAATGAAAATGATACTTTGTTACTGACAATTTGTCAGAACAGGGATGAGTTCTGTAGGACAAACAAAGGAAAAAACGAAGTGCAAAGTTCTTAACTGGACTGCTTGCAGGAGCTTTGCAAGGTGTGAATGGGTTTGGGAACCTCTCTTTCAAAAGGTATATCCAAAACTACTTTTTCTCCTGGCATATATGCTCAATTTACATGTGAAACACTTCAGATGCACACAGTAAAAAGATTCAGGATCAAAGCATTTTATGATTGTATGAAATATAATTCCCTAATTCACAGTCAGTACAGATTCCTAAATACAAGCAAACAAATCCCACCACAAAACAAACGGCTGAACAGGATAAGCTGGGTTGGCAAGAAAGAAATTTGCTGAATATTCAATTTAAATCCTAATTTTATTCTTGTGTCTGTTCAGGCACAATCCATGAACCTTTGTCCTCAAATGATAAACATAATGCATTCACTATGTTCCGACCAGATCACTGAAAGTTTTCCTTTACCCCATCAAAAGAAAGACTGAAAGACCATGAAAGAGTACTACTGCTTCTCCAGCATTACCTGGCTACGAAGTCAGAACCACATGGGCCATCCACATAATTTCTTCTGTTAGCATTCATACTGTGAGCAGAAGCTGTCTCTTTCCCAGCTGCCAGGAAGAACAAAGCTCAAGTTATCATAGTTTAGTATTCAGTTAAAATTCACAGCAGAAAAGCTGTCTGAAATAACCTGTATTATTTCCAAAGATTTAAAACATTTTCAGAGATTCCATTATTTAGATAAAAGTGAAGTCACTTCCCTTCAGCTCTACTTTCTACAAAGTTCCCATATTGACACTGATTAAGACAATAGAGAATGAAAAAAAAAAAAAGACTAGGTAAGGCAAAAGGAAGAAATAATAAAAAAAATGGTAAGAGACAAAAGTAAAAGTAAAACCATCTTTTTTTTTTTTTTTAAATCAAAAATAAATATACTTATTCTGAAAGAAATTGTTTTCCAATAAAAGTTTTTCTTCCCCCAAGCCCTTAGACTTAACTTTCCAGCTAGGAAACAACATTTTGGTCACATCCTAAATTAGTTAGCAATATTTTAAGAATTTAAATCATATTTTTGTTTGTCATAAAGTATATAAGTGAAAAAAAAGGTGTTAAAGCTACACAATGAGATTCTCTTCCTAGTGTTTGGCCACACAATCGTACTACTACTATATGAATGTTTACATAACCATTACTCTATACTTACTAACAGATCTCAAGATCTGCTTGAGAGATGCATTTTTATATTTAGGAATTTACTGAAAGAAGCCTGTGCCTTTGCACCCAGGTGCAAAATGCAAGCCTGCAGTTAACTATTTGTCTGCTTTCCCTAGATTTTTGTCCCTTTCTCTTGGTACCTTCTCCTCAGCAGTACAAGTTTTCAGGCTAAATTACATTCTTGGCTCATTATGTTTGTAATCCCTGCATGGACATAAATGGATTCTAGGCTTGTTTTGGTCAGGAAAATTTGCAAGTGATTATACCACAATAATTTAAATAAGGCTTTGGTAATAAACAACAAAATCTAATTATGAAATTATTATGAAATTATGAACCAAAAATCTAATTATAAAAGATAAAATGAAGATTAACATAGGACAGAGTACATAGCTCCTTCTTTAAGGGAGTGGTACACTGCCAAATCCCGTTAACTGAAATATTCACTGTATTTGTGAGCACTATGGTAATTTGAACACATACATATTAAAACCATACATATTAAAACCAATCCTTTACAATTACCTTGGGGATGCACAACAACACGAGGTTGTACAAATGATGGCTTCACCACTTCAAACCACCAGAACAGTTCTGCCATGAACACCATGTAGTTGCTCTATGGAAATGATAATAAGAGAAATGTATGTTAAAACATAAACCTGAACTACAAATAGTGCAATCAACATTGGGATATGCCTCTATTTCACACAGTTTACATTCTCATCTCTGTTACTTCTGTAGAAAACGAGATCAGTCAGAGTGATCTGTAGTACAACTACCTGTAACTTGACCAGATCGTAACCGTTTGGGTCAAAATGTTTCATAATGGGCATACACTTGGGCCTGATGTCCTGCAGGCAGGGTAGAGAGGTACAGGATGGGTGGAAGAGGATGCCTGTCAAACAGATTAGCCATGGAATTTTGAGTCTGTGTGTCAGGCGTGTGATTTTTGCCACATTAAGGAACATCTACCCAGATTTCCAACTCTTTACAGAACAAAACCCAGCAGCAATGTTTGTTAAATGCAGGCTGGTTAGAACGAGGTTTTAGCTCCAAAGATCTGTGCACACTGAATGGACTGCTGATACATCTGCCTTCATATTTCCAGCGATCCCCTTGCACAGCTACGAAACACAGAAGTACTGGAGCTGTAAGGGTTAACAGAGGAAAAAATAAATGAAAATGAAGAAACAGCTGGTGATACGAACTGCAACAAAAAAAATCACAGAGGAAAAATAGGCAGAAGCAGTAATAGCAGTTTCTGGTGCAAGAGTATATTGTCTATAATACAGAGGAGCCTGAGGGCTCCAGCAGGCACACACTCGTGCCACCAGTGCTACAGAGGCTGAAAATCTGAACAATACCAATCTCTATGCTTTAAATTGGGAAACCACATTTAAACCACTTTGTTATTAAAAAAAAAAAAAAAGTCTTTCTGCAATAAAATGCAGTAATATCTAGCTAACAGTGCTTACGAGTGCCCTCAGTCACTTTTTTCACATCATTAACACTGATCTATGTAGTGTACATATATACTTCGGTATATGGTGTAGGGATCAGTCAGATGTTGCCAGTTGTTATACACAAGCTACAAATAGGCTAGGAAAACCCCCTATCTGCTTACTCAGCACAACAGAAGCTGAATGAGGGAAGATTCGCAGCAAAGTCGTTTCCATTCAAACAAAATGCTAAGCACAGCGTTTCAGTATGACACATTTCATTAGGAAAGAATATACATAGAGAAAAAAAAATCAAATTCACTTCTGAGACAAAGTTTGATCTTTAATATTACAATTTCTATGCCAGCTATTAATACTTCCACTCTTCCCTCCCCTACAAGTTTTACATATTTAACATTAAATATTTTTACTATAAAAATAATTATAAAATATTCTAATTGTAGCTTTGTTCCAATCTAAAATAGTATTGGATTTCAGTACTCCAAATTTCTTATTTTTATGTTGAGATGCCACATTTAATAGTGTGATTATTTCATGAAGGACTAAGATATTCCTTCTGAAAATATTTTCTGTGCAGTCATGAACTACGGAGTAAAGATCCTTTTTCCGAAAACAAAATTGGTATTTATTGAAGAAAATATAAAACTCTGGGCTGCACAGCTAATTTAGAATTCAGGCTACTTTAGATGTTTCATGTTGAAACATCATGATGGAAACTGCATTTACTCCCAAGTCATTTATAGTCAGAAAGAAATGTTAACAATTACCAAACAGGAAAACAGATGATCAGTAACTTAATTTTTTTGGGGGAAAAACTGTGTGTAGTAATCTTGCTACCAAGGGTTGGAAAGGATGTTATTTCCACAGATTTCACTTTGATTATGCCAACGAGTGTTCTAATAGTTTGTCACTTGATTATCACAGGCATGTATACACAGAAATACTCAGAAGCATAACAGGACTGTAACAGTTAAAAAAAAAAAAAAACAAAAAAAAACAAAAAAAAAACACCACCACTAAGCTCTGAACAGTTCAGACTGGCTGAAAAATACTGAACAGCAGATGGCAGACATGCGGCTTCATAGATGCCTTTAATTGCTAAACGTCCTGATTTTTTTTTTCAGATTCATATTTCTACCTTATTTGCAGATTGTTCATTAAAATTGCACGTAATAAGGTATACTCCTGGTTAAGTTTCACCTATTGTATCTTCTGGTAACGTACAACAAAAATTCTACCGTTTAATAGATTTTGGAAGATTTTGAAAAAAAACTCCCTTATTTTGAATATAAAATCTAAAGTCGTTACTTGCTTTTGTATGAAAGGAAGACATAAGCTAGCTTGTTTTATAAAAACATACATGGAAAAGATAAGTTCTTCCTTTTTAATATCCCTATTCCCAATATAAGAAATGGAAAATACAGAAAACAAAAATAGTACGTCCAATCTTGCCACACAAATAAATCACTTGTAACATTCACAGGTTTTAGATCTGCACACTTGGGGAACAACTACAAGTTCATGTATTCTAATGATACAAATCACTTATAGACAGACTAGAATCCACTGGATTTGAATGGAAAAGCAGCCACAGATGCATTTAGGAATGTTCTCAAAAATTTTCTCATAAAAATATACTGTAAAATTCATGTCATGATGCACATTAAGCTGTCTGCTCTGCAGGCCAGGAAAGCAAGCTACCTCAAATGCAAATCCATAGTTTGCATATTATGAAGTGTCAATGTAGATGCATCAAGACTGAGGAAAACTGGAGTGTTTCAAACACTGTACAGGTCCTGATTATTGGTCTGTGTAGGATCTGTGAGCTACAAGTTTGTCCTATTCCCGTCACAGGTTAACGAATGCCACAAGTTGAAGATGCCAGAATGACTTATTTTAGAACAAAACAAAGAAGCAGGACAACGTGCCAATTAACATCAGTGAAATAAAGCCCTGCTGCTACCCTTTAAATAATAAGTGAGGAACCAAAGGTCCCTCTTGTGAGGGAAATCTCTTAAAAAAAAAAACCACCAACCTGTTCACCAGCTGCATCTTCCTTTTCATTCCCGATCCGCAATCCTTTTAAAGATGCCAGATGGGAAGCCAGTCCTGGGGCAGCCTCCCACCACCCAGCCCAGCCGCCCCCAGCCCAGCAGCTGCCCTGCCAGCTCCTGCAGGAGCCACAGCCTCATCTGCACTGGTTTGCCAGGGAGGGAAGGCTCTGCTCGTGGACAAAGCCTGGCCCTTAATTTCTACAGTTAATCTCTGTGATGTATACGGGTATCTCAGAGGAGATGGGGCTCGTTTACAGCTCCTGCTTATATGGTTAGCAAAGTCACCTTCCACTTCACATGGGCGACTGCACGTACTCAGAACTGCTCACACGCAATAGGTACATTTATTGTAGGCTCTGGAACCAGGCTCTCTCCATCTGGCTTACCGGGTGACAGTGCAGGTGTTGATGCTGCTCTAACTTTGTAGCTAAGTGCAAAATAAGGCACCTATTCCCTGTGCTTGTTTGCAATGTGGTAACAGCTGAGACTCTGGCCCACATTTAGGTCAGAGGAACACGCTTCTCAGAGGAATGGCAGCAATGGCTCAGGATTGTTTCACTTCACATTCAGAAAGCTTTTGTTCTCCTGAAGTGCCCTCTTCTGCATGGGTTTGGGTGAGAGAACTCTGTGGTTACCAGAGAAAAGCAGCCAAAGAGAGGTGGCACATATGATGAGCAGCAGCACATGAAAGCCTCCCCAGAACTGAGAGGCTGCAGAGACTCGTGGCCCTGTCAAACCCACAAGAACCCAAACACTCAGAAGAGCAGGAGCTGGCTGTCCAAGGCCACCAGCACACACCATCAGCCTTAGGGTTGTGTAACCCTAACCAAGGAGGCAGGAGCTGCTATCTGCAAAGACTACATGAACACACACACAAAATAACAAGAGAAGGAGCCTCTCGAGAGATTTTTTGGACACCTCCCTAAAAGCCACCAGTGAGCCAGTAAGACCCCTGCTTCGGGAGGCCACTGGGCAGGCTCCCAGGTGCTGCTCCAATCCAGTAAGAATAACTGAGCTGGTGTGAACTGTGTGAGCAAATGAATGTGCTGTGTGAATAGCTATCTCCTACTAATAATGGATTTGTTCTCTTAATAATAGCAGTTTAATTAATAGAAGGTCTTCTAACATCACGATCTGTCTCTCACCCTGACTCAATCCTCTACCAAGGAAAAGCAAATGCACAACAACACGTGTAGCACAAGCTGAGGATCACTATTTACAGCAAACAAACAAAACCCAACCACGTCTTTGAAGGCTTAGATATAGGAACACTTACAACAGGCAATACTTGTGTCAACCGATTCAATGCCAAGTTCCTATGGGAGCTCTTAAACCCTGGTAAACATCAGAAGATTCAAGCTCTCTCTCTGTCCCCTCTTTGATAGTGAACCAGTTCTTGGGTCTGGGCCCTATGGACCTCCAAGAATAAACCAGCAGAGAACTCTCTCACACATCAAGAAGATAAACAAATACAGCCAAAGATGGGTTCTTCCTCTTTTAGAAGTACTTCCAACGGATATCTCACATTACAAGGAGAACAAGTGAGATGTCATTTTTCTTTCTATTCAGAAACCTCACAGTACCCTTACAACATCCATCATATACACACAAGACCTTTCCTTAATGCCCTGATACTACACACTATCACACTGCAGTGCTAATCAGTTTCAGGGCCAAAGCAACAAAGAAGCCCTTACTGTCCTGCAGGGCAGTTCGTGCTCCCTGTAAAGGCACTCCTCTCATTCAAGTTCTAGTTCTACAAACTCGTTCTCTGGATTGGCAGAACACGTGCATCAACACAGAGGTCGCTTAAGATTTCAGAGCTACGTCATCTCCTACATACAAGTAAAGAAAAAAAAATAAGAAGTGCTTGTGGGATAAAATTGCTTACAGAAGGGAAGAGGGATGATCAGGGCAAAAAAAGCAATGCACAAAACCAGAGATCCAAGATTCTGAATTCTTTCCTTTTGTTAAATGGGCAGGAAGGATTCAGAAATTACTGTGATTATTTTTGTCATCTCTCTCTACTTGTATTTCCCTGTCTCAAAGGAAAACAAACAAGAACCAGCATGGCCCCTTAGCAGTGCCTCAAGCATCCATGGAATGTATGAGTAGCCCTGCCCTTGTAGACATTTATGATGAATTTCACAAATGTATTTTTCCTGGTGGAGAAGAAATGGGCAAGCGAGGAGCAACAAAACTTACTTTCTGGCTTCATTTGATTATGACACATTAAAGTTGTCTAGAAACCCCAACAAAGCCTATTTTTCCTCCATGTTAAAAAAGAATAAAAACAATTTAATCTGCTGCAAAAGCTGAGAGCCTATACCAAATGTTCTGTATGCTTGTTAACTGAAGTTTGATATTAATCCAACTTGGCTTCTGTACTTTCTGATAGGGAAGATACAAGTGGGCACAATCAGGTCAAGACCTGCACCAGATTTCCTTACCATACACTATCCACAACCTACCTTGATTCAGCACAAAGCCACAGTGCAGTGTACCCAGTGAAGAATGTAAGGTGAGCTCTTCGTGCTTGACCACTTTAAAGAGAGAGAGGCTCTGCTCCCTTCTTTTGGGACAAGCATGAAGTCAGGATATCTAGCATAATTTCTAGGACCAGCAGCATCATTGCAAAAACTCAGCTTTATTTTATGTTTTCTTGAAACTTTTTCCAGTAACTTAGCAGTTTGGTTCTCTTGTTATTTCTGTCATCAATATGAGAGTGTAACAGACTTTTAAACTAAAACATAGTGCCACCTACTGTGCAGTATGAGTCACCCTGAAAATACAGAGAATTTTTCTCTGATTAAGACACCTGAAAGCATGCTGCTAGAAAACCTAAACCTTTAAATTAAATATTTTTTGCAGACCAGTATAATTCAATGCATAATATTTAAAATATCTGTTTGCAATACAAGTTTTTCCAAGTGACAATGACATTCACTGGGGAATATACACATTTATTAAAACCTACTCTAATCAGATGCACTGGAAAGCTTAAAAAGAGCTCCTTTAACTGTGAATTTATTTTGAAAGCAAACTACTTCTTAACACAGGAAAAACAGAGTTTATAGCACTAGCCAAAGTTTCCATGCCAAGGTTTAAAAGAAAAACTTGGCAGCCCCACTCTGTAGCATTTACATCTAAATAAGCATCCACACCACAGCAACTTGTAAAAACATGATCACAAAAGGGCCTTCTAGTTCTAGAAATACTCCAAATCTTTGGAAGAACTCTAAAGCCACTCTAAAATGCTGTTCAGAAGCAGCAAAGTTACTGAGTTTGTAGCATTCTATCAATGTTAAGTCTGATGCATTGAGATATCGACATTAACTGATGCTTCGTAGTGGCTTGTGAAATAATTCAAAGCAGTACTATAAAGCAACGGCATTATTAGTTTTTATGGATGAAAGTGAAGACAAATGAATTCCATTTATTCCAGACATCGGCAAGCAAAAAGAAATAATCAAAATCCAGTAGAGGACACCTACTCAAGATCTTCCAAAATATTTGTAGGACCATACATTGGAAATACAGACAAGAGAGACTGCAATACAACACACTTTTTCAAGTATGTAGATTACTGTACATGAAATTTGAAGACACCAAAAGCTCAATGAAAACAGTCAGTAGACAGCTTTGCATACACGAAATAGAACAGCAACGGCTAAGTAGTCTAGACTTCACAGGGCCTGGACCTACTGCCCTTACTCATCCTGGCAGCTCATTACTTATTTGCAAAGGATTAGGTTCAACCCTACAGGAGACAACAAAGCTGTATTCAGGCTTTGGCCTCTGTGACTCAGCTTGTGAGGTTGCTACAAAGATCATAAAAAGCAGTGAAATGACCCAGATATTAAGAAACCAATTACGTACCATCTGCAATGGATATGCTGACTCCCTAAAAATAAGATTTCATTCCCTAAAGGCAGGCCAATAAGGATCTTAAGCAAATGAACAGTGTTTTACATAGAAAAGTCTTAGAGAAACACAATAATGAAGAATTAAATTTACAATTAGACAAGGTATAATTCAATTATTCTGACTTCCCACACAGCTTAAAAATTATAGGATAACCAAACAAAATACTTTTTTTTGTTGTTTTGTTTTTTAACTTTCTAAAAAGAGAATAATCTTAGAGTGACTAAAAATGCTTAATTGCTTGTTCAAACATCTGTGTGTGGGACTTGCATCCCTGCTTGTATTCCAGGCATAAAACCAACAGATTATTCAACGAAATTAACTCAGGAGAGCAAAAACTGAAAAACACAATAAAAACCCCAACCAAAACTGCATATAAATATAGCATGTTTACAAAAGTAAAAAGTCTAAGATTAAAAAACATAAAATTACAGAGTACATAGAAATGAATAGTGATGGTAAACAATAATTCCATAAACAACTATTAAAAAATTTGTGTTTTTGTGAAAGTCTTAGAAGTTACAACTAATGCAGAAGGTGTTTTAGCATCCTGCTGAAATCTGTTGCATGCTGTACCACAAAAAGATGCAACATGCTTTTTCAGTCAGTCATATAGCAATAGATTAAAAGGCTCTATATACCACTAGAAAACAAAACAAAACAAAAACAAACAGTCCTGTGGACACTGCTTACATTTTTTAATTTTTGTTACCTTTATTGAAGAAGCTGCATAGAGCATATCCTCAAGACTGAAATGGCAACACTGATTAAGATATTCCTGACAAAATTCTTGAATCAACTGCAGATTATACAAGCTGTCAGCCAAAGACATCGTCTCTTTCAAACAAATATCTAAAAAAAAAAAAAAGAAGCCAAGATTAGATATAGTGACAGATCTGCAAAAAGTAATTTTCTTTCGATGGATTCTAGACCATCTTCTGGATAAATGCAAACTTGATTTTTATTTTGTATGTCAAGAGACTTATTTTTCTATTTCAGAACTGTAAGAAATAACAATGTTATATTTAATCTTAAGACAGTTTTGTAGCTTTAGATATTTTCTAACCTTTTTTAAATTTAGATTTTCTCTATACAAGTGCATGCTTTCTCACAAAGTTCTCTTTGCATAGGGAGCATACTTTAATGTTATTAACTCTGAATCTTCACACAAATGTAGCATCAGTTTAGTCTTATATATTTCTGTTTGTGGATTTGGATGCTTGAAATGAGTTTTCAGATAACATGATACATGAATTACCACTCCATGTTTCAAAGTGCTATTTAAAGACAAAGCAGTAGATAGACTACTGTGGTTATACAGTCTGCTCTGAATATTATTTATACCCAGCTAACCTCCTGCTCTCTTTTTATTACAGCTTCTTAAGAGACTAAATAGAAAAAAAGACAGCCCTTGTAAAAAAGAGGAATGAAGAAAATAAAAGAAAGGAGATGTACTTGGAGAGCATGCATTGGTTTTTATTTCTAAAGCAACAGTGTATGACAGAGCTCCACTTAACAGTTTTAAAGCGTGTAGGATACAAGGTTGCTTTGGAAGGGAACTTTGATGCTAACAGGATAAGGATTCCCATCCTGAGGGATTCAGAAACTTTCCATCACCCCAACCAATCCTGAGTATAATACTGATAGAAAAAATATTTGACTAAAGTGACCAAAATAGGATTAAGTTTAGTAATGCAAATTCAAACTCATGCATTTTAACCTAATAACATTCTAATGTGATTCAGTAGCTGAAAGCCATACAGAGTAGCAAGGCATTGTGTTTTGGCCAATGCAGAGATAGCTGATGAGCTTTCAGCATCAAGTAGCTATGAAAGAAGCAAACAGGATGCAAACACGTATCAGAAAATATATTTCTAGTAGTGACAGGGAAGCATTGTAAAAGGCAGTACTAAGGTGTCAGTCAGGATTCCTGTGTACAATTATGACCATCCATATTCAAGAAAGATGAACTGAAACTAGACTGGTTACAGAAAATAACTATTAAGGATAATAACAAGAATGGAAATCCACATCACAAGGGGAAATGGAAAAGGCTTGATTCAGTAGCCTGGGCAAAAAGACAAAATGAAACAAAACATATCAGAGGGGTAGATGTCAGATTAGGACAAGATATTCAAGGCAAAGGACACTGCTGGAAGAACAACAGATGCACACAGACAGGCTACAAGCACGTTTAGGTAGGAAAGAAGAATACGATTTAAAACTATGTAAAAAGTGGAGCTCTACAACAGTCTGAATAAGAGTACAGATTTTAAAAAGCTAGGCAGTTTTATCATAGAGCATGAAAACGTCTTGCAAAGGATTATATAATTTTGAACAATAGCCAATTTCTTGTCTGACTGACACACGAAGCCCTTTATAGTCTTAGATTCCTAGAAGGAAACCTAGATTTGGAAGTTAAATAAAGACATTATGAGAAGAAAACACCTATTTTAGAGCTCTGTAGTCTGGTTCCTTTTTTGCTTTCTTTCTTTGTTGTTAAAGCATTTTAAAGTATTTTTGCATATGCATTTGCTACCTGCTTTTCTCAGTTTCAATGCAGAACAGAATCTCAGCGAAATGTAACATGCATCAAAAACAGTATTTAAATACAGGGAAGATGTGCAAAGTCTTTTACGGTGCTTCTATTTGCTTAGAGTATCTTTGAATTTACTTCCGAGACAATGACATGCATGTTTGTATGTCTTTAGGGAAGGACACTCAACAGACATTAAAGCTGAGTTCAAAGATGACAAGTGCCTTGTTGTGTTTCACTGTGCTCGAAGTCAGAGGCTGGAGGAATCTGCTGATAAATAAATATGTCATCCTGCAGTAGTATACAAGGTCCTTCAGACAGTCCGTATTTTCAGTCATGCAGTAAGAAGGAATGAGGTGTTACCCAATTTCAACACAACCCAAGTATTAACTTTTCTGTAACCATATACAATTTTATGTATTTGGCTGCAACATTTATGTAAATTGAAAGTTGTATTTTTCAAAATTCACAGGCCAAAGAAGAATGGAGAATGCATGCATCTCATTCTCTTTCATCTTCAACGCCTACTGTGCTGGAAGCTCCCTATAAAGCAGATGCGTATATGAATTCCATATTCCAGTACCTTTTCAAGCTTTATACCCTTGCTCATAATTCCTGGATTTCTCAGGATGCTTATGTACAAGTGTTCCCACGACATCAAAGGTATCATGGACAGAACATAGGCAGAAAATGACGGGTGTTAGCTGCCAAGACATTTTACAGCTACACGAGGCTCTCAGTTGCCAAGAGGAAGATAGGAGTTTAACCAGGCTGCAGAGCAAAAGAAGATGAAGCTGCTCATCCTCAGACAACTGCTGTTCCAGAACAGCACAACACCATTAAGTTCTACACTATATTCCTGTTTATCAATATTATAGGTAGCTATCAAAGAAGCCCTGAACAGGGAACAACTATTTGCCACACAATGCAGCTATGCAGAGCTTGTCTACCTGAAAGCCCTTCCATGTTTTATAACTGTAACTGCTCAGATTCACATGAAAGCACTTTTGCAGCTTCAAGAACCAGAGTTTTCCAGATGGTTGCAAGTTTCATAGCATGACAG
Source organism: Netta rufina (assembly GCF_964035555.1). Classification (NCBI taxonomy): domain Eukaryota; kingdom Metazoa; phylum Chordata; class Aves; order Anseriformes; family Anatidae; genus Netta; species Netta rufina. The sequence goes on along the minus strand of NC_140131.1, from coordinate 26,365,734 downwards.
CAAATGTGTTGCCACAGTCAGATCTGCAATAATATAGTGTAGTACAATTATATTAGTGTGATAACATAAAAGTAAATGCAAGATGGAAGGATACCTTGGTTCTTTCTATTTAATAACACATAGGTACCAAGTAAATACTGAACTTGTCACTGCCACACTTAAATTATGCCTCTTCTGTGTAGTATTTTATTACTTTCCTTGGCATATATATCAAATACAGACATTTCAGCTTATGCAGACACATGTTTACAAGCTGAGACGCGTTAGACATACCCTCCAGTTTAACGATATCTGGGCAGTAGAAGTGGATCAGGGCTGCTAAAGCACAACCATCTGTACCATCTTTCAGCAGATTTTCCACCAATGGAATGCAGGGCAGCTGCTTGAGCAACGTTTGCTCCTTCCTGTAGCGAGCCTACAATGTAGAATGAAGAGATTAAGAGAGACAAAGGCTCTGAAACATACGAAGAAACAGGTTTGTATTGTAGGTTTTATGCTCAGTTAGTGAAAAAGGAGTATTCAATAAATAACTTAAAATTCTCAGTGTCAAATTTCCTAGAACTATTCACTTTATACCTCATTTTGAATGACAGAAATAACATCCAAGAGGAAAGGTGCCTACATGCTAACATTGAGGCTTTCTTTTAAAACTACTGAACTTTGATGATCCCTGTATAGCACACTAAATTAAGTATCATACAACTTCTTTAACATCCAAGACATCACTATACAATCAGAAATTCTCTCTATGTAAACACAAGACAGACCATTAGCTGCTGTAACTTCAGTTTACTGCCAACTCAAATGACCATTAAATTAAAACACCTAAGAATCTTTCCCAAAATTTCAATCATTGATCTGACTTAATGGCAAATTGAGTAACAAGGAAATCTGCATCTGTTCAACTACATTTTTATTACTAGCAAGTGTGACTCTAAGCAGTGGTAAACACAGAGAAAAATTAATGGTCAAGTGTGATGGCCAGGCAGTGGTCCAGGTATAAAAAGGAAACAATTTTAAAAAATAACTCAGTATATAAAGAGATCAGTAGCTCAGAATACTAAGAGAGCATTTACCTGAAGTGAATAAATTTTTCTGGTTTTCTTTTTTGGGCAGGAGGGGACAAAGGGCTTAGGGCTAACTTGAAAAAAAGTTATTTATCATTCTTAGTTTTGTTTCATGACTTCAAAACAAATGGAGGCAGAAGATTTTAATGTGTTAATATTTAGTTAGACTTTTTTACAATGGTCCTGAAGGATTACTCTTCCATTCATACCACAGAACTACTTATGATGCCAAGAATGTTTCAGAGTAAATTTTACACTACTTTCATTCAAATACATTAAACTGGCAGTCGCCCTGTGGGGATTCTGAGAAGTCTTAGTGGATGTAATTCTGCCTTGCAAAGCTGAAGCTGGAAGTTCCTATCTCCTACCCTCGACCTTTCAGTCGTGCTGGAGCAGTTACTGATGGGGCTGTGCGGGAAGAGTTGATCCACGTAAAACATCTCTTCTCTTTTGCTTCTGTAGCAACTGAGTAGGGCAGGGCTGGAGGTTTTATGGGTGGAGTGGGAACTGTTTTAACTAGCTGTACTGGGGAAAAAAAAAAAAAAGGCAACCCAGGGAACCACAGACTAACCAACCCTGAAGGCTATACTTACTGTCACTGCATCTCTGTGGAGGATCACATGGGATTATTTGTAGTGTATGTCAATGTCCTCTAACTGACCCAAGAAGCACAAATCTAGCCTGACAATAGCAGACATCAGTTCTAGGAAAACAAAGGGCTTGTGTTTGGCTCTGAGAACTATCACTTTAACCAAGTAATATTTAAAATAAACCGGATTTAGTCTTTATTTCATACTTGAAATGGACTGGTATTTTTGTCATGTATTTTTCATGCTATGGTAAAGATTCACTAACACCAAACAAAACCATGGTAGTGTTTCATGCATTATTAATACTGTTTTTCTCATGTTAAGGATATTTCCTACTATTTTGAATGAAACAGGCCAAATTTGCTTGCACTGAAAAGTTCTTCTTTTTCGTTGTTTGGAAATACACTGACCTGCTGCCAGGAAAACCCTCTAAGTTTCAAATACCATGTTAATATGTCCCTGTACTCCCCACCCCCCAATGACTGGAATTAAGTGCTTTACAGCTTTATGACTTAGTTATGAAAGAATGACCAAAAATATGGGATACAGATAGACTCTAACATTATTGTCCACCTAGTCCTGTATATTCTATATATTCTTCTAGTACATTTTTAATGGAATATTTGAAAATATTTTTAAATTGATAATACAATCACCTGGTACAGTAAATTCTGTCAAAGTCTGTCATTTTAATGATGCCTCAAAGAGCCTGATGAACAGTGCCTACAAATTCTGGAAACTGTGTCAAATCATTAAATTGGACCTAGAAAGAGGACTTAATTCATTGCAGACAGTAGGCCAAGCACATTACTTCAGGAAAAAGAAACTAATAGAACCTGATATACTAGGTTCATTAAGGTATAATAGGCATCATGTTTCAATTTGGTTGAAAAGATAAAAGAAATTATACCGAAAAATAAAAGACACTGTTAATTGCACTGCATTTTTAATAAACTTCCATTTCAATGAAGTCTTCTAATCAGTTGCAATGTTTGCTAATAAATATGGATGCAATAATGCAAGACACAAACCTCTGCATTTATTATAATCCTATAGTCCTCTTTTAAATACAAGCGCTCACACGGGCATCTTATTCCTGAGATTCTACAGAAACCAGCCTGAATTAGCATCTTTGAGCTAATTCCACTGAACAAATCTAAGTATAGTTTAGACACTGCCATATAAACAAAGTCAGCTAAAAATGAACTGAAAGCACATCAGCTACCCTGTCAGAAGTGCTCATGTGTATTCTGAGGTTATTAATAATGAACACTCTGATCCATTTACCATATAGTAGGTAACATATTATAAATTTACTCCTCTTTTCAGCTTTTCAGCTGCCTATGTGCTCTGGTTTATCTCACCGTAGACCACTTGCACTATGCAAAGTGAGGAGATGAGAAGAATGGTGGAAGTGTTAGAACATCTGAGCTGCTGCCTTCCTACTGCACTGTCAGTAGGCACCAGGGTTTCTGCTGTATCCCTTCTAAACTAACAAGTTCAAAGTAAATTAAATACCTCTACCTCAGGTTGTTTACGGACAACTGGCAGGCAAATTTAGGTTATAGTTTTCAGCATAATATTTTATATTTGAATACAAATTCTGTGCAATGAATGAATGATTAGTAAACTAACACTGTAGGCAAGAACAGAACAAAAACATTCTGAGATTGCACTGAAGTAGCCCCTTTGTTGTATGCATGGAACAAAAACCAAAAATGTGCTTAATTTTCTGTAGTGTAAGTGAAGGCCACGGGCAGCTGTTGATTTATTTTTATTTTTTGCATTATACCCTCCACTTAATTGTGCTATCTTAATTCCAAAACAAAATTCAAGTTCTATACTGTGAAGAGCAGAGTCTTTGTGTGTGTAAATGTCACAACTGTAATACACAGCATTACAGAGAAATTGCATGAATAGCATCGCCTGTTATAAGCCTAGAATACTGATTAGTCTACTGAAAAGAGTACTATTTTGTTTTATTTTTATATTTTTAAATCCAGATACCAGGTAATTTCTGTTGCTGTCTACATGCAACTGTCTTGTTACTTATTAAATTCTCCTTGCAATGTATGAACAATCTTTTACTAGTTAGGACAACAAAGACTTGAGGTACTGCTAGGTCAGTTATTTGGTAATCCTTAGATCAAAGATGGATCGGGATCAGTTCATTGGAATTCAGACTAGAAATATGCCATTCTGCATATACCTACACAGCTGACTATTTTGTTCCCAGCCAAAGCACGGGTGTCTGTCCATGATAAGATATTATACATATTGAAAAACCTGTTGTAGAATAAGTAATAGCCCCTTACATTTGATGAACAGTAATGAAAATCCCAAGGGAAAAACAGAGAGAAAACAAATATTAACTTTATATTAAAACTTTAATATTATTAAAGTAACCTGAACAGTTACTTTCTAAATTAAATTATTGTCTAACTAGCAGTGGATTGGTTTGGGTTACTTTCTATGGGGAGAGACCTACCTGAAGTCAGCTGAAAAGTTATGGAATTCTAGACAAATGCTGTGATGATTGAATGTTGTTAGAATAAAAGAAAATTTGAGATTCTATATAGTATTAATGATCAGAAATATTTTCTGCAAGGATCTTTTTAAAATGGTCAATACCAAATAGCTTATCTTTACTGGAACTTTATGGGAAAGTGTTTTGCAAAAAAAAAAAAAAAGAAAAGACAGGAATTAGTAAGAGGTAGTACCATCTTATACAAAACCATAGAGAACTTTACCGCTTAAAAAGTATTTCCTTATCCAACAACATATCTTACATCTATTTTGCACAGATTACCTTGCAGAACAGGGTTTTGTATTACGCACACCTTTGCAGAGCAATCTCTTACAAAATTATCTTGTAGAGATAAATGAAATGAGTAACTAGACCAGCATGACATGGACAATGCCATTCCCAAAATAAGCTAGTTGATCAAAGTGAAGCAGTTGGGCAAACTTACAGGAACCAGTTTCCAAAACCATTTGGTAGGAGACTTCAGAGGAAGCAGTAGGAAAAAAAGCATAAAAGCAGAAAGCAAAGGAAAAAAAAAAAGGAACAATTTATCAGATTTCATAAATTACTTTTACAAAGCAATTTTCTTTAACATTCTCAGTTTTGTAAAACATTGAGTTGTAATTTAATGGTAAACATTAGTGCACTCTAACCTTTGTGTATTGAGCTCATTAGCAGAAATAATACTGGAGAAGTAAGTATCTGCAATCTTTGTAGATCAACGTTATAATTTTCCCACATGAACAGATAAGATTGTTATATCAATGCAGTTTTATTAAGCGCTTTCACACATCTAATTATACTCTGAATATGCAATCTGACTAAAGAATTCATTTGAGACTTGAAGCCATGATATCACAAGTATCAAAATGAACTCCAACAGCATAGATGGGGAAGCAGGGAAGCTAAAGCAATGAAAAAAAGGTATAAACACACCGGAGTACATTACAACCACTTGCAGTGAAGTTTGCATTAGTTACTTCAAAGCCAAACAGTTGTTTATAATGTTTAAGAGTATTTTTAAACAGTCATATAAGTTTTCATAACAACAAGAGGTGCAGGCAGTTACAGTTTTGCAATGGCAAATCACATTAGCATCAGCTGCATGATGTGCAATGATCTGAAATGTAGATGGAATTTGGGCTACTAGCACAGAAGTGGTCACAACTGGTATATGCAATTTTAAACTGATACGCCATCAAAAAGTACAAATTATCAAGAAAGTTTTACAGGTATTAAACTTGACCTAAAAGCTTAAGATGAAGCATACCGAAGTTGTTGGTGGATTTTTCTGTTAACTATGCAGACTAGCCTAGAGTAGTATTTCTACTGCTCAGGAAAAAAAGAGAACATGTACCAACATTAAAAGTACACCCAGAAACCCACTCTATGTTATTGTAGTGTAGGAACCAAAAATATTTTTATTTATAGAGAAATATTCCCTGGAAATAGTGAAAAAGTAGTTTTAAAACTCCGACTGCTAACAACTGCATAAAATATCAAGGATCTGTAGAATACTGCACTTCATAAAAAAAACTTCAACTGTAGTGATAAAAAAAGCTTTATATAAAAAGTTATTGCATAGGAAATGTGCACAGTCCTAACATGACTATGCTCAGCATTCTTCCCCTCTATTCCAATCAGCTGTCACAGTGGAGAATCCCAGGGCCACTTAGAAGAAATGAACCAAGAGATGCATCTTAATGTATGGGTCTAGATATTCCAATCACACAAGTAACCACTTCCTATAGGGTTCATTTTGTCTTCAACAAACTGAAATCCAGACAATTGATGGAAAAGTACTTAAATTTTAAAGAGTAAATCTATTTTAACTGCAATTGGGAAGTAAAACAAAGACAGGTTTTATGTAAATGAACTAAGATAAGATCTGTTCTGCCTATCGTTTTACTTAACGTTGATATGAATGATATTACTTGATTTAGAAAGGCAAAGCATAGTTCAGACTTCCCACTATTGGTCCAGTCTGCACTCAAAAGGTTTACCAACATCTACTCAATGATAGGCTGGAAAAAAAAAAATTTAATTTTTAATTTTTAAATATTTATTTCACACAGCTGTTTCAATTCCAGAGCTTAGTTCTCCATAATGGTACAAACTGAACTAAAACCTAGCAATCCGATACACGTTTATCTATTTAGCTGGAATTATGGTTAAGATGATGAATATGCTTCAAGAGGCTCAAACACTGAATATTATCAATTTTTAATTTGGAGACACTACAAGATGTATAAACATGTACTTTGTAAAGGTATTTAAGGGGATAAAGAAAAGCTGAAATCTCTTGGGCAACGCAGTGGGAGTTCAATGGCTGTTGAACTCGCCCTTTATATCAATTTATTATACTGGAAATTATTAAAAATTAGTCAGTTACTACAAAAAATCTGAAAAGATTGACCTGACTGACCTCTCCCAATACACACACACGTATATATATATTTAAATAAGGCAAAAATAAAAACAGTCCCTTGTGTGAAGACCTACTGTCTTATAGTAATATTGCTGTTGTTTATTGTTAAAAGAAGTTTTAAACATGATTCATGCTTAAAACATGATTTAAAAATGGCAGTCATGCCCTTCATCAAGTACTTGTTTCTGGTCTCTTCCTTGCACCATAGTTAGTATTCATGCAGCTGTGCATTAACCAGATCAGGAGGCTGACCTTGCTGCAAACTCTTCTTGACCAGTTAGCTTTTACTAGCAGTGTGGATTTATGACACATTAAATCGTGGAACTATAGTGTTAGAGTTTTACCTTCACACAAAAAGTTGCATTGTTTAAACTAATTAAAAAAACGTTTGAAGAATTCAGGTCTTGGATTGAATACACTTAAATTTGTTTTTCACATGGGATTTGCGCTGATTTGGCTCAAAACTTGTAATTAAGACCAAGTCAGTCTCTAACACAAAAGCAGGGACAAATAGAAGTTTTTTTTTTGAGAAAGCTTTGATTACACTGAAAATTAGTTTAACCAGTGCAACTGTACATTCACTACATATTATTTAACGGAAGCCTGAAAACCAAAGCTACTACAAAACTTGAAATCCTAATTCTGAAAGAAGATGCAGAGACTCTACCAGAAAAAGATGAGATTACCACAACCACCGGCAGATCAAGATCCGCAGAGGACTACCTGGAGCTAAAAATCATACATACTCCTTCCTCTCTTATCTTCTACAGGAAGCTAGCAGCAGAAGAAAGTGAAGGAAAACAAAAGCAATCTCATAATCTGTTAACAGTGTTTTTGTCTACCAAGAAATAGATAACAGGTATATCTTACCAGTTATGTTATTTATGTATATGACACTTTTTTTTTTTATATATAAATATACACTATATACTAGATACACTATTGATTGTGAAAGGCTTACAGCAGATTTGCAACAAGATAAGGCATTACGGTCAATCTATTTTTACAACTGATAAATTTAGAAATTTATCACAGTAGAGATTAGAAAAGAAATCAGAAGGCTACTTATTAACTTTGTTTTAGCTTTCAGATACCTAAGTTTGTTGCTTCTCGGCCAGAAATTAAAACTAAAGAAAAATTTTCTCTAACCACTAGAACAACCTATTCTTCCCACGGTTATTTGGCCTTCCCTCTAAATCTGCAGATGAGACATTCTTCATTTAAATTTATCTTGGGTTCAAAAGCTCACCACATTTTAGAAACTAATGCAATGGCAGCCGCCCCTTTACTTTAGCAGAAATAGGTGGAAATTTGATAAATACTGTGAGATACAAAAAATGGCTGAGATTTCCTAATAAATTAGCCATCAGTTGAATAGATCAGTGTTTCTCAAAGAAAACCTGGAATAAAATAACCGAAGTTGAAAACACACTACCATCTACCTGCATGAATGAAAAAATGAAAAAGTTCAGCGATTCAGTATCCTTAAGTACTTTAAAATAGAGCTTACCGAATATTCCAGATGCTAGACTTACTTTCTAAAGGCAGAGTCCACTTGTCATTGCATTCACTGAAACCTCATGGTACAAATGATATGTTGACTCATTTTCCCAAGAACTTATTCCCTTTTTTTTTTTTTTTTTTTTTTTTTTTAAATTGTAGTCTACAAAAAACTGTTACTGGCAGATAAGACATCCAGGGGTCAACCTGAGGTTTTGCCCACACTAAGTCTTTTAGATAACATAAAATAATACAGATAATACAATCCCCTAATACAAACCCCTAGAAGCAAATGCTTCACATGACAATGTAATCTATGCTGCTGAATCTCACACTGAGTCAAACAACCTAACATGCACCTGGGATAACACTATCTAAAAATCCGTGTCCAGAAGGCCTTAATTACAAATTTTTCTATGATACGGCAACTGTAGCAGGATTTTGCTGTTTTGGAAATACATTCATACATTGGCCAACAGAATAGGGCTGTGATTGTTTTAGATATTCACAGTTCAGAAGAAAAACTCCACAAATATATGCACCATCTTTAGGTATTTTTTTCTTCTATTGGGTTTACTTATGGGATAGAGTTATAGCCTATAAATATCTTTCAACAGTTGAAAGAACAATGACATTATAAACTAAAAATTTAATCTTAATATTCTTAACAAAATGCAAACAGTAATAAGTGAAAATCAACAATGATTTAACAAATACAGATAATTTTATGTCATTGCTTTGATAATGTTTTATTTCATATGCCACTCTTTGCCACAGTGAGACTCCCATGTGCTTTGGATTTTAAAAATTATTCTAATCTTCCAAAAATGACCTAAGCAATACATAAAACTTCCTACTATTATCTTCAAGGAAAAAAATAATCACTAGAAGACAGAGGATCTAACTTGCTTCACATCCCCAGTTTGTTTTATTTTAACTTGAGAAACGAACCTGTCAAGCATTTAGTATTCTCAAAACTTCTATGCCATTACTGAACACAGTAACACATGCATCAGGGTCTCACTACAATTGTAAAGAAAGCTGTTTTCTTTTGCTGAGTCACATACTTACTAATCAGCCTTCATCATTCCTTATGTTTAAAAAGAAACCACAAGTGCAAGAACATTCATTACATCTATGCTTTTTGAGGCCGGACTTCTAATCTAGCCAGGTAACCCTCAACTCCTTCGGAGAAGCACTAAAAGGGAGCTAGCTGCTCACAGGAAAACAAGATCAGGAAGAGAACTAGGATTACAGTCTTTAAGCAGATAGGAAATCTGTTCTGATTTCATGTGCAGGGATAATACCAATGGGTGATCTAACTGACTACCAATTCCCCAGTAATAATTATATCACAATAGGATAAATCGTCTCCTTCTGAAACAACCAATTCTATGTATTTTGGAACCATATGAAAGCCTTCTACATTTCAATGGATATAATGCTATTTAATTAACTGAGCTCCACAAAACCAAACCAAACCAAACAAAAACTTGTTAGGAAAGGGTATCAAACAATTTTATCATTTATATAATAAAACTTGTAATCAACCAGTATCATGGATCACAGCAATGCTTCCCATGATGCCACAAACAGATTTATCTCTTCTGAGATGCATCTAACTCACAAGGGTGAACACTAAAAAAAAAACATGAATAAAAATATGCTTTTCTTTTTCATCTTAGTTCCAACTGCAGTTTGAATTCATTAACTTAATAAAATTCCTTAAGACCAATATAACTGATATTTCCCTGATACTGAAGATTTATTTGTCAAAAAGGGCAACAGGAACAGGAAGTGCAAATCTACCATTGTTACATTTAAAATAACCATTTCATGGAAATCATTAAACTAATAACAAAACAACTGAAAAGGAGATGAACCTCAATGATCCTTGTGGATCCCTTCCAACCCAGCATATTCTACGATTCTATGAAAACTAAAAGCTTTCTTTAACAAACAGTTGAAAGTTCAGTATCTGCAAATGTATGTCTGCCTATACATACCATATGCAAGTAGTTTTTGTTTACAGATAAATTTATTCTTGTTTAAAGCATTTTAACTCTTACACCTACCTTTTGACCTCCTGCAGATTCTGCACTGTGATGCTCCTTTAGTTTTTGCTCCTGTTCCATTATGTCTTTCAAATGTTCATTTACCTGGAGACAAAACAGCTTGTTCAGTGGTCTAACAAACTGTAGAAATTGCAAGTTTTCTAAAGGTCTGTAAATCACCACCAAGTTAAATGAAAAGATTGAACACTTATTTCTGACTCTATAACCCTGAAGCATAACCAGCAAATGTCAATGTTTCAACTGCATTTTAGGTCACTTGCTGTTAGCTTTACATTGTTCAAACTACCCTGTCCCTTATTATGCTTCATCACATTTTAAGATTAAGAGTGTGTTGCTGCCATTTGATTAGATTACGTGGTGAAGGTAGATCACTTCAAGCAAAATGCATTCAAATATAAACAGAACACTTTGCATGATAAATTACACAATACAAAGTCAACTCTTAACAGGGCCAACAAGAGACCCTCAACCAACCATCACAGAATATCAACACGATAGTCAACGTGTCAATGTCATAAGTAGTATTACTGTTTTTTATTTGAACTTGTCATTCATCTTGTTCACATAACGCATTTAACTGATTTCTGCAAACTTTGCTTTTTACTATCCACACGCAGCAGATGAAGCCACAATCTGCATCAGATGCAGTTTTGATAGACCTATGTACATACATCTCCCTATCCACCTCTAATTGAATTACATGGGCTATGAAGAAAATCACAGCTTGCTTTTCCCGTGTACATACCTTGTTTATCCAAAACATGACAGCATCCTCAATGTCATAAGGTAGATCTGTAGCTTGGAAGAAGGATGAATACTGCTGAGTGCATGCAATTACTTTCTCAACGCTGACCATCTCTACAGTGTATGCCATCATAAGAGTATCGATCATAGCCAAGTGAGCACTCTACAAAGAGAAGCAGGAATGCCTAATCACTTTCTTACTTATTGTTTGCAAACATACCCAGACATGCACAAAGACCGTAACTGTAAGAACTACCAATTTTCTGTCTGTTTTTCACTTTTTGAATCAAAGACAAATGATAGAAATATGCATAGTGGATTTGAGAAAGCAACACAAAGCACAGGAACATTTACTGAAAAGATATTGCAAATTAAAATAACTTGTAGTAAAATCAATAAAAATTAATGAACTTGAAAGAATAAGTAATTTTTATGATTCAAACATTAAATCACTTTGATGTTTTATCAGAGCCAAAGAGATCTTCTGAAGTTTTCACCCTAGTGAAAACAACCCCGCTGCCTGATCGATGTTATTTGTACTGGAAATAAAAGCTGAGAGTGTCTGGCAAACAACCATCATTATCATGTGAACACTGCGTAAGTGGAGGCTTACCTATTTTTAAACTCATAATCCAGGAAGATGATACAATTATAAAAACCTTAATTAAAAAAAAATGACAGAAAACATTTATTTTTCTTCTAGCAAACTAATTATCTTATACAAAATTCTTCACTCAGAGGGTGCTGAGGCCCTGGCACAGGCTGCCCAGAGGAGCTGTGGATGCCCCATCCCTGGAGGTGTTCAAGGCCAGCTGGGATGGGGCTTTGGGCTGCTGGGAGGTGTCCCTGCCCATGGCAGGGGGGCTGGAACTGGGTGGGCTCTAAGGTCCCTTCCAACCCAAAGCATTCTATGATTCTATGTAGATATAGTTATATATGCACAACTTGATTTATGATAGGCATTATAAATAAAATATATCTTCTGTTAACAGATATGTTTCTCCTGATATTGTTATGTATTGAAAGACAAGGGCTATTTCACATTTTCTAATAATAATAATAATAATAAAAAAAAAAAAAAACACAAACAAACAGGATTTTCCTTAGATACTTATGACTACAAAAGTGATATCAGTTTGTAGAGGCACTGTCTTCTGAAAAACATGTGTTTCTGTTTCATAAGTAGAGAACAGCAGCAGCTTTCTAAGCATTAAGGAACATTTCTCCTGAACCAGAACGATTTCCAAAGATGCTATTTTTGAAAACACTGCCTTTAAACACATCTCACATTGCAAACAAAGACCCCAAACACTCGTTAACACCATCACTTCAGTTCAATTCTGTAGGAAAATATTCATATAAATATTTCAGAAGGTAGCTTTTACAGCCATGGCAACAGCAATGAACGACACGAGCCACGCAGCCATACACTATAATCACCACAGCTGAGGCTGTACACACACACTGCTTGGTCCAGGATTATGAGGGGGGAAAAAGACCAACAGATTCAGGTTTCACGCTGCCCTTAGTGTTTGTATTACTAGAGAAAGTGAGGATGCTGGCCTCGGGAGCAGCACACACCATTTTTTACGCAGTTAAGCTGCTTTGTTTGACAAAAAAGGCAGGCTATACTTACTGTATACATTACCTAGAGATGTTCACAAAACTGTTCCTGACAGGCAACCTTCCTGCAACAGCTTAGGCTCTGCACACCCTGATGTGCCCCGTGAGCCCTTCTGCCTGCTGCACTCTATCCATGCTGCTAGCACAGGCAGCACGGCCAGGCTGGTAACCAGCATCACCCAGCACTTCTTCATCCCCTCACAAGACATCAGTGCCCATCTCTTGCACCCGGAAGGCTCACTCCAGCCCACACATCTTTTCTCTTCGGCCCACTGCCACCCTCCACCAGTAACTCAGGTGCCTGCCTGAAAAGATGCAGGGAGCAGACTCCTCAAGGACAAGGCTGGGCAGGCCTCACCTTACCGAGCAAGAAGTCAGTTCACAGAAATGGCTGTTCCCCTTGTTCCATGGTAGGTTTAGGAGCTGAAAAATACCTGCCTCAGCCTCCTGTGTGCAGACACATTGACTTAAGGCATTAGAGCTCCTCGGCTGAAGACCAAGCTCTCACCTCAGAGCGGAACACAGGTGACTGGAAAACTACACCCCAGTGTGCGACACAGCCACTCCTCAGTGTGTGTTCACACACAGGCTCTCTGACACACTCCAAAGCTGGGAGAAGGCCAAGGCCTGCACCTAAATACACTCCGAGGCACAGGGAGGGAAGTACATTGCCTTCTCTGCAGTGTTTTATCATGACATGGAAAAAAGTCATTGAGCAGCTTGGTTCCGAGACTGCAGAATTAGGTTATGAAGCAACAGCTGAAGAATCGCATTAAACGGCATGGTGCTGCAGTGAAGTCTGCCCTCATTATAGAGGAAAAATACCTATATGTGTCCAAACAAACTGGTAAACAGATTATTCACATCTTACAGTCAGTATCCATGGTATCCATAAATACAGAAATGGGCTGAAAACGTGATTTAAAGGAAGTAAACTCATTACACTGTGCTACAAATGAAATTTACAAAAATGAAACTTAAGTTTCTGTCAGTTGCAAGAAAGTTTTTATTTCTGGATATATACTTTTATGGAAGAGTACTTTCTATTCTTTTGTATCCCATACCAACATTTGTGGCTTGATTTCAGATAGGTTTTCCGATTTAAGCTGTGACTTTAAAAATAAACCCTTGCCTACATGTAAAACTCTCTTCACTCTACCACAGCATTCACACAAATTCCACTTAGTTCTGACACCCACACCTTAAAATGCAGCCCATTTCTTCTGCTCGAACATCGACACATTCATGTGTTTAATACATGCCTACAACATTGCCCAGTCTATGTTTGATACACGTGTTGTTGAGTGACGGTTTGGAGAGAAAAACAATAGAGCAAAGTTCAAAAACCACTGCTATCACTCAAACTTTATTCACTACTTGCTTGCTGCCTACCAACATGCTCAATACGTTATAAATGAATTGAGAAAATTAAATTAATGACAACAGGCTAGCTGAGTCACCTATTTTCAATGTTTCTAGCAAATTATTAATGAACCGCAAACTACTTAAGCAAACAGAGAGAGGAACGAGAAGGATGACCTTAGCCAGTCTGTACTATCAAAACAAGGTTTAATCAACTTTCACTCACACCAATGGGATCCACATCAGAACCCTGTTTTCCTTATAGTTCAGACAGGACACTCAAAAGGTCATTTTTATAGAACATTAAAAATAAGAACTTTAGTCAATTTGCGTCTATGATCCTGAGAAACAATCCACAAATTTATGGATTTTTGCCAGCTGAAAAAAAACAAATTTTATTTAACAGACTGTTACTGTAGTAATTAAAATATTAAAAGTTATCAAATATGATTTTTCTCCCCAGAAGCAAACAAATAACAAATAAGGTAACTTACACCTAATTTTTTTATTTTCATTTTAAATTAATTTCACACACAGTTCCCCTGTTTTTTCCCCACTTATCCTGGATAAAGTCAGACAAGCTGCATTCTTTTACATATTTTCATTCATTGTGCTAAACAAGAAAGCCTAAATTAAAAACTGTGCTAAAAAAAGTAATATCCTACTGTTCCAAACACAGGGTTTATCAGCATAACTGCTGAAGTTCTGAAAAAAATAAATTTAAAGTTATTGTAGCAGTCAGGTTCCCTTTCTTGTGCATCTCACTGCGCAGTGTATTTTAGGTAGAGCTAATAAAGCAAAAGGGAGAAGCCACTTTTACTAGTAAGGTCCGAAATGTGACTGAACCTTGCTATAAGGAAGCGATCTTTCATACCTGAAGAGCAACACTGATACCGTTCTCAGCTGGGCAGAAACTGGGATCATTGCTCAGCACTGTCCTCTTTCTCTTCAGAAGCTGTAATACAACATCCTAAGGAAGTCCCAGGAGCTGCTGCTGCCTGGTACCTGGATGGTACTCTTAACTGCTGCCATTTCCTCCAACACGTCAGCATTCTGACACGCAGAATAAAAAACTAGGCAGGATATCACGCTGTCATATCCCTCCCACATCCAGAACTGCAGCAAAGCATATTTCAATAAGGACGCATGATTTTGGAGAAAAACACACCTTGTTGAGGGATAAATAAAAATCTTTATTTTATATTAACATTTATAGACTGATTTACAAAAGCATTAATCTTTTTTCTTTTTTTTCTTCTAGATATTTCTATAATACATGAGCAGTGAACAACATAGGAAGTAATGCACTTACCACAGCAAGACTCAGTTATGCTTAGATTTTGTCTAAGCCAAATTAAAAAAAAGAATAGTCTTTCCATTCCTTGATCATATCAACACAATGGTGCAAAGTACTAAGATTTTGTATGGCACAGCGTGAATTATTAAAAAAAATACAAAATGCTATATTATTAGAGATACTTTATTTTTAAGACGAACGTGGTTTTGTCTTTCTCAGCTACACCCTGCACAGAATGTTAAGAGTTTTAACTCAATAATCTCATATAATTACTGGTTCCTTTCTGCTTCTTTAATGTAGGTTCCACAGCTTTATTTTCTGCTACTGAATAGTTCAGTAAGAGGCTTACTGAACTGTAGAATTATTATTCTGAAGCATCGCTGCTAATGCTTCCTCTGTCTGCCTCATCTTAAGTTACAGAGCTTGCTCCATCTCCCTTGAAGAATTGCCAACAACTTCACAGAGAAACGTGCTGTGGAAAAGGTGTACATGATACCGTACACACACAGATACTTATGGATAGATACTGCATATTATAGACACCTCTGCTATTAGTACATACTACTACCATACTCCATTAAAGGATCCAAGTCAGGAGGTCTCTTTTGTCCTGACCCTTTAGGAAAATCATAGGGAAAACCATTTCCCAGTTTGCTATTTGAGGCAAGGGACAGAAAAAAAATAAAGAAAAATAAAGGAAAGTAGACAATATAACTTATCTTCATGCTTAAAACACACACACACACACACAAACAAAAATGCCAACTCTTTCCTTGATTTTTTTTTTTATTGAAGAAAAAAATGTCCCCTGGTCTCACTATGCTTTGACAGACAATCTTTGACAGGGCATGGCTTTTGTAAACAGAAATACATATTTACGTTCTTATGGAAGGAAGCTTGTTGTGGTTCAAGAATTTCTTGACAAGAATTTTGTGAAGAAATTTGGTCACATTTAGGAAAAAAGTCTTTACACTGTAGTTCTCACTTGCACAATAAAAATGCATTTCTAGTTAAACTCTCTAAAGATTTTGCTCAAGCTGGACTGGGCACCTGAACAGAAAACAGAAAAGATCAGACCACTACAATTAACTGAGAGAATGGTTTATCACCTTTTGCATCAATAGCTATACTTGTTGCCAACTGTGCTCACCTGTTGAAAAAAGGCTTTGGATCCATGTATTTCTCAAAATACAGAAAACAAAACAAAACAACCAAGTTTGGGTCACAACATTCACATGCAGCATTCACACCACTGCAGACAGCTACTCCAGTGAACAAAAACATAGAGTAAACTCCATGGGCTTGATGAAATTCAGCCTGAAGATACTACATGCAAGCACTAAAACTACAAATATGTTAAATGTTTAGTGCATTCTTAAAAATAGCTGATCTGTTAATGCTAACTAAAGTAACATTTCCTAAAATAAAATGGCAATTCTCACAATGTTCTGCCAGTATATGCCAGTTCTTGATTTAATGTTGAATTTCCTGTCATGATTACTACTGCAGGTTATTTGCTAGTTAATACAGAACAAGGATAACTGGAAAGAAACAAAATAAGAAAGAATACAATAGCCAAGAGATCATCCCCATAGAAAACATCACTGAAATTACAACTGTCCAAGTCTTAAGAGAATCTACGAGAATAATGCGAGGACTATCTATATTCCAGTTCTCGTTTAGGAGTGGAAAAGGGTTGAACTGCAGCTCATGGAAAGCACAGGCAAGGCTCGATACTGCAGGAGGTGAGGAAGGAAATTATGAGTGGAGACAATGGGCAATAAACGTACTACAAACTTCAAGGTTATTATATCATGTATTTATTTATTATGTACTAAAATTTTGACAATTCAGATACTTTAAAGGGGATACTTTTAAAAGACTGATGAACAAAATGAACAGTCAGAAGTATTCAGTCCTGCCATTTGTCACAATTTTTGGACTTAATTCTTCACTTGCCTCACACAATACTAATGCCTAGCACAACTCTAAAATAAGCCCAGTTGTCTCGTTATTCTTGCCCTGCAATGCAATGATCATGTTGAATTACCTCACGGCATTTTCATGAGGAACAAGCACTTAGCTCCAGCAAGATGCTTGTTCAGCAAGAACGGGCATTACTGAGTCATGCCAAACACATCGTAACAGGTTCTGCAAGGTCGGGGGAATGCTTTTATTTTCAGTGTTTATTATAACCTGCTGTATTTGGTTAACTTTTTACATTTGGTAATCAGTTACATAAATGTATAAAAACATCGTGGTTTGATTCACTATACGTATTTGACATGGGAAATAATTCATATCTAGAAATAGATTTGTTAAGTATATAACCTAGGTACGTTAGGCATTTTGGTAACAGTTCTCCTGCCTAAGGTTTCTTCATAATGCTTATTAGGAAATTTAGTAACTTAATCTATTAACTCAATCCTAGTTAAATGCTTAACGGATTCCCAAATTCTTTTAGAATCACATCACCAAGTGGGACTTTGCCCCTGAACCCTTCCAGGTCTCCTCAGAGTGAAAAAAAAAACACATGAAATTCTTGCACAACAAGCACTGGAATCAAGAACTACCAAATGAAGGTCATTCTATTATTTTTATCATTTTAGAGTTTCACACTACTTAAAAAAAAATAATAATATTTATATATTCCCACACAGACACTCTGCCAAGAATTACTCCAGAAACTGGCACATCAGTGTCTTCATATCAAGTTCGCATTTTCCCAAATAAAATATTTGCAGTTACATAGGCTAAACTAAAATGAGAAATTAATACAGGATAACTGATAGCAAGATGAGTTATACATATTTAGAGGAATAAACAGCACTGGCCTCAGATTTCCTGGAGTATTTTGCTTTCGCTGATAATTAAGGGTTTTGCTAGATCGCACAGTCAAACCCTGTCCAGATAAACTAGAAACAAAAATAACATACAACAATTTTTGTTTTGTGCTTGCACAAACGTGCATTGTTTGCTTGTTCTTATGCTCTAGACATTTAAACCAAGAAGAAACAGTAATTATATAAAATACCATCTGAACTTTTTTGTGTCACAACAACCTCCACCAATCTTTGCAGAATACAGGAGTTGGGAAAGAGAGAGACAGGGCTTGGGTTGCAAACCACGCATATCCATATCCAAATGGGAAGTAGTTCCCTCTTCCTGACTCACTCATACCTGCATGGCAATGCCACTGAAAGCAGTGGTGTAACTCCTCCGGCAGCTCAGCTAAGCACGTCCGGAGGCTGTTGTCACAGGCAGCAGTACCCTAGCCTGTTCATCGCAGAAATACTGGAGAACTACCACTTCTGGGTGGAGACACAGCAGCAGAGACAAGACAAGCCACGCTGCTACAGAATTTGGGGTGTGTGCTATAAGTACAAGAAAGGGGGAGAAAGAAAAGAGGCTGAGATCCCAGAATAAGAGGATATGTAGGTCTGGGGTACTAATTTAAGGCAGTGACAGCAGAGGCTGTCTTCTCCAGTGCACAACACCTTGTGCTCCAAGTTCCACTGACAAAGCCACCCACGGCCCCCTGGAGTTTCTGAGACATTTTGAAACCTTGCAACCCAGACTTCTAGTTCATTTACTTTCCATTAAACTATCAATAGCCATTTCTGAATGACAAATGAGAGTTGTTCCCCAGGTAAGCGATGCAGCATGCTTTCTGACTGACAACACTTCTGTTTCGCCTTTTCCTTACCATGGAACTGGTTCTTTACTGTCACGCAACTTAACTTATCTCTTTCTACTGCCCTATGGCCTTGGGTTCTGACAAAGTGAGGTCTAATAATGAGCTCTTCTGCACAGAGTACTAATTAGCGTCATTTTTCTCTTTGCTCTCATTACTGTGATGAATAATACGATACACTGGTTTGTTGACTTACTACGTTTGACACACAGCAGAGATTGGAAGGTTGATTACTCATTGCAATTTAGGATGATTCTCAGGTTTACAGAGAACGTAAGTAGTAGATCATTTTCTACAATTTGCTGGAGCAAAACTCAAATAATATTTGAAAGAAAACCAAGTCAAGGAAAACCTGATGTTGGAAGTGACCTCTGGATTTCATTTAGAGCAATATCTTCAAGGCAGGTCCAGCAAGCTCCTGTTTCTCAGTGGCTTCCCCAGTCACATTCTTAATATCAACAAGGATGGAGAACCTACAGTGTCTCTGGGTAACCACCTACCTAATGTCTTCCGTCATGTCAAAGTTGGCTGGTTTCAATCTCAGTATAAATCCCAGCTTCAGGGAAAGTATATGGCTAAATTCAACCCTACAGGAAGACTACGCAGCTCGTTTGGTTCAGTAAGAGAATACAAGTCTGAGCTCTCCATAGCACTATTTGATACAGGTAAATACAGACCACTTCCTCTCCTACATGTATAGTAAAAGAGATCAAATTAGCAGTGGTTCTCTCATTTCTCAAACCAAAAACGACTACAATAGGGCATTCAATTGAAATCTTCAACTAAAGTCCAGTGTTGGTACTAAAACAAACAAACATAACCCTGTAAAGTCATCCACAGCACAAGCAAACACAAGGTACCATGCCGTTGTTGTCTTTTACAATATAAATCAAGTATTTCTTTAATACAAGCATAAACAATACAGACTTCTGTTCAGCATAATTCAGCCTACCACATAAAATTTAAAGTTTCACCAGACAATATGAGAAGTGGGAAAACAAACAGGACGTTATCTTTCAAACGTAGGAAACGAGCTTGAATTTGTGTGTGAAGAGCTATATAAAACATTCCTACATTTTCATCTGACAAGGCTCCTTATAAATTCCATTCTGCCTTTTTCCTTACACGTTTTTTTCTTAAATTTCATTTACTAATGTTATGGTGACGTGGCTTCATCCGCACAGTGCTGGGACCAGCCTAGAAGGGTAAGATTTCAGCTACTCTGTTCCACTCCCTTTCCTTAGGAGATGTGCCTCATAGCTGAAAGCTGTGTGTGACTCTTGCTTACATCGGAAATCAAGACTTTAAATAACTTAGTGAAGACATTTTAGCAAGAATTTTTGATTGTAAACAAAGGCTTTTTTTTTTTTTTTTTGCAGAAGTCATTTCATTTCTTTGAGGTGGCCACTCTTCATGGTCCAAATGTGTATTTTTACTGTTTGTTGGGCAAACGTTCATCTTTAAGCACCTTAGATGTACATTAATCCAGGAAAATATCAGTTAAAGAATTCAAAACGTTATGCCTGGTCATTTCAGCATGCTGTCTTTAAAAAGAGGAAAACTAGCTTCAATTTTTGTATGGAAACGTATGAAACCTTCCTGCATTTGCATAGGAACATTCCTTACTAATTCTTTATTAACCATAAAAAAGGCAGAGAAATACAGTCATCATACTCATTATTGTAATGGCAATTACATTAAGAATAGGAATTATTTGTCCTTTTCCTGAAGGGTTAAGAGCAACATCCCATTTATGAACCATAACATAGCACAATAAGACATGAGAGGGAAATTGACCTTGTCAAACATTTTCTTTCAAAATAACAGCTAAGGTCAAAAGAAATTTCCCAGTCTCCTACTTAAGTGAATTCTAGCAGCAGCATTAAAGAAATTAAAACAGACACAGGAAATTACACTGATCATAAGAAACCTGTTTCCCTATGGCTGTTCTTGTCGTAAAGCCTTGTAGGTGACAAGCTGCTGACTAATAGCATTACTAAATCAGACAGCTGACCAACATTTTTTCATCTAGTGATTAAAGGATTGTGACAGGCCAGCTGTAACAGTGGCTACTACGCACGGAAATGGTCCACAGAGATGCTGTAACATCAGTGGGAAAGGTGCACAGCGTTGTTTTGGTAAATGCATTCAAAAGCCTTTCCACTGGTTTGGTTAATCCAGACTAAACACCAAGCTTCCTTGCGACTGATCTTGAACATCTTCAAACAGGCTACGATACAGGCTTCTCTTGTCAAGAACTTTTTTTCTTTGAAGTTAATCTGGAATTTAAGGCCTGTCCTGGCAAGGTGACAGAATGTCTTCCTATCGGCTTTTCACAAAAATGGGAAGTTCACTGGAATAGTAACTGAGACTTTTCCTGTTAGAAATTATTTTGGTGAAGGCATGGAAAATAATTGTAATACCATCTTCCCTAAGCGCATTTTCTTCCAAGAAGCCTTTTTAAAAATCAAAAGGTTAATTAGTTTGTGCCCCCCTCACCCTCCATAGAAAACACCAGAATGCTTTTTCCCCAGAGGTGAAGGCCATGACAGGAGCCCACTATGAGATGCTGTGAGTACCTCTTAGTTAATTGGTAGCCAAGATAAAAAAGAGGCCTGGTCTCACGCTACACGGGTATCTGACTGTAAGCTACACTTTTTAAGGCATGAAAACGAATTGGAAAAGTCTCTCCCCTCCACTTCCCTTTGGTAATGAAATAATTGCCAGTTCATGTGTCTATTTAAAGATTAAAACAATAAAACACACGATCATGTTCTCATTCCTCATGCCTTTTTGGTTTATAATGTTATTCCAGGAGGTGTTGCGTAATTAGTACCTCTCAAAATGGTAAAGTAAGCTGCAGCAATAACATTCACATTGGGGTAAACAACTATTTTCTTTGGCAAAATCCTGCTCCTCCTTTTCTCCCCAGCTGAGGCAAGCTGAGTAAGAGGCTGGGATGAGAAATGAAACTAAACCAGACAAAACAGCTGAAGACAAGAGCAGAACGCAGAAACATGACAAATCTTAACTCCTACCCTTTCATTTGCAAAATATCACTTTTCAATGAGTTAAGATGGCGATCTCTGGAATGCATGTAGGCATCTGCTGCGCCTCCAACACCAGCGGTAAATACCAGCGGCATTATTCGAAACCTCTGCTACGAGCACAAGAGATGTCAGTGCACGCTGCCCAGAAACCACACAGGCCTTGGCATAATGACAAAGTCTTTGCTTCGCTAAAATGAATGATCTTGTGCTTCAGCAAAACAAATGATCCCCAATCTCAGCTATTAAATCACACTTAACCACAGAATCACAGGAAGGTTTGGGTTGGAAGGGACCTTAGAGCCCACCCAGTTCCAGCCCCCTGCCATGGGCAGGGACACCTCCCTGCAGCCCAGGCTGCCCACAGCCCCATCCCAGCTGGCCTTGAACACCTCCAGGGATGGGGCATCCACAGCTCCTCTGGGCAGCCTGTGCCAGGGCCTCAGCACCCTCTGAGTGAAGAATTTCCTCCTAACTTCTAATCTAAATCTACCTTTTTTGGATTAAAACCATGCCCCTTGTCCCATCTGCCCATGCCTCCTTGTGCTGGGGGGAACTGTGAAGAGGGGTGGAGAAGGGAAGGATCTGGAAAGCCAAGGATTTTTAACTATTCTTTAATAGATTCAGAAAATAACAGCCATAATTAAGCATCATGTCCCACCAGCAGTGCCACGTGCTGCAATAGTGAGATCAGTGCAGGCCTAGTGCAGAAGATACGTACAGGTGTTGTGTGTTTACAAGGTGGTGTGAACAATAAGGACCACAGAGGAATGACAGCAGGGCAGGCCAAAAACTCCTACACTGCTACAAGGTACTGCTACAAGAATCCCACTAATAATTTTTTTTTTAAATGAGACTAAATAAAGCAATGTAGAAATTGCTGTTCACTGAATTGTCCGACTCTGACTGCCTTATTGCACTTTGTGTTTAAATGTTTGTGTTTTCTTTTCCACACCTCCTTCTCACTAAAATTATAAACCGAGAGACATCTGTTCTTTCTTTACAAACATCCCGACTCTGTAATCCCATAATCCCTAAATGGGAAAGGGTGATTATTGGAAGCTTGTCTGAACTGCTCGTGAGATACATCACTAAATGTATGAGCAAACACAAGTCAGCAGTTTGAAGTACATGCCGTCAGAATAAAAGGCATTAAGTGTAACTTATGTTACCTGAGAACCCAAAGGAAAACATTATCAAACCTAAAAATCTGTCTGTCAGCATGGGCAGGCCAATCCATTTCAGAAAGATAAAAATCAGCATTGCAATAGCACCAGGTGGCATGGACACCATTACAAAAACTGGTATATAATTCTCTAAAGAAGCAATATCACAGCACGTTTAGTCACAGGTAACAGGCAATGCCCAGTACAGTGTCTGCACAGTCTGCCTGATAATCCAAAACAGTAAACAATTCTGCTAAAGAAAATCAATGTAGTACACACTAAAGATGCAAGAACACTTAGCATACTCTAGCACTACTCAAAAGATGAAATTCTCTGAAAGTCGCTGATGCTCTAAACAAATATTTTCATCTGGAAGCCTCAGTTACAAAGAAAATAGTAGATTTAAAATCAATCTTTCCTGCATGTGGACCTGCCTTTCTCATGAAAGTGACTTAGGGAGTACAAGTTGGGGCCCTCACCTGTTACACTGTTAGTTACAGTGATGCTGGTAGTACAATGAAACAAAGTCCTGAAGATACCTCACTGCCAGATTTTCAGAGAGAATCAATTTGCTTGTTCTGTAGGTCCTGTACTTCGATTGAAAAGTAAGATAGAAAAAAAAAAAAAAAAGCTTTTTGCTTCCTCTCAGATATATAGCACACGGTAATCCAACACTTCTCAAAGAAAGGTATTTCCCTGAGCTGTGCACCACAGAGTTCATTTTCACCTTTTCTCTTCTCAAAGCTAACCTGTAACACTTCACTGCTGAATTCCATGTGGGCTTAGAGCAACACTAGTAACTGGCATCAGTGCAAATATCACTTTAATACATGGCTAGAAAAGCATTATCAAAAAAAAACACAAACAAAACACAAAACAATTATCAAAATCGATGACTTCCTGTAATATATTCTGATTTCCTGTTTTAAACTAAAATATATTATTCTGCCCCAGAAACTATGACAATAAGGTAAGTAATACTGTCACGCCTAACGATTTGCAGTGTATTATTTTAATCTGCAAAGTACCATCTACACAGATGCCACTGCAAGGACAGAGGAGGAGAGGTGGGAGTTATACTGCAGAAGAAAATCATTTATCATCCTTCTGCAAAAGATATTCCTGGCAATAGGCATAATCACAACATGCCTACACACAGATCTTGAGGTCTCTGCTTTATTGGGGTTGGCACAGAGAGATGATACCTTTTAGATGATACAACTGAAGAACTTTCAGGAAGGATCTCCAAGCACTCAGCTCTGGTTATCTTTTGGTAACAAAATAGAAGGAAGTAGAAAGAATTTAAGTTGCTTGATGACAACCAAGCTTTGTGAATTGATGCACTGTGTTCTTCAGGCTCAGCAGTAACTTCACTTCCCTTTACCCTCCTACGCAGCCCTCATGGAAGACCCAGTTGCCACCCTGAGCCCTCTAATCTCTCCCATTTTTCCTCAAACCTGCATCCTGAGGGCCTTCCTGAACAATTCTCAATACGTGCTGGCTGGCCAGGAAGGAAGCTCCTCAGAATCCACAGCTACTTGGATTGCACTTCCATCTTTCCTTTGTCACATCAGTAAATTTGTCTCTCTCTTCTCTAGTCCAACAATATCTCCAATATACTTGTAAGAACTTGAGCAAGAAAGAATTTGTAAGATAAATAACAAGGAGAAGACACACAGAGGCCATTAAATAATTGGAACAACAGTTAGAAACAAAGTATTATTTGACTAGAATTAAATTTGCAAATTCAGACCATATTTTAAATTCTTTTGAAAGAAGGGTTGGGAAAGATACTGAAGCAATACCAAGAACAAAAATATCAGCAGTGTGTCTCTTCAGGAAAACTTGAAGCTAAATGTAGTCAGTGATCATACTGGAAGAATGGTGTTTTTCTAAATGAAGTAAGTAGCAGATAAAATCTAGATGACTACAGTTTGGATAAGACAACAAAAGGGACAATACAGTCAAATAATCATATTTTAAAACACCGGGAAATCAGTCTTGCATGATTTGAACTTGAATTTATTCATAAAGATGCTAGTTAAGTGTTATCTAAAAATAATTATGAACCAAGACCTTCATACAGGAAAAAGTGATGTACCTGGCAAGAAAAGCAGACATTTTTTACCCCAGAGAACGTAGTAACATTTTAGATAACAAAGCAGCCAGTCTTTTGTGCCGCTGCCCAAGCTCTCAGCCTTATAAAGATGGTTGGTTGCTCATTTCACTGATGACTGAAGATACTTACTACGTTTAAGGATAAGAAAAAATGGTGGGCTGTGAAGCTTCTCAACCCTAACATGATCACCTGTGAGATCAAATCAGATGATGGCCTGATGAGAAGGACTTCTAGTTGAGCCATCCTGAAAGAAATTTCATATTTTTCAAGAAAACTGCAAATGCAAAAGAGACCACCAGCAATTCTGTAGGTAGTCACAGAATCACAGGATGGTTGAGGTTGGAAGGGACCTCTGGAGGTCATAGTCCTCCTTAAGTATGCTCAGTGTTGAGCTGGTGAAAATTGTTAGTCACCATGATGTTGAAATTTTATAACTGAATGCTGTTCTTAAAGGCAAAGGGGTGGACAGGAGATATGCATATTTAAATTCAGACATGAAAGCACCTATCTTCTCCAATCTTTCTGAAAAGCAAAAACATGCTTTTTGCATAAATATTTTAACAATATGCATCATTAAGTTTATTTACCAATTCAGAGACATTAATCATGATTCCTCAATGGAGTTCAGATGCATAAAGTGATGCCTAAGATAGCTGGTTTAATAGAAGATTAATCATGATCCTCCTAAAAGCATATAGCATCACTCTACTGTAAGTTCAACACAGCATGTATTTATTCATCCCATTCATATCGGCTGCTCAGTGCTTTATTTCCCATCATCAATTTGTTGCACAAGCTGCTGCTTCCAAGGTCACAAAACGCAACCCTTTCTGAACTTGCTTGCACTGCCATCTGAAGTCAGTAGCTCAGCAGGGAACAACATGCAACACCGACACTTTCAATTGAATAATTGTTAGAATGGATGGTCCCAAAGTTTTATTTTCTTCCAATAGTTCCAGTTTCATAGAAGCAGTGACGTAAACAAATAACGCAATATGAAAGATAGCTTATATATCTGGACTATGGTCTGGCTCTGCAGAAACGAGTACCTTTAAGTCTTTTCTGCCTTCCAAAAGGCATATTATTGATAGCCTCTGGACTACCTGCAAGTCCGCCGATTTCATGCATAACCTACATCTTCATCTCAGAGACTAAAACTAATAAATGAACAAAAAAAGTTGTATCAAAAAATTGCAAAACAATTTAAAGAGAATCTTTTTGTACATATCGTGCTAGTCTTTCAGTAACACTAAGAACACTGGGGACACTCCAAACGACTAGAAGCAATGAAACAATGGATCATTATTATTATTATTATTTTAGAGTCAGCAGACAATACAGATAATTATAAGAATTCATATTCTTCTTCTCATCCCATGTAAAACAATTTCAGAGTCACAAAGCAGCTTGGTTTATTAAAAAAAAAAAAAAAGATAAAAATACTAATTAAAAATATGAACCTATGCAACATAAGCCACTCTTTAAAAACTCATTTACAAATGTAGCTGAGAAGTACATGGCATCTGACTTGATACTAATCCATCCTGATTAAATGGAATTTTTAATTCGAGATACATTAAGTGGAGTTATAATCTGGTCAGCTAAGCTTAAAATGCAACTCTAAGCCCCAAATCGTCACTGAACATGTGAGTTCTCTGAGAAACACCACAGGGATGAGCTATCTTGCCATTTCTTACTACTTATATTTATTAATGGCCTGGAAGAAAAACTCATCATTGATCAGGTTTGAAGAGAATGCAAGATTTGTGGGAAAGGTGATTAAAGAAAAGAGCAGATCAGAGGAGTAAAGCAATCGCTTCTGAGATTTGGAGGGTAAGGAGGGGGCTGAGAAGAGAACCAAATAAATCACAGTGAAATGGAGGGGCCCACTTCAGCTTAAAAAAAAAAAAAAAAAAAAAGCAAGCTACATTTATCATAAAGTTGGTATCTTTTCTAATAAAAGAAAGGTTTAAAGTTGCTTGAGGAAAAGAACCTTAAGCTTAAGGAATTGACACTACAGCCACATGTATGATAAGAGCATAATTGTGTTTAAGTCATTAAGACATCAGATCTTGTTAGAACAAGCAAGGCTGCATTATCCTTCCCTCTCCCCCATAATCAGTACAAGCCAATAATACCAAGCCACATGTAGCCTGTTACATAAATTCTCAGTCTCCCTGTGTTCTGGGAAAACCAAATTATCCCTCTGTACCTAGAGGCTTATGGGCATTATAATTACTATTTATTTTTTCAGAAGCACACTGTACTTGAGCAGGATTGGGATTTTTTCCCCCCCCCAAAGCTCTGACCTGGAAAATTAAGAATTTGCCAGCATATGCATGTTGAGACTTAAAGAAAATACAATTCATCATTCTAACTAAAAATTAGGGTGAAAAAAAAATACAAAAACCGCTGGGGATTACCTGGGGGACACCATAACACCTTAGAATATACCTGAGTTGTTTATTTGACTGATGCAGTTGTTGTCTACTACCCTAAGCCTGACAGCAAGTTCAGTAAGTAAACTGAGCAGGACTTCCTCTACTAGTCCTCTACTAGTCTCTGGACATCTCTCTTCTTCAGCTCCCTCATTATTATACCATTTTACTTCCCCCAAACCACCCTGTAAGTTTTCTCTGTATTTCTTCCTGTTGCTGAAGATGAAGCTAAAGTCCAAAGTTTGAACAATCTCGCTCTTTGCAAGAACCTATCTGTTAGGCGTGCTGCCCTATAGGGAATTCAGCAACACAGAAGTCATGAAGCTCCCTGACAGAATGATAGACAATTACCCTAAATTAGTCTTCCTATGGGCACTTTTCTTTTTTTTTTTTTTAACCTCATATACACAAACATGTTTTTCCATAGAACTTCTAAATAACAGATTTGGTTTTGCCTTTTTTTTCTTTTTTTTTTTTTTTGGGGGGGGGGGGGGGGGGGGCGGAGGTCAGGCACAGGGAAAAAGAGAAGAGTAAAAGCTCTTCAAAACTGAACTGAATTTTCTTTCCATCAACATATTGCCAATTTCATTGTCACCCTTTTATCAATTAAGATGCAACTCCACACAGTCATTTTACATTGAACCCCCCCCTTTTTTTTTTTTTTTCCTCCACTCAGCATTATGTTGAGTCTCCTCTGGAGATATTGAAGGCCCACCTGGACACCTACCTGGGCAACCTGCACTAGGGAACCTGCTTTGGCAGGGAGTTGGACCAGATGATCTTTCAAGGTCCCTTCCAACCCATACAACTCTGTGATTAAAAGTATCAATGTAATAAAACTCTTAAAAGCGAGTGGAGGTCCTTACCTAAGCTGACTACCTCCATAAACCAATACCCCAGAAACACAGCACCTGGGCTTACAGGACTATTGCTATGTAACAGCAAAGGAAGCTTTTAAAAATGTTTATTACCCTCATAGCATGTCCTTGAAACATCAAACACGGGCCATTTTCCACCAAAAGCACGAGGCAGTAATGTGGTATATTCAGCTTGAAAACAATAACTAAGTGTCCAAAGTCACCTTTTGTATCATTACAGGGGGGAAAACAGCGAGGCAGCTGGTCAGCAGGCAGGATCTGAGCCTAGAGCATACAACCACCTGACTGTGAGCATGCAGCGTTGTGCTGTCACCTGCACATCAGCAGCCACTTCCATCCGTGTGACTTGCATTCCTGAGTCTGCAAAACGCCCCAGAAGCTGCTGTGCCCTACAAGCCTCCACGAGGTCCCAGGTAAAATCCTGGGTCCAGTTTTTGCACCACATATCAAGAAGGGGTGGATCCAACAGAGGACACTCTGAATGAAGTTCAGGTGTGGGAAATAAAGTGCAAGAAAGACGTTATCTGCCCACAGAAGAGTGCTACAGAAAGGAAGGGAATGAACTGTTCTCCGTGTTCACAGAGACACAGCACGAAATAAGAAGCTGATACAGCAACAGAAAAGACTTAAGTAGGATAAAGTAAAGGCAACAATAAGGACAGTGGAATCATCACAACAAATTCCCTGGGAAGGCTCCGAAGCGTTTATTATTTAGCCTGGTTTCAGAGGTAGCCAGACACCTCTAGGAACGGCACATGCAACTTGAGACAGAGAGAGCATCTCATCACTGCCTGCTTGCTCTGATCTGTATCTTACCTCCTCATCACCACCAGCTCACCTGCTCCTGGCCATTATTCATGAAATTTTGAGACCCTGTGGTAAGGTTCTCCATACTACTGATGCAGCAAAATAATTTTGTGGAAGAAAAAAAGACCTCACAGCTGCCCCCAAACCTCAGAGCTTAATTCATAAATCACAGGTCAGCAGGCCAACGTCAGTAACAATGGGGCTATGGTGTTAAAGGACCTGTAAGCAAGCCTCAAAACAAATGATGTTGATAAAACAGATTGCATTTATTAAATGACATGCTATCTAGCTGTTTTTAACAGCATTCATTTTGTATCTACTGTAGTAGTAGGTTAGTTGCCTAAATGCCACTATCCAGATTACTTCAAAAGATATTAGTACCCTTTAGTAAGAGATACCTCAAATCTATTTTAAGAAACATAAGTTTATGTATGCGATTTCCTAGTATACATTTTACAGTCATATCCTATAAAACTCAGTATTCCAAATGAAAAATTAGTGTGATCCACCCTTACATGCTCACCCAGTACCTGTGTGTTTGGTCTCCTATTCTTGGAAATTTTCATCCTTTAAAACTCATTTTTCACCTGACACTTCTTTTTATGAAACCAAGCAGTTTAAAAATACAATACATACTTCACATTGTATAGACATGTCATTTAATAAATACTGACTTGGAGGTGTTCTAAACTGTGTTCCAAACACATCCAGCTTAAAGCTTATGAAGAGCTTTTGCCACTTCAACTTCTGAGAGATGCCATCAATCTTGACAGATTGTTGTAGATCTCCAGCTAGCAGAGATTATATATGATCCAGATACATGATTATATAAATTGCGATAAAAATAGCTTTTTCCACTCCCTAAAAATGATCAAGTTGTAGCATCTCTTTCTGAAACATGTTTTGCTTCTCATCCACTGGTGTTAGATTCATGTTTAGGAAGCCAGAGAGGTATCTTCTGCTAGGAGATACCCTTCCTGGTGGATAGCATAAAGCTGAAAATCTTCCACGTTTATTGTAGACAGTCACTTTGTTGAAGAGCACTATTGCAGTTAGCTTGTAATTTAAATAGTTGAACAAGTTACTAGATAGTTAGTGTTTTATTAAAACTCTTACACTGCTTTATTTACATAGGAGAAATTTATTCGATTTTACTTTGGGTAACTTGGAAACACATTCTGCAAAGTAATAAAATTTCCTATTAGTCCATAGAAAACTTATAAAAACCTACTGTTTCATATGAAAGACTCAAGCGTACTGATATTTACTGCATTTCATTAAGTGCCCAACAAAGAGACTGGACATACTATGAACACCTTACAGCACTTTGTTCATTCAATTTCAGAGGAAAAAAAAGTCCCAGAAATTTGTTAAATTCCAAAGAGATTGTAAGAATAAAGATTTTAATGTTATGATACATCTACTGTGATGACAGAGTGTGCTCTTGGCTGATAAGCGAGGGCAGACTGCCAGGT
Source organism: Netta rufina (assembly GCF_964035555.1). Taxonomy (NCBI): domain Eukaryota; kingdom Metazoa; phylum Chordata; class Aves; order Anseriformes; family Anatidae; genus Netta; species Netta rufina. The sequence goes on along the minus strand of NC_140131.1, from coordinate 26,334,900 downwards.
TCATGTGTGCAGATTAACAAATGTAGATTAGCAGCATTCTTTTGTAGTGCATGGGAGCAGCTGCCGCATTATGGTGAGTACAAACTGTATTCCTTCAGCATTCAGTGCTGTTTTGTCCCCTCGTTGCCTGTGTGCGTACTCCACAGAGCTGGTAGTGAAGCTCTCCTTATGTTTACACGACAGACCCATACCTCCTGCTGAATGCAGCTCACTATTTTCCATAATAGGAAGAAAGCACTGCTCTTAACCAAGTCGCTGCCTACTACAAACGTGCAGGATCTTTAGCTTTCCCCTATCCATCAGAAGAACATTAGGAAAGATTTCTCTTCACGTAATATAAACAGACCGATGAAGAAAGATCTTCCAGGTAGTCTGTAAAACAAGTCACAGATTCTTCTTTCAGAAGCAGCTTAGTTGCTGTAACTCCAAATACACATTTAACCAAGAAGAATTAAGACCATTCCTAAATATTTAAATAAACTTTTCACATATTTAAAAAGAGACAAAGAAAGTTTTATGGCAGCCAGTTTGCTGCCAAAAGCTGAACTGCACTACTTAAGCAGTATCGTTAAAACTGGGAGAAGATGATCTTAAGCTGTTTAACAAAACCGTACTTCTTTCAAGATTAATGAAAATACTTCCTGACCAGTTTAGAAAGCGTTTTCTAAATGATATCTGCCATCCTTCACAGGCTTTAGTTCTTAATATTTTTCTTTCCTAATCTGTCCCTCCATTTAACTGTTTTCCCTTGTGTGGCTCCAGGATTGCTGTGTCGTTGCTGTTGTTGTTTAAGCCCTTCCTACTCTTCCCCTTTTTTGTGTGAGATTAACAGTAGCATGAGAAAGAACACAAAACAAGAATACAATCTGAAGCTTTTGGGTTCAGAACTGTAGTGAACCTAAGGCAGAGGAACACCAAGTATTTTTTCAGCCCCAGCAGCACTTTGCTTCCTAATTTGCAAGGAAGTGAACAAAACAGCCAACCAAAAATGATGCACTACTGCATTTTCTCACAAAAGTCATGAGACTTTGGAAAGCATCAGCTTCTCTTAGGTATGCTTCCACTTTATTTCCTGCCATCGTTCTAACGATAGTGCTTTCGTTTAGTTAGTGTTTATTTAGTGTTAGTACATATCAATTGGAAGAAGATATTCTGTAATATTCTCTTCTCATTTTGGAGAGCGAGGAAATATGATGCCCATAATTTCACATCAAAACAAGCACGAAGTACTTTGTTGTTGTTCCTGAACATTGCCTATTACATTCCTCTGGCAAAGAGAGCTCTAAGGCCAGCTCTGCACAGATCAGGGAGTTGACGGTGGTTCTGAGAAGGTACTTTCAATGCAATAAAAGCATTATGACCTATTCAACCTGCACAACTGAAATGAATCTTACAAGAGCTGTTAAAAAGCAATCAGATTGTGTTATTTTCCAAGCAAGAATTTTTATCAGTGCAAATCTGAAACTGCAGATACTTTGCTGGAACCCTGAGTAAAGCCACGATCCTGCGCAGACATTTGTACTGAAATTTAGGATACAAAAGAGGAAAAAAATGACGTGTGAAAATTAAAGCTAAAGAAACATAGAAGACTTCAGTTTTCTTGTGTTGGGGCAGTTGTAAATGTGAAAAGTTTTTTGTTTGTTTTTAAAGCACTAGAAGTCTTGGGAAGGATCAGCAAAGTACTCCTACTTTGTACACTTTATAGACAACTTTGGCATCAGCAGCCCTGCTACCTGCGGTATTAGTTGGTGCACAAGTTGAGTAGACAGCTTTCCATGGAAACCTTAATGGTGTTGCCAAAGGCTTTGTGGTTACTTACGTCTTTCACAAATTTGATATCAATACCTACATGCCTGGAGTTCATTCCTACCCATACTTGCCTACAGCCTGTGTTAAACAGACTTCAAAAATGATGCTCTATGAATAGATGTCTATTCTCTCCCATAAGACATTACTAATAACTAATTGTCTTTTGCTACAGTTTTTCTTTTCAGCTATTTGTAGGCTAAGATGTGTATGGATAAAAGTAAACTGAGAACAACTTAGATATGGAATTTTAGTTCAGCTGCAGTTTCTTTTGACTACAGCCCGTGCTAATCATCAACAGTGCTAAAGAATGCATTAACACCAAATAATCAAAAAGACAATTCAGTTTCAGAAAAGGAACAGACTGAGATTAAATACATTCTTCAGTCCCAGAAAATTGGGTAAAACGCATCCCAGTGACTCGCACTGATAATCTGCACTGGTTCTGTGCACACAGAGTTCTAGACAAAGGCAGCCTGGAAACAACCCCTGGTCCCTGCTGCTATTTACATGAAACTGATAAAAAACATTTTGCATAAGAAACGTTTAAAAAACAAGCAGTAGGGTGAGATGGCAGAACAAAATCCCGAGCCTATAAATCAACATAAACTGCATGGAATACACTGGGACCCTATGAGCACAACAAGCTTTATGAGGAGTGTAGCAGTTACCACAAGCAGAGTACAAACTGACACCTTGTGCCCCAGGGGCCTGGGATCCATGCCCCCTGTGGGACCCCAATTTCCTACCTTGGACAGATGTCTGTGCAATACTAACCAAAGGGACATGGGGTATCTGATACAGCCTCACAAAAATACCGGATTACTCTTCTGAAGCAAATGAGAACCCGACAAGGGACTTGTGTGAAGAGACTGACCTAGAACTCAGTCTGCAGCAGAAATAGAGGAAAAATACGGAACAGCTAAGGAATACCTTACCCCAGCCTTCTGTGTGGTGTGTTAGTCTCTGAAAGTTCTAAACCTAGGAAAATAATTCTAAATTCAGGTTGTGCCAAAACTACTTTTGTTTATTACTGAAGCATACCGCCATGCAAGATGCTTAAGGATCACAAGTCAGTTAATATTTGACTGCTGTTTTAACTAAGATTGTAATATCTCATGGCTCAAGTCGAGTAACTGCACGCTCTTTTTATGTGCCCTCAACTAACAAGTAATTCACAATAGCACAGGAATGGGAACTTGTTACATCATGCCCAAAACCAGACAACAAATTCTTGAAGGCAGAAGCCACATGCAATTTCTTTGTTCTGTGAAGTGTGAGTACACTTCTTGTTGCCTTACAGAGTTAAAGGAATTCAGCAACATGCAGAGGCTGCAGCGTGTAGCTGCAAGCTAACGGGTGAACTGCTGGAGTCCTTCGTCAAGGATAAATATTCCTCTGATGAGAGGGAATGGCATTTCAAATGAATCCACTCTGAGATCAAAAATCTGGATTGGAGGATGAGTTAACTACTTATTGTCTGCTGCCTTATCCAGGAAAAGATGCAGATTTTAGCTATGGGTACAAAATGGCATCATCAATCCCCCTTCCTTCCCCAGACAATTCAGAGGCCACAACTAACTTCACCATTACCAGCAGACAACAGAAGAGCAGAGCTGGTGCACAGGTCCCAGGAACTGCCTCTACTCCCTTCTCAGATTTGCTTCAGATCAGTTTTACTCCTGTGAAACGAGTACCCCTTGGCAGGTGGGTAACTGTAGATGTGATCCTAGAGCAAGCACATCGTCCAGTTTTGCTGCTTCTGAAAGAGGCAGAGTTTGTGCTGTGATCACTCCACAACGCAAGCCAGTAACTGGGAGAGATATAGAGATTTGCATCAAAAGAGCACTCCTGATCACAACTGAAAAGCTAATACAGGCATCTAGTTATACATCAGCTGTAGCACAGGTTCACAAATCACTACAAAGAAAATCATTGCCAGACTTCCTCACAGGAGACATTTTCAAGGAAGAAAGTAATCTGCAGCTGAATTGATAAACAATTTGGATGATAGTGCACTACTGGCTGACAAACAGGGAGTACACAGAGAATTGCAGCGTTTCTTGATTAATGAGAGCATTTTTCAAGAATTATTATATATTTAAGATCACTGTTCAGCTCGCTAATGTTTTTCTGCAGCAGTATTTTTCCAAATAGGAGTTCAGGTGTATGCACAACATATGCTTTTTGACTGCATTATGCTTTTTTTTTTTTTTATTGGCAGTGGTGGTGGTAGTTTGGTTTTTAAGCATTTTTCACTATTGAGACAATTATGTACAGAAAAAATTGTTATAATAGTCTATTTGCCTGGAGATAGTGTTTATGTATGACATTCACTCATCTCTTTCTAGTCACTAAATTTTAAGAAATAAAGTATTTTACGTATTTAAATCAAGTGAACACGTTCCATTTTCCTGCCCTCATTGTCATATATTGATAGATTTTTGGTGCGAGCTTGGCAGTAGTCTATAGTATTACTACAGCTGTTCATGCTCTTTCCCCCTCAGCCCTTAATACTCGCTGGTTTTAAACAGGTACTTAAGATTTCACATTATTATCCCTCAAGCTTGAAATTTAGTTAGACTTGGCCCTGCCATGTTAGGGACAGAAACTGGGCAGCACAGAAGTCCACAGCTTGGGTAATTACGCAGCTTCAGCCTCCCTGCAGAGCATCAGGCAGTTTCCCTGCAGAGTACCAGGCAGCAGAGAATTAAGATGCTGCTTCTTTATTTTCTTTATTCCTTCCCCCTAAATGGCTGAAATGCATTACAGGGACTTGGGGGGGGAAAACATTTTTAATTCCTCACTGAATCTATCTGTTCTTCCATCCACTTGAAGAAAATTGACAGAGACCACTAGCACATGGATACAAAATGGTCAGAATGATTAAATACCAAAATTCTTGTAAAAGGGTTGGGCTGCCATAAATATACTATTCAGTCAGTATACAATTATTGGTAAAATGCTGAAAATTGTCTCCAAGTCTCCTCTGGTTCATCCTATGTGAATATCACAGAATCACAGAATCACAGAATTTTCTAGGTTGGAAGAGACCTCAAGATCATTGAGTCCAACCTCTGACCTAACGCTAGCAGTCCCCACTAAACCATATCCCTAAGCTCTACATCTAAACGTCTTTTGAAGACTTCCAGGGATAAAATATATATATATGAATATAAAATATATATAAATTAACATGGAAAAAATCAACTTGGAAATATAAAAGTTAAGCTTGATTTGAACTCTGATCCTACACATGTTTATCTGGAAGCAAAAATTATTGCATAACTACCAGAACCGTGCTGAATTCTGAATTCATAAGCTATTTCTTATTTCTAATTTCTATAGCCTGTCAAAATCTCCATATGGAAGTGCCTGCTGAAGACTTTTTTTTCGTGTTAACGCACTGGAACTTGCCAAAGTAGCCTTGCTCATGTTTTTGCAACTCAGTTTTCATCAACCTTTTAAGTAACAGTTAATTCTTTTTTCACTACTGAAGTATAGATTTCAGAAGCAAATATACTTCTGTTCTTGGTTGAACGTTGTGTCAATTCCAAGCTCTGGTCTATTTTTGCAATGCTCAAAGTCTAACGTGGCAGAACCAAGACTCCTTGAGTTCCAAACTGGAGAGCAATAAGGTGGTATTTCATTTTTTGCTCCCCTGCCAAAAATAAAAGCAACAGGAGGATCCTATCAAATAATAAAATTTAACAAAAGCAAACACAGTATTAATGGCTTGCAATAGATGGAGAACAGAAATAGAGGTACCACTGAAGAGATATAAAATATTGTGTCAAGATGCAGTCTCTCAGGAACAGTGTCAATCACAAGTTTTTAAATCAGAACAAGCCTAAAAAAACCCCAGCTTTCAGTTTTACTACGAAAACAATACAAGATGTGAACAAACCAAACTTGGGAAACCAAAACAAGCCTGACCCCACACAGACTTCCCCACCCTACACAGGGGAGTCTCTAACAGAAACCTTTTCTCCTGTTACTGTCTGTTAATTCTGTGTCTTTCCCAATTCACTGCCATGCAGGAACCTGGTTTATGTATGCACATACATACAATATACATGGATTTACACGCATACTTATAAGCATACACAAAAACTTGCAGTTTCCCCAATTAGGCACCAATGCAGTAATGACTAACACGGAAACTAGCACCCATCCTGACCCAAACGTATAAAGAATGAAACACATCCACTCCAGGCTTCTCTGTTTCCATTACATGAGGTGCTCCCTAGCGAAAGGTTCAGTTGTTGCTGTCTAAGAAACCGAGAAGGCCAGCGTTTGACATCGCTGCTGTAAGTATTCTAGTCACACACGAAGCAAACCAGGAATTAATCACTGCAGCCATCCCTTTGCTACAGACACGTACACAGTACAAGCAATTCCCAGTCTGACTGCAGCTACACACAGAGCATAAATCAAACAAGCCATTCTGTACTCATATCTCTTTTCCTATTTTCCTAAGGTAACTCACCCTTTCTCTGCTACAGAAATGCAATACATCTAAGCAGAAAACACTCGATATCCTCTAACAAACACCATCTTTTCCTTTTTTATGGGGAAGATGGGATAACAAAGGTAAGAACTACCATACAGCTTTCCAGTAAATTACTCAGAATTAGACTGAGCACAGGTTTAACACAATCTGGCTTAACAGAGGAACGCATGAGTTAATTACACATGCAGATTTTCCTGTTCTACACAGTTGAAAAAGAAAAAATCATTCCATGCTCAAAAACAGGATATATAGCTTACATAGTACGAGCTGGAGGAACGGAGACATATGGAAGACTAGGAAAAGGTACTGCAAGATGTCAAAGGGATAATTTTAAGACTGGCAATAGTACAACCACCAGATTTGACATCCTCTGCCAACCCTACTGAGTAATAAGGAAAAAGGTTGAGACTTCCTAATTAAGACACAGCGCTGCTGCTAGGAATTTGCTTGGGGACTTCAGCATGGCATGACAAATTAAAACCCCTGGGCTACGAATATTAGGATCAAGACTCCAGTTTTCACAGCCATTTCTCTGGTAGCAACTGTGTCAGACTTGGCTGTCCTTCTGCCCAGGACAGTTGGGCTTCCTGGTGTTCCCTGTCACATTGCCTTGGCCCAGCTGTTGCACAGCTGCTCATGAAACAGCTAGCCCAGAAAAGAAGGCTCCGGGGAGACCTTACAGCAGCCTTCCAGCACTAAAGGGGGCTGCAGGAAAGCTGGGGAGGGACTCCTTGTCAGGGGGTGGAGTGATAGGAGTGGCTTTAAATTAAAATGGGAGATTTAGATTATATATAAGGAAGAAATTCTTCACAATGAAAGTGGTGAGGCACTGGCACAGGCTGCTCAGAGAAGCCCCATCCCTGGAGGTGCTCAAGGCCAGCCTGGATGGGTTTGTGAGCAGCCTGGTCTGGTGGGAGGTGTCCCTGCGCATGGCAGCTGGTTGGAATTAGATGGGTTTTAAGGTCCCTTCCAACCCAAACCATTCTATGATTGTAGGATCTGTTGCTGGTACTGAGGCAGGGACAAGTGACCCAGAGTAGAAATCTTGGATGCCGGCTGTTACAGCATTCATGCCTGAATAAGTACCTGCTGGACCACACCTAAACAACACAGGGAAGAGCCTCAGATTTCCTCAAGCACTGGAAAAATACAAGACTGCTACTGAAGTGTGTTTTAAGCAACATTAATTACTAAATTAAAGATTGGCATACTGGAGAATACAGACATATCTCAACTGACAGCTCTGAAAACAGATACCTCGTGCAACTGTTCTAGAGAGGGATCAAATGAAAAAGCCAGACTCAGAAACGCAAGTCAGCAACCTTATCTTCATTCAGGGACATGAATGAAGTTACATAAAAACATGAACAGTCAGGACATTTGTTTCTTATTCTTTTAAAAGTTCTTACTTCTATGAATATTTTAAACCAACGCCTCATGACTGCTGCAAACATCCTGCAAGTTTTATATCACTTCAGAACACCTCATTTGATATCCGCACCTTCTTTAACTGAAATGCCACTGGTTCTTTGCTGAACTCTCCTTTATAAAAGGAATATCGACATCAAAAAACAGACTGATAAGATCTCAAGTTCACTGCATTCAGTGATCACAGCTAAAACACACAGAAAGGGTGTCTTGACTTGTATCATTATGCTACTGTTGAAATACTGGCATTTTTAGATCTTGAGCGCTCTCTGAGCAGGACAGAATTTTCAATCAAAAAATAAAACCAAAGCCAACATTCAGAATTTCATCTTGATCTCAGATTGACTACTACCACCTCTAAAAAACAAAAACAAACAAAGTGCAAACTATTAGGTCTAGTACTTCCTGGCAATACTGCATCGAAGAAATCATTAGTTACTAATCAGTAGCTTTAATTTCACACCCGTAAAGCCTCTATAACTTATCAACCAGTAACAACTGATGAAATGAGAGGCTGCCTTTAGTCATACTCTGCCAAATGCTGGTTAGTGTTCTCACATGTCAGTAAACACACACTCCCAATGAGCTGAGCATAAAAATATTGCTATATTAATTTTTCCTCCATTTGAGCAGCAGCTACAAATTGATGACCATAAAATCCAGAGGAGTTCAAGAGGACAGAGTGCAGTAGGAACAGTAATTCTATTGAGATCATAATAAAAATTGCAAGCGATTTCAAATGAACAAACTTGAGTAAAGTTCTGTGTTAGAATGGAAGTTGTCACCTCAATGCCAGTAGTCTCATACTGTTGTTATTTTCTGTACCAAACATTAAATACACAGGAAGGTGAAAACAGTTTCAAATACCTCACTTTGAAGATTATTCTATCATAGTGCCAGTTTACGTACAACTTAGAGGAAAGGATCGGCCATATGTAGCTGTTTTAGACTATTTTTTCCTTCATCTCCAATCAAGGAGGAGAATCCATGGCTTAGGAGATTAGTAACAGAATCATTCATCTATTAAACTTAAGTTTTAAGCAACTGGAGAAAGCAAAAGCATATTAAGTCTTCATAAAAGAATATATCATTGTTAGGTTTTACAGTAATTTGATATGTAACTAGTGACTACCAAATGTTATTAGGTTGAATAGCCTGCATGATCTCAACTTTTTTTTTTTTTCCATCCTTACAGAGATCTCTGGTTAAAAACACACCTTAATTTTCAAGCCACCTTTCAAACAGAAATTTTCACTGGTAATCAATGCTGTAAAACAGAAGTGAAAGTGATCATACTGCCACTCCTATGTTTAAAAATGTAACACTTGCACTAAGCGGAATGATAGCTGTTTTCAATCATTAATACTAAGGTAATACATTTGTACTGACAGCTATGAGGAGATGGAAAAAACAAAACAAAACAACCATAAGCCTCCCAGTAATGAAATGCATTTGGAAAAAAAAAAAAACTGTAACAAAATGATGCATGTTAAAAAGAAATAAGTATGCAATTTTGGGGAGTACACAGAAGAAACGTAGTAAACACGTAAACTTTAAACACTCACCATCTGAATGGGTTTTTTGTGAAGATCTCGTTCAGTCACCAATTTTTCTTGGTCAGTGACATAAAGGCCTTTTTGTGCCAGAGCTTGTATAACCGCATCATGACCTAGAAGTGGTTTTGCAGCATCACTCTTGAGAATAAGGCTCCCAGCACGACAGTAGAGTTCTGCAGACAGCAGCAAGTTAACAACAGGTGGTTTAATGTGCTCCTGGTCATATTGGTCTGTGTAAAATGGTTCTCGCAGTTCTTCTGGAACATTTTCTACCAAAAAAGAAAAATGAATAAAACATTTGTCAGTATTAGAAAGGATAGGTATAGCACTAATTCTTGTTTGGTTTGTTTTTAAGCATGTGGACTCCAAATTATGTCACAGAAAGCACCTTCAAGGGAAGGCCGGAACCATTACTCAGTAACTTTGCATACAAAGGTAACAGTTAAACAATATATAGAAACTTAAGGAAAAATTCAAAGAGTTCCACTCTGCGAAGGCCACACCAGAAGGCCAACCTGTGGTTTACATTACCATTAATTTCAGATTTTCTGGCGTTTCCAAATACATGCTCAAACATCCTAATTCCCTTCAGCACAATATTATATAGGTCAGACATTTAGAGACAAAACAATGTCCATTCAAGAACAGAAAAACTGTCTGTTACTGTAATAAAATGGAATGGAACATTTGAGCAAAGATTAATTCCTGAGGCAAAAAGGGAAACTTCCACTCAGCAGCCTTCTAGGTTTTATATATGCGTATTGTGCTGCTTATGTCAAAGGTTATGCATCACAGAATGACAATCCAGCAGTTACACATAAATAAGTGAGTGTTTTAATGAAATTAAAATGAAAAAAAAAAAACAAACAAGGAAAATTATAGGTATCCTTCTGACAAAATACTGAAGTATTATTTGTCTATTTATGTTAGTGCTTCTCTTTCAATAGTAGATTTTTTTCTTTTAAAATTAACTAGCTTAGAAAGCTATGCAAAATTCTTTCAAGTTTATACTGCGATTTTAACCCCAAAATTGGCAGTCCAAGATGATCTGTAACAGTTTTTCCAAATACTTTATAAAGCCTAAGAGGGAGTATACTTCTTGCTGTCTACCACAAATGCAATAGTTACAAATTAATTCGATATGATATTAAATCAAGTAAAACAAATCACCAGTGATGGGGAAAATAACTTGGACGTCATTTCAGACTTCAAATTTCTAGAGATATGCACTGCAAGATGCTCCACATCCCCCTTTAAGAATTTCACTCCACATTGTTTTAAAATTAGTTAAGCCAAGAGCATTTATGAGAGAAAGAGCATGTGATTCCTTCCCTGAACCCAAGTGGAAAAGCCTATTTAATTGCTGCAAGGAACAAAGCGTGTAGGAAAACAGTGATGCAACTCCAGGTTTCTGTCCAATTCCCATCCCCGCCGCCTTCAGCTGGCTAAATGGCTACACAGACGAGATTTGAAGCAGAGGGTGGAGTAAACAGCCCAATACGGGTGGAGCAGGAGAGACAGAAAAACCCACAGAACATGCCATCACAAGATAATAACAGATTATCTTCTTCCTCATACATATTCTATTACTGCCCATGTGCTCCCATTAAGGGCTCCAGACGAAGAGCTGGCCGCCTTCTAGCCAAGAAAGGGTAAGACAAACATCAGACCTTCTCTGAGTTACATGGGAAGTTGGGCTGGGGTGGTGGTGGAAATGAGTAGATCAAATCCTTTGTGATTTCTTAGAAAGCCTAAAAACTTCATTACCATATCAAACAAAACCTTGAGGCAGGAGCAGTTAGATACACACAAACAGCAGTTACGCACTCTGTGCTTTAGATTCAGAACAATGGATTTTAAGACTGAAAGTTTGAAATTCAGATTTCAAGTCCCAAAATTGAGCCAGAGGAGAAATCTTAAGATAGGAAACAGCAAACCCTTTGCCTGTGAGTCTTTACTGATCTTTTATCTCTGAAACATACCTGAAAGTGACAAGATGCATTAAGTGTATTTGTCATGGAAGAAGGACATCCATTGCTGGGGTTTAATAAGGAAAAAACCAATACACTAAAATCAAGATGATAGCTATCAAAGACAAATAGATTTTTTTATAAAATATTTCTGTATTTGAAAAATAGGGCAACAGAGAAAAATATACTTATGCCATTTCTTTTTTTTCCTTGGTGGTCACAAAAATGAACCCAGAATAGAACCTTAATGGTGTTCACGAAAATAAACTTGGAATTAAAAATTATTGGAGAAACAAAACATGGACAGAAGGTGCTACCACGAGACATGGTGACTGCAGACATATTCTGAAGTTAAAAAAAAACAACAAAAAAACACAACAACAAACCATTGTGAAAGCGTACACCTAAAGAAGCCCTGCTGTAACAAGATGAAAACCTGTTTTCAGAAAGAGTCCCCTAAGTTTTGCACACAGGAAGATATGCATTTCTTCCCCACTTCTAATGTGTGTATCCGACTGCCTGATGCCAGACTGGATCCTGCCAGAAGATTTGGACTGGAGGCTAGCTTGTGACAGCTAAGGAGCACAGCGCTGGGCAAAACACAGCAGCTCGATGTGGGGGGAGCTGCAACCCGACAGCTGTGCCTAGCACCCTGCCACAACCACCACGGGGCCAAAAGCTATTAGCAGCAGCGCCGGCACGACTGGAGAGAGTGGAACTGCCCCGTGAGGCAGGGCAGTGCCCTAACACTGATGCCCATTATGTGCATTTCAGCAGTCCCTTTCCTTGCCCAGCTGACAAGAGTCCTTCATATTAAGCTGGAACAGTAAGTAACAGTTTCATAATCAATAGTGTCGCACATTCTGCCACAACGTACCATTGACCTTGGAGTTTGTGGCAAAGAAGAGTGATTATATTAGAGATATATGGGTGATTATGTCAGAGATATGAGGGGACAGTGAGTGCGGGCCTCAGCCTGTGAGGAGCCGGGGATGTGCTGCGGAGGCTGGGAGGCCCGGCCTGCAGCGCCCAGTGGGCACCTCACGGGCACATGGACTCAGGCTGTTCCCAAACCAGGCAGCAGTCACAGGCTGCCACGAGGGAAATCTCAGCTCAGCATGAGGAGAATTCTCCCCAGGAATGGCGGCCAAGTGCTGGAAAAGGTTGCCCAGGAGGCTGGGAAGCCGCCACCTCACAGGCTTCAGGCCTCCATGCGTCAAAGCCCTGAGAGGCCTGAGCTGGCTTGGGAAACAGCTCTGCTGGGAGCAGAGATAAACCACAGCTCCAGAGAGCACTCACACCATTCTTCTCCTCTGAAATTGTCACCAGGATCACAGGTTGCAGTTTCGGAAGCCTGTTCTTGATATCGATTGATTTTTATTTTTAAAAAAGTTCTCTTTAGAGAAGAAAAACATGAAAGGATGCATTCCAAGCTTTAAAATAAACAAGGGATGTTTGTAAATGAAATAATTCTAGCTTACCTTTCAAGTTTAACAGTTAACTTTAGAGGGATGGAATTACCTAAAAGTAATTCATGGCTACTAGCCCTGAATTTACCTTTAGAAAGGGCTTTATTTAAAAAACATACACACAACTCTGCTCAGATGAATTACTCCTTGAGACAGTGTCATGTCCTTCTTGGGAGAAAATTATTCATTATAATGTGGAAAGTCTAAGCTTTCTCTAAAAATTAACTTTTTTTTGTGGTAAAATTTCCAGATTTCCATATAGACTAATATAATTCCTGAGTTACATGACTACAAGATTATGACAGTGAACAACTCCAGGTTTTTGAATGCTTGCATTCAGGAAGCGTACACACTTGAAAAAGAGGCCTTTTTGATGGAGGCTTCTATTCCAGAAGATAACATAAACAAGTTAAAAATACTAGGGCTTCCCTATTCTTGGGAGCCAAAGGCCACATTAAACCTCAGACTAGAAAATTTCCATCTCTACAGGTTACTGACTTCCACCAACAAGCACATTAAGAAAAAACTACTTGTAAAAGGCTTTGAGATTTAACAAAGATTTATTCTGTGAAAGTTCTGACTAATACCTTCAAGCACTTCCTAGCGCAAACCTGTAGATGAATTTATGCCAGCTCTTAATGGACTCAATCACTTGGCAGTTTTCTGCAGGCCAGCAAAGGTATGCCTTCGCCATACGGTATCAATGTAAGTTTCTGCCATTCAGACTCCACTTGCTAATGTGCCACATTGCCATTTCGACACAGAGTAGAGCTAGAGCCTTCATGAAAGTCGAATCCCTGAGGACCAAGAACAGGCCAGGAAAATGAGATTTATATAATAGCTTTTGATGAATTTTCATAGCTTCCTCATGAAACTCTTCCTCATCTTATTAGATGAGGAAGACACTTCAGTTTGCCGTTGTGTTTTGGAGGGGCCTTTGATTTGCTCTGCCTGCCACATTCTTTGCTGTTCTTGATTAACTTGTGCCAAGGAGCAACTACCTAGAAGATCAGCTTCTACAGACTTAGGGCAGACTGACTTTTGCTGTCACAATTCTTACCTTTCTCCACTGCAACTAAACTGAACTTGAGAGATACTTGTTTATTTAAAGTATTTCTGTGAAAACAAATCCAGGCCCTACCCCCATCTCTAAATACCACAAAAATAGACTGCTAGTCCACTCCTTGGGGAGCAGCTCTGCACTCTGAGCATGCAGTTCACATAACATTCTGAGGGTGTCTTGCTGATGAGCCATCATGAAATAAAAACACAGAAGCCCTGCCACCCTCAAACACAGCAACTGAGTAGCTTCCAATACCTACAGGCTTACCCTGACAAAAAGCCTACAGTCCTCAGTTCTGCCTCACGCACTGAATTGGAAAACAACTCGTAAAGATATAAAGGGGTTGAGTACATTGCAAGCTATTCCTCACCTTACATCTCCTGCTTTACCAATTGGAACACGTCTTTTTGGAAATCTTGTGCAAAGAAACTCAACAAAAGCCATTTGTCTGTGGATGACTATTTTGAACGAAGGAAGAGAATTATTTTCTCTGTCATGATGACTGCTTGAAGAAGAATACAACAGAAGGTCTGATCTTTGTATGGAAAAAAATGTTTTATAGAAGACACGCTATCGAACAATAAGCCAAATATATTTTCTTGCAACACAGTATTGTTTTGAAGAGTGCTAGTTATATCAGATCTAAATTTCAGGTATAGTGTCATTGAGGCTTTTTTTTTATTATTATTTTTTATAGGGGTCGCAGTTTCTAGAAAGATTTCTTATCTCAGACGCAAAACAAAACAAACACCACAAAGTAAACAAAACAGACTCTAACTTCATGCCCCATCCAGACCTCAGTTATTTTTCTGGAGCGCTGAGCATCACGTAAGAAAAGCTGTTCTGGGCCACACTACTTGTCTAGCCTGTCCCATATTCTGTCTTCAGTAGCACAACAGGAAATGCTCACCAAGCATACAGGAAAAAACGGGAAAGTGTAACATCCGCTTTACCAACACCTGCCTATTTATTCAAGTTCTGATAAACCTAAGAATAACTTAAAATTACCCCTGGAAGTAAAGGGATCAACTCTAACTTGCATAAATACCTTCAGAACTTGATTTCAGAATGGGTGAGATACAAGAAATAAAGATAATCCTATAGTTATAATCCCATCACACTCATTTGGCATCTTGATAACAGATCTTTATTGTAACTGTTTTAAATAAAGGATTACTTCAGAAATTTAGAGATAAAAAGATTAAGTTACTTCTTGAACTTAAGGACCTCAAACCACAAAAGAAAACTTTTTGTCAGCCATAACTACACAGACAGGAGGTGAAACATCTACCTCGGTGTCTGTACTACAGGCTCTCTTAGCTTCTAATTGAGGAAAATAAAATGGTTAAGAAACTGCTAGAACTATACAACTCTTGCATTAGGCAAACACATTTCAACTTTGTAGCAAGGATCTCCCATTACTACCGCCTGAACCAGTAATGATGTACTTTTGGGAGGGAAGGGGGGCGGGTTGCTTAATTTTTCTTGCAAGCCTGGAGGGATTTTCACCCCCAGCAGTATTTTCTGGACTGTGATCACCAAAAGCATTCATTCAGAGCCCTGGGTTTGCCAAAGCAAGTGGATAAAAGTTACTCATTTCTGCAACGGCATCGTATCCAGCTCTGCTCATTCAAGTCCCCCAGGTAGCTAGAAAAATGAACTTACAAGAACATCTCATATGGGAAAGCTGAGAAGTTCCCAATTCACTTTCCATGGACAGATAGTCAGAATGAGAGCACCTTTAAACATGGAGTCACTAAATTAACCCAACCAACTATCCTAAATCACTGAAGGAATGAAGCTAGAGGACTGCTGTAGTAGTGGCAATTATCGTTGAAGAATATAAAAGGGAAGTATACTTCATCTTGTCACATAGATGAGCATTTCGTTAGCCTCTTCACATCACCTTCTGCAGGCAGGCACTTCAGGTTTAATGACAGCTATGCTCCAGGTAGGCTGGATAACATCAAGTCATTGAAAGAATAGATCATAAACTCCCTTACCTGGCGTTTTATCATGTAGTAAGAATCCTAACAACTTAATAATTCATCTTCCATACTTCTGTGTATGCACAGTCTATAACTACAAATGACTTTGGCAAACCTGTTAAGCTCAAAAGCTCATTTGCTTTTATTTACTTAAAAAAAATAAAATAAAAGAAAAAATCTACAATCAAACATTCATTCATTAGACATTTCATTAGACAGAAATTAGGGATACAATAAACTTCAAGTAGACCATCACAGTCGATGATTAGTCCAATCAACTGATTCTAGTAGGATTGACCAAAGTATCAATTTGTCAGTAAATAGTTTAGAAAGGTGAGAAAAAACATCATGATACATACATACATACATATATATATATATAAAAAAATAAAAGGTTATCCTGGCAAGAATCCCTAACGTCTGCTTTTATACTCCCAACTCTTGTGCAAGTTTTAGCTAGCTGTCAAACTGAGCCAGAGTAAAGAAATGAGTTCTGCTAAGGAAAGATGATGAGGCGTTCTGGCCTGCAACAACCAGCACAGCAAATGAGAGTATTTAGTTAAAACTTGCTTCTGTCAGACACACAATGTGCATTTCCTCCCTTCCTGGTTCGACTGGCAACATCTGCAAACAGCAGTAAGTAGCAGCATATAATCAATTCTGAACATATTAATCATCAGGAGCAAGCTATTTTTAAGTTTCTTGGCTAATGTTTAGTTGCAAATGATGCAATTCATAATCTACTGCTTCAGACACCTATAGGTGGCAAATTGGATGTTGAAAGCCACACGGACTATTCTGTTTTGACTGCAGAAGACACTCAAACTGAGGTTTAGCGCAAGCACTCAGACCTGTGCAGCTTTTATTTAGCTTCAGTCCTGTCAAAAAGAATCATGCTAAGTCAGTGAAATTTATTACTGTGGCAGCATAACATGTTGTGTGGATAGCAGAAAAGCAAGAGGTTTAGCTTGACTTTAAAATTGTTCCCATAATATTCTCAGAATCATAAATGTCAGAGAGTCTTAACTTAGAAACTAAAAATTGGATGCAAAGCTGGCTGAAAAAAAGAGATATTCAAAAACTATTCAGAGGTTCCCTACCAAATTGGAAGAACGTATGGTTCAAGGTTCAAGAATGAGAGCTTTCATTCACACTGGCCAAGGTTCTAGAGAACTGATTCCAAGCTCCAAAGGGATTAAAAGCATTTTGGAAAACAAAATTATAATTCAAGATGATTTTGATTAGTGGAAGAAGTGGTTTGGAAATAGGATGCAGTTATATAAGTATAGCTGCAAAGCAGGAACCTACAACCACACGATTACAAGATGGGAACAACTGAGTAGGCAGTAGTTCTGCAGCGAAAGATATGGAGCGATAGTGAATCACAAATTGTATGAGTCAACAATTCTAGGCTGATGCAAAAATGACAAACATATTCTAGTGAATAAAAGAGAATATTATAGGTTGGAAAGATGAGGCAATTTTTTTCAAATCTACCCTGTAAATTTGGCAAGGGCTTAGCTGGACAATTAGATCTAGGTTCGTGTACAGCATTCACGCTGAACAGGATCACAGAAGACATGATGAAGAGGAAAAAAAGAATCCAGAAAAGCTTGACTTAAAATGAATTTGAAAAAGGCTTGTTTTGTCTAAACTGCAGAACAGAGAGGAGATGATGTCTTTATTATGAGAAAGGTGTTATAAAGAGGTAAGGCGTCCACAGTCCTCACATCCACCAGCAATAAAACAAGGAAGTAATGGATTTACAATGTGGCAAGAAGCACCAAGATTATTATACTCTTCCAAGATCTAGAGATATATAAGGATTCAAACTGACTACCAGACATACAATGGAATCTCTATAATTACAGATTAAAAACAAAACAAAAAAAGGACCCAGGCTAAACAAACATCAGGAATAATGTATATTTAGCTCAGCCTATCTTCAGGATGCTGGACAGAAGAGCTTTTCCAGCTACATCTTCTGTGACTACAGCAGAGTGAGAAGACAAAACCTCACACTTGAAAAATGATGACATTCACTTTTGTTGTTTCAGAAAAAACAGATACAGAGCAAAACACCAAGACCTTTTAAAATTTATTCTTGTTAATTAGATTCTTTTTAATAAGATCAGTAATTATTATTATATTTTAAGTCAAAACATATAATATCATCAGCACAATTCAAGCACTCCTTTGGAAAGCAGTTTTTCTATACTCAAATAGTTAACTCCCAGCATTGGGAGCTAATGCTGAAATTGAGTGCTTGCAGATTTCATTTCTAAGGTGAAACATTGCCCCTCAGTTACTGCTAGCTGTGTCACTAAAATCATCACAAAATGTTATCACAAAATGTTTAATCTATCCTGCACTAACATGGAGATGCTTTTTGCAAAACAAAACAAGAACCATCAAGATACAAAACCCTAGACTGTCAATACATAAATATGAATGCTGTCTTCAGTCAGTATTTCTTAAAAAAAAAAATCTTCCTATAAAATATTCTTCAAACAAGATGCCTTCAAGATGTTAGTGTACTTACTCTTATAAAGACAGCTTACCAGCAAGACAACTTACTTTGACTTGGCTATGTTGTCAGCCAGACTGTTCTCACAGCTTCACGGATAACAACACACAATCGGTCTCTGGTTTTCGATGCAGATAACAATTATCAACCACCAAAAGTCACTGCTACGTCTTAATGGATGCTCCATATTCCAGAATTCTTCTTCAAGAGAATTCTCTTCACAACTCCTACTCAAGCTTTACCCAACAATTTTGACTGTACTTCAATATGCTTTTAGGAATGCAAAACATGCCCACTGGAGCTGAAAGATGTACCCATCTGATATATAAAGATATGGACTTCTCCAGTGGATCACAGCAACTTATGTCTTTCATTAATCCAAGTGAACAGCAATCATTTCTTGCAGAGAGGGTGGGGAAAAATCCTTCACTTCCCCCACCCACTCACGGAATTCCAGTATTTCAAGGATTAAAAAAAGAAATAAAATGTGGCCTCTGTAAGCACTCTAATAATCCTCTGTAATTCCTTTGTATGAATGCATATAGTGATAGCCGGCAGGAGACGTGGCTGAGGTTGTGATCTAGTCTGAAGAACTAAAACAAATAGTTTAAAAAATCCAATCCTGTCAAACTTCCTTCCTTCTTGGAAGAGGTGAAGGTCAGTTCTTCTGTTTCTCTCCAAGCATAAAGGAAGCGTTTGTATTGCAGACATGTAAGTCTCGTGTACCGTTTGTCCCTGCTTTAGACAGGAACTCTGAAGCTACTAGTGATATTAACCAGATAGAGGAACCGTGAGAACAGAAACACTACAAGTGCATTTGTTTAGCTCTCCTCTTACCAGTTAGGTTATGGAATTATTTAGGGGGCAAAAGGAGTGATCACCTCCTCTAATGATGTCTCATTTGTGTGTCTCTGAACCACCACAGTAACAAGGAGCACAAGAACCTGTTTTGGATCACGCTTTCCATAAAGTGTTAACTGACAAGTACCCGGGAGGTTGCTTTACACATCCAATAACAACTCCACCAAGGTGAACCAAGACATTTCAACCACAGCCTGAGAATGTGTCCAACTCCAATAGCAAAAGCTTTTCAGGTTAGAATGCTGGGTTATGCAATTGCACAAGCACTGTGCACCCAACACCCCACAAATACAGCCTATAAAGCCGAGCTACTCAAAAAGATCATCATCTCTCAACACCT
The DNA here is from genome assembly GCF_964035555.1 of Netta rufina. Classification (NCBI taxonomy): domain Eukaryota; kingdom Metazoa; phylum Chordata; class Aves; order Anseriformes; family Anatidae; genus Netta; species Netta rufina. The sequence continues at coordinate 26,315,379 of NC_140131.1, read as the reverse complement.
AGGAACAAGGACTTGAAGAATTATCACTAGTACTATTTCCCTCTTATGCCTGCAAAGCTGATAAAGCCTTATACAAAAGCATTATGTACCTCCTCAGTTTTACAAAGGAAAGTAAGGAATACTTACTGGCAAGTTTTTATAATGGAAAAACATCAAAGTACTGTTTTCGTTTCTCATGTGATGAATATGCATTTCATTTCAGTAGTCACTGACCTTAGCAAAATTTCACTGGGTTCAAACACTTTGAAAGCAGCTTTTTGGAAGCCCCATGTCAAATATCATTGGTTCCCAGGGGCATCATAATGGCACACCTTTAACCCTGGTGAAGTATGTGAAACAATGCTCTGGCCTTAAATACAAAAGCCACAAAATTCCAAAAGGAGGGACCTTTTCCTGTTATTCTACACAGGAGAGGGGTGAAAATATAGACTGCGAACATTTAGCTCACCTTTCAAAGAAAACCCCTGTTTTTAAATCATAGAAAACCAGACGATTAATATACGACAGCTATAAAAACAAACAACAACAACAACAAAACCACCCAGCCTGATAAGTTTTCAAGATGCCTTCCTCAGAAGACCTCTGCAGCCTGGTGTTCCTCAGCGCCTGACAGCATTTCAAGGATAGGATAATAGCTCTGGTATTCCTCAAGGCCCGGGATTTCCGAGACCCCGAAGTGTCGCCTCTCAGAGGCATTACAATCAGCTCTATTTACACTCGGACAAGGAAAGCCTGCTGTACTCTGCAGGCCAAAACCCGGCATTAAACGCTTTTCCCCCAAATCCTTCTTATTGCTTAACCACTCAAATGGCTACAGGCTCCTGGCACACACGTCAAAACTGCAGCGCACGTCCATTTCCATCGCTAACCCTCAATTCAGCTCTCCAACACCCAAACACAGGCTTGTTTTGCTGGCTTGTTTTTGTTTTTTTTTTTTTAATTTATTTTTGGCCTTTTAGAAGCGTGACCCCGGGAAAAAAAAATAAGACAAACCACGATTTGTAGAGTTCAAATCCTAAAATAAAATTACACTGGCTGTAAAATACACGAAAATACTGAAGGAGGCGGCGGTGCTGAGGAGGCCAGAAGGTGATGAGGGGAACAAGAAACCCCCCAGGACCGAGCTGCCTCCTGCCGCCCCTCGGCAGCTGCTGGGGAGCGGAGCCACCAGGCAGGAACCAGCATCAAAGGCCGGGAAGGAGCCGACGCCACCTACCTGTCCCAAAGGCTTTGGCCACCAGCCAGGCGAGATTACAGGCGATTTTGGCTCGGGAGAAATCATAATGGTCGAAGGGCTTGATGGCGGGCACGATGAAAGTCTTCCTCATCTCCTTGGCGTCCGCGGCATCCCCCATCTTCCTGCAGGACCCCTGGCGGCTCCCAACTTACATGGTTGATCCTCCTCCTCCTCCTCCTCCTCCTCCTCCTGCAGGAGCAGCCGAGGGCGCGGAGCCCAGCTGGCCGTGCCGGGCTAACGCCGCCTTCCTCCGCGCAGGAATGTGGCAGAGCCCGAGCGTCCCCTTCCTCCTCCTCCTCCTCCTCCTCCTCCTCGCTCTTTGTCTCGCTTCCCTCACGCCACCGCCCCCCCCAAAACCGGCCGCCAGCCCCCGGCTCGGCCCCGACAGCCGCCGGCCGGGCCCTGCCCGGCCCCGAGATGTCAAATCGCCGGCTGAGCGGCCCCCGCCCCACAAAACGCAGCGACCCGCAGCGAGCCGGGAGCGGGGCCGGCCGCCCCCCGCCGCCCCTCAGCCGGGCGCTGCCGCCGCCGCCCGCCGCCCTCGGCCCCCCGCCCGCCGCCGCCGCTGCGGCTGCCGCCCGCCCGCCGCTGCCGCACTGGCCGGGCGAGGCGCCGTGCGCAGGCGCTGCCGCCTCCCCGCCGGGGCGGGGCGGGAGGGCGCTGGGCCCGGGCCGAGGGCCCTGGGGGCGGTGAGGGACCGGGACCCCCTCAGCGACCCCCTCAGGGACCCCCTCAGCGACCCCGTGAGGGGTGTGGGGGGATCCCGCCTGAGTCCTCCCTCCGGGTCCGGCCCGCTGAGGTGACCCCGAGCGTCTCCTGCTCTGTGCAGCCGCTTCGCCTGACTGGAAACTTATTTTTTTTTAATATTTCTTTTTTTCGCAGAGGTTTTCCGTGAAGGGAGCTGCCCCGAGCAAGAATAAGCTCGCCCACTCGCCCCCATTCCCGCCCGGCAGCAGCTTTATATTCCCCAGCTGAATGTGGAGGGGAGGCTTTAGGTGCAGCCTGGGCACGGGGCGGTAAGGCTTTCAGGGGGCATTTCATAGAAATTATCACCTCGTTACTTCTAAAAAGGACTTGAAATGGATCAGGGCACAGGGCTTGGCGTGGTTCCGCGGCCAGCCCTGCTGCTAGCGCTGGTGATACCAGGCTGTCATTAGGAGGCCGTGCTGTGCTCCCCAGCTTCAGTGTCAGCAGTCTGTAGTTACAGCAGTGAGCGCATAAATGAAGGGGTTGGGGAGGCCAGCGTGTGAGGAGGCTGCTGCTGACACATGCTCTCTGGGACGGGATTCCCAGGCTGTCATGCATACCGCTCATAAGTGCTGCACAGCCAGCTACACAACAAGGGCTTGCTGTTTGCAGGATGCAGCAGGAGGCAGGGAAGGAGAAAAGTTTAGAAATCCCTTTCTTAGCACGCATATGGCTGAAATTCCCAGATCCTCCCCAGCAGGAAGAGGAATAAGAACAAATTAAAATATAGGTGTGACTCAGGAACATGTTCTGCATTCAGAAAGAGTACATACTTAGCTTTCAACAACTAAAGTTACACCTGTACTTCTGTGTTTTCCTGAATTAGTTATGTTTTTTTTTTTAATATACTTTGGAACTAAGTTACATATAAGACACTTAAAATTATTTTACCTGATATGGATTTTTTACATTGTTTCTAAAAAGCCTGTTTAATCCCTCCTATATATATACCAACAAACACCTGGAATTCAGGAACTTTAAAACCTCAAATGATTAGACCTAAAACAAGTTCCTATGTTCCAAGTCACTTGCTTCTTGTATGACTAAGAAAATACCTAAAAGTTAGGTTGACTTACAGGAAGACATGTTTATGAAAATTCTAAGGCCATCGTTTAGGTATGATGGGTATGGGTCCACTGTAAAAGGTCACAAGATTTTAAAAGCCCCAGAAGAATTTTTGGAAAAGGTGGGCTGTGGTAAGTGTAATAAAAATGTTTTTAGCTTGCTTTTAGAAGTGAACAAGTGGATATGAAGTCTGTGTAAGTGGAAAAGACCACCACCACTGGTTGCTCATGCCAGTTCTTCTGCTTTTGCAAACGTGCCAGATGTGATCTTGCTTACTGCATTGTCAAAGATAACAACAGTCAACATGGAAAACGATTAAAATTTAATTGTCCAGAGGAGATAAGCAGAAAAACTGAGCAAGGACTCATCCCCTTCTGCTTTGTTCCTGTCTATTCATCTCAAAATGTTTTAAATAGTGATAATCTCTTCTGTACACAATCTTTTTGTTGCAAAGTATTTTATACTTTAAAGTTTATTCCAAGTGGAAATGCGAAGCATTAAGAAATAAAACCAGCAGCTCCCAGATGTCTTTTCCTTCTTTTTCCCTTCCATTGCTCACCTTCCCTCTCCCCTGGATTAGAAACCCATTTGCCCAGTTTTATTCTGAAATTATATCATAGACCTGATCTTCACTGTCACGTGCCTGGTCACGCACCCAGCAGTTGTACCGAGCCTGTAGCCAGTGTCAGGCACCAGGAACAGATCTGACCACGAAGCTATGAATAATGGTGTGGATGATGGCTGTTGCTAATAGTCTTAACCTTGGGAGATAGTGGAACGAACCTTGACTAACAATGATGTATCTTGGTTTTCTCACTTGTGTCAAGATTTCACAGGGCTTCTGAAGAAGCTGTGTCTAGAGTACATGTCCTTAGTCTAAATTAGGGCTAGCACTAGATTAGGGAATGTTCAGGCTGGAATAAGATCTAATGCATATATATGTATATATTTTTAATAATACTGTGTGATAACAGTGAAGTAAAATGTTTTAATTGACAATACCAACCAGCAACAGCTGCTTTAAACTACTGTAGTAGGGAAAATCCACAAACAGCAGTTTATGGAAAGTTTTCTAGCCTGTAGTACCTTAGTCCTGATGTTGGAAAAAGGCTAGGAAGAACACCGTGGGGATATTATCTTTAATTACTACTATGAAATTTGCCTACGTAAGATGCTCCCATTTATTTTTCTTAGCTCTTCTAGAGGTTACAGCACTCGTGACAGAAAGGGCAGCAGCTGAGGGGTGAGGTGTGCCCTGTAGCCCCTGGTGAAGAGGCAGCGTGCCCAGCTTGATGTGATGCTGCCAGGCTGGCAATGTGCAGATGAAGAACCAGTCACATCCTGCTGCAATCCTTAGAAGTGTGCTTGTTGACCTTAGAAGGTCTGGGTTGGATGTATGAGACTGAGCAAGTAGTCTATAAAGGATTCACTTACAGATACTACAACGTAAGGATGATGTCTGAAATTGAATCACTGCTATGTGGATATATATGTTATATGATATGTTTTATATCACTGGACATCAGGAAGAGGCTCTTCACCGAGAGGGTGGTTGCACACTGGAACAGGCTCCCCAGGGACGTAGTCACTGCACCGAGCCTGTCTGAATTTAAGAAGAGATTGGACTGTGCACTTAGTCACATGGTCTGAACTTTTGGGTAGACCTGTGCGGTGCCAGGAGTCGGACTTGATGATCCTATGGGTCCCTTCCAACTCGGGATATTCTATGATTCTATGATATGCCAGCCTTTAAATCTTACAGTATTTTTTTAAAATACTTCTTCATAAGTGATGATAAGAGCAGTAAAAGCGGGAGAGTTAGGAAAGTGTATTTTTTTAATAGGTGTTGCTAAATGCAAGTGATTGTCTGAATAATTAAACTTCTCCGGTGTCATTACGGAAATGTACGTGTATGTATGCAGTTTCTGCAAGGTAGGAGTTTTCTCAGGGCATGATTTTGGAGGGGAGTGTGCTCTTCCTGTTTCAGGATGATACAAAAGTGCAGGAACAGTTAAGTATTTTTCATGTTTCAACTTCTGTTAATTTGCAATCAGAAATGAAAACTTTCAGCTTGCTTGATACTTACAATGTGTTGGTTTGTCTCCCCTTGTCCTTTTCTCTCTGCTTACTTTTGTGTCTTTTCCAAGATTTTTTTGTTTGTTGGTTTACATCTGTTTTTCCCATTGGCAGCTTTCACGTCCTGCCCATCTCCTGGAATTGTACTTGTGCCAGGGGTTTTTCGATGACTTCTCTTTCTGGGCACCGTGTAGTACTCCCTAATTCCACTGTTCTCTTCTTAACGTTCCAATACCATCAGGGTGTGTGTGCAGAGAGAGAATACTACTGTTTCCCCTACTATAACTGATGTTTTTTATTGGAAACCTACGGAATAGATCCTGCCCTCTTTCAGTAAGAGAGATCTATTTCCTTTATGGCCATCTAGGTGCCTGAACTGTTTTCTGAGGAAAATCCTAAGCATGATTTTACAAATGTTACCTTTAAAGACTAGAGCTAGCTTAGCTGCACTGTAAGATAAATTTTATAATGGGTAATTTAATTCAAAAAACACGTTGTAGAAAAATAAAATGCAGTGTTATTACCATAATGACAGCTGTTAGGTAAAGCTTTATTTGTACTCTAGTTCAGAGGAAAATGGATATGTCTCTAGTTTTTGAATTGTGTATTCAGGTCTAAGAAGTTTAAAGCAGTTAGCAAGACTTTTTTACCAAGTGTGAATGAGAGCAAGTACTAAATTGTGCGCTTTTTCCTGTTGAATTACCCTGAACTATACTGAAGTGACTGGATGTTTTGTTTTTCATTCTGCTTCTGTACGTGAAGAAAGTTTTCAGTGCTCAAAAGAGGTAATTTGTTGGAAGCATATGCGTGTTTGTTGGTGGAGCATGAATAGACTTTAGTTTTCCATCTTCTGGTCCTGCTTTCAGTTTTCCTTGAAGCCTGTGTGTGTCTGAGTGAAACCAGCAGCAAATACTAGAGAATGGCTCTGTTAGAATGGGAAAATTTAATTGCAACAGAATTATGTTTTTAGAAGGCATGGTAGTGAAGGTGGATGAAGAGGGGAAAGCAAGAGAATAGTGTAGAACTACCTGAAGAAGTTTTTTTATTCTATTTATCTACTTCAAAATATCATCTAATTCACTGAATTTTTAGGCAGTTTCTAAGTTTCCCTTAACTTCCAGAGAGGTTGCATGTTATTGAGGATTTTTTAAAGATTTTGGTAGGAAAGAAGTACAAATAGCTGGAACGCTTTTTGAAAAGTGGCTGCGGAAAGTGTGCTTCACAAAGAGTTGTGCTGTATCCTTTCATCGGTATATTGTCACCCTCGCTGTTCCTGGAGATTTTGGTTATGCACACATGGGAAGGTCATCACAATTTGAGTGCACAGAATTCTACTTCATTTAGTTCTCTTCTGCCATCTTTTTAATTTGTTTATAATATTTTCTGAGTAGCTTTAAAGAAGTATACCTTAGAGTTAATTTGGAAACATTTTCAATGTACAAAACTGTATAGGATGTCTAAGCCTCATGTAGAACAACTTGATTTAAATAGTCTCCTATTTCAATATATATTAGAAACATGGAAAGAGCAACAATTACTTTAATGGTCGCCCTAAACTAAATGTATGTGTTTACATTTATATTTAGTAATAAATACTAGGCTCCAACAAAGATTTTTAAGGTTAATTGTATGTGTAGTTCCCATTTGAAATCACTGCCACTACAGACGTGATTAAATTTAAGTCTGTATATAATTGGCTTTCTGGGTTAAAGGTGTCATGCAGAATATTTGTTCTTGAAGAAATAACCCGGATGATTTCTTTCTTCTACAGAGTCTCAAAAGAGAAATTAACTACAAAAGATTTATGCATCTGTCTGGTTGTTCTGTCCTCTACTTGTTTAGTCTTCACTGCTCTGGTTAACCTTCACATAATCACTTAGCCTACCACCCAACAGTTCGGGGTACTTACAGCCTCATCTGTTATACGTGGGATGCTTTACCTACTCTGATGTGACAGCTTTTCCAGCATTTAATATCCTGCACTTTGTTTCCAGCAGGTTGAAAAACTGCTAAGTGGATTGGATGGTTACTTTTCTATTAGCTGTTTATTCACCAAGAAGGCATGTAAAGAGTTCCTCTGTTATGTCAGCACCTTTCACACCACTGTTTAAGGTTAGAATTTTATTTTTTTTAATACCATCTGTAACGGTTTGCTGTAACTTTGCTGTTTTCTTGAAGGCTTCTGTATAATTTCGCTTTTCCTTCTGTCATTTCCCTTGTACCCATCCAGCAGCGTGCAGCCCCCTGCATCTTTAAGCCCCTCCAGTCATATGACTCCAGTATTACATTTGGTCTGTTTGTTTGTTTGGTTAGTGACTATCTATTGCTAAACAATTCATAAAGAGCGTTTTGTTATTATGTGAATAACTGTAATGTTAAAGAGATTTTTACTTCACCTTTACTATAACACCTATAGAAATTTATTGGAAATGGATAGAATTACAACTTTTTGCTGCAGATCTATTTGACCAGTTAACATGAACATGTAAATATCATAGTCCATTACTGCAGACACTAATCCGGGTGCTCTCCTGCTGAAACAAATGTTGATCCTAATAGGATTCTGCTCATTTAAGAATTGCACAATTTAATTTTCTGCCCATTCTGTTAATGTCAGTAATGATGCTTCTTGACAGCTTCTTAAAAGCTGTGTGTGAATACTGCCCTATATTGTGTGTGGATATTACCATACAGTCACCATATATTACCATATCTTCATTTACTGATGTTATGAAGTGGAGCCCATTTCTTTAGGATGACTTCAGCTGACTATATGCTTAACTGCAGACTCTCATCAACTGCTCCACCCCAGTACCTATCAACTAGCTCTTTCTCAGCTGCCCTAAAGCAACCAGAGGCCGGGTTGCTCTGCTGCCATACAGTATACACAGCTGTGGTGAAGCACAAGGCATTCTCTTGGCTGTCTTACCTGGGCAGGGAGCAGCCATGGTTCCACTGTTCGCACAGAGTATGGAAGTGGCAGTCGAAATCAAGGGTGCCAGAATCGGAGCCATCTCTTTGTAGTACCCAGTGTAGTTGAATGAGGATGAAGGAAGGCTGAAACTTCCTCTTTAAGGGAATATGTGAGCCCGGGTTGTGACGGTCATTGCCCTGCACACAGTTAAGCCAGACAAAGAACATCTGGGGCTCTTAGTTCTGCACAGTTCTTCATAATCCCGCATAATACAGGCTTTGTCTTAACAGCCACAGTACAGTCCTTACAGCTGACAATTTACTAAATGAGGGAAGATGCAGCCAGGGTAAGAGCATGCCTGTAGGCATTGCATTGAATCAAGGGGATGGTTATGTGAAGCAACAGAAGTAACCCCTGGAGATTTTGTACAAGAAAGTGGAGATGATGGGGTATATATCTGTAAGTTTCTCTTTGGTCTGGCAAATTTTGTCTGTGGTAAGCTCTTCCCTGCTTTATTTTCTGTTCTTAACATAAAGGAAGCAATTGCCTGACTGGAGAATGTAAGGTAGCAGGAGAGATATCATTGCAATGAACCCCTGCGTTGATGCAGGTCCAGCTTGTTCAGTTGAGTGAGCAGTTTGCTATGCATAGGGCGTCTGTTGGGATTGGGTACTTAAGGCTCTGTCTCAGCTGGAAGTGTTTTCTTTTAGGATCGGGAAGAGCAGTAAGTTGTGGTCACCAGAAGAGAGACACTGGGAAGCAAAAACTGGCTTAGTAAGAAAGTGTACGCGAAGTAGAGAGCACAGTGTCGTGTTTTCTTCCCTATTACCACCAAGGCTTTAAGTGTTTTTTTGCTGGTATAATTAGCAACACTATTTGTCTTCTTTGAGGGAAGAGATGAATTGGAGGTGGGATATCGAAGCACAAAGAGATGAAAAATAAGAATTATAAATACTATTTTTCTTGTGTTGTGTTGTAGAAGCTTTAGTCAGAGGCCAGGATATCACAGTGCAGAACAAAGTGATGAACTATGTTAGTTCAGAGTCAGAATGATAATGTTTTAGGTAGCAAGCAGTAGCAAATAAGGCTTTGATATTATTATATTGCTCTGATTTCATTACTTGAGTCCCACAGAAATACCCTTGCTGCTGCTGGAGAGCAGGTTTCCTGTGTATCAGCAGAAGATTAAGAGCCATCTGCATGGAGATGCTGTGTGTCTGCACTTCTGCTGGCTCTTTAATCATTGAAGACACACTGTCATGCTTCCCAGGGCCAACACCCTCTTATAACCACTGCCTACCTTTGCAGCTTCTTGCAGAACAGACGGTGTTGGTAACACAGAAGCCTTTTCTCTACCTTATGTTTTTTGCTCCCAGTCCCACTGATCTGGTAGGAGCTCTTTGTTCTTACTTGTCTCTTGTCTGTCTAGCCACACTTTTTCCTTGTTCAGGTTGTATAGTGCAGCAATGCTCTATTTTCAAGTATTTAAATCACTAATGTCAAGGGGAGATGTTTCCCTGCAGCTTTAGTTTACTCTGAAGCTGAATGGAATGAGAATGAGAGCCATGACTTAACTCCTCGTCATTTCACACAGGCTACTTGGGACCGGTGAAGCATGTCTCTGGCCTTTTTCCTTACATATCCAGCATGTTTGGCTGAATTGCAAATATTGTCAGCGGAATTGCTGTTTCATAGGCTTACTTAGTATTAATTTGTGCTTAACTGTAAGGCAGGCAGAGATATTCTGGGGGCCAACATGCTCTAGGCATCCCCCCCACCTTCTCTCCAAGGAAAAAAGAAATTAGCCTAGAGAGCAGAAACATTTCTGGGCTACTTTTGTCTGTTGGTATTTTCTGGCCCTGTTCCTTCCAGTATTTCCTTTGAAATGATCTCACCAGATATATCCAGAACATACCAATTGATTGGTATATTTTCATTCTCTCTCTTAGTTTTTAATTGCTGAGAGGTTTCTTCCTCTTGGGCATGAGCCTAAGCCACCACCTTTCCACAGCTCTTTTCAGTGCTTGGGCAACTGTCATAGCCTTCTTGCTTCTTGATACCTCACCATTGCCTGAAAGAGAGCTTCTTTAGCATGGGCTTCGGCCTCTGTTGTGTCTGAAATCTAATTTCTATGTATCTTGCTAGTTGCCACTGAAAACAATATTGCTGTGGCAAGAAACTGTACAGAATGACCTTGTCCTAATGGGTTGTGTGCCAGAAAAGAAAGCTGGAGCAGTGAAATTGGACTTTAGCACAGCTCAGTTTTGAATCATTGGATTTAAACAAAACCAAACCATTTTAACATGGAAATTCTAAGCTTGCGTTGTGTAAGAATGGTGTGTTATTTTGCCAATTTTTTCACAACCTATCCTAACACCCAAGTCAGCTGAGTTGTATTACGAATTTGCACAGATTTAAGCCACTGAGTTGTTCAGCAGATAGAATCCCATGAGTCTTTCATAAGAATTTCATATTGCTTTCCTTAAAAAGAAAATACGTCAGTGGAGTCTTTAACATATAGCACAAAAGTCTCCTTTTACACTGCAGTACTTCAGACTTTAATACCCAAAGGGTTAGAAAACACGTAGTGATCTGGAGTGCAAAGTTGCTAATCAGAATTATTTTCAATATAAAAACTAAAAATGAATAAAGTGCTAAATTGTTTATTTAGTATAAATTTAAGTGATTCCAAAATTTAGAAGTATATATTAAAACTTATAATCTGAGTTGAAGCAGGCATTATCATGCTGGAATTTTTTGTAGCCAATTTACAAATCCCAGAAAAATAAGGTTTGCATGGAAAGTTCTTGGCAGATCTCTCTTGGAACAGTACAAACTAAACTGCTTAACAAGGAGGCATTCATTATTTCTGTCTTGCTACCCTCTGTTATTGTGGAGTCACCAGCTGTAAGGTTACTGGCATCTTTGAATTTTTCTAATAAAAAGCATAGGGAGCAGTCATTCAAGTGTGGTAGTGAGAGATCTGTTGTGTATTTTAGGCTCACTTTCTTTTTAATAGCTGCCATGCTTTATCAACCTGAGCTAGTGCATCGCCTGCATGTTCTCACAGCAAACAAAGTTCAGGAAACTTGCTGAATTTCAGGACAAATCTGTGGCTTTATCTTCAGAGCTTCATGGACCTGCAACCTGTGATTAAACAGCCTGACAACTTAGGGCCACAACGTGCGAGAAGTGGAGGTTTGTCTGCTTAGTGTAACTAAGTGGTGAATAGTGATGGTTCATAGAAGCAAAAGCTCAAGGGAGTTAAAGGGTTTATTTTCTTGAGCATTTAGTGATATAATCTCCTTTTTTTTGGTAACCTTGAATACTCTAGTCTTGTATAATTGCTGTTTATTAGTAGTTCCACTTACTCGGTCCTTCCAAGGCCTCAGCTTTATCACACCTTAACTGTATTTGCTGTTATGTGTAGTCTAAAAGAGACAACATTCTCTTTTATGCTGTAAAGCTTAATTATACATTACTGAGTTTAGATATATCCCATAAGATAATAGTTCTTCAGTTTTATGTTTTCATATTTAATAGTGTTCTTCCTTGCTGAGCTGTGTAAGAATTACATTTATGTGAAAAATCCATACGTTATCCAGTATTTGGTGCAGTGCCATTCTCTGATCAGAGGAGCCAAGCTATGTTCCGAGAGTGTCTTCACTGGACTTGGAGGGGATGGAGTGGAAGCTGTTTTCAAATTCAAGAATAATTTCTACTTTTTAGGTTTGAATTTGAGGGGATATTCTGAATTAATGTCCTGGTACCAGCAAGTGCGGAGTTAGCTGAACTTGAACTTGGAGCTCAGTTGTTTTGTCTGAACTGGGTTTCTTAGAAGAATGTAAATAAGAACAACCTGAGAAACCTGTAATTAGAGCCAAGTTTTGACAAGGTATGTGTTCAGAGATGGACTACTAAGGCCTAGGGTGAAGTTAATTTTCGATTTACACAGATTGCTCCTTTTCTTGTTTACCCAGTCCATCTTCAGACTGATCCATGGGGCTTTGGTTTTCTCAGATTAGGATGTAGCATAAAATGTTTTACTCCCTTACATCCTAGGCACTTTATGCCAGGAGATAGGTATAAATAACTCCAAGACTTGCTATTCAGTGCTGTTACTCTGTCATTCTTTAATTTCTGCTTTTGTGTTTTGTAGGATGACTGTTGCACATCTATGCATACAGTAGCATTTGTCTGGGAGGACAGTTCATCCTTGCCATGCATGAATATCCAAGTGCCAGGATAAATTTAGTTAAATGATCACATTAATGGTAATTATTTGTATTGATGAAGCAAGAAAAATAACTGAGCAAATTGAAATATTGGAATTTTAACATATGCTTTCACACATTGCCCAGGTGTTTTAAGTCCATAAAATCTGAGTAGTGCATTGGTTCTGTAATGGCTCGATTGTGGCATTTTTAGCTATATTGAAATACATTTTTAGAAAAAATAAAGAAGTTCTACTACACGGGAAGCTATCTTATTTCATCTTTGCATAGAAATACTTAGAAAATGATTATATGAAGAACTAAAGGGGCAGAACTGTATTTGAAGTCTTAGTTAAATGACACTGAATCATTTCTGGCACTAACAGTGCTATATAATGCAAACCATTTGTCCACTATAAAATTGTTTTTCCCTTTCAAATTTCAGCATGGTAGCTTTCTGTTGATAGGTTCTATATGGAGTTAGGTGTTGTAGCTGGTGCAGCTGGCATAAACACTCTATTGTGTATTCTGGCTATTAGGACAGAAAGGTAATGCTGCTAAGGCCACATCCAGATTACTTTTTTACCACTATGTTATTTGTTACAGCTAATGAAAACCACGGCCTCACAGGTGATAGGAAAACAAACAAACAAACCTTTGGGCAAGTGTTTATACATTATTTAGTACAGAGGAACTGGCAGGAGGCTCTAGCCTTGCTTTTCTAGCTTCTCAAATTTATATATATGGTGTTTATGAAAAAAGTTATGGGAAAAAATGAGTGTTAGCCATAGCAAATGTTAACAGTTGTTTTGCTCATTCTTTTCTCTGTGTAAGAGAAGTAAACAGGAAAGAAACACTTCTAGGGAAGGAGCAGTGAAAATGATGCACATTATTTTGGAGATAAATGAAAGTAATAAAATGTTTTCCTTTTGAACTCTGGTATACTTTTCTGTTAAAAAGTCATGGACAAAGGGTCGGCTCAGTGACCAAGTATCTATATTGCAAGAAAATGCTTTTGGGAACGATTTTAGCTGAAGATGCAAATTTATTTAGGTAAATTAGTCACAATTACTTCATCCTCTGTTTTGCTTGGAAGTCATGTACAAAGTATTTAGCACGTGACAAAGATTTCTGCTAGTGAGAAGAATGCCAAATAAGTTACAGGTCTGCAAAATGAACGTCAGAGATCTTCACGGTGAGTCAGTGGAAAAAATTATCCCTGAAGTGTATTTTTTTTTAATTGAACTATTAAGACTGCATTGAATACTCTGTGTACAGGGTGACGTTTTAGATTTTAAAAATCTGTAGGCTAGAGCCCAACAATAACAGTCACTCTGAGCAGTAGCGGAGGCTGACATAAAGGAAGCTTTTGAGACTTGAATCCTAGAGCTGTGTAGCCACCTAGCCAGCCGCTAGCAGAAAGTACAGGCGCTGGAAGGCTCCTCTGTTTTGTAACAGCTGCCACTGGCTGCCAGAGCCAGGAGTGGCAGCTGGCAGTCAGCAGCAAAGACAGCCTGAATTTGCCTTCTACCCTGGCAGCAGTGAGTTAGCTTTTGTAGATTCATTTAGAGCCTTTCTGTGCCCTCTAATAATTTCTGTGTGAAGGATTCAAGTAGGCCTTCATGGGTAGGCAGAATAGGACCAAACGTATTGTAGGGAAATAAGGTTAAACACAATGATTAATATTGGCATAGATTTTAAACAAGACTGGTAAAAAGTCTAGTTTCTAGCAGCTCGCTTGCATGTTTCCCAGTACATTCTTAGTCCAGCGATTTCTGTTTTCAAAATTAGTAATGCTGGTAAGAGCTTTAGTGATGTCATGGACATTTTTATCCAGTTATTCAAAAAGCTTATAATGGATTTTTCTTTTCAGTCTGCCACAGTAATGGATCACAACTGTCCCTGTAGTGCAAATGCAACATACCAGAGCATAAACTCTTAAGTTTATTGGACTTGCTGGTTAACAAGAAAGGGCTTCATCTCTTAAGAAGCAATATGGTTGGAAAGGGTTTATTGGGAAGGGAGGTAGCAATGCACGTCAAACATAGGTCATCTACCTTTTGTAGAATACTTCTGTGGATCTACGCTAGTGTCACAGTCACATAATGGAAAAACATGGATAAAAGTTTAGTCTAGCCACCTAAGGAATTGTACAGTGTAATAGTTGGATCTGTAACATTAATAGAGGAGAAAGAAAACTGATGACAGAAAAAAAAAGCCAAGCTGAGAAACCCAGAAGCAGTGTGTTTCGTGTTTTGTAAACATGACATTTAAAACTCCTAAGTAAAACAAGAAGCAGTAAATGAAATAAAAGGAGAAACAAGAAGTAAAACAAAAATACAAATAGCAGAAATAGGTGATGATTACTGCTTCTCATCTGGCAGGCTTAGCACAGAAAAATCAATACATTCTGTACCTGTGGGAATCTGGCATTCAGTGCCAGAGCTTCAGGGTTGGACTGCTGTTTGCTTTTTAAAAACAAACAAACCCACAGCTCAGTAATATACTTTAAGTATTCAGATTTAAATAGACTTGCATTAATTCCAATTTTACTGCAAATTTCTGCAGAGACTAGTGTCAACCAGTGTCTCCATAGAAAGTGGCTATTCAAACAAAGAATGCTCAGGAAGCCTAAAAATTTCAGTACAGGCTTTCTTTTACTTATTATTTACTGATTTTTTTTACTGATTATTTACTAACAGGAGTTTGCATTAAGCAAAATTAAAAAAAAAATAAAAATCTGGGCCTCAAAATAAATGTGTGTTAAATGTCAGTACTACATCAGGACAATTTAGATGAATAATAGCAAAATTGACTAGTTAATGGTTAGCTACCATTGTTTATTTTTAGATTATCTAGTTTTTTTTTTCCTGTGTGGTTGCTTCAAAGCTGTAATTCAGAAACCAGTGGAGTCATTGACTCACTGATTCATTCAGTCAAAGAACTATTCATTAAGCGTGCTTTGGCTTTGAGCTGCTGTTGACTACCTTACCTACAAATCTGCAAAGTGGCTTCTAAATCCCTAAACACGAAAGAAGCAAACAAAAACAAGAGTTTTGTAGCATCAGGTTGAGAAGACAAAGGGCCAATCCCCAGGTAAAGGTGTGTTTGATTCCATGTGGTCTGAACAGAAAGGCAGCCTCCTTCCTTTTCCCCCTACCAGCAGATGTTTTGTTGCCACCACATATAGGTGCTGTGGCATGTGCTTTTTTTTTTTTTTTTTTTTTAATTGCAGGGAATCATTCTGTAAGTGACATCATTGTGAATTTCTTGCTCTTTATCCTGATCCATAGGATACATATGCAGACAATTAAAATAATACCATAAAGAAAACCTAAAATACCACCCTTGATACATTCTTTTGAGGCATAATTTAATTTTTAGATTTGTCAGTACTGCCACTTGCCACTTGAGGGAGTGACGTGTTAGGCTCTATTTTGACACTAATTTCAGTTCATTCTCAGGATGTTTACCTACACTGGGAGTTCACTCCATTTGGAAGATGCAGACTTTGCATGAGGGTATTTTCGCTACAAAGAAAACTTAAAATGTACCGTATTAAAACATTTTGGACACGTACCTTTTGAGGTGTATTTATCTGTTAATCAGACCCTGTAAGGAACTTGTGAATACCTTTCTTGCCAGATTCTTGGAAAGCTGCCTACAGGTTGTGTTCTGGTAGAGGTTTTAATTAATAGGGGTCGCTCTGGGCAGGTATCACTGTGGAGAGCTGCTACAGCTAAGCAGCTCCTTGAAATGCTTGTGATACCATCTCTGATTTACTATGCACAACACCTGTTTCTTCTGAACATGCCTGGGAATAGAGGGATTTTAGTCTCCTGATTTAATCCAGTCTTGTGTTACTGAATTATTTACTGTTTACAAGTGATGCAAAAAGTCTGTTCATACTTCTTCTATAGAAGGGCTGTGAGATGTTAGAAACTGTAGGGCAAAGTATCTGGTATTAACTTGAGGGCAGGAATCCAAGATGCCACACTTGCTTTCTGTGTATTTGATATGGAAGCCATGAATGAACATGGAAAAATCTTTTTGGTATCATTTAAAATAGACCAAAAAGTGGCATCATTTAATGTTGGTAATTTGTGTTTGAATGAGTTTTCATTATTTGCCTTTTCGTCTGTAGTGAATGTCTTCACTATTCCGACAGAAAATTGTATAAATTTATGAATTGAAATTATCTGTTGTGGTAAATCTGTGTCAGTATGCATTAGCTCATTTGCACGTGTGGGTTTGTGTGTGCTCTATTACATTGCTATAACATTAACTCCTAATATTTGTTTAAGAAGTTACTCTGAAGAGTCATATTAATTAGATAAGGAGTATGTTTGGACAGGGATTTTTAATAACAATACTTGATGGATTTCTAGTAACCACACATGATAATTTTTGTAGCAGCTATTGTACTGTAACACATGCAGCATAGAGTGTGAAGCTCATTTCACTGCTAAGACAAGGCGATTGTAAATTTTTAGTGCTTTAAAAAATAAAAACATGACTACACTAAATCCAGATGCTAGTACTATTTTTTTAACATGACCTGGAAACCTTAAGATTTTTTGATAAAGATATCCCTGGATAAATTGTGCAGAGTACGCTTAAATGATTGTCCTAATTATTAATGGCTTTCTAACAGGACTTAAAACCAACTTAGTTCAGCAAGCATTTGAACTAACTAGTTTTCAGGAGGAAGGATACCAATACAAAACTCCCATAGGATTTTTAAGGGTATCTTATCTGGGCATATTTTGTACAATCTGGTGAACTCTAGAGGTACAAAACTTTAAGTTCAAAATTTTATTTAGATGTCATTAGCAGCATCAAGAGCTGGAAGAAGGGGAATGAAATTTGCCAAGGTTATCTATTCTTATATTTTTCAGCATTCTTTTTTTAAGCTTGGGAAAGTGAGAGGAATAGAACGTGTATTATCAACAACAGTCAAGACAGGCTTTCTGTTTGGACAAGCCCAATTTGTGTTACATTTATAATTGTGTGTTACATAAC
Organism: Netta rufina; assembly: GCF_964035555.1. NCBI lineage: Eukaryota > Metazoa > Chordata > Aves > Anseriformes > Anatidae > Netta > Netta rufina. Next base: position 26,298,104 of record NC_140131.1, on the reverse strand, counting down.
AGTGGTGTTAAAAATGCAACATAACATGTGCATCTCCAAAATTATGATATAAAAAAAGTACCTAATCAGAAAATATTCATTATTAACCAAACAGCGTTCTCGTGGAACAAATACGGTGTTGAGCAAAAACTGCAAGTCATGCATCCCGAAATGAATCACGGAATACACCCACCAGCTACATTATTCCTTCTGCACTTGGCAGCTCAGAGTGTCAGGAATATGAACTACGAACAAAACCAATAAGGAGCTGTGCTATGTGTGGCAGGTATTAGCTGGTCTTAGGAGTTTGGGTGTAATTGAAGTGAGAACTTTTCTCTCATGGCAGGTTGAGGCAGAATGGTAGCTTTCTGCAAAACAAACAAGCGATTTTACTATTATAAAAAGTTATTTTAATGTTCTTTATATTCACTTGTTTCTGTTAGGCTAACATTTCTGTCACAGAAATCTACTGTTAGCAAAGAAGTAGAAATAGCTGATACCCCAAATAAAACATCCCATATGTATATGGTCTTTATAGAATACGAAGCATATTGAATATTGTTCAAATATTGGTCTTTATTTAGCAAATGATGTTTTGAATTTCTGGAAAGGACTGCTCAAAATCTGAAGTAAGAACAGGAAATCACTCCATGTTAGAAGCTTTCTGGGAGGGAAAAAAGTGCAAACAAAGAGGAATGACAGAGGCTGGATTAGGGAAAGGTGGAGATTTTTTCAGGCAATGAAGAATGCAAAGAGTGTCTTGACAGCTTTTTTGGTTCTAGAAATGCTTATTTAATCTTTCCAGTATCTTATTGGTGTCCTCTAATTGTACCAGTTAATTAAAAATCCCTCACAGACCAAACCCTCCCACGTGCAGAAGCTTAACCTTGCTCCTGTGAAAAATCCACCACAGCGGAATCCAGCGTAGCGTAGGCCAAGCCGCTGTGTAAGCGTGACTGGATCCTCAGAGGTGCAGAGCCCAGGGCCAGCTGCTGCTGGGGTGCCTCACCTGCCCGCCTGCCCCAGCTTTGTGTGCATGTTTGAACCCTGTTCCCGGCTCCTCTGGTCCACTTGACTGCCACAAAACAGTTTGCTGAGGGGCTGCCAGCATTTATCAGCTGTTAGCAGAAAGGCAGTGGTGGTAGTCACCAAGTTTCTGAAAGCTGCTGCTGCCCTTCTGCAAAATGTGATAAATTCTGGTGTTCTCCACCGTGACATAGCAACAGGATAAGTACTGAAATAAAATCATTTCCTTGATTGCCGTATATGAACAGCTCTGTCATGCCCTTGCACCTGTTTTAAGTGGGTAAATAGACGTGCTAGGCATTTATTTAGCGTATTTTGCGCCTCTGTCACACGCAGTGATGTGCCCTCCAAATAACTCGGTGCGTGTCCGCGGCACCTCAGTCAGCCCCGGAGCGGCCCAACACCGCTCCCCCCGGCGGGCGGCCCCCCGCTCCCTCGGCGCTCCCTTCCCTCAGTTCGCCCCGCCCGCCGCCATTTTGTGAGGGGAGGCGGGCGGCGGGGCGGGAGGCGGTGTCGCTGCTGCTGTGACGGGGAGGAGGAGGAGGAGGAGGAGGAGGAGGAGGAGGAGAAGGAGGAAGGAGGCAGAGGCGGCGGGCTCCCCCTGGCAGCACGGAGGTGGGGGTGCGGGCAGGGCGGGGGGCGGCTGGCGGCCCGGGAGGGGGGCAGCGGGGGGAATTTGGCTCCCAGTCCCACAGCGAGCGGGGGGCGGCCATCCCCGAGGCCCCCGGCATCGGCCCGTGTGCCCGTGCGGCAGTCGCTGATGGTCCTTCCTCGTTCAGAATTGCTTTGAATCGCACAGGGGAAAAAAAAAGCTCTCTGTAAACACGGGGGTGGCTTCCTGTGCCTTTAGAAAACTGGTGTGCAAAGGCTGTGACGGATTGGTGTGCATGGCATGATTCATTCCGAGTAAAGTTACAGTATTTTGTGCTTTGCTTGTGGATTGTGCTATACTGAATGATCACTGAGAGCATCTGACATTTGCACAGAAATCACAGAATTTCTAGGTTGGAAGAGACCTCAAGATCATCGAGTCCAACCTCTGACCTAACGCTAGCAGTCCCCACTAAACCATATCCCTAAGCTCTATATCTAAGTGTCTTTTGAAGACTTCCAGGGGTGGTGACTCCACCACTTCCCTGGGCAGCCTGTTCCAGTGCCTCACAACCCTTTCAGTGAAGAAGTTCTTCCTAACATCTAACCTAAAACTCCCCTGGCTCAACTTAAGCCCATTCCCCCTCGTCCTGTCACCAGGCACGTGGGAGAACAGGCCAACCCCCACCTCGCTACAGCCTCCCTTGAGGTACCCGTAGAGAGCGATAAGGTCACCCCTGAGCCTCCTCTTCTCCAGGCTGAACAAGCCCAGCTCCCTCAGCCGCTCCTCGTAGGACTTGTTCTCCAGGCCCCTCACCAGCTTCGTCGCCCTTCTCTGCACCCGCTCAAGCACCTCGATGTCCTTCTTGTAGCGAGGGGCCCAAAACTGAACACAGTACTCGAGGTGCGGCCTCACCAGAGCCGAGTACAGGGGGACGATCACCTCCCTAGCCCTGCTGGCCACACTGCTTCTTATACAAGCCAGGATGCCGTTGGCCTTCTTGGCCACCTGAGCACACTGCTGGCTCATATTCAGCCGACTATCCACCATCACTGCCAGGTCCTTCTCTGCCTGGCAGCTCTCCAACCGCTCATCTCCCAGCCTATAACTCTGTTTTGTTCCATGCTCCATTTTGTTTTAAAGTATTACTTTACATTATATCAACATGGCAAAGACCAAAATCATTTAAAGGATTATCCTTCTACAACTTGTTGAGGATTAAGGGTTGGTTCCTAGGTTTGAAAATTTATTTCTTCAGCTTCTTACCTTTCTCAATGATAGTAGTTTCTAACATCTAACAATTTTCTTTCCACTGTACAGAAGCATGTTTTTACCAAGATCTGTTAAAGTCAAGAGGAGTGCTGATGAGGACAGAAGTTGTACAGCTAAGAAAAATAAGTTGTCTTCTGGAGAACCTTTGTTAGAGGAGAATGCTGAGCTCCAAGACTGTAAATCAGTTACAACAGAAACTTCTGCTTCAAGATGCGATTCGAATGAACTTGTACGAGAATGCACAGAACCTGTAGCTATTCCATCAAATCTTGGTTTGGGTAATACTTCTTTGGGAAAGGACAACCAAAATACCAATGAAGATAGCTCTTCGGAAGAGCCCATAAAATCCTTCAGCAAATCCCAGCGTTGGGCAGAGCCTGGAGAACCTGTATGTGTTGTCTGTGGTCGATATGGAGAGTATATCTGCGATAAAACGGATGAAGATATTTGTAGCCTGGAGTGTAAAGCCAAACACCTTCTGCAAATTCAAGAGAAGGAGAAAAAGCTGAAATCTGATCAGCCCACAACAGCAGAATCTCAAGCAGAAGCTGACCTGCTTAATACCCCTTATTTCTACAAAGATCACTCCTTTATTTTAGGCTTGCAAGATGAGCAGGTTGAGAACCTTAAACTGCAATTAGGTATTGCAATCCAGGGCCAGCAAGTTCCAAGACCCATTATAGAGTTTGAACACTGTGGTTTTCCTGAAACTTTAAACAGCAATTTAAAGAATTCTGGTTATGAAGTCCCAACTCCCATCCAAATGCAAATGATCCCTGTTGGTCTATTAGGGAGGGATATTGTGGCTAGTGCAGACACAGGCTCAGGAAAAACAGCGGCCTTCCTACTCCCTGTTATTATGAAGGTTTTAAAAGAGGTAATAAAACTGCATGTATTTAGATAAAGTGGTTTGCAGCTTTGTCTCCAGGATTCTCAGTGTAATTGAGAATGTAATTGCAGTATTTTTTTTTTTAATTGTAAATCGTTTATTTATTTTACTTTTGACTCATGAGCATTGGTTCTTGGGGGGGTGGGGAGTGTGGAGTGGTCTGTTGATTATTTTTAATGACTTTGAATGTTTTTTCACTTTAGTCAGGAGCTAAATCATCTCCATTAATATTACTTAGTGATGGTTTCTGCTCGTTAAGAAAGCTAAATACATTTTGAGGTAAACTTCCTAATGACTTAAAATAGGAAATGAAAATGATTCCAGGTACTCTGCAAGTAGTTGTTGCAAGATTGTAATGCATCAGGTGACTGAAAGAAGATTTTTGACGTTTATGTGATTCCTTGGAGTAATTTGTGTTGAAATAGTCTTAGCTGACCATCAAATAACTACGGTAATTTGGGGTAATATAACTCCCCATATCATCTGGTTTTACAAAGAGCTTGTAATATCAGAGGGAAGAAAGCAGTTAAGAAAACCTTTGCTTCAGAAGAATGTGAATTTATGATGAGAAATAATAGCAAATGGTGTTCTGTACCTTGTATATTAGTTCACTATTGCTTTAGTGGCTTTATTGAAAAAGTGAAGAATTAGAATATATTTGAAAATTCTATACCTTATTCTAATAGATGTTTTGGACTGTTTAGATGTCTAAGTCACTTAAAATATATATATACATATATAAAATAAAAAAAAATAAAGTAACTTAATCTTCAAAGTACTATATATCATTAGGGATTATACAGAAGCATTTATCAACAGGAGTATTATACTCTAGTATCTCTTCTGTCTGATTATCATTAAAATTTGCATGACAGTTATATTCTTATAATGGCAAGCACAAAATTGGATTCTCAATGATCAGTATTTTACTACAAGATCTCTTTAATTCTCCCTCTTTGGGATACACATTGATGTACTTGGCAAGAAAAGATTTTGTTTGTTTAAAATAATTTTCATTTTGATGTAACAGAGAGATGAGGCATTAAGAACATAATGGTAATCTGGTTATGAGATAATATTTGATGGTTCCTGTCTTTTCTTCATCTACTTAGAAGCCTTTTTTGCGTGGTGGTGAGTTTTCAGTTATTTCCAACTAGGCAGCAGTGTTTAATTTAACCAAGTTCTTCTGGGTACAAGTATTTAACTATGTAGCTTCTCTGATAATACAGCAAGAAAGGAATAATCTGCTTCTGTTGGTCATTTGTAGATATTCCAGTTGAAGAACAGAAAGAAACAAATAATGATCCAGAAAAATACTGTTCCTGTAATATCACGGCTTCTAGAAGCTGTTTTTGCATTCTCTCTAGATAGCTAACGTCCTGTATTTTGAGTTCATGTGGAATTTATTCTGAATTTCCATTGTAAATTCAGTGCAGTAACTAAAATACAAAACTAAACAAACAAAACCAAAACAAATCCCAGCAGGTTTCTTTGTTTCTGGGCCTTTTTTATTGTCAGGAAGCTATTCGAACAGTGCACTTACTCATTATTTTTTGTTTTCAGAAGTTGAGTAATTGAGGGGTAGACTTCCTTGGTATATATTGTTTCAGGTATAATCCCTTTCTATATTCTGTCTTCAGATCACACAGAAAGGATATTAGCAGTCTAATTGTATCTGCACTATATATTTTGTATTTTCGTTTTCTGAGATGTAATCTTGAAAGCTTTTAACCTAAGAATTAAAGCAATTCTGAGTTCAACAGATTTCCTACCTCCCCCTCCTTTCTAGGCAGAAACTCCATCTGCCCTTATTCTGGCACCGACACGAGAATTAGCAATTCAGATAGAGAGACAAGCTAAAGAACTGATGGCTGGTTTACCAAACATGAGGACAGTTCTCCTGGTAGGAGGTTTACCACTGCCACCGCAGCTTCATCGTCTCAAGCAAAGTGTGAAGGTAAGGACCACAGGGGGAAAGGTCCTTTGGAGAGTTGTGTTTCCGTGATACTCACAGCAAAGAAAAATGTTACAGTTTATGTATATATACAAAGATGTGGAGTTTTTCCTAACTAAGTGTAAACTGCTAAAACAATTGTTAACTATTGAAATTTTTACAATAATACTTTTTCACATTTTACGTTAAACATACAGTAGCCTTTTTGGTTTTGAAAAAGATTTGCGCATAACATTCCACTTTCAAGGACTGAAACATGCCATTTTATTAGTCAAAGAGTTGTAGTTTACAGCAAAAATAGTTCTTTTTAATGCAGGTTACAGTGCTGGTACTTAGACATTACCATTAGAGTACTAAAAATCCATTTCCTTTTAAGTCTTCATAATTCATGAAGTTATCTATAAAAGTTTCTGGAGTTATTTGAACATAAGTAATTTCACCAGTTATTGCCCTTCTTACCTTAGTGTTGTAACTTTATAGTTTTTCTAGGACGATCATCTCTCCTTTAAGGGAATTTTTAATTCCTGTTACTGTCTTTTTTTTTTTTTAAGGTTATAATAGCAACACCTGGAAGACTTCTAGAGATCTTAAAGCAAAATTCTGTTCAACTTCATGGCATAAAAATTGTTGTCGTGGATGAAGTAAGTTTTTAGTTACGAAGGCTGTATTGCCTATGCAGAGGTCCTTGAAGAGTCACTGTGGGTGCCTAGTCAAAATGATTAAACGTAAAGAATGCTTGCTATAAAGATAAAATACATTTCTTATGTATGAGACAATTTCATTTTAACAATTTTAAATGCGTTTGAACAATGTATATTGTTTTGGCTACAGAGGGCTTGCATACCTGACAGCTAAGATAATACTGCTAGACCATTGTGAACCAGTTATTTTTAATTTTCCCATGGTAGCTTTTCTTCTAACTCAAAGTACTCCGCATTTGGATTATTACATGCTGATCATACACATTACGGTTCCTCTTTGAATTTGAGCTCAGGATTTTGCTCTTTATTAAGGAGTCTGGTACAGATCTAGTGTTTTTCACTCAGGTGGACACCATGTTAAAAATGGGTTTCCAGCAGCAAGTGCTGGATATTTTGGAAGACATCTCTCATGATCATCAAACCATCCTGGTGTCAGCCACAATTCCAGTGGGCATTGAACACCTAGCAAATCAGCTTCTGCACGATTTTGTAAGAATAACAGTCGGAGAAAAGAATCGGCCATGTTCCAATGTTCGCCAGATTATTTTGTGGGTAGAAGAACCATCTAAAAAGAAGAAACTGTTTGAAATTCTAAATGTAAGTGTAATATTTTCCTCATGACAACTTACAAAAGTGCTTGTGTGTCTTTACAAAGCTCTGTTAGGTTCTCATCTTTAATTCTGATTGGTATGTAGTGAGGAGGTGGAATGATGTTGAACATGTAACTGCACTAACTATTTCAGTAGTGCTGCAATGCAAGAACTTTAGTGGCAGTTTTAGGAATTACTCCAGCCCTGTCACTCACACCTCCTTTTCTGCAGCGAACTGAGTTAAAAAAGACAATTTTGATACTTTTGTGATTCACAGAATGGCACCTCAAAGATTTGCACTGGTTATCTGTGAATAGAGGAGGAACAGGATTTTCTTAAACTGTCCTAGTTGCTTTATGGCATAGGGGTGGTTTGTCATTTTAAAGATCATGGAAAAAAAACAGAACAGTGAAAGTGTTTTTTTTTTTTTTCTTGAATCTTCTTTGTATGGATAATACAGACGTTAATTTCATATGAATATTTTAAGAGTACTTTGGGGAGGGTGGCTGAGGTTATGCAAGAAATAAATAAGAATTTTTAACTGAACCTCAGAACTTAAAGGAAGTCAGTATTATCATGTAGCTTTTTTTTTTAAAGATGGCTTCAGACTTCTGAAAAGTGTATGTATTGAGAAAAATTTTGGTTCTGACTTGACAAATAATTATATGTTCATGATGTACAAATTTGTGTAGTTCCATGGCTGGCATCATTTTCCTTCTTATCTAGAATGTAAGAATATTTATTCATCTAAAAGTGTTGTTACTATTAGAGATAATCAGTAGAGATTGAATCCAAGTTTCTGATGATGAGCAGCAAACTGTTGCAGTACCTTCTATAAACTGTTTTATTTTCCAGGATAAGAAACTCTTCAAGCCCCCAGTGTTGGTATTTGTGGACTGCAAGTTAGGAGCAGATCTGTTGAGTGATGCTGTTCATAAGATTACAGGACTACAGTGTACATCTATGCATTCTGAAAAGTCTCAGGTGGAAAGAACAGCCATATTACAGGTTTGTGCCTCATATAGTACAATGGTTTTGATAGATTTAAAATGGCCAATGTAGTTTTAAAGGTGGCATAATTTGAATGAGTTACATCATAATTTACTGCTATTCTGCAGTAAAACCTGCAGTATTGCTGGGGGAGAAGAGGAAGATGGATGGGACCAGGCAAAATTACAGATGAGACCATTTTAAATGTAAATAAATACTGGACACTACTATTTCCTTTGTTATTTGCTTTGAAACAGGAATTTGAAGATGCATTTAACCTTAGCTGATGCTTTTTTATTAGTATTGTGGTTTTGGTCTCTCTCTAGCTCTTCATAAATGATACTCCTGTTTAAATCAAGAATAAAAGGGGGCCATTCTTTCTTTCACAATGGAACAAAATCATTGGTCATTGTTACATCCAACATACAGATTTGTATATTCTCATCACCACTATCCCCTGTGCCTTAACAGATATATAAATACTGTCTTCCATTTCCACGGGCCTCTCTCAATTCCCAAAATGTCTGTAAGAACCAGCAGTGACTTAGGCCCCATCTGTTCAAGTGGTCACTCAGGACAGGAGAAGCAGCTTGGATTGCTGTGTTCACTCAAATCCTTGTGAGGTTAGCTCTTTGTTGCTTCTGCAGTGTCTTGCTACACCATACAACTTAGACTACAGGTTAGTTTCACCCGTCTCCTTGAGGCACCCACTGGATATCCCCATCTTTCTACATCAACCACCAAGTGCACCCGGGTCCTTGAGCAAAGCCAATCCCACAAATAGGTTTGTGTTTTCCTAAAGGAGAAGCCCACAGTACCTTCCCCTACTGCTTCCCTGTGTTTACTGAAGGGAATTTCTCTTCCAACTGTATGTAAGAGCTTGGTGTTATACCACAACTCTATGAGTAACTACAGCCTATGATTGGATGTGTTGGAAATACAGATAAAAAATAGTAATTTTTGTTTTTCTTCCCTTGCCAGGGATTGCTTCAAGAAAAATATGAAGTAATAGTAAGTACTGGAGTCCTTGGACGAGGGCTTGACCTTGTCAATGTCAAATTGGTAGTAAATTTTGACATGCCTTCAAGTATGGATGAATATGTACATCAGGTAAAAATAAAAAATCTTGTATTAGTTATTTGTCAAAGCATTATTTGAAAAGTATCCTGAAATATGACATTCACCTATGGAAATTTAAATTGAGATGCAAACATAAAGATAATTTTTATCTTCAGAAGATTGTCAAGATTGTCTTTATAGTACAGTGGCTTGACTGTCTTACATGTTTTTATGCAAGTTACTAAAAATTCAGAACACTGTTCTTGCATCTCCTGTATGTTGCCAACAGCTAGAACATTGTTCTTAGATTACTTACAATTGCTTGCAACATTATTCTTTCCACTTTGTACTGTCTTTTGTAATTGTATACATATGCAGAAACCAAAGTTTACCATGTTTTTACTGTCTGTCTGAAGAAAGGCCAAAAAACCCTCTTCCTGCTGCAGCTGATCTGCAGTGTGGGGTATGCATGTAATACAACAGAGGAAATTTACTACTTTTTCATTCCCTCTTCTTACTCAGTATCTCCTCTGTCTGATCCAGTATCTCCTGTGTCTGATTTTTTGTGTGTTATGTGCCTGAGGATTTCCTGTTTAAAAATAAGTTTTGTGAGTTGTGTGTATTACATATATGTAGTAGCAGGTCATGAGAACTGATTACTACCCTCTTTTTGCCATTCTTGAAACCACTGTACTCTATAACTCTGTGTACAGTTTTGAGGACATCACTACAAGAAAAGCCAACCAAAACCAAAGTAGAATGAATCCAGACAAAGTCAGGGGGGTGGTGCACGTGGTACATGAAGAGTGGTGAGGGAGTTGTACTTGTGTGGGCTGGAGAAGAAAAGGCTAAGGGGAGATTTAATTGCTGTTTTCCATTTGGTAATGGGTGGTTACAGAGGAGACAGAGACAGACTATTCTTGGAGATGTACTGTGAAAGGATGAGAAATAACTTGCTGCAAGAGAGATTCTGACCTGATGAAAGGGAATGATGGTTTTCATAAAGAGAGTGGTCAGGCAGTGGAACAAATTGCCCAGAGTGGTTGTGGGAACTCTGTCCTTGGAGACATTGGCAACTCAGGAGGACGACACCCTGAGCAACAAGATCTAACTTGGAAGTTATCCCTGTTCTGAATAGAAGTCCTCCTACTCTACAGTATTCCATGTTAATAACTGCAGTTACTGTCTGGCTTTTTATTATCTTTCTGTTTAGATTTCAAGCAAGTTGTAAATAAAAATGGTCTTTCCTCACATCAGAATTATGCCAGTACTACAATCTTATTTCTTCTCATAAATAAAGTCTTAGATTCTTCTCTAAATTTTAAAGCACTTTGGATAATACTAAGAAATAATTTTAAGTCATGAGAACATTGAAAGAAAAGTTTTTTTTTTTTTTTATGGTAATATTTGTACATATCCTACTTGATGTACAGGTGTGTGACATTTACTATAAGCATATGATTGCCTATACAGGCTGTATCATGCATTTCAGTATCAACATTGGACTTCTGGTAAACCCCATAAGCAAGTGATGATTTTAGGTGCATTTCAATTAAAGCTTCAGATGTTCTGAATTTAGGAAGTGAGTGTATCAAATCTTTGTGTTTTGGGGATGAGATAAAGAAATTTGGCCTTTTTCAGCAACTAACGTTTGCACCTAAACCTGTTTTACAATAGGAAATAAAGGAGGTATGAAGGAAATCCATTTGATATTGATAACTTAAACTGAGTTTTTGCTTTTTCAGGTTGGAAGAGCAGGGCGGCTGGGTCACAGTGGAACTGCAATAACTTTTATCAATAACAACAGCAAGAAACTCTTTTGGGATGTTGTGAAGAGAGTAAAACCAACAGGCACCATTCTTCCCCCACAGCTGCTTAATTCCCCATATCTTCATGACCAAAAGAGGAGGGAACAACAAAGACTTAAACAGTTACAGAATAGTCTTGTAACAGGAGATAATATTATGGACATCATTAGGAAACATGACAAAAATAATTCTCAGAGGTAACAAAGACATAAGTATATTTGTAATTATAATGGAAGTGTGGCAAAAAATAAACATAGAATTATGATGTCTTGTATATTGACTTTTTAAAAGGAATTTACATATTCATTTTTTAAGGAGTCTAATTTTTACATTGATTCAAAGATCGAAGCCGAAATTCCTTTAAGTGGTATATTCTTTATTGCAGCGCTGGATGCACGGGGTATCTCTCCACCTATCGTGCATACCCAAAGCAGAACGCAGTCTTCAATTTTTACAATCAGTATTCTACAAGCACCTATACATATTCATCACCTATCCCCGCCTTCCCTCGCTTCTCATGCTAATTAGCCTTTTGTCACCTTGCGCCTGCGTAGAGCCTCCCAAGAATTGTGGGCAGGGGTCTTCGGGACGTGGGCAGTGGTCTTTGGGAGGAAGACCCTGAGTCTTCCTCACAGTGTACTTTTCACCTTTGGTCAGGATTCTGCTGAGTTGGCACATTTCTTAATTGCAAGAGCTGGCTTTTGCTGATTCTTCCGTTTGTTGTATCTTTATCATGAATTCCAATGTTCTGAGATTTATAGTCCTTACATCTGTTTCTCTGTCTGTGTGCCGCTTCCTTGTCTGGGGATTGTCTTTGCCTCCCCAATGTCTCCTTAATCACATCATTATTTTGAAATACAAAATACTGGGTTGTAACAGAAGTAGTGCCTAATTAAACTATTTTGTATAAGCCTTTTTTTTCAAAACCAGTAGTCTTTTGTCTTAAAGCATAAATGGAGAAGATACTGTTCATCTTGTTCTAATATTTCTAAGTGATCACTTCAGACTTCCTAAGAAACATTCTCCTTGTGTAGTGGGTTTACGTGGCAAGGTTTTGGTAGCAGGGGGCCATAGGGGTGGTTTCTGTGAGAAGGATCTAGAAGCTGCCCCATGTTTGGGAAGGGCCCCATTGTTTTCCAGAGCTGAGCCAATAAGCGATGTTGTTTTGCGCCTCTGTGAGAGCATATTTAAGACAGGGAAAAAAACGCTGCGCCACACAGCAGCCGGGAGAGTGAGAGGAGTGAGGAACAGCCTTGCAGGCACCAAGGTCAGTGCAGAAGGAGGGGGAGAGGTGCTCCAGGTGCCGGAGCAGAAGTCCCCTGCGGCCTGTGGTGAGGACCATGGTGAAGCAGGATGTCCCCCTGCAGCCCATGGAGTACCACGGTGGAGCAGGGTTCCACGCTGCAGCCCGTGGAGGAGACCACGGTGGAGCAGGTGGCCCTGCACCGACGGAGGCTGCCACCTGTGGAAGACCCCTGCCGGAGCAGATTCCAGGCCAGAGCTGTAGCCCGTGGAGAGGAGCCCACGCAGGCAGGAGCAGGTGACCCGGCAGGAGCTGCTGCCCGTAGGGGAGCCAGGTTGGAGCAGTTTGCTCCTGAGGGATGGACCCTGTGGTACGGACCCATATCTGGAGCAGTTCTGGAAGAGCTGCTGCCTGTGGGAAGCCCACGCTGGATCAGTTCAGCAAGGACTGTGTCCCGTGGGTGGGACCCCACAGCACAGGGGACGAGAGTGACCGAGAAGGAGCGGCAGAGAAGAAGCACTGTAGACTGACCATAACCCCCATTCCCCCGTTCCCCTGCACTGCTCAGGGGGAGGAGGTGGAAGAGAGTGGATGGGGGGGGAAGGTGCTTTTGGTTTCTTTCCTTTGTTTCTCACTTCTCTCGCTTGTTAGTAATAGGCAATAAATCTTACTATCTCCTTATGCTGAGTCTGTTTTGCCCGTTACAATAATTACTGAGTGATTTTCTCATCTCAACCTTTGAGCCCTTTTCACATATTTTCTCCCCATTCCTCTTTGAGGAGGGGGAGTGAGAGAGTGGCTGTGGTGGAGCTCAGCTGCCCACTCAAGCGGAACCACCACACCTTGTAATTTTCATGTCATTATACTAAGTTAAGATCTTTGTAAAGGACACCTTTTGCGCGAAAGGAATAAAAAAAAGGTGGCAGATGAGTCTCTGAAAACAAGCCATGAAGCTCCCCCCTTTTAGTTTACATAAAAGCTTCTGCTGAGATTTCCTAATCCTCAGGATGGTCACCGGAGGTCTGTTATGAATGTATATACAGGTTTTGTTTGCAAACAGTAATGAACTTTTCAAAAAGAAAATTTAGTTTCACCTTTATCGCCTACAAACCACTCCTGTTCAAGCACTTTTGCAATAGTAGAAATACTTGGTTGTTAGTGTAACTTCATTGTAGAGAAATAGGGTAAACTACTTAAGGAAGAAATGGGATTTTTTTTTTTTTTTTTTTCATGAAAGTGGGTAATTAATATATAACCGATTGCATTTTCTTGCTACTTATTTAAGTGTACCTCCTGGTAGTCCCCGGCACCAGGTGCTCTTTTTTCTTCCAGGAAAACAGAGTAATACTCTATCAATCAAGATAACATTACTTATAGAGTTACTACAACTTTTTTTTTTTTTTTTTTTGGACTGAGGCTAAGAAATTATTAAGTTGTTATTTTTGTCGAAGTTTTTTCCTGCCTTACTATGTCCCTGTCAGACAGCCCTCCCAGGTATTTGTGTGGTACCGCTAGGTGCTGTCTGTCTGCTGTTTGGCCAAAGGACAGCGGTGTGAGAGGATGACTTTGGTATCGAGCTGATCTTCAAAAGCTTCATGGCTGGTTTGGTTTGGTTTTATTTGGTTTTGAATCCCCCTCCCCTGGCTGGAGGTAAATGGCGCAGGTATGACCTGCTGCAGGACAGGGGGCCCAGAGTAGGGGTGTACTGAGTAAGCACAGGGTACTCGGCATTGAGACACAAAGCGGCTCCGTGAGGCGGGGGCAGCTGCCGTGTTCCTGGGGCAGGCCCTGCCGTTGCTCCCGCCTGCGGAAGGGGGGGGCCGGGCCAATCCCCGCCCGCCCGCCGCATTCAAACGGGGCCGAGGCGAGCGCGGGCGGCGGCCGCTGCGCGGTGAGGCGGGGACGGGGCTGGGGCCGGGGCCCGGGCTCGGCTCCCTCACGGCGCCCGGGGCAGCCCGCGGGGGTCGGGGCCTCGGGGGTGGTGGCGGTCCCCGAGGGGGTCCCTGAGGGGGTCCCTGAGGGGGCGGGCAGGCGTGGACGGAGCCGTAATTTCAGAGCTCAGCATTACAAACCCCTTCTGCTGAAGCAGGGGTTAGGTTGCCGCTTTGATACACTTCCTTTTTTTTATTTTTTTTAAAATTTTTATTTTCCCCGTCACCATTCACTGTTTTTATCTCAGCGATGCACGCAGTCCTTACAGGATCTCGAGGCGGATGATTCACTGTTGATTTTTAACGACGAATTGCTAGCGCCTGACAGGTCTGCGGAGCGTGGTGGTGGCACTCCTACAACAGCTCTGTTGCATACGCAGCAGTGAGAGGGTGTTTTTCTATACGGGTTGTTTCTCATCTTTTCCACGTTTAAAAACGTGGAAAGTTGTATCCATACTCTCTTCACAATTTTTCTTCAATCTGTTAAGTTAGTTATTTGTCGCTTTAGCTATGCGTATATGTAATATGGTGATCTAAAATAAGTTCCAAACATATTCTACTAGGTGTCTTTATTAACTGCCTTATTTTGACACTGGCTTTCATATATAAGAATCCTGAAAAAAAAAAATCTGTTCTCTGTGTTTGCAGCTTTCCTGGCCCCTGTTAATAACGTTGTTATTCTGTTGTTGTCTGTTAGTTGTCAGGCACCGTCAGTGTGCGTAGTTCTGAGTGCATGGAGGCATGAACTTGAATTCCCTTTACTTGGGAACCATTGGAAATCATTAGGAACAAACGTCTGTGGTCATCTGTGTTACTAAATAATTAGATTGTCCTTCATGTTAAAAGGTGCTGCTTCATGATTCTGAAGCGAATCAGAGAATTCAATAATTGGAATCAAATAGCCTACTGTGGGTAGAGATTGTCATTCAAGTATAGGATGACTTCTTTTCTATTTTTAAGTGCTGGAGGTGAGATGGGGACACTAATTGTTAATGTTTGGGAGCATATATTTACTGCAGAATATGTAAGGAGCTCTTTATGCCCTGAAATATACCTCATGTCTGTCAAAAGCATAAAATTTTTGCTTTGTTTATCCAGGTTCAGTGAGAAGAAGCAATGAGATACAATCTTCTAGGAAAGCTGTTGTATTGGTTATAATCCCAACGTTAACTTGCTTGAAGACAAAATGCCTGATTACAAAGTTCCTGCAAGAAATCCCTCAGAGACACAATGTACTACCACTTCTCAGAGGATTTCTTCACGAAGTGCTCTTACCAGCAGCAAAATGTATGGGCAGCAACTGACATCACAGATGTCAGGAAAAGAAAAAGATGGTCTTCTTTCATCATCTCAGAATAGGACTGAGGAAGTAAATAGCACCTATGTGATATCAGCCTGTAATAATGCGAACGACGCATCAGTTACATTGAAGCCTCAGGACAGATTAACACTCCAGAGGAGAACAAGAGTAAGCAAAAACTTGGTGTCCAGTAGTGAACAATCAGATAACAAAACAAGACAGAGCATAGAAAATACACAAACAGGCAAAAGATGTACTCTACAGAGGCGTGTGAGGACTGGCTCTGTGGAGAAGAGTAAAATTAGTTGGAATGCTGTGCCTGGAATAGAAAATAATGACTTTACTGCAGAAAGAAATTACAAGACTGCGCTTCGACCAAATATTAATAATAATGATACTCGGCATGGTAATCCAAGCTGTAAATTAGCTGAGGGTCAGTCAAATGCGAAGATGCATTTTAACCTGAACAGCAAGGACTTGTTTGGCAATGTTGAAAATGACAAGTGCACACCTGTAAAACGTAAGACAAGCACTGCTGACTCAAAACTTCAAAATGAAGCTCATATATCAGAGCAATTAGTTACCTTAAAGAACATTAATAGGATATCAGGAGAGCAACTGAATGAAAAAGGTGATGTAAATAAGCTAGAGGAAAAGCAAAGGTTACAACACTTAATGATAAAGAATAACAGTTTAGAAAGGCCAAGGATACCAACAAAAGGTTCAACAGAAGGATTTAAGCTTACACCAAAGAACAGCACATTTCAGGATCAGTCATCTCTGTCAGCTTTAAATAAACGACCACTTCATCCTCTGGTGGTGTCAAAAAAGAAAACCAGTGTTTCTAGTTGTCTTGTGAATAGAAGTGCAAAAGAGAAAGTAGAAACGCTTACAGAGAACAATAGCACCAAGGAAGATATTTTCAAAGTAGAAAACAGCAAAGTGACTGTAGCTGTGCGTGTACGGCCTTTCAGTAACAGGTTTGTATCTTGGACTTGTTTCTGATGCTACATAATGCCTTCTTTAGTGTATGTACGTTTCTGTTTTATTTTCTGAATTGTTTGTTTTTCATTAGCCAAATAATATATACTTCAAAATTAGCAAGTATTTCAACATCAAGGTGAAGATTTTAAGAGGAATTCATTTCATGGTAGTTTGGGACTATGCTTTAAATTAGCTAAAGTACTTGAGCTTGAATGTTTTTTACGTTCATCAGACAGGTCTGTTTTTAAACAATGATTACCCAACTTTTTATTTTCATAAGGTGATTGATTGAAATTACTAACTTAAAGCATGTAGCTTATGCCTTTTTATTTTTTTAAATTATGTTTTTTCCTTCTGTCCAGAGAGAAAAATGAAAACTCACTTCCTGTAGTCTCCATGAGTGGCTCGGAGACGGCTGTACGAAATCCAAGCACAAACCAAGTTTACACCTTCAGTTATGACTTCTCTTTCTGGTCTTTTGACAAGTGTCATCCTAATTTTGCAAGCCAAGCAATGATTTATAAAACTTTGGCACTGCCACTCCTAGAAAGAGCTTTTGAGGGATATAACGCTTGTCTTTTTGCTTATGGGCAAACTGGTTCTGGAAAATCATACACGTAAGTTCCTAAAAATAATTGTTAAAATATTGCAGGCACCAATTATTATGCAGTGTGAAGTTATGGGAAGAGATTATATGTAATAGATTTAATAGTTATTAAGTTGTGTTAAAATGTTTTTATACGTTTTAAGACAATATAAATAATGAAAACAATAATATTTAAAACTATTTTCTGCAGTGGCAAAGCTGAGCAGGAAGCATCTAGGCCAGAGGTGGAGAGGGGCTTGCATTACTACACTGACAGGATGCAGAGAATAGGGTATACATACATTTTAGGATATGAAACATCTATGGGTTTCATGTTTATAGTACAATTTACTCATCTTCAGTTACTCTAGGGTTTCTCTTTGCCTTGGCTTTTCTACGTATCAAGGGGTGAAATGGAAATTATAAAAGACCTCAGGTATCATCATGTCCACTCTCCTGCTTAAACACATGCCAACTTAGATGTAGTTTATTTCTGTAACTAGTTGTTTCTATTACTTAAATAAACTTGTGATGTTTTAACTTTAGCTTTACAATTAATATTAAAACTAGCTATAAAGAGAGAGAAAACTGAACTCATGTTTTTTGTAACTACAGGATGATGGGGTTTGATGAAGACCGAGGGATAATTCCAAGACTCTGTGAAGATCTCTTCAGTCAAATGGACAAACAACAGGTAGTATGTTTATACGTTCGAGCTTCTGTTGAATTATGAGGAGACTGGTGCGTTTCAGTATCTTGATAACTGTTTCATTCCTTCTCTTTATACCTTAGTGCTGATCCACTTACTGCTAATGCCTGCATTTTATTGCTGATTGAAATCTTATTTTTGATAGCACATCTGATTAACAGGATTCTCTAGCTAGTCCAAACCAACATTGTTTGCTTCCTGAGTGACAATAACGTACAGAAGAATTAAAGGCATGATAGAATAGAATTCAAAGCATATGAATTAATCTTAAAACATTGTCACGTTGATGTGAAATACGCTTGAATAGTATTCTAATTCTGTTTTCCTAGTTGAGTATTACTGAAACTACTTAAATAAAAATTAAGCAAAGCCCGCCTTAATTCTTGAGGCTTAAAATTTGAGTTGTAAATAATGTATTGTTTCCTTTTCTGTTCTGAGAATAGTTTTTGTGTGTGTGTGTATGATGATCCTTTCCAGAATGATTTAAAGTGTTTTTTCTTTCTGTTTCTCCCCACGTTGATTGGTATAGTAATAGTAATCTTAGAGAATCCTATTGAATAGAAGGATCTGGTAAACTTCCAAAACAGAAAGAATGATGAAATGTTTCTTGGTCTGTATGAGTATTTCTTTTTGTTATTATTAGGTCTTGTATCACCTTGAAATGAGCTATTTTGAAGTTTACAATGAGAAAATTCATGATTTGCTTGTCTTCAAAGCCGAAAACAGACAGAAGAAACAACCAGTAAGTTGCACACAGAAACAAGTATATACACAATCTCAAAATAGTGGCATTTATACTGTAAATAAAAATACACAGATGGCAAGTGATCATTGCTTTGTTATCTAAGTACTTTAAATTGCTGGTGGAATTCCAGGTTAAAAAAAACAAGTCTTAGGACTTCAAACAAAATGTGTGGCACTTCAGAAATGCTAAGCAAAAAATCTTGCTGAAATAGAAGCAAAATAATTCAGTTGAATCTCTAAAAATTGTTAACATCTCGTATCTGCAAAGTGAAGAAGATATTGTCAGCCTTTATGAGAAAGACCTATAGAATATTATTTATCTAGGACATCTTCAGATTATATTGATATAACATACATAATTCAGATTAATATTATTAACATATTAATATAATATAAATATATGGATAATGCATTAAAACTGCATTTCATCCACTAAAATCTCTCTCCTCAGTTCTTGGTCCTACTGAAATGTCAGTTCACTTTGAAAAATATCTGTGTATTTCTCATTTTCTGGGATGCCTGTTTGCTACTGATCCTAACAGTCGTTTTCTTTTTTAACTGTTCTTACCAGCTCCGTGTAAGAGAACACCCGGTGCTAGGACCGTATGTGGAGGACCTAACAGTGTAAGTCTTAACTATTCTCAGGAAATCCTAATTACATCAGGAAGCACTCCCTTTACTGTGGGGATGATGGAGCACTGAAATAGGTTGCACAGAGAGGCTGTAGAGATCTTCAGAATGGCATTGGAGAGCTTCAAAAGCTGCTTGGACATGGTCATGGGCAACCTGCTTTTGGTATCGTTCCCTGAGCAGGGGGACTGGACCAGATGATCTCCAGAGGCCTCTTCTGATCTTGAGCATTCTGTGTTTTTAATAGATCTATGGCATAATCCTGAAACAGTGTGCTGTTATCTTGAGGCTCTGTGAAAGCCTGTTAACTCACGAGTGAATTAAGAAAAATCTTAGTTTCATGCAGTTTTGCAGAAACTCATACCCTAGTTTGACTTGCTGTATTTCCACTGGCCTTAGTATAATTGGAATTATTTTAGTAGGTTTAGAAACAAATGGAAGTCTAAAGACAACAAGAGTTTTCATGGTATATTTGTATTTTGTCTGTAAGTCAGGAAGTGTTTCAAAGCTCATGCTACTGGGAAACTACAGAAAGAAACAGTCTGAATACAAACTTGTTTTTTTTCTCCCCCTCTGTAGGAATGTTGTCAGTTCTTACTCTGACATCCAGGTAAGATTTATTTGGTTATATATCTCCTTGCTGCTTCTGTTGCTGCTGAAAACTCTATTCCATGGAAAGGAATAAAAAAAAAAAACAAACAACAAAACACACTTTACAGGTTGCCCAATATTCTGTGATATTTTGCTTGATGATGGTAAAGTATAAAGAGCACTAGTCCTATGTTGTGGAGCTGAGTAGATGCGTACAGGCATGCGTCACTCTCTTTAAGTGGTTACCTCTTAAACTCAGGTTTTGATTTCTCCCTTATAGAGTCGTCATTTGTGTTAATAACTTCATTTGTAAACATTTTAAACTGCAGTTGATTATTCAAATTACATTTTGGTTTCATGTTCTGGCTTATCTCTTACAGAGTTGGCTTGAACTAGGGAATAAGCAGAGAGCGACAGCTGCTACGGTAATGAATGACAAGAGTTCTAGATCTCATTCTGTCTTCACCCTTGTCATGACACAAACCAAGGTATTGCTGCGTGTGTTTTAATTATCTGTTCAACTTGCATAGTAGAAAATTGTGTGATGCCTAGAGAATTGGCAGAGTATACTTGAATGAGGTGAATAAAGGCCAGTGAATTTTTAACGTCTTTCTCTGCAGCCAACATGTTTCATTTTATGTGCTTTGATGATTACATTCTGTTCTCTCTGTTCTACGTATATTTATAGAAGTAATGTAAATACTCCTAGACTGGCAGATCTAGGAATAGTTTCAAGTAGTTCAGGATATCTCTCACCTATTTGTCTCCAGAATATGGGCACTACATTTTTTTGTTTCTCTTACAGATGTGTAAGAGACAAAACCTGACATTGTAAGATAATCCTGAAAACAGAAGTAGAGCTCCTCAGTAGTCTACACACTGTCAGTTTTCTCTATTTACAAATAACTTGTTTGCTTGTTCTTGGCTGTTCTCATTTTTCAGCCCAATTACCTAGTCTGTCATCCTCCCCTTCACCGTTCTCACCCCTGGATTACTACTTCTCTCAATCAGAATTAGCCTTGAGACTTTTCCACTGACTATTTAACTGATCTTCATTAATGTAAGGCAGTGACAGCCTACTGATTTCTGTGGGTAATGGCCAGAGGCAATAGTCAAACTTCAGCAGCAAACTATGGATTTAAGTGTATCTGGTTTTGTGCAGTTCATGCTTATATAGTTATTCAACTGCAAACACTTAATGCTATGATTAATGGTATAGGTTTAGACACCTTTCAGAAATGTACACAAAGGTGTCCTTGCAAAAAGTAAATTGAAATGTCGATTTTTATTTATGTATTTTTTAAGTGAAAAGTTTGTTGTTTTTTTTGTTTGTCCTCAGGCTTTTTATTTTGATTCAAGTGCAAGCTTCTCTACTTTTTTCAGGTAGGATCTGTGGATGAAGAGCAACGTGACCGTAGTCTTACCAGTCACATAAATCTAATTGATTTAGCAGGCAGTGAATGCTGCTCTACAGCTCAGACCACTGGAGAAAGGCTGAAGGTAAACCACAATTGGAAATGTGTGGAGCAGGGAAAGACAGACTCCACAGAATACCCTTAAACTTCAACTCCCAAATATCCTCACATACCAGGGCTCTTGGGCAAGACACTCCCTCTGCCGTGCGGGCCTGGTGATCATCTGAAAGGAATGAGTGTGAACTGCACGCATGAGCAGCTGTCTTTGCATTTAAGTCTCAGATGCTGTACGCAGAGTTGAGGCTTGCCCCTTTTCTTGGGATTTAGTAAACAGTTCTAGTAAGATCCTTTCTTTCAGTCTGCCTGACTGAAATGATTTAATGGTTCTCAAGACTCTTTAAGACTGGGGTCTCTGTTATTTCCAAGTGAAGATCTAGGATATTCTTGCATTATCTTGTTTTTTAATTGGTGACATTTAATATGGCACATCTGTACTACGCATTGAATAAGCACAATTAACATCGTTAATCAACAGTCATTAACATCACACAAGTAAATAGAATTGTATTATAATTATTCTTATTTTTGCTTTGTGTAGGAGGGTGTGAGTATTAATAAATCACTCCTAACCCTTGGAAGGGTTATTTCTGCACTCTCAAAGCAGTCTCAAAATGGAAAGAAAACTTTCATTCCTTACCGGGAATCTGTCCTTACTTGGTATGTATGCTCCAGAATTTTTTATACAGAAGTAGAGGCCTTTTATATAGAAGTAAAGGCCTTTGCAGGTTGTGGGTTCCCCTTCTGCACAGGAGCCATTTCCCCCTTGACTGCTGTGCAGCCCACCCCTAGACCCCTACTGCAGAAGTAGGGTGATAGGAGAGGCAGAGTAGATGGAGTTATTCCATCTCTGAATTGGGGTCTAGTATGTTCATCACATCTTTTCCTCCATATGCTTCACAAAGAAGTGTGTTACTATGCTTGGCTGATACCACCCTCACTTTAGTATTGTTCCTTGTCTGTCTTACCATGGAACGAATGTTTCAGCTCTTTTGCATCATGTATCACTTGTTTTTCAACTACTTGCTTGTTATGTCATCTTGCATCAAAAACTTTGGTTTTGTAATGCTTCTTGTGTTACTGGTGATGGGTTTGCTAGCAACAGGTTGAAGTGATTTGAACTAAGACAGATGCTTTTAGGTGGCTTAGCACAAAAGTTACTTCCACATCCTAGTGCTAATTTCGCTGTGACATTCAGGTAAGGACAGAGTATGGCTTGCTGTTAGAGCAATTCCCATGTTTCTGCACCCAGTACAAATAGTCTTTCTGCTTAGAAATCTGAAACTCGCATTTCAAGGTGACACATAGAGGGAAGAATAAATCAGATAAAGAACAAACAGGACCTTGGTTTGTACTATAAGTAGCTGTCAATCACTCTCCCACTACTCTCAAAGTTGCAAGACCCTAGGTATTTTGTATTTATTCTGTTCAGATTTAACTTTGATTTCGGTGCTGGGAGGGAGAAAACTAACTTCTGATTTCTGCTCAAATGAAGGTTATTGAAGGAAAGTCTTGGTGGAAATTCACAAACGGCTATGATTGCCACAATAAGTCCAGCTGCCAGCAGCACAGAAGAAACTCTCAGCACTCTTCGCTATGCAAAACAAGCTTGTTCAATTATCAACATTGCTAAAGTAAATGAAGATGTGAATGCCAAGTTAATCAGAGGTGAGGTTGACATCTGCAGCATTTAATAGCTTTTTTTCATTTCTGTCTGATTTTAACTTATTACTCGTAAGAAAGATTATTACTAATAATTGTGCTGACTGACCACTGGTTTATTTACTCCTCTAATGTTTGCTAGTCAAGATTTTTATAAGTTACACACACTGTCATCTTTGAGACAGTTTTGCTGTTTCATTAACTTTTTAAAAATTGATTTAATTCATAAATAATACTCTGGTATGCCCCAATGATGCTTACTGCTGAGTATTATTTGTGTTCAGTTTTTCTTAACACACTAATCAGGTGCCTTGTGATTTTTGAATACAAAAATCTTTCCTCTCTGGTTTTCATGTATAATCCTGCAACTAGTCTAACAGGATATCTTCTTTGTAATTCTACTTGTCTTTGTGAGTTGTGTTTATATTTTTTTTTCCTTTCCAAAGACAGTATCTTGGGCAACAGTTGAGAACCTTTAACAGGGAAAGATGTTTTGCTTTTAATTAGATACAAGGATAAATTTTCTAATATTGTACTGAAATGTCTAAATACTATTTTATCTGTGATTTGTGTCTGTATGTACTGTGTTTTTGGTTTGTCTAATATAGAATTGAAAGCTGAAATTGAAAAACTGAAGGCACAGAAAAGTGCTCAGAACACTGATCCTGAAAAATACAGGCGTTATTTGCAGGAAATAACATCTCTGAGGATGAAATTGCATCAACAGGAGAGGGACACAGCAGAAATGCAAAGGTGGGACAGTCAATAACATCTTTTAAAAAAGCAAGTGGGAAAATCTCTATGGTTTACTTTTGCTCCTAAGACAGTGTTATTTTTCCCCTTAATATGTTAAGGGCCTGGAAAGAAAAACTTGAGCAAGCAGAAAAGAGGAAATTAGAAGATATAAAGGAATTGCAGGTATGTTTTCTTTCTTCCACTTGTCCCTTCACTTTACATAGGAGCTAGGACAGAAAAAAATAACATCGGTGATTCTTGCAGAAGAATTAGAGTAGTTCAAAGATTTGGTTTCATGAATGCTGTTCTTTTAACAGATTAATAGATATTTGGATACACAAAGTAAATTGTCTTTTTTGCTGGTATCTCTTTTATCTAGAAAGCAGGAATTGCATTCAAAATGGACAATCACTTACCAAACCTTGTTAATCTCAGTGAAGATCCCCAGCTTTCTGAGGTGCTGTTGTATATGATTAAAGAAGGAGAAACTACAGTTGGAAGGTATACACCGAATTCAAAACATGATATCCAGCTTTCTGGAGTGCTAATTGCTGATGACCATTGGTACGTAGTATTCTTTGATTTTGTTTTTCTTATACTTAGATCAGAAGTATCTCCTGCTCTGGCCTTTCTCCTACTTTTGGAGTCGCTCTTCCTTCTAACAAAATATGGTTTTCTAACTAGGGAAGATATTATTGAAGGATAATTTTTGTATTCTTCAGTGACTAAGGTAACTTCCTTCTATTTCTCCCTAGAAATCTGTTAACCAAGGTAGTTTAACTTCTTAGTATATTTTGTTAGTGGAGTGAAATCTTCTGTTCATGTAGAAATTCTGGAGAAGGACGTGATCAAATGGTGCTGTCTATAACTCTCCCATTCAACTTAATGTAATAGTGAAATGCCTTTACAATTTTCAATTAAAACTGAAACTAGAGAACAACTTGGCCAGCTTTCTGAAATGTTTGAAGTGCATCCTGTGCTATGGATCCTAGACAGAATGCTTGAGGAAGTTTAACGAATCAATTACTGAAAATAGGAAAGACCTGGATGTGTTGAGAAATTACGCTTTATCAAAGAAATGCTCAGATGACAGGGTATCATAATGATTTTTTTTAGTAGAAGGTTCTTAAATTTAAGTACAGATTCTCTTCCAACATACAGGTCACTCAGGAGTTATGTATAATGTAACTAAACAGGAAGAAGACACTCTACACGTAGAAAAAGGATAACAGCACACTATGTACAGCATGATTTTTATACATTAAGAAACATCGCTTACAATTAACATAAGCTACTGATACCACAAATGTTTCTTGTTTTCAGTGTTATAAAAAATAACCTTGGCCAAGTGAGTATTATTCCACGGAGAGAAGCAAAGACATATGTAAATGGGAAATGCATTTTAGACCCGACAGTTCTGCATCATGTAAGTAATTGACTTGGTAAAAGAAGAATATAAGCATATGTAGATTTTGTAGCTGTATTAATGTTACAATTTCAGACTAAAGGTTTTCTAAGAGGGCTCTGAAACCTTTAAATACTTCTGTGTTCCCCTTCAATTTCTACTCCTACCTTCTCTGTTTCAAGCCTATAAATATAGAAGTTACAGAACGAACCTTTTTTTTTTTTTTTTTTCTCCTGTAGGGTGATCGAGTGATCCTTGGGGGAGACCATTATTTCAGGTTTAATCATCCAGTAGAGGTTCAGAAAGTTAAAAGGCCATCTTGTGGGACTACACTTTTGCATGATGGTCCTAAAGATTTTGAATTTGCAAAGAACGAGCTGCTTATTGCACAGAAAACTCAGTAAGCATTGTATCTTTTTATCCTAAGAATAAATTCACAGTTGTTAATGCAACTATGCAATAACTTTACTAAGAAACTTAAGATCGTTAATTATTTCACTGTACATGAAAGCTGGAAAACAGTGCTTATTTTTAATTCATTCTATAATGGAAATGTAAGTCCCAGACTTAGCTGAAGTGAATGTGTGTGTGTATATTATATATATATAAATAATATGAGGTGATCACTACAATGCAGTTCACTTGTCAAGAAAACAGACCACCATTTAAGAAACACTAAGCTACAGAGGTCCACAGAGTAGTTTATCTCCTTAGTTGCATTTCTCCCCAGGCACATAATGAGTCAGAAATTGACTTCTGATGTTTCAGAGAATGGCACAAAGCTGAAAAGCAAACATGCTATGAAAGGAGATGAGAGACCAAAGTTATGACCTTGGTTGTCTGTGATAGTGGAGAATTTGAGGTAGTGCAATGTTATTCGTAGTTGCTTCTTTCCTGGGAGTTAATAAGTGTGAGTCTCATTGACTTAAAATATACTTTTCCTCATCTTAGTGTGATTTAGCAAGTTTCTATGATATTTTTTAATTTTGCAACATAAAGATAATACAATAAATTTGGAAATCAAGTGGAGTGTGAAATACTAGGATTTTTTTCTTTTTCACCTGTGTCTGTTTCCCCTATGAAATCAAAAATACCTACGTAAAAAATAAAAGTTGTGAAATACATTTTCACTGTTAAGTTTGGAGGCTGTAGAGTCTCATTCACTTCCTGTTATGATGGAAGTGAATGAGAATATAATCCGTATGCAAGTTGTAAGAGATTAAAGCCAGCATTTCATGTGTATGATATTTCCGTTTGTAGGCTTGAATCAGAAATTGAAGAGGCACGACTCAAAGCCAAGGAAGAAATGATGCAAAGTGTCCAAATAGCAAAAGAGATGGTTCAGCAAGAACTGACATCACAAAAAGAAGCTTATGAAAGCAAAATAAAATCACTGGAAGCAGAGGTGGTAAGTTGCCTTAGCATCATTGTATAAAACATAGCAGTAAAGTACAGTAAGTCAGAAGGTAATGAAACAGAAGCAGTGGTATGTGGGGATTTATTGGTTGTGTTTTATGTGGTGGTTATTGTTCTTTTTTTTTCTTGCTTATCGTAACATTGTCTTAGGGAGCTATTAAACATATATACATAAATAAAGTCACTGTTGCTAACACAAGAAGTTGTAAAGTAGATATCCCCTTCAGAATTATTTTAGTGATTTTGGTTTATAGGATTAGTTAGAAATTAAAATATTAATCCAGTGTGAATTTGATAAGGATGTAACTTGTGATTTTTTGCATGCAGATTTTCTTCTATGTAAATTACTACAATTTTAGTGTTTTAGTGAACATGTTTTTTTTCTGCTAAGTTTGCATGCTCATTTGTTATATAATGTAAAAATATTTACAAGACTATTATTCTGTATATAATTGTGCATCATGGCAAAACAATAATAAAGATGGAGTACTTTATTTCTTAAATGTGCTATAGATGGCATAATGTGATGCTTGTGAAACTTTCATTGCTTTCATTCATATAACCTTTCATTGCTGGCAGTGGGCTTGAGTAGTCCACAGGAGCTGCATATTCTCAACGTATTGAAGTAAAAATAAACCTTAATATCTGCTTACAGGGTGGATCAGAAATGCTGTACAAGTAGTATACCTCCTTTTGTCTGTCCTTTATTATGTTAGAGAGAAGAATCTCGTAAGAAGCAAATGCAAGAACTGAAAAACCAAAAAGCTGCAACTAAAATACAGGAGCTAGAGAAGGCAAAGCAAACTCTTGAGCTAGAATTACACTTCAACAAGAAGCGTTTGGAAGTGGAGACCTTAGCTACCAAGCAGGTATTTAAAAACAAACAAACAAAACAAACCCGAAGCTTTTTAGGTGATAAACCTGGTCTTTTAAATAAATCATTGCACCACATGAAATGTTTGTTTTTTGGGCAGAAGGGGAGGGATGACACAGTGGCTTGGGGGAGTCTTTTTCTGAGTATTTTTCTTCTGTGTGGGTTTTTCACAAATAACTATATTGCTTACCTTTTGAGTATGCTATTGCACATGCTTTGGAGATGAGAAATAACAAGGTCAGTACTAGTTTATGTCACATGAACCATTTTGCTCGTACGCCAAAAGGTACGACTCTAACAATTAATGTGGTGGTAATGTTTTTTGGCTGGTATTCATATATCTGACTTCTGCAACAAATTCTATTTCACATTTTTAATGTTACATCATTTTCATTTTAATATTTCTTTTAAGAATTTGAATATGTAAGTAAAACAAGAAAATTGTTGAAGTTTAAACATGAAGGGCTTCATACTGATGCCAGATGCGGAAGATAAGTTTCATTCTGCTCTAATAGTCCTTAAAATGACAGCAACAAAACTATTTCACATAAGTAAACACCATTGAGTGTGATAGGCTTCTTTGTTTTTTTTTTTTTCCTCTTTCTCAGGCTCTGGAAGATCATAGTATTCATCACGCAAAGATACTTCAAGCTCTGGAAGCTGAGAAACAGAAGATTGCTGAAGAAATACAAACCCTTCAGAAGAACCGTGGAAGTGGGAATAAAACTATGACTAGTACGTGTGTACATAACATTGCAGGAGCAATGCTGACTTCTTGCTTAGTGGACTTGGATTTAGTGGCTGTGGACCCTTTTTTTTCTTCCTCTAACACTTCTCTAACAGTCTGGAACAATGAGAGCCTTATGGTTCCTATGATCCTTTACCTTCTTAAGCAATGTTTATCAGACAGTGCGAAGAGATCTGTTCTAATCAAAAGTCAGGGTGGTTTGGCAGATATACATGCAGTCTGCATTTTCCCCTATTACTTAAAAGCCCTTCCTCTGTCTGGCTGAACTAGTTAAGATTTTAACTCACTGGGGAAACTAGACTAACAATTGTTTCTGTTTAGTTTCCTACCTCTTAGTAGCGTGCTACGTAGTATCTAGTGTTATGTCTCTATTTCTGAAATCCCCTTGATAACACTTCAAAAAAGAACACATATTGGCTGGGAAGGCCTTTTTTCTTTTTTCCTTTTTTTCCCCTCCCAAGCTATTGAGAGAGCTACTAATAGCTAAACTCTATTTGATTTTTTTTAAACGTTTAGCTGTTGCAAAGTGTTGTTTGATCAGTTTAATCAATATGTCCTATATTCTTTATTAGTTCCTCTTAACTGGAATTCTTTGAAGTTATCTGTGATGATCAAAGAGGCCAACACCATTAGTAATGAACTAGGGAAAAACACTGTTTTCTGCAGGTGAGCATCTGAGTGGATTTATACAAGTATGGTGGGGATGCTGGAAGTGCACTGTACTGTTTGTTTTTCTTGTAACAGCTTTTTGTTAAACTGAACATGACATTCCATTTTTCTCAACTAGGTTTAGTGTAGTGTGTAGCTTAGCAATGTTGGTTTGAAGTGTGTTTTTTTATTAAGACTTTAAATGTTTACATTAGACAATTCATTTTGGATCACATGTGCTTTGGAGGTGAATCTCATGATATCTATGTCCATCATGCTTTGTTTTGCTTATTAAAGCAGTCCTAAAACACACAGTAAATACCTCAGAACATGCAAACAGCAGATAGCAAGAATTCAGATCCATTGTATTCTATAGATCTCTTGCTGTGCTGTGTTACTTGTCGGTCATAGCTGAAGAGAGCGTTCTAGAAGTTGATCCCTATAATGGCCAGGTGTTCTTAGCAGGAGAATAAGAACTCTGCCAGTAGGGTTCTGTAGCATATATTTAGTTCTGAGTTTCTTGAGAACCAGGAATTTGTATGCTAGTACTGACTTCTTTCTCTGATTTCAGAGATTCCTTTTTTGTTTTTCATAAAAATAAGTTTAGTGGCTGATACTTAATGTTTGTGTGTTGTGAGAAATTTGATGTCCCAGGCTTGGATTACTGGGCTTGTTATCAACTTCTTTATTTGATCCTTCCTGCAAATATTTTATTTTTGAAACATGAATTAGTGTTTTTATACTTAGTTGTCATTATTTTTTAAACTTTCTCAAATTCTTAGGCACGACAAAGTTGATGATAAAACAGGAACAGTATCTTCTATTCAAGTGCAGGTTCGTAATATCAAACTGGGAATAGCAACTTTCTGGAGCCTGGAGAAATTTGAATGCAAACTAGCAGCAATGAAAGAACTCTATGAGGTCAGTAAGAACTAAGGAAAAAACACTAATAATTTGTAGTGTTTTCTCAAAGAGAGTACAATAATCTTATAGGATGGGAAGCTTGGTGTTTTTTTTTTCAATGTGTTCTTAATTTTATTTTTATTTTTTAAACGTGTGCTCCTTTATTACTCAGAAGGCATATGAGAGCTCTGAAAAACTGTATTTTTTTCTAAACTTGGTATTCCTATATCTCAGATGCCAGATAGTTGGTTGTCTTTGCTAAACATTGTATTTATTTATTTTTAATCAATTATTTATTTATTTATAGTTTTTTTTATATATATATATATTTAAATTATTTAGCAATTACATCTCAACGTAGCTTGCAGTCCATTATCTTCTAGACTACATCTATCCTAACAAAAAGAAAAACATTGAATCTGCTATTGTACAGTCAAAATGTTGACTTCATCTACGGGTTGTATGCTTCATTGTCACTCTATTTCTGCTTAACACTCCTCCTCTGTTTTCTTTGTTTTCCAGAGTAATGATAACAATAAAGCTGCTGATGTGTTTTATGACCCTGCTGATGAGTGGGAACCTGACCTTTCGGATGCCTCAGTTTCCTCTCTTTCCAGGAGAAGGTGATAATTTGTAGCTCCTTCAGCTATGCTTGAAAGAAAGCAGAAGTTAATTTGTATAATTATGTAAACGTGCTTTTCTGCCACTCATATAACTTTTTATTTACGAATTCTTCTTCTTCTACCTTTTTATAGTGCCAAACTTATAAATTAAGTGAAAAGTTATGTAACCATTTGTGAGGAGTGAGGAAAGTTAAAGCACAGGTAAAACAAGTCAGGCAGTACCAAGGGCTCAGCTTAAACACAGCTCCCAAAATGAGTGGCGGAGTTCCTTCTGAGTCTCCTTCCAGCTGTTTCACAACTTAAAGGTTGGCTGAGGCTTCTCAAATTGCTCTCTTATCAAGAACTGGCCTTGGGTGCCAGGGACTAAGTAAGCAACCAGAGCCAGCCTAAAGAAGTTTTTGGCTTGTCTGATGGTGGAGAGCTTTGTGGAATGTATCTGTTTTACCAAGAAAAAAAAACTTCCCATTTGGCTTTACAGAAGCAATTTAGTCTGTCCAACAAACAAGATCGAAAAGAGTACATATACAACTTTTAATATAAAAAGAATATATTATAAAAAGTACATATAAATATTTTTTGTCTGGTGGTTGTTAATATTCATTGCGTCTTCAGTGGGCGCTAGGGGAGAGGTTGGTTTTTTGTCTTTTATGTTTTTCTTCTCTCATCCTTTCTAGAAGTAGAAGTTTAATGAAGAACAAGAGAATTTCTAGATGTTTGTCTGGTATACAATTGCAACCAACCCATGATACACAAACTTCCTATATTTCAGGTATTTATTGATATACAGGTAGATCACCTTTCATTTCATACTGAGAACTTGATGAAAATAATATCTGTATAAAACACATGTACTTCTAATACTTATTTTTAAAAACATATGTAAAAAAGTGTGGGCCAGAGAACAAACCGGAAAATGTCTTGTTTGTAATGTATTCAAGCTGATAATATCAAGCTGTTAACAGTAGATCTTTTTTTGGTTTCTCTGATTGTTTTTTTAGAGTGAAAACTTCCTAACCATCACTCTCAGCCCTGTTGAAAGAGTTTTACTTAAAACATTACCCCATCCTTAACTAAGCAGTTTTACTGGAGATGAGTATAATTCATGTAACAAATTGCCTGAGGCTGAATCCTGATACAATTATTTGGAGACTGTGCTTGAGTTGTTGCTATTCATTTAACTGCTAAGGTTTCCCCTAGCTCTTTGTCAGGTTTTATCTATTTTTTTTTTTTTGGTGAAAAACTAGATGCTTCAGGCTTCCAAATGTTTTTATGGAGTTATTTTAGATTGGCTGAGGTTTATTTTCTGTGTCTCTGTAGGTTCCATTAT
Source organism: Netta rufina (assembly GCF_964035555.1). Taxonomy (NCBI): domain Eukaryota; kingdom Metazoa; phylum Chordata; class Aves; order Anseriformes; family Anatidae; genus Netta; species Netta rufina. The sequence goes on along the minus strand of NC_140131.1, from coordinate 26,266,713 downwards.
TGAAAAAGATGGATTAATGTTAAAGAATTTCACTGGGGAATTTCTTTGTACTAACTGAATCTAAAAACTATGTAGAATTACAAAATAGCCATTATATGGATTTTCTGACTGCTTATTCTTGTGAAGAGTTTCTTGCCAATGTATTTTACTTTTTCACCTTACAGGTTCACAGAGTAAATCCAGCATATGCCCAAACTTCTCTGAATCACTTCTTCCTGGAATTTGCAAAGAATCTATAAGTTCAGCTTTAGATTTACTGGAACAGAATCATGAAGGGAGAAAGAGCATAGCAGATCATCTCCTAAGGAATTTGTTTACCATTTTCTCTGGAGTTTCTGCCATTTCAAAAGCCTATGAACAGCAAGATGAAGAATGTCAAAAAAATTGTAAGTCTCACTTTCATAACTATTGAAGTAAACATTATTAAACGTCTTGTTTTGTCTTTTGGACTTATAAGCATTCATCTGTTTGCTGAGGGAGAGAATAAATATTCCTACTTTTATTTGCAGAGCAGACCTGCTGATAGATCTCCTATTTCTTTTTTAGTTTTCTCTACTGATCATGCTGCTCAGTCCTACAGCATCAAAATTACCTCTGTGTTTGGCCAGCTTGTGGTTCTAGTCAAGGTTTGGCTTAACCATGTGCAAAAGTGCCCTAGCTCTGTGAAGACTGATGAAGAATTGAAACAGGAAGTAAAGAACCTGGGAGGCTATTTACAGTTACTGTTGCAGGTAAAGTATATATTTTGGAAGAAAATATAATTCAGCTGCTGCGTGTAGAGAAGTTCTGTGCATTAAAATAATATAGACTACAGATGGGCTAAACACAGTTAAATATCCAGCATATAAAACAACAAATGGACAGACCTACGGAAAATGAATAGCAAAGGGTATGTTTGTACCAGCTAAACTGGTACTATTTTTTTTTTTTTTTGCGAGTTCAGTGTGATGTAGACTTCTGTGTCTAGGCCCTGACAACAGCAAAAGCTTGTCAGTATGCTGTCAGTCCTGATCTGGTAGGTTCTACGTCCCAAGAATGGCACAGAATCAATGTGATGCATTGCTTTTGTTGTGGGTGGATGGGGTGGTGTTTTTATTTTTTTTGTTTGTGTTTTTAACTATAAAATTAGAATTACTATAGCTGCTATTAATTGGATCATACCCGTATTTCTTTGAGTCACGCAGGTATCCTAAAAAGTATCTGTAATTCATATACCAGTTTTATCTGACAATTGAGCAAATCCTTCAAAGTGATGATAGGAATGCCACTTAGCCCTCTTGTTTTCCATGAAGGTAAAAGGGGAAAATAAAATATGCAGTGACAAGAGTGGTTGCTAGTTTGTATTCTGGAAAGTGCTACTGTTTATGGATTTATAAAACCAGTCACTGGTAAATGTTATTCCTGGTACAGCCTTGTGAAGAGTAATTCTATTTTAATTGTGTAGTATAATGATACCATTTTTCTTTATGGCTGCATTGGCTTCTCTTCTAGATGTAGTAGATAAGTCATTAGAAGTGGGAAGATAGAAAGCTGAAAACATACTAAACTATCATGCAGTGCAAACTCTTGCATCGTAGAAGTCTTGTGCTGTTAGACCAGTGATACTTGCTAGTTTCAGTGAATGGTAACGCTTTTGTTTCTAAGGGATGTTCTTCAGATATTTCCTCAATGGTAACAGAAGCACAGAGCAAAGTGAACGAAGCAGTAAAACAAACAATTAAATGCATAGGACACTTGGCAGTATTCACAAGAACTGATATTTCCATTTTTGAAGAGAACGACATTCCTGCAACTGGTCTACAGGTGAAAAAATTTTTGTTAGAAATAATGACTTTGTAGATGAGTATCAAAAATACTTGAGCATGAAAACATTACGTTTATTCCAAATGATATCTTTGTTTTTTTTCCTTTGTATTCTTTGTGCTTCTGTATCCTAGGATACAGCACTAAATAATGAAGTAATTTACATGTTGACATTCACTTTTTTTTTCAAGTAAACAAGCTCATAATTATAATGGTTATATAAAACAATTTGATCAATTAAGTGTTTTCAGTTTATTTAATACTACTTTTTTTTTTCCTCTGGAGGAAAAAATGTGTTAATATAAAAATGTGTTAATGCCCTGAATGTTTTTGAAATAAAAAACAATGAAACAAAAATCCCAGACTTGTAAGTTTGTTTAACTTTCATCTACAAGCAAGAAGAAATGCTGTGCTTTTAGGGTTGCATCTCTGCAGAGATTGCACAAGTACACCTACTTCAATAGAATTCAACACTTATATGAATAATCTGGCTGAATACCACACCCAATTTTTAGAAATCTGAAGAAAATTGGGGAAAAAGAGGTTAGAGTGCTGAGCCACTGTGATCTGAGAATCACATGTGTCTGAATAGGCCAGTGCTGAACAATTCGCACCCCACACCCCCAAATTGTTCTTAGTCCATTATGGAAAATCTATTTTAGCTTCTAGGCCTAATCAACTCCTTTAATCATTATGTTTTGAACCTTTATTTTAAAAGGACTTCGTACTTGCTGTTTATGATGGAGTAGGTTTGGGGCTGGACTTTCTTACGGATACAGTACAGGAAAAAGCAAGAATGGTGCAGAAAGAACTATTGAAACAACATCCACAAAATGAGGTGAGATTTCAAGAAGATTGTAAACAACTGATAGATTTTTAGAGGCACTTGATCATATTTTTTATCTTTCAGCTGTTCTTTCTAGAAAGATTGTGTGGAATGCTATTACAGTTGAACAGAAGTTTGAGATGGGTGATGCCAGTCTTGCAGATTTTTTTTTTTTTTTCCAGTGTTTAGCCTTTCACCCATATGTAATCTGAACATTTAAATGTATTTAATTCAGAGTAATTTCTGAATTGAAGGGCGCTTTGGGGACGTGTTGAATAGAATTTCGTAGTGTAATCATGAGGAAGAAGGAGAATACAAAAAACTTTCACAAAGATGCCACTGGACAAAATGGTGAAGATGCCATTTTTTATTCTGTATACTGTTTTTAAGTTGTTTTGTATAAAACAAACAAACAAAAAAAACACTTAGTAATGTCTTATGATCCTAAAAGTTAATTGCTATTTTATAATGATAATAGCAAACACCTCTATTTCCTACACTGTTATTGTTGAGAAGACGATGAAGTTTAAAAGACTTTTTTTTGGTAGACTTTATTTTGTCACATATGGTTCTTTTGCTCCTAGTCCCAAACAATGTGCTGTCTAAATATTAAAATAGTTCAGTGTTATCTTTTAACATTTTTTGTACAGTCAAGACCAATGGTGGCAGTGTACCTGTATCTGAGCAATCCTGTCTTGTGCCATGGATTTCTCTTTTTTTTTTTTTTTTTCTGTCAAAGCTGATAAACTTGCAGGGCTGTGGCCAGTAAGAAAGTCTGAATAGTGAGTTGGGTTAGATGTGATACGTATTTCTGAAGAATTTATTTCTGTTCAAAAGTAGATAATAAATGATCTGGAGTAAATAGTTCATATCAGTTGGAAAAGAGTGATAAACTGCTAGTTTCAAGGAAAGCAAAAATTTCTTTTTACTCAGATTTTCACTGTTTCTTAATCCTACAGGTAGCAGTGAAACTGTCCCATGTCTTTTATATTCCTGTCTACTTAACTCCAAAACATTTCATGTTTCTAGCAAAAAGAATCAAGCAGTCTACTTTATCAATATTTCTGTTCACTTGCAGCAGATTCTTATCGACTAGCAGGGATCCTGTAGATGCTTGTTGTTGGCTGAGCTAATGTTTTAGCTAATGTCTCCAGCTAGTGCGAAGTTGCAAAGAGAACACAAAGGTGTTAGCTAAGAGCTTACCCCTGCCACTTAGAATGGCAGTGATACAAAAATTACAGGAGAACCTTTCTTTAGTGAGCACTTATTTTGCTCATTTGACTCTCCTGTGTTAAGGGGGTTATATGAAGTCTTGCAGATATGTGAACAGGTAGACAACGTTGTTAATAATTTTATTTGAAAAATGCATGTCATCTTGCAGAAACTTTGCTCTTGCTTTTGAATGTTTTCCTCGTCAGCATGCTGGTGTTCATTGTTATGCTTCTAAAAGATTCACGTACTTTTACTGTGCCTTGAATGAAGTGTGCAATACAATTAAAAATTCTTTTGTAGATTCAAAATCGAATAAGGGATGATGCTGTGGCATTAGCCAGGTTCCTTGAAAATAACATCTCTTCTTGCAGAAAGGTAAGGGAAATGTTTCACCTAATGTGGGCTTTGAAGCTGGGTTTTAAATGTAACGGATGCACTTAACAAATCTGAAACTACCTGGATCTGAAATTGCTATATTTACAGTTTCATGATGACAATTCCTGCTCAGTGGCATTCTTGTGATTGGAACATTGCAGCTGTTCTAGCCACTGCATTTCCCCTCAAAGATGCTTGGTTTTCATTTTACTTGGTGTTTCTAGAGGTACTTGTAGCTTATCCTCATGTATTTGTGTTTATTATGAACACCCTGAAGTTCAGTAATGCTAGGGTAATAATGGTATAAATAGCTACTGCAATATTTTATGCACACAGCTATTGATATTTTGAATTAAAATGCAGGACAGATGTTTTAAAATGCCATTAAGAGCATTTTTGGGAGTTAGTTTATTTACAGTTTTTTTCTCTTTTCCTTCTTTCAATGATGTGCACTTCTTTCCAGAGCTGTCTTATGTACTGTAACTTAATATCACTTTCATACTATATTTCAGTGGCCTGTTTTGTGTGACTAAATCCATAATAATGTATTAACTATTAAACATTCCTGTCATGTGCTTGGGCCTTGTAAAATTGCTTTTTATTAATACAGAAAGAAATAGAATCTCAGTTACCAGAAGAAGATTATGTGTATATGGAAATCAAGAGAAGTACTAAGATCGCTGTGAAATATTTGGAATTGGAGCAGTGCCTCGCTGAAGTCTATCAGATCGTTTCTTCTACATTACAAGGTATTTACCTGGGTTATTGCCTGTCTTGCTAATAACATGTAGACTAAAGGAGACATGTATAGCAAGAGGAAGGGAAGACTGGTCTCTTTTTGCAGAATATCGCATTTAATTCTTACAGTTTTTGTTTCTCATAGGGTCATTCAGAAACACAAGCCCTCTCAGGAGCTTTGCAGGAGAGATTTGTTTCATAGCTGGATGTTTGTACAATTATTTCAATTCACTTCCTTTGGCTTCTACTTCTACAAACAATCCTATCCAGAGAACACCCATGCCATTTATGAACTTGGATGAATTGGACTCTCTGGTTGATTCCCTTATTGTGAATTTTGAACTTGACCAAGGGCAGCAAAATCTGAAATCTCAGCCTCTGTGTAATGAAACTACTGAGACCGAAGGAAGACAAAGTGAAGCAGGTGGAGATGAATTTGCTTCGAAACTGAAGGGGATTCCAAAACACACACATAAACTCCAGTCACCACCTACGTTTCCAGAGGAGCTCTCACTTGGCAAGATACAGTGGGTATAAAATACTACTATCAAGAATTCAGGGAAACTCTACGAGGGGAAAGTAATATATCACAAAAAATATCTTTAGTGGTTTTGTAGTCCATTGAAAAATCTTGGCCTGAAGTAACAGTGATAATGCTCTTCAACTCATTCTAAAGTAAGTTCATGAGGTGTGGTGTTGCTAGAGGTTATCTTTGCTCAGATGACTTTCAGTATTAATTCACAGTGCATTAGAAGCATAGCTCTTCCTAAATAATATGCGAGTTATCCCATGATGCTGTGGAGAGTCGCACTGATAAGCAATCTACAAGTAAAACTAGAATGTATGTATTAGAGATGTAGGGCTGGGTGGGGTTCAAGTTCCACACTTTCAAGATAAAAAAATTGAGGCAAAGATGTATCATAACCAAATCTACACGCATCGCTAAACATCCTTCACAGGTATTCTGTAAATCTAGATGACTCTGTACTCAGGAATTGTAACAAAACTCCCAGTGATAAATGCAGACAAGATTCATTCATGTCACTGATGCTGGAATTTAAGTCTGAGAGGATGTTGTGCTCCACTGCTTCCGTGTCACCTGTTGGATTAGCTTACCATTCTGCCTCCAGAAGTTAACGTGGTGCTATGGCCTAGGCTTAACTGTGCTACTCTGAGCTATTTACAAGACTATTGCTGTATGTTACTCAATATGTTTCTCATGTTCCTTTGTTACTTGTACTGGGCTGTGATTCAGTGAAAGAATAGGGAGCAGATCTTTGTTTTTGCCTTTTGTGGATTGTTTCCTATACTTTTTGCTTTTAGAATGACAGCAACATTACACGTGGACCTTCATTAGGCTAAACCAGTGACTTTGCCAGTCAACTACTACCTTGTGCTTTTTACTGTAGATATAGTTTATCATGTACCTTTAGTCTGTTGGCTGAAGCCATTGAAAGCTAACTGCAAGGATGAAAATGTTTTAAGAATATTTATTCCTTAATACTGGGTTCTAGGAGGCCTAGACCTCACACATCTTGTTCATAATCATGCTGAGAAAATTGGGAGCTGACACTTAAATGTTTTTTGTTTATTTCAAAGCTTCTGAGCCAGGTATTCATAGCTACCATCTTTCCTTCTGAGAGAAGAGACACAGCATCTTGAGAGATTCAGTCAGTGAGAACAGTTCAGGCTCTTAAAACCATTTTCTACAAATGGACTACGTTGAAGAGAATCAGTCATCGTTTTTCTGTGATAACTTTCATAGTAGTAACCAATGCTGTCATTCGGTGTTTTTGTGCTTATCTGCCGTGATGGAAATGTGGAAAGGTAATTATGCTGTTATGGTAATTATCCATAACCCATACATCTTTTTCTGAAGATTAGTGTACCTTAATATTTTGTCCAAAAATGTCTTGCAGTGCGGTTCTACCATGAAAATTAATTGACACTTTTTATCTGCTAACGTTTATTTCACATGAGGTGCAGTGTTGCTTAGTTGCTTTCTTTAGAGACATTTACAAGTCTGCTCAGGGGTTAATAAAGTCTATTCAGTTATTCAGATTTTTATGCTTTTAAGTGTGAATACAATCCTGGTATATTTATACTTCTGTAAATGTACAATTTTGTATTTGGCTAAAAATTTTAAAAACATTTGTGGTTCTTCTGAATCATGTATCTAAGTGCAAGCATTGTGAAACTAAATCATGTAACTGATAGCCAGTTTCTACGACTTCTGTAAAAACCTGTACAACAACATGTGTAAGTTCTTTGTCAGTTTTCTTCTGTTCACAGTTGCTTTTGAGACCTTCCTTTGCTGGTAGTATTGCAATGTAACATTCTGAAATACTAATAAAAGGTATTTTCTGTAGCACTCAAGTGAAACCAGAAGTGTGACTACTTTAAGTGTCTCTGTTAAGACATTTAACAGCACATGTTTAGATGCTGAATACTTGTGACTTAATCTACACATATTAAGGTCACAATACTCCCTTCTTTTCACATTTGTTAATATTGTGGTGTTATGCCAAGTTTCAGTTGCAAAGATATTAAAGTGTGTTACTTGCTGACATTTCACCTGCTAGATGATTAATCATGTTTGCATTTTTTTGTATTTAATGAGAAGAACTGGTGAGAAATTATCTTGTTTGTTACAGTTCTGTGTATTATTATTAGAATTTGTTTACTTATTTTTTTTTTAAAGGAAAGAACAAGGTCGTCATAACTCAGAGCTCACACTGGCTTTCAGTTTTTAGCCTTTATGAAAACCATGAGAAAAACACCGTGCAAACAAATCGGTTTCTGATAGTTTTAACTGAGGTAGCAGAAAGTTGATGGGCAACTTCAATCCCATCACATCTGGCTTTTGAACAACGAGTGAAAATGTTGCCAATAACTTCCTGCAGCTTGTGTTCTCCTTGTCCATGCTAAGGTGAATTGTAGAAACTGATTAAAGCACCTTGTTAATATCATATTTACATTTTAGTATGTCACCAAAACCTACTTCTGCTTGTGTTTTCTTCAGCTTGGTGCCCTTGTTACAGTTATACATCATCGAAGTACTTCACTCTTACGGTATGTATGGTGACCATACATCATCAGGGTGGGCTAGTGCTCATAACATATTGCATTAATACATCAGCGAGCCTGGCTGGAGCTCCAGTAATCTATTGGTGTAATACACCATCAGAGTAAGGTATATTTATAACTATAGGCTGGTCAATCTATAAATTACCAATGTCAAAGAACTGGGATCATGGCAGGCAAGCAGATTTTGGGATGGATTGATATGGCTGTGAATGGTACGTTAGTTTCTGCCTTTCCAAGTAGTTAGAGGTAGGTGTGAGTTAGGCCTGGGTCAGCAGAGCAATTGACATGGCTGAGCACAATGTCTACATCACCTGCTGGGCATAGTGGTGAAATGAAGTAGAGCCTCATGCTGCTGAGATGAAGGATTTTGCAGTCCTGACTTATTCTCCTCTTGCATATTTGGAGATCTGACTCTGAAGTCAGAATCTGAATAGCTTCTGGCAGACAGTGGTAGTATTTGTTGTGATAGTTACTATGGAGCACAGTTTCAGAATAATTTTTACTTTAGTATGTGACAGAGTTGTTAATTATTTCCACAGGAATGCATTAGTGTAAATTTCCCTGGTGGAATTGACATGGGACTGGTATCACAGCCAGCAGTCATTAGAATACCTTGATTAATCAACTGCTGTTAATAGGATTAACATGTTTACTTCTAGCAGGTAACTGTTCACAGTCCTTTTGCTTATTCATTCGGTTCTCCTGCACCCACACTTACAAATCACTCCTCATTATGGGGCTGGAGCAATGCAACAACTGTGAGGCCAATCCCAATGTCTGACTCTGAAGTGAAGGGTCGTGCTGGCTCACCTGTGGCTTTTAGGAAGGTGCCCAGAGAGTCTGTCAATGGGGCCTTTCTCTCATTATGGGTGTGCACCCATTTACCTCAAATTTACAGTTTTCAACTGTCTCCGAAAGGGGGGGAAAAAAAGTGAAACAATCAGAAACATGCACAGAGAGGGGTGGTGGTGGGGAAAGCATTAGGAATACATGTTTAGAGACTTGAACAGGAGGTATTGTTTACTGAAGTTATAATGGCTCTATTTTTAATGTATTCATTTAATCAGTAGTTAGTGGGTATTTTCTTCTCCCCTCTTCTCCTTTGATGTCCTTTTTTATTCCCCCAAGATAACATTCTTCAGTCAGATTTCTTTCTTTTTTTTTTTTTTTTTAAAGTAACTAGAACTTCAGGTGGTTTTCTGATGGAATTTTAATAATTAACATGAAAGGAAAGGGACTGGGGAGTTAGCTTTGTTTTAATTTCAAATACAAAGTAGTGGGGAACGTTATTCAGGTATCTTCCCTGTAGTTGCATTCGAAAATAGGAACGAAGAAAGCTCTAACTCACCAACCACAATCTCTTTGTAGTAGAAGTAACTTAAAGAAGTTACTAAGAAATAAGTATTTTTCCCTTCGGTAGTTTATTTGAAAAACTTTATATGGAAATGTTAATATGTTGTACTGATTCTGAGAGCGTTGATATACTACTTTACTATGTTTTACAACTCAGCCTCTAGTTTTATTTGTTTATAGTAGAAAAATAAGACTAAAATTACACATCTTAATATCAGCTAGCATGATGAGATAAGCCAGCACACTAAAATGTCAAATAAATTGATCTTTGTTATTTAAATTGGTCAAAACATAGGAATCAACTATGGATTAGTTTGATGAACTAAGCAGTTCATTTTTATCCCATATCAGGATAAAATAAACTTTGTTTTAGACACAGATAACCATCCTGAGAGAAGCATATCTTTATAATATGAACAGCAGATTACTTGAGAAGCTTCTATACAGCATTAGCCCATCTTTTGAGGTTTACTGTATGTAAATACACTTTTAGAAAAAGGCATGTTATACTTATGCCTCTTAAAGGACACATGCCAGTGTTAGAAACTAAGTATAGGTAAACTCTTACAGCACTCATAAGAATACTGCAGATGAAGAAAAACCGCAAGCTGCCATTTAATTTTGTCTAGTAATGGCACCTGCAGGCAGAAGAGGAGACTACATCTGTTTCTGCGAATGCTCTGCGAATACAAGCTGCTGGTTTTGGACAGGAAATTTCTTCACATTCATTATGTACCTTAACATACTGTGATTAGAAGAGTCCTGTTGCTTACTGAAGTTTATACAACTTTTCTAATCTCATGGTAAGGTTGTGGTTTTTATTTGTTTTAGCATTTTCATTTGCTTTCTAGCTTTCAGTAGGAAGTGAGATAGTATTCATGCCTTTTCCAAAGGATGGGTTGCTCAATTTTGAAGTCCTTATATTTTTATATTAAAAAGTACAAATTATATTTTGTCATTTTTATTTTTATTTTTATTTTTATTTTTATTTTTATTTTTATTTTTATTTTTATTTTTATTTTTATTTTTATTTTTATTTTTATTTTTATTTTTATTTTTATTATTTGTTTTTAGGACTTGGAATATATAAGTAACACTATTTGGCTAGACTTGATTTTTTTTCCCCCTGCCCTCTATTTAGTAGTTGTTGTTGTTTTGGCATGTCTGTGTTTGTTTTCATGTGTCTGTGTTTCTGACAATATTGCCTTCTAGAATAGGAGATGGTATTTTTCCTAATCCATGTTTGTATAACTTGACTGTTGCATTGAAAACAGAACAAAACTGAAGAAGTCTCCTGAGCTGACATATCATCAACAGTGAGCACCGTAGACAATATATAAAAAAAATAATATTGGAGGTATCATTCAGTCTTGTGAGTTAATTTGGAATATCTCAATTAATATTAGTAAATCAGAAACGTCTGTGAAGAGTTGAGGGAAAAAAGGGGAAGTAGATAAACTCATGACAGTCATTTGTAATAATAATAACAAAAATCATATGAAGTTAAACTGTACTCAGTGTTTTTCATCCAGTTTCCTAAAGCCTATTACAAACATTATTTCATTAATATTTACACAAATCTGGTAGCTTTAGTAACATTACTTATCTTGCGATAAGCTAGTGTCCAAATATATATATATATATTTTTTTCATGTAGAGTTATATGCAGGAAAGAGACAAACTTCAAAAGGCAAACAAAAAAACAACCAACCAAAAATAAGTAACCAACCAATTAACCACAATTTGGCTTGTTACTTAAAAGTGTGATTTTGAAACATTTATAGTGATTAAGATGTATGTTAAACTGCATTAGTACATTTTAGTACAATGCTCTGCTTTTGGTCTTATAGCCTATTTGTATTTTATATTGCTATAAAAATACATTTACTGAATTATGTTAAAGTGGTATGTGTTAACTGTTTCATCTATGATGTAATTTTCTATAAAATCAATGCATTTCTACAACTCCCCCTAGCGTGTGTACCATGGTATTGATAAAGACATTATGTTGGAAAAACAAGAAGCTGTGATACAAACTCACATAAGTGTATTTGTGCAAATTCTTGCACTCTGACATAAAGGTCAATATGTAGTTAGCTATCTGTATACATATAAATGTGTAAAAGGCATATCTGTAAAATAATAGCCCAAGAACTGGTCATGGATCTGAAATAAAACTCATTTCCCACAAGCTGAAGAATAGCTTTCGAGCTCTGAATAGGAAGTAGATCAGCTAATGATTAGTACATTTTGGTTGTGGTGATAATTTTCTAGTATCTTTGGATCAGCTAGTCTAGAGTTGTCTCAATGGTTTTATCTGCCTTCTAAGGATTTGTTCAGGCCTTGGTATTGCGTTCCCAGAGACTTATTATTATTTTTATTTATTTATTTATTTATTTTACTTTGAATATGTCTATTCATACACATGGACACTTTTCCAGTTTTCTGCTAAAGTCTGCTGCCTTTTATTCAAATTGTATGTTTCCTGTTTCTGGGAGCCTGTGCCTACGTATTTTGACTGTAAGCTACTAGCACAATCTTGGGGTAGTGACCTCTCCAATAGAGGTCTGATCTCTGCTGAGACTGCATTGGGTGCTACTGCGATAGCTAGGTTCCATCAGGTGTATTAGTGGCTAGGGGAAGTTTGAGTGTTTCTTGGTATAGCAAAGTACTAGTGCTGGTATTCTTCAGGCATTATAAATAAAACAAAATTAAAATAAAAACATTCTATTTTTTTTAAGAATTGTGCTTTTTAGTATTTTTATTTGCTGTAATTACCTTAATTTTAAATGTACTCCTGCGTTTTCTGTAAGTGTATAGTGTAAATCTTACTGTCTAGAAAAGGAGTGCAGAATGACAACTCAGGGTGGTTTTCATGAAGATGATGAACTATTGAAGATGATGGTCTACATGCAAGGGAAAGAAAATCAACCTTATAAACAGCAAATGGAATCTGAAATTCTTTACCATTAGTTTGTAGTATAACTTCACTATCTGTGTATGTATACAAGGAGACAAAAAACAAACAAAAAACAACAAACCAACCTAAGGTGAATCAACAAAATATGAAGATGAAAGTTGAAGATCAAATATTTAATGTCAAATACTTTGTTTAAAACATGGAGTGTCCTATAGGTTAATTCTGTAGTATGCTTGACAGTAGGTGTCCTAAGCAGCTTGTAAAAGAAAGTTGTGCCACAAGGGGTTTGACAAAGTCAGAAGGGTAAGAGTGGAATAAAATAAATGTTGTTTTTGAACTCCTGAGCCGTCCTCAGCAGTGGACAGCAAAGTTGATAAATGGGCCTCTGTTGGTCTTCTGTTTTGTTCCCCCACTGCCACCTTCCCCATCCAGGGAAATTCTTTCAAGATTTCTGAACTTGCTTCTTACCCCTGAAATATCAAAGCTATATTCCTGAGTGAGTGAGTGAGTGTGAGTGTGTGTGTGTGTGTGTGTGTGTGTGTGTGTGTTTTAAAACCACCACCACCAACCAAACAAAACCAAACAGCAACCCATCCCAAGTTTATATATACACTGCCTGCCCTGCAGCATTTAACCGCGGCGCAGTTCTTGTACCTGCAGCCACTAGATGGAAGTGTCTCACAAGGGTATTCGGGTTGCAGGCTTCAGGCGGCATCTGCTGAGGAGGCATGGGAGGAATCTCAGCTCCGACTAAAAGTTAACGCTCATACCATATTATTATCAAAAAATTCATTGCCATAGACAATCTATTTGGGGGCTTGTATAGCTTATAGAATACTTTTTATTATATAGTCCTGTAAGTAATTGTATGAAAGCTACAGCATAACCATAAAGGTGATGATAGCCGTTAAAAATAAGCACATTGCTTGACTTAGTTTTTCACATTGTTAACATAGTATTTTTCAGTTTATTAATATTAATATTTTAAATATGCGATTTTGATTGTGCAAAATAAAATTCAATAACGTTTTTTCTCAATGTCATAAGTGTATTTCTAAAATAGTGTACTTTAATATATAAACAAGCTCAAGGAATAAATTTTCATCTGTTGTTCACTAAGACTAGTACAGAAGAAATCATTTTACAATTTCAAGTTTAATATTGGAATGTGAAAAGCAGGGAGAGATGATGGCCCAATGAAGCAAATTTTATGCTTGTTTATTGCTCATTCTTCAGTCACTTCTATTCACCAGAGTGCTTTAAAATAAACTAGTGTTTTGCTGCACAGGATCTTAGATGGCTCTTTCTTTTTCCTGCCAGTCACACAGGGGATCAAGGATGAAATTCAGAATGGAAATGGCAAACTGGTGTCACCTGTTTTAAGTAGCAGGTAAGAAAATGCTTGCAGTCTTTTTGTATTTTTTCTTTGTTTGTTTGTTTGTTTTCCCCCCTTTCTAAATATATAGATCAACTTTGCAAATACAAATGGCGAATATGTTCTCAAGGTGAAAATGAAGGTTTTATGTTTCTTCTGAATAAAAGGAACATTATCAAGAAAAACTGTTGTTTGTCATCAAGAAGTTCAATAGTTACCTATTTGGTAACTTTTCTGTTTTAAAATATTGCCTGCTATATGTTAGCACACTTTACATCATAATTTTGCAATGTGTCTGAATGTATAAGAAGATCTGAGATATACTATAAGTATGTCTCTCCAGCGTTGGCTAAGCTATTTTGGAGAACAAGGTTGTAAATCAGATTGTGAGAACATTTTTGGGAGTGTTTCCTAATTTAATGAGCAATCTGCGTTTACCTCCAATTTCACCTATGTCCCACCCCTCCAATAACAGCATAAAAAAGGAGAGAAAGCAATCCAACTTGCCTATGTATGGTGCTTACAAAAACTGAGACCATGGGTTTAGAAAGGAATTTATTAACTGTCTTGGTGGTGTGGGATTCTTCCAGAATTCTGTCTTTGCTTTAGTGGTGTCGCAGTGAAGTAAAAGAATTAACAAATATTATGAGTAGATGTGAAATGAAAGCAACACCAGTAAAGCAAACAGCCCCATCTCTAAAAAAGAAACAAAAATCTTTTTTATACCTAATAGGCAATATTATACACTTAGTAGACAGATCAGTATTGAATACATCTCCTGGTCTGCTGTTTTTGTTGTGTTTGTTCTTAGAAAACCAAGAGTTAGGTACATTTCTTGGCAGATAAATCTTAGAGAGGATTTCTCTTTGCAGAGTGCTAACGTACTTGGATCGTAATAGTTGCAGCTTGATCTCTCCAACTTCTGATGCTGTTGAGTTGTAACACTATCTCCTGTTCTCCTGCTGTGGCTGGAGTTATGTGAAAATCTGCCGTGTTTCTTGTCTAGTAGCTCTCAAAGTGCTTTGTAAAGGTGAGAAACTATTTCCTGTTCAACAGATCGGGCAGGGAAAGGCGCTGTTGCAGAGCAAGTATGCAAACAGATTGGATGGCTCCTACCTCGGTTACACACCAAATCGTTGCTTTAATTCTGTCTTTATGAACAGCCCTTATTGAAGAAATACATTCTTTTGCAGGGTCTTGTTTATATGACTGGTATTTTTAAGCCTTTAGGGAATAGCCTATGCATAAATTGTCACAAGAGTTTAATTCTTAATTTAGTATGTACTTTGCATGGAAACAGTTACAACACTGTACGGGAACTTACAGTTAACTTTCTAAAAACTAACTGTAGACAAAAATCTTCTATGCACCAACAATTGAAGTTGGCTTTACTGATTGAACTTAGGAGCACTGCATGCAGGTGAGCCCTGCAGTTTTGCTCACCTGTACCTAGAACCCCTCTGGACCCTGCGTTTATGTCCATCACTGAAATGACCCCTTTTTACTCTGCTTGAAACTAGACTTCCACGCTATTCGTTTACAGCAGTGGTCTAGGAAAGATGAGACTTCAGTAAGAAATACAATACATAAAACACATTTATGACACATTGCAGTGGCAATGCTGTATTGGTAGGTTATCATGTCCAGAGAATACAGTCCCATGCTATGTGCAGCACTGTACGCTGAGAAGGCACATGCTTCTCAGTGCAGAGAATACTGCTAAAGGCACCAGCGACCTCTTCTGCACAAATGCACAGAGATGCAAAACAAGATAAATGTCTCTTATTCTGATTCCTGAGATAATGGGGGCTTTCAGAGAAAATTCTAAACACTGAAGAAGATAATCCTTGAAAGACTTTGCTGTTAATAGTATGTAATAAACTGTTTTGTAGATGGCTGAAGATCACCAAAATATTTTGGAAACAGAATATTGCATAGAAGCAGATACTCCCAAAAATAGGTTCTTGTGGCTGGTATATTTAAGTTAAATGGGAAGTTTGTTTGAAACTAAAGTCATAATGCGAATCTGAAATATTTTTCTACCTTGTCTAGGTGTTAAAAGATGGAAGCCATGTATTTAGCTGGATGCTGATACCTTTTACTGTTACACAGTTGTTAGCATGATTATTGCTTACCAGAAATTTTCCTGTCATGATATGTCTTCATTTCCTATGTCTTTTTGAGGAAGGATTCATCTGTCAGGCATTTTCAATAGGAAGGTAATAATTCTATATGTAGTGCACTAACCCTTTTTCCCATTTCTGTCTGGGCTGTAAAGTCACAATAAGAAGTACTAGTATAACTTCGTTATATTGAAAATATAACTCCAATTGCACAGTTAGATTTTATATTGAATAAGATAATTTTATTTTTACAGTCACTTTCTCTGACTGTGTCATTTGAGTATTTGTTTGTGTAAATAAGGAGCTGTGTACATTTCTTTTTACAACTTATCTATGTTCTTTTTTTATGATGAAAATAGGTTAATAAAAGCCATATGAATATTCTACATATTCATGTAGAATAGTAATTTCTGACTGAGTTACTGTATTTCTGTTAGATTCATCCAGACCTCGTATGTGATAGATTTCCATGCTAGTATGTTTTCTTTGCAAATAAAGAGTAAGCACATTCTTATGTGTGCACACATCTGATCTGTTTTCTATTACTTCTGTACTTTCAAATGTCACAATATTGAGAGCACATTGTTATATTCCATTTTCATGAGATGCAGACCTCTAGGTTCATGCTGCCTGTAGTTGCTTAGCCTGTGCTTTGTCTGCTGGAAGCACTTTTTTCCCCCTTCAGCTTTTCTTGTTTATTTTTATATGAGGAATATATAGACATTTCTATTCTAGTGTAAACTAAAACTCAGGTTATAAAAGTAGTTTGAAGAGAGTGAAACTTTTTAAAGTTTGCTACCGCAGGGGCTGCATCGGGATTTTTGTTAGATCAGGTATTTGGTTTTGCTATTTAACTTGTGCTTTAACTCAACATTTGGTAGACATTTTCCAAGCATAGATGAAATCTCTGTCCTGAAGAGTTTAGAGCAGAAAACAAGTGCAAAAACTTAATTGGGAAACTATAGCTGGGGATTTAATTCTCAGGGACTGAGAATCAACATTTCTTTATATTATACAGGTAGCTTTTCTTATGTCATGTTATTGTTTCTAGATGCACCATCTAGAAGGGTGAGTTTTACCAGTTTGGAGGGGGAGGTCAAGGAATGGGGAAAAAAACAACAAACACATAAATTCCTTAAATCTCCAACATGATGATGACAACAAAAGGTAGGAAGACAATGTGCATAGTAAAGTGAGTTGCAGTTGTTCTTGTGAAGTTTTTCATAGTTACAAAAGTTGTTTCAAATGCTACATCACTTAAATGATTTGATTCCATTTCCTGAATTCCCCCGTCACGTTTGTGTCCATTCTGCAATATCAATGCATATGAAATAATCACCTATTTATCAGAATAATTTTAATAACAGACAAAAGGTAGGTCATGTGATATTCCATGAAAACATGTAGGTCTCTCAGAATTTTGGCCTGGTAGTACAAGATATTTAAGGTTATCATGAAAGATGTCTCTTGACTCTTTGACAGTTGACACCACCTTAAAAAATAAAGAAAGAATTCAAAAGTAAACCATTGCAGGCTGCCATTTCCTTGAGAGAGTAGTATAAAATATTGCTGTTTGTTCTGTGCTGTTGTATGGTAATTTTTCTATGATCTCTTTACTTCTGTATCGACTAGAAAACTATCAATGCTGTATAAACGATAGCAACTCTTAGCAAATACACATGTAATGAAGCTGTATATATCACATGGATTTGTAATGTAGCCTTTGGAAAATACCAGTGCCATTCTCTGGTAACTAGTAAAATTTCACAAATGCCACAACAGGTATTTAGCTCTTGTAAACCTATACCACTATCAAAATAAAAAGGTTGAATACAATTATTCAAAGATGTGACAGCTGCATAAATAAAGAGATTGTTAAAGTGTTGTATCAGACTGGGATTTTTTTTGAAAAACTGTTATTTAGCGCAAAGATACCACTGAATAGTAAAGGGACTTCAGCTTCTATAGCCATTTAGTTATTCTGAAAAGCTGCTTCCTACTTCTAAACTGACATTGCAAAGAGATACACCGAGTGCACTTAATCCTTCCAAGTGGTGGCTATAAGTATCCAGGCTTCTGATTAAGTGCTTTCTTTGATGCCTGGTCGAGCTTAAAGCTTTTGGCCTGTCAACACTGGACTGAATTCTGTGTAACAGCAATGGGGGCCTGGAATTAGATATCCTTCCTCCTTGGTCCAAGAGAGCTCTCTCAGTCAAACTTGACTTCTGAAAATCTATGGAAAGGTGTTCCTATCCTTTAACATCTCGTGGAACTGGCATTGGGTAGAAATGTTTTTCGTCATTCTGCTTTTAATTATTTGTTATGTTCTCTGAATCTGCAACTTCTGCTTTGGTGTGGATAGACCTGGGGTCAACAAAAGCAGGAATTAAAATGCCTTAATGACTGGAAAATTAGTGACCAAGCAAACAAATTACAGAACTGCCTACTCAGTTGTTCTAGTGACCAAGTATTATTGCAATTTAAGTGCTGAACAAATTAGACTGCTCCTTCAAAACCTGCAGAATTTGCTCATCCACATTAGCTGGTGGTATATACGGGTAGTGAGCAGTGATGTCCTTTCAGTTCTTTTCTTAAGAATACAACTCAAATGTATGATGGCTTTAATGTCAATGGGAAGTACACTTATTAAAATACACTTTTAAAATAATTGATATTTTACTATCAGCTAGAATGTACCTTCAGCTAATTCAACTTGTTATATAATTTTGTGTATTTTTTCATATTTTAAATGTAATTCTAGTGGTTTTTTTTTTTTTTTCCATGAGAATTATACTTAGGGATTTTTTTTTTTTTTAATTATAGGGTATAAACCATTTTATATTCCAGATTGACTTGAAGACAGCGCAATCTGTCAAGTTAAATTCACTACAAGTAGCATCTATAGCACAACTTAGAAAAGGCAGAAAATAAAAGTAAAAATTGCAGAAAAAAATCAAGTAAACGAAATATTGAATCCAATTAGGAAGAAAGGCCTGTGGATATTTTAACGTTGCTGGGTTATTATTATGATTTTAGTACAAATATCTTTATTTTAATAAAGTAAGCAATACAGTGTCCCTCTGACTTTTTTTTTTTTTTTTCAGATGAACAATTTTTCAAGAGGATTACAAGGCTGAGTAGTCAGTTTTTGAGAGGTGGAGTGTAGTTTAGTTGGTGGGCCTGCTGTGATTGGAATTGATTAATGGGTGTTGTGATAAGCATAGAAACAGATCAGTGGCAGCTTATCCCGCTTTCAGCTGTCACAGCTGTGCCTCTTCACTCTTCTTCTAGCCCTATCACACTCCCTGGCAGCCTTTAAAGTACCTCCTTCCCTGTGGAATTTCTGCAAATCATTTACTCAAATGCCAAGATACCATAGAAGCAGCTGTTTCTGAGAAAATTTGTTCAGGCTTACATATTTGTTGTGATGAAGAATATTGCATTAAAGAATCCTTTGCTGCTGCACTAGGAAGCATGCTGTGCTCTACCCTGAAGAGAGGGTTAAACAATGGTTCTGAGGGGCAGGTGCACCCCTTAGTCAAGAACTTTCAACCCTGGCTCATGCAGCGACACAGTTTGCAAACCTGCTGGCTAAGTAATATCGCAGTTTCTGCTTGACAGTGCAATAAATAATCGCTCAATGTAAACTTTATTGCTAATAGCTTGATAGAAGCAATATTATGGTGTGTTAAAATCCTGGTAGCTGCCATTTTTGTTGCAATGCTCAGTAGGTTTTGTAGACACTTTATAAATGCAAATTTCTAAAGTTCTGAATACTTTTAAAAAATATTTCTCTCTCTCTCTCTCTTTTTTTTTTTTTAATTGGAAATCGTGATCTCCAGCATGATCTCATAAGTGGCTCAGTACCTTGATAGGAATCAAGCAGTTTTAACAGAACAACACTAAAGCTATGTTGATTTTTATACAAAATAGGAGCTGAATCATAACTTTGTATGAACTTGAGGAAGATTGTCTCAGTAATGAATAAGTTTGCAGGATATGAGATCTGATATTCTGTGGGAATCTCTCCTATTGGCCTCAAAAATTTTTTTCACTCTATTGCAACTGAATAAGCCTACAACATGGTAATAACTGTTCTATTATTTCTAGACATGTTCTAGATTATAATACTTACGTAGTAAATATTTTCTTTATGAAATCTTTGGGTGTGATGTAAATCACTGTTGGCTTATCTGTATGCTTGAGACAGCCTGAGACAGCTCTGTCAGCATTATTGCTAAAAATTAAAAAACAAAAACTTTGAGCAATACAGGAAAATTGAAGCTAGGCTTGAAAGTGAATGCTGCATGCAGAAGGTCTCATTTCTGGCTAAATCTGCAGTTTGTCTACTTAAGGAAGTATACAGTTATTTCACTGTGGTGGGCTGTGAGCAAGAATACATTCAGACAACTTTGGAAAAAACTTACAGCCCAAAAGATAATCTGTTAAATTTGTATTATTTGTATGTACCAAATCGAGTTTCTCGGATGATTATTTAGGAATAACTAAGTCATGTTAGTGGAAAATTATTTCTTAGAGATTATATATTTTATCTAAAAATTGAAAGAAAAAGTTATATTACTAAGATGAACATATCTAAGGACCTTTTTTTTTTTTTTTTTGTTTTCAAACCATGCTGTTTATTTATTCTACAATTATATTGTATGTCAGCTATATCCTGTAATGCCTTGTGTCATACAAAAGCAAACAAAGTCATGTTACATTAATGACTTGTCTGAGATCATATGACTGCCTGCCTATAATTCCATGCTCCTTTGCTGTAGAAAAAACATGACCCTGAATCTTAAACAGCCTTTGAGTAAAAGCACCTACAATTACAATGTGGGAACAAGTTCGTAGCGTTTATGACTCAGTTATTTTAGTTTTCTTCATTTAGTTTTTTTAATTTCAATTTTCATTTGAATATTATGCAATTGAAAAAAAAATAACCCCACTGAAAGCACTATTTTTTTTTTTTTTTTCAAAATGATAAAAGAAGATTAAAATAATGAACAAATAATTCTTATAGATTTGTATCTGTGCTTACTTAGAACTAAGCTTTCTTTTCAGTACGGTGTTTTAGATGCTTGAATTTGGTACTGTCTAAAGATGTTCTTTTCTATATTATTGAGTGTTTTGTTAAAGGAAGATAAGTGAAAATTGATCAAAAGCAAAGAGCAAGTGTGGTTAAATATCGCTCGTATGAGGTGTGGGTGCTGAGTTTTACACATCTTGATCTGCTACAGGGTTCTTGTTCTTCAGGGATCCAGCCTGCACTTTTGTCCTTCCTGTGATTTCTTATTTCAGACTTGATAGAAAAAGCATCCACTGTTGTATCATTTCCTTCAGTGCTAACAGCTTTTATTCTCTTCAACAAGTGTTTACAGAAAAGTGTTGATGCTTATTAATCTGTTTCTTGTCTTACAAATGTGCTTATGCATGATTTGTGGTAAAATGGCATTTCTGACAGCTCTCAATGTAATCTGCATAGCACAACAAGATTGTTATATTGAACAGATGTGGTTTGGAGTTGTTATTCTTTGTAATTACCATCATTAAGTGAAAGCATGTGTCAATCAACTTCATACTTTAAACACACCAGTCATTTGCAAGGCACATGCATCTGCATTTCCAATATGGATATAAAATATTTTGTTATGAAATTTATGTTGCTTTTGCTTGATACAGTACTTCACGAAACACATGGTGACTAAATATATTATAGCAATGTATCCGCAAGTTAAAAGCTTTTCCAGGGTTTCATCTAGATATCTTAAAAAAATAGAGTTGTCCTCCTTTTCTGATGTAAAAGGAAAACATTTAGATCTAATTTTATATATTTTGAAAGTTACTATGCTGCTTTGATCTCAGACTATGTCTTGCTTATTTGAGGGAAGGAGGTTCTGTGAGAAAGACCCTCACTTATTTTTTAGGGAGCTTTTTTGGTGTGATTACTTGGGGACAAAAAGGAATTTGCTTCAGTAAATTGACATACTGCCTTTTTAAGTATTAATGTTTGGGTCATTAATGTTGCTAGGATACCTTTTATGCTCAAAAAATGTTCACACTGGTAATAAACAGGATTAGATCAGGAAATTGTATTTTGAGTGGAGTTGAAAACAAAGGTACCTTAGCCTGATTGCACGAGAAATGACAGTATAGAAATCTGACCGAAACATGAAAACAAGGACAAAACAAGGACATTTGGAAATGACATTTGCTTTAGTCTTGTTTCCTGGCATATAGACTTCAGGTATTTGTGTTATAGACAGCAGAGATGGCACCTATATGTTTTTTTGATTTTTGTTTGTTCGTCCTGGGCTGGGTTGTGACATTTCTTCTCAGCACCAAATAAGATTAACTTGTTGCAAGCCGTGAAATGTAGCTCAGCATGGTGAGGTGGAATGACCCTCAATCTTTGAGGGCATTTTAGCTTGGACTTTTAAAGTGGAAGTGGTGGTCTTATGACTACTCCCCTGGTACTGTTTCACTTAGTTACATTAGGTGAAAAATCTCTTAATACCCATATAGATGCATGAATTTATTCATAATATACTGAAATCTAATTGATGCTCCTGTGGGCAATATGAAGGCTAATAGCCCTCTGCAAGGCAGAAAGGGTTAGTAGCAGTAACTCAGTAACTCTTTTCTAGATATTCCTAGGGAAAAAAGAAAGAAAAAAAAAAAAAAAAAAAGGTAAAATAAGAAGCTGTGTTTCTATACCCCACAATTTCTACAGATGCTTTCATAGAGAAAAGATTAATCTGGGATGAAAAATTTTGCTTTCAAATCTTAGAGCAGGCAAACTGTCCAAATAGGTATCTACTTTTAGTATTAAGCTCTTGTGTTATTAGGAAGAGACTGTAATAACCTGTTAGAACAGTGCCTGATGGCTTAAAGATTGTTCTGGTATTCCATATCTGTTGTCTGACTTGTGTCTGCCTAATTTATCTTTCAGGAAATTATATTGTTTAGGTTCTGCTGAAAGCACTTAGAATTTCATATGGATGTTGAATATTTGTTATGTCCTAATAATCTGATTCACAGTCTACTGTTAGAAGTATTGAAATAGAAATTGAGAAAGTCTATTTGTAACTTAAGAATTCAGATATGTTTTATCAAAAGAATAAATGACAGAGAGCTAGAAAGTAACTCTATTTTCCAGGTATTGAAGGGAAAACATATTTGCAGTACAAATCTAGTGCCATATACGGAACCAGAAAAACAAAAACAAAAACCAAACATGGAAATGACACAGGGAGCACAGCAGTGCAGTCTGTCAGATACTGAAATGCCTGTTGTAATCTCAGCCCTTAGCATTACAGAATAAATCTTGTAACAGTAAATTGATTGCTACTTGCAAGGTATCTAATAGCTGTCCAAAACAAGTCATCAGGGCACATGAAAAAAATAGCTGTACAAGTTGATTAGTACTTAAGCAGGCCCAGATAATTTTGAGGCCTCTGGAGGAATGATGTTTGGAAATTCTCTTTGCTTTCAGCTTCCCCACCTGTTAATGGAGATAATACCTGTCCAGCTGAAGTTTTTAACTATGTTTGCAATGCAGTTTAAAAGATAAAATTCACACAAATGCACAACTCAATCTGTGGCTGGAGGAAACCTTAGCAGTCTTTGTGACTTTTTTTGGATGGTTGTCCTTTATATTCTGCAGGCTTCCAGTTGCACTGTGGTAGTGAAAAATTCCTCATACATTATTAATTTAATATAACCACAGTCACTTTAAATGTGGCTGTATACAGAATATTCTTGGCACCTACCTCATAATCCCCAAACCTGCTATTGTTCAGCGGAATCACCCTGGAAAATATTCAGAGGAATTTCCAACATGCTTCATAGAACGACCCTATAGTACACAAGGTAGTATTTCAGAGCCAATTTGAAGAATTGGTTGAACCATTTCACAATCAGTGTCATGTAATACTCATGACTAATAAATCTGTAGGCAGTGAAGCACAGTCAAGTCTTAAAACAGAACCCATGTTTGCTGAAAGGAGTGCTTTTGGGGAGGCTTCAAAATGTTGATGCTTGTACTTGCACTCAGCCACAAGACAAGCCCACAAATATTTAACTGATTTACTTAACTATATTAAGCTGGTTGTGTTGTCATATGCACACATATAAATGCATGCTTAAATATGAAGAGATTCAACTTGTGTAATTAGTGAACTTCTTTGCCTTACGTGTTTTGAAACAGTTGCATCTAACTTAGACCTATTATGGAGAAGAGAACTGAACTCATAGGGTCTTTATATATTGCTTTATATGAAAATCTGAGTTGCTTGTTGAACTTGATGTCCCTTCTTTTCAGTGTGCTAGGCCTGCAAAAAACAATGCTGAAATAAGAATTATTTTAACATGCAGCAAGGCCCTTAGAGGTATGGTGTGATAATAGAATACATTCACTGTTTTTGATTGCTATATTGAAGCACTAATTAGGATATCCAGTCATGGGTTAACGTCCACAAAAACAGAAAGTAGAAACTGCCTCCAAAAAGTCCCTGGATATTCAGGCCTTGTCTTTTGTGTATAGAGTCCTATGGAGAAATCTGTGGAGGTTAGCAACAGAATTGTGTGTGTGCTTGTTTTGTTGCTGTTGTTTTTGTTAAATCAATTTTGAAACAACATAGTGATGGGGTTTCTTGGCTAATGGGAGAGGTTTGCTTTGGATCTTGGTTCAATGTAAGGTGTTGAACTGTTGTGTAGGTTGGAGTCCTTTCAGCACTGGAAGACCAGGTGGTATTTCTGATGCTAGTGACATCAGGATTAATGTGTGATGTAAAATACACCTCTGCAGCTCAGGGGAAGGAGGCTCCAGAACAACTGAAGTATCTCTACCTTGATCTAGAGGTGTGAATTTTAAGCCTGTCTGTGGGCTGCTAAAAAAGGTCTCTAGCTAGACCTATACAGATGTTTATGCCCACAGAAGTACGAGAAGAAACTGAATTGCATATTACATGCAAGTGGAGCAAGTATTTTGTTCATTACAGGTATGTTGGTCCGTACATACAAGATTTATTTATTTATTTATTTCAAATCTCTTATTTTAGGAAAGTTGTATGTGGTTTAGATGAAATATTTAAGTATGTATGAAGGGAGAGGCATATTCCTGACCTTTTGACCACTGAGTTACTCTCAGGTAGAACCTACCTTAGGAAGAAACTTTTTCTCCAGATGTTTCCAAAGTTGTTGTTATTTGCATACTTCAAAGTTTTGCTTTGGGTTTGTAAGAAACAATGCACCATAAATTTATGTGGAACAAAAATTTCTATATCCTTATATCTACAGCTTATAATTTGAAAAAACTGGTATCTTTAGCACCTGACTTTAAGAATTTAGGATTCATAATTAAGAATGAAGAAAGGTTTCATATCTTTGATTACATACAAATACCATATTGGTTGGTTAGTGAAGTTTTTAATTTTATGTGCTAATCCCCCCACTCTTTTTTTTTTTTCTCTGTGCTATGCTATTACTTGACTTAAACATTCTTTTAAGTTAAATGTCAGAATAATTTATCATACTTTGTTAATTAGAAGCAATTAAAAAAAATCTTTAGCAAGGGACTTATTTATGATTATTTTGGAAATTAATGTGATTATTTACTTTGGAAATGTCAGCAAAAGAGAACATAGTTACATTAGTTATAGTTTGAAGGAGTAGTTTATTTTAATCCCATCCTCCAAAGCTATACTGGCTTAGAAGACAGAACAAAATTTTGGTTGTAAAGATATTTCACTGTTCCTTGTGTGCTCAGATAGGCTTTTGCAGTCATTCATTGGTATTAGTTTCTCTTATGCATATTTCATTTTTTTTTTTACTTTTTTAATGTAGAACCATAAACAAATTTAGCAGTAACTACCTAGGGATGTTTTACATCCCTAAAAAAAAGTGTGTTTGAAATTGGACCAGATGTATGTTGTGTTGAGAACAGGAAATTTGTTGTAAAGACTGACATAGTGGGGGTGTTTTCTCCTCTTGAGGTGCATATATACTTTTCATTAATGTTAATCAGATTTATAGAACTGAAAAGGAAAATGTGCACCAGAGTGTATATTGTATATATGAAAATAACATCCCACAAGACTTGTTTACACTCCTTTGTACACTGTGGAGCCCAGAGATGTCCAAGTCCAAAGCTAATCTGTGCATTTCTTTTGTATTTGGCACAAATCACCTTTGAGTGCAATTAGCTCCTTTTGACGAACCTTTTTCTGTCCCATTCTGGCAGTGGTCTAGTTTTCTCTGGATAGAAGTACATGCAATCAGCAGCAGTTGCTAAATATGAATTGACAGCCGAAAGAAAGCTAGCTTTCCTGATGGTTTATGCGGAGTGTTGAATGGCTATTAGGAGCTATTTCAACTCTCTGTTGGAATTCAACTTTTTGTATTCCCATGTCTTTAGCCTTGTTTTGCTTGAATGCTAGAATCATCTTCAGAATATCAATCCAGTGCCTTGAGTTCTTTATTCAGTAGCCATCACTCAAACAGTTCCGCTTGGATTTAAGATCTGTTCCGAAATGTGAAGGAAGCACTTGAGCTGTGGATAATGAGATCTGACAGTACCCGAGCTGCAGAAGGAGATGAAATCACTATCTATAGAAAATAATATTTTTTTCTACATATTCAGGTTAAATGTGTGCACATCCTGGTGGCTGGAACATCTGTTTCTAGCTTCTTGTTCCTCTTGGCTGCTTCTCAATTGGATTTCCTCAAGCAGGTCCAAAGCTTGTCACCTTAGCCAGGGTCTGTTAACTACCACCACTGGCCCCACATTAAGTAGGAGGTTCAGGGCTAAGCTAATAACTCTCCTGCCTTTCTGACTGATCACAGTGATTCTCGCTGTGGCTACTTATCATGCTGTGCTCCTGTGGGAGGGTTATCTTCTTTGTCTATACTTCAGCCAGGAATTGTTTCTCTTTTCTTCATTCCTAAGTTTTCAGGTGGAAACACTGAAAGTGTTGCTGCTTTCTGAAGCCCCTTGTTTATCCCGAACAGTTTAACAACGCTGTCTCACACATCTGAATTTTGCTTGATCGTTTTCCTCTGGACATAGGTATAACCGCTGGCTTTCAAAATGGAGATTGTAGCTAGGTACGTGTGGCAGAATGAACACAATATGAATATGAATGCAATATTGTAGTGCCACTTTGTGTGAACCTCAACTCGAATTTAAAGTGGCCGCAGGTGGAGTGATTTCCCTGCTCTTGGCTTTAGTGTGCAGTAATGCCTAATGTTTTAATGCTTCTTACCTAGCATATTAGGCTGCACCTAGCATGTGCTTTTTAGGAGCTCAGGAGAGTTGAGTGAGAGAGCAACATCTATGGAAAGAGCTGCTTGTTGACCTATGCTTGTTGGCTACCTCCAAGCCCCGTATCAGACACGACCAAGTCTCTGGAGCTGCTCCAGTTGGCTTTCATGGGGGCAGGGGCCTGGGCGTGGGGTCGCTGCCTGCTGAGAAACTTGAGAAATGGCAGTGGCTGTGCAGGCAAATCCATGCATCTCCACTGGAAATCTTTCCAAGGAGATTGTTGTTAGCTTTATTCTAAGCTCATTGAGAAAAGAATGGTCATCTCAATTGGGCTCAAAAAGAGCATCAGGCCTCGCATTACAGGCTAACACATGGAGAACAGAGATGGTTAAACCTAAATTTGGTTAGCTCTCCCATTGGAGTCTGTTGTGCTTCCTGGCTTCTCAAATTCTTCTCTCTTCCAAGCATGGTGTTTTATCTCAGCTGCATTAATCGTTTGGAGACAAAGGGAGAAGACACTGGTCTGATATGTTTAAGGGGAGTTTGAGTTTCAGTATGGGAAGGTGAAAATTGGGAAAGAGAAATAAAAGATATATTTTTTTGGATTGTGGTCTGGAAAAAAAAATCATCCTGGATCATCAGTAATGATCTGGTGAACTGAAAAGTTGTTTTACTGTGTGAAACTAGGTTGTCATCCCGTGTTCAGTTTAGGTTTTTGTTTATATGAGAAGAGATCAGCACAGAACCACAGCGTGCCATGAGAATAATAGCTTTTTAGAACTGAAAACAAGGGTAAATGCTGAATAACCCTCACACAGTTGTCTTTCTCACCTTTTCTTTCATCTGTCCTTCCCTATGGTTAGGCTGGGAATCAGTCTGCACAATCACAGAACTTCGTATAAGCCACGACATGGACATACAGCAGCTCAGGGGACAAGATAGTCCTACCTGGCACTGCTTGCTTTCTCTTTCTCATACCATTAATTGTAGTGTCTGAACTGAGTTACCAGGCCCTCTTGAAAGGCTTCAAAATAAAATCTCTCCAAATCCAAGGCAGCACCTGCATTTTTAGTCCATGATGAAGTACTGGATACTCTCAGATCTCTTTCAAGAGGTGAAATGAGAGTGAATTTGTGATGGTGGCAGCTTTTCACAAGGTACAGAAGTAGGCAGATGAAAAAAAATTCAGAACTGAGTTGGAGCCTAAATAGGAGTGATCATCAAATTGACCATAAGATAAGCTTATGTCAGAAATAGTTTGATGTGAACACGAGAAAACAGCAATGAGATAGATGGTCATTGGTAGAGACCAAGATGTGTAGAAAATTATAGAAGAAAATGAAGAGGGAGAGGTGACTGCAGGAAGACAGCAGGAGATAAAGAAATGCTGGGGAAAATATGAGAAAACACAATGTGAAAGCAAATGGATATCCAAAGCTCTGTGATAGTGCAATCCAGACAGAAAAGACAGATCCTAGCAGAGGAGAGTAAGAATTGCTATTGTAAGAATTGCCTTGTCAGTTAGGAAATGCATTTTTATTTTGACTTTGTTCCTCACCTAAGGATAATCACTTCATTGTTTCTTACTGTCCTTTAATTGCAGTGTCCTTTTGAATCTGATCCTTCCTGGCCTGTTCTCCTCTTATCATTCTTAATGTTAATATTTCTTCTTTTTTCCCTTAAATATCTGATGTTTTAGGTACTTTGGATCATTAAGTGATGTAGAAATACTGAGTTGAAAGGGCAAGTAGAGGAAAATCCTTATTCAAATTTTCTCTTTTTAAAATTCTTCTTTAAATATTTAGAATTATATGTAATTAGATGATGTTCTTAGTCAAATTCTTGTTAAAACTTACAATAGGTCTGATTCCTAGCCAGCTAGATTAGGACAATGATCTATGTGGTCAGGTCAGTTGAACACAGGCAGATATGAGATTTATAATTTCATTCACTAAAACTTGTTGGAGAACTTCGTGAAACCTCCAATTAAGCAAACAAAATATTGGAGTATATTGCCCAGAACAAAATAAAATATTGATTTTTTTAAAAAGCAATTTAATTCACCTTACAAATGTCTTCAAAATATGTCTCTGTGATTTTGTAGAGGAAAACGGTGATGGGAAGAAGGATAAGAAGAAGTAAAAGAGACAGCAAAGTTATTAACAGGTCTGTAATGATATCAAGTTTATTCTAGGGTTGAGGTACAACTTAATGGTTCATAAATAGCAAATTCATTATGTTTTTAATACTCAGGTTATATTAACACTATATAATATCTTTATGGTACCATTAGTACCACTTAGTAAACTCACCACTAAACTCAATTTGGAAATAAACATTTCCAAATCTTTTTCTTGGAACAATTGGCAAAATAAATTCTTTTTAAAATAAATATTATCTGATTAGCGTGTGGTTCGTTCAATCATAAACAGACTTACAAATGTCTTATGTCAACCCTTACACAGAGTTCTTAAACGTTAACAAATTAATTTATTTTAAAGGCCATATCAAGGTGAAAACACCAGAGCTCTAGGCAGCAGGACAATACATCACAGAGCCATTTCTCATTCAGTCACAGTAATGGCAAAGGATATGTTAAGACATAAAACGTGATATGGTTTGTTAAATATTCATTCATAATTTGCATTCATTATTAAATCATGTGTTAGAACTAATCTTTAATCTCGAAAATACATAATATGTCGTAAAGTTTGTTTGAAAACATAACAATAAATATTTTATGCTTTTCATGTTGCTTTTTAAAGGTTGACTGGAATACACCAAAACGCTCATCATTAATGCTACTTAATTATTCCAAAGAGATTTGTTCTGCGTTGATGTTGATTTCAATAATTTATTTCAGCTTTTAGGTCAATATAAAATAAATACCTGTTTGGGAGATTGTCTGGTCTATGATTAATGACAATTTAGCTCCCCCAGTACTCCATGGCAACACTGTAGTTCATTGTCTGAAACGCTTGCGGTGCAATGCGGTAGCTCCAAGAGGCTTATTTTGTAGTGGTCCCTAGCAGTTTGCCTACGATAACAGCGAAGCTTGCTTTTGTACACATTCTGTCTCATTGCTGGTGATTGCTGGAGAATTTCTTTATTTGACAAAACAGCTTAAACAATTAATATTGGGAGCTATACTGACTGGAATGTAGTGTTTGCTGGATTTCCATAGAAGTGCTATTCAATTTGCATCTCGTATGCTGAGAAGAAAGGCCTGTGAGAGGGCTGAGTGTGACAGAGAAATGATTTGTATCATAGGAGACCAGGAGCTACTCAACGAACCATGTAAAAACAGTTCATTAAAATGTTTATGTGCTTGGCTGGCTAATGCAAAGAAAGCTTTATTGCAGTCTTATAAAACCTTAGTAACTTCAGCTTGAAGTCAGATCGATGCATCTGTAATAATTCAGACAAATGCCCAATGCAGGTTAAGGACCATCAGAAATGAGGTCAAGAAACTATATTTTTGAGGTCTTTCTTCCAAACTAAACCACATTTTACTATTTAACTTGTGCAACTACAGAGCTTCCTTACTTTGGGAAAGATTTCAAAAACAGGGCTACCATCTGTCTGGATTTCCCTGGATCTTTTCAATCCTGAATTATCAGCTAGGTGGAATCTCAGGTGTTTGGATGTTTGTTAACTCTATAGCACGTGCTGAGGCACTGCGAATGTGTGGGATGCACGGAAAGTATGCAGTGTGTTCTGTGTATGCACAATATACCTGATGTCCTACGCAGTTCCAGATGTGCTGCTTGTCCTAATTTTGAAGACTATAGCAGAGAAAAACAAAGTCAAACCTCTAAACTGTATCTCCTGTATCACTGTTGACTTGTTCTCTGAGTAAGCACTTACCTGAAAATGAGGATGTCAAAGTGAAATGCCACCCCCCTTTTTTCTTTTGGCCACCATGAGTTATTGAGAAGGTCTGAACAGAGAGCACAATTGGAACAGGTGCTATGGGATTAATATTAGCCAAAAACACTTGTAAAATAAGAGTCGCTGCTCCCTGTCAGTGACAGTAGGAGAAAGTCACAAAGCTGCTGCAGTTTTTCACACTAGCTTAGCAGGAGGCTAGCAAAGAGCCTCTGCAAATAATGTGACATCCTCGAGACTCTTTAAGAGCTCAAAAGCTGGGCTACGTATGAACCTGGAAAGAATAGGTGGAGTTCACTGAGAAACCTCCCCTAAAAGCATTACCTTAGTCGAACAGTCTTATTACTCACATTCTCCTGAAAATACTGGTGAGAAGGGAAAGAAGTTTCTTACAAAGATCCATAGTCAGAGCAAATCCCTAATTCCTAATCAGCCACATGCTCTCCCTATCATTCTGGAGAATATGCACCATCAATTTCCCCATAAGATGAAGGGGAGGCAAAGCAATAGTTTAGCATCCTATGCATTATCTCTCTTTTTATGATTACAAATAGAGCACTTAGGTTTACTGACCCATATCTCATACCAGACAACAGTAGCCAGGTCCAGATTTAGGTTATTGTTCCAGCACTGGATTAGGCCTGGCAATCAGAATAAAATTTATCTAGTATGATCACTTGATGGTGACATTTCTTATTGGTGCTGTGTGTATGCACAGCCCAAACGCTCTTGAACTCCAGCACGGCTGTCAGTGCTTTTACTGCGAGCTTCAGAAACGTTGAGGGGATGCTCTCTATTGGGTTTAATTAAGCTGTCCTTTTGCTTGCAAATTTAAAAAGGGGAAAGCTAGTTTGCTCCCCACGTGGCTTGCCCAAACTCTTTCAGATGTAGTTGTAAGCTTAAATGACCCTCAGTCCTGCAGCATATCAACTTGATGTGTATAATTGATTGCTAAACATTTTTTACAGCCTGCTAAATGGTAAGGCTAAAAAAAAAAAAAAAGAAAAAGTTACATATAAATGTTGATTAAAGTGCTTTTGTACGGAGGGGTCAGAGACATTAGCGAGTTAAAAAGAAAGTGTGATGTCTGCTGTGGTACTTCTAACCTGTATGCTTTATTTGGCATAATTGATACCATATGTCTACTCTAAGGGGTTTTTGTCAGGTTTCAAACTGCAAATATTAAAATGCGTTTAGAATCAAGTGTGCTTCAGTAAGGATACTACGCAGGATACTCAGTAATGTAGATTGCTGGTATTATAATGGCAACGATTATACAAAGAATCATTTAAATGACCACAGTAGCTTGTAATTGGGTGGTAAGATAGGAAAAAATATCAAGGTGTAAAACCTCAGAGTAACATTCAATCTGAAATAGATTAAGATAGAAATTCAAATGATAATTGCTGGTAATTTTGTTTTCGTTATGCTTTGTGATTTTTTTTTAATAACTGACAGAGGACATAATGTATTTTTCGGGGTTCTGTGATAGCTAGCAAACAAATGGGATGTGTCACAAAATATTTGCAGCTCCTGTTAGTGAAGAAGGTATGATGCTGTTAGGAGTCCAGACTGAAAAATGTCATGTGTACGTCTATGAGATATTTTGCTTAATAATGTAATGATTGGGTATCTGTAACAGAATGCTGCTTACCCACTTTTAAAGAGGGGAAGGAGGAAAAAAAAATAGCAAATGTTAAATCCTCAACTACTGTCTTCATACAATGCCTTAAGAATTTAATAAGCATAACTTCTTAGTACAGATATCACATTCTGGATTTTTTTTTTCTTCAAATAATTTGTACCCTTAAAGAAAAGGTATAACTGCCCTGCACGGGCAGTAACATGGAATCCACAGGATTAGAATAATATTTTGGTCATTGCTGTTTCTCTGCTAACTATGCCTGTTAATGCTAGTTACAGAAAATGTTCGGTGTGAAGTGCACACAGACACAGCTGCCAGTGAATATAAACTAAGAGCTTTGTATATATTGTTGAACATCCAATGTATAGAAGCAAGTTTTAGTCTGTACCAATCCAAGCAGGATTGGAAACAGTCATTTAGGGGTGAAAAGTTCAGTGTTTCATGTAGAGAAGTCCTGAACTATCCAGTTCATCTACATAGTGTTTTTTTTTTTTTTTTTTTTTTTTTTCCTTCTAAAAAGCCTTAATGTAGAAGTGTTTTTTTTTTCTTTTTTTTTTTTTTTTTTTCCTTGAATCCTTTTTTCTTAATATATTTAAACACCGTTTGATTTCTAGTTCTCTGGAATGTAGGTGTTCAACTGTTATTTTCATAAACATGAGATTTCAAAGCTATGTTTGATATTTGTATTGGAAAGTGAATAAAATATTTGTCTGTATGGTAAGTGCTAGCAGGTGCTTAGTGGCTATTTATATTTGTTTTAAAGTTAAAAATCTATTTTAATTGGTGATATCACATGCCAAAATAAGTTAATTTTTAGTAACATAAACCTAATGTGATTGCATTTCCCTTCACCTCTGTGCATGAACAGGATCAAAACTGCTAATGCCGTACAGATATATATCTTTTTCCAGTTTAATAAAGAGAAGCTAAAATAAACCAGTTGTTATTAGGGCACTACTAAAATGCTTCACAACTCTTTGGCTCTGTAGGACAATACAAGTTAGCTAAAATGAATTTAGATCCAGAAACTGACAAAATCTCCAAGCAATAAATCTTATTGTAGTAGTAAAGTGATAGGGAAAGTGACAAGAGGAAATGAGAAGAGAGTATCTCTCTTAAGAGATGGAGAGGTGTTTTGTATTTTTAAAAAATTTGCAGAAAAAACATTAAGACAGTTTTTCTTTTTTAATTGCACAATGTCATGTCTTTTTGTTTACACAGAATTAGCTCTGTCTGACTCAAAATTAAAAGCTGTTACTTGGGCAAGATATTTCTGGAATAAGTTTCATTTCAGACAGCACAACACTGAAGTTAAAAACGTGTTCTTGTCTTTTTTCATGACTAGCCCATGTCTATTCTCTATGAAATTGATGTCAGAAAAGTATTATATATTTTCAGTGGGAAATAGAAGGCTGCCCTCTACTATCCTTGTCAGGACGTCGTATCCCTTTAATCATACTTTTCATTTCAGTACATTGAAATTTCCGTTACCAAGGACAACATCATAAATAAAAGTGTTTGTGAAATTTTTACCTGCAGCTTCCCAACTTTGTGCATTAAGCATGAGACTAGCAGAGAGGTGGTCAAATGTGAAAATTTATAATCATTTATTACGTACGGCTGAAGCGAGAAGGGAATAAAAGCGTGAAGGCATACATCTATAAACTGGAGCAGAAAAGCTTAAATGAAAAGTAAAGTGAATTTCTGTGTCTTGTCATAAAGTAATGAGAAGCTAGAGCTTTATTCATAGCAACCCAAGATGCATTTACTCTCAATCTAGCTTTAGCAGTAAATGCTTCCCTGATGTATTGCTTTGGACTTACAAAGAAATATTTGTGCTCTACATAATAGTATAGTTAGGAGAATTACTGCATGGCTGAGGAGATTCTATAAAGGTTTATAGCTGGCGGTGTTACTGTAATTTAATCACAATGTAGCTAATGTAGTACTTTAATATCACAGGTTACTTTTTTATTTACCATTTATTAGTAACTGACAGTCAATCATCACCACATCATAAACAAATCACATAGGATTCTATAGGAACACTGAAGTTCCAGAATGGATGCGCTGCGGCTCTTAAACATGCTCCATAATGAGCTAAACATCAAAATTATTTTTTAACTGAGTAATCATGTAAGTCAGGGTTCTTGTTTTCAGTCCATCAGCCAAAGAAAATGTTCCATGTCATGAATACAATTAGTGTTGCATATTGTGCATACACACACAAGGTAACACATCAATCCATTGCAGTGGTGAAAGAACATTTTCGAAAATATGAAGACGATGCAGGTAAAATATACAGCGTACAGGAGTTTGTAGATACTGATGAATGAGTTTCTATAGGCCAGTAATTACGCTCTCATAATTTCAGGCAGCTTTTTGTTAGAATTACTGTGCTTTGTAGACTGAGAAAGTAAATGTAGCTAGTAAATATAGTAGAGTCGGTCCGTGTTCTTCAGGCACTGAAACCTCAATGTATTTCTTGTGATAAGTGACATAGAATTGTTTCTTTATTGTACTTTTTTTTTTTTTTTAAATTAAAAAATCTTTCATACGATCCTTTTTTAGATTCACTGTAGGACCAACTTCCACCAGATGTGTGTTCATCATCAGCTTTTGGAATGGAATCCCAGCATGGTACCTGAAGTTGCTTGCATTCATAAAATTAAGCGCTGATTGGAACTTCGAATGTATTGTCTCTTTGAACTGAAAATGATGTTTTTTCCAAGACCCGAAACACACTGTGCTCTTTTGACAAAAATCTTTGTTTTTCAGTACTCTCTAAATCTAGGGAAATACTTAGAAAGCCACGTTGTGCTGGTTTGAATAACATGTAGTAGTAATAAGCCCCAGAAAGATGTATGTTTGTAGGCTATTAGTGCATGTCCTGAGTTCATTGCAACGAATCAGGCTAAAGACCAAGTGCTATCAATCACTGGAAAGACTTGATAATAAGTCTAGTAATGCACGCCTTGGCATGGCTTATTGCTGTTAGAATACATCTCTTAAAATTAAAATTTCATGCAATCTACCCTTGAATGGTGAAAAATACCTCCTGGAAGAAAAATCTAAAATATTTGGAGGAGATATAAAACAAAACAAATAAACAAAAAAACCAAAACCATAACAACAAAACAACATCTCTTATTCGCTCTTAGATGCGGAATATGAAACCTCCTCTTCCATTCAGTGTTGTTTATATCTGGGGGTTCTCCAGACTAGTTGGGTGTTTCCAAGTATTACATCAGATGTAAAAGCAATGCTGTTGATTTGATTTTTCTTACAAGGCCACCTTAAACAAACAAATAAAAAATCGTGTTCCTATTAAAACCCTGTTTTCCCTAAAATTATTTTAGTTCTCTCAGGCCTTAGGAGACTCTTTGGCTTCTTTCTGTGTATACTGACCCTGTGATATAAGAGTTTTTCAACAGGAAAGAACCTCAATCGCTACTAATCTGCTCTTGTAGCTAACTCAAGTAAATTACTAATTGGGCCATGCACAGTCTGATGAAAATGGCTACTGGATCTATAAACATTTTTGGTAATATGCAAATATATAGATATATAGTAAAATATAGTAAAAGGAAGACAACAGGAGAAAACGATGTTCGTTTCTGTATCTGTTTTCATCCTTGCTTTTCATCCTTGCTCTCCTATAGGCTCTTTCAGTGCTTTGAGTGGTCAACAAAGATTCGGTTTAAATCACTCTGCATGGAACTCTTTTTTTGTTTTTAGCCATTACGT
This sequence comes from Netta rufina, assembly GCF_964035555.1. Classification (NCBI taxonomy): domain Eukaryota; kingdom Metazoa; phylum Chordata; class Aves; order Anseriformes; family Anatidae; genus Netta; species Netta rufina. Next base: position 26,230,352 of record NC_140131.1, on the reverse strand, counting down.
GATATTCTAACTCTCATTGTACTTTTTAAGTGCATTTTCTTCTGGATAGATTTAAAAATGGATTGAACTGCAGGTGATTGCCTCTGTATTGAAAAGAGGATTTAATGCAATGTGCATTCAATTAATTCCTTGCTTGTACAGATATCCTATTTGTGATCTCCTGGAAGCTGCAGAATTGTTTCTCTTCATAGTTATCTTTAAGATTTTTTCTGCTGTCTAGCCTTGGTACTACATCTCTGGCATTTAGCCCATCTTTTCTAATCTATTTTTATTGCACTTGTCTGAGCAGCCTGATACTGACTCTGACTTCACACTTTTCTGCTCCTCTTCTTGTTTGACTCTTACTTACTGATAACACTGCCCCTGGGTGGCTTTGTGTTTCATGGAATGGCTGCTTCCCCTTTCGTGCTATCCACATACATAAGGACAACACTATGAGAAAAGTGGGATGGTGGGCACAAAAGTGTTCCATGATGGTTGTTGATGGTCAGTAATAGTATCAATGATGAAAAAAGCACTGAAAATATGGAGAGAGGGAGAGGAGGGACAAAAAAAAAAAAAAAAAGTAGAAAGGACTCCAACTAAGAAAATTGGCACAAAGAAAACATACTCTGAGGAAAATATACTGAGATCTGTGTGTATCTGTGGTGGTTGAGCCTCTCTTTTCTTTTTATTTTTTATTTTTTCTTTTAGTTCTCCAAAACAATTTGATAGCACTCCTTCAATATCAAATGGAACAGGAGGATGGCTGCTGATGAAAGATAAGAACAGCTGAAAGAGGCAGTGCAAATGCAAGTGAGAAGATTCTTTGTAACATAGAACTTAAATGACTGCTTTTCTTAAAATATGATGCTTGAGCACTTTGTCCCATTTGCAAGCTAATGTGGAAATAGACCTTATTGTTTTTTTCCTTGTAATTTTAAATTTGCTTGGTTGAATTATGAATTACTTAGAATTGGGCAGAAATATAAACTTGTTCAACAGAAATACATGAACTTGCACCAGATTTTCAGACTGGTTTTCTCAAGGCATAGTGAAAATGTGAGTTGTTTTGGGGTGTAAATTTGTTTAAATATGCTCACCCTTTTAAAATCCACCATTTTAAAATATACTTTTGCGATGGCTCAAAAATTCCAACAAGAAATCAAATGAGATTTAAAAATTTATTTTCCCCCATTCTTTCCCCATTAGTAAGTGTTTTTGTTGGTTGTACCATAAAAACAGATAACATAGGCCTTCGGGGGCAATCCTAAAGTAGCGATTAGTTTCAGTGCCTATCTTCAGACAGTGATTGAAAAAATCATTTTTTCATTCAGCACTACAGTTAAATGGGCCTTTTTTGTTTGTTTGTTTGATTTTGTAAGGACAAGTGGACAAGTTCTGTATGTTCTCTTTATTAACTATACTTGAGATACTATTTTATACTTACTTTTTTTTTTTTTTTCTAAAGGTCAACTACCATCTTCAGCTCAGCAGATTAAGACTTCCTTGAATAGTATGCAAGAAAATTATGAAGAGTCCTTCAAAGCATGTAAGCACAGTGGTTTGTCTGTACTATAACTGTAACAACACATGATTGAAAGCAAAATTTCAAAGGCATTTTTGCAACCCAACATACATTGTAAATCTAAATAGCTGAGATAACTTGATTATGCATGAGCAATCAGAATCCATCTCAGCTTTCACAATCATGGCAGTGCTGGCTCATGAAAGAACTCAGACTGTAAACTGAACATATTTGCTATGGAACAATCAAGAGAATGTAAGCATGACCTTTGGAAAATATTTTCACATTTAACTTTTTAAGACTTAGTATAAATTTCTAGGTTTCTCTCTCAAAACAATGTATTTGACACCTGGAATAAAATTTGGAAACATCTGGCCTTTTCCTTTTGCATCTGAATTATCATTTTGAAAGTATAAATTCGAAGTTACAACACTAATATTTGCCACTTTTTTTTTTTTTTTTTTTCATGTCAAAACCAGATTTTACCTTGGTAGGAAGAATTGTAAGACAAAAAGCATCAGGGAAAAAAAAAAAGAAACAACAAACCCCAACTATTTCTGGGTAATTGCTCATCCTGCTAAGGATTTATAGTATATTTGTAAGTTTGTATTGGTAAATGTAATATAAATGAGAAAATGTATGGCCTTGAATGAAATAATGTATTATCATGGGCCCATCAGAGTTTTCCAGATCAGCAGTAGCACTTGGAATCTAACTCACTCTGTAATTTATTTTGTAATCAGTACAACTAAGATGTCTAAGGACATCTGCAAATCTGAACATAAATAGTTTTTCCCCCTCACCAAAATTCTGGACCGATAGAAATGTGTGGTATCTGGTAAAAGGTAGCATTGTGATAACTTATAATAAGTTTTTTTTTTTTCTTTTTTTTTGTATACACATGCTTTATATTCATTTCTATGGTAATTGTTACTGTTGTCTAGTTGTTTATGCAAGGATATCTGAAAGGCCACAGATATAGTGATGTCTTTAATATTAAAGTTGAGTACTATTCTCGAAAAGGATTTACTTAAAGGAGAGTTCTGGAGTAGCTCCAAAGACAGCACTTCAGGCTGTCTTGTCTTTATGCAGTTTTCTGTTCATTCTGGAGGGATTTGGTAGCAAAACCTTTACTGCTTTGTACCAAGAGTCCTTCTCCTTACTTCAGCAGAACTCTCCTGTGAAAGCCCAAAAGGGATTCAGCTAATACAGAGGGCAGCATTAGGAACCTAAAGTGAAAGGCACAGATGTATTTGGAATGAGGCCTCAGGTACTACGTTACCCTTGCTGTATATCTCTACATCTAATACAAACAGAGTTGATCTGACATAAAAAGTAAAGAGGACGTGGCAAAACTCCTAGTAAGGAGATTAGCTCTATAGGAAACAGAGTCTATCATGAATCCATCTGACGAGACAATATAGATAGAAAACTCTTAGGAGTTATTTTTTTAGGCTACTAGTGAAATCTAGGACGGATAACTGCATTTAGAATGTGTGAAAATGTAAGTGCATTATGGTATCTTCTAAATATTTTAAGCTGTGAAAGTTCTGCCCAGAGTTATAGCTAAAAAATAATTAATAAAATAAAATCCAACACACTCAACCATCAGGTGTAAGTACTTATTATTGCACTTTAATATATATATATATTAAAATAAGAATGCTTAGGATGTAGTATGAGGAGCTGTTCTAAATGTTTTCAAATCTGGGGAAAAATCCTGGCTTGGGGCTATGGATGACAAATAGGTGTTTTTCGGCCATTGGCCATAGGTTTATGGGTTCTGACTATTATTTCTAATGAGCCCAAGAAAAGAAATTTAGAAAAGTGAATATTACATTCACTGCACTTCACTGAAGATTTTCCAGGGTCTGCATGTTCAGAGAAACTCTAACCTTAATATTTGAATTACTAAATGTCGAAAGATAGGGCAGTTTCAAGTACTTTCCAGCATGTGCTACAGCCTTGGGGTCTTTTGCAATACGTGTACTTGTTTGTGACTATAAGGTGGAGAAATACTTGGAAATATAACCTTGTAAATAACAGTAACACTGGGATTATACTTTGATTGTATTCTAGCTGTATTGTAGAGATCTTACAGAGATTCTTATAGTATAATCTGCCTTTTAATAATTGTTTAATTTCCCAAAAGACAGATCCTTTTTTCCTCCTGTATTTACCTTCAGCAATAATGTAATAATGCCTGTGAATGATCTAGACTAAGTTGGCTAACTGTTGTGGGATGCTAGTAAACATAGAGAATGCAGAATTTAGCTTGATGTGGTATGAATCACTGTACTTTGCATCACATGACTCACCACAATTAGTTTTCACACTTATTATGCATGTGAACTTGCTTTGGATGGAGCAAATTAACCTGTAAAATGAGAGAGTCATTTAAAAATTTTGCAATACAAATTTTTTAGCTTGATGTTATTGTTTTAAAGATCATGAATTAATTCTTTGGGTGAAATATAAAGTATTGCCCTGCATTTCCATAGCTCAGTACAAGTACTTGGAAAAATTCTTGTAAGGTGAGAAAGCATAGTTTAAAAACAGAAGAGGTATCTCTGAGCTGATGACTGTCACGAGGAACAGATGGCAGCTGGAAGAAGTTATAAGCTGCTCAATGTAAGCAGGTAGAATGAAATTTGCAGCTCTTTTCCAACTGCTGGTATTCCAAGTACAATGCTGTGTAGAAGGACACTTCTTGTACTGCAGGGGAATTAAGCAATGGAATAGCAAGACCAAGCTCTGAGTAGGCGTTAGCTGTGTTTGAACACTGTGTCTGAGTGAACAGCACATGCCTGAAAAACTGGACAAAAGCCTAACAGTCGCTCTCTTGGTGACTGGAATCACTGTATTTATCTCTAGATTTTCGATATGCATTTTAATTAATTTTAATTCAAATTCAATATGGCTTCATGCTTTGACTTTACATGCAAACAGTATGATACAAAACAATATCTTTATTTGTAAGATGTAACTGAAGAGAGACACAAGTCACTCAAAAGACTGGCTGACAGGAAAAGGGATCTTTTTCTTTTTGCATAGTAAAGTTCACGTAAAAAAAAAAACGTGTAATCTAACTGCTCATAGAATTACAGTAAAAGTCAAATAGTCATGTGGACAGACAGGTGGAAAAAAAGGACACCAATAACCTCAGAAAAAGTAGATCAACGCAGGATTATCCAGGTTCTCCAACAGGATTTTGGTAGGGTGGTTTAAAAAAAAAACACAAATCAGATGATATACTTAAGTGAAGTCGGAAATTTGCTACACCTGCCATATAAAAGCTTACATGAAATTTTCCTATCATTCTAAAATTACCTTTGTGTGGAGAAGTTATTGCTGACTTTTATCTGAGACAAACTTCAGGGTAGCAGAAAGCAATATGGAATGCTAATTTGCTTAAGGCTGTGGACAATATGAGCTGCTCTTTTGATGTACTAGTTCAGATATTCTAGTGCATGTATTATACAGTTTCATCTGTTATTTCCTATGTGACTCCTTAGCACATGTTTCTGAGGATAGGTGCTATAGCATCCCTTCTAAATATGAGTTTTTTCATTAAGCTTTGCACATTACAGATGAATGATCTACTATCATAATATGTACAAAACAACCCCTTAAAAAAATGTATGCTACATTTCTTGTGGGAATTATTGGTGCGGAAGCAGAGTGATTCTCTGCCTACTCATCTCTACTTCATCTGACACTAATGAAAGTTCCTTCCTAATATGGCTCTGAACTAAGGAAACAGCATCCTGTTCTACACACAGCTGAGGTAGAGAGGAATTCATCTCCAAGATCATACCAAAGAATTTTTGACAGAGTAGGTTGCTTGTTTGCTGCAGGGCCTTTGCTATAATTTTATTATTATTATTGTTGCTCTTGTTATTATTATTACTATTACCAGTTCTGGGGAGTTATTAGTTTTTAGCACCAGAAACCTTTTGCTTTGTTTTCATTTTTAAACTTGTAGTTTCTAGAGGCAGAAAATCTGAATCAGTCACGTTGTCTCTTCCTGTTTGCCAGGATTTCAGTGGTGACTGCAGAAGCAGGACAGTGCCTGTGGGACATGGATTTAGAAATTCCAAAGTGGTACTGTTTCAAATGTCAAACTTGTTAACTGTAGAAATAAAGATTGATAACACCCTAAAGGAACTTTTTCATCTATTCTGGAAACAAAATGTAACTTTGGGGCTGGGTGTCATGTGTGTTAACACTGATGTTGTATGGACAAAGTTTTTCTGAGGCTTCCAGATTACAGCGCTGGTTCAGATTTAAAACAGTAAACCCTAATCTATCCTTGCCAAGACAATTTTTAATTCTTTTAGGATTACAGAGGCTGCTTGTGTGAGTGAAGTGAGCACTACTGGTAGCGCTCTGCAGTTTCCATTGCCACAATACAGTTACTTTTTATTTATTAAAAATAAGCAGAATTAGTTCAGTACAGCTACGTATAATCTCTTTCTGTCTGTCTTCCTATACAGCAGAAAATTTCTTGCAATTAACTTTTTTTTTTTTTTTTTTTTTTTTTCAGTGAAGGGCAGTCTTAAATTAATAGTAGAGGAATGTTTTAAAATATTGCTGGTATTAGCTATTTATTAAGAATGTATTTTTTTTTTTATAATTTTAATTCTATACAGTTTTTACATGCATAATTTGTTAATATGGTTTTATTTAATTGACCTGACAAAGTACTTGTCTGAATTTTAGTAGTTCAGAGCTTTTGAAAATCTTTTTAGTTATATCAAATGTAAGAACAAATGTTCAAAAAATTAACAGGAGAAGGGTTAAGTATCTTTCTTGAAGATAAGTATGTTGAAAACTGTTCAAAAGGGAAATATTAAAAGTACTGGTGTAACATTCCCCACTATACCAAAAATAATTGTAACTTATATGATGTTGAATGAAACATGCTGTCTATAAAAGAAAGCTTTTAGGAAATGTCAAATAGTGATAGATTTAAAGACAAATGTTAAAATTGGCGGGGAGGTTGGGGAAGAAAGACAGGGGATGGACTGATTAAAAAAAACCTGCTTTGAAGACTTGTGTTGGCGTAAAGTAGAATGTGTTTCTGATAACAGCATCAACTTTCAGTAGTACCGCCCAAATTGGAACAGATCCTGACAAACTTGCTAAAGATGCTAACTGTCCACAGACTGATTTATTCAAGATAGCAAGGATAATTCTATTAAGACCTGCCAAATTTAAAAGCTGAGCAATCAATTTATGCCCTGCAGAGAGTTGCAAATACAACTGTAATTAAGTGTGCAGAGGTTCTGTTCTTCCATCTCCAAAAAGCAGGTTTGTAGCTCAGCTGAAGGTTTTTAACTGCTAGTTGATGTCTCACTGAAAAGTAGGATTTGTTCTTGGTAGATTTGAAAAATGACAATTGTGCTGTTGTGTTCTATTTTTTTTTTCCTCTCTCTCTACACATAGCTTGCTTTTCTTCCCGTCTAGAATTTAACCTTTTCAAGACATGGGCTGCTTTATTCTGTGTTTATACACTACTTAGCCCAATGCAGTTACATTTCCTCTGGGTGTTTGTACATGCGATTGGCACGCGTGCACAGACACAAAAAAAGGCTGCTGTACTTCTTAATGAAGGATTTGTTTTTAATCCCAGACGATGTAGTTTTATCCAGAACTTTTTATTATTGGCCTGATCACAACACAACTTAATTCCCAGGTGCAAAGAACGTCTGACAAGCCTGAGCAACTGAAGAGTTGAGGCAGCCGCTTACGGAACCACAATGTGGGTAACACCACAGTCTAATGAAGAACAGAGAAACTCTCATTTGTTTTCAACTAATGAGCTAAAGAAGCTGAACTATCAATTATGTAAGACCATATAATTTTTAACATTTCAAAGCACCTGAGGATCTTTGCCTCTTTATTTTGGTCTCAGGCTAACCACAAACAATCCTGTCAGTGTTTTGTGGAAAACTACCCCTCATTATCGTTTGTGGGTGCTAATATCTCATAATTTACTACAGCAATAAGTAAAATCCTTGTTAGGCTGACTGGATTAAAGTAATTTGTTGATGTTCAAGTGTCTCCTCCCTCTCCCAAGCCCCCCCATCAAAAACAAAACAAAACAAAACAAAAAAAAACCAAGAAACAAACAAACAAACAAAAAAAACAGAGAGAGAGAGAGAGAAACTTCCCTCCAAAAACAAACCAAAAAAATTATTCCCAGAAGTCTATGTGAAGGTTTAAGATAAGAATGCCCACAGCACTTCATATCTCCAACAGTTAAATATTTATATGAGCTGTTATCAAGCTCAATAAAACTAAAAACTTGGCATGCCAATTTAAGATATGGGAACCTTAATAACTTGTTTCTGAAGTTTTTGTAAGATTACTGTATATCCAAACCTAAGTAGCTAACTCATTTTTCACCTGTGATTATATGAAATTAATAGACTTCAGAAGAGCATAAAAAGTAATTAAAATAATATTTGTGCATTTCCACATTTGCTAGTGAAAAAGAAAGTGTTCCAGTGTGCCAGAAAGCATGAATAATTTTTAATTTTAATTGACAGTTGTCTTAATTGACAGTTTTGGCAAGACTTTTCACTCTTGGAAGTATCTCTGCGTAACAGGCACTGTATGATTTTGATAACTATTCAGAGTAGCCTGAGAAATAATTTATATGTGTGTGTGTATAAACATATATACGTACATATACACATATATATCTATATATAATAATCTATAAAAAAAAAAATTCAGTTTGTTCTGTTTCATTTTTTAGGAACAGCTGATCATTCTCTGTGTCCTCATCTGTATCTGATCATTAGATGTTGAACTTAGTGGTATGGTCTAGTGGAGGACTTGTTAATGTTAGGTCAGAGGTTGGACTCGATGATCTTGAGGTCTCTTCCAACCTAGACAATTCTGTGATTCTGTGATTCCCTGCCTCTACCTGTTCTGGCCTGTTGCCCAGCAGGGAAGTCCCTAAAATCCTAGGAACTTGACAACAGAGGTAAGGCGGAACTAAAGGTGTAAGCTTTATCTGCCTCCTCTTTTTTTTTTTTTTTTTTTTTTTTTTAATATATATAGTAGTTTGCAATCAGATTCATAAATAATGAAGCTAAAATAACTTTTGTATTTTTTTCACTGTTTATGCTTTATGCTTATGTTTTATGCATTAATGTTAAAAGTTGTCACTGACAGCTTTCAGTAGTATCAAAAACTTAATGAGTCTTCAAAAGCTTTGTAGTAAATAATTTTGCTTACTGATTTTTTTCAGAATAGTCAGTTAAAAAAAGAACACACTGTGGTGCTGCTTGCACTGCTATATGTTGACTAAACTGATTAATGAGCCGCCAGTAGCCTATGTTCGATGTTTTTTTATGACGTGCTTATCTTTCTTCCTATAACCTCAATATTTACTTTTATCTCTGATAAAACTAATTTTATTTAATTGTAACTTTAGAGAAAGTTTCCAGTCTGTTTTTTTCATAGTCTAAATGCAGACTTTGGACAATATTATGAAAGGAGTCAGAATGGTCCGCTAACAATAAATTTAAAGAGAGAAGCGGGACTTTATTCTACAAGCAATTATGCTTGTGAGAAATTTACTGGTCTGAGTTGCAGTGTTTCTGGATTCTGGTTATATTCTCTGAATCTATTTTTTATATCTTGTTGAGATCACTGATAGTATCTGCAAATAACTGAAAGAAGGTGTTGGATTTTGTTTTTTAATTTATTTTTAACAAAAGAAATGAAACAAAATTATTATTATTGTTAATCCAGGGAAACATTACATATGAATGATAACTCTTATTGCTCCCTCTCTAATAAAATAGTGATTTTGCTGGTGGACAACTCCAGAATTAATCCAGCTGTCTTCAGGTAATTTGCATGTTGGACGAAAAAAAATATTTTTTTTTGTTACTTAAGTGTATGTTCCTGTACAAAAAACAAACAAACAAACAAGCAAACAAAAAAACAAACAAACAAACAAACAAAAAAAAAACAAAAAAACACACTCAATTTCAACGTTTTTTAATTGATACATGGACATGTATTTATTAGTAATTACCAGCATTAGTAATTATTAGTATTACAAGAAAGGGTCATTTTACAAATGAATTTTAAAAAAATGGTTATAAGCATTAGTGAATCTGTGTTACAAATGCCTTTCCTTAGGAAATTTTTATGTTTTACATTTTATTTCAAAATGCTATGCTTTTCTTCCTAGTAATTTGCCCACATTTTTCAGTATCCTGACTGCAGACTGCAAGAATTGGTAATGTGTTAGTGTTAACTTAGGTCCTAGAAAAAGATGTTTCAATAAGGCGAAAAGGTTCAGAGAAAACTCATCAATGGGAATATCTTAGTTGTTTTTAGCTAGTGTTGTGCTATTCTAGTGCAATATCAAGAAAGCTTTTTTTTTTTTTTTAATTTTTTTAAATCATCTATACTATTTGCTTGTTTGCATTAAATCTTCTTTCTGCCCTCATGCATCTCTTGCTTTCTTCCTACTTAGATTTATAAAATTGTGAAATGGAGTGTGTATATTTGTCCATATAAATGTGTATATACGTATCTTTATAGTATAGGATCTGGTAATATAATTTTTTTCCTGGTTTCAATTGAAAAAAAAACAACAAACCACAATACAACAGAACAAAACAAAAAAAAAAATGAAGAGAAGTAGAGATGTTTGCTCCTTCTTCCTTCGCAGTAGCATCTGTTTTCATATTTTTAATGTATTTTGTGGTTTTGTTCAGAAGAGCATTCAAACCTAAAATTAATTTTTCTAATTAGTGTTTTAGATCCCTTGGTGTGCTGAGTATTTCATTGCCAAACAGTTGAATACCACAAACATCGTAGGTGATGTACTCCCACGTTATCAAATAAATGCTCAAGGTACAGCTTATAATGTTGAAAAATAGAAAAATAAATTGACCTTGATGAAGTGTGTCTTCTTTTGTCTGTTCCCAGGAAAGTTTATTTCAGGTATTTCTACTGCTGAAATGATTAGAGTTAACAGCTTTTTCCCTCCATTTTATTTTACAGGGTCTCTTCATCTTCCTGATATATGGGGTGTACAACACAGAGGTAAGTCTGCTTGGAGTATCTCAAGGCTGACAGAGTGAATGAGAGAAATGACAGGTTTCTTATCTTGATAACTGAGGGACAAAGTTGGCTTTCCATATGAGTGTCCTACTGCCCTTCATGCTTGGACTAGCTTATATGCATCCCAGCTTACCATTAAACACAGACACCCTGAATAAAGGGACAGACTCATTTCTCATAGGCATTGACTAATATTTTACTGCTGCTTTAAGTTTTTTGAATTTCTGGTCTGCCTTTTAACACTTAGATAAACCTGGCAGTCCTGAACTTTCATAATTTAATTTGCATTTTAAAGTGAACTGTCAGTCTACGTGCTCTTTCAAGTAAACTATTTACAAATTAAAAGGAACTTGTTTTACTTACATGCCTTTGAAATTTTGTTGGGTGTAGAAATTGCATCAATTTATTTTAAAATATTAATTAGGTAATTTTAAGATTTCAAAATCTGACCTAGGGCTTTGTAACAGTTGGAGAGACCTATGGAACGTATCTCATCTTCACAGGCTGAACTCTCGTAAGGGAAATGTATTTGAAGGAGGAGAAAAAATAAAAATCATAAGGTATTCTTCCGGTGTCTTCTGTTACGTCCAATTATTTGTTTATACGTTTATACGTTTATTTATTTATACGTTTATGTTTAAGATAAAAGAAGTGTTAATGTGTTTAATTCCAGGTTTTTAAGGTACCTCTGCAGCTTAGATTTTAATAGGATTTGGAATCCAGTAATAACCCCCTATAGAAATATCTAAGATAATAGAAATATAGAAATATTGGTTTTCGAAATCGATAGTTTTAAGTGTAGCGGAATTTTATTCGGATTTTATTAGTACTGAAGGGGGCACGGCCCCTTAGAAAGATGTTGAAAGCGAAAAGCATCTTCTGATTATTGTCCAACACGCGAAGCTGCTTCAAAACACGGATTTTCCATCCCATTTCTGTGGCAGCAATTAGCTATTTTCGGACGCGCACCCGAGGCGGCCCGGGGGCAGCGCCCGCTGCGGCCCCGTCAGGCGGGGGCAGGCGGGGCGCCGGGCGCCTGCGCGCTGCGGGCGCGGGGCCCGTTCCCAGCGTGCCGCGCGGCGCGCATGTGCGGCGCGGGGCCGGGCGCTGCTCATCCCATTGTGGAGCGGCCGCGGCGGCGGCGCTGAGCGGAGGCGGCGGCGGGAGCCGTAAGTGCGGCCCGGGCCAGGGGCCGGGGCCGGGAGCCGGGAGCCGGGCGCCGAGCGGCGGCCATGGGCCCGCGGGGCGGCTGCCGGGCCGCGGCGGGAGCCGGGCGCTGAGCGGCGGCGGGCGGCGGGCGGGCGGCGGGTCCCGCAGCCCCCTCAGGGCCGCGCCTCCCCCCCCCCTCCCTCCCCGGGCCGCCTGGGCGGGGGATGAAACTCGGCGGCGGCTTCCTCGGAGGAGGAGGAGGAGGAGGAGGAGGCAGGAGGGCGGCGGCCGCCATGGAGCCCGCCTTCCCCCCCGGCATGGTGATGTTCAACCACCGCCTGCCCCCGGTCACCAGCTTCACCCGGGCGGCCGCGCCCCCCCCGCAGTGCGCGCTGCCGCCCGCCGCCCCCTCCGCCCCCGAGCCCCCCCCGGCGCCGCCCGCCGCCCCCCAGGACGGGGCGTTCAAGAAGGAGCCGGCCGGGGCTTTCCCCTCGGCGCCCGCCCCCGCGGCGCAGAGGAGCCCTTGGGGCTTCCTGCAGTCCCTGGTGAGCATCAAGCAGGAGAAGCCCAGCGAGCAGGAGGAGGACGAGCAGCAGCAGCAGCAGGCGCAGCAGCAGCAGCACCACCACTACGGGGGGCTCTTCGGGGCGGCGGGGGACGAGAGGCCCCCCGGGCTGGGGGGCAGCGGGGAAGGGAGCGGCCAGAGCGTGATTCAGGACCTCAGCCTCCTGCACCACCTGCACCAGCATCCCCACCGAGACCTGTTACTGAGTGGCAGAGGCGAGGGCGCCCCTGGGAGCTCGGGTGAGCCAAAGCACGATACCCAGGTCAAGAAGGCAAAGAGGCCAAAGCCAGAAACTCAGGGAATCAAAGCCAAGCGGAAGCCGAGCGCTTCATCCAACCCCCCCCTGGTGGGAGATGCGGAAGGTGCCATCGCGTCCCCAAGTCAGAAACCTCACGTCTGCGAACACTGCAGCGCTGCCTTCAGGAGCTCCTACCACTTGCGCAGACACGTGCTCATTCACACCGGGGAGAGGCCTTTCCAGTGCAGCCAGTGCAGCATGGGCTTCATCCAGAAGTACCTGCTGCAGAGACACGAGAAGATCCACAGTCGGGAGAAGCCCTTCGGGTGCGACCAGTGTAGCATGAAGTTCATCCAGAAGTACCACATGGAAAGACACAAGAGGACGCATAGTGGAGAAAAGCCATACAAATGTGACACTTGCCAGCAGTATTTCTCAAGGACTGATAGACTCTTGAAGCACAGAAGAACGTGTGGTGAAGCCATAGGGAAAGCAGGTGCTGGAATGGAGCCCGGATCGTCGAATAGCATGGGTAGCTTGGCTGCGTTGTCTCAGGGAAATACAAGTTCCTCAAGGAGAAAAAGTAAAACAAAAAGTATATCCACTGAAAACAAAGGAAACAAGTGTAGCAGCAAAGTAACGGAGTCTCAAGTTACAAGTAATGTGGCCATGCCAAATTATGCAGTTGATATTCCTATCGTGTCTTCCAGCGGTGGTCTAGCCGGCACGGGCGTCGAAGAGCTTCAGAAAAAGGTGCCAAAACTGGTCTTCAAAAAAGGAAGCAGGAAACAGGCAGACAAAAATTACCTTAATTTTGTATCGCCGCTGCCAGATATTCTGGGGCAAAAACCACTGGCTGGGAAGCAGAGTGGCTCCCTAGGCTCCCTAGTAACCAATACCGGTGTAGAAACTATTGGCCTTCTCCAAAGTACAGGTGGTAAACCAGGTCAAATAAGTAGCAATTACGACGACGCCATGCAGTTTTCAAAGAAAAGAAGATACTTGCAAACTGCAAGCGGTAACAGTGCCTTCTCGATCAATGTCGGACACATGACTTCCCAGCAGTCCGTCATCCAGTCTGCAGGTGTTAGCGTTATGGATAATGAAGCTCCGTTATCTCTCATTGATTCAGCATCCTTAAACAGCGAAATAAAGTCTTGCCATGACAAGTCTGGGATCCCCGATGAAGTTTTACAGAGCCTTTTGGACCAGTACTCCCACAAATCAGAAGGCCAGAAGGAAGATCCTTTCAGTATAACTGAGCAGCGGGTGGACTTGCACAGCTCCGGAGAGCATTCGGAGATGGTCCAGGAAGAAAACCTGAGCCCTAACTCTCAAACAGTTTCAAACGATAAGGCGAGCATGTTGCAAGAATACTCCAAATACCTCCAACAAGCTTTTGAAAGAACAACCAACAGCACTGGTTTTGCTTTTGGACCCAGTTTCCAGTTTGTTAGCTTGTCTTCAACTCTGCATAACCACACTCTGTTTCAAGACAAACAGATTTACACTACATCTCCGCTCGAGTGTGGCTTCAGCCAGTCCGTTACCTCAGTATTGCCAACTGCGTTGCCAAAACCTCCGTTTGGGATGTTGCTTGGATCTCAGCCAGGCTTTTATTTATCTGCTCTGGAGGCTACGCATCAACAGTTGACTCCTTCTCAAGAGCTGGATGATCTCATCGACCCTCAAAAAAACTTAGAGACTTCGTCTAACTACCAGTCAACATCTCAGAAACTGACTGGCCAGAAGGAACAGAAAAACTTAGAATCCTCAACGAGCTTTCAGATCCCATCTCAGGAGTTAGCTAGTCAGATAGATCCTCAGAAGGACATTGAGCCTAGAGCAACCTACCAGATCGAGAACTTTGCACAAGCGTTTGGTTCTCAGTTCAAGTCGGGCAGCAGGGTGCCAATGACTTTTATCACTAACTCTAATGGGGAAGTGGACCATAGAGTAAGGACTTCAGTGTCAGATTTCTCAGGGTATTCAAATATGATGTCTGATGTAAGTGAGCCATGTAGTACACGAGTAAAAACCCCAACCAGCCAGAGTTACAGGTAAGGTCCCGACTGTGACCGGGGCTGTGGGGTCTTCTTAATGTAGTTTTACTTTGACAACACTGCCATTGGAATGTTTCTACACGGTCCTATTATGAATAATGTAACATGCCCTTTCAATGCAACTTTTCATATTTAGTTTATTTTGTTAGTGTGATTTTTTTAGATCTGTTTATTATGGTTTTTAATCAAAAATCAATAGATATGAAATAGTGTTTTTGTTCAAGTGACAACGTTTAGCAATCAAATTTTCAAACATAGGTTGTCAGGGAATAGCCCAAAAGTTTAAAATGCAAAAAAAAAATAATAATTAACTTTGTTCATAGGACTAAGGTTTATTCTAATTGCTTTACTCTCAGGAAAGTGTAACGAAGCATGGGAATTCTATGCACCACTAGTGTATTGGAACTTCCAATTTACAGATAGCGACAAATATATCTCAAGATTTTTTGAGGAAGGGATCTACGACATTTCAAATTGCTGTCTCTTATGCCTGGGCAGATCTGAAAGAATTTTGCTACCTAAATCTTGTTGCTTTTAAAGTACTCCTGTTCTTCCAGGTGATGCTCATTCCAGACAGGCGGAGCAAATATTCTTGGATCTGTACTGAGAGCCCGGAACGGTAGCTTTAATATGAATAATAATGTCCCCAGAACTCCTGTGTAAGACTGTAATTCCGTAAAGAGATTCTGTTGACACAAACCATGAGAACAAAGTGCGTGCATCTGGTTCATGTCACTAGAACCCCGACTTGAAGCTACAGTCGTATTCTAGATACGCTCTTGGGATACATTATTTATTTTACATGGTTCAAAAGAAGTCGGTCTCTTGCTCTTCCCCCTTTCCACATTCTTTTAATGTATAAGGTTCCCGTTCTTTTGTTGTGCTCCCAGTTCCTCTGGACTTGATTTGTGTTTTTTTTGTTTGTTTGTTTGTTTGTTTGTTTTTTTCTTAATTTACACCTTTTCCGTCCCCTTCTTGCCTACTCCCTCTCTCACTCCCAACTTAATAGCTAGCATTTCAAAAAAATGTACATTCCGGAAAGTGCATATCTCACTGTGTACTTTCTGATGTCTCATGGCATCAGGTAACCAACAGTAAACACCCACACGTTTTTAGAATTCTGTCGAGGTTTCCATGTACAATAAGAAATAATCTACTCCCAACTGTACATATGAAGGCCCCGATCCTGCATCAGGATCAGCTCACATGGACCCCTGTGCCCTGCAGTGTTACCGGTGGTGTCGCTGGAGCTCTTTACGGATCCAGGGGTTTGCAGCAGTTTATCATTGCAGGCTTAGGGCCTAAGGCTGCAATTCCATCAAAGGTTTCTGGTGATGGCGTCAACTACGAGAGTAGAACTTGAGCGGCTTCTCAATATCAACAGAACTTTTCTTTGGAATTATTGCCTTACTTTATGTATATTTTGTGGTACATTATTTATTATATGTGAATCCTGATTAATGCCTGTGGAGCCACGGAAACCTGCTAGAAATACTGGTGGCCATTCAAAGCTGCTGAAAGGCAGTGGCACTGCTCTAAACCACTTTTTTGCAAATGTATTTTTTAATTAGTTTTTTAATGTAATTTTGGTGACGTTTATGCTGATGGTTTTTTATGTACTCTTGGTGATGTTTCAGTCTTAACGTACTTTTCTGGTGTCAGGAAAGTACCAGTGGTTGTTTGCAGTCTTATTGTGTAATCAGCCTATTACAGGCTTCCATGTATAATAAAGTTATTAACATTGTGCAAGTGTAAAACACTTCTGTTATGAAAGTGGTGTATTATTAAAGGAATTGTTACAAAAGTCCTTGGTAATTTCTCCCATTGTCCCTCACCACTAAAATTTGAAACCTGAGCCCACTTGTAACCTCTTTTACTAGGTGAACTTTTTTTTCTTACTAATCTAGAAGTTGTTCAGAAAATCCATGTAACTCCATAAACCTTTTCTTTATACTTGATTATGTATCTCACCCTATTTCAGTTGAAAAAGGTGAACAACAGTTGTTCTCTATACGCAGATCCCAGCCTGGTTTTGGGGATGAAATAGCCCATAACCACTGTTGGCTTTTTCAGTACCTTTTCTCTTGTTTTACAGAGGTTATAATTTACTTTCTTTATATTGTGTGTAGTAGAAGTTGCATATGTATTGTTCTGGCTGTTTGCTTTAACTTAATACTAATAAAACCCATTATTCACAAAATCATAAAGATATCACTTCTATTATCCAGTCACACTTGTAAGAGCCTAGTAGGGAAATGTTAAGAGGTGAAATTTGGAGAAGGAGTAATGTGATTTACTGGCATGTTTTCAGCTTGTCTTTTTCCTTCAATTTCTTTTTGGGTCATGTAATCTGAATGCACTGTTCTAGAAATCAGGGCCCTGTTTCATACCTTGAGTCTCCAAGGGGAAAAAAAATAACAAATTCCCTTAAGTTAAACTGTTCACACGACCTCAGCTTTTTAAATCTGTCTTTTTTATATAAGATTTTGGTTAAAAATAATAGTAATAAAAAAACAACAACAACAACCATGTATTGTTAACTTCAAAGACATTTTGTAATTGCTGAAAATTCGGAATGATGCATATATAATACGATTTTGTTCAAAGTAAAGATTTTAGAAAGTCTTCTATCTGTTTTTCCTCTTTTCTGTGCTAACTTTTACCTTCTAAGGAAAGCCTAGCAAAAATAGTAGTACTGCAGAATACCAGAAAGCATATTAATTAGTATGAAGATGGTTTGCAGCCCTTTCCTTAAGCTGTGTTTTTCTTCAACGTTGCATGTGATTGTAAGAGTAGCAGCGCTGAAAGTCTCAGAGTGGTTGCAGAGTGTCGAAGAAAAGAAGATTGCAGTTTGAGTCAAGGCAGCGACGTGGCCAGAAGAAAAATCACCGGTATGCTGAGAAGTACTGCTGTATGACAACTAAGGATGAAAATCTTCCCAAGTAAATATGAAGTAATACTAAATGTTGAAGATATTCAGATAGGTGCTAGGAATAATTTTGGAAGATCTGAAAGGGAAAATTACTGGAATTGTGTATGTTCTCTCCTTATGTTAGCAGTTGTTCAAAAAAAGAAATGCAAGTAGACTTTTTCCTAATTTGGTATGGAGTTCAAATTTATTTTTCTTCAGGTTAGCTAAAGGGTGTGGTAAAATGATGTGGTAGAAATCAAGTATGGTGTTACATGCTAGATAGTAAAATGAGCTGTGTATTTAGTAGTAACGTCACAGCATGGACAGGGAGGACAAAAAGAAAGCAAAATGGCCTTTGAATGTAACTTTTCACTTCAGTACCTGGTTAAATTTTCTTGTTCAAGAGATTGTGGGAGGGAATGATAACTTGTTTCCTATCACTAACACAGGGGATATAAGAATTGATACGTGTGATGATATGATAGAAACTTGTAGATAAAGTGATTCATTTCGTACTATAGTAGCTCACATTACGTGTTTTTGCTTGGGCCAAGCGCATCATGGTACTGTGAATTGTGAATGTGTTTCAGTATGCTCCAAGACACTAAAATTACATGGCTAACATGCCTGCAGATAAGCTAGAAGAGCTGGCTAAAATTTGCAGTAGTTCTCAAATTAGCCAGATCAGATGCAGCCTTTGTGGGTAGTGGGCGAAATTTTTAGAATAAGAAATTGGTGGAATAAAAGGGGATTGAAAAATGGGAAAATGTGGTGGGATACTACAATTTCAGGTTTGTGTACTAGAAAAAAGGCAGCCCCATGCATCATGGAAACCTTGAAGATTTTGTAATAATACTATGTATTCCATTAGTGTTGTTTTGGTTTTGGTCTGGCTGTTTTTTTGTTTTTTGTTTTTCTTTCTCTGCCTTAGGTATGTTTGACAACAATGTGTCTGAATGATGCCTCTGCTTTTCTTTCCCACTGACTAGAAATCAGTATTGTGCATGTGAAGTCACAGGTGCAACTCTGGAGATGTTCCTTATGCCTGAGAAGATACATGTGCAAATGCTTAAGCTGCTAGAGTTCTCTCTCTCTTTTTTTTTTTTTTTTTTTTTTTTTTTTTTTAATGTATTATGTGTTGAAAGGAGTCTGGTCACTTTAAAATGGAAGATCCTGTTTTCAGCCCTTTCTGACTACTGACTTTAACCATTTGGTCTGGAATTTTCCAGGCTTAGTCTGTCTCACGCTCCACGCACTATCTTTCTCACCCTATCTTCTGCATATGTTTCTGGAAACAAAATTAAGGAAGAAAACTTGCTTGTTCCACTGGCCTTTTCACCCCTTTTTAAAAACAAATGAGCACACCCCCCCTGTACCCCACCCTGTTAGCAACATCCATGTTGGAGGTTGGGTTTAGGGACACCCAACCAACCTAGACTCCTTTGAGTCACCGACTGTTCTTGAAAACACGATTACATTTACTTAAAACTCGTTGGAAACGCATTTACACTCAGATACTTAAAAGTTGGGTGGCTACATCTCTGAAGGTGACCCCTCCTGCATAACAGATGGGACCATTACAACTATTGGCTATGTAAGTTCAAATAGTGTCTGTGTATCTTGGGGCATATGTTGCACATTTCCGCATACTGAAGTTTGCTTTCTGGCTTACATAACTGTAGTCTTCACTTTTAATGTTCTTCTGAAGTGATTTTTGTGCTTGTTTGTTTGTACAAGCACATAAGAAAATAAAGCCTAGTATTTTGTGTAGTATTTGGAACCCAGGGTATAACCTCTTCACTGAGTTAATAGCTATGAAATACTAATACAATTTATCTATGTTGTTCAAAACATGTTTCTTGTCCCCTTTTTCACTGGCAGCTAAAACCCATTTGTTTTTAGCATTCTTTCCTAACACAGGGAGACATCACAAAAGAACAATTTTTTTTTCATATCCCCATACCAATAATTTAATTATATATATATATATATTTTATAGACACTGATGCTTAAAATTTACTTTTTGATGCCCAGTTTGTTTGACACCTATGACCTGAAGGGATAGGTAGTGGAATTTCATTTCTTTGACATTGATTGGAGGTGAATTCCTTCTGTAAGACCCCTGCTGTTTCAAACCCTGTGTAGAGATAGATTGAGGAATAGTTACCAGCTTAGTAAATGTGGAGTAGCTGAATGTCTAGAATCAAGTAGAAGCTATAGGACAGAGTCATGGGGGAGTTTTAATTCTCTACGGTGATGTTCAGAAGCCTAAATCTGTTCTTTCCCTTCTGTTGTATTCACTGTAAATCCAGCATCCAGGGAAACCAGGTTCTGTAGAGAGCAGCCTCGTGAAACACAGTCCTGCTTCATTTTCGGAGAGTTGTCATCCTATTTGTTGTGGATATAAACAGCAACAGAGAGTTGCTGGGAAAAAATACTGTGCCATCATGTAATCAGTCTGTCAATAATGCAAATACAAGATGGGGTGAATTGAGGATTAATGGAAGATTTAGTGCTGGTATTTTTTAATTTCTAATGCTTGATTTATAATCTTGATAGTAATGTAAATTTATCTATATAGCATGCTACTGCGTTTACATACTGGTATGTTTTAATGTTTTGTTTTTATTTCTAGTGGATTTTGCAATTTTAAAACTGAAGGCTATCCTAAGTAGTGTTATGAAAGTACACCTGAAAGATGCTTTGTATATTTGATGTTAAATTTAATAAAGTGTTGTATGGCCAGACTAAAAAATGAAAGAAGAACTAACTTAACTATACATTTCTGTAATTATTTTAATATACTTTAACTTACCTTAAAATGTTTTTTAAATTGTCTCTTTAGTGCTACAAATATCAAAACATTCTGTGAACTAACGAGGCATGAAATGGTTATTATGCAGGAGCTGCAGCATGTGCCAGATATTCTGCAGTAGTGCATGTGCTACCTTCAATGCTAAAAACCTGCTAAAGGTAGGTTATTGCCATTCAGAATTTTCCAGTGTTGTTGTTTGCAAAATAACTGTACTTTGCCCTTTTTGCAAAAAAAGATTTCATTTTGATGTTGCTCAAAGGCTAGAAGACAGATTATTTTTAATCCCTTAATTTCTCTTCACAGCGTGTACTTCTCTGCTCTGTCCTCACTGCATAGGAGGCTAGAGTCTTGACTGGATCCCGATGTGCCTGGGTGCTGGCATAAGGCCAGAAACTGTATTGTCAGTGGTAAGGATAGTTCAGACTGATCAAAGATCCTGAGTATTTTTTTTCTGGAGGGGGAAAAAGTCTCAAAGATGGGAGGTTGTTCCCTGAGATGAGTGGACATAAAAGCAGACAAAGACCTGTTTTGAAGAGTAGTCTTTACAAAGAAGTCCATATGCAACTTGAGTGACAAGGATTTGAATCACTTTAATTTGTTTTCCTGTAATAGGAAAATATATAGGTGTGTAGTAAAACATCTCGCATATTCTGCTGAGGAACTTTAATGTAGCATGGGTAAAATATGCCTATGGATATTCGTATCCATTAAATGAAATGGTTCTCTACGATGAAAAGTGGGTTAACTTTAAAAGTGCTTGGTCATACTGGAAAATGAGACCAATAAGGAGTAGCTTATGCAACTGAAGAGGGCAGTTATTTTGTATTAGTTAACTGTCTACCTGGAATGTGGTCAGGTTATATGGAATAACACGTTCCGTAGGATCTTGTGGCCCTGTGTTCTAAGGGGCAAGCAGTCATGTAATCTCAGTAGAGAGAACATGGCTTTGCACTTGCAGCTTGTCTGTGGTCAGTAATGATGCTCAAGTGTAACAATGCAGCAAGCTCTGTTTCTTATTTATTTATTTATTTTTAATACTTATTTTATTTTCAAAGACCTGCCATTTCCAATTACTGGTTCGCTTTCTGAAAATGAAAAGCAGAAATCTGTGCAAGTCTGTTATCTTGGGTCTGGCCAACTTCAGTCCAAAGGATTATTCAGAAAATCAATGAAAGTGTGTTACTAAAAATATTTAAGCTGTGTAGCTTAAGAAACTTGTCAACTTTTATAAGGTTGGTCAAATTACATCGTGAAACAGTTTGTTTAATTGGTCTGTGAAACCTTGTAACTAGGCGTGGTAATACTTGGTGATTTTAGTGTAGAGTTAAATCTGTATGAAAGGTGTGGGTGATTTAAAAGTGTATTTCCTGAGCATTCATAGTTAAAACTTCTTTCTAGTTTTACTTCTATCATAGTCTTATTTGATATTACTCTAAGGAGATGAAGTCTAAACCAATTTCTCAACCTGAGAGATGTTGGATTTTGGAGAGATTTTAATCCATTTTGAGTAGGTATGCTGAATTTGATTGTTTATTTACTTTGGAGTCTGGAGATGCACTCTAGGGTAAAAGTAGTTTCATATTTTGTTTTACATGGTTCTGGAAATCATCCTTCACAAATAGCATCTTAAGAGTGGATGGCAAATGAAGTAAGACAGTTGGTAACTAAAATCATCAGTTTTACTGTTTTTACCACCATATTCTGATGCTTGCATGTTTTGTTCTTCTCACAATGAAGCTAAATGAAAACCTCTGAGAAAGAGTTCCTTCTAATGTAGCATAATGAAGTCTTTAAATGGGTACAGTTGTAGGTCATCATGAATAGGAATGCAGTGACCTTTGTCTTGACAATGAAGCTGGCACAAGCTTCTCAAAGAGCTGTTCTTTTTTTTTTTTTTTATTATTTCTCCGCCAGAAAGGACACAAATAAAACAGAGGGTCCCCCCTCTCCCATCAGTGAACAAAATCAAAAGATTAGAAAATGTATTGTAAATTGTTAGCTTGCAAAATCTAGAAATAACATGGAGTTCTTTCTCTAAATATACATATTGTTACAGGAATGATGTGCAAGGAGGTGGGAAAGAAAGGAAAGTAGATGGACTGTATGCCTCATAAAGAGCCTTCTGGTTTCTTATATTGTGTAATGTCCTGATTTGATTTTAGATACGCGACAATGAAATATTCAAACTTACCAGTATGATCTTATAGTTTGGAGTCTAGAAAAATAACAAATCTTTGTCATTTGTTTTCCGTTTAGTTTGGTGCATATCTGCAGGCTTGTAGTGCACTGCATTGAAATATGAGGAAGGCTCAAATTTCTTGGTGGCACATATAAAAAAGCAGAGTATTTTGCAGAAGGCACATAAAAGCTGTGGCTGTTTGCTGTTGGGGAGGCCCTGTTGCTCCACCCAACTTTTGGAGTCATTTTTGAATTGCAGTGCTCAGCAATGTTCTTTAACCGTAGAGAATCACCTGTCATTCTTAAATAATGACACTACCTGCTCATTTAGGATTTTCTCAAGGTTTCAGCAATGTCGATCTGAATTGTGCGGTCTCTTGTAAAGGCAAGGCCTGTTTGGGAGAGCGAACTCTGAAGTGAGCAGTGAAGATAATGAATGGAGATGTTTTTGTAAAAGTCTTATCTATAGAACTGCTTCTCTATGACCAGATATTTATTTATTTACCCTTTAAAGGGGAAAAAATTGGTTGTTGGACTCTTTCTTTTAGTCAAGGACCTGGCTATGTGTTAATGTGACGAGCAGGTTGTTTCCTTGGTCATCATGGACGCTACTCCCACAGGGCCACGGCCTGGGCAAGTAGGTGGATTGGGTGCTTTGATGATTGTGAGTGTGCCTCTTTAGCAGTAGGCTTTTTCAGGGTGTAAAAAAAATAAAATAAAAGTTTAGAATGTGCATGTTATTTCAGAGCTATGTGAACTTAACAGATAAAACAGCAGTTACCATTTAATATTGTCTTTAAATGTTTTCTGGGTAAACACACAGAACATATCTAACGCACAGTGAGAAGTGAAAATGCGTCTGATCAAAAGATCTGTAGAATAGTACATTAACAGTCAGTTGGAAAAATGTAGGTAACGTTCTCTCCCGTGGAAATGAAAAGGCTTTAAAAAGCCTTATAAAGCTTATTTGATAAGCTAGAACCTGCTTGATTTTATATTGGAGCCTTTTATTTTTTGTAATTCCACATCAAATTCTCTGGGGGTCGAGAAGTGAAAACGATGATTATATTTCTCCTAGGGGAAGAATTTTGCTAAGGAGTGTGAGGTAAATTCTTGATGAAAATCAAGTGCTATGCAGTTTATCCGCATGCTAGCAAAGCTGTGGTAAACCACTTATTTCTATTTTTTTTTTATTTTTTAACCTTGGTGTACTAGTAGAAACAGAAAGCACCCTGCCTGGCCTTTCGCCTGTGCTGGGGGAGGCCTGTATGAGCGGCAGGCTCAGAGCACAGCGAACAGAGGCAGCTTCTGGGTGCTTTGGGAGCCCTCTGAGGCACCTCTGCTGCAGATAGGTGGGGCTGAGGTAAGGATAGCTCTAGCAGCGTCTAACAAACTGTCAGCTGTCCTTGATTAAAGAGTGCCTGCAGCCTTTGTTCTACCTGGCCCCTAATTGGGCAGGATCAAGCACTTTTAGTGTGCAGTTACTGAGGAGCTGTGCCACCAGGTGAAAGAGCTGTGTGTGGCAGGAGTCAGCAGGCTGCATTGGAGAAGATGAGAAAGAGATTGACTTTATCTTCTCTGAGACTCTGCAGCTTCAAATATTGTTCAGCATCTTCATTTAATGATCTGGAGGGTGGGTCAGGGTGTACCCTCAGCAAGTTTGCAGATGATACAGAACTGGGAGGAGTGGCTGATAGGCCAAAGGCTTGTGCTGACATTCAAAGTGAACAAAGTGCTGAGTCCTGCGTCTGGGGAGGAGTACTCCCAGGCACCAGTATGTGCTGGGGGCCAACTGGCTGGGAGGCGGCTGTACTGAGAAGGACCTCGGGGTGCTGGTGGACACCTAGCTAGCCATGAGCCAGCAGCATGCCTGTGTGGCAAAAGAGGCCAACAGTGTCATGGGGTGTGTTCAGAAGAGTGCTTCCCACGTGTCAAGGGAGACATCCTCCTACTCTACTTGACACCAGTGAAGCTATGCCTGCTGTACTGTGTCCAATTCTGGGTTACCCAGTACAAGAGAGAAAGTTGGGTGCCAGAGCCATGAAGATGGAGTATTTCATATTAAGAAAGGATGAGAAAACTGGGGCTGTTCAATCTGGAGAAGGCGAGGCTCAGGGATCTCATCACTTGTACTTTATGGGTAGGAGTGAAGGTGAGGGAGCCAGACTCTCCTCAGTAGTGCCTACTGACAAGACATGAGACGATGGACACAAAACCCATGAAATTCCATCTGATCATAAGAAAATAATTATTTTACCATGAGGGCTCTTAAACAGGAGTAAGTTGCTCAGAGTATTTGTGAGGTCTATGTGTGTGGAGATATTTAAATCCTGACTAGACACGGTCCTGGGTAGCCTGCAGATGAAGCAGAGGGTTTGGACAAGCTGACCTGAAGAGATCCTTTCCAACAGCAACAATTATGTGAATCTCTTCAGTTTTGTTTAATCATTGGTCAGTGCTAAACAGGAATGTCAGATTTATGCTGAGAGGATGCTATTTGTTCACAGGATGTAGTACAATAGGGTGTCTGAAAGTACGTTGTTTAATGGAACAAATGTGCTAGACGGTTCTAGACATTGCCTGGAATCCTATCTCCATGCAGCACTGAGCAGTTAAATGTTGTTTCTGATTTCTAGCTTGGAACTTGTCTGCTTTAAACTGTAGGTATTTTCCGTGACAAGCTGCCTTAGTCTGTTATTAATGGTTAAGAAGAAAATACATTGAAAGTATTTTGAAATAAAATCATGTTTATTTGTTTATATTTTACTAACTTTCATTCTTTCCTTTTTTCTTAACTGTAATAAGTTACAATAAGGAAATGTCTATCTGACATCTTTTTATATAATTTGGGACATTCTAATTGCTTTTTTCCTCTTCTCCCTCAAAGTTAGCTTAAATGGCCTGGTTTGAAACTGCTCTTGTTCTGAGCTCATGCAGCCGAAAAGAAAAAAGCACAGCCGAGAGAATGCAGCTTCTGTTTTTGGTTCAGACTTTAACTTGAAATCTGTCTTCTAGGGAAAGGCAGGCATAGAGTGTTATCTTATCAGTCTGTTGATAAGTTGTAACAGTGTTGGGCTGTTTCAGGCATTACTGTTAGCTGTTGTTCTGGTCACGGGCTCAGTTGTTGCAAAAGATTGTCTTGACTGGTTGAGCCAGATTTCTTTTATTTGGGGGGAAAAAAAGCAAAGTGTTTTTTTTTTTTTTTTTTTAAAGTGAAAAGGATAGGTACTAAAAATGTATACAGGGAATGGATAACAGCAGAAATGTTTTGTATTCCAGATGTTTCTCAAGGCTTAATCAAAGCTGGATATTATGGTGATGTCATGTGGGTCTAGTGTTGGTGGGTCTGATCTGTCTGTTTCTCATGGTCAGGGCAGTGTTGCTAAATGATGCTATAGTGAGTCCTAGGATTTCATGTGGTGATAGTTATCACTTATAATGGGAAGTTTAATATCTTTCAGACATCTATTGTAGGACTAGTTTTAAGTAATGGCCTCTGAGGTTAGCATTTTTTAATTTAATTTTTTTGGCAAACTACCTATAGATATGTAATTTCCTTGTCCTACACTTATTTCGTTTGTTAGACTTGATTTCATCACAGTCCTTGGGTTTTATCACTGGGTGGTGGTTGGACTAACTCAGTATTTCTTTTTTAACTTCTCTGGCTTATGCTTTTCTTGGTTTATGCTTACAGATGTAGCTTTTTAATGCATTTAAATGTTTTTCAGTGCATACTGTGTGCGTTTAGTTTGTAGAGTACATATAATATAAATGCAGTGAAAATTTCTGTGAAAATCCCTGGTTTGCATAGATGTTGCAATGGGAAGATGTTATCTCTTTTTTAAAGGGTAAGTACTGGACTAATGTTCCACTAACGTGTTAGAAGATACTATCTTCTCTGAGATGCACTGCTAAATTATAGCTGAACAGTGTAATTATTGATTTTTATCAAGCTTTTTGTTCTAGTAAGGTGTAAAGCTAGAGCCATCCCCTTTACTGTGTGCAGCAGACTGCAGTTACTGAATTTAGGGAATTTGTCAGAAAATATTTCACAACTATCTTCAGGACTAATTTATGACTTCAAGTTGTAATCTTGATATTCTTGTACTTTTCTTGCTTTTGTATTTATTATTTTATATTTTTAAGATAGCAAGCTGAGAAAATGGGCAAAATGACACATGGTTGAATTTCTATGGATGTTCTTCTAGTTGAGCACTACGATAGCAGCTGATTGTCACCCTCAATGGAGCAGCACCAGTGGAGAAAACATCTGTTGTTTTCATGAGTAGGTGCACACATCTTAATAATGGTGTATTTGGTTATTTTCATTTTTGTTGTGAGCCAGAACACAGTAACTTGATCAGACTCGTGTTATGTCAAACTTGATCCTTGTTCCTTCTGCCTTATTCCACTTCTGCTTCTCAGTGCAGTTCTTAACATCTCAGTAAGCAAACGCAGCAGTCGTACCATTCATGTCTCCCTGCTCTACAAATGTTTGTCTTTCTTCTCTTTTAGCTCCCACTTCTCTAATTCCATATTCTGTGTTCCCATCTTTTTCAGTCCTATTCTTGTTATTTCTGTTCCTGAGTTCCTTGCCTAACCAGTTTCCGCATCCAGCTGCATGTTCTGTTCTTCCTTCCTGCTCCAGTTTCACCAGACTCCTTATCCCAGGTGCTATTTTTTTTTGTCTGTGCATGGACTTTTTCCTCTGTACGAGAGCCAGAGGACTGGTACTTGTGTGCAGCTTGGATGTTTTGCAGGCTCACAAAGAGTGTAAGAGAGCGTTTCCCTGCTCTCACACTTGTTTGATAAAAACTCTCTTAATTGATGCTGTCACAGGGGAGTCCAGCTGTCCCTTGTCTGCTTGTTCCCACTTCCATATCATCCCCTTGCTTGAGCTTGACCAGGGTTAATGAACTTGGGGAATTATTATTATTATTTTTTTAAGCCATAGGCTTTTTTCCACTTCTCTGTTTAATAGGTAGCTTCACAAACACTTGAGACAGCATGCCTGAGTTATGTGGGGATGGAAGTGTGCTCTTGTTGGAAAGAATGGAACTGGCAAGACTAGCCTGTGTCAATTTCCCTGTGTGTGAAAGTGGCACACTATTTTTGATACTTGCTGCTGTCATAGTATAGAACTGTTGTAACTGGCCTTTATGTGATTAGTTTGGTTTTGACGGGAGGGGGAGGCATGTATGCTAGTATATTAGAGGAGCAGGGCAAACTACAGTTTTTCAGAAATTAATATACTGTGAGTAAATGTGGGTAGATTTTCTTGAAAAAAAGCAGTGTACTGCTGACACAAATAATACTTTTCTATTGAGACACAGTTGTCTTTGAGAGTACCAGAGCTTTTCAAAGAGGGAAAAAAACCACACTTCTTTTTTGGTGTAGTTGATATAAGTTATTTTTTATTAACATTCTTCTTAGAAAAAAGCAAGGCTTTCTGAATAAGCCTTGTATATATTCATAATATGTGTGCATGCACAAGAAGAATCGAACTGTGTCAAATATGGTTGATGATAATGTCAGCTTGAGTGCTCAGCTTTGCAATCACTAGCTACTGGCAGCGAGATCTTGAAAGGCTTTGAGGTAACATTTCTGCTAACATGTAGGCAATCTATATGCTGTTAATTACAGTAAATTTTATCAGTTGAAATAATAATAAAAACAGTGAAGATAGACTGGACTTCTTACAACTCCCATTGAAGCATCAGGAATTGCATTGCCTCGGGCAGTGAGGCAGATACATATGTGACCAGATACAATAGCCAGTTTATTTCATGTGGCAACTTCTATATACCTATAGATGAGCTATTGCTGTGAATTATCCAGTTATAATTCTGTAGTCCATCAGAATCTATGTCTTTTCAATGCTATTTAATTGAGTGAGCTGCAGTATAAGCAAGTTGTATGGTTATGTTACATGGAAGTATGGAAGTCCCAGAAGGACGTGACTTGCAGGTTCTGTTGCCCCTCCAAAATCTTTTTTTTTTTTTTTTTTTTTTTAATGCAGTGAAGAATTTTAGCAGGTTATTTCATTTGAGTAAACATTTGACTTTTCTAATCATCTGTGTGTAAAGGAAATACTGAATTAATTCCTGCCAGTCTCTTCACGAAAACAACTGGAGCCGTATGGAAGACATGTAGAAAAGGGATCTTCACCATCTAATAGTACCTGCAGCCAGAAACTAGTTTAGGCATGCATGTCAAATTGATAGTACTGCATAGATGAAGCATTCTTTAACTACAGGGAATATTGAACAATAGTTTTGAGAAGTGTAACTGCCCTAATAATAAATTTAAAGAGAAAAAATGCATCAATTGTATTTTAGAGGTAATTTTTAAACCACTTTTTTTAAAAACCTCAACAAGCTTTTTTTTTTTTTTTTTGACTTAAACCAGATGATATTTAGTTTAAGTTGAGGAGTTACCTGTTTTAAGCTCATTTAAAATAACCTTCTAAAACTGCAGATTGAGTATAGGAAAGATGTTATTTAGTTTGGTTTAAAAGTTTATCATAAGCTAAAGCGGTGCATCATATACAATCACACTGTAGGCACTTCTCAGTATCTTAAGTGCTGTTTTATTGACTGGCATAGAGTGAATCACAGAATCTTCTAGATTGGAAGAGACCTCCAAGATCACAGAGTCCAACCTCTGACCTAACACTAACCAGTCCTCCACTAAACCATATCACTAAGCTCTACATCTAAATGTCTTTTAAAGACCTCCAGGGATGGTGACTGAAACACTTCTCTGGTCAGCCTATTCCAATACTCTTGCTAAGTTATTTTTTTATTATATATATATATTTTTTAAATGAAATAAAGCTCTACAGTAATAGTATGAGGGATTTTATTTGTGCTTTTGCACAGTCAGTGGTCTTGTGTTCTGAGGCTATATTTTGAATGGGCTTTGGCACACAATTATGGAAAGAAGACAGTTTGCCTTCTGCAGCACTTGTTTACTTCATCTTTCCAGGAAAAACAAAACAGACGATTTTTCGCAAAAGTCATATCCTTCATCCAATTCCTCATGGCCTATCCAAATACTCATCCATGACCTATCCAAATACTGTGCGTGGGGGACAGTGAGTGGGACATGGCTAGTGATTTTTTGTGCCAAACATTTTTCCTTTTTCCTTTTTTTTTTTTTTTTTTTTTATTAGTTGAATTGCTGATTATTTTCTTCTGTTGTACTCCACCTAGAACTCAGGTCTAGTCCTCTGACATAGTTTCTATGCCTTTAGAGAGGAGTTTCCTCTTTCATCCATGCATTCATCTCCTTCCATGTCTTTCCATTAGTACTTTCTCTGATACGCTCACTTTAAAGGCAGTTATGTTATTCAAAACACAAACATGAATAAAGAGATCTCTCTAAGTGATATAAACATATGTAATTGTCTATAGTGTTCTAGGAAAGTATTATTTCAGTTATAATGCCAATTCTTTCTAAGTGTCTTTTTCCTAAATTCATACAATGGTGATGAAAAGGCAAAGAATTTCATTTCCAGTTTGACCTTTTCAAAGTTGTTTCACTTGTGTGTGCACAAGTCTTTTGGTTCTGAAAAGAAATCCTGTGCCATCCTCAGTTGTAGAATATAGACCTTTCTTTCCGTGTCTGTATTACTAAAATAAAGAATACTGTGAGTTCTTGTAAAAATACTGCAATTCAAGTGCAGAATGTATGCACCCAACCTTTTGTATGTACAGGTTAGGAATGTGCCTATTGTCATATCATCTGAATTACTATGTCACTTCTCTGAATAACCACTGAAACCTTGAAATACTGGGCACCCAAAGGCCATCTGAATTTCACTCTTTACAAGGACATATGCTGTTAGCAGCTTTATTGTTTTAAGGGGATTTCTAAAGGTAATTATGCCACTGAAAAGTAGACACTTTGATTAAAAATAATAATAAAAGAATTCTTACAGGTGCATAATTTTGTAATTTTATTGGACTTTCCAGAAGTCCATCTGATTGCTTTATCAGATCCTAATTATGTTATGTGTATATATAAGCATTGTCAATATTATTATTCAAAAGTCTCTAAGAGTCTTCTATTTTAAAATGCCTATAGGTTGTATAACTGGTAAGGAATGGAGAATGTACAAGCAGCATTAGTGAATCTCAAATCAAGCTTATCTGGCAGTTTTCTTGCCTCAAAAATCTGATTTCCTTTACAAGACTTCATTAATAAGCTTCATTTTTTATTTTCAGTTTGAATTTTTTTATGATTATCCTCATTAATGTAGCAGTGCAATATTTAGGATTGCAAATATCATGTTATTTAAATGAAACATCTTTCAGTGAAATTACATTACCTTACTGTTATTAAACACTGAGATTTATATTTGGGCACTGGAACACTGAAGGTCTCTAACTCCTATGTTATAAATGTGAATGTTTCCACTAGCTAATATTTATGCTTTTTCTTATTTTCTAAAAGGTAACATTTGTTAGATACTCATAGTGAAGAGCCGAATACCCTTTTCTTTGTATGAAAGTGTAACAGTCTTTCTCTGACTGATTGTGCAGTCATGACATAGCTGAGGTGAAGATCCAACTTCAAACATTGCAAGATAAATCATTTCCACATTCTTGCTTAAGTGGCTATTTTAGTGTAGAGAAGCACATTTTCTGTTGAGTGCTAATGCCACTGTCTCCTTGACCCAAGGTCTTAACTATTTTGAGCAAAGTAGGCTTGGTAGTTGGTGTAAGGAAGAGTTTGTAAGTAAAACAGTTGCCTGGTAGAAATTTTGAAATTTCTGTGCCTCTTGGGATTGTTCATTGGTAAAAGCATTGAAAGAATGAAATGTGCTTTATGCAAGGTATTAACAGGAATATGTTCTTGTTGTCTTTTCTTATTTGTAGAAACTGGGGTAGGAGGGCTGGAACCACAGGCTTACATGAAGGACCTGAGGAAGGGAACATGCTTCTCAACTCATTTAGTATCGTGCCCAGCAGCTTTGCTCTTGTTTTCAGCAGTGAGATCTATTAGCAGGAGGCATGCTCTTTTTTTTTTTTTTTTTTTTCCCCTTGAAAAGAGGAGGAAGTAAGAACATGTAATGTTGCTTAGTGGAAACAAGACTGTAGTTTTATCCTGGTTTTGCTGTTTGAGGGCAGCCTAGCAGCACCCACATGAGCAACAAAGCCATGTAATTATTTTTGTGGTTGTAACACACAAAAAAATCATCAACCAGGAATGCTAGTTAAACTTCAGTGGCTTTGTTGTCACTAGGAATATAATGGAATTTAGTTGTGTGCACTTCACATGAGCTAAAACTGTGCTCATTTCTTCTCTTGATGTGCTATCCTTGAGGTGTGTTACTGTTTCAAGCTGTGTCCTGATGACTGTGTTCCCAAGCCCCTCTGGACTGTGGCAGTTTGGTGCAGAAGAGCCTTTTCCTCCCCTGGATTGTGTCAGTTCCCTGGCGTCAAATTCTTCTGCAAATGTAGGGAGACCTTGAACATTTGAAAGGACTTTCAGGTTTCAAACAAGAAGAACATTGTCAGAAACAGAGGTAAAGTAAATATGTTGTGTTTTTTTGCTGTTCTTTTTGCTGTTAAGTTTTAGTGGCTGCATAAGAGAATAAAAATAAGCATTTAGAGGGAGATAA
Organism: Netta rufina; assembly: GCF_964035555.1. NCBI lineage: Eukaryota > Metazoa > Chordata > Aves > Anseriformes > Anatidae > Netta > Netta rufina. The sequence goes on along the minus strand of NC_140131.1, from coordinate 26,198,199 downwards.
AAACAAGGGCACCTTTCCACTGGTGCTACCTGATGATTCTCTGGTGATTTCTCCCACACAGAGCTGCCCAGCTTTATTTGCCAGGGTCAGGGGAAGGTGAGTCAAGGTCTCTGCTTCATGCAGTTCCTCCCTTTTGCCAGAGTACTTCTGCAGCTTTAGTAGAGAGAGGCTGTATTTGGAAAGACCTTTTGCTCTCTGTTGTTTCCTCATGCTGGAGAATAGCATTATGAAGGATAGATAGCATTTAGCTGTAAATGAGTTTCATTGTTTTTAATTCAAGTAGCAGCCTCTGTGAATTGTTTTAGAACAGCATCACACTACTGACTTTTTAAAGGAAATGGAAAAAATGTCTGACACAAAGACATCTGAAATGAGGCAGTTGATTCATATAGAATATTAAGAACACACCTAGTGGAAATATTGTGCGAGAGTGTTAAAAATAAACCTAGACTCATTTAGTCCTGAGTGTTTAGCTGGGTTAAAACTGAAGAGAATGGGCAGAAAATGAGCTTTCCTACAAAATAAACTAACATGCTTCAAATTGCTCTAGAACACTGCAAGATGTATTTTAGCAGTGTGCATAATAAATGTGAAGTTGTTATTTAGTTCATGAAAAATAATGTCAGCAGTAATAAAGACAGGTAATGACAGTCCAGTGGTGCTTTCTGGCTGAGAGCACTGAGGGAAAAAAACTATTGTCACTGCAATTAGCAAAATATTTTGTGTGTTTTTTCTTGTTTCCTTTGAGCTGCCTGTCAATCAACTACAGCTATGTCATGTCAGTGCATTACAGGGCAGGTTTTCAAAGCTACTCATGGAAGATTTAACTACACTAAAGGGTTTGCTTGAATAAGAAGTTCCCTGACTTTATGGGAATGTCCAAAGGAGTCAAAGAGGTGGCAGATCATCAGGAACAGTAAAGATGTAAGTACAGTATATAGAACCCCAAAGAGAAGCTGGAAAATAAAAGCAAGTATGGTAAAATAAAATATCTTTATGGATGCAAATTAACTGCAGAAAAGACACTTGAGGCCTTGCCTCTCTTCCTCTTTCATACATGCAAAAAATTAGATTTTGCCAAGTGACAAAACACAATTCTTCTTTTCCTTTGCAAACATATTCAATGGTACTTGCTTAGCATCTTCATAGTTCTATTCCTTATTTTCATTCCTTAAATTGAGAATGTTTACAAAGCATCTGCATTTGTATGAAACATGACGAAATTATCAGATAATTGTTGGGCACCAAATGTTAGGTGCAGTAAACAGATACTGAACACATAAAGCTTCTTTTTTGGAAGAAGAGTTAGCAGTTCTCAAGGTTGCTAACTACAGGTCGTTTGCACCAAAGCTATTTTTGAAAATATCTGCAGTACAGAGATAATAGAGGAATAATGTCTCACAAAGTGTTTCTGATTATAAAGTGTATTTAATAATGTATTAATTTGCACATCTAATGTTATAAACCTTTCAATCATCACAAAGATTTTTTTTTTCTTTTTAATTTGATAAGTTCCTTTCAGCATTGTTCTGAAAAGGGTGAGAAAGTCTTTGAAACAAGTTCTTACATCCTAAATTACAATGGATTAAGTTCAATATAACATTGAAGCAACGTGCTTTTAAACTTGAGCATAGGGGAGCGTACTTGGTTCTTGTGTACTTGGTACTTAGTGCAATCAAAATAGTTTTCTTTTGAAATTTTTCTTGCTGTGACTCGAGGTTTTGATCTCTTTGCAGAGATCAAGATTTGCAAGGGTGAAATTAAAGCCTAAATATTTAGTGAACTTTATGGTACTTAGAACAAAGAAATGAATAGGACATCAGCAGTAAGTATTAATATCAATAGATGCATAGTTTTTTAGGCTGCTATTTGACATCTGGAAGAATCCCTAAAAATTTGTTTTCATATTTGCCTGCAACATGTTTTTTCCAGATTTAATTCATCTGTAGTAGCTGGTTTTCAAAAGCAGAATTTGAGTTTTCTCTCTCTCTCTCTCTCTCTCTCTCTTTTTTTTTTTTTTTTTTTTTTTTTCTCTGCTTAGCTTCTTGCATTCTTCCTTTCTGTTTCTGTCCACCTAACCTTGTTCTTACCCTGAATGTCTGCTGGTGGTTCTCATGTTTGCTCTCTCTGCCGGTCCCACTGTTATGACCTTTAGCACACAGGAAAGGACAGTGTCTCCTCTTCCTCTGTTGTGGGCTTATGTACAAGGCTGTGGCCATCTTTGCTGGCTTCAGTCAACTAAAGCTCTGTATTGATTTTTTTGCAGGTGAGTCCTAAGGCTTCTGTGCATCTAACTTTTATTCTCAAAGTAACATTTCTTATAAAGAAAATGCTTGCAGGGTACTGACACTGGTACTTTCCTCTGACTGCATCATAGAGATTTTATATCATTTAACTTTTTTGTGGTGGAGGATGGCACAGACAGAAGGAAGCACTGTGGAGCAGAGGAGCTCTGGGTTTAAAGCAAAGTCTGTGCTAAAAGCAAAAACTGGCTTTGGGATGAAAACATTGTTGGCTAGGAGAAATCTCTTATCTGGGGTGACTCTGAGACATAATTGAATGACTCAAGTAAATATTTGTTTAATGTGTCATGAAAAGTACCCTGGCATCCCAATTAGTGGAAATGCAAATTTTTTTTATATACAAAGAAAAAAAAATCCGATGAATTCTGGATGGCTCCAAACACACACAGGGACCAAGAGTTCAGTATCTGTCATGTTAAACTGATTAAAGAAAAATATTCTGGTTAACTTCTTGTCCATAATTACATCAGTGTTTGAAATTTTCTTTTTCATTGCAGCATGTAGCTCTGAAACATCAATTTACATAACCTACTATTTTTAGGATCAGTTTCCTTGGGCTGGCTAATCTCTGCTGTGTTGTAAAGGAACCTACTCCGTGTGGATGCTGACGGAATGGTTGTTTAGTTACCTCCAAAATCTCCTGGTGTGTGCTCCTGCTTTTGGAAGGTTCAAGGTTTGTTTTATTAAAAATAAATGAGATTCATAACTGTAATTCACCATTACCCAGCCTGTCGAAACACGAATAAGACCTGTACGTGGGTCTGCAATGGTTTAACTAAATGAGTTTATTAAACAGGGAAAGCTCTAGCATGAGGATATAAACAATGGTTTTGGAAAACACTAAGTGGAGGAAAATTGGCTGTTATTCAGTTTTGCAGTGTTTACTTGCTTTTCCTATTGTGGCAGGAGATTTTATTTTGTAAAGCTTGTTTAACCTTCAGTGTCACTTTGTTTAATCTGAGCAGCTACATGAAACGTCTGAAGTGCCAACGTGTCATCCCTTGGCTAGGGCTGGGGACGTGCATCCTGATCCGCCTGCATCCTGATCCACATGCCTGAAGCTGCCTGTGAGGCACGAAGTGACACACGAGGAGGGCAGCAGCACCCAGCCCACCTCCAGGAAGCAAATATTTTAGTCCTGACTCCAGTAACAAGCGTTCTGCCCCTGCTTTTCTCACTAGGGCCTGACTTCAGGGAGGGAAGTTTTCTTTTGGTGTCACATTCTTTTGCAATGTCTCATTTTGGTTTGCAATAGATGATGCATGGACCACAGGGGAGGATGGGCTTTGGAGGCTTAGTTAGCCCTGGTGACTCACCAGAGAGTTTTTCAATAGCCGACCTCTTTGCAGTCTGGAGAGTGGAAGTTATTTTAATCACCTCGGAATTAAGTTTTACCTGCCTGGCAGCAGCACTTAGCAGGGCAGATGTAGCAGTGGGTGAAGGTGCCAAGGGCTGGGGACCAGTTCCTCCTCCTCTGCTCCATTTCTGACCGTAGAGGCTCCAGATGCTGATCTCCATTGCATCTTTCCAAATATTTTTTTTTTTTTTTTTTTTTGAGAGAGAGCATAAAGCCTGGCTCGTTCCTTGAAAGTAATCAACTTCAGCCTTCTGCAGTTTGAGTGAAAATCTTACGGCAGTTTTATGAAATAGTCAACAGATGTTTTCCCTGCCAACAAATGGGAAAACAGTTGTGTTCTAAGATGCTTTGTTGTTGTTTTTGTTCAATGTGGAAGGTATTGTCCAAGAAATACCGGGGCAACTTGGGAGTTTTCATGAAGTTGCCTTTCAGTATCCTTTTAAGGGAATAATTTTTATTACGAAAATTTATGTCAGGCATTTGTTCCTGTTGCACTCTGGTGCCAAGCAACTTGATTCTTCAATCAAGCTTGTGCCATCTGTTTTTAATTCAAATATTCATTGTAATTGAATACTGTGTTATCGAAGTGACTGTACTTGTTCCCATTTGCTAACAAGGTACATAGCTTGCTGACATCTGCATATGGATAGGTTTGAAACTTGCTGTATCCTGTAATCATTCCTTGTTAAAGAAAAGATGTGGCAAAGAATGAGCCCTCAGGAGTTACAGGCTGATGGCATTCATGGAGGGGTCATGAAAATTCCTGTAATAGATTATTATTCAGTGCAATTGCCGCCCTATTGTTTCAGTGTATTGTATTGTCTGAAACTTGCCTTGCATCTGCACAAGTTTGATGCTAATTCAGAGCATACTGTTATCAATTCAAGGATTTTTAGAGTTTTTTTTTTTTTGGTGATTCTGTTTTGATCTGACTGCTTCAATGATTTCCTCCAACTAGGCAATGCTGTAAGGTGTCTGTAGGTTAAGCTAATCATTGGATCTCTATGGGAGCAGGGTAGTTTGTTTCCTGTATCACCATGACACTGGATGTTATTTGTTTGCTCCACAGCTTATGGTTCTAGGGGAGGATTTCATAGCAAAAATGATAACTTTCAGGTAATGCTTTTGAGTTTAGTTGGAGACAACTCAGATGTTTTAGGATATAAATAATCCCATTTAATTATATATATATTTATACATGGTTAGCTAGTTATCCTTTCCACTGTTTTTGTACTTTTTAATTTAAAATCATTTTAAAGATAGCATTTAGGAATTTTGGTCAATAATTACTTGCCAAGAATATGCTAAATTTCTTTTCAGGTGATCAGGGAGAAGCTGACCAGCTCTACGTGTTACATTTTTGAGCCCTAGGTAAGGAAAAGGGAACCCTATTTCAGCATCATGAATAAGTCTGCCAAAATAGTTCCCAGTAGTTGAAGAAAAGCAGTGAGCATGGTAAATTGTTTTCTTCATAGCACTACCAAAAGCTTAGAAAACAGGGAAGCTCTATTAGTGGAGTACATTTCAGTGTGATTTTCATCCTGCTTATGGGAAAATCCTGATAAGTCCAAATTGTCCTTAGCTTCCCTCTGCTACTGAGGTTAGGAGACTGTAGAAAGGGACACATGAAGAAGCTGCTCTCTGCTTTTCCAATAAATCAGCTGTTGCAGATAGGTCGAAGGTAATCCAGGATTTGTCTTTCTGTTCAGTTTCTTCATCTTTAATGATGGCATTAAAGCTTGTTTCAAGTAGTTATAGATGTAATTCGCAAATGGTGCAAAGCTTATTTTTCTTTTCTTTCTCTGAGAAATATGACCTTTAAACAAACAAACTTTCCCTCCCTTGTCTTTCATTTTGTTTTTTATTACTCTGCCCTTTTTGACCTGGAGGTTTTGACCAACCATCTACTCTTTTAGTCTTCTAAACATTTTGCAGTGACAGCGTAGGTGTCTGTGTAATACATGTAAACTATGTGCCATACCATGACACAGGTTGAAAACCATTTTGTTGCTGTGTAAATTGGTTCATAATTTTTTTTTTTTGCCGTAGTGCTAGCTCAGAAGCAATAATATAAAATAAATGTATTTATTTACAAAAGCTTTGCATCCTAAAAAGGTGTTTAATATCTAGTAATACATTGCCATATACAAAAAATCCTGAAATTCTGACTCAAAACCTCCATTTGTTACAATGGATTTTTTAAAGGGTAAAAATGGCAAGTTTCACTCAGTCTTAAATGCTGTTAATTTGAAGTGTGCAATTATTAGATCTGAAAGAATACCTTTAAAAGACTGTAAGTTGAATCACGTACTTACTATGAAGTTTGGTTATAAATGTTTAATTTTGGACGCATGGAAAAGTGGTAACTGAGTGACCTGTTTGTGTAGCATGTACAGATTTAGTTTTTATTTCCTTGTTTGATGATGTATACAGAAAATATTGAGGATCTGCGTACTTACTATTCTGATATTGGTAAGCTTATACTGCAGAGTTGAAGATAGTAGCCAGCCACTATGGAACTGAAAGGTAAAGGAGTTTTCCTATGTGATGCCATCTAAAGGACAAAAAGTGGTATAAATCAATAAATCTTTTTTTTTTTTTTTTTTTTCTTTTAATACAATTTACAGGGCATAGTCTTTTTGATAGGAAGTATGTGTTGCTTATGAACTCAAGAGATTTTGTTGGAGTAGATTCACTAAATAACAAAATTATTTCCTTTTTTTTTTTGATTGTCAGATACGAAGTAGACAGAATATCTGGAAACTTTTTATTATCTGCACTGCTTACACAGTGAATGTCTGTGATTCATGAATGTGGGTCAGTATCTTGTTTTATTCCTCTTGTCCTTTCCTTTTTCTGTAATCTGTTAATAACTTAACAGTGAATTATGCAAATTGCCTTAATCAGAGGAATAAGTTTGGATTATTATTTCACTTTATGTCAGTATTTGTTATGTGCTAGTAGATTTCCAAATACAAAAAGATGGTATCTTCTCCAGAAGGGCTAAACTATGATGCCACAGCCAGAACTCCATTACTTTGAGTGACGTTATTAACACAGCATAGCAGAAACATTGTCATACATTTCCTTTCAGCTGTGAGTAACTCTTAAACTAAATCCACTGAGCAGGAACTTGACGTAGCTGTTTTAAAAAATTTCAGCAGGAAGCATTCTTTTTTTTTTAGGTACGATCTTAGTGGAAAAGAGTGGAAAATGGGCAATGTTTTTTGCACATTTTAACATTCCTATGTTTATTTGCTTTGAACTAGCATACTCTTGTAGATATATTTTGGACGTTATTGATTTGTCTTTTCAATGTTGCTGTGAATGTCTGAATTAAAAAAGTTATGTACTTTGGGAAACTGTGGCTTTTCTCTTTGTGGGTAAGTTGTAGCAGTGATGGTGGAGGGTTGCTGCATGCTGTGGCCGATTTTTTTTAAATTTTTATTTGTATATCCCTATTGGCTCTGTGGCAGGCTCCATTAATAGGTCCACTCCTGTGTTTGAAAGTGGGCATCCGCTTAAGTACCTTGTTTGGTAAGGACTTCTGTGGTAAGTGTCGGAATGGCTTTGGGGAGCTCTGGGTCTGAGCTCTTCCCCTTTCCCATGAGTCTCACAGCCCGATGTGCTGCGGTGGCTGCTGTGTATTTATGTGCCTAGATTAGCAGTGTCCTCTCCTGGATTGGGCACTTACACAAGGAGGAAACTGAAGCGCTGGAGGATGTTTACACAGAGGGCAGTGGGCATTGCTGTTAATATTTTAGAGAGCCTTTTAAGGGCTGTTATATTATTAATCTGATATGTTAATAGCATGCAAAATGCATAAAAGTTGTGCCTACAAGAAACATTCCCAAAGTACCTTAATCCTTATATCGATAACACTACTATTGGGTTACACGCTTTTAATCCCAGAGGAGTTGTCGCCTGACATTAAACTGTCCAAATAGTATTTATATCTGCTGCTGCCCTGCAAGATCACTTAACCCTGCACAGCAGTTTAAAAGTAGTTAATGACAGACCCGGCATGACTTGCCCCTTATGAATGATCACATAAGTTCGACCTGTGCTGTCATGGTTTATGGAGGAAGGCAGTTTGTCCATAGCCTGCTTCAGCCACAGCAGGTAATTTGAAATGAAATGAGACAGTTTCTACAAGCAGATTGATTTGGGAATCTTGCCTGTTCTTCCCTTTGACCCTTGACAAGTTGACACTACAAAGATTGTGACTTTAAAAAATGATTGGGTGCAAATACATTTAGGTAGATGATTTACTATGTGTTAAAGCAAGGACAGTGCATTTAGAATGGAGCTGTGAGGGAAGGTAATTGTGAACTTTAACAACTCATGTTTTATGTTTCTGTATCTTATTAATTATCTGACTGGGCGAATCTTCTGGCAACAGTGGACCAAGTACTTTATGAGATAAAGTCTGTGCGAGTCCACAGATTCTGCATATCAGCATTCAGAATTTTACCTATACAGAAATAACTGCATCTGACTGAGAAATTCGATAGGAATACTTTATTTCATTGGACAGTAAGGGTTAAGTCTGAAGAAGGACTTCTGAATGTATAGGTTTCCCAATCCAAAGATGTCTTTATTTTATTATTCGTTTGGAAATGCAGTCATGCAAATAAAAATATTGAAATAGTAAGATTCAACGTATGATAGATAACTGGCAAATAGTGAAATAATGAAATGATGGCAGAAAGAGAGAGAAAATCACAATTATGTGTCTATAAATATTTTGGTCTTCCAAAGCCTACACCCTCTTGGTTAAAAAGAATTATGTGCATTTTACAAGATACTGTATGAAGATTTTGAGTGCCTTTCTGATTTATGTAATTGAATTTTTCCCCAAACCATTTTGTGATTAGTTACGTCATTTTGAAACGAATTAGCTAAGATGTATTGCTTCTGAAGAATTACCCTATGATGATGCAGGTTGGTATGTAAAGCACATACACAAATGCTGCTGGAGAACGTATAGTATGAATTTCACAATAACTTTAATTTGAACATTTAATTAAGTCACAGTCCTAGAAAGCAGAAACTTATCTCTGTTAAACCACCTACCTCTAAATGTGCTATGAGTGTGCAGTTTTAAATGCATAAGACAAAGTAAATGTTTGCACAGTCAAAGTTCATCTTTTTGCAGGTCTTTCTCCTGGTGTCTGTTTGAAATGCTTTGCGTGAAGCATAATTTTGAAGATGCTTGTAAAAAAAAAAATTACAAATTATTTAATACCCTTTTGACTGTCTTCACTGAACTATGTTAAAAATATTTTGCTGAAATGTTTCTTTATGTTGTCCATTGGGTTTAATAGACATGCCATTTAATAAGCTCTCTACCTGTAAGGATAGACTATTTGACCTTTGTGACCTGCCAGTGGTAGACATAGTATAAGATTGCTTTGTGAAATAAAGCTGTCGGTAACATCAACAAAATAAAAAATGATCGTATTCCAATACTCTCTGCTGAGTACTATGACAGCACTGAAATATGGAATAAAATTGAAAGTAGATTAGTTTTGGGTCCTAAGTCATGTTTTGACAAGATATAAGAGAGGAGAACATATCTTTGAACTTTTAGTTTTAAAGTTTTTTAATGAAAATATTTATCATTTTGTAAGGTTCCTTCTTTCTTTATCACAACTGGGCTGTATAACCTTAAAACAATCCATTCTCTTATTGTGAGGGATATAAATACTGTACTATCTTTTATATTAAACATCATAAAGGATACATGCACAGTATGAAATTGCTTGACACTTGCAAGTAAAGGACTGTCATGTTAATAAAAAGCTTATTGGAGAGGTTGAAAAATCAGTCATTAATAAGCCACATATTTTTAAACTATGTAAAGCATGTAAATACTGCAGACAAGAGGGCAGTTTTTGCCATATTTCCTCCTCTCTCTTTGAAATGCTTATGGTTGAAAGCAATAGTGTAAATAACAATGATCATTGCCTGTTCTGTGGTTATTGTAAACTTCAAATGATTTGAAAAGAAATTCATTAATATTTTAAGTTACAATGATTAATCAAATGAAATGAAGAGTGTTTTTTTTTTTTTTTTTTTCCTTCGGGGGGGGGGGGGGGGGGGAGAGCGACACAACACTGACATGATTGAGCATGCTAGCATTTCTGTAACTTGCTTTCAGTCTCTTCTGAAAAAGACTACCTACCAAAATAGAGATACATATTCCCAAGTCACCAAAATCCACTTTGTAAAAATAGCTACACAACGTGGAGAGTGGAGGGGAAACTATGTTAAAATGGTGTGATAATCTTTCTGTCTTCATCTGCATGTATAATAAATACAAAGACAATTAATTTAAATATCTCTCTATGGTTAACATTGCTGGCTTTTTACCGGTTCAGTTTTTTCAAATTACTTTAAAAAGAAAAACAAATTACATAAGCTGTTGACTGTTTTTTCAAGCAAACATTGGGAATAAAAAGGTGACAAATCCAAAAAGTGAAAAAAATTATTATGATTGCAGCAGGGAGTAAATTAGTTGACATAACTCTTATAAAATGCCTTTTAATTCAGTTCTCCTCATTTGGCTCTGCTGTTCTTCTAAGTGCTCAATTGCTAGTTATTGCAAATGCATTTTTTTTTTTTTCTGGAATATTTTCAAGTTAGCACACCAGTTTTTATAGTAGTTATTTTTGAAGATGTAGAAATGAAATACGTTCCATGTATGAAGTCACAACATTTCTACCAAGGTATTGGTCTGTCTTTAATTTCAGCAAATCAGGAGATTCTCTAAACGCTGTAGGAAATGCAAGTATTTTTTTTTTTTTACACTGCCCCATAAACAAAAATATTCACAGAAAATCAGGGAGCAGTGTAGGGAGATTGTCTTTACAATGCATTTAAGAGGACTTACGGATTTTTAGCAGAGTTTAATCATGCTCTAAGACTCAAAAGTTTACTAAAATAATTTGATCAGGTATCAAAGGAATATTTTTAGGACCGTACTCAAATTGTACCTTGAGAAGACTGAAATGAAGAAAACTAGAGAAACTTACAGGAAAATCAACTTGGTCTGTATTGGACTATTGCTATTTGTTCCACTGCTTTACGTTTGCCCTTTCTAATGCTGTGAAAGCAAAGTAAATGGATTATCCTTTGGCCCTACAGATGGTTTGAGATGATCTGTTGCTGAGATCACTGGTGGGAGCAGTGTTGTTTTACTCTTTGAATTAGGTTAATCTCCATTACTATTAATTTCTGTGATTGTAAAGAGTGCATGTCCCGGGCAGCATCATCTTTGCCTGGGGAATATTTTGAAGTCTCAGCACTTCAGGATCATTTCGATGCTGACTGCCAGCATAGCTATTTAGAAAATGAGGCTGTGGAGGAGAATGTGGGCATTTCAGCCCGCCAGCTGGGTATCTTCGTGTTCCACTGTGGTTTAAGGAAGAGTACTCTGCTGGAAACATCAAGTGCCTGTTTACAGCTGGGAATACCTCAGGAAAAGGGCAAACTCATCCTGGCCCAGTGAAGTACTGATTGTGTGCGCCAGCAAGGTAAATGTGGCTTGGTTTGTCAGCAGCAGTGTGCAGCCACGTTGTGAATTCGTTTGAGCCAACCGAGGAGGTTCCTCTAATCACCACCCAAATTGTGAATTAATATGGGAATATTTCTAGTGGCAGGAATCTCTTCTCCTCAGATTTAAGTGTGTATTTCTAAAGATAGTCTAAAATGCCATTTTTTTTTCCTCTGTTTTCTCAGGATTTTGTAGAAGCTTGTCCTGCTGAAGATGAGCAGTTAGGTACTGAACAGCACCACGAGGAAAGCAGTCCATCTCATGGCCTGGTTGTATTCCATTTCTACTCCTTTGTTGATTTACTTTACGAGGTACCTTCTTTACCTTACCCAAACCATTCTTTGTACAAATAACAGCAATTAATTGAGTTGCACAGAACATGGGCAAGAGAAAGCAGTGCCCAGTTGCCCAGGATTTGCCAGGATTTCTTTTGGTGCCTGCAGTTTGCAGCTGCCTGGCTGCACCAGACAGTTTTATGCATTACATTGCCAACCACGTGAGATGGAGGCTCGTTTAATAATTTGTGCAAACTTAGATTTGAGTGTTATCTGATTTGCCCTTTTGAATAGGCTTAAAGAAGAGCATAGCTTAGAAGTAGAAACGAAGTATTATATATGTGTATATGTATGTGTGTGTGTATATATGTAAAACTAGCATTAAAATATATATAACTCACTAGTAAGCATATTTCAAATCCCTCTGGAAGCTCTTCCAATTTTACTATATAAAATAGACTTTATTTTAGCAACTGATTTTCCTTTCCTTTCCTTGATCATTCCCATTCTTTTTGCTTGCACAAAAAGTAAATAGTTGAGTTTTGCTTATTCAAAGGTACTTTACTACAAATCACTTGTGCTTAGAATTAAAGCTCAGGTTTTTATAATCTTTGATTTTCCTCAAAATCGTTAAGTCGCATAAATGGAACTAATTTGAGGAACAGTATAAAGAAACCCTTTGCTTCAATTTTTTATAATATACATAGGCATTGGAGTCCAAAAACATCACGTGAGGAGTGCTCTGTATTGTGCTTACAACTTATAATCAAGTTTTCAATACACTTCATTTTAATGTGACAAAAAGAGTTCCCGTTTTTTCTCTAGCACTGTTCCATGAGACCAAAAGGTGGCAGCACTAACTCCGCTGTCCTTGCTCTGGCTGTTTATACCTCGTCTTCTGCATGTCGGGGAAAAAAAAAGGTGGATGGGGGTGGTGGGATTTTTAAAATGGAGACTTCATTATTGATTACAACAGTAGTAGTTTGTTAACATGAGCAATGGTATTAAATAGCTCTGCTATGCTGACTGATTCAGGAGCCATGCTAACAATTTTGAATATCCCATGCAGGCTCTGTACACAAAACTTCAGTGATTAAGCAAATGTCTGATTGTGTAAAACCAAATATTCTCTTACCCCAGTCAGGGAGTGGCAGCTGATAACAGAAGACTAAATCAGCTGCATCAACCCTGTCACACGGTGAAAGGTGTGTGCTGCAGCCCCTACGAACCGGAGCCAGAGCAGATGCTGCAGAATCTATCGCTGGCTGGCTGCCATTCGCTGGAGGTTTTGATTAATAACTTCCAAGGAAGAAAAGAAAAGACTTTTACAATGATGGTTTGTCTTCAGTTATTCTGGTAATTATTTTTGTGAGTAGGACGTGCTAGAGAAATGTTCTGCATTTTGACCAAGCCAGATTGCTTTGGAGAACAACCTTTTTAGCAACTATTACTGCTACATATCACTTTTATGATCACAGTGAAATCATCTGAAATACAACTTATTTGTGTTGTACTGAGGTTTTCTTCTTGTTTGACGATATATGTTTATTTTTTTTCTCCCCTATTGAATAAAGTTAATGCTACTGCTTGAAGGCTGCACTTTTTTTTTTTTTTTTTTTTTTTCCTTGTTCCTGGTGAATACTTTCCCATTTGCTATTTCTTGAAGATGCCTACATGGCCTTTTTTGAGGAAGAGGCCTTGATGTGACTCCCTTCAAAGGCCCCACCAACTACATTTCAATTTTCCATTGGTAATCTGTGATAGATTAAATGTACTTCATCATGGATGTAATTCCATTCTAGTGGGCTCCAGAGTTTGTTGCAGAGTTAAGCTTGCAAATAGAATGCACATGCTAGTGCTGGGAGATCTGTTAGCAGCCTGGATCGCTCTTCCACTGTGTTTCTAATAGAAACAAATGTTAAAGGGGCTTAAAAAATGCTCTCTCATTTTCTGAGAGTCACAATGAAACGATAATGTACTTTGGCATTGAGAATCACAGGAAACTCCTTAGCAATGTGAAGCATGCTGCTTTCCCCCATGGATGAATGAGCTGTTCTCCACTGCAGTTTGAATCCCAATTGACTTGGGGAGAGAGACGGGAGACCATAATGATGAATGAAACTGAGTGTCCCAGATGACAGTGCAGAGCGGTGCTGTTGTGTTGTTCACTTATAAAGTACTCTAGGTTATTTACTGATATTTTTTTCAAGGTTACATTGCTGTACATAGCACAGGTCAGATCTGTACAAGAAATACTATAGTCTAAGGCATTTCTAGTAGTAGGTCTTTTTCACCCTTTCATTTTCTCTCTCTCTCTCCATTCCCCTTCTTCTCCCCACCCCCTTCCTGTTAGAGGTAAGGTTTAGAGGATGACAAACCCCATCTATCTGAGCAGTGCTGGATCTGCTCATACAGCTCTCTGCATGGTCCTGTAATGCACCATGTAGCAATTGTGTGTCAGCTCTAAAACAAAGTTTATGATATTTTTGAAGACTCTGTTAGTTCCTGTCAATGTTAACCTAGAAACAGCAACAGCAATTCACTACTCTGCGAAGTTTATGGATCTGATGGTGCTTGCCAAGAGGACTGTATCCCCGAGGTGGTGACGTTGTGCAGAGGAGAAATCAGAAAGGAGTGGGATGAATTTCCAAACGATTAAAGGGCTGTGATATTGCATAGCTTCATCGTTGCCGCCGTTGATAGCCTCATGCAGAATTGCTCCCTCACGTCACCAGTAAGCAGTCAGGGGAACTTATTAACATACAAATGCAGCAGGAGTAGTTGTTCCAGTGGCACATCTATTTACCTGGGACTTGTGGATCTCTAATTCCAATAGTGAATTTTATTGAATGGATTAAAAAATAACAAAACATGTTTTTCAAGATTTATAGTGTATGGCAGTAAGATTTTTTTTTTTTGTATCTTGGATGTCACTTTTTTTTTTAATAGCAATCATAACCCTTTGTGTAACTTCTCTGTTACCCTAGCTGGTGAAAAACTATGAAGCAGGCTGTAATCCTTTCTTTGAATATGTTAATTTTCTTTCTGCCTCATACGACCTTTAACCCCATAATAAGTGAGCACCTATCAATCATTCATGTGTTTATTTTCACAGTGCTTTGTGGAGGTAGGGAATACTGTAGACGGGCAGCTGAAGTACGTGGTCTTTGGGGACTTCTGCAGCATCAAATAGAATACTAGTGGTTGGCTCTGGGTTTTCTGGCTGCAAGACTAGTGTTCAATAAACTATCTTACTTCTCCAATGCAGGGCCGAGGTAGAGGACTGCATTTGATAAAGAGAAACATCTAAATATGCATCTTCAGGATTGCATGCAAGCACTGCACGCTTGCAGTTTGATCAAACAACATGCAAAGAAGACCATGCATACAGCAGTCTGTGAACGTAACAAAGACCTGTGCTTCATACAAATGTGTTTTACACAAAACTAGTGCTCTCCAAAAATTCAGAAATCACCAGTGTGGTGCTCATTTGTATTCAGAAGAAATGCAGTTAAGCACTGATAGACTTTAGTTTTACACCATGCCATTTTTACCAGTGATTTCTGTGCAGAGCAGCTGGATGTGGGTGAATTTTTGCCATCTATGTGTCACTGTGACCCAAATTCTGTAGTCCATAATTAAACAAAGCTCCTTGGGGGCCTTCAGAGGGTATTTTGCTTTCCTTGAGTTAGGATAGTAAGATTCAGCTCCAGTATTCTTCATTGTTTGCTTCCTTCACTGAACTTACAATTAATATCACACAAAAGCCTTGATTCTTCTAGAAATAGGTCTGAGGTAAATTAAATGATTGTGATGTAATATGAAATGTTTTAAAGGGTTGTGGAATCCAATTTTGCTTTTTATTTCATAGGTGAAGGTGGAATGAAAGTTTGGTTTTTCATCTGACAGGAGAAGTAATGGTCCTCATGATGAAAGCAGTGACCTAAGATTTTGGAGATCTGTTGGATACTTGATTTTACTACACACTCCTTGAATAAACCAGAAAAGTCCTCCTGTGATTAAGCAAGTCACCCGCAGAGCAGGGATGGCAAGGACAATGTTCTTCTGTCTTCAGATAGGTATTGTAGAGACACTTCCAAAATGTAGCTGAGGGCAAAAAGTAGGAATGGGATGGTGGTACACACATAGCGTGGTCATGGGAACTGGTGTGTTAGATGTCATTATTGTGTTTACAGCACTGTATGGAGTCATCTTCATGGAGCTGCTGAAAAACAGATACTTCACAGGACAGCTGAAGTGTGAGGTGCTGCTGGTAGTCCTGGTTTGTGGGAGAAGAGACCTGCTAGTCCCTGGCTGTGTCAGGAGGAGGAAATAATGGCTAGTGGGGTTAGAAGGAAAAGCTGTAATGGTGTAACTGCAGTTACTGCTCTTTCTGTCTGTTGCGGGATAGCCTCCACTGTGAGGGTAGTTAGCACAAATGGAGACATGGTAGTGATTTTGTGCCAAGTTTTGGTATGGTGCTGGTCAAACTTTATTGCAAAAATCCCTGTGTTGCAAGTTTCAAAAAGATTAGCAAAGGCTCCAATCTCTGGTGAAAAGGAATCTGAAGAAACTCTTCTTTCACATAAGGTAAGGAAACTCCTCTCTCCCAGGCAACCATGCCATTTCTTTTCTGAAGTCCGTAATTAGGAGACGGTTTGATAGTGAAGCGATGATCTGGTTAAATTACAGACTGTTTTGTTTTACCATTTCCCAGAGTCTTTTCTGTGGTGCATTATCACAGAATCACAGAATTTCTAGGTTGGGAGAGACCTTAAGATCATCGAGTCTAACCTCTGACCTAACACTATTATGATCTATTTCAGGACTGTTTGGGGAGAAACAGCTCTTAACTTGGTCAGATGGTCTGTCCTACAAAATTCAGTTATATAAACTCCTGCTGCCCTGGTGTTCCTAAAACAGGGCAAGCTGTTATCTACATGGATACTTCAACTATCTTGCTAATACTTAGAAAACATTGACTGTCAGGCTCCTTTGAGAGGAACAAAACCACAAGCATTCCCTTCTAAATCTCTGCTAAGCAAGCATTTATTGTATGTATATATAAGTAGATAGGTCTATAGCAAAAAACCTGTATCAGTATGTGTGTAATACCATTAACATTTATACATACACAGGGCGAGTGAGATTCCTTGCCATCTTTTTGAGTCTGTTGTTCACCAGGTACTGAATGAAAAATTAAATGCAATGTTGAGATGTTTCTTTATTTAAAGTTTGTTTGACCCTTAAAACGACATAAATAAATAATTAAATAAATCATAGGCTTAAAAATAACAGGGTTTTATTTTTAAGGTGTAAAATAGTATTTGGGTTCTTTGGACCTGCTATTAGGATTTGAAGCCTGCATAATGCACTTAGATTGTTTCCAACCTTTTTTGCTCTTATCATGGACTTTATTTTTTTTTAATTGAGATCTTTCTGTATGGATTTCCCTCCAGGAGTTTGATGTTAAAGTGAAACATGAAGTATTTTCCAACTTGCAGCAATACACTAAGAACTGACAGCAATTAGAGGTGAAATTGGATTTGTAATCTGCTTTAGAATGCAAGCATGCTTTGTGATGCTAAGCAGGAATTAAAAGATATGAAAAATATGAATTATCTAAATTTGTTTACAGGTTCACCATAGTTGTATCCCAGCCCTTATGAAGAAAACCCCAATCCCATTATTCTCCAAGAATGGAATACAAGATAGTTTTTAATTCATGCTTTCTTATTCCTTCCAAAAGAAAACAATAAGTACTTGGAGTTGGCATAATATTTACCTAGTAAGAAAAACAAAAAACACACATGAGATGGTGGATGCCTGCGTGAATACTTTGTCAGAAGTATTTTATACCAAGTATACTGCTGTGCTTATATGTGAAATGTAATTTTTGGTAGGGTGTCTGTTTTTCAATCTCTAGTGGCTTGGTGTGGACCTGTTATGAAAGTGTATTTAAAGAATAGGTTGAATGGCTCACGAAATAACATGTTGTCTTGATCTTCATAATATTAATTTAAAGGTTTTTATTAAAGTAGGAAAGCTTTCCTACCCATCAAAATACCAAAGGTAACACTAGTTGAAAGACATAATTGTATACAGTAGGGTTATAAATATTATGAAGGTCATTATGAAAAAATATGCAAGTATTTTCTTTCTATTTAGTACTTTTTATAAAGGATTTGCATGTAACATAATTCTGATGACCTGAAATAAAAATCCTTAACACTCACTTTCAGGAAGGGTAAGAAGGAGAATCTGGGGAGCTCCAAGCTGGTCAGCTTTACATTTTTGCTTGGGAAGGACATGAAGCAAATCATCCCAAAGCTGCTTCCAGCCACAGGGAGAATAAATCAATGATTGGGAGCAACCAGTGTGGAATTCACCAAATTATCACCCAGGTAGCCTTTTGTGGTGAGGTGATTGGTGGTGAGATGAGTGCAAGGGCAAACGAGTGGATGTTGTTAAAGCCATACCTTGGCTTTAGAAAGACCTCCAGCATTGTCTCCTCTAGGACCTTGATAGCAATACGAACGAGATATGGACAGGGCAGGTGCCCAGAGAGTCTGCAGAAGGGTGTCAGAACTGCACAAAAGCTGGAATTGTGAACTGGGGAGAAAAAAAAAATATCTAAAATAGAGGTATTATTTAGCATGTGTAAATATTTGAAAGACAAATTATTAGATCATTTGGAAACTTGATTATGAGACAACCTTTCTGATAACTGGGGTCTCCAAATAGAGATCTGAATTTATTATGCCTCAGTGGGCTGACTAGAACAAGGAGTTTTTGACATACCCTTCCTCTCTGAGCTTTTGCCTTTCTTTTAATTTTATATGTAATATCTGATCTGTGCACAGGTGCAAATAGTTGTAGAAGAAAGAATTCCAGAATACTAAAAAAATAAACCCACAACTTGAATGTCAATTTTTAAACTCCTCTGTTCGGTCATCTTGTTAGTGTAAATACATAAAACCTGCCCACTCCCTGCCCCACCAGCTCACCAGTTGGTTGCCAAGGCTCGAAGCCCTGTGAAGCAGAGAAGCTGTCGGGAGATGGGCTTCTCTGGCACGGCAGCTGTGCTTTGCTGAGAAGAGGGGCAGCACCCAGCTACAGGTATGGATCTTGGAGCTTTGGTGTTGGGGTTTTGTGTAAAACCTGCTTATTTTGCATTAGGGAACGTGTTTGGTGAGACCAGACCTTCTGTGTAGTGATAGTTTTGAGGTGACAGGGCTAACCAGGACTCTCCTTAAACACAAGTGATGCAACTAGCTTTAATAGGAGGAAAAAGCTTTTATGTTTATCAATAGGAATAATAGCACATGCTTTGCTAACTTACAGGCTGCATTGCCAAACAAAAGGAAAATGTCCATGTGAGATACCTCCTGAGGTAATCAGTAAGTGTTTTTTATTCAGGCCACTTACTTGGTGCCCAACTAAAACTAAGGTTTTAGTTGCTGAGCTCATATACTTTCCAGCTGGTGCTTGATAGCAAGATTGAGTGAGTTCTGTATTTAGTATGGTTTTATATGTGATTAGCCTTGGCTAAGGGATGCTGATACTGACAGGAGAAAAAAAGACAACTACTTCAGCATTTTTCTGGATATGTTTGAAAGGACTTCTCTGTTAGCCACATTTGAGAAAAGTTTGCAAGCTTGATGTCTCCTTTTGCTTGCTTGCTGTGATTTCAATAATCATCTGCCATCGTAAAAGAAGAGTAAAGTGCATTAAATCTTTAGGTTAAGTCCTGTTGTTCCATCGGTGTTGTCTGGCCACAGCATCCTCCCCTCCTGGTGTTGCCTGACCTGCATATCGATGCAGAAGTGACTCTTTTAGGCAGAGGAAGGAGCGGTGCAGCCAGTGGCTTCTTTCCAGGAGGTCACGTTCTCAGTCTGGGAACATCCTTCTCCCATCACTGTGTACTTGTGAGTGTGCTGGCTGGCTGACAAGTAGGAGAACAGCCACGCATCTTCCCCTGAATCAAGTGTCAGGGGTTGTTAAGAGATAATGACTTGCCAGCACTTAAAGTCCCTTGTGTGTTTTGGGGAAAAGCAGGGCACAGGTTACCAGCATTTCTTTCTTTTTTTTTTTTTTCTTTCTTTGTTTTCCAACTGATCTGTCCTTTTCCCAGTGCTGCTGGGAGGGTTTGCATGGGCCTCTGCCCTTGATGCTCTCCCTCTGCTCAGCCCAGCTGAGGGCCTCGTTGCAGAGTGGCTGCAGTGCAGAGGGTAGGACTGCCCTGCCCATCTGCCCTGCCTTCACCTGCCCGTGGAGCTGCTGATCGTCCTGCTGCTCTGGGCCACCTTTAAGTCCAGCCAAGCCAGTGCAGACTTCTCTGGTCCTTAGCCCCCGTAATGTTGCCCGTGAATTCCAAGCGCAGAGGCTTTAATAGCTTTGCAGTAGTGTGGTACAAATGCAGTGTCTGTTGCATTGCAGAATCCCTGACAGCTTTACCCGTTCTGGGAATTGTAATTGAGGTCCTGTAGCAGTAGCAAGTTTCTGGATCTTGTCATGCCAGGGTAATAGACCGATTCTGCAGCCCAAAGGGAGCAGGCGCTGGAGGAAGGGGTTCCAGATGGCTGAACATGGTTCATTTGGCTCAGTTTGTTGGAATTGCAGTGAACAAATGACTGAGCTCTACTTTAATAAAGCTTTGTGGATACCAGAACAAAGGAGTTGAGGAGAGTATAAGGTATGACAAGACAATTGAGCCAGGCTACTTAGCTGCTCATGGTCCCCAGGAGTAATTGCTTATTTTGCTGTGTCTGAAGGTATATCACTTACACATTTATCAGGTGCTTAGGCTTCAAATAAGGAAATCAGATACAAGGCTCAAATATATTATTTTGCTAGTGGGAAGTTCTTTTAAAAATGCAGTTACGATAATCTGAAAATATGTATTCAGATTTCAAATAACGACTCTATCCCTCAGGTTGAGTGACTGATCTTCATTTTCTCTTTGAAAACGGAGACCAACCAGGCATATTAAAAAGTGTTGCTTTTCTTGCAGGTCTTGATTCTGCAATCCTTACGTGGAACAGTATTACCTGAATGAATAGTACCATTGTACTTATTTGCAGGAATAATTGCTCTTTGGTTTTAGTAAGGGTGACAAAGTTGAGCTTTAATTTGCCATAGCAAGGACATATGCTAGTGATTTTCTCTTTGCTACATATAAACAAAGAGCGCAGAAGTGTACAGATGGATTAAGATTTTTCTGTGTTGGTATCTTTTGTTTGGTTCTGTGGTATTAAAGAAAAAAAGTTCTTAGGACAGCAATTCCATCATATGAGAGTATTTGTCTAAACTTGTTAAAATAGGGAAATATTTCTTCTTTCTCCTCCTTTAAAGAAGCAAGCTTCGGTGTCTGAGAAGTTTCTGACACTTGAAACTGCTTTTTATCTTAGGAAAAAGAAATCAGAAGAGTCAAGTACACACACACACACACACACATACGAAGTGTTGATAGAAGTTTAGAAATGAATACTTGCTTTTGAAAAAATAGCGAAATCAAGATTTTTTTTTTCATGGAGATTTTGCCATGACCATACCTGAGTGTGCTTATTGTGATACAGACCTACTAATGTAAAATTTCTCCAGGAGAAACACAGGATCCTTTTTTGCCTGGCTGTTAAACCTCTCAGCTTGTATCTGATCAATTCATTCAGATCAGTGGAGAGGTTCTTCCCTCTTAAACAAAAATATCAGGAAATAGTGGTGTTTTTCTTCTTTGTTTGCTTTTTTCTTTTTCTTTTTTTTTTTTTTTTTTTTTTTTTAAGGTTGTTGGCTCTAATATACTCTGATTGCTAATTGAAACAACTCAGAGACTTTATACATACAACTTTTTTGGAGAAGACAAATCACTGTGCAGTCCTGTTTGTGATGGGAAAGGCAGGCAGCTGGAAAAGTATCGAGTTACCTTTGCCAGGGCTTGAATAAGGTGTGTGAGTTCTACAGGTAATTACCACAGCCAGTAATATGCTAGTTGCTATCTGTTGTAAAAAAACAAAAGTTATTAAAATTTCTATTTGTATTCATATTCTAATTCATATTAAAATATTCAATTTCTTATTTGAAATACCAGAGCTGAATGATGAACGTCAAAGCAAAATATTCTTTCACAACATAGTTTCAATTCCCTCAGCCAGTTTACACAATTTTTCTATTGCCTTTAAAAGAAACTTCTGCCTCTGAAGAAGTCATGAGATAGGAAAATCCAGGGGGCTTATTCACCTTGGGTTAAAAAACAAAAAAAAAAAAGAGCAAAGCAAGGAAATGGGGTCACTGAGGCTGCAAGAATTCTTATTAACATTTGAATAAACTACAAAGAAAACTATGTGTCAAGCCTTTTGCTCTCTTGTGATGAATAATGGTGACTATTCTTTTTAATATTCTCAATTCCTGGTTTTGTAGGGGCTGGAGGGAGTATGACAGCGGGTTGAACTTTGGAGTGCTTGCATTGCGTGCCTGGGACAGAGCGAGCACTCTCTGCAGTTTCTTTGGGCTCCTGTGTGCTTGGCTGGGAGGAACCTGCTAACCCCCTGCCTGAAGTGACCTGTGGATTTCAGCTGTTTTCCAGTCATCCCAGCCGCATTCTCTGATAATCAGTTAAGGGACAACGAGTGCATCCTGCAACTTGGGCTGGAGGGAGTGTCACTTAGATCTGTGAAGCTAATATAATACAGCTTTTAAATAGAGCTCTTTTAGAGAAATGTTTAAAACTACATTGTCTTAGTGTGCTTTAGTATGGGAGGAATTTAGCAATGGTGTATAACCTGAATTTGAAATCCTATTGTCCCTTCAGAAGAGACTTTCTATTCTACTGCCCTGATTTAGTTACAGGCAGCTAGGCATGAGCAAAGGCATGGGGAACATGAAGGGCTGGTGAACACTAAGGCTTCAAAAAAGAGCAATCTTCTAGCATACTTATGAAAGTATTAAATAAATCTATGGCATTTCTAGTAAGCAGACTTCCTTGAGCATTAAACTGGTTTGTAGGGATAGAGGTACATTTTCTTCTCCACATTTGCTCCCTTCCTGCTGAGACACTGGTGCACCTGTTATGATGGGAACATTTATTCAGCTGAGCTGAAACCATCAATTCCTTTTTGCAGAGGTCACCAAAAATCCATCAGGTGGTAATGACACTCAGCTACTACTGATGTGGGCTGGATATGACCAGTGATCTAGAGTAGGAAGGCAGTCTAACCCATTACCAATCCCCTAGAGCCATCGAGTCCCCCACTTTTCGCTCATCTTTCTGCTTCTACAGCTCTCATAGGTTAATCTTTCTTCTTCTGTGTCTAATGTGATCATCTTTCTTCTCTTACATATCTGCTTTTGACTTCTGTGACCGTATGGCTGACAAACATCCCTCAGCGTTTCTCCTTCTGGTGCATAAGGAATTAGTTGTGCAATGGTCAATAGGGGTTATTTAAACAGCAAAACAAAAACACAGAAGCCCCCAAGGCAAAGGAAACACTTTATTTCCTAGTGTTAAAGGCTAAAATAAGTCTGTAAACATTTTAAGATTCTGATGGCAAGAATATGGGTGTGAAGGCCTGCCTTTATACTGTATTTCTGTAGTATCCTGTAGTAAGGAATCAAAAGCACCCACCTTGGATACTAGAAATGCAGTTGTGCTTCTCTGACTAGTGTTCTGGCAGTGATGTGCAAATGTCATGAGTTGTTTAAATCCCCCAAACAGTCTAGTCCTACTGGACTAAGTAGCAGCACTCCTTCAGCATCTTAATCCCGCTGAGGATCAGATCACGGTGGCCCAGGTGCTGGGGGGGCTGCACTGCTTCTGGAAAAGGGTTTGCAGCCATCCTGAGAATGCTTTGTTACTGCTGGAGTGCACCTAGTTAGGGGGAGAAAAAAATCCCATGACAAATTGTACCATGCAGCATTTGCTGTGAATATTTTGGGAGCAGTGTGTGTGCTGTGATGTTTCTCCATAACAACTCCAAGTCTATTTTTATGTGCTTTGTCAACATACAAAAAGCTTTGTTACTTGAATTAATTAATTTTGCTGAGGTCAACCAGGATTAAAATAAGTCCTTTGCCCTTTATCGTGCAGTATTCTGATGAGCTGGGAGATATAACAGCAACATCTCCCCTAGTATCCTGCTCAACGTTCCTCCCTTCCTCCCCTTCCACATGAACGAAATCAGGACCTACTGTTTCTGTTTAACAGAAATTGTTTTAAATTAGTCTGGAGGTGTGGTTACTCCTGTAATCCAGTGCTTGTAAACATCCAGTCCTGCCAATAGAGCAGCGCAGGGTATTTTAAGCTGATACGGAGTGGACCCATGCCAAGAATCTTTTTGTAGGAGTAATTAAGTCTATTTTTCAGTGTCATGCCTCGTTCTGTGCAGCCTCAGTTATAAAATAATCCTGAAAATAATCTCGAGCCTGTGAAGTTAGAAGTGCTAAAAATTATACTACAGCAAGCCTTTCGCTGTTAAGCAGTGTGTTATTGGAAATTGCCTTTGATTTGCATATATGAAATCTGAAATTACTGTAAATGAGTTGGTGCAAAGCTAATATTGTCACCACTTCCCTTTTGCATTTTATTACATCTTGTATCTTTTCAGGAACTGTTTGCACTTATCTGTAGAGCTTTAAATACTGCCCTAGCGAATAAACATTTCATTTCAGTAAACAATCCCCAGAAATAGATTTTTACCGCAAGTAGTTTGTTTTTAATAACACATGCTGGCTCTTGGAGTTAGATTCCTAAAGGAACCGTAAAATGCACTGCTATCCCAGCATCTGACTTCCCTTCTTTGTCAACCTTTTAACAGATGTGTTGGGTTCTCTGTAGTTACAGGTCAGCTTCTGTTTATTAAAAACAAAAACAAAGCAAACTGAACCAAAACAACAAAAAAAAAGGGGAGGGGGGAGGGAGGAGAGAAGGAGTGCACATATGCCAAGATAGGTTTTTAAATTATAATATTATAATTTGAAAAGTTGAAGTCCAAAGTAATTTTTTTCAATTAAAAAATGTTGGCTTTGAAGTTACTGATTTCAAATTCTGAGTATGGCACAAAGGCTCCTGTTGGAAAGTCAGCATTACAATTCTTTGTGGCATCTTTTTTAGTTAAAGGGCAATTTTCACTGCCATTTTGAGCTTGCCTGTATTTTTAAGGAATGAATGTCAAGTCGCAAAGATTGATTTCCAAGTGTTTGGTTCTTCCAGTGGCAGGCTGTGGCTACATTTGATTCAGTGATGTGTTGCATTCAAATCCAGTATGTGGCCAACAGCTGGGAGCAGTAGGGCATCTGATGAGGGCATGGAAAGAGTTTCTGGACTGGGCTAATCTGTCACACATTTGCCTCAGTGTATTTAGGTGTTGAACTTGTCCTATTAATATTTTATGTTTTTTCTTGCTTTTTAAAAAATATGTATCTTTGGTAATACGCCGTATCTAATATTTGTAACACACGATCATATTCATAATGGAGAGATTTTGGAGATACTTATAAATTATATTTATTTTTATTACATTTAATTATTATATCATCAATAAATATATATTTATTTTTATTTATATTATTTTTTATAATTTATATTTATTTATAATGGAGATATATTGAGATCTCCTTAAAAGTAATATAAAGCAAAACATGATTTCCCTGGAGGAGGTGTCAGTATATTTAAATCAGCTCCCCTACAACTTGTACTATTTTGCATGTGCATGCATGGAAGACACCTATCCCTGTTAGTTTTCTCTCAAACATTTCAGCCACGAGATTTTTGTGAACGAAAGGATAAAAATCAATTCTTCGTGGATTCATAGTGCTTGTATATGAGGATTAGGCTAATGCAGATGCACAAGCAAAAATCAATATAGATTTGAGAAATCCCTTCTGCTAACGATAGAACTGATCATGCAGTTCACAGCCTTAATTATGTATCTTCTTTATGAGACAATAGTAATATCTCTTCACATGGGCATACAAGTTAAATGTAACCTTCATCATACACTATTTTATTTTTCCTCACAGGAAAATACAAGAGAAGTACTAAATATTATTTACCTGGTCAAGAAGTAATAAAAATGACAGGTTATTTTATAATTTGTTCAAAATCATCATCCTGTAAGGTATAGATTAACTTCCCTATCTCCTGTCCTCCAAAATAACAAATGTAAAGAGTATTTCCAAAGTAGTGTTGTGTACAGAAGTTGTGGTGGTAGGCAGAGGTTTATGGTGATTAGAAAAGTTATCACTCAGATTTTATGCTTTTATGGAGTAATATTGCAAAGACCTTGTAATTTAAGGGTAATAAACATTTCTCAAGGGGAACGAAGGACCCATTTCTTTCAAAGGGCTGTGTGTTTCATGTGAAATCACCCACCTAATTCTCACAGTTGCTGAAGAGCTGAAATGCGGTGAAACCACTCGTGTTTTTTTGTGTCTGCAGATTACAGAGCGGTGCGTTAGGATGGGGTTTTCTTAAGGTGTGTAGGATGCAGGGGTGGTGCATCCCTGGTCTAAATTTATGTTCTCCATAGGCATACTGGTGGTTGTAACAGATGGGGCAGTCCTTGCAAGCTGCAATTCATTCTGAGACATCCCAAACTGGTTGGTATTCAGCAGATTTCTTTCCCCAGAAAAGCCTTTTCCTTTTTCTTCCCGGTTCCAAGTGAATAAGCTATCCTGAATTCCACAGACTATTCTGCTGAATATCAAACAGTATATTCAATCTGATTTCTACCTTCCCACCTCTTCTCTTTCGTCCATCTCCCTCTTCCACCCACCGTGGTAATAACTACCTCAGCTGTTTCTGCAGTGGGATGTGGTTCTGTCCTAGGGAGAAGCTCCTCCTGTGGCCTCGAACAAGGAGGGTACATTTGAAACCAGTGGTGAACCAGTGATCTCTTGTGATGCTCACAAAATAAGCTGAGGGCTTTTTTAATCAACTTGTTTCTTTTGAAGCACTGGAAAGGATAGAAATAATTTTACGTGGAACTTTGAGGGACAAGTAATGTTCCCAGCAACCAAACTTTAGAAAATAGATTTTGCCACCTATTAATGGCATTTTTCATTTGTGTATATATATATATTTTTTTCCTTAAATGAAAGAAGAAACATTTGGCTTGATTTGAGTGATGTGTTGCTGAGCCGGAGACACATCCGTTCTCTTGCTTTGTTGCTTCTGGGATAAAGCAGCATATGGTGGTTATTGCTGGATTAAAGGAAAAGGCCCCAGTTTAATTCCAGCTGTGATCACATGACTTTGGGTGAGTTGCAAAGGCTGATGAGGGGTGGATTTAGAATATGGGATTTGAATTTTATGACCTTGATATTCTCTTAAAAGGGAGCTTTAAATTGTCAGTTCTTTAGATTGTTTCAGTGTTCTGGAGCTGTAATGTTAATGGCAGCTGGGCACAGCTGGTGTTGGTTAGGATCATCTTCTCGAGGACACTATGCCATGTGACTGCAGAACAGAGAGAAATGTAATTTGTAAGGTGTTTAGAGTAGTTGAAATTAACCAATTAGGCCTGAAATTGTCATTTTGAGATGTAATGTGTTTATAGCATGGAATGTGTGAAAGATGTTTTAGCTCATGATTAAGAACTAAAATGAGGAGGGAAACCCTAGAGATGATAATTAAGATCAGATGGAAAAAAAAAAAAAAAGACTAGATGGAAGAAATGCAGCTTTTTCTGCCATGGGGTGGCTGAAGTGTTAGCGTTCTGAGGGAGATCTTGCTGTTTTAGATAGCTTTTTCTTTTTTTCTTTCCAGTGTTATTCCTGTGGATTTTCCAGGGAAAATAAAAGCCATACTGGAGGGTTTTCCAGGGAAAATAAAATTAAGGGATAGGAACTTCCATGCGCTGCCAACCATACTCAGCATTGTCTGAAAGAATAAATAAAATCTGTTGATCTCATGAATGCTTCCAGATACTTTTCCCATTTCCTTCCTACACCTTTCAAATATAAATATGCCACCTCTGTTGTAGCTTTTTCTTCTTTGCTAATTCTTGCTTGGTGACTAGTCAGATTCTTTCCCTGTTCACCATAATTAAATGTTCCCTGAATAATGTCACTAACACATTCTTCAAGGCAAAATCTGCCTGGTCTTCCCTCCTTCCCCCCATTCTTGAGCTTCCAGGGTTCGATGAATGCTTTTCTGCATTCATCAATGTTTTGTTTTGCTTTGTTTTTCGTTTCCCACATTTTCCTTCGCTTTCACTGTTACTGGTTTCTGTTCAGTCTTCTCCATAAGAGTTTTTCCAAATTCTCATCTCTTATTTCTGAGTTTACTCTGTGACTGACTTGTACATTTAAAGACTCAAACGGGGTTTTCATGTTGATGACATTCAACATCTGAAATCTCACACGTCTCTGACTTTCTTTCCTTGTTCAGAATATCTGGTTACCTCTAGCTCAGTCACTGTTTGCTGATAATCAGTATTAAGAATAATGTTGTTAGGGTAGGGATCTCAACACTTGAACCTTTCCTCCTTTATCTTGGTGGACAAACCTTGTCAGTTCTTCTTGTACATGCTGCTTGTTTAATTTCCTGTAATAACATATCTGCCTTTGCTTTAATAACTAGTTTTCATACCTAATAAAATTTCTTCTAGTTTGGTCTCTGCAGTCATGTTTGATACTATGAACAATATTGCTTTCTTACTCTTTACCTCAGGATATGCCAAAGCCTGTCTGATTCATTGAGCACTTTCTTTCCAGCTTCCTTATCAGTGACGTGACTCTTGTCCTTTGCATTGTCTGATGTTGTCCCAAAGTCCCCCGTTTTTTCTTCATCTTCCTGATGTGTTTATTTCCTTATTGCTTTATTTCCTCTGTCCCCTTAGGAGCATCTTCTCTTCTGCTGTTTGCATACCCCATGGAGGCTAGATCAAAGGGTTTATGTAGTATTTAAAAGAAAAAGAATAAAAGATCCTATTAGTTCAAAGATGAGGATCTGGTGCATTGTTCTAAGTAAGTAGTGGGTTATCTGTGCAGCTCAGGAGCTGGAACATTAAATTTTCCACCTTTACAAGTTGTTACTGGAAAGTGATAAGATGATGCCGAAGGGTTCTTCTGCGTAATAACTCACATTCAGTAACAATTTGAATTCTAACTTAAAAAATAAATAAATCTGAATTGGTATTAATGAATCAATAAATAGAACAGAGAATGTTTAATAAGCTTACTGGAGGTCTGCAATGTTGGGACCTCTTTCCAGTAATTTAAAATGCTTTATGTTGATTTTCCAAGGTTTACAGTGAGCATTTTCAAAGCTTGTTCATCGTAGTTGGCATCCCCTTATTGCTCCTATAATGCCGTTTATTTGAACTGCATACAAATTAAACAAACCAACCAGCCAACCAACAAAGCAAAGCTCATATTTTGCTTCTAAATGCTTCCCTGGTGTACTGGCAATATGTACTTGCTTATTTAGGAGCCCTTCGGCATCATTGGTGTCATCCTGCAGTGCGTGGAGTCCCTGCTGCAGTTTACGTTGCCTGGTAAAGGATGTAAAAACTGGACTCGTCCACAGCAAAGTTTTGCCATGTGTTAATTATTCTGGGATCAACAAACGTGGTTAAGTTAGAAACAACCCCCTCTCACCTTTTTAAAATGTGGTTGCTCTCCGGTGAAGGGTAGAAACGCGGTGTATCAGCTTTCACTGAAGAAATGCCAAAGCACTTCTTAGAATTATTTTGTTTGAAGAGCTGAGGCTATAAGAAGAATGCAAAGCTATTATAAATTGAAAACGAAGTTCTGAAATTGGGCAACCTATATGTTCTGAAATAGAAACTATCACGTTTTTTGTATGTACAGGAAATAACAAAATATCACAATGAAGGAATATATTAGTACAAATGTTGAAACACTGCTACCTTCTAGCATTTGCATTGCCTAGCTCCCTTGTACTTCATTTAATTTTTAGCTCTGCCTGTTTATTTTGCATTTCTTTTAAATTTTATGGGCTTGTGAAGGCTGGACACTGAAGTATTAAGTATTAAAAATAATTGAACAAAGAATGAAAACATGCTGATAAGTATGCTTGTAGAAAATGAAGCTGGTCATTTACACTTTGGTGTGTTATCTTTTCATGTATGCATATCACACAGTTTTCTGTATAGAATATTTCCCAGATGAGGTGTGTAAAAATCTGCCAAAAAAATCTTTGTGTGTGCAAACATACGCATGTATAGTTAGAACTGTTGGATAGTCCCTGAGTTAAATGTCTTCTCATCACCCCATCTGAGGCAGGCATTTAATTATCTTTTACAGTTATATTGTCTTACAGTGGGAAGAACATTACTAACTTTCAGGAGGAAAAAAAAAATGAATCTGAGTGAAACTGCCATGAGAAAGCAATCTGTATCCTTTCTTACAGGGCTCAGCAACTCTAAGAAAAAAAGCAGCTACCATTGTGCAAAAGCAAAGTATCTAGCTTTTTTTCTCCTCTGTAATTCTCAATTTCTCTTAGTTTCTCCTAGTTAAATGCAGTAAATAATTTCTCATTTCTTCTCACTCTCAAAAAGCATAACCCTGTATATCCTCACACACAATATTTAAAGTAATACTGTTGTTGCCTCCCTCCCTTTTTTCTTCTCCGCAAGATCCCATTTACTTGTGCTTTAAAACTTCTGTTGTGCCTATTTAAATCATTTTAAGGTGTTGTTTGCTGGCTTTGGCAGATAAAACTGATTATGGTTATAGCTCTGTCTGTATCTCAGGAAAGTGAGAGAAATGTGTATGGTTGTATAAAAATGTCCAAACCATTAGTTATCCGGAAAACTTTACCGGGCTGTCTTGTGAGATTTCAGGCTGTTCATGTTGCTTGTCAGTTGAGAAATATGCTCTGCAGACCTCCAGGTGCTGCTCCTTCTGTGGGAGAATCGTAATCAGAAAAAACGTGAAAACTTTTTAAAAGCAGGCGAGAGACAATCCAACAGGATCAGGAGGTGACTTCTTAATATTGAAGGAGTTCTAGTAGGTAGCGTGTGATTGGGTTTGGGGGGACACCAAAAGGGAAGACTTCTTTTTATTATTTATATTACAGCAGAAACCCATTCAAGATCAAAATCCCATTCTGCTACCTGCTGTTTCCTTGCTTCCTTTGAATCTCGAAGTCTACTTATGTTCCACCTCTTACCTGTGCATTTGCAGAATATTTGCCATCCTTCCTGATTTCCTTAAGCAAATGCGGAGCTTTCACTGGTCAAAATCAATTCTGACCTGGAAAAGTAGATGTCCAGCAGCTCTCATCCTGCACCACCTACAGTTATTTTTGTCTCTGACCCTGTAGCTTCTCCAGAAAGAGCTGAAGTGCTCTGACCTCCAGCTGAGTACAGGGAGAGAAAGGAAGGGGCACAGCAACGTCTTCCCCACTCAGCCTCCCTGCTTAGGGTAAGGTATCAGAAAGGGGGGAGTTGGCTTTGTAAAACTGTAAAGGGGGAACAAATCCATTCTTTGCTAATTAAATATTAGTTAAATGGGGAAGTCCAGTAAAATAACACATCCACAATGCTGATGCACAATTTGTATTGTGAGAAGACAGCGTATAAGTAATGTGGCATGCAACTATCTCATGCTTCCTTACCCTCACCACTGAAGGTGCCCATTTTATGTAGCAACCAGGTGACCTACTAAAAAGAAGCAATAAAAATTAAGCAATAGTCTGTTAAAACAGTATTGAAAGAAGTGTACATTTTAAGTCCATTTCTTTGTTCTGTATCCTTTAGGTTTACCAGGTGCTACCTAGCTTATGAAATTTTAGTGCTGTAAATGTGAATAATTCCAGGTACTGCTTCAGCTGTTTCTGAGCCCAGCTTCAGAGTGTGTGTGGCACAGTGTCCCCTGAAAACCTGCACGCTTTGCAGGAGACATTTTGCTCTTCTATTTATTCAATGCATATATAGTGTTTGCTTCTAAAATTTTTGGTCTGACTCCTGTGACTCTGGCTCCAGTAAGTAATGCCAGTAGCATGGGTAGATGGATCTGACAGGGTTGAGAACTAACAGCATGTCAGGCGCTTTTCTCCAATGAAGGCTATAGATCAGAGCTAGGAATCTGCTGGAGCCAGAGAGGGTGACAGGGGAATAACATCCCTTTCTCTTCCATCGACAGGGGTAATAACTCCTGGCTCTCTAGGGACAGATTGTAAAAGCCAATAGCCAGAAGCTGTGAAGCAGGGAGGGTAGAAGAATTGAAAATTAAAGAGGGAGTGAAAATTTTGTGTAAGGCTTTAGTGAGATGTTGGAATAAACCATCAAGTGTCAGCCTTTTAACTACCTTATTGTTGATAGAAAGGGTTCTTGCAATATTAGTTTTTATTACTTTATAAAGTTAAAATACTAGTAAAATACTAGTTAAAATGATTAACATATGCTATGTATGCTTTCATGTGTAGCTAGATATCATATATTCCGGCATAACTGTTGTTATTGGAAGTGTAGAAAAAGTGATTTACAAGTATTGCTTTAAAATTTGAAATCTCTTGCATAGAAAAAAATGGTTAATGGCATTACTGTCTGTAGACATTTTGAGCATGTTGATTCTTTACATCATATACAAATCATAGCATGAATTCAAATGGCTGGGTGATTTATAGCTGCCCTCTCTTCATATGTAAAATTTCTCATTCTTGAATCTTTTGTACTTTATGAGCATTTAGACTTTGGCTGCATTTGTATCCAGTAGGAGTGTTCTAGTGAGGCTCGATTTTACCCATGTTCCGATACCTGCACCAGGCAGTGAGTCTCTCATTCATTTCTTTCTGGAGCAGTAGCTTTTAGCAGTTTAATGACAAACATTTACACGGGCAAAAACGTGATAAAAAGACATAGCTCCTGGACTTCTAAGAAACAGAACCGCTTAAAAGCAGTGTTTTTTTGTATGAGATGTTCTTGTTGAGATTTTAAACTGTGACTGGTGTTTAGTTAAATCTTTTACAGACTCAGTTCACTGAAGGTGACAGAAGTACTCACTTGAGCTCAATGAAAAGTAGACATGACAGTAAATTTTTCAGTCAGAGACAGGAGATCTTGTTATAGGAGTCAGTATGGGGGTCAGGGCAGAGCCTGTTGATGATTGAGGAAAAGAGAAGTAAATTCATTCTGCTTCAGGCACTTTGTCAAGTGCCAGTAGCTTACCATTGAGAACTAGTCACCCGTTCTAGTCTTACGGCCCTAGAGGTCACTCATTTGATATAAATCATAGCACTGCATAGGCTCAGCAACCTATTGCCATTTGAGATGAAATAAAAAAAGAGGAATGCTTCATTCTGAATTGAAATGACTGTGAATATCTCACCACATGTTGCTGTTTAATGCAATATGTGCTTAGATATTGATCTCCAAAATCAAGTCATTAAAATGTGCAGTTTTTGTTTATTGGAATGAAGCAATTAAATGGTTCAGTTATGCCAGACCTTACCTTTTCTGATGAAAACTATTGATTTCTTGCCACAGCTTTATAAGCGACAATGTTTTTGATTACTCTTGACAAACCTCCTTGGAGTGTTAATTAAAATTGTACCAGATGAGCAGGTGTGGGAGATCATTAGATCGCCCGGATCACACACTACACTTCATATTCTGCAGCCTTGCATAATGAATAGGGCACAAGAGGGGAAAAACAATATCTTCATCAGCAGAATTAGCATCTTCTCTCTCTTTTCTTTTTTAACTAGGTGACATTACATTTTACAGTACATCCATTTATCAGCTATTGAATAACTTCTACTGCAACTGATTAAATTCAATTTCTTTTGAAATATTACATTGCTACACAAATGCAAAAAATTAAGTACTCGGCTGGTTTATGTGCAAACGTTTGTAAACTGATGATAAGCACTACAGTCTTTTAAAAGCAAAGCAGAAACTTTAGATATTTTCCCAAATAAGACATTTGAATAATGTCTTAATTCTTCTTTTGCTTAACTACATGATGGTATAAAATAGCATGAGAACTATTGATTATATTGGTTTTGAAAGAGCAAATTATTTCATGATTTATTAATTTACAATAGATTTTTTTTTGTTTGTTTGATGCAATATTAATCAGTGGATCATTTTTTTCAAACCTTAATATTATGCTAGGACAATGACTCTGTATTAGCATGTATTGTACCTGTGTCGTACAATACAAGGGCATGTTCCAGGCTGGAGACTGCCCCTGCTTATGAAGCCTGCTGTGATATGCATATCTTCTGACTAGATGATGTAAGGGCAAAAAGGGAGCTTAAAGCAACTAGGGAAATTAGGGATGTAATGTGATTAAGGATGGGATATATGTTTGGAACAGCACAGGGAAATGTGCAAAACATTTGATCACAAACTGCTTGGCCTGTAAATAACCAGCTTCAATTTCCTTTAATGTCACAGGTGTCAGTGGTTAACTGAAAGCTGCGTGGTACATCTGACTGAACTGGCAGGTTGTGACTTCACGGTTTTAAACCGAAAAGAGGGATTATTTTATTTTTTTTTCTTAATACTTCAAGTAATAATTGGAAAAGTTAATGCCTAAGCATCAGCAGCATTTGGGATAGATGTTCTCTTCTGCAGAGCCAGAGCTAGATGTCATGTGCCCTTTGATGTTGACTAAGTTGCCTTCTCAGTGCCTGGCTCTGGAAATTGAACTGTGCTGTGTAGTACTTGCAGTTCGGCAGTATCACAGTATTGGTTCAATGTTTGCAAAACTGTTGGAAATCATAGCATACATGTATATTCAAATGGCACATCTAATATACATTTCTAAATGGTTAATTGGCCACGTGTTATACTTTCCAAAACCACCCCAAACTCGTAGAAATGTTGAAAAGAGACAATCCTGTGTTAACTGTTATGGTTGCAGAATTGCAAAAGCTAGCACATTACAAAGATGGACCAGAAGGTTTAGAAGTTACCTGCATGTTGGAAATGTAGATATGTTGGTCTCTTCCAGCAGGAACCTAGCTAACTGACTTGAGCTGTCCTATTGATTTAGGTGAGCAATATAAAGGAGATTTGGTCCTAAGTATAATTCTTCATATCTCTAGCTGGTTATTAAGTCCAACCTGAGAAGTGACACCTCTACAGTGATAGTGATCTGTGGTTGAATTTGGTTGTGTTCGTTGAGCTTCAATGCAGAGTGTGTTGTTGATCACTTGATTTTGATGACCTGATTCTGTAAGACATGGGTATTTTTCAGTTATGTAAAGCATTCTTTAATTTGTTAACAAATTTACTACTTCATGACTTGACCAGGACTCATTACTTCTTTTGAGTACATTTGAAAAAGATGACATTCATTCAAATGCATATAATTTGCAGGATATTTTTCCGTAGATAATTTGGAGATGTTCTTTGTCATCTTTTCAGAAGATGATATTTCTATGCCTTGACTGTCATTTCTTTCAGTTTAGGCTGAAAAAAAAAAAAAAAAGGCCAAAATTGTCATCTACATAATGTTTGCTTGGTAGCTTTGAAGTGTATGAAACAAGATTGATTCTTATGGGATAGTTTGACATGGGTACCTCTGAAACATCAAATACCACTCGGTACTCCCTGGAAAGGCCTTCCTGAGAGGCTGGTAGGTGAAGCTGAATGGAAGCTAACAGGCACTCTCAGCCCCTGTTGGAGCTGTGGTATAACATGAGAAACCTTGGAGTGCTGCTGCTTATGTGCTACTTTTTGGGTGGATGAATAGATTGCTGCAGTAGCTTGTAAGATTCAAACTCTTGAGTTAAACTTTGCAAGAAAAAGCCAATAACAAAAAAGATTAAATAATCTATCAGGTATAACAGAGAAAGAAGAGAATGTTATGTGCTGTAAGCATGTAAGTAGTGTGTATTTTTCCATGCTAGTGAGTACTTTTGTTGCATTTTTTTTGGAGATTTTAGGAAAGAAAGAGTACTGTTAAGATTTTCACTGGCATTTCAGATGTATCGTGATTTGTTAAATAACAATGCTTCTGGTGGTATACATGTACAAAGTTTTGCTATAAATTATCAATATCCTAAGGGAAGGCTGAACCAAACAACACCAAATTTGTTCCCTAAAATTCAAAAAAATGTATTTTTTTCCTTTTGTGTGAATGCATCCAAATAGACTTTCAGATTTGTCCGTTTCTATGTTCCATGCTTGACAGGCCTGGAAAAATCCGTGTACTCCAGAGCTGTTGATTTCCCAACTTTTTTTTTTTTTTTTCCTCAGAACAATTACATCACCATGTTTATTAGTAACTTTTTTCTTTTGTTGCACTCGAAAGGCTGTTAGCCACATTGCATGTAAAATGAGTGAGACCTGGAATCTCTCAGGATTAGTAGTTCTCTTTATTCTTTGCTCCATATTGAAAATCATTCCTGTCAGCTGATGCTCTCCAAGCTGCCTGGAAGAACTTTGGCATAGTTTTCCTAACCTTTCAAACAGTAAAAGCAAAACTCTCCTTTGATAAAAAAGCTGGAGGACTTTGGCCCGGAGCCATTAAGGATGCAGGCGACCGCGCTGCGCTCTGACAGCGTATTCCACAAAACACTGAAAAGTTCTCCTCGGGGTCCCTGGAGTGGGCTGAGGCACTTTGCTTGTACTTAACATATATCAACTGTCAGCCGATGGCAGTCGGTGTTGAACCGAACACAATGGAACATCCAGATGGTCTAAACAAAGCGAACAAATGTTCACTGCTATTAAAAGCTGTTTACATCAACTTCCAGTATTTCATGTGCTGAAGTTTATATTGTGTCACTACTGGGGTGCTTAGCTCCATCCTCAGTTCATATCAGGGATTTCTAAACTATTGTTGCTTATGTGTTAAAATAACATTGCAAATATACCTCAAATCCATGCCACTGAACTTTTTTTTTTTTTTAGGTAGGAAATTGGTCATTGTATGCTAATCACATGCTTTCAAATATCGTAATTGATTGTCCCATCTAATTTCCCCTTGCTTTTCCCCCAGCGTGGGCTACTTCCAGCACCTCCCCCCCTACACAGGCGTTCAGTGTGCTGGCTTCCCCCGGGTACTAACCCCTTGCCTCTGGACCTGACCCGAGCCCTTGCTGCCTTAGCATGTGCCGTCCTTCCGATGGGGACATGGGTGCATGGGGCAGCCTTTCGTTCCTTAAAGGCTCTAAGGCATCTACGGCTGTCTCATTAGTGAGTACGGTGTGTAAGTGACAAATGGACATTTTACATCTCCTTCCTCTGACCCTTGTTCCTGGTAGTTACATTACTGAAAGTCCACCTCCGTGCCTTCTACTTGCTAAAATAAATTAATTAGTAGGACACAAGCCTCACTCTGGGTATCATTTTTCATGAAGCTGCAATGAAACTTCTAGGAAGAATCTTTCCAATGTGTTGCTGTATTTTGCAAGTATAGTTTCTGGTTAATTGTATGCTATTCCTAAAAGAATGACCAGAATTGTTTAAAGCACTTAAATTTTGACCAGAAGTCATTAAAAAAATACATGTTTTTAAACAATCAATTTTTTTTTTAATGAGTGAAAGATTGTATCGAAACTTTTATCCCTCTGCAGAATACTTGCTTGCAAAATACAAATCAGCTGTTTATTTAAAACTAAATATAAACAGCCCTCTTTCCTCCCCACAAAGATCATGCTTTTCGGCTCTTAGATAAATGGAACCAGCAGCCTTTTCAGGTAAGGACCTTTCTTTTGTGTCCCATACACCCAGCAATTGATACCAGTTACAGTGGGACAAATAATAAAATGGCACCTGAAAAACATTGTTAAACCACACAAATACAATTTGGGTTTTTCACTATTATTTCCTAACACAATTTGTATTTATCCAAGCTTGTGTCATTGAGTTTCTTGCTTCATGAGAACTTTCACAAGATGAACAAAGCTATGCATGCTTCTTCTGAGAGAGAAACCCTGTCACATTTCATAGATTTTGAACAGCTCTGCACCTCTAAACAGTGCTGCCACAGAAATGGTCTATGCTGAGTGTGTTAGTCATATTCTTTGTAAAATGTTTATACCACACAGAAGATTTTTCTAGTACTATAATTCTCAAATTTAGTGCATTTACAAAATGCTTGAAAAAATTGTTATTATAAATTCAAGAGGTTTCTTTAATAAACCATTAATATTTTAAAAATAGTAATTTTATAACGTGTGCAGTAGTTTATGCTAGAACATTTTTTTTTTTTTTGCTTGCTTACAAATAGTAGCTCTGTTATTCTTTAAGCCTGTTAATTACAATGTTGACTACAAGAGGTTGGATATAAAGAGACTTCTATTTTAGTACTGAGAAATATGAAGTGATGTGTTACTTTGTGATTTTAACTGCCTCTTTGTAAATGGATGAATGAACAATTGAAAGATGTCCATCCTGAGGTTTTTAAAAACTTACAAAACAGAGGTACTTGTAATAAAATGTATTGTTTTACAAATCCATCTTTATTTCTGACAACAGTAAAATAAAAACATGACATTTTAATATCTGGTTTTACTATTAGTTGTGAAGGTGATGATACTGCAGATAGCGCATTTTTTTCCTGGTGTGTTCTAGCTGATAATCATTCTGTTGAATACAAGACCAATTCCTGTTTTCAGAAAGTTTGAATATGAAGTTTCCAGGTCCAAATTTAGGTATCCAAATAAACTGGCAGAGGTATGGATAACTTTTTCAAGTTAGTTCCATTTAATTTTGAGCTTTAACAAAATATTTAACTATAGGCTCTCAACTTGAAAATGTTGCCTTTTTTTTTTTTTTTTTTTTTTTTCTCCTAATTACAGAGAACTACAGTAAACTCCATTAAAAAAAAATAAAAAAAAATTATTTCTTGCTATTATATTTTTTGCTGCATGGTTAAATCCCCTTTCCTTAGAGCTGTATCTGTTGTTCAACAACCAAATCCTTGGCTTGGCACACATCCTTAGGAAGAAAGTTACTGCTCCTTATTTCCTTTGAGTCTGCAACGCCCACGTTGTTTTCAGAGATGAAATGGCTCTTAGAGGCACCTTTTCTGTGGAGTGTAATGGAGAGGGTCTATTACATTTGTTGTGAAGGGCCTGTGATTCACCTTTTTGTCCTTAGTTTACGTCTACGTCTCCTTTTCATGTCCCCTTAATCTTTGAACCTAGAAAGTACACAGCACCGCTTTGCACAGAGGTGGTCTCCTGGCATTATGGTCAACTTTACTTGCAGGACATGTGCTCTAGAAACACCAGTGTAAGCTTTTGCAACGAGAATTTGCATAGTGTTTAATTATTATGGAGTCAGTGCATCAGAAACATGGAATATGTAGAAGAAGTAGAGTTAAACACTACTGGCACTGGTAAACATTTGAGACTTCTTTTCTAGAAGGTCAAGCTAGTTCCTATGTTATGTTGGAATGTGACAGTAAAATAAATTAATATTATTCTAAGTAAAATAAAATAAAATTAATCTTTGATGTTTATTTTTCAGAGACTTTATTTGAAAACCATAGGAAGTGGATGCATCAGAAGATGTTTTGAGATAAAGGTGACATTGTTGATTTTAAGTATTTCACTAAGCAAGAGCTTCCTCGACCACACAAAATGACAGAGAAGGTAAGATTTTACTTATATAAGGGAGCCCCGAGAGGTGTCAGGACAGAAAACTATTACAAAACCACAGTTTTCATGTTTGACAGGGGTCAAGCATTGTGCCCGCTGTAGATGAGCCATTTGGAGCCAGATTGTCAATCCAAATGCAAGCTGCTCCGTTTCCTGTTTATGCCTGTGCAGAGTTACACATCCTGACTCGCTTGCCTTCAGCTGCAGGTTTTTCCGCACTCCCTAGGAGATTTCTTCCTTAAAATGGCTTGTTATTTATCATTTAAGTAAGCCATTGGAATTTTGTTAATTCCTGTTTTACTTAGCACATGCAAAATGATATCATTAGCTAAAGGAAGATAATGTTAAGGTAGTAAGAGTTACTGATACTGCTAATTAAGTGACTGTTGCAAAACAAAATCTGATCAGACTCTGCATGAATGTAGAGAACTGATGCCAAGTTTACTGCTTCACAGAGGCCTGGCCTATTGTATATCTGACCTGAGGTTATCAGCAATTAAAACCTGGTCTAGTAATTTAAAAATAACCTTTTGGATATTACAAATTTACATTTTTCCGTCTGTCATAAGATGAATTAAATATTCTTAGCTGAGGCGTTTGCCTGTTATATTTATGAAGTTCCTCTATGAACAATTTGTTTTTGCTATTCAGCAGTATAGCTTCTAGTTGACTTCTTTATTTCCTCCCCTCTCCCCCCACCACGTCCACTAAGGTGAACTGAAAATCAAACATACCTGGCAGAGTTCACTGTGCTTTGCTGTTTCCCCTAAAATCAGAGCACAACGAGAAATAGTTCTGATAATAGTAAGGTTAATCCTGTCAGAGCCCTATTTTGGAGTTCTGCATTATCTACTTCATGCCTTTCTTTAAAAACTGAAGATTTACTAAATTTAATAGCCTTTCTTACAGATAGCAAGGAACTTTCATTGTTTACCTACATGCCTGGTTTAAAAGCTAAAGGTGAGTAGTTAGTGAGGAAGGAGATCGCTAATTTGGAGATTGCTATTTGATAAAATGACTGACAATGAACTACATATTCCTCCCCCCCTACCTTTTTGTTGCTTTACTGTAATTAGATATCAAGTCTTTTAACACATGCTGCACTGATTTGTAAGAGCACTGGGTTGAAGCTGGAAGGGATTTTATTAATCTAGCAGTAGGTTTTCCCTTAAAATAACTGATGCATGATATGAGCAGAGTAAGAGTATAATAAAAACTTAGAGTATGTTGAACCTGCATAACTGGAAGGGAAGGAAAAATGAAAAAGAGACCATTCTGTAGCTTTTCTTCAAATCTAACAGAATTAGGAAGAGTCATATTTTCATTATGCTCAGGTTTCAACATGATCTTCAGGGGTCAACTGGCCTAGCTTTAAAGTTTATGGCCCTCTTGCCATTGACACTAGCAAAGAATATATTGTGTCAGGTACTGACAGAGATCTTAACAGAAATATCTAAGCACTACTAATGAAAACAAACAAGATCTTGCTTTGATCGCTTAATCCTAGTTTGTGAATAACCTCGGTAATTCAATAGAGCTCTTTTGCTTATGAATATAGCTTGTATTGCTTTGGTACCTAAATACTTGCAAAGGATTAATGGGTTTTAATTTAGCAATACCTCTATATGATAGAAAAATCTCACTCTTCCCGTTTTACAGGCTGAAACTGAGCAACTTTATGTAGTAATCTGTGTAATTTAGTTTGGCTGCCTGAAACTCGTTTTAAGCCCTTTTTTCAGGCCCAGCTCTGACGTGGGCTCAGGCACTCATCCCTCAAACTTACATACCCAAATTTCACACCTCACACTGATGTTCTAAACTTTGTTACTATTCAAAGCTTCTTCCCTCCCTCTGCCAAAAAAAAATAAAAAAAAAATAAAAAAACCCACCCCACAAACAAACTACCCCAAGCCACTAGTGAGCTGTGGAAAAGACATTACATAAAATATCATTAATATACACAACTGAATGAATTCTTTTTCTCTTAAGGGATGATTATATTTAATGATAGTGTAGAGCTGGGGTTTGGAAATTTGGTTTTAATTCATGTTAAACTAATCATTAAATGCAATCAAGTTTATTTCCTATGTTATTTGAAGTCAAAAAGGTGGTCAGAGTCTCTTTCCAGACATTCCCTGTTGTCTTGATAAATTTTGCTAAATAACAGCTGATGAGAATATTTATATCTTGAGTAAAGTGAGTATTGTTCGATTATAATTTTCTATTTTTATCATCATTTATTGTTTGCTTCTTAAATTATAGTAGTACTTGATGTAAATTGCAGAAAATACCATTTTAAACCTTTTTTTCCTCAATTGTCTTTTCAGTCCACATAACATCATGAAAACACACTGCAATACCCAGGTTAACTTTAGAATGGTTAAGCAACAATTCCCTTGATGACTGTTCACATTGTGAGAAGCACCAACACACATGTTTTGTCTATCAGGCCAAAAGAATATCCCATTTAGGGCTTTTCCCCACAGTAATCAAAGCTGAAGACAGCACAACAGCATTCCCTTCAGAGGATGCAGCAAAAAAATGAGCACGTATGTTAAAGACTAAGGCCTGGTACCAGTTCCTTTTTGCATTACATGATAGTGTGACTTCAGTTTCCCATAGTGAAGACACCCAAGGTAAGAAGTAAGAGACTGCAGATTAATGTAGCAAAAAAGCGGTGCTTTGCGTAAAGCTCCTTAGGTTCAGACTTGTTGCTGGTCAAAGCTGGCCTATTGACCCCAGTTCATGCTAACTGGGTAAACCTGCAGGTCTCTGCTAAGGTATACTTGCAGCACAAAGGGTCTCAGGCTCTGATTAAAAGCAGAATGCATGTAAATAGCCTTTCCAGGTGTTTTATTTAATGTAATACCAACCTGAGCCTGATGCCTTCCTTTACTTAGGAGGTGAAAGAGATGGTATGAAATACTTGTAGCTTTGAAAATTTTAAGACACAAGACTTGTTTTCCTCTTATGATTGTCACCTTTTAAAAAAATATATATTTGTAGCAAAACACCCTCTGACTATGAGAAGCATCAGATGCCTTTTTCTGGAAAAAAATGGCTGACATAAAAGTAAGCCTATGGATTTGGCAAAGATGGTAAACATTGCAATTAGTTTCACAAGATTCTTTTCCATTTGCATTATGCCTATAGTTGAGAAATATGAATAGTAGTCTCATTGTTCTGCACCTTGGGATGGATTGCTGGATGCCACTGAAGATTTTGCTTAAAAACAAAACAAAACACCACATAGCCGTATTTTTAATTAGACCCAGTTCTGCCAGGCTCTTTGTAGAATTCTCACCTGCTTTGATTATTTGATAAAAGCTAATTTTGTTGCCTTTCTTTGCCTTTGTTTAGTTTATTTTTTTTTTTTCAAAATTCTTAACCTTTCCATACTTTCAGTGTATTTTTAAATTATTGCAAAAATTCCCCTTCCTTCTCCTGTAGCTAGCAGGAAGCCAGCAGGATACCAATACTGCTTACTCACGGAAATTAAAAACAAAACAATAGGTAAGAAAAATAAAGAAATAGAACAAACAAGAGACACTATCTTTTCTGTTAAAGCTTAAAATGCTGGGCAATGCTGGTTTAATATACAGGAGCTTTAAGTTTTGAAGCTTACCCAGGAGAGTTTCTGCAGAACTTGGCTTCTGTTTGTTTCAGTGTCTGCTATTAAAAGACAGTGTTGAGTTTCTAGCCCTATCTGTGTGCCCATAAAATGGGTAAAAGAGCAGTAAGCTGGTAGCAGCAGCCCTGTAGCCCTGAAGCCATATTCAAGGTGTGATAGTTTATAGAGGCAGTTGTTTTGTTTAACTATTTTTCTCGTAGCCCTGTAGGTGTTGACATTTTTGGGACTCACCAGGCAGGCACAGCTGATGTTGGGTTGTCTGGACATGTGCTCATTTGCCCCCTCGGTGTGCGAGGTCTCATAATCTCCTATCCTATCCTGACTTACTCGAGCTATTGTGCACTCCTGCTCCCACACAGAACTGCAGCACATGCCAGGGGAGCACTTTGCTTTGTGTGCAGTGTCCCACACAGGGGCACCAACAATCCTTCATTACCCAAGTATGCTCTGAAGACCTGCTAGTGCTGTTGAAAATGGCCTTAGTTAAAGAGGAAAAGGGGAGAGTACGCTTCCATCTTCTTTTCTCTTCCTGCTCATGATGCTGGTGATACAATTGTGTGACGAAGTTGCCTATTTCTCCTTGAATCTAAGTGTAGCTCCTTAGGGTGTCTATTTTAAACATTTGTTGGATAAAATTATATAATTTACACTTACGTAACGTGTAACCAACCTCCCATCCCTTTCAAAAGCCCTCAGTTCCAAATTCTCTGTCTCATAGTTTCACCAAAATTGCATATATTTTATTTTCTTACATCTTTATTCTAAGCTCATCAGCACCACGGACATATGGTCAGAGACTTGTATCCAATTTAACATCTTCACTCCAGACTTTGGAAGAAATAGACTTCTCCATTTGCCACTGACACGTGTGTGAAGAACAGCTCATAACATGATTGAACTCCATTGATTTTTCATAAAAGTTTAATA
Organism: Netta rufina; assembly: GCF_964035555.1. NCBI lineage: Eukaryota > Metazoa > Chordata > Aves > Anseriformes > Anatidae > Netta > Netta rufina. The sequence goes on along the minus strand of NC_140131.1, from coordinate 26,154,625 downwards.
AGATGATACAGGTCAAAAGCTTTGCAAAATTTGCAATAAATTCCTGTGGTGATCTGAACAAATCTTAGTGGGGAGAGCTGACACCAGAGGAATTTAAATACACGTTGAATTACATAGAGGACTTGAATTTTTTGGCTAATAATTTGAACCTTGGATTTCAGATGATAAATTTTCTAACACTGCATGGCTCTCCTTTTTTGTTCTGTTGTTCCTCATGCACCTAATTTTTACAGGTAACTTGCACAACATAATGATTGTTTTAGTCCGTCTGCCCCTCCAGATTTTGGTAATGGATCTCAGAGAAATACTTGAATCACTCCCCAGAAAAGGAAGCCTCAATTTTACAGATAAGCTATTGCATTTCTTGCCCATTTTCCCCTTAAAATTTACTAACACTTTATGAACATATTTATATCAGGTGAGGCTCAAGCTAAGCTACAGCTTTTAAGCATTGGTGTAACAAGTCCAGGACATGGCTGTCTTAATACGTTCCCTGAGCTGGTTACAATAAGAGTTAGATGGTATTCAAAACTCGGCTGGGAGAAAGGCAGAATCAGTGATAAATCAGTTACAATGCAGTCTGTATATCTGCAGAATTCCTCAGTAGTTCCCTGAGGGCTTGAGGGTTGTCCCCTATCCCATCCCCTCCCCTGTGCTGGTCCTTGGGGAAAGCCTCAATGCTGCACATCGCTGCTGCTGTGCTCGTGGCTGCAGGCAGCTGAACAGTGGCCAGGTCAGACTGAGGAATTGTCCCTCAGGATGTGAATTTTCTATGTGTGGCAAAACCTTTTCATGGCTTTACTTTGTTCCCTGAGATTGCAGGCTGTGGAGGAACAGCGTGTTGATTATATGTACAGTGACTCTGCTCACTGAACAGGGGCTGCCTCGAGGGTGGGCACAGCTCCCTGCTGCGGGCTGCATAGCTCTGCCTTCCAACTGTGTTCTGCTGCTGCAGGCACTGAGGACCTGTTGTGAGGGCTATACCTGGGACAGGAGGGAGAGTGGAAACTAGGATTTACTTATTACTTAATGATTTAGATACAGGATCTGGTACACTGTCTTCTTATCTGATGGTTTTGTGCCATAAGTACTATATAAATGGCTTCACAAGAAAGTGTAGACTTTTCTTTCAAATTCAAAGTCATAAAATACAATTTATTGAGAATATTAATAAATTCTGGTCACAGGTTTTGTGGTGTTGGGTAATATTATATTGAAGATAAGCAAGAAAGCCAACTTTCACATGGAATGAATGCACTGAAAAATAAGCTTTGTGTTCCCTTGCTAGCTGGGCAGTATGAGAGAGGAGAATTCAGTGCATAAATCTAAAACCCTCTGGCAAACCTTCTTTATAGCTCCATTAAAGTCCTCTAGCTAGCTCAGTGTTTGCTGTTGACACCAAAGACACCTGAATATTCCTTAATGTACTGAAATGTCCCAGAGGGTCACCAGTAAGAATTGCACTTATTCTGGTATAGCACACAGTTTTTATATGTTCCTCTCTATTACTGTCTTCACTATTGTCCTATGGATGAAAAAACAGGCAATTCTCCGTTTGCTTTATGCTCTGCTTTAGTGCAACAACTATGTCCCAGAGTGATGCACTCTAAGTGTCAGGTATGAACCCAAAACTGGCTGAAGGGTTCTGCAGGAGCCATAAATTACTCCTTCTTCAGAGGTTTTCTGCTTTCACTCTTGATGTGCAGAACTTATTTCTGCATTCAGGTGAATGTTTAGGTTTACCTTGTAGGTCATCTTTTAGTCTAAAAACTAAACTGAATCTTTCTGTTCACCTATTAAATTTGTGGTTTCTGTATATTATATATTTTTTTCAGGGAGATGTATGTTCTTTTTTTTTGAATTAATATTTCAAGTGAAATGGTTATTTCCATTTTCTATGTAAACTCTCATGTCAATAATTAGACTTCTGAAAGACAGTCTTGCAAAGGATTAGGTGCTGTTATCTTATAATCAGTATCTTATAATTAAAAAAAGTTTTCATGTAATCTGAATTTATCCAAAATGTATGTCAGACTCTAAATCTCTAACAATGTCCGTTGCTACTTGAGAAGTGTAAAAGAAGACCAGAAAACAAATCAAAACAAAACAAGTCAGCATTCATTTATACATAAATGGATTTCTTTGTATAGGTTGAGTGGTTTTGTCTTCAGCAAGACTCATCCAAGGCATGAGCTCGGAACTGGGGATGCAGCCTCCTAATGGAGGCGCCGCTACCTCATGCCTGTCACGGTGGGGAGCTTCAGCTGAATGCTTTAAAATTTAATCTTTTTGTGCCTCCTGTTGGAGAGGAGCAGTGCCCTTAGGAAAGAGGTAACTTTAAACATAAAGTGCTTGTGTCTAAGCTACTGCCTCTGGGGCCCAAAAAAGAGGGGCCCTGCCAGCCCAGCCCTGAGGAAGGGGAATGCAGCTGAGGGCTTCACGCAAGGTACTGTGGTTTTCCACAACAACTGAAGCACCAGCGTAATTGTGTTTGAAGTGCTTTAAATGAAATGAACGACTAATTTATGAATAAATAATAGGAGGAAAGATTTATGTTGTGGCCATAAAAATAATTTTGGATTGACCTTTTAAACTTTCACCTCTTTGTTGGGCCCTGTGGTCCCAAGGAACAACAAGGCAGCGTTCTCTAACTCGTGTTTCTGTTTGGCCGTGTAATTCACCTGGCCAGTCACTTGTGAGGGTGAGGGGCAGTATCCATGGAGCAGCAGGCGCCTTGCCCTCCTCACACCTTTCCATGGCTGGCTTTGGGCTTTGGCCTTGCCACAGGTGCTCCTGGGCTACCGTGCCGTGGCCTCCTGTGACGGTCCCCACGCCTTGTAGGCTGGCTAGGGAGAGGGAGAAAGAGGGATTTGCTTGTTCCTCAAAACAGAGGCAAGCAAGTTGCAGGATATCTGAGGGCTTTTGGGCCTAATCTGACAGAGGGAGCTTCAGATGCAACATTGACTGCTGCTGGTACCTCTGAGAGCTCCCCCTCCGTGTTCATGGCCCTGCTTTTGCTCTTGCTGGAGGAGTGGAGGAGAATCCTGGCTCTGAAATTTTGCATTGTTGATGTTGCTTAGATTTAGTTTTTCTGGAAGATTTTTGAGGAAGGCACTTTTTTTCTCAGTTTCTTTCAACTTATTTTTATGTGAAGACTTCTTTTCTTTCTGTTTTTCCCCAGCCCCCCTGTTTCCAGGTGATAATTTTGTTTTCTCCTTATGCTTTAACTTCTTACTTTCTCTTCTGTTATTTTCCAGCGTGTATTCTGGTTTTTTTTTTTTTTTTTTTTTTTTTTTTTTTTTTTTTTTGTCTTTGAACTTTTGCAAAATATCCCTGATTTACTTTGTAGACATACAGACTCATTGGTCAAACTGTTCTTGGTATGTTTTGGCACTAATTCAATAAAACATCCAGGGGACACCTTACGTATTCTGTGTGATCAGTGGAATGCAATCCTTTGCTATCAGAGAAGCCAAAGAGTGATTTATTCATACAGATGTTGCCTGTGCTGCCAGCTGATCAGTGAGGTGATCAGTGTTATTGCCTGCACTGGCGAAAGTCCCATGATTTCTTGGAAAGATGTGGTGCAGATGAAAGTTTTTTTTTTTTTTTTAAAGAAACTGAAACAGGGTGAAAGAGCTCTCTTTTTGAGACATTTTTTTTTTTTTTTCTGTCTTTCTACAAATAATCTCTATTAGTAATTTAACATATAGACCATACTAGTGAGCTATGTGTTCTATGTCACTATCATGAAATAAATAAGTAAAAGATTATTTTTTTTCATTTTGTTAAGGTTCTCCCTAGATTGCCAGCAGAGGAGAGACTGATGGGTGGCATGATGCATGTAAGTAATATGATGAGAACACATCTCACTGTTTTGGTGGTTTTCTTTGATACATCACTGCAAATGCAAGCGGAGTGTTTAAAAGCAGAGGATTTTTTTTTTAAAAATAAGTTCCATCTCTTATCTAGAAATCCTTTTTTGAGGAAAATTGTCTTTAAGGAAGCCCTCCTTTTACCAAGCTTGCTGTTTTAAGATGGAGCTGGTTGTGGTGTCGCATTTCCATATGAGTGGATGGTCGATGTTCCTGCCCCAGCACCATGCATGGGGCTCAGGGCGGAAAGCAGGCACACACCAGCCTTTGCTGCGACAGCTGTGCATACACCAACACAATAATCTAAGATGTGATCTGACTATTTTTTCCTGCAGCTGTGAAAGAATTTTTTTTTCCCAAGAAAAACTATGCGTTACATATGTGTGAACTTTGTGAGTGAGGTGGGGGGCTGTAAAGCTAACAGAGGGTCACAGTAAAAATCACAACATTTGGGTGAAGTACTGGAAAAGTTATTTTACTAGGTGAAACTGGCTTTGCTAATTTACTCATTGCAGCCCCTTTTTTGTGTGCATGTGTAAGGGTGTGTTAGGTGGTGGACTGTGAAACAGCTTCTTGGGAATATTGACATAAGTAGGTAACTACAGTCTTCTGTCCCTATTGAACACTTATTTCTGAGATAGTAAAAAAATAAAAAAAAGACAAAAACAACAAACAAACAAACAAAACCACAAAAAAACAACCCAAACTCATATGATGTAAATAAGTTGAAAAACCACTAAACTTATCTTGAGAGCTTTCTGGCTATTGCTATGTTTTGGAATAATACATTGTTCAAGATACGGCACTGCTATGATGAATTAAACTAATATATCATAAGAGTGCCATAGCTTTGATGATGTATTAAGGTAATATATCGTTAAGGTGCCATTGCTCTTATGATGCATTACTCAAAACACTACCAACTGGTTGGGTTAGTGCACAAGCATCTGTGTATATGAAGCAGAAGACAGCAAGTACTTCTGTATCTGAAAGTGAAAGGTGAAACTTTTTAAAAAAAAAAAAAAAGAAAGAAAGAAAAAGAAAAGGAAAAAAATATCTTGCATGTGCAAGAACAAGCTAAGAAGATCTGAAAACTGGGGCTGGGTGGCACCACAACTGAGGTGGGAGCTATATGCTTGCAAAATCTCTGTTTGACAGATGTACAGAAAATTTGGTGAGGGGAGGAGAAACTGCCTTTAATAGAACAAATAGCAAGTTTTTATCCCCTTTCAAGGAGTAATGTGATACATTCTCTAATACATAAACTCAGCACTTTCCTGAAATATGTTGGCATGATTCTTCGCGTGGTACTTTTTGCAACTTGCCTTACACCTTGTATTTTCTCGTATTTTCTGGAAAAATGAGGCTGGACAAGATTTATGCAGATATAAAAGCTCTTTTACCTTGGATTATAATTAATATTGTTTTGTTGTTGTTGCATGTGTCAGCCATTTCTTCAACATCTTAATTCTACAACACATTAAATACCAATGATGGTGATGAATAGTGATCTCGCTCGTTCCTTTCTAACTAAAAGGTTTCTTTAGGTGTTAAGTGTGCATTTATCCTTCTGATCTTTCTATTTGTTGCCTCCTGCAAATGCAGTGCAATTCAGTGGATGTTACGAATGTTATTGACTTGGATGTATGCCCTTGAATGGGCAGTACTCATTGCTTGTGTTTTATTGAAAATCCATCTCACAAATGCTCTGGTCTTGCAATGATAAATTTAAATATTTAATTAAATATTGTGTTTAATTAATTAATGGTGTTTATTTTTGTTTATCTAATTTTTTAATTTAATTAATCTAATCTTTGCCACTCGTAGGTCTGGGTGCAAGATTTTCCCAAATATTGATTCTATTATTATTATTATTTACCACATTTAGAAACAGAATGTTACAGAGATAGCCTTAAAATACTGTTCTTAGCTGAATCTATTAAGAGGGGCTTTCAAGAACATTTCTTGGTACTGAAAAACGATGTCTCAGGTACAAGTTGCTCTTCTGTTCTCTATGACGAGAGTTATTAAGTATCCAGTATAAAAAGTTGCATTTCTCAGGTTGCACACCAAGAGAAATTTGCCAAGATTGTGTGTAACTGGACCCATTTTTTTACATCCCGCTATCCTGACCACTAGATGGCATTGACATTGCTAAGGTAAGTGGGGAGGAGATGGACGGCGCTAAAACCTCCTCCCTTCGATGGCGCACCATCTTCCTTCCTGCCATTCAAAAAACACAACCAGACAAGTAAATCCTCCAGTACCATGAGCTAAGGTTGTACCAAGTGCTGAATTTTGAGGAGTTCCCCACTGACAGCAGAGTTGCTGCAGAAAGGTGACCCAGTCGTGTACTCCTATGTGGCAGATTGCACTTTGCAGATGATTTTCAATTGACTGTGCACAGGCAGAAAGCTGAGACTGCAGCCGCAGGAACCTCAGATATAAATCGGGGAAGGCACTGGGTTTGGACTTTCTAGTTACTGCACTCTATTGCAGTCACAGTGCTTAGTGGTTTACTTTTTTCTCTTTGGGTATTTTGCTAACAATCTCTATGATAGTCATTGCTGTGGTTAACTTATGGTGATGTTACCTCTTTTGCTTACAACTACCAGAAATGATGAAGTTAGGCGGTATTCCAAGAGCATCTCACTATAAAAGGTATTACAGTTGGTGTTACCAAACAGGGATGTTAAAAGGAGATCTGTGCATGCAGATTTACATCTTTTTCAGGCCAACAGAAAAGTGTTTTGCAGCATGAAAGCGTGTGTCGATCTGCTTGAGGGTAGGAAAGCTCTGCAGGAGGATCTGGATAGGCTGCACCGATGGGCTGAGGTCAACTGCATGAAGTTCAACAAGGCCAAGTCCTGCACCTGGGGCGCAATAACCCCAAGCAGAGCTACAGGCTGGGAGAGGAATGGTTGGAGAGCTGCCAGGCAGAGAAGGACCTGGCAGTGATGGTGGATAGTCGGCTGAATATGAGCCAGCAGTGTGCTCAGGTGGCCAAGAAGGCCAACGGCATCCTGGCTTGCATAAGAAGCAGTTTGACCAGCAGGGCTAGGGAGGTGATCGTCCCCCTGTACTCAGCTCTGGTGAGGCTGCACCTCGAGTACTGTGTTCAGTTTTGGGCCCCTCGCTACAAGAAGGACATCGAGGTGCTTGAGCGGGTACAGAGAAGGGCGACGAAGCTGGTGAGGGGCCTGGAGAACAAGTCCTACGAGGAGCGGCTGAGGGAGCTGGGCTTGTTCAGCCTGGAGAAGAGGAGGCTCAGGGGCGACCTTATCGCTCTCTACAGGTACCTCAAGGGAGGCTGTAGCGAGGTGGGGGTTGGTCTGTTCTCTCATGTGCCTGGTGACAGGACAAGGGAGAATGGGCTTAAGTTGAGCCAGGGGAGTTTTAGGTTAGATGTTAGGAAGAACTTCTTTACTGAAAGGGTTGTGAGGCACTGGAACAGGCTGCCCAGGGAAGTGGTGGAGTCACCATCCCTGGAAGTCTTCAAAAGACGTTTAGATGTAGAGCTTAGGGATATGGTTTAGTGGGGACTGCTAGCGTTAGGTCAGAGGTTGGACTCGATGATCTTGAGGTCTCTTCCAACCTAGAAATTCTGTGATTCTGTGATGAAAGCTGAGTCTGGAAAGTCATGTTGCTGTCTTTTAATAATGCTGGTATAACCTTGGCTTTTTGTAAAATGTTACTCTTGTTCATTAAAAGCCTTACCAGAGAGCTTGAAGAAAATAATAGGAAGACAGGTACAATCTCAGGAAAAAAAATGAGGAAAGGTGCATTTAAGGTAGACTTTATTTGTTTTCCTTCCCTCGCTATTTTGAATGTTTTGAAATTGGGGAGCCAGTGGTGCTCTCCAGTCTCAGGACTGGGATGATGCTCTGGCTGGTACATGGGCCTCGTGACGCCCTCACTTAGACAGAATTTATTTTTAGGTTTCTTAGTAGCAGAAAAGCAGGGCTGTTTGTATTTGGTTTGGGAAGCAGTAGGTGTTCTAGTTGTGTAATACTGGGGGAGCATTTCATTTGGTGGAGGCCCCAGGAAAGGTTTTTACTGCTAGGTTTGGCACACTGTTACTGACACAGAAGCGTAAAGCGAGGGAGAAAAAAAATCAAGAATGACACCCAAACCCTTTTATTCTAATGGTTTCTTCAGTCACTGTGGCTTCTTTCTTGGCTTTGATGGCAACTCAAGTAGTATGGCAAGTGGTAGCTGTGATAGGTCACAGGCAATTTGACAGTTTGGCATGTTGTGTGACAAGAAGCAGTTCCTAGACCTAGCAGATGTTGCCTTGCTGGTCTCTGATCGCTGCACACGTTTGGGAGGGTCTGCTGCTGTGTGTGTGTCACTTCTGTTTCAGAGCTTGATGTTGACTGGTATCGAGTGACGCCCCTGGGACCCAGCCCACAGCCTGCATGACGTGGGAACTCGCCACCTCGGTGCCTGCCCTAGGCTGAGGAAAGGTTTGCTTCCACCGACTGATCCTGCTTTTTTTCTGGGATGGCTGTGGAAAAAAAGGGCTGTGAAAGCCATTTGTGATATGGCAGGAGGAGATAAGAATTTACATGTAATAAATAGTGAATTGTTTAGGAAGCAGCGCTTGTGTTCCTCCAATATAGCAGTGTGTTTCATAGAAGTAGCTGTAGTCTTTGATTAGGGAATCATTTATAGGCTGCTATTAGAGATAATTATTTTAATGATGGTTTAATGACATGACACCAGACTTGGAGCAGATGGGTAAATGGATTCTCAGAAAACTGTATTTTGTGTTCTGTTGTTTTATTGTTATTATCTGGTGGTTGTGTTTTTTTTTTTTTTTTCTTTTTTTCTTTTTCCTTCTGATTAAAATTAAGTAGGTGGCATAAGAATGAAAGCAGCAGATCCTGAAAAAACAAGAGGCCAGGTAGCTACTGAACCATTTCATTCAGGTAGTAGAAGAAATAGATGAGAGCAGTGCTCTCTCTTATTTGATAATCTTTTATTAAGCAACAAACTTTTTCAAATGTGTGTTGTGATAGTAGCTAGATATTTAGCCAGGTCACAACTTTGTCATGCTGGTATTAAAAATCCAGCTTCCTGCACAATGGACAACATTTGATGCATTTTTTTTAAGCTATCATACAGATATATATTATCAGTGATATTATTAGAAGGCAGTACCTCCCTGTTGCAGACGTGTATGCCACGTCTCAATCTCTGTGTCCTAAACACAAAAACACTTGCTGCTAAGGAAAGGTGATAGAAAAATTTGAAGAAATGGCTTGCAATTGCATGTTGCTTTTTCACTCTTAATGATCTGTGTGCTGCATCAACCAGAGCTGGAGTGTGAGCTCACTGTGCTGCATGTTTGAAATCCACTGGTTTTTAAATAAATAGTTTGGAGCTGTAAGAGCCATGCTTTGCTGCTATATGCTCAGCTAAATTGCACACCACCAGTCACAGGTCAGTGCACTCCATGCTGGTACGTTTGAATTGTCAGGTGTTGCCTCTGAAACTCAGCTTCCTCTCTGAGGAAGCCATGAAAGCAAAGCACATGCAATCCCCTCTGTGGGGATCATGTAGTTTGCCCATCACCCACAGCTCAGTTCCTCAGGCAACCTTCAGCAGAGCCACACAGAATCACAGAATCACAGAATTTCTAGGTTGGAAGAGACCTCAAGGTCATCGAGTCCAACCTCCAACCTAACAGAGAAGAAAGAGGACTCTTCCTTTACCTCTAGCTGAACTGAGCTAGGAGGTCTGGAGCAGAGTTTTGAGTCTCCTTTTATTTATCAGTCTCCTTTCTCCAAGGAAAGTTGGAAGTTATGTTCCAGGGCTCTGTCTCTTTTCCTACAGCTGGCTTTACTTACCACATTGTGAACACATCTGCTTTCATACTGTAAGACAGTAAGTGGCCTTTCACCCTGGTTTCACAGGCTTGCTGTTCCCAAAGACCCAGCTGAGATGTTTGTGTGGCGACTTCCTTCCTACCCGTGGCTCAGGGCAGCAGCTCCGGGCCTGTGCCAACCAGCTGGAAGGGACAGCCCGGTGGTGTCCCCGAGGGGATGCCTCAGGGCAGGGGAGGTGGCGAAGCGGGAAGAGGCTGGTGGCCTCTGGGCCTGCTTGCTTTTACCTTTTTGCAACTCTGACAGTGGCAGCATGTAGTCTCCTTGAAAATGTCTGAAGTTATGTGCATTACTGGAACCTGCCCTGTGTCCCTCTTTAAAAAGAGAGGCTGGTCTTGGAAATCAGAAGGGCTCATTTTTTTCTCTATTAGCTTCACAAGGAGATCCTTATAACTATAACCACTGACCCAATGAGCCAAGTACCTCCATCAAATGTTTCCCTTAATGATGTCTTTTATTACAGTTCAGCGACCCAATAGACTGAGTATCCGCATGGTGGGCTAAGTGCCTCCCAGAGCTCAGCAGTAAAACTTCCTGCGCATCATGTGCTGCGAAAATGTTCTCCCCTGACTCATGTAGGCTTTTTTTTTTTTTTTTTTAGCATAGCATAGAAGAAATTAAACAAATTAGCTCTGTTGCCAGTATTCTCCTATCTTTAATAATCAAAGATCATTGTGCTCGAGAGATGTTTTACAGTGTGAATGCAATAAGAATTTCGTGTCTTTCAGTCAGAACTTTGATTCACTGGTGAGAACACCTTTCTCTGGGACCCCTGTTGTTCCCTCTGCATATCCTGTGGTTTGCCTTGTTTTACTGAGCATTTTCCTTGCTGGGCTCTTGTCCCCCTGCTCTCTCCCCGTGGTCTGTGTGTCACACATACCTCTCAAACAGTCTTAGTTTAGAAACTACCATGCTCGGGTAACCCACTGGTTTCTGGGGGAAAAATCTGACTTACAGGCTTTTTTTTTTTTTTTTACAGCAATAACGACATCTAAATAAACAAAGTGAAAAGTAAACCTTTTTTTCTTTTTACTTTTCACATTATATTACTCAGCTGTTATCCGTTTATAATGGTTAATGAAGTTTGTAACAAAAGTAGAGCAGACACACTACAACGAGTAACTGAGTATTTCAGAGTCAGTATCTCCATGAACACATCTCTGTGCTCACAAGTTCAACAAGCAAATGCAGAATGAGACCTCTTTCTAAAAGTAGCTGTGGAGTTTTAGGTTTGGAGAAGAATGAATGTTTTCTTAAACGCAGTTCTACCTGGGCTTTTTTCTTTCCATTTTTAATGACTCCATGCAGTCTTTCTCACTCCTAGCTCTTGCAGAAAAATACACTTGGACTGATGATTTCATGGAGTTTGCATTCTGTGGTGTGTTAGAATGACTGGAAACCAGATTAACTATGTTATGTGAATAGCTATGGAAATAAGCTCATAGAATAAAGTGACCAATAAATAGAATAAACCAACCTTAGCCATTTTTGGCTTCTCTTACTGTGCTAATTGGCAAAAATTACTTTGATTGCATTTGTATTGTGGCTTTGCATAGCTTCTCATTAAGCCTCATCTTCTAATTTTTCCATTCTCACTTGCCTGTGCACTGGGTGTGTAACCACCTCGTAGTTAGGTGGGGAAGGCTTCCAGCAGCAATGTCTCGGTTGTATCCATTGCACACGTGCCACGTAAATTCTGCTCACGAACCAGCCAGACCGGGACACAGAAGTTGTTTGGTGGTTTCTGAGTTACTCAGTGCCTACGGGAATGAGGTGTGACCAAGATCTAAAACTGCAGACTTTATTTCTGGGGAAGTTCAGATCCTCACGGTCAGTTTTTCAATACAAGCTCAGATTCTTGGAAAAGGCTCCACTTAGCTTTGTGTTAATAAAAGATACGTATTTGGAAATAGGAATTCGCAGAATATATACAAAAAAAAATCTTTGAAGACTGTTCTGGCTGCAATTGGTGCATTTTGTCTTGGGTGGAGAATTTGAAAGGTTTATTTCGAGAATATACGCTCTGAAGGGCAGGAACTGTTACTCATCTGTGTTTGGAAAGCAGCACCAACACAATCTGGATAACAATAATACTACAGAAGGCTGAAAGAACAATTAAAGAGTGGAAATAATGACCTAAAGGAGGAACACTTAACTTAGCATGCCGACAAATGCACATCATGCACATCGTGCATTTGGGGAAACCAGAGTGGAGAGAGGCTGAAAGAGTTGTTGGAGAGGCTCATACTGTCAGAAGGAACGTGTTGCAGCCCCTGCTTATGTTTGATTGAAATGTAGTGCTCCTGAGGTGGCCAGTGACCTCCAGTAACATTTCACATCCTGACAGTATTTATCAACTAGTTCTTGTGTTTGTTACCAGTTTAAAATGTTGTTGTGACAAATAATCACATTTTTGGAACTGCGTAGGTTGTGGGTCAGCCTAGGCTGTGTGTTACAGATGGGAAAATCAAGGCAGCGCATCCTGGGAATTTGCCAGGATTACAGGAGGAGTCCGTGACCGAAGACTGTTAGGGAGCCCAGGGCTGGCTGCTCTGAATCTCTGGGTGGCATCATTCTCACCAGCTCTGCTACAAACCCAGGTCTCACATACCTCAGGGCTAGCAGACCTATAGAAATAGTACATTTTTTTGTAATATATGTTTTTTATTTCTTGAAAAAGATAAAGAGTTGGGTTGATAAATTTTGCTCTCTCATCTCTGTTCTGGAATACGTGCGTACATACATTTGTTTTCTAAAATAATTCTTTAAAATACAAATTATTGTTTTCTTCTTGGCTACCTTAGTTTGTATTGTATTACTTATGGCTTTCATGACAAGACATTAGAACAAAGCAGAGCAACTACAAAGTAACTACCAGGAAGAAAGCAGAGTTTTTCTAGTGTCCTTGGCCTCAATTTTATCACCCTAAAGTGATCACTTCCCTTCTGGAACTTTTTACATGTTTTGTGTATATTATTTCTTTGTGTTGTTGTTCACATGAAATCAACTTCCAAACAGTGCCAAAATGTAAATATGACAAGTTAGGTGAGAGGTAAGTCAGGGTGAAGCTATGACATCACTAGGGTGATCCTTTAACAAATCAATCACAATCTAAATATTAGAAAAATATTTTGGTAAAATACTCCCGTTTTCTTCACAACTCCCAAGCTCAATAAATGAACAACGATTTTGTGTTATTAATTACTTCCAAGTATATACAAATGGGGGAATATAGTTCTAGAGCAGCTGATGGTCTCACAAAATCTTCCTTCTGCTTCTGTTCCCAGGCTGGCACCCATGACACCAGCGTGCTGCATCACCACTTGGGCAGCGGTCAGGCTGTGCTGCCTTCGCCCACAGCATCTCGGCCAGCACCTCTGTTGCCTGCTTGTGGTTGTTGCTCCTTCTTGAACAAAACATTGCCAAGATGCTGTTGATGCTGCTCAGCCAGATTTCCTCAGGGCTCTGGCACACCAGGTGAGGAACCAGCCAGCTTTTCTGACGAGAAAAGGTCTGTCACCCTGGAAAGTACAGCGCTTTTTTGTTTAGTTTTATTTTTTTCCCTGCAGGATGCTCAAGGGGTAAGGTTATGCCAAAGTTGGATATATAAACAAAGAAAAAAAGGAAAAACGTTGTTCCCTTTACTCTTCTTGGCAAAGGCAGTTTCTTGGTTATGTTGAATATTGCTACATGTGTTGTTGGAGGAAAAAAAAAAGAAAAAAGACTGTCTTAAAATAATTTAATTCTAGCCCCGATAGTGCTCCTCTGTTTTGATTCCACTGCTAATATTTTAGTGCCGTTCTTGAACTAAAATTCTTGTATGTTTCCTATTTTCTTTCTGAAAACAATGTTTGGTAAGAACTGTTGATTTTTTAGGTCTGTAAAGCTGGTCATTGTAAGCCAAGACATAGCAGGCTGACTGGTGACCTTGTCTTGCTTTTGGCTGGGCTTTCTTTAGCCTGGTGTGACCAGGTTCAGCAGTTGTTTTCCTGTTTTGACATTTTTGGTCACTGTGCTGCTTCTAAATATGCAGACACTTACAGCAGAGTCCTTGACACTCCCCTTTTTACTCCTCCCTCCCACCCCCTGAAAAAATATAGATGACTTCTGATAGATGACTTCTGAAAATACGAATGCATTGGGTAAAGTTGGCTTGTGAGTTCTGTTTGTGGTACAAAGAGAAGGAAAATTAAATGAGTGAATCTGAGCAGTACAGAAAAAGTGGAAAGGTAGTAAGAGCTTATGTGAAGAATAAGGGTGTCATCACTGGAAGGGTAAGTTGGGTTTTGAGTAAGGTAAATGAGCAGAGGAGGGAGACTAACACAGCGAAACAAAAATCCTGAAACGTGTCCATCTCTACCTTGTCGGGGTCAGTGCCTGTCTCAGCTTCAGTGGCTGAAGTTCTGTTTCCAAAGACATGCAAGGCCTGGTGGAGGTTTGCAGCTGCAAATCCAAGTGCTGTGGAACTCACGGGCAGGTCTTCTGTAGGAGTATGACTTTGTGGAATATTTTAACTGAATTTGTGAAGTAAAAAAAACATTTTTTAAATAAAAATGTACTCCAATAATAAGCTCCAGTTTTCACAGCAGGAGTTGAATGAATTAATTATACATTTAATTAATTATTCCATGCCTTTTTAAATCTGAAATTTATATAAATTGTAAAATAAAACCACATTTATTAAATGAAAATTAGAAACAATATCACTTACCGTGGCAGGTCTGTAAAATACATATAAAATACATAAATGATAATTTATTCAGACCCTGTCAATACTTCAAAGCAATTATAAAAATCCAGAATATTTTATTTATTTTTTTCCCTTTAGATTAAAAGTGAATCTAGATTAAATATTTATGAAACATAAATATCATGTCTGTTCCACATTTGTGCTTCCTTTTTACTACATTTTCTTTTGGAGGTATGCTTCCCCCCCAGTCTCTTTTATATTTAAGGACCGATCATAATAGGCATCCACAGTACTCGGTATTTCTTACTGCGGAATTCAAACACAATCCTCTAGACCTTGTAACATAAAGCTGTAACGTGCCTCTGTGCTGTAGGAAGCAGTGCGCTTTGGAGAACGTCCCTTCTTTGATCCATTTAGGTCTAGATCAGATTGGGAAGAGCATCGCGGCTGTGATGATGTAGGGCAGGATATGAATCCATGCCATCATACTGCTCGGAAAGGCCGACCTCTCTCTTGTATGATTCTGTGCCACTGTGCTTCTGTGTACACGAGTGGAAAGACAGCACTGCGAAGCTGGACTCGACCTGCATGGATGGCTGAAGCCTGCTGTCCCCCTGGGGAGCAGTGCCTCACAAAAAGTCCTGTGTAGGAATCAGAGAACTGGATTTTTGAGTGTGCTTGAGGAATTCCCGTAGGTGGCACATGTGCATGTCTGTAGGCGTGCCAGCAGCTACTGAATGGCCTTCAGCAGTTTCTGTTGTACATACAGTGACTTGTTCAGGGTTCTTACTGCAAACACACTTTATTCCCTCTGCTGCAGAGTCCCTGTTTTACTATATAATTGCAAGTGACAGGCTGCAGTGGTAGTCTCCAGCAAACATTCAGCAGCAGCAGTGACTGACACAAATGCTGCGCAAGGGGGCTCCTGCTCGGTGAAGGTTTTGGTTGAGGGCACTTGGTGCTACAACAGGGCACGCTCCCAGCTTCATGTAGCTGCAGCTGCATGTGGTAAACAGCTGGTGGTGGGGGAAGTGTCCCTGCATCCTGCACCTCAAACTGAGAAATATTTCCCCATTTTACAGTGAGTTTACTGATCCTGAAGCACAGCAAAAGCAAGAAGTGAGAGGAAGAAATTGTGACTCTGCGCTTTGTTTCAGCCTGTGTTTTCAAACCTGGTCTGTACTGATGTAGGGCTCCAGCGACCTGAGCAGGGTGCTACAGCTTGAGCCACCGTTAACTAACGCAGGCACCATCAGGAGTCTGTATTCCACCAACATTTTGCTTTACTTTGAATCTGAATTATCCTCCTGGGTGTGCACTGAACATAGATAGCAGGAGCTGCCATAAGCCTGGTAGTTAATCTAGGACTAAAGGAAGTTACAGTGGTTTCAGGAAATAGGGGTGACGACCTTCTTGGAGCAATGGCAAAAACTCACCTACTGGTGCAAGTCCAAGCTTGCATGCCAGACTCCAATAATTGGAGAGGGTTTTGCCCTGCAGAAGAGTAAAAATAAGAGGTTTGGAAAATGTTTAATGGAGGGAAGCCTTGTCTTGTCCCATTGATGTGGGCTGGACAAGGCTATAACTAATACTTGAAGTAGCTTCCAGCAATGCCCTCTTCAGCTTAGGTCTGCTGACATCGGGGTAGGAATGTCTGTCTGCTCCAGCTGAGGGTCAGGCCCTCTCCTGCCTTTATCATTTAGAAAGTTTTTTTCATATTGTTGGCAAACTGCCCTTAGAAGATGAATCTTTCCTCAAAAGGCTTATATGCAACTGAGACTGCTGGACCTGCACAGAAATATTTGGGCTCATGCCAGCATCACAGGGTTATGTAGCTGTGAGATCTGCTGCCCCTAAAAATGTATCTCTACCTTTCTTGGCTTGCTGTTAGTTTAATGCTCTGTCTGCCACTTCTAGCTCCAGGGTACAGCAGATCCACCTCCACACAGCTTCCCTGGAAAGTAACAGCAACTGTACCAGAGGAGGCAGCAATGTCATTAGAAACTTCATTATGTATCTAGACTACAGGTTTCGTATTAGGGGTTAAAAAGAAGTGTTATTCAGTATTCCAGGAAATTGTCAGGATCGCTAAGTATTGTACTGATGACCTGTGTTACATTGAACTCACTCTTTCCATGTTTCCAATAAAAACATAGAGGAGATTGTTCCAGAACCAGTGTCAAATGCAGTTAAAAATAAATCCCCTCATAATTTAAGTCTGTAATGTATATAGTAAATATATCACCCCAAATTACATGTATTGTAGTTATCCTTAGGGAAAATTTTAACCCTGAAATTTCCCCTGGATATTATATGATATCATGATTTTCAGTTAAGATTCCTAAAAGTTAAAATTATCTGTTTTATGCTGTTTTTATTGCGATACCAACACAGCTCTGTTTCATTCAAGCACAGTATTTGTAAATAACTAATTATAGACTTGTTTCTTCCCCTTGAACCGGTAACATTTGGCACCATGCAGAGCAGCCCCTTTTCAGCTACCAGACAGTTTAGGGGAAGTGGTGGACTTGATCTCAGAACAGTAGGGTGCTGCTGACAAGCTCTTGGACCACTTCACCTCCTGCTCTCGAAATGGCAATCAGAGGAGCCAGAGGGCAACTTCAGGAGAATATTTTTCTCTAGTAGCTGTAACATCTGCCTCCTTGGCAGCCTCCTCTGGCAGTTGTGTTGGAAGCTCTGGAGTAGCCCCTGGCCCTGTGGTGTATTTACATTGCTAAGAGGTTATCCTGAGCTCTGCAGGATCCTGTTACCTGATTTTCTTTTGTTCTGTCATTTTCCCCCTCCAATTCTTTGGCCGCTTAACCCTTTACGAACAATGTGTAAAGTGAAAGTCAAGTGTGCAGAATGAGATGAAATGCATTAGTATTATTTTTTTCAACTGATAAATTCCTTTTTGACTAGACACTCAGCTTTTCTGATCTGTATAGCAGGGTTTATTTTACTTCAGACTATGCAATTTCAGCATCACTGAGCTTTTGAAGGTGCAGCTTTCCACATTTGTATCATCCTCTCTGCATCAGATTTCTTAGGAGCTCTCACGTCTCTTATATTTCTTGTATTTTACTCTGTTCTTCTGAGAAACGGATTTTTGACCAGTGCTTTGTTTCAGTGGAATGTTGTTAGCATAAAGACAACCTAAAAGTAGTCAGCATGGGCATATCAATATTTATTGGAATACTGGAGAAAAAAAATCCATTGGTGATGAGAAACTCCTGGCAAGAACTGACGTGACAATATGTATTTCACCGATACAGTAAGAGAACTTCAACTTCAACAAGTAAATCACTGCACATTCTAAAAGTTGCATGGATTTAAATCCAAGGCAGCTGCAGAACATCTGTAATACAAACAGTCAGACTTTACAGATTGTCTGTTTACAAACACAGAACAACTATAATAAACCAGCCAAAGCCAAAACCTTTGAATTTTAGTCTGCTTTTACTGATATGTCCTGTAATCGATAAGGCAGTCAGAAGTAAATGTCTGGTTACAAAGTAGTTAACAATTAACATGAGGGTGTTTTTCTTTTTTTCTTTTTTCTTTTTTTTTTTTTTTTGTTCGCAAACTTTGGGCAATCTAGTGGGATTCTTGGAACCACAGATATGGGCAAACACATGTTAGTTCATTAGCAATTGTTTCTATTAAACTGTATGAAAAATTCTACTTTTCTCTTACATCCCTATTTTAATTATTTCATCCTGTATGTAGATAATGGTGCTGTGAATATGGTTAGCAACATTTTTTGAGCTTTTTTTCTTTAATATGCAGTGAGATTCACTGTAGCATTTCCATAAGAAAAAAAAAAAATACAGAATGAGAACACTTGAAATATGTTTTGTTTTTCTTTTAAAAAGGGAAGGAATGACTGCACTCATCATTATACCCACTATACATGTGGGTATAAGTATGTCCCAGCCACTGTCAATTGCCACCTGCATCTTACTTTCGGTTAATTTAGTTTGTCTGAGGGAGAATGCTGTTATTTAAATAGTGCTGCCATGCCTGCTGTGTAGGATGACTATGGGAGGTGTATTTGGTTTGCTTTTGGTCAGTATGACAGTGCATGTGTTCTGTGGTACAGGGCAGGCATCTAGGAGTTGCAGACATTAGGCTTTGCTGTGTTTGTACCCTATGCGTGGACAGAATATTATAGCTGATTAATACAGGCGATTAAAATAACATGTTTTGTACTAATGCAGATGTAATAACTAAAGTCTTTGGTATACAATGTATGAATGTTTGGAAAAAATTAAGAGAATGCACCTTTTCAAGTTCACATGAAACAGAAAAAGCTACAACTCACATAATTTACAATAGATTTAAATAAACTACAGTTAGGATTATGAAGATTTACAGACATTTAATCAAGTAAATGATTTTAATTTGTGAAGACCCTTGTGTGTCCCTGAACTATGTTCCACTAACTTGAAGACATGCTACAGTAAACACATATATTTGGCTTCTTCATTCTGGCTATATCTTATATAAAGATGAAACCAAAGAACAATAAATTAGCATCATAATTGTCTACAGTGGAAACTATCATATACAATATAAATAAACTATTCAAAAGCCAGCAATCTTCATGAAAAAAAAAATCAAAGGATTAGGATTTTATACAGTTTCTACAAGTGATTGTACAGCCGATAATCTCAAAAATTAAAGTCAAACTGAAATCCCCCCCCTATTGATTTTAGTGTCTCACGACATACAGTAATTAAGTACTGGTAAAATAATTACCAATTTGAAAGCAATATTAAGGAAATCACTGCTTTGCAATTTTGTCACAGTTTTTTCCCACAGGACCTAAAGAATGTAAACACTATGTTTTTGTTAATGTTAGAGATTAATACTTTATTTTAAATGCATGTTGATCCACACCTGCACAGTTACCTTTAAGGATAATGAAATAAGGCAAGACTCATAACTGTGGCACTACATGTTAATACTGATATCTTCATTTGGACAGAGAGAGAATTGTTTGTTCTTCTCTAATATTTGTTCTGCAGCAGACTTTGGCCTACATAGACATAGCAGTATCACTCTTCTTTCTTTGCGTAAAAGATGTGTATTACCTAACTTCAAAAAAAAAAAAAAGTTTCATTAGGTACTGGATGTTTGAGTTGATATCTTAATTACTGGCAATTTTTAAAGACCATTTTTAACGAGCTCTGTGGTATCATCAGCTCAGACAATTTACTTGTCTATTCTTGCATTGCTAAATGCATTTTACTTCGTCTTTCTTTTTTTTTTTTTTTAACATCAATATTCAGTGTCTTAGAAAGGACTTTTTGTCAAAAAAGCTGTAATTGGTGGTGCTTAAAATATCTTTGTTTCCTTTATTTGAAAATGGCCATGAATATATAGCAGATCCGTATTTTAGCCACTGCACTAGTAAAGTGTATAGCTGATTTGGCTAGTATTTTTGGCATGTTTATCTTTGATATTTAGTTGCTAGCCAATGACAGTAGTAGAAGAGGGATACTGCCTGATTTAACAACATGAACACGTGACAAAACAAACTTCAGAACATAGTAAGAATGCCAAGCTCACGTGATAACACTCTTCATATTAGCTATTTGCACGCCTGAGAGACAGTCAAAACTGGCCTCTTAGCATGTGGTGGCCATACTACATTGCATGTGGCCTGTGCCAGCTCTCTCTTACAGGTTGTTGAATGGATGCCACATCGTTTATCACAGAAGAAGTAAGTGTTGGGTCCTTGGAAGGATGGTAGAAGATGCTATGGATGCAGCTTTGCATCTATTATAACTGTTTTAGAAGTCCTGCTATACAATGAAGGAATTTAGTGCACTCAAATTCCCCACTACCTTAGCTTGATAATACAGATCAGTTTTTTTTTTTTTTTCCTAAATTTCTTCATATTGGCAATCAGCAGAGTTAAATATACAAGAATCATTCTGTCCTTTTTCATGTTGACATTGGTGACAGTATCCACTTGTTAAGTTCGCTTCACTCCAGTCTAAAGTCCCGTAGAGATTCCTTTGGGGATGTGTAGCATATGATTCACAGTTTGCAATACAAATACCCTGATACATCACTTATTTACTATTAGTATTTGATTATTATACCATTTTTCAAAGTCTTAAAACCACGTTTTAATTAGTGTTGCTCGGAGCAGTTCAGAGTATATCTTTTTCCTTGAAAGCAGAAGCTCTAATGGGTATAATTTATGCTCTTTTTGCATGCAGCATCTCAATGAGAAGGTTATTACAAGGAACATCCCCGTTCAGGTGTTTGTAGTAGAGGTATTCTTCAGCCTGCATACTGATGGCCCGGATTTCTGGTAGTCGCAGGAGAAGCTGCCCAAATTTGTCAGTTTGCTGTGGGTAATTACACATTGTGTAGTCCAGCAGAGCAGCATTCACTTGTTCCTGAACACCTTCCACAAGCTGGAAGTTCTCTAGGTTTTTGACATCTGAATGATAATTAGAAAAAACAAAAACAAAAAACAATTGAGTTGCATTTTAATTCTTGTTTACTAAGGCAGTGTTTCACTAAATGCATGTATTTTTTTTTCCTCCTGACAAAAGCATACTTTAGAAGCTGCTGAATATTCAGTGAACCCTTTTGCCAACTTTCCTGGGAAAATGATCACAAAAGAGCTTTAGCGGAATGTCTTGTTGAAATTCTGCATATACCTCAAATCAATTAGACACCAATGGAGTCTGAGCAAGGTCAGCTCTTTTCATATCTTACAAAAAGAAAGGTTGAGGATTCCTAAAGTAGAAGACCATAATATATTGCTAGCAAATGAGTCCCAAGAGGAAGCCCTATCTTTAACCTAGTATGTTACACAATTCATATAATTCTGTATTAATTTTTCTGACCCAAGGTGAAATCTGTGTCCAGGGTATGATGTAGTTAATTCTAATAAAAAGTGACAGGGTTCTTGTTTCTGTTTGACATTTTCTAAATGATTCTGAAAGCCTTTGACTTGTCTAGCCTATGTTAATGAACCATCTGGTACACTCCAGTGACTGCCAAAATAATCTTCCTACTAGAAACTCTCTAAAATATATATTTCACTGACTAATGATCTTTATGAAATGAAATCATTGTCCTTTGGGTGGAATACCAGATAAGAATGGTGCCCTTTAACCTGACTATGCTTTCTGAAATCCAACATGCTAATTTTCTTTGATATTGGACAACAGGGGCACTTAGATCAGTAGGCAGGCAGGGTTTGCTCATTCTGCCTCTGTTTGATTACCTTCTTCCTATACAGGAAGTTCAAGTGCTGGGAATGGCACTCGGGGATAAATGCCAATATATTAACTCCTTACTACTTGATTCCCTTCATAAAACTAATTCTGATGGCATCTTTTGACATGTCTGAAGAATACAGGAGTTATTCCAAAGCTTGCAAATTAGACTGTTGCTATAATGAAGAAAGGGTGAAGTGATCAAAGTGCTCTTGCTGGGAGAATTTGTTCTTGCTGATGTTTGATCATCTATACCATCAGTAGAGTACTCTAATACAGTTTCTCGTAAGGCTAAAGAGCAGCAATACTGAGCACGAGTACTCTGCTAATTCACTTTGAATAAAGACAAACCTGCCGCTTTATGGGTGTTTGAGCAAGGGAGATGGGGAATTGGGCAGAATTTGGTTCGTTGTAAATCCCAGCCTTTAACTGGAGGGGAAATGAGTGTTTTCCTTTGTAAAACAGGAACATGCACTTGTCCCCAATCCAACAGCGGCCTGGGAGGCTATGTAAATTGGGTCTAACTGCACCTTTTCCTAGAAGTGCTTTAAATAGACCAGTGTTGGTTCCCGCAAGTACCGTGTGCTGGAATATGAGGGACACAGTTGAAGGAGGCAAACATTTTCCTCAGGACACGAGAACAGGAGGGATGCCAAGGATCCCAGTGGCAGGGCAGGGTAGCATGCACAGCCTCCAGGCTTTGAGCAGGAGCCTCTGCAGCGTGCTGTGCTGGCCGCGGGCTGCCCTTCAGGGTTGCTCTCGTATGGGCTGGGGTGAGCGTTTCCTGCCGTGATCATTAATGTCTGCCTCTTTCCTGTCCCACTTTCATTGTGGAAATGAAGCAAGTGCCTCTCCGGATTTGTGCTGCTTGCTTGGGAACCAGGACATGACCTCTGCCTGAATTTTGCTAGCTGGCCTTAAGGAACTTACTAGCAGTACTTAAATGATGATGACTGTCCAACAAGAATCATCTGAAATTTTCAGTATCCAGAGTGAGGAGAACTGGAAATTTCAAAGCTGCCGTGCCAGGTTCCTGAGCTACTCATTTATCCAAAGGGCTCTCATCTCACGTATGGTAACAATAAATGCTCTAGTAAAGTGAATACAGGCAGGTTGAATACAAAGAGAGAAGTCTAAGGGTCTGTGCAGACCAGAGAGCACCATGCAAAGCTCCATAGACATGTCTCAAGGTCTTGGGATATTTTTTAACTTTTTAAAGGAGAGGTTTGCCAAGCACACAATTGCAATATAAATTATATAGTTATTTTTGAGAGAGAATCAAAAATGATGGCCGAACTCTAATACAGATGAATTGCAACAAAGGAAAAATCTAAGAGCACTGTGAATATTACGTTACTCGTTACTTCTGGTAGCTCTGAGCTCAGCAGGTACAGCAAGGAATGCTGCACAGTTTTCTCTTCTGGCGCTTTGTCCCTATCAGCTAGTGTTGGATAACGTTAGTTATGTTTTTTTTTTTTTTTTTTTTTTTTTTTTCCCCTCTAGATGTTTTGTTGTGCTTTGGGTTTGTTTTTTCCCTGACATTTATTAAATGAATTTGGCCATGGGTGCGTGGTTTAGTTTTCCAAGTGTTTCCTTTTCCGTAAGGATCCTTTGAATGCTAACGCGGTAGGCTGGTGAAACACGAGGTAATGCTGGGGTAACTCTGCTGAAGTCAGTGGCGTACAACGAGCGTGAAATCTGCTACTGATGTACAACACAACAGTCTCCTGTGCTTTCATACAAATTTTCATTCCTGTCTGCTTTTTGGAATTGCCATGTCTCTTATCCATCTGTACGTCGGTTAGTAACAATTTGAAGTACACGTTTAAGCTTAATGTAAGAAATAATTTTCCAGGGTTTAGACACTTGTAAGTTAAATGAGTAGGAATAGGTCCCCCCCCTCCCACCCACACACCCTTTAAATCCTAGCAGCTAGAAAAAGTGTTTTGTGTTGCTTACAGTAAGTATAGGTCTCTTATCTCTTCTACTTTATTCACTCAGGGACTAATTACCAACTTTTTACATGAAACAGCCTTACTGCGAGCTCACAGTGGGGCGCACATCTTTTTCTATCCTTATTGGAAAGTAAACCCTTAGGTCTTCTGGAATATATTATATGTTTTACAAGAAATAGCAATTGCTTTTCTGTCAAACAAAGAATTTTTTGTCCTCTATAGCTTACTTTTGACGATTAAGACAAAAACAGTATTATAGTGTGTCAGGATCTGCTCTGCACTCACAGTAAAGATCTGCAAGTATTCCCACAAATCCCAAAATTTTGATTGTTTTATACATCTGCTATAAAGCTGTGCTTTAAGCTGAAACTGCATATAACATTCAGCCTGAAGAGAACACTTTTGCATATTTTTTTCCCAAAAATGGGTCTGGTCTTTAGAGGGGGAAAATATTTAGGTTTCAGAGAGATTTTCTCCCTCTCATATTCCAAACATGAAATACTGAAAATTTGGTGGTGCATTAATCTGTAGAGAGATTCCCTTGGTCTGGGAATTTCGAAAAGCAAAATGAAAGAGAATGAGAGATTTAAATCTGAAAAATAGTAACTGCTTAGAAAAATAGTAACTGCAGCGTAAATATTTCCCAAAGAAAGCTGGTTATATTTTACTGCACGCATCTTTTATCAGACACCCTTTCCATGTAAAGCGATGAACAGGTGCACACAGTTCTGCTTCCTCTGTGGATTTTGCACCTTTGCAAGTCCTGGTACTGCAAGGATGAAATTAGGTTATATTTTGGCTTCTCTGTGCATAGAAGTTCCTCACTTCCGTAAGGCTGGAAAAATGGGTGTTCCAGGCAATAAGACTCGATATGAGCCCAAGGTCAAGTTTTATCTCCCTGAATGGGTGTGCAAGGCCCGTTTTCAAGGAATATGTGGGATTTTATTAATAGCCGACATCCCCCAATGCCTGGCAGCTCTTAGGAATGGCAGTCAAAGGGGCACGGGTAAAATAGGATGGCTTCTAAACTCAAGTGGTGGGGCGAGTGGTTTCAGGCTCATTCAGATTTTGTAGGTAGATTTTGCCATGCGATAAAGGAATCTTGGAGGGCAAGAATAGTTCTGGTTGGTAAACTGCCAGTCTCTGAAAATTGCCAACAGTTCTCTTCCATGGGAACTAATGGGAACAAAAGCAGCCCGGCGTAGCATATCTGCCAGGGCTGTACACCCTGCTGTATCTAAGCCTCCTTCACAGGCAGAATGCTACGGAGATGGGAGATTTATGGGAAAGATGAGGTCGTTAGTGCAAAATTCCCCTCAATGTTCTTAGAGTGTGGTTGTACTGAATATTATGTACTTAAAAGGCATAGGAAACAAATTTTGATAGATGCACTTGTTAATCACATGTAAGGCGCTATCGTCAGCACGTCCCAAAACTTGAGAAACCTTTCCATTATAACAGCAGCAGTCACTTTTGTTTTAGTAAGTTGCACAAGTCCATAATGAATATATACATGTAGAAAACTTTTCTCGTCTTCTGAAGGATTCTTTCTCTGGCACTGGTTAAGCTATAACAGTGTAACGACTGATCTCTGACTTTATTAGGGTCATAAAGTAATTTTCACCTTCAGTTGAACGTAACGTCAGATAATGGGTGCGTTGTTTTGAAAATATTGATTAAATTATTCTCTAGCAATGTATTTCATTCATGCACAAGTGTTGGGCAAAATGGTATGCATTTCCACAGCAAGAATAAGATGCTGCCTAGAGAAGCAGCTGTAATTCTCAGTCCGAATCCCATCCCATCCCCTCAGCATTCAGTCTTGGAGGACCTTTGCTTCAGAGTAACTCAGAACTCAACTACAACATATTTTTGTTGTGTTTTATAGTGGCAGGCTTCTTTCTAGTGTCTTTAAAATATTGAGGCACATTTGTCTACGCCAAAAAGTTTGTAAAATGACAGATTCTTACTGAGAATATCAGTTCCCGACTTCTATTAAGAACTGTGTTATTTACTTATGTTAACAGTTTTATAATTGCTTTTGCCACTGTTTGCCCTACAATGGAAAGGGAGCTAGGGGTTACAAAGCTGAATTCCTCTTCTTGTGCAACTGAGAAACTATTTTACTAAACTTCAGGTTTTTTTCTGTTCTTGCAGTCCCAGTGAAGACAAAGAGCGAAGCCTAATTTGACCTCTCAAATCTTTGTTACTGGTGTAATTACTGAGTCATCACTTGGGAAAATAAAACAGCTCAACTTTCAACAGCTCAGCCTGAGAGTTTACTGACTTGAAAGTTAAACAAAC
This sequence comes from Netta rufina, assembly GCF_964035555.1. NCBI lineage: Eukaryota > Metazoa > Chordata > Aves > Anseriformes > Anatidae > Netta > Netta rufina. Next base: position 26,128,666 of record NC_140131.1, on the reverse strand, counting down.
AAACAAAATCTCCACCCGCTTCTTATCCTGGCACTACAGGAGCCAACATCCTTATACCTTTCAAATGAGGCAGTGACAGGGTGGTCACTGAAACACAATAAAGCAGGATCCTGCCAGGCCTCTTTTGGAAGGAAAGCTGCTCACAAGTCCTGAGCCAAAGTCCACAGCCCTGGCTGCACCTGTAAATGCAAAGTCCGGTGCTTCTCACTGAGACTTGTGAGGGAAAAGCAGGGCTGGGTACAGGAACAGCTCGGGCTGTGGAGAGCCAGTTGGGAGAGCTGGTTAACGAGACCTGTATATTGCCAGCGGGTGGTGAGGGAACCTGCCTGGGCTGACGTGGGTTTCAGGTTCCTGCTTCCAAGATTCTTTGTGCATTTGATCTGGTGACCACGTAAGGTAACCAGATCAGTCCCAGAAAAAAGGACTCGACCCAAATCTCTCTTTTCCAGGGACAAGTTCTGAAACAACTGTCCTGTGCAGCCATGATTGTATTTGTATGCAGGTACCTGTCAGTAAGCTGTGGCAGAAGTGATTTATGGAAGATCTCACAGATAAACTGATAAAGAACGTGAGTTAAAACTAATTTTTCCTAACTCCTCACCAAGTCCCAGGTCCATAGTGTATGCCTGGGCTAGAAATGTTTGTCTTCTAAATATTCAGTTGGAATAAGCACAGATAAGAAAACTAGTATGGTAATTATCGCGGTATCAGCTGGCCTCAATATATACGTGTTTAAATGCAGGCAGATCCACAGCCCTAGCATTAGTTTTTATCACACTGTTACCAGAAAAGAAGTATCGCATTTGATAAAAATAGAAAATTAAACTTATGATAAAAGAGTTAACAAAATAAGAATAAACAGGAAATTTAACGAACCACGTGGTTTGCCTAGTTAATTTCTGAAACATCATTTTAATTTTCAATAACACATGAACAATACAGGATTGTTGGTGTTTTAAAGGAATTGGCTGCCAGTGTCTACAATTTGTAGGGTGTGAATAGTTTAAAATACCATAAATATTTATGAAGTTCCTGGGAATGGTGATACGGACATCATGCAAAATCCTTGAAGTTATGAACTGAGGCAGAAAGGGTGTTTGCAGCTTGCAATAATAGGCAGTGCTGTATAATGGTGAGGAGCAGCAAACAGTCCATTATTTGGATGAGAAGCAGCTAAATGTTCAGAAAAAAGGGAATGAAAAATTTAGAAATTCACTTCCTTCTAGAAAATATTTGCTTTGCTTATGCTTAGACCTTTGCAACTTTTCTGAATTATTGGATTTATATTTATCTTTGCTCTCATGGGGGGTTTGGATGCTAGCTATCCTTTCCCTCTCCTTCTACTCAAGTACTGTTTAAAAGAGGAATAATGGACCAGGTTTATCTCAGAGGTATTTCTACTGCTGTCACTGGAACTGCACCAAGGAGTGACATAGTCCTAAACCAAGAAATATAAATATTTTCTGGAAAAATATCCTATATAAATTTCTACTGAGGTTAAAACACAGAAGTGCAGCTGCCACTGAAACCCTTTTGAGTAGCAGGCTGTATCCTTTTATAAAGCCCATCTGTCTCTGTAGAGTATAAAAAATGCATGATCATAAAAAGCAGTGCTCCTTAGGGGAAAAATCTCTCTGTACTAATCTTGTAGTCACTTTACAAAACAGTTTTTAATCCCAAATTTGCATTTGATTTTCAGTCAGGAACTTTTGTGGTTTTTGCAAAGTTTTCTTACTCCATTAGAATAAGATATGAGGTACAGTTTGTTCAGGTGGCAAGTCCAGACTATGAATAAACCAACGTTATCATATGAAAGAGAATTAAACAGGCAGATCCAAGTGGGGATATATTAAGCCAAATTTAAGCTCCAGTAGTTGAATTTAGCCTGTACTAGATGTCTGGTTTGCCTCAGGATATATTCAGCTTTCCAGCTAATCGACTGAGGAAAACTGCCTCAGGTATGATAAAATTTACAAGACAGCTCAGTCGAATAGTTCTTGTTATAAATACTAGCTTAAAGGCATTCTTCTGGTCTTTGGGATCAGGATTGTATTTGCATTTAATTATTATATTTCAAACTTTTTTGAACTTGGTTAAAAATATTAGACCAGCCAATTATATTGTTATAGTGGTTTATGGATAAGAGCAGAACTTCATACCACTTTTTTATTACTTGGTGAATTTTCTTTGCGCTTTTCTTTCTGTTTACATCCAATGTCCCACAGGAGCAAAGATTATTACAATGTACTGTCTTTAAAAGAAGGAAATACAGCTAAGCAAAGGTGTTTTAGTGATGTGCTGCTCAAAGGGGTGCGATACTGTACCATGACTGTCAGTGTAATCATCAAATAATTTAGAATTTTAAGTCCTCTGCCTTATTTTGAGACAAGGCTCAGTATGATACAGTCAGCCAATCGTCATTTATGGATGTGTTGATTTTAAAAAATATGTTTTTTCTCTGTTTAGATATTTTTTTAAGACATGATTTCACTAGCTTTATTGCCAATATTTGCACTAGCCTGGAACTGAACAGGTTTTTTTTCACTGAACTATGTTGCATTAGTGGAAGCAGATTCTAGTTTAGAAAGAACATGAAAAAGATGATCACTTATGACCGTGTAAGATGTGGGAAGTGGAAATTGCTGAAAGAACTGTTTTTAATATACTTTTGTTGAAACAATATAAAGCAAAGGGTTATTCAGTTAATTGCTCAGTGCTGAAAGCACTACAGCAGAGATGCAGTAGAAATGACTCCAATTAGCCAAACGTTTGAATTTTACTATTCAGAAGAGCTAGACTTCACTGTTGACATTTACAGCTATTTACCTTGTAAACACAACTGCAAAAAGCTCACAAGACCATTGAGGGTATGTTGAAGCTGTTTTGTCAGAGATGCTGTTTCAATTCCGTATCAAGCTAGTATGGACAAAAAACTTTCAGGCTTAGATGAAAAACACGGATGAGCTCAGTCCCATTCTATATTTGCAGGTGGCAGTCATCTGTTTATTACCAGGCCTGACCACACAGCCTGTGTGCTTGCCTAGATGTGCTCTTTGAAGCAGGGTGTTTCCCCATCTGTAGGTATTTTTGTGGCGGACAGGACTGAATTGCCATTTGGAATGAAGTCTGTTTTATTTTTCATTTTATCCTAAAACTTATATGAGCTGCTTCTGCATTTTTTGTAGTACTAATCTGGATTTCTTACTTTAAAGGTTAATCTTCATGGATGTTATGTCCAGGCAAAGAAACCCGGCTTTCCTTTAACCTTGTGTCTGTGACAGACAACGGCTATACATTGGGCGGGACACAATTCATGTAAGTACACATGTGCATCCTCGACTTCTAGTTTCACAGCAATGCAAAGGCTTTCAAATTCTAAGGTATTCAGCAACAAACAGTGCATTCATAGCTGTAAATTACCACAGTCACCAAGTGCCAAGGTAATCACGGACTCCTGCAGCAGAGCCTGCCCACCTGCCCTGCAGGATCTCCGTGCTGGAGGATGCCAAACAGCCTGAACGTGTTGGGAGCAATGCGCTCACACGTTTACTTTTGTTCTTGGCATTCTTGGTTTACATTTGCTAATTGGAAGTTAATGTCTTCCCACAGGCAAACAAACATATTTAAACCAAAAATTACACCATTTTTTTCCAAACTCTATTGAAAAACTTTTCCTAGTGCACAGTCCGAGGAGCACCTCTGAGTCTGCCATCTTACTGAAGTACCTTTTTCACCTTTACTTTATCTGTGTGATTAACGCAGGGATTATTGGTCTGTTCACCTTAATCTAAGTCAGTTTACTTGACGTAGTCTAGTTCAATGAAGATTAACACAATTCTTACCATTTCTGTCTAACCAAATCTAATGATCTTGCAGTGAAGCGCAGCCCAGCAATACTTTGATATTCATTTCCTAGGTTGGCTTCAGGTTTAAAAAAAAAAAAAATAGAGATCCCAGCACAGAAAAGACAAATCAAGCTTGACACCTGGATAAAAAATCACATACTGGAAAAACTTGACATAGAATTCAGCAGTGTCAAAAATACTAGATATTTGATGTTTCAAATTCAGACATTCTTCATTTAGACCAAAATAACAGACATTTATAGTGCACCTTACTGCTGGTGACTATTTAACAGCTAGGTGCTCTCACAGCATGGTACTCTTTATGTGCTCAGTAATGAAAGTTTGCTATTGATTTTTCTGTAGCTGCTTGTAACTATTATAGTTGATACATCAATAGAAAAGGAAAGCACAATGTTTCATAGGAGGCAGAAAATCAGAGAATACATGATGCTGTGACAGTAAATCATGGCATAATCTCAAGAATTGATAGATGGTTACTGCTAACTTGAAACCCATGGCTTTCTCTGAAAAGACTAGCCTATAATCGCCCAATATGTTCTAACAGACTGACTGCCCGTAATAGTGGTAAAGGACACAACACAATGTTTCATCTGCAGAATAATGGTTTCCACAGGCCAGGTTGTTTTGCTGCGGTGGATTTCGTTTTGTGTGCTACTGCAAAAGAAGGGCGAAAGAGTGGTTGGAATGCAATTTAGATTAATAGGTAAAAGTTGTACGAAAAAGTATTTTTTTTTCTTTCTTCCCCCTTCAGGAAAGAGCACAGAAGGTTTATGTTTAAAAAAAAAAAAAAAAAAAAAAAAAGGAAGAGAAGTTGTCATTAATTTTTAACTGCAAAAGTCTGCAGTTAGTTGAAAAGGAAACGCAAAAGAGCTGATTATTCTTGAGATCAAAATATTGGAGCTGTTTTGTCAAGAAAGGCAAATGCAGAGAAAATAAATTTACCACAGCCATTTCCAGCTCCACAGCATCCTGAAAAGGTGCCAACGGCACGTAAGTAATTGAAAGCTCTTTTAAGTGTCCGCTTCTCTCTGCCATGTTTTTGAGGGGGGAACAGTAATCTCAAAATTTTACAGTATGCCTAGTGAGGTTTTAGCAGGAATGTTCTTAATTGCTCTGTTCCCTCTTTATTCTCTGGCTCATCTCTTGTACTTATCTATGGTTTTAATTAATTGTGAGGGTCTTATTTCCCTCTCTCAAAACAGAAAGGGAAGAAGAACCACAGGTAGGAGTTAGCTGGCCAGCTGGAGCACAGTGGGAAGTTTAAAGGACACTGCTTCCCCAGTAGCCTCTTGGCAATGTTCCTCTCTGAAAGAATATTTTCAGTGAGCAGTGTTGTTTTCCAGCACTGCTTTAGGGGATGAAAGTCTGATACCCATCCTTTTCAACCTTGCTGGTGTCCGTTCTCTAAAGCCAAATGTCTCCCAGAAAAGATGGACTTAGACAAGAGGAAACAACTTTCTCAAGCACCACGCACTCAGCCTGTCTCAGTCTGGGCTTGAAGAACAGTCTGTGTCATTTATTCTGCCTCGGCTATGGGCTTTCCCCAGTGAAAGACCAGATAGCATCGTGTCTCATCATGAGCAGTTCACGGATCTCTCTTACAGTTTTTGGTGCTGGGAGAGAGGAAAGATGCTGTTGTAGTGTAATTTCCTGTTCTGATGCTGAAATCTATCTCCCTCTTGAGACAACACTTTCCTTCACCTGGCAAGCAGAGGTGTTGTGCAAAATGTTTATAATATGCATCAACTGGGGAGAACTCTAAATGTAGGATTTTCCTTATTAATCCTGGACTAATCTTATAAAGTGAACTCTTAAAATATCTTTAGGAGGATGGTCATGTGTGGGCTAAACCTTTGCAAGCCATGTGGGCTGTTTTGGGGCTTAAGTATCTATTTCAGTTTGCCCCATGCTCAGTAGCTCTGCAAAGACCCAGAGCAGTAAAGGGAACCTCTGCTCTATAGAGTTGATCCAGCCTTAGTAGCAGCCTTGCCAGGGCCTGAGGAGCTGCAATTTTCACTCCCCACCCCTTTCCTGCCAGCAGAAGTCAGTGGGACGTGCTCCAAGCCGTGAGCTTGGGAACGAGTGTTTCTGCACAGTCCCGTTCTGTCTCCCAATTCATGATCCCAGCTGTGTTCAAGGCTGAGCCGTCAAGTTTGTTTCTGAATTTTCTTTCATTGTTTCTTTCCTGTTTGCCTCTATTTCCTCCCTCTCCATCTCTCACTTGGCTTTGATCACAGTTCCGTGGTTTCTCTTTCCTTCCTGTCCTTTTCCCCCTGTTTTCTTGACCCCTTTCCTATCTCCAACCCCCCGTTCTGTTTCTCTGGTCCAATTGCTGCTGTCCCTCGTTTTCACCTCCTACTCTTGGTTCCTGCTCTGCACAGGTATCCTCTTCTCTGCCACTCCTCTCCCATCACTCCTGCAATTCCTTCTTTCCCCTGGCCTTTCCCTATTTATTTCTCCTGCTACTTCTTGTCAGCATTTCTTTGCAGTATTTCACCCCTCTATTTTTGCTGCCTGAGAGACAGTCATTATTTTTTCTCTTTCAGTGTCCAAGCTGGCACAAGCATCAGGGGGATAAGAGAGAGAGGGGAACGTGGCCTGTGTCTGCAGTGTGTCTCCAGTGCATGGCTGACAGTCACACGCAGACTTTCAGGTAGGAGCCTCTGCAGCGTGTTTTCAACTAGAAATAAGTGAGGAGCAGGTCCTAGGTTGTAGCCTGTACATTCCGGTATTAAAAATGTAATAAGTAATCTGTTACAGCAGTGGTGAAGTGAATTTAGCCATTGCCTTCCTTTAGCATGTTCCTCTCTCAGGGAAGCATATAAGTGTATGTCCAAATTAAAAATACAGGGTGGCCTGACTGGCTTCAAGATTAAGTATATTCACTGATTTATTTATATGTTTATATGTAACCATGTATTCCCAAATTATGCTAGGAAACTTGCCTAACAAAAGCAGCCACCGATGTTAAACACTGCTACCAATAGCAGCAAAAACAAAACAAAACAAAAAAACACCTCTATAATCCTTTGTTACATATGAAATACATTCAAGCTTGCACCTTGACCGTCTACTATGTATATTAAAAATGGGACAGAAATGCTAAAAGTATTTCCAAAGCAGAGACAAATGTAAATGTGAGTAATTTGAAGGTGATTCCCCCCCCCCAAACTATTTAAAATCCATCCTTACTAATATTCTATATACATATTAGAGAGTGAAAAAGTGCAGAGTGCACCAGGTTATTCTGAAATCCCCGCTGTCTGCATACAAAGGCAGCAGTACAGAATACAAATACTGCTTGATACCCATATTTCTAATTACTTATGAGATTTGTATCTAACAAATATATGACCTAATTTTCTCTCAAGCATCTAATCCTATTGTTATTTCAAAACCTTCCAAAATATTCATTTAGAAAAAAAAGAAAAGAAAATGTACTTGTTGAAGATGCTTAATGTCTTTTTTTTTTTTTTTTTTTTTTCCATGGCTTGCAGCTATCAGACAAGCAGACAACATAAATCAGCGACGATTAGATTGGATCAAATTCATGCCTCAAATAATACCATTGTATTCAACAGTTACTGGAGAGATGAGTTCGCAACATTCATTGCATTTTGTGAAACAAAATCAGGACAAATCAACAGTGTTTATTAATTTTTCTCTATAATTTAGTGAAGTTTATCTAAAAAACTTCATCAGCCGTGAAACAGAAGGCTACCTCTGGAATTCTACAACAATTTAATCATTTATGGCTCTGAAATCCAGGGCGGAGATGAATGTATATTTATGCATTAAAAATAGTGGTTTAATTCTTAACTATATCATATAACCCCAGTATATATATGTATATTTAGTTATACTTTTTTTTTATAATCTCTGTATGTAATAGTATATAATATATATATGTAATCTGTATTTTATTCACAAAAATAAATGATCGGAAGTTTCATCAAGAAAGGTATCTGTAATATAGACACTCTCCCGATTTCTTTCAGACTGTCTGCACAATGTATGGAACCTGCATGGGAGGCTGGACTAAAACCTGTCAGCTCAGTGAAAAAGTGTTCTCAGGAGCAAAGGAATGTTTATCAAAGTCTTTGCTCCATACATCATCATTTAGCATCTCTAAGAACTTTCAAGGACTGCTTTTTAATTGTTTGGCTTTGCTACAGGTTTTGATAGATAAAGTGAAGGTAAGATGTCTTTGCTTTTGTTTCTCTATAAAGAGTTCAAAACAACCCACAGATATAAAAGAACAGGGTAAAAGCAAATCCACTTTGTCCTGCATGTTGCACACAGTGCTACAATTTGCTTCTAAAAATCTCTTAAAAGATGAATTTTCACAGTTTTTGCAAAGTTGTGGACACCAACATGAAAATACAGCAAGGATCTCCTGTCATGTTGAATTATTAACAAAGAAAGAGATCAAATTTACTCAAAATGCATTATAGGTTATTTTAAATCAGATTCTTTTAACTATGGTCTTTGTTTTGGTATCTGTAGATATTTAAATGGTATCTATAGATATTTAAACAATGATGTTTCAATTTGTTTGTACCTTACACAGTATCTTTAATACTCTGGATTTCACCTCTTTTTACAAAAATAACAATTCTTTTCATTTACCAGATAGAGAAACAGACGTATAAAAGACTTCAAAGCTCCATAGTCTGCAGTGGAGTCAGAAACAGAGACAAGAGGGTTTTATTTCTGTATTGAGCAATGCTGGCTCCCTGACAGGAAAAGTCCCTTATGAGACAATCCTAAAATTATATTCTTGTCCATATTCATACATTTTCTTTCCCAGAGGATTGAAGTAGAAAAGTGGAACAGCTCTTCTAGCAGCAGAGTGGAGAACCTTGACTGCTTTGCCTGAGAGCCAGAAAAGAGTTAAATGTTTCACGATCAGACTGGCTATTTAACTCTTCTCTTGACCCACATCATCTCAAATGAGAAAATTATCCCTAGTTTCCATAGGCAATGCAGAACATGCAGCAGTGAGGGGCTATATAAATAATCAAGTTCAAATTCAACATATTGATGCACAAATGCAACAAAACTGTGAAACTGGGAGACTCGTGATGAATTTAATCATCTTGCCTATGAAATTTACTGATGTAGGGATAAGAAAGAACCCATACGATCATCATCATTACCTCCTTCATCCTTCTGCCCAATGCCAGCCATAGATCTCCATCTAGCAATTTGTACATCAAGTTTGGAACTTTTGACTGACTTGTATCATAATACTTTAAAGAAGTGGTCATCTTGATTTCAAAAAATAGAGCCTCCATATTATATCTAGAGATGGGCTCTTCCAAAAAACAGTGATCTTCGCCTTGAGATTGGACTACTTCTAATATAATTAATCCCAAATTAATACAGTGATCCTGCAGATGTGTTCTCACATTGACTTCCATGGGATGTACACAGCAGCCATTATCTGCTGAATTAAACTTTTAACAAATACCATGTGGCCCTCATCATAATCACATCTCAGTTACCACAGCATTTCTTCCTTTGCCCTTGGTGTACACCACGGCCAAGACACCCTTACAAGCTCATTAATATGCTGTTTTCTTTTTGCATCCTTCCTTTTCTCTGCTATATCAGACATGAATTGTGTTCACTTTCAAGGTCCTATAGCTGTTCCTTCACCACCTATCATCAACCATTCAGTGTCAGAAGGTCACCTCCTGCCTCTGACTTGCCCACAATGCCATCTCCATCATCTGCTCACCAGTTTTCCAGACCATGTGCTTTCTGTTTTCTCCACTCTGACTCATGCTTAATAGGAGCTCTCCCCAGCTCTCTTTAACTACTTTCTTCATATCCCCTCGCAAAACTTTTTGTTGTGACATTTAAGACAGGTGACCCTGGGCTGTAGGGATTGTGCCTCACATCCTTCAGCCATCCTCTGCCAGTCAACACCTACCGATCATTATCTATTTAGATTGCTAATTTTAAAGGAGTATAGATGTATTAAAATTCTACCTGCCATTAAGGATTCTGAATCAGAAAATTAGGAAATGTTACTATTAATAGTCTGAACAACAAGTTTGTCATAGTGAAAGGATCCTCCTAGTTAGAGGTCTCATTTTTGTTCTCTGGTGTCATTCCCAGCCTATCTGTGGCTGGGAATTCATTCCAAAAAGTCTTCTATTTGAAATCTGTTAGTACAGAAAAAAGTAGTCAAGAATCAAAGGGGGGCAAATATTTTGTCAGACACTAGTACATGGAATAAATGTTCTTAAATAAATCTTATCTTTATCTATTATTCAGCTTTCAGCTAATAAATTATATTCAGTCCCTCCCTTGTTATAAATACATATTGATTAGTTCTAAACTCTGAACTTCAGAATGAGTTATATCTGGTCACTGCTAAACTGCTCTCTTTGCTAAAGGGAAAAAAACCTCAACACCCATTATACTGCATTTAATTAAGACAAGCATCAGCTTTATGTACCATTATTTGCTTCTGCCAACTCTCAATGGCATAAATATTGAACAGCCACATCTTCTGAATACTAATCGATCCTTTCTGAATTCCAAATGATTACATAAAATTTAGGAAATGTTTCTTTGCCAGCATTATCCTCAGATGCTTACTGTAGTTAGAGTTGAGATATGAGCCTGGACTTGACAAGTGTGCAGTACGTATTTGTTGAAATTCAGATGTAATGTGGAGAAGCCTGAAAGCCCTGGCTGAATGTTAATTGTACAGAACCCCTCAGCTGTTCTCTTACTGGTCATCAGGTGCGGTCTTAAAAGTGCACTTGGGTAACAGTGTGGATGAACATAGCAAAACTGCCAATGGATTTAATAAAACCACCCTATAGCAGCCCAAGTATACGTATGTGATATCAATAATATATGTATAAATTTGAGGATAAAAATATTTGTATATTTAGAAATTATCAAAAGTAAAAACTGCTAGAGCACCTATTTTGAATAGGACTTCAGTGCTCTCTGATGACTTAAGACAGTCTTCAAGACTTGAGTGCCGTCTGTCACAGCAAGTAAGAAAACATCTCTGTGGTGACCAGTCTGTCCCTAAGTAAGTGCTTCCTTGTGGACTTACATTGGCTTGTCAAGGGAGGCCTTGCTATGCATTACTGCTCACTTCACATTCATAGCACCTGCCTCACATCCTGCACTGAGGGTGCTACGTGAAGGCAAATTATTGTTTTCTGTGAGTTTTTTGGATACTAAAATATTGGAATTATTTCGGGGTGGGTGGGCAGGTTGATTTTTGGCTAATTCCTTTTCTTAGTGAGTTCATGTGTTTACTGGACTGTCCTTTGATGACCTGGTGCAGACTTTTTAACCAGGAAGTGTAAAAGGCAGATCCATAGTTGTTGAAAGTATTGTGTAATCACTAGGCAGGCTGCAAAAAAGATCCAAATATGCCAAAACTTGTTAGGTTATGCCTTTATATCTGTATCAAATCTAAGGGTCTATAATCCTGTCTTAATTCTAGACCCTTGTTTCCTGTTTCCTACTTCAGGCCGTTTTGGCCTGATAAGACCTCCTGCTGCACTGACTACTTCATTTCTTTCTGTTGCTCTTTTTGTTTGTGTGCCCTTAAGCATCATAAATACTGCCAACATTTAATCAATATCCCTTGTTATTTAATGCCCAATTGATGCTTATTATACACTTATTTTTTGATCTGCAGAGATCATACCCCAAATTAAAACCTTAGCAAAAGCTGTAGAAGTGAAAATATGTACAGCCCAGTGTTTCACCATTTTTGCTACTGTTTTTTTTTTTTTTTTCTTTTTTTTCTTTTAAACTTATCTCTTCTGTAGATTTAGATTGCAAGCTCACTGAGGTACAGACTGGCTAGTCTGTAAATCTGATAGACATATATACATAAAATATATTAAAAATACAATAGCAAATTTAATTTAATTTATTTTTTTTATTTTTTTTTCCAGCTTCAGAGTTTTTCATAACTGCATTGATGTGAGTTAATGGAATCAGATGAAACAAAGCACAGGCAGACTTTCTGCTGCTTCTTTTGGATGTTCACAGGAAGCTGCTCATAGTCATGTGAATAGAAAGGGTAGAGTGTCTCAAAAATGCTTCATTTCAGCCTGTTTCATTGCTATGAAAAGCTTAATAGGAATGTTTATCTTCCAGAAGTGCCTATAGTGGAGTCCAATACGGGGGCCTACTCCTCTAATCTCAGCTCTGGAGCTTTAGGAAGACTAAAAGCAAGGAAAGATTTGCTAGTATTTCTCTTACCCAACAGAAATGGGTAAAATGGGTATGGATTATTGCCTAGTCAGGGTGGGTCTCTGCTGAACCTGTAAGTAACACTGTGGTTTATTTGAAAACAGTTCATTTTTATTTTTTTTCCCCTTTAATCAAGAGCCCATTGTTTGCCATCCATAGCAATTAAATGTTTACCATTTCTACAGGTCCCTCTTGTCTTATGTTAAGTGAGATGTGAGATCAATAGTGGCTCTGCAATTATTTGCCCATTGATAAAGTCTTCATTTCTTAAATGAAGTACATTTATCTGTGTCCTGACAATGATAAGAGAGCAGTACCAGTCAGCTGCTGCCTACTCTAGCATTTAGCTCCAGGCAGACACGTGCCTGGACATGAGTCAAATGATGTCTAACTTTCTTCCTATTGGCATTTCACTTTATAAACTGCCTTGATGGGAGGTTTGACAAATCATCCTTGCTGAATTTGAATAATAAAAAGTAGCAGGATAAATAGGAAGTTGGGTGAAGAGCAATGGCTGATTTCAGTGACCAGTCTGTAGTGTGACTGACTGGCGACAGTTATATGTTTCGTTAAAAAAAAAATAAAAATAATTTAAATGTAGTAATTTAGCAAGTGGAATTACTGAAAAATTATCTGAACTTTATTCTGTGATAGGAAGAAGATCAAAGAAACAGTGAGACAAATTTTGACTCCAGTAAAATCAGAGAAATTGTGTTCGATTTTAGTGAGGCCAAGATTTCACTACAATGGAACGTGGCTATCTATTTCTTTCCCAGAATTAGAGAATTCAACATTAAATTTTAAAATTTTTAATTTCTAACTCTTCTAACTCTGACAAAGTAAGAAAGGAGCTCACAAAGTACTGTCAAATTCATGAATGAAAGATGAAAGAAGCTGATAAACTGGCACAATTGCTTTTTCTATCTGTAGCGTATCTTGATTCAAACTAGCAATTATTAATGACAAAGGAAATTTTATTTAGTTTTAGACCTACTTTTTGATAATGTGTACTGTGGACTATACTGTTTATGTTTTATAGAAAAATTAGTTGTATTTCTTTGGGATTATGGTAAAGAAATTGCATTGTCAGTTGGCTATCTTTCAGAAAGCCAGGTATGTTTGTTATTTAGTAGGAAATTCAGCGAAAACTTACTTATCTGAACATCAACTTTCTCAGATGTGCTCTTTTTACATTTTGGATGTGAATTCATACATGTAAAGCCTGCAAAACTAGTGCTAAAAGGTTTAATACTCATGTTTCCCAAAGGTTTCTTCCTCCTCTCCCATTCTGCAATGTATGCCCCCACAAAGCAGTCATGTTTGCAAATAGGTAAACCTCAATGAAAGAAAGTGCAAAGATAACTGCTCTAAGAACTGAAGTTCTGATTTAGTTCCAAGAAAGCTAACAGCTCAGGATAAATGAAATGGAGAATGATTAAGAAAATATATTGCTATTTCTAGACCATCTAAACAGAGGACTTATTTCAAGTAAATCGTGCTGGTAGACAGATTGCTCCTTTGCAATAAAATACTTTGGCTTCTGAAGTCCATCTCGTCTTCAGATAAAACATTCAATCAGCACCCAGCGTATCATTTACAGCAAAGGAGGACGCTGGTACAGAATTCAAACGTGTCCATCAGAAGTCAACTTGGGGAAGAAGTGACTAGAAGGTGGTTTATACCAGACTACACAACCAAAACTTCTGAGGGCAATTTTGATCCCAAGACCTGTGTCTATTTGCTTTAATGTGATCTCAGGTGTCAGTCAGACTGACTGATTTGCATAATGCTGTTCTGGTGCACAGGGAGAGAGGAAAGCAATGTAGGTTTGTGAGGAGGTACGCAGCTGGGGAAGCACCACAGAGGACTGACTCACGGAAAGATTGTTTGTGATTCTTTAAGGGAACCCTGCTGGACTGGTGTAATAGATCTGTCAATCGTGTAAGTGGATCAGGGTAATGTGATTGAATTTAAATTTAGTCTAAACTTCTGGTGTCCTGACAGAGTAATCAACTGACTGTTGATGGTGCAGTGAAGCTGTGAAGAAAAGTGTTTCTACATTTCGTGTTGTTATGAGTCAAGGCTCTTGTTACTTAAAAGACAGTTGAGTCCCTGCACAAGGCAGTCATCCCCACTGTGGTTGTGATGATTGTGCTGGTTGTAAGGACTGCTTTGTTCCCTGTTGACTTTTAAACTATGGGCACACAAAAGCTGAAGGATTGATTCAGATGAACTGGTTATCTGCTGAGAACAAGTGTGATGGACTTGTTCCTCTCCAGGCACTGGCAGTGACTGGGCTAATATCATGAGGAACCACTGATGGCCAGACAGACAATCACTGAAGTATGAGGATCCGTTGGCTTGAAAGGAATTTTTTTTTAATGTACAGAGAAGTAAGAACTGCCTGGCTATAAAGTGTTTTATTTTATAACTGATGGAAGAAATGTAAGTTACCTAATTCTACACATATTAATTCTTGATAGGGCTACACCAAGGAGATGCTACACTATCTAAAAAAATAGTTACCAAAATAGTCTGGCTTCTTGATTTATAACTGAGTCAACTTTGGCAAGGTTGTTCAGTTGGGACAGATAGCTGGAGAAAGGAACAGAACTCCAGTGCTTGCATGTACTACTCACTGGAGTGGCTGCAGAAAGAGTTGTGTCCTGCTGGCTACAAAGGTTACAATAAACATGCACCTGTCTAAGCTTCAATAGCATCTTCTTTCATGCTACTAGCAATCAAAAGCATTTTCTTCTTTAAACCCTTTGAAAACTCTGACAAGTAAACAATGAACAATTTAAAAACTAGCATGCAAGACTGATATGATTTAATTATGTTTTCAAAACTTATTATGTGCTATGGGGTTAGAAGATTATTTTACTGATATTTTACTAAGCTAATCACTGCTGAAATGTTAGAAAAAAAGACAGAGACAATGTTATTTGCCCTCAAGGAGATTGCTATCCTGTAAAAATACAGACAATACGGTACAGCCAGGAATAACAAACAGCTTTAGGAGGCAGCTTCATAACTGTTTGGTTAAAAAACAAACACAACCAACCACAAACAACAACAACAAAAAAACAGCTTCTTCTCAGTAAATTAATTCTGTGGATTATTGACTTTGTGTTGCCACACAAACAATAGTATAAGCCTTTACTGGATTGTTTAACACTGTGGGAGGGCATCCTTAGAAATGAAAAAAGCTGGTATGTCTTGAAGTGCTTCTTATTACATTAAATATTGCAGAGACAGATTTTCAACAAGAGTCTGCTCAGATTTTTGAAATATTTTTTGATTAATAATATGTTTTCAATGCTAAGACCAGTTTTCTGTTGAGATGCCTAAGAGACAAAGGTACGTGTCAAATGCACCTTGATACTTAGGTACAATAATTGCTCCCAATTATTTCAGCAGAATTTGATGCTTAACTAGTTTTGACAGTCCTGCTGAATGCCTACCAGCATTGTTAGGCACTTCAATGTCTTAAAAAACCTGACTCAATCAACTTCAGTCAGACCATTCATTATTTTGGGCACAAACTTAAGTACTACTTAGCTGGAAAAGGTATCTATGTTTTTCATTTGAGTTCTGTCTTCATTCTCATTAAATATTTGCCTTAGTTCTTTGGGTCAGGTGACATTATCTTTATATTTTACTCTTTGCAAAAAACATCTAGCTTGGACTTTTAGCAAATCAAGTTATGCAGTATGTTAAATAGTGAATTAACAGTTTCAAAGGTACAGACACTTTCTTTGCTACATCATTTCTATATGTAAGTAATACGACTATAAGGCTCCCATTAGGAGCAGAATTAGCTCTGTAGCTAATATAGTAGCGTAAATGAGAGAAAAACTGGATAACTCGACTTTACACACCTGCAAGGTATGCTAGGTATTTATACGCATCTGCTTTTGCAGTTGAGTATGCTGCCTTGCAGAATTAGGAAAGCTGAAGGTGTAAGAATGATTCCTATATCAATGCAAAGTACTTGAGGAGCTGACAAAAGTGATCACACAAAAAGACCACCTAAATGTGAGCATTTTCCAAATGTACTTCTTTTATTCAGCTAATTTAAAGTACCACTGAACTGAGATGAATTCTCTAAATATTTTATTAGAGAAAAGCTACAGGCTCTTCAGAAATTTCTGTACCACTGTCTAATGACTGTAAAACCTACTTATTAGGAATTAGGAAATCTGAATTCTTGTTGTTCATCAGATTAAATAATAAACCATAATTTTCATTAATAGAAAGCTTGCTTTTCCATCTCTGAATCTGACATGGAAAGAGACAAAGTCTTGAATATAAAATATTAATAGCTTCCAAGCAAATCCATCATCTCTTTTCCTAGGAATCAGAATGTGCATAATTCATAACAATCGTTAACTAATTCTTTTTTTTTTTTTCTATATGTTCTGCATCCTATACCTCTGAAGTATTGATTTTTTTATCGTCATGTTTAAAGAGAACTTCATCTAAAATCTTCCAAAACAGGTACGAACTCTATAAACACCACATGGAAGGGCATATTTCAGAGAGTAATTGAGACTTTACAGTGTATCCAAAACATCTTGCTCCTTTTCATTTAAATGCAATTGTGTTATAATAATTTATCTGTAAAATTCTATTTCCTTTACATAAGATTTTTAAACAAATTATAATTAAAGAAAAATATTACTAAATGTCACCACTTTTGATATTTCTTTCTTTGTTATATTTGGCTCAACTTTTCACTCTCTTCATAGACAAAATAACTTTTGAGTAAAACTAGAATTTTGCCTGTGGAGGGATCTATATATGTCTGGATCTGACCTTATTTTTTAAGATCTCTCCTTTCTACTTCCTTAAAGTAAAGAAGAAAATCACTTGGTCAATGTTTATTTAGACCAGTTCTATTAAGTCAACAAAATGCAAACTTGAAACGGAAGACAGGAAGAAAAGTATTTTCCTATGAAGTCAATAGAAATCCATCTCCCTAAGTCCTCTTTTATTTATTTATTTATTTATTTATTTATTTATTTATTGTTATTATTATTATAATAATTTTTTATTCCTGGTATTGGTGATATTTTGTGGCTGATTCATTGCAGGGCACTGGTTTAACTAATTTGTCTTGCATAGGTATCTTTACCTTTCTGTGTCCTCTCTGCTAATACAAAACAATCTTCACTTTAAAGGTTATTTCCTTGCTAGATTTGCCATAAAGCTATTATCATTAATCTACACTTTAAGAGATCCTTTCACTTTTTACAAACTATGAGTTGCATTCCTGATTTATGTGTTAGGACGTGACAGCCATATGCAAACAAGACTGTTTATACTTACCATAAATGCCCTTAAAAAAGAGGGTTATTTCAACCATATCTCCACACCATCTGCTTTACATAACCACATTCAATATTATAAAAAATATACCAATCTTTATTTTCCTATGTTCTTTAGAATTTATAATAGAATTTTATTCTTGTTCTGGAATATTCATAAAGTACATACAGTAAGCTTGTAATACTCTAGTAAATTCCTTATATTTTAGGAATCAGTTGCATAGAAATCCACTTTTAATTCTCCTACATAATTTTTCTTTGTGAAGTGATAATTAAAAGAAAAGAATCTTCAGTTTACTCTGAACCTCATAAAATATATTTAAAGTCTCATTCACTTTTTGGGAAAAAAATAATAAAACAAAACTATTTTTAGTATTTTAAGTGGGAAAAACAACAGTGTTAATTAAGGAATATGAAGAGTAAAATTTACCTACCTAAACTAAACAGCACCAGAAATTTGAGACATACAAATTCTCGTAGATCAAACTGTAGGGAACGAAGCTTTGCTACTAGTTCTTGTGCATGGCTCATAAGGTTGTTGAGGGTGGCTCCAGCTTGCGACGCTATTACGGAATAATCCACCTGTAAAAGAGAATTATATTTCTGTCTGTACCCACAGAACCACTTTAGAATGTTTCAAGCAATCACATGTAACCAGGATGCTCCTGGATAAAAGAATCACTCTCAATTTAATGATGTTATCGAGTCAGGATGATTTTATATACAAACCTATTTTAGCACAACAGTATATATTGGAAGTATTATTAAACCATATATCTTAATGGTATGTCACATCACTGTGAATGCCGGTTTGTCTGTATTAGCTTTTTTTAGAGGCTTTATATATGACTACTGCTTATGACACTGGTAGCTGTGCCCCTTATCAGTTTGTTTTATACACTCGGTGTCTCTTGTTCTCATTGCAGTTGTACAATCCTGTGAAGAGAGACTGATTGAACGGAGCTTTGCGCCTATGCTGGGCATATTAGTCCAGAGGGACATAAAGGTATTCATGGGATACAGTCTGGTGTCCATAACTTGGCCAGAAACATCTATTCAAGCCCAGAAATGTCGGTGTATTCCCACAGGAAGCAGAGGCATTGTGAAGGTGGTTTCTTTACTCCTTAGCCACGCACAGTCCTGGCACTTGCTGGAGCTGGTTCCAAGGGACTTGTTCTGGCAGTTCCTCCTCGGTGAAGGGAGGAGGAATGGGCAGGTGTGTGGCACAAGCCAGCTGCACTGAGATTGTCCCGAGCAGTTACTGCAGCACACAAAGCACTTTCCTCTGGAGCACAGTAAGAAATGTGACTGCTCTGGGAGTCTGCTGCCCTTGTCATGCTGCTCATCCCTTCTCAGGAGAGGCTGACTGGACCACAAGCTGTCCTAAGTGACCCTTGTATATAGAGGTCCAAGAGAATGCTGGAATATGCCATATTACAAATGGCAACGTTCACAAGCAAGGTATATTTTAAGTCCTTCCTACCTGACGTACCCAATGATTACTGTTGTTGAATTCAGGCAACCTCCCTACTGCCTGCACACTAAAATACCTATCTAGAAATGCCAGTGACATTAAGAGGATGTGTCCTTGCAAAAGGACACACCAGCCTCTGCCACTCTGAAGATGGCCACCACCAGCTTCTGCAGGCCTTGTCATGGGATGGTGAGCCCTGAGAGGTGCCCAGGCTCTGCGGCCAGTGGGAAGGCCATGATCTGGTGGTGAAGCAGAGCAGGGGATGGGGCATGCAGGGGATGGGGACAGTCACTCTGACACTAGGCCTGAGGTGAGGCTGGAGGCTGTGAGACCACTCAGCCCCAGCAGCGTGGAGTGGATGTTATCTGGTATGTTGGGCTGTCCGAGCAACTGCTTCTGCTGAAGTGCCTTCAGCTCAGCCCTGCTCTCATCCCTCTGCTTTGCAAATGCCACTGTCCTGTGAAAATGGCCCTGGGCACGTTGCTTGCCCCTAAGGTAAGCTGTCCCTGATCAACTGGCTGAGACCTAAACAAGTTACTGATGCGTTTTCAAAACATGTAGGTAACTTGCCTGGCTGCTTTAGTATTAGCAGAGCTTCTCTCTTTTAGGGGCCTCCATAGCAACAGGAGAATTGGCAGCCATACTTCACGTAATCACATGCTGAAGCCCGGCTAATGGTAAGTGCACACTTCGGGTTAATGATGTGTTTAAAGGTATTGGTGCACTTATCCAGCCTTTAAGGTCTCCCATAATAAAGTAATTAATATAGAAACAGGTACCACCAGAGGCAACAGAGCAATACTGACAATTTTGTTTTTCCAGGCACTGATCCCTTAAAATTATTTTTTTTTAATAACTGTTAAGGAACATGTATTTTCAAACATGTTTTTCAGTGTTAAAACTATTGAATCGATTTAATTCAAGTATAAATAGTTGGAAAGCAAGAAAAAAAAAAAAAAAAAGGAGGACTTTAAACCTGTCAAAATTTCAGCCAGGAAAGATAAGATAGATGATTGAAAGGGACTAAAAATAGCTTCTCCTAGGGATGACCTTAATATAATCAATAGGTTACTGACTTTTAATAAGACATTTTATTTATGTGTACACTTAGCACTCTCAAGACATTGATTGAAGGCAACTGTACAAGAAAAATGAAGTTCCACTTTTTGCATGGATGTTAAGAATAACACTGCTCTAACTCTGCAAAGCATTTAAAGTTATGCTTATGTTTCAATGAAATCAGTGGATTATGGTTAAGTATCCTGTGAGATAGGTTTTATTGCTGTCTGTCACACCTGGGAAAACTGAAGTAGTGAAATTAAATTGCTTATTCAGGGCCAAAGAAATCTGTAACAAAAGATTAGGATCTCGCCTTTGGAAATCCCAGCCAAACTGTCTTTCATAAACTGCTTTCTAGTTCATCTGTTGGTTCCGCCCCCCCCATTTCTTTATATATAAGGATATGTACTTATATAAATAAGAAAAAAAAGGTAGTAACATGCCCTTAAATGCTCTTTATTCGCAGAGCAGTTTAATATGGTGACATGATTCACCTACTTCCTATTGAGAAACTGGTCACATACAAATATCAACTCATTCTCAGCTTAATTTCCCTTCTGTAATTTTAATGCTTTGTTATGTGTGTGTGGGGAAAGCTCAAAATCCCTCACTGAGGTTCCAGTTTGCAGGGGAAATATGCCTTCCTCTTCATAATAAGAAGTTAAGATGTCTGGATGTCAAGAATATCAGTGGCCTTAGTGCAGCGATTATGCCGTAATGGAAAAACCCAGTAGATGTCTGGATCTCCCACCATCCCTCTACTGGAAAGCTCTCAGGCAACCTGCTACTCTTTCAGGTGCATTTAATATTTGCAGCACCAGCAAATTTGTCTGGGAGGCAAGTCCTCATCTGCCACTCACCAAGAGCAGGCTGTATTAAATTTTTATATTTATTGACATTTCATTACCATAATTGACTGCAGTTGGTTCTCTAGTAGAAGGCACAGGGCTGCCTCCTAAGCAGGAGAATTGGTCCCTTGAGTAGGATTTGCAATTAAAAACAATGCAGAATGGATTTTTTTTTATTGTGTAAATATGATGAGTTGAATTTTCAGCTTTAACTAGAGAATACTGGGTGTGCAGAAGGCTTTTTTCAAGAGTGAGCAAAATTATGAGTCAGTGGAAAGACGACCCCCAAAGGTGTCAATCAGTTTATACAAAATCAACTGTGCATGAAAAAGCCCCCGTTAATGTCTATTCTGAAAAAGTGGTCACATTAAAGAGTATGCTGTCCTGCTTGCTTGGTCCTGTATGCAGAAACTGATACTAAAAGGTGTACTAATTCCTCCACCATCCAACTCATGATTAAAAATGCTTTTAAAAGTTAAAGATTAAAAGAGCCTAGGTCTTGAGCAAAATGCTGACTTACAAACTAAAATCGTAGCATTTCACATTGCATCACAAATTTCATTCGGTAAACTCAAATCCATACATGAAAATAAAAAAAGCTTCCCAATTAATAGCATTGTACAGTAAGGTTGGTTTTGGTATTAAGGATGGCGGCATGTTGACTGATATTTTTGAAAGTAGATGCTTTAGTACACTTTTCCCGTTACCTATTTCAGAAGTAAAATAATGGGCATGAAGTTACGGCTGCACAAACAGTTGGAGGTGTGAATTCCTTGCAAACCAGTATTCAGTGCTATCTTGCATGATGACTGTAGTAATGACGAAGTAATGGTAGGGGCTTAATTGGGTTAGCTTGGTACGAAAGCGATGCTGACAGAACAGCACTGCATAATTTATGCTGCCACTTGTTCTTGCCATTCTGGTGCTTAAACTTGCTTGTTTAAGCTTAGCGTGAGTATCACTATATATGCAGTACTGCAGGCTGTGCTGTAGTACCATTTGCTAACTGAAGTGCCTAAATCTAAAACTAGATACTAGAAACTTTCAGTCTGCTGCCACCTAACATTTTGCTTCAAGTCCTCATGGCTCCATTTTCCACTAGTTCTTGGGGTGCCGAACTGACTCTAGGCATGGCCGGGCCTATTCAGGTCATGACACCGTTTCCAGCTCACGCTACAACTCTTTTTAGATTTATGGACTAAATTGCTTTCATCTACCTAAGGCATCAAAAATACCAGAGTGGGAATTTTTCAGCGGGCCACTGACTGGAGCAGTCAACTGAGATGAGGGAAGTCTGAGTTCAAATCTCCAGTCCAAAGAGTGTGTGAAATAAATCAGACTATAGCCTGGCAGTTAATAAATTACTTATAGCCTAGTCATCTCTTTGAAAGTTAGAAATAGCAGGTGTCCTCAGGTAAATCTCACGCATCCTGTGGATGTGTTCTGATCATGAGTATTGGGCAGAAAGGCAGGGACCTTGGAGAGGAAGGATTTGCTTAGTATTTAACTCTAGGAGAGAACTTTCAGCTGTGAATTGCAAGTAGAAAAATTGCAAATAGAAAAACTTAGCTCCTTTGGACAGGCAGCATTCACGTACTTCTCAGCATTTCTGATGGCTACCTCTTACAGTTACCCCCTAGTTTGCTGGTCTTCCCTGCTCCCTTTGTTGCAAAGGTAAGGGATGAGTGGATGAGGCTGCAGGCTCTGAAAGAAGGCAGGGGAATACAGAGGCACTAGCAGCAAAGGAAAAAAAAAAAGAAAAGCTGATAGTATTAGTAAGAAGGTCATAACTTAAATGTGACTTCAGGGAGACATGGCAACGATGACTATTTTTTTCTAAATCCATTTCTTGATACAGTTGAAAGTGACTTAAAAGTCCAAATCCCTTTAATGATGGTGAAAGCTAGTTAGGCCAGTGCAAAGCATTTATGAGAATTCTGTTTTAAAACAATATATTGTAGTAAAGTACCTGGAGTTCAGTAGCATTTGGAAAGTCAGCTATAAAAAAAATAATTCTCAGCTGATAAGCAGAGCAGTAAGAGATGGAAGTGACTAATTCTGTAGATTTTGTTCTCACATCAAGGTCCAATTTAACATAGTGAGGTATTGTTTGAGGCAGAACAAAAGACAAGGCTTTTTACAACATGAAACTACACCCTGGGCTAAATAAATGGTGAGGTTGAAGGCCAGAAATGCAGGGAGCACTTGTACTTTTTGGTTTTGCAAATGATTTGTCATAGTAATGAATGGGTCTTGAAGCCAAATCCCTGGTTTCACTAGGCTCAGATGGCTCTGGTGGAGTCAGGTGGTGGCTTCTGGCATAAAGTCCTTGTCTCTCTGCCCACAAAACCAAGCCTAAAGTATAATGGTGGAGTCAGGTTCCTTTCTTCCTTCTAAAATTAAATTGTATTTGATTTCTAGGATACGACAGTGGAGTCATATGTCCTATGGAAAAGTTGTGTTGAACTGAATCCCTTGTCAGTGTTTCAGCAAGCTTGCAACAGTGTACAGACTGTAGTATTAGCATGCTTTTACTTGCTAATAGCTGTTATCAGGTACTTGATCTACCGGAATGACACTACTGTGAGCCAGAACCATTTGTAAGTTAGATCACTGTGTGGTTGGGGCACAGAGACGAGAGGCAGAGGACATCTGGGTGCAGCAAAGCAACCGTCCTTTTTCTGCTCTGCTCCATGCAACTCTGGCCAGCACAGGCTGCTGCAGGCTGGGGGGGGCTCTGCCAATGCTCCCATCCTCGGATGAAAAACTGCGATAGCCTGGGGACTCACCCTCAACAGTCTGTCCTGTGCTTGAAGTCCAGACCCAGATGGGAGCCTGAGAGTTGGCTCTAGTGGCTACATGTCAGGCAGAGCATTTGTCCCAGAAGAAAACGTTGCGCACAATAAATAGCGAGCAAGTTAATTTACTATCACAACCATAATTACTCTTCTACTGTTTCATGAGGTAGGAGAGAATATATATTTTACTCGCAAGGATGGTGGTTATTAAATTCATTTTGATCTTTCCATATGATTAATAATTTCATTTAAAACATTTAAAACAATGTTCATATTATATTTCAAAGCAAATGAATGTGGAAAAAACACTTTGGAGAAATGCCTACTTACAAAAATTGAGGAGGACTGAGCACAGACAAAATCAGCAGATGCTTATATCGGTTTTGGATATATTAATTAAAATTGTGATGACTTATACAGTGTAAGGTGCTTGTCATTTTAACATGATACACAATAATAGAAGATAATGAATTAAGCTGCCAGTGGACCTTTCCCCTAGGATGATGATATTGTGCTTGCTAATTAGCTATAATATGCAAATAGTAGCACTCTAAAGTACTGCATTTATTTTATCTAACTTAGTTTCAAAAACACTTGTATGTCAAGACTGGATTATGTGCCCTGTAGTTGATCATATACAGATTAATTTATAGTAGATATATTTATGTTATAAAATGCATGATGATAAAATAGTTAAGTTTCATTTAGAGTGCTGTTTTAACCAGTAGCGTTAATTTTCTACGCTATTAATGATGACAGCCAGGTTCTTCAAATTATTAGTATGCTGATGTTAAAATAACATACAGAATGTAACTAAGCTAGAGCACAATAGAATACATTTCTTTCCTTATGCATTGCAATGCACTTTGTTTCTTAGAGAAGATACATGTATGATATGCAATCATTGCTGAATATGAATATCCATAAGCCTCATCAGAAGACAGACCGTCACTGATTTTTTTTGCAAATATTTAGGCCTAATATTTTGCAAATATTAGCACTTAGGACTGTGCTAATTCAGTTTGTTTCTTCAGGGGCTTTTTAGCTCAGTTAAGTTCATTTTCCCTTTTCATATATGTATTCCTATATAAGCCTCTGCTCTACTACATTAAATTATTCCCCATCAGTAAGACTGGATACATTTACTTTGGATCCCATCAGTGTAAGTACTCCAATAGGCTACAGTTGTTTGGGATGGACTGATGTATTGCTTTTTTCATTGAACTGAGACTCTGAACAATTTTTCTCCTGATGGACAATCTTGAAATCAAATGTGGAATTTCATATTAATTTATATGGAGAAATAGGTTCAGTAGTATGGGACTTGTATGAAGGACCAGCAGCCTTGCAGACTCCAGCCAAATAGATTTTGTTCTCTTTATGAGAGCAGTATGTACAGAATACAAAAGATTTTTTTTTTCTTATGAATGTGACAAAGTTAGCATGTGGGAAATTGAATGGTTTTGGCATGCAGGGAATCATGTTGGGTGCTCTCTTCATGATGGTGTTACTGGAATTGGAATTTTAGACTTAAAAACACAATGTGATGATGGGTTCATGACAATATAGCAAAGCAAATGTGAATTGGGACCAGGTTATTCACAGGTGTGGCCATAGTTAGTCAAAAGAAAGGTTCAAAGTTTAGTGTATCTTTGGATACACCTGAATTGGACACTTTTTAAAGATTGGATTCTGATCCACTTTGCTTAGTTTAATTGAGAACATCTAGTTCAGCCCCCCAAAACAGCTAGCATAACATCTTCATAAGATGTTGAGACACTTCTAACATCCACCATAACCTTGTTTTCTTTTCCATTAGGCAGAAAGCACTAGAGTGAGAAACCGTACAAGCCTGGATATGAGAGAACAAGTACTACACTGAACAGCAGAATGATGATCGCTTGACCACGTGCAATCAAATTGTGGTTTGACCACCTTCAATCGAATTCCGTGTATGCAAGAACTTGTAGATTTGGCTCCCAAATACCAATATCATTTTTATTTTTTTGCCAACTACAACTATGATTGCAATCACAAACCTAATGGAAAAAATTATACGTATGTACACACATACATATGCATGTGTGCGTATATATATCTAATAAAAATGAGTAGTTCCCGAGAATATATGAAGTAATTGCTTTGTATTACCTATCCATTAGCTTCTTATACCCATGACTAGTATATGTATTTTTATTCATTTCATAGGATGACCAAAATATTGTGTTTCCTTATCTACTTTTTCACCAGTTCCTTTCTCCTGTCCTTCTGAGACACTCCTTCCTCTAACACTCTTGTAACTTTGTACAACATTGATACTTCTGCAGGGGTGATCCTTCTTTGTGATACAGTCATCTGCAGACTGCAGTTTGAAAGTAAAGCTGCTTCCTGAAAACCTTTTCAGCAGCAAAGCGGTAAGTCACTGAACTTGCAAGTTGGTCCCTGAGACAAGCAGATTCTCTGAAGGCCTCAGCAAATACAACTACATCAGGATACTAGAAACCTTCTCTGCAAGTGGGTAAGTCTAACAAAGATGACATTACCACAGAAAATTCCTCAGGGAAAGCCCCTACATGATGCATCAACACCTTTCAATAAGGTACAGTTGAAAGAGCTACAAAAGGTTCAAGTCACAAATTTCTTAATTGAAATTAAGTTATGATTTGCTTTAAAACACAACACTGTTGAGATCTTGGTTATCCCTCGTGTTCTTCTCTGCTGCTACTCTTAGAATACAAATCTAGGTGGAAAGATATATTTGTGTGATTGCCCATCAATCAGTAGTTTGAACAATCTCAAAAAATCTCAGATGGTGGCACATTTTTAGACTGCCTTTTTAATCAGAAAGATTTTGACCAAACTCAACAGACAGAAAATTTGGCAATGAGTGCTGTAGGTGTGAACAAAATAAGCAGCTTGTCTGGGCAACTGAACCTACAATTCAGGTGTTGTTTGTTGACTACTGCTTGAAAATGTATGAACAGTGAGTGATAATCTGTACAGAGCTTTAGTATGTACCCTGTGTGTGCTGGATCTTGAAAGTTGGCTGTGTATTGTTGGTGCAGAAGGTACAAAAGGAAAGTGCTCAAGCTGGAGGAATTAAATTTCTATAATTAGAAATTGTCTGTTAAAATTACATGCCACGTGGCAAGCCTATGGAACTTGGCGTGTGGAGAGAATTTTAGCAATGATTTACAATTAACTTCCATGTTGCAAATCACTCCTTAGCTGTTTTCTGTTATGAAATTTGGAGAGTTGTAAAATGCATTTGTGCTACTTTATTTCCTTTTGAAATGGTAATTACTACTGCTGAGGGGCAGTACTTAGTGCAGAAAATGAAGTGCGCAGCATAGGGAGGAACTTGTTTCTGAGGAATTGCTGAGGAATTGTAATGATATGAAAAAAGAGCTTTCCTGAAACACATACACACAAAAGAGCTTGATTTATGAAACTCCAACCAAATAAATAACAAAATAAAGTAAAACACAGTCTTTTTGTGCAAGGGACAGTATTCACTTCTTTGTTGCTGACTGCACTTTTTTCCCATCAAAGTGGGAACAGTGGATTGACACAGGGAAAAACTCATAAGCCAATGGCTTGAGGGAAATGCAGATGTATGGTAATGTGATAAGAATGCCCTAGAGTAACAGGTTTGAGCCAATGTGTTCGAAAATTATGAGTGTGCTTCTAACTACTAGCCCATTTTAGATACCTACGATAGAACAGAAAATGGTATGGCCCTGGAGAGCTACATGAAGTTTGACTTTTATATCAGAGGAGCAGAGGCTGTGCACTCTGAGTGGAGAGAGCAGGTATGTTCTAATTAAGTGGCAGTAAGCTCCCCCTTACAGCTTCCCCCTTGATTGTGATTGTAAAAAGGACTGTGTTTATGAGTAGCTTTTATGGAAGGATGTATTAAGGAAAGCAAGGAATAAGGCTTCTGAGGTCTTAAATTTGGTAACTTGTGACAATAATCATGATCTCTCAGGTAATAAAGTAGGCTATCTAGCTCTAGTCCTCAGTTTAAAGTTAATATCTTTGAAAGCAAGGTGATTGACTGTAATTTTGCTCAGTGCTTTGCTGGTAGCAGTAAATAAAAACATATACAGCATTTTTCATCAGAAGTGTTGGAGTGCTTTCCACACCTTAATCAATTAATTTTTATGAGATGGTGGCATGATTATTTCCCTTTCCCTACTGGGGGAACTGAAAAGATCAGGGCAGCCACCAGCAAGTATGCAGCATTTAGTACAGTGGCAAATATTGATAATGCCTTAGTCTAGAACTGTGGCTTTCCAGAATTATTTTATAGCTACATAGCTGAGACAAACAGTCATAATTCCCCTTTCATAAATATATTTGAGCCAGGCTTTAGTCTCAGAAAGACAACAGACCAAGCTGATGCTGCTAGGGTGGTCCATCCTGATAGGAAAAGGAGCAGCTGTACTGGATCAGATAGGCGAAACAAGTAACTCATGATTGAGCTGCAGTGCAAAAAAGTAAAAGCAGGAAATGGCTCAGAACAAGAAACTGTCCAGGTACTCAGGGATGATGTTAAAACAGCGAGTGTTCAGCTAGAGTTGAGACTTGCAAGGATGTCAAGTAACTAGTTATAGGATGAGCCAGAAAAATGTGGGACTGCTGCTGGACGTGGCTGGTGACTTAGTACCAGCAAACGCAGCCCAGTTTGAGGTACTCAGCACCTTCTTTGCTAACAAGGTCTCCTAGACCTCTGTGCTTTGCAGCAGAGCTCTGGGAGGAGGAGAGGAGCCAGCAGCAGGCATAAGCTGAAAAAACTTGCAGTCAATATGGAAGGGAACTGGCTGTAGTGTTCTGGTAATACTCTCCCTGCTCTCCAAGCAGCCTAAGTGTGAAGCAGCAGGTGATGGGTACTCTGTGGGTGCTTGCACCAGCTTCAAATGACAAATGTTGACATAGAAAAGCCAAACTGGGTTGAAAGAGGGATGTATTAAACCTACTTGACAAAGCTGGGGCAAAAATGGACGCAACCAGTTCAGTTTAGCCAGGTTTTAATTTAGTTGGAAATATACAAGATCCAAAACCAGCTGATGATCTGTAAGCAGTGCATTTAATTAGCATCCTGTTGTCCAACAGTGATGAAATGCTCTGCTTTGCCATGAGAACATGTACAGCTGTTTTTTTCTACAAGTAAAGATAAAAGTGGCTAATCCAGCTGAGAACTATTACTGTGGAAAAATGGGGACAGTGGCTAAAACTTGAAGGTATTTATATATCTCTAACAATTTCAGTGGCACCTAGACACTTGCTATCTTAAAAACCTAGCTAATTACATAACAAATGAGACATTAATTTGACAGTTTTCTCAGGGAGAGAAAGCTGTCTATCTACTCATGCCTTTAAAAACAAGCACCTTTTGTGGTAAATAAAATTGTTGCCAGTACAATCGTTGTCGTTTTGCAGATGATGAAATGGAAATGGAATCAGTAGTTTTCTCAGTAGCACTGATATACATCAGGAGTGATACAACTAATTTTTTTCTCATATAATGAGAGAGTACAACTTCATCTCACATAGGTTAGGGACTTCACACAAAAGTGCAGGAGTCGTTCTGTAGATAGAATTTGAATTTTCCTATTTTTCTTGGACAAGTGGATAATTTTTCCCTTCTATTGTACACCTTTTAATCACAAATGCAAACAATTGTTTCTCCTCATTTTCTGATTCTTATAAACTCTTCTTAGCATTAAAAACTGGCTAGACTTTTAGAATTGTGACTAAAGCTGTAAACAGATTCTGGAGCATGCTGACACAAATGATGCATCTGTAGTTAGGAAAAGGAACTCTTTCCCATGTGTATAAATCAAGACAGTTCAATTTGTAGCTGCTTAAATACCAGTGGACCATCATTTGTTTTCACTTTGAATCAGGAACATAATGTACAGATGCACTTTGTTTTTCTTTGATACTGATTTTTTTTTTTTCCTGTTGAGGCCAGAATAAGAATTCTGGGAATAAGGTTCTTTATGTCCTTTGTGCTTTGGGAAGTATGGGTGAGTCAAAACTTCTACTTTCTTTGGGTTTTCTCTGAGTTTTCCTAATATTTGCCACATTACTGCTCTTGCATTTTGGATAATCTCAACATCTGATGCCTGAGGAAAATTAGCCACTGAAAAGCTGTGCAGAAACTGCAGGGTACATAGCCTGAGACAGCTCCTGAGACAATACCTGCATTTATATCTTACGGACTGAATAATATTCCTGGGATTAATGTCTCAACTCCCCAGTACTTCACATGTGCATATTTGTCTAAAAGCAAGATATTTTTGAGGCAGTAGCTGCAAGTTATCTAGGATTCTCACCCAGCTAGTGATTTTTTTGAGTAAACCATAATTATGATGGGAAAATAAAATAAATTACTTAGACCTACAGTGTAGGGTTTTGGATGTCTGTTGTTGTTGCTGTCAGAAACAAACCATTTTAGCTCCAAAGAAATACAACTTCTTGAGAGACATTTCTCATCTGCTGTTTTTCAATCACTGAAGTATACAAGTATATTTGAAAAGCAAAGTTCTTATGATTATATCTGCTTTTACAAGTTTAACTGTAATCAACAGACTAGGAACAGAGTGCACAAGTCATTTTATCTACATTATTTGTGGAGAATCTCTGAGAACACAGAAGTGCTTCTGACCTAGTTAAACTCCTGCTATTTTGAAAATGATTATTAAAAAGCCATCAATACTTCTCTGAGCCCACATACTCACTTGTTGCCCGGTAACCAGAAGGATGGAGCCTTCTTTCCCATGTACCACTTGCCGGTAAATGTGATCTAGAATTAAGAGTTCACTCCAGCAGTTCTGTAGCAACTTCATTTGGTCATCAACCTGTAAAGCAAACATGAACGTTGGTGGCGTTACGCTGGGAGTTATGTTTTACATCACACTGTGGAGTCACTAATGGACACTGGCTAACATGCCGCTTCCTTCAGGCATCACGTGAACAGAAATGCTGTCAAAAGTTATTTGTCCACAAAACTGCTATTCTCAGCTGAACAAATAGGGCATTGCTGAAAACAGTATCTGTAAGATATATAGAAGATTTGCAGTTGATTACAGGAAGTTGATTCTAGGAAATCAGAACTATGGCAACGTTATGCAAAGTAATACCAGTATTATAAGGTAATTACGAAACACTCATAGCAACAGGACATTATTTTTAGCCAAAAGCAAAAATAGCAGAAACAATGCTAACGTGAACTTTCCCGTACACCCCATCCTTGAATCTCAGCTTTTGGAAAACAGAGAAGAATCTGCAGGTTCAAGAGCACTATTGCTGCAACAGGCCCAAGTCAGAAGTAGGCTCCTTGCAAAGGAAAAAGTGAAGAGGTGGTAAACATTGTCTCTAAGAATGATTGTGTTACTATGGAGAAAGAAGAAAACAGACACAAGGTGGGTATCTTCAGGTGTCACCAGCAGGGCAAGAAAGGCATGTACATAAGGCAGTAAGAGACTTATCACTGACTGCATTTGGCAATAGCAGGAATGTTCTGGGCACTCAGCACAAGCAGCCTACATTGAGGTTTTGGTGCGTTGGTATTTGAGATGTGCATATTACAGGATAACAAGGTCTCTCACTAAACCGATGGTAATTGCAACTGGACTGCATTCAGTTTTATTCACTTTATCCATGGAAAAATTATGAAAATTTGCAGTGACATGGGGAAAAAATGCACAAATTAGTGGAAGGACTTTGAATTTAAGTCATGGTAAACATCAATATCCTCTGCCTCTGTTCTTACTGAACTTACTGATTTCTTTCCTAAAAAAATGAAGTCTTTGACTTCAGACAGTCCTGGGAGAGTTAAGGGGTGTGTACATTAGCCTTGCTACAATTAATTGCATGGTGTGGATGTGGTAATAGTATGTATACAGTTCAAAGAACTCTAAAAGCCTTCGTATATAGCAAATGCCGAACGGATTCAAAATTATATAAAATAGGAGAAATAAAAAATAAATTAGCAAGGAGAATATTTTTAGAGGGCAGCTGCATAAAATTTCCCAGACAGAACTATTAAAATATTATTTGAGGAGTTCTAATTTGGATTGGTTTAGAACTTCATTTGATGATGGATGGGAAGCTGCATTTTTTGGAGCAATCTTGCATGAGCTTAAATAAATAATGCAATAGGTATTTTCAAGTGTTAT
This sequence comes from Netta rufina, assembly GCF_964035555.1. Classification (NCBI taxonomy): domain Eukaryota; kingdom Metazoa; phylum Chordata; class Aves; order Anseriformes; family Anatidae; genus Netta; species Netta rufina. Next base: position 26,096,861 of record NC_140131.1, on the reverse strand, counting down.
CATCATTCATCCAATGATTTTTTTGAGCTTTATCCTTTCCAGCTTGTTTTCTTGTTGTGTGGTAGAAAAAGAAGTAACTTTTGTTACTGATGGATTTTCCAAGTGTCATCTATGAAAGCTGCCTGGTAATTTCTCCCTGTTTCCAGTCACTTGCCATATGGCTCAGACTTCAACATCTTAGACATCCAATTCTTTCTTGGACTCCCTTATTTGCCTTCTCTTCTCTGCATCACAATCTTCTCCCAATTCTTCTTGTCCCAGATAACCCTTAGGTATCAGTATCAAATTATTCCTTCTTGCTGGACTGTGCAAAGAAATGAAATCAGGATAGAAAGGGAGTGAGCCACTGTAAAGCCAGTGCAGGAGTACCTGTGTACAGCCCTTTCTCCCCCATAGCCTTCACTAGGCCCTACTCCACAGCTGTAACAGGTATCTATGCTGGGAAACATCTCATTCCTTCCACTGCTGGTCTGCCTAGAGGATGGCATTGTTTTGTGGTTTGGATTTTTGTTTGTTTGTTTGCTTGTTGTTGTTGGTTCTTCCAGAAATTAAAAAAAAAATAAAATTAAAAAAATATATCCATCATTTCTATATCTAAATGTCTAGATACAGAAATTATATCTAGAAATCAAATATCTATGCCAAAATGACATCTTAAGGTTGCAGAATCTACCACTGCAGAATTATTTAATGCTTGTATTAAGATTGTCTGTTCCATTCCTAATTTGTTTTCCATTTGTCTTTGTTTATTACAGACACAAAAAGGCTGAACTGGTGTTGGGTGAAACACTCTCGGTTCTGATAGTTCAAGAGTTTCACATGCTTTGGCTTTGAGGTACTAAGCATAATCTTTTAAAATATCGCCTACAGTTGTAGTTAATACATGTAAGCTCAGATAACACCTGTAAGCCACATATCCACGGGCAATAGAGGTGGAGGATAGAAAGAGGTGTGAACTCTGTAGATGGATATATTACTAAGTCAGTGCAAAGCTAGTGCTATCACAAACTCAGCCTTGCTCCATCCCTATGCTGTCTGTACCCATGATAATTCATTTCTGTTCAGATCACAGAGCAAGGCTGATTCTGTATTAAAAGATCTCTCTTCCTCTGCCCACAATGTGTATTTGTCTACAAAAACATTTCAGCCAAGTGACTTGTTAGCTCAAGAGAGGGCTATAAATTACAGCAATGAAACACTCGCCCCCAAAATGTGGTCCATGTTTAAAATAAGGCATTATTTGAAGGCATTATTTGAAATTTACAGGTTCTAGTACTCTTGCTTTTCCTTTTTTTTTTTTTTTCTCCCTGTGCAACAGTGTTACAAAAATCAAATAAATCATGCCAACATGATAATTTCATCCAAAATTAGCATTTCACACAAAGCTACCACAGCTTACATCTGAACAAAACAAGCTGTGAGACAGTTTAAACGTTCAACATCCATGTTGTAACAACTAATACCTGAATAAGAGGTCAAGCGTTTGATTATATTATAAATGACATATTTCTGGCTAACCCATCTGTCTCAGCCACAGGCAGCAACTTTTGAAAACAAACTGCACTTTACAGGTCTGGCTTTCTGAAGGCCCCAACAGCAGCTAGTCTGCAATCAAAGCCTACCTCCCAAGCTTTATCATATCATTACTGAGCCAGTGCTGTGAGAACAGTATGAGATGGCAAAATCACACAAAAAAATATGTTTTGCACATAGCCTGTTCCTGCTGTTCTACAAGACTCATAAAACTAGCAACAGCGAACATCTGCCAGTGGTTCACAAAATCTGCTCCCCTGTATTCACTGTAACTTAGCCAGTGAAAGCCTCTAAAATGGGTATCATAAAAAGCAAAATACACATCCAAAACATTGGATTCAGAAAACTACTAGATCCAGCTGCTTTTGCCATTTCAGGAAAGCTGGCAGGGCAGCAGAATGCTTCCCAGTTTTCACTGGGAAGAAACAGAGATGACCTTAAGGAGGGTCATGAATTACTGAAATGGAGGATCAATTACAGCCTACTTCTGAAAGGCATGTAGATGAGGAAAATCACATACCTTAACTCTGCTAACGCCTAGTAAATGGAAAATAGAAAACAATGTAGATCACTGAACAAACACGGTAACGTAGCACATCTTACGTTAGAATCAGCTGGCAAACTTTACGAGGTGTGTAACTTCAGCCATAACACAAACACCCTTGTGTTTCCATGGCACATGAGTAACTGTGCATTATCTGGCAAAACAAAAAATCAGCCTTTGGCCATAGCAAGTATGTGCCTTAAATTGATCCTGGGGGCAAAGATGCTGAAATGGTGAGTGAATTCTTAAAAGGAAGGTACTATGCGGAAAATGCACCTTGTGGACTCCAGCCTCGTGTGACACCAGAGCACTCTAGTCCTCCACTAACAAGGTGAGCAGGAGAAAAGGTAAGATTGTGTCGTCATGATAGCTTAGCTTCAGTCTGGGATTTTCCTTGATAATCAACATCATTTTCAATCATGGTAAACATTGAATTAGAAACAAGCCCCAGAGCTTGTACTGGTGGCTAAACTTTGAGGCTTTTCAGCGTGTGGAGATCTTTGAGAGTACCCTTTGTCCCTACTACTGGGAATGATTATAAATAAAAATTGATCATCATATAGCCAACAACTGTCCACTACAAGAATACTCCCCAGATTTGCAGCTGCTCCCTGCCATAACAGACCATTGACACAAGGATAATGTAACCAATGTCTTACCTAAGCAAGCTGTCAGATGAGATACCCATTTGACAACTATCTAGCCTCAAGCAAAAGTGAGAGTGAATACTGTGCCCAGATGGTTAAATTTAGGTCCTGTCTGGTCTGTGGCAATTAAAAGAAGACTCTTATCAGTGGAGACAATATAACTGGAAATTGTTGCTGATGAAATGGTGTATAAGGAAAGATTTGAAGGAAGCTAAAGGGAGAGTGTGTGACTTGAAATAAGGGATCAATTCCAGCACACAGGGTGGCATGAAAGAGTAATAATGTTAGGAGTATGAAAGGAGTAAAGCATTACACTTGTAAAACAGTGGCTGAATAACAAGGGAAGCAAAGAGAGTGCTTAAGAGGAGGTTTTAAAGGAGGGGACAAGGAGGTTGTGTGGTGAGAGAAGACATAAGGGAAGTTGGATGTCAGGTAAAACACTGAAGGTGAAGGTGATGAGATGGGATATTATGCAGGCTTAATGGGATTGTGTGAGAGTAGATGATGCTGCTGGGGTAGAGAAAGAGCAGGTACTTTGTCAGACAAGCAGAGGATGGCAGTTGTCACCAGCAGAGATGAAAATGGACATGTGCATTGACCAGTCTTTTAAGTAGTAGGAATACATGGGTGAAGCAAGGGGTAGCTTTCTCACAGCGTTGTACATGGCAGTAGGTAAATCCTATTTCCTATATGAAAATCCTATTCACTTGTGCTTACAGCGAGGACAAAGAAGCATATCAGAATTTGGAGTCATTCATAACCTTGTATCTCATGCTGCTTGGCCTACTCGTAGCGTATGAGTCATAAGCTCGAAGACAAATGGTCGTTGTCGCAACCACCTCTGTGCTGCCTGCCAGCTCCCTTGCTAGCCAGGATCAACTCATGTAACAGCATGGTCCGCTCTGCAAAAAGGGTCTCCCAGATTCTTGAGTACTGGAAATATAGCTAATAGGTTTCTGAAAAGAGAGAGATGTTTCCTGAAGTCCACTGACCCTTTTTCCCTGAGGTTTAATAGGACCATGGGGCCTCGTGGCACTATAACACTCTTCCATGTCCACTATGAAAGACTCGCATAGCATTGCTCAACTGCACGCTGTTATATGTCCAGACACAGGTCTGAACACAGATTCCCTCTGCGTGCCCAAGTTCTCCCTGCAAGCTGGAGTTACAAGGTGACTTTAAATCACTGTTCTGAGTTCTCTGCTGGCAAGGATTAGAAAACAGGCACGTATTAGACCACATTTAGATACAACTATTGGTTTGCATCATTTATCTTCCACAATAAAATGCAATACAAGCCACGTAGGATATTTCCGGGGGTGGAGGAAATAGGTTCTCAGCTTGAAGTGCGAAGTTGTAATCCTGAGCGCTGCGGTGACACGCGATCTCGTGGTGGGACAGAAAGGTGGGCTGGTGGCCGGGGGGTCGCGTTTGCCTGCTAACGCTGGCCTCCCACTCAGCTGGGCCCCGAGCTTTCGCTAGGGGAATGACTGCAAGGCTGGAAGGCTCACGGGGCCTCTGTGGAAACAGCAGCACCCAAGCCCACATTATCAATTGCAGTTAAAAGCAGGACTTATCTCAGAAATGCTGGTTACTCATCTGAAAAACTATTTGTGCTGATGTTATAGATGAGGAAGGCCAGTGCAACACAAGAGTAGTATTGTTGTAGAGTGTATGCTTCCCACAGCAGGGGATGTTAATCATTATAGACTTTTGTTTTCTCTGAAGAACAACATTGAAAATGCCAAATGGTAAAATGAAGAATAATGTGTATGCTTTGCTGAAATGCTTCTTAATCTTATCAAAACCACACTGTATCTTTCTTTTAGGAAAGTGTTTCACAATATTTAGCATACAGGAACCAACAACCACAGATTTATTGAAATTTTTGTTTTGAAGAGGTATTTTCAGCCTGGCACTTGATGAATTACCTGTTAAAAGTTTCAGGGTCATGCTTTTTTTTTTTGTTGTTGTTGTTGCTGCTTTAAGTTAAATATTTTCCCTATAGTTATTGCTGCAGGTTCTGCTAAACAATGCTCTCACCTTTTACCTAGTCTATACCCCTGTCTCTGAGAAGTTGGAGAATCCTTTTTCATCTTCATTTGCATCAGCTAGCACTATAGCTCTGGGCTTTTCTGCTACTAAAAATTTAAAAGGGTATCTAATGATTAAAACAAAAAATACGATGATTGAAATTTGTGTGATAAAAATGTGTTGGATTCAGCTGAATTGTTTTTACTTATGCTTCTAAAAGGGAGTGCCAATGCCACTTTCAAATTCTACGGCCATTGAATAGCCATTTCCTAGTGAATATGAAGCGATTAAACATCTGTCTGAATTGTTCAGCCTACAGCATACAAGTTCAAGGGATGGTTGAACTTCCTTTCAAATGTATTTTGGAGATCACTGACAAGCCATTGCAGACATACAGCTTGAGTCGATACTTCATTTTCTTATGCTATAGTGAAGCAAATCGCCCCAAATCAAAGTTTTATATGACAAGTTCATTCCAGAGGCTAATTTTTACTACTGAACGCGTACGTGGTTTCCAAATCATTACATGGGTAAAAAAGGATTTGGACTCTGCAGATGGGTTGCTGCTAACAGTGGGAAACCTGTGCAAGGTTGCTGGCAAAAGCAGCACATAGTAGCCAATGCGGTTTTAAAAGAAAATGCACAAAATTTCAGAATCAGTGAATGCCCTAATTAAACATGATTACTGTCTATAACCTCAGTAATAAATGCTGCAAAGTTCAAGAAAAAATGATTCAACATTAACTACGATCGTTCCAGCTCTCTACTAGAAACCTGTGTTATACAAAATTGCCTATTCTACGTGAAAGCGGGGAGTGAGCTTTCCAAGCCCTGGTTGCATTAGATGGCTGTCCTGTTGCTCTGGTTAGACGACTGTCTAGCTCTAGTTTGAAGTGAATATAAAACATGCTAGAGTTTGGTAGCAATCTACATTTTTTTCATGATTTAAAAATGAAAGGAATATAGAAATATTCCAGTGTGTGCCTCTTCCTGCTCCTTTATGGCATATAAAGAGGATCTTATAAAGATGCAATTATACTCAGTATGTGCCTGCGCCTGTGTGTGCGTGTGTGTGTACACTTCTGCCTTCAGTAACTTCTGAATCCATCAAACCAGTGTCAGCTAATTTCAACAGAGAGTTCATGTATCCAAGACATTAAATTTCTATGTGCCTTCCAGGAACCAGTATCCAGACAGAGGAAAGTAAGTGCTAAGTACCGCCCTGAAGGAAAGACTAATAAGCTCGGCCTTTTTGCAACATCAGAGAACCCAGAGAGGACTAAAATGTTTCATTAATTCCCTATTCATAGCACTATTAATATTTGGAATATCAAGCAACTTTTTACTTTGTTAAAGGGCATAAATAAGGAATTTGTAGCATAAAGCAGCATTATATCTTTGAACATCCCCATGCTTCTACCCTTCCACAACTTGAAGTGACTAGGTAGTGCCCACGCTCCGGGCGGCATGGGGTGTTTCCTGCTTAGCGAACGCCCACGGGCAGAGTGATGGCTCTGCAACATCTTCTCTCTTTGCGTGCCCCTGGCCAGCTGTCTAAGATCACTGTGAAAGGAGATCACACCAGCCATGACCAGTCACTTCCCAGTTTCAGTGTTCACCTTCTGACTAGTCAAACTACTTCCATAAAAGAAACAGCCTCAAGCACCATTCCACAGCACTCTTGCAGGAATATAACACAACACACATGGGTCTAGGGGCTCACACTGCTGAAGAGAGTATGGGCAAGCAGCAAAAGGTGATCCTACTAAAGAATAAGACCTCTCTTCTTGTATAGGTCTTCAGAATCTGTTTGGAGTCTATCCCACTCTATGAAGGGGAAAGTAAACAGCAAATCTCAGTTCTTCAAACAGCAGATGAAAGGGCTGTTACTATAAACTTTGTGTGTATATATAATACAGAGCACAGCAAATGAAATGTAATTTTTTTTTCCTTTTCCTGAAAACTATGTGTATCTCTGTGCAAACTGCATGATACTTAGTGTTTTGCAGTCAGCATTATTTCTGATGAATTATAAATGTGTTTTTCTCAGGTTCTTTTTCGGATCATTTTTTTAAAACTGAAAATAAGGAAAAGATTTCTTTTTAGTCCAAGTGAAAATTTTGCTTACAATGCAATGTTTCTTCCCTGTCAAAGTGAATGCAAAGCTAAGTAAAGAGGAAAATTATTCTTCTCAGCACCTGTTTCACAGGGTGAAGAAGGAGATGTCTTCTTCATGACTGGATCCATAGAACTGATCTTCAAAATCCTACTCCTGTGAGTATCTGTACCAGTGTTATTACAATATAAGTTTGTGCATAGTTGGGTCTAGAACTTAAAAAAATAAAAATAAATCATTTAATGCTATGTAGTTTGTGTAGCAATTTTGACAGTAAAACTTTTCCCTTGAATTACTCCAGAAATACTTCTGTGTTTTCTGGTATCAACAAACTAAATTCCAAAATGTGCTGGGCCAGATTCTTAAGTCTGAACTTGCATGGACACCAGTCCTTTGACTTCTGTGTAAACAGAATCAGGATTAGGCCCATTCAATTCATCATTATCGTTATGGGTCTGATCTGCATTTTAGGATGCGCAATGATGTTCTCTGGGGAATGAGAAGACAAGACTGAGTCTAGTAAATTTTAAAGAATGGATGGTGAATTTATTTTCAATATATTCAGTGAGCAGTTTCACTCTATTGTACAGCAGACTTCAATTAAAGTCTCTATGATCTTCTCCAAGTCACAAATATTATAGTATTATCTGAAAGGATTTCTAATATGTAATATTCCTTTCCTGTTTGATGATTTATTGGATAAATTATCATGTCGTTTTTCTTAGAGCTACCCCATTTTTCTACCTGACATTTATTCCAATAGTTTATATGTAAACTTTACCTCCTACATTAACTCTCATTTGTAAAATTTATTAGAAAACAGCAACATCAAATCTCGACAGAGATCAATACAACACACAGAGGTGCATTAATAGTGTAAATTATTAAAATCATAGTAATAAATAAATTTATTTTCTCCAGAATAAATATTCTATTTAAACTCAATCAGCTAAGTATAATATGGAAAAATATTTTTAGCTTGTGACACGAGAGACATGCTAATTTCAGAAAGAACCTTTAATATGGTAACAGGCAGGCAGAGCAGTCTCCCAACACACAGGGTCATGTTCTTTCAAGTGCTGTATGCCCCATAACGCTGTTTTTTGCATGCATTAACACAAGAGTTACTTAAATTGGCTCTCATTTAAATTACACTATGTGGTTCCCCCCTTGTTTAATAGCATTTGCATTTCTTTATTTCCAGTACAGCTCTTCAAGGGGGTATGGGCTATAGGGAGAGGGCAAGCCAAGAGAAGTATAATCTTACTCTTTTAAAAGGTGACACCTACAGATGTTGGTTTGTGTGCACAGCACTGGACTATGTGCCCAGTTACACTAATGGGAGTATGCAAATCATCTTCTGACTTCATACCTAAAAAGCAATTACTGTAAAGTTATAGCAGTGTAAATGAGAGAAGGAAAAATTTCCATTTATGTGTTAGTGATACCCAGGGCTGAACACTGAATAAACCATGCCAAATCTAATACATTGGATCTTACGTACCATTTCTAAAAAATGCTGCATCTGAAGGCACAACTAATTTTTGTTCTGAAATTAACGTCTTTTTAATGTGTATAGTAACATTTTATTTTTATTTTATTTTGCTTTTATTATATTGGTAATATTTTCTAGATTAAAATATGTCACCATGTTAGCTCCTATGGAGATCCCTTCGCCATTAAGGTTACACTGATACTATTTGTTTGCTTGCTTATAATCTATTTTATATATATATAACACTATATTGGGTATAGAAGAATTGGTTTTATATTTTAAATGTTCATTATCATTTGATTACACAGCATTTCAATCTTTTTCAGGAACTAAAATACGTTGTTCCATTTTACTTTTCATAGTCCTTCCTTCTGCCCGTATTTGAATCACCGAAACATATGGATCCGAAGTCTCAAGACAGGGAGCTATAGTGTATTACAGGACAGAAAGTCACCTATATTACACCTTTGGCAACAGAAGCTGGTAAAGCACTGCATTTGCCACACAAATGTATTTCACAGTGTTTTCCTGTTTTGTAATCAAACTGCCGAGAAAATAACAGCGAAAGCAGTAAGAAATCACAAGAAACAGTGTCTTCAGACAAGATGTGAAAGGAGATGCTATACTGATGAAGAAAAAATACAGAAAGGTTGTCTTACATCCCAGGAGCTGCAGCAGTAACAGTAAGTCACTGGGGCAGAGATGAAATGAGAAAGAAGATGCAACGATAAGGGAGAAAGTGACAGAATGTTCAGCATTAGGAATGGGGGTTGTCATGTACTGAACTAGTACCTTTCCGATTTGAGAGAAAAAGTCACTTAAAAACACTGCCAAAGGAAGCTGAAGTTATACAAGCACGCTGTGGAGAAGTAAGAACCAGTGAGTTAGTGTATATAGGAGTGATCCAAAAGACTTAGTGCTTCTCTCTTCTCTTTACATCTTAAAAGCATTGCAGGAGGCTCTCGGCATGCAGCTACTACCATCTAGCTAAATTCTTTCAACTCTGAACAGCATCTACGTGAAAATTAGCTCCTTTTCCTGAAAAATTCAAGTGTAAAAGAGCAGAAAGAACCATGCTATTAAAATCACAGGAAGTGTTGATTGAATGAATGTTCAAGGAATAGTGTATTAAAATGTTTTTTCCATTTATCCCTTTATTTGGCATTGTTTCATTTATTCCCACTTCCTGTTTCCTGTATTCTAATTTGGAAATCTCTAAAGTGTCATTAAAATAAGGTTGTCACATCTCTGCCCAGGTCCCATACAGACATTAGCACTGCAGTTAGGATTAATATTAATGTTTGTTTAAAGATATGGGGGTTGGGGGTTGGACCCGATGGATGATCTTTCGAGGTCCCTTCCAACCCCCTACAGTTCTGTGTGATATCCTCGAAGAAGCTGTTTTTATTTGGGCTTCTTATGTTGGTAAGAGGAGTTTTTGCAGTACAGAATGTGGAATGAAGAGAAACTTTACAGGTAAAAATGATTGTGGACTGGTGAAGGAGGCAAGCACAGCTAAGCAAGCTGTTTTCACAGCTGGACACTTACCAGGTATCCAAATGCTGAGTCTCTAAACTGGGTTCCTAAATATCTGCATGCAAAAGATTAACGGTGAGTTTAAGAAAAAGGGAGAAAGTCTGAGCATCTAATTTCTTAGCTTTTTCTTAGCTCATTTCTGGATGTCAGCTGGGAGGATGAACAACAAAATCAGGTTGCTCTGATTACTTCCCATTCACCCATGAGTGCACCATATACCACAACTATGAAAGTGAGGTTTCAGTCAGACTGGAAGACTCTGGTCAATGGGCAAGGGTTTGTAATAAAATGGCATAATTTTCTTTTAAAAAATAATTTTTTACACCATTTGTGTTCAAACGTCTAGCAATCTGCTATTAATCTATGTCTGTGTACCCGTTATTTTGTTTTGTAATTAAATTTGAGTTTAATTTCTGAAGATTTACCATGACTAAAATATTACTTTGATACCCAAATAAAACAGGAATCATTCATCAATCACATATTTATCCCAGATTTATTAAAGGAAATTGGATCGTAACACTGTCTATAACATCTCATTTCTAGGTACATTAGAACTTATTTTTTAACATGGCTCCATAAGTCTGTATCAGGGCAATTTTCATGGTATATAAAATATCTTGAATGATTTAGAAATCTAAATTAATGAAAGATTATACAAATATTCAGCATCATGTCACTGACAGTTAATGGACTGAATTCCCTCTTTGACTCTTTTCTTTATTTTTTTAAAAAACTAATCTGCCTGAGGATATGTTTCTTTTAGACTACAGGGTCTTTAGGGAAGGTACTGACTATTCCTATGTTTTTATGCAGTACCTGTTTGTTACCATAAATCTAATAGTAGAAAAGGATTGCCTGACTGTGTGAAGCATGCATGGATGTTTCTCTGTAAATATGATTTTGTATGACTTCAAACAGTCTACAAAATAAATCCAGAATTTCCATTTAAACAATGCAACAAGATATTGTTGGTCAAGTTCACTATTTTCTTTCATAAATATAAGCATCAGCATAACAACACAATGAGAACTTTTTCCTCAGTATTTTTTTATATTGTGGCATAACTAAAACCTGACACCCTATGCAACACCATCCTAGGTATGGTATCATATACCACCCTGAGATTGGATGGTATATAAAAAAATATTTTATTATAAACATCTTTAAGACTAATTCAACAATTCATATGCAGATAGAAGTACAAAAATGCCTGTGCTTCAATAGAAGACTCGAGGAGCAGGTCCTTAGTTTGTATTGCTTTATATCTATGAAGACTGATAATGTATTTTTTTAAGTAGAACCTAACATGAGCCAAATTCAGCTTCTGGCGACAGCTCCTTTTATATTCCCTCTTGCATGAGCAAACACACCACCAAAGTCCAATCTACTGTGTCAAATATATGCATTTTGTAAATATATGACTATTTGATAAATGGAGTTGAATCCTTTTTTTTTTTTTTTTTTTTTTTTTTTTTTTTAGGTTACTTCTAAAATGTTCGTAGTTTATTTTTAGCTCACATGTTGCATGCACATTGCCCCTTTCTCCAGTGCAATGCGCATATGAAGTTCCCTGAGGTGTCCGAACTAGATTCACTGTGAGTACTTCTCCAGTATATGCAATTAAAATGTAATTCATTTCTAGATATCATCAATATTCTGTCATAGTATAAGGGGAATGGACTAGATGACCCATGAAGTCTATTCCTACCCTCATATCTATTACGATTACCTCATATTAGTAAAATTGTATTTTAAGGTCACTTATATGCGCTAGTTCCCTTTACGCAAATATTTGGCACTTAACTCGTCGTTCATGTCTCTTTCTTCATGCTCTGTTTATAAAGGATTCAGTACAGGTAGAGCATCAAATGAAATGAAAACCTGATATTTTGTTGTAAATAATTCATAAAACAATGTTATGACCCTTATTCCCCGTGAGTCATCCACATAATGAGCCACCCAAATGAAGCAGTGAAAACATCCACTTCCCCTGCCATGGGTGTGCCCTGACGGGCTCCTCAGGGTCAGAAACCCATCAATCTCTTTTCACACATGAGCTAATCAATTCAAAGAGGGAAGTGCCAATGAGTTATTAGATCAATATGGTGAAGTATGGAGATTGATCTTATCCCACAGTGACTGCATTAACAGACTCGTCAGTGTGACCTCTGCCCTGCAGCACGCATTATACAGGATTGCAAGTCTGATATCTGAATGAAGACCTCAGGTCATTGCTTTTAATAATCTGCTTTGCTGAAAGAATTAAAAGTAAATCTGAAAAGGGATGACTAATGAAAATACGAAGGGCTTTCTTCTCTAGTCTTGGAATGCTTGCAGAAATCATGCCAGCTTTTCACAGCTACCATCAGCATCAACTGTCTGGCACAGAAACTGCTCAACTGTGCTGTGCTAAAATCAGTTGGTTTAAAATCATGTGAAATACAGCCACTGACACCTTGCTCTCCTGCCACGAAAAAAAATAATAAATTGAACACAAAACCCTAAGAAGCATTAGCTGTGTCTAAATTGATTCAAGTCTTTGGTGTGTTACTCTAGCTGTTGTCCGTAGGTTTGTGCCTGGTGCGCCGTGCCAATAAGCACACAGAGTCTCTCTGTTTCCTTATTTTCTCAGCTAAAAGACTATACAAGCTATAGAGAGACTACACAAGCTACAGTCCTCCCTATTTTCTTCAACTTCTCCTTTTATTTATTTTTTTTTTCCCTCAGCTTTGGGACTACATAGCTGGTTTACCTGAACTGCTGAACTGCCAGATCCAGAGCTACACTGGAGCCCTAATGCCATGAGGTATCTCTCAGGTGAGGGTGGAATTCTACCTGTCTTCACAAGGCCTGTGTACATCCTACAACACCATCCTGTCCCTTAATTGACCCATGCTGGTAAGTGTCACTAATTTTACAGGACGTCTCTGCGTGAAATGACTGCACGTAATACTCTAAGCAACTATGCCAGGCCATCCTGTTATATAGACTAATCTTTCTGATATACAGTTTCAGAGATGCTGAACAAAACTACACTTTGCTGTCTCAGAACATGACATTTATATTGTTAATAATTTTAAAGCCCTGAATAATCTCATTGCAATGAAATATTTATGTATAAAGCACATTTTAATACTGTATTTTTATTATACCGAACATTTTTATTGTACAATGTATAATTGAATCAATGAATTAGAAGAAGGTTACTAAAAAAGGATTAATGTATTTTTAATGAAACTGAATGATATAACTTCTGTTATTCACTAAGAATAATGGCAGATCTATCAGGTTTGTATAGATAAGAGCTTTGTGAGTTTATCTGAAAGCCCACATAATGCTTCTCATTTAACTGTAACCTAGAAAAACAGATTTAGCAATCCTATTCAGGTTTCTAATTCATTGTTTATTTATATGAACTCTTTTCCGCCTTGTGATCAGATCACCTGTCTAATCATGGAAATATGAATCTCTTTAGCAGATACATCTATTTCCAATTGTAAAACATTTCTTGAAACAATGCTCTTTCAATGTCTAAATGGAAGAACCGAGATAGCCATACAATACCAATGGGAAATGTTTCTGAACTCTTAGATTAATAGACAGGGGAACTGGTGAGAACTTTCTACACTAATAGTGAGAATGCGGACATTAAACTGTTCACATGGCTCGATTCCCTAATTAGCCCACTAGCCTAAATTATAAATACTTTCCAGGTAGCAACCACTGTGCTTAAAAATATCCCGGTAGAAAATCCTTCTATTAATATAATGCTGTGATTGAAATTCTAACAGTACACAAAATGTTGTACTGAAAATTAAAACAGTAGTTGCAAACTTAGCTTGGAATCCTATACGTTTATTGTGTTCTTTACAGTATAGTGTTTCATTTTCGATTACTTTGTAACAGATGTAAAAATAGATAATAAAAATGTATATTAGAACAAGATATATGTATTGCAGAGGAGGAACTTTATAATGCCACCCTTAGAAATATATTTGCATTCTTCCATGGGAGGCATGTAACTGAATTCCTTTGAAGAGATTCTGCTATTTCTTCCATCTTTAAGTAGACACTGAGAAAGGGTATATGCATACTACATTAATGCATATATTATACAAGATGCTGTAGTATTGCTCAAGAACTTTGTTGTGTGAATTTTGTAAGACCACATAATTCAGTGGTGAACCACAATTAAATAAATCACACCACCAAAATAAGCATACCATTTTTTCTACTGCTGTGGTGGGATTTTTGCATCATTTTTTTCACCAAATAAACTAAGGGATATTCTAGACATGCTTTGGATTTAAAAGTTTTTTTTAGAATTCAGGTACTATATTTGCATCTTTCCACTTGTAAAGCAAAGAACTTAATACACATCCAATAGAACAAGCCTCAGGAGGCATTTGATTGAGGAAAGCACTTTCCATGTTTCTTGAATCATTTGTTGTGATCTTACTGATAAGAAGTAGAAGTTTACGTATTTTCACTAAAGTGAAGGTGATTCTTCTGAATAGGAGCAAAGGAAAGTAAACTTATAGCATACGCAGAACTAAAATACTTTTTCCATAAATAATATATTTATAACACTCAGTCTTACACTCAGAAGTGCTAGAAGTAAATGCTGCATCCCAGTGGAAAAGTGGTTTGTTTCCCAGTAAAATAACACAATTTCTAGTCCTGTTATTTTATGAGACAGATAGGTTTTTAACTACTAGTAACAAATGAATGAGTTTTTTCTGGACTTCACAATCAAAGATTTTGTTTTATGATTTTTTTATCATGGGCACAAAATATAACATTTCTGGAGTAAGAAGGGTGCTTTTACCCTTTAATGGCAACTACATGAAACTGGTCAGGAATATAAAGAATAAAAATATATATTGGTGGTAGAGTTCAAATAAGGTCATGAAGTTGATGATAAATACAGTTTATCTTAGAGTTTTGCCATTTACCTCATAGCTCCCCAACTCATAACTGCAATACCCCTGCACATGTGTTATCAACAGATGCATGTGTCTGGTGAAGGAATATATGGCTGCACTAGGGATGCTTGTTAGTGTCATGTATTTTGGTGGCTGTTATTTCATCTGTGTACAAATAAGTGATACACATTATTTTATAATCAATGAAACTTCTCACTCATATGTCTATGTAACACAGGAATGGATTTTTTTAAAACCCCACTTTCTGATTTCCACTGTAAGCAAGTGCCTACAAGCAGAGAACATTCATGAAACTTTAAGAAAAAAAAAGATGATCTTCTGGGTAAGTACAATAGATTGAAAATACATGCCTAGAATGGAAATGCTTCTTTTGCCCCCACAGAATAAATAATAAATGCTTTCCAGGTAACGACTGCAGCTCTGTTGATAACATATATATTAATAAATTAAAAATGTCTGTAGATTGACAAGTGTTTTGTGGGCTTGTACTGAAAAGCCAACAACTAATTATGAAAGCCTGACTTGACTAATCAATTATTCAGATGAACATTAGGTGCCTATTATATGTGTAAACATGGGAATTATATTTCCCCTAAGTAACTTTCTAAAATAATGAACCCAAAACATGCAAATTTGAAATAGAAGGAATTGGCACTGTTATGCCCTTATTGCACATGCAGACCTCCCACTGAATTATTCAGGGAACACTGAACCGGGAGCCTCGGTCTTCTCACTCTGCGCAGCACGGCAGTAGCAGCACATGCCACGTTGTATTTGTTATGCATGTAATATTGATTTAGCTCGTTCTTGCTGGTCATGTTTCAAATTCATTTCATGTTTAGGAGGTAGGGGAAAGGAGAAGTATCCCTGGATTGCTATTTGCGATATATTTTTACGCCTGTTGAACACAAGATTATCTGATAAATTAATAATACCATGGCCTCTGTGTGCTGGAAGAATAAGCCTTTGAAAAGGAGCACAAGTGAAGTAATAAACTCTATTTAGAAAAGGTTTATATTTGCTTGATTCCCCATCTCCTGCCTGTAAAGACTGGGTGCTAGTATTACAGAACAGATTCACTAGTGTTTCATTTAATTTGCGAGGCACTGAACACAATAAGGTAATGCATAATTGTTCTTTGCAAGTAGAAAAGACCACACTCTTAAACAGAATACAGCAACAGGGAAACCAGAAATAGATGTGACCAGACACCTGCTGACAAACAGTGACAAATCCCACTGACACTGCAGTGACCCCCAGTTAGTCAAAATTTAATTAAGGGGTATAATTAAGTCAGTGGAACAGAACACTAATGAGTGTTGTGTTTTTTTTTTTTTTTTTCCTTTTTTTTTTTTTTTTTTTGATACGGGTAATTACACATAAGAATACAAAGTAAGCTAGGGCCCTCAATGTATCATTGAAGTGAACAGTATAGAATGACAAACAGAGCTTTAAGCACTCTTTCTGTTTATTTTTCCCCCTTTGCTAGAATAATGCAAGCTGAAACAACACGGCTCTAGTCAAGCATCTGTATACATACTAGCAAATGCTACTAGCCCAATCCTGCATGTGCAGCGTGTCAGTAACATGACCTTGGTGGCCCAGTGCACACCAGTAAAGTGAGGCGTGCGTGGCTTTGCTGGGTTCTGCCCGTTGCTGTGTTTGCATGTTCGTACCGCGCAGAGGGCATGCTGCCTCACTTCCTAGCAAGTGACATTCTGTTCCTATTCAAGTAACATCCTCTAGATTGCATTTATCAAGTGTGGTTATTACAGAAAGCAACTGATTACAGGGAAGACACGCTACAGATCATCCCCATGATTGTCTGCCTGTTGGGTGCAATACACCTTTATAGTCAAACAGCAGAGTTTCTTACAGCAGTGCTATTTTATGCCTGATCTAGTTCTCTGGAATTTATCTCTAGGCAGTTGAGTGAAATAGCTGAAATATCTTTGACTATGTGATATTTGCTTATATTTCAATCATGAGAATATTGTAAAGTAGATTTACTTGACCAAAGTGTTAAACTGGGATGGAAAACATCATCATGAATAATGACGATGTTGGTAGGGAGAAAAAAACAACTTTCCTACGGTCTCTAAGATTTAAAGGAATGCCTGTGTAGTTCGGGGCCAGCCCTCTGCCGGGATTACTCTATCTGCTCCCAGCTGGTAGCCTGCAGTTCATGACAGCCTTTTATCCGTTATCAAAGCAACAAGTGGAAAAGCAGATCCTCCTGACTGCTAACACTCTGTTCAGTTCTCTCAGTAGAATTTCTGCTTCTAAATCTTTCCTTTTAACAAGTCCTCAGATTTCCTTCCTACTGCTGCAGTAGACACTAAATATGTCTCTCAAGTCTTTAGCTCACTTGTCTAACTTAAACTCCACAGGACACTAAGGGAAGAGAGAATAATTGCATTACAACAGGACATTTTCTACAGGGACTGACTGAAATGCAGCATGCTCCTGATTCTGCTCGCACTGAGGTACTGTGGGTTTAGCAGTTGGGTTCAATGACAGCAAAACCTAATTACTCAAATAACATGCTAGTGAAACAACACTTCAATTACAATTTCAGACTGAGACATGAGGTAGGCTTAAATTTAAATCCACTAACACAATTTATTTATGTAAGTGCAAATTCTACAATGAGAAAAGCAAAGCACACTATATTGAATCTTGTTACACTGTGCTTTCTTTGTTTTTTTTTTTTTTTTTTTTTTTTAGTGGTATGCCTATAGGAAAAATAAAAAAGGTAAAACCAGGAGATATTTAAATATAATTCATCTTGAATTCTTTCAAGCAAAATATATCCACTGAAACTGAACAGTTACTTGTTATTAAAACAAATCTAAATGAATATGTAGTAAAAATATACACCCCACTTTCCTTAAATCATGCTGTCATCAAGTAATGGGTCTTAGAAATGCAATCCTATAACAGTTATTACAAGTATATTTATAAAATCAAAGGAACAACTTGGTTAACAAACTGTTAAGTAGGGTACATTAAACCATAAAGTACGTTAAGTGTTTCTAATTCTTTTTTAAACTCTGTTTTTTTTTTTTTTTTTTTTTTTTAACCAGATTTTCTGTGACACCTTGTGGTTGTGCTGGGACTGAGGATGCTGTGGGAATGCCAGCTGGGTGGTGCATGCAGAACTCTCTCCCTCTCTGAACCGGGCCTTTGCCACCAGGCTGCTCCACTCACGCTTGGCTGCCTGCTCGAACCATGCATGGCACATCGTGCTGGTGCCGCATCCCTGCCAGTTACGCCCTGCGCTGAGCACAGCCCTACTGCAGCCAGCAGCATCAGACCTATGCACCTAACCTTCCTCGTCTCAGCCTGTTACAGATTTTCAGTGTGTGAGAAGGCATTATCTGGCCCTGGGCCCTCAGCAGCTTGGCTATGAAGCAGCCAGTAGCATTTAATTTTTTGGGGGTGCCTAATGTAACCACTGTGTTGAGGACCTTGATAAAAGTGCATGGGATCACTACTCTTGTTCTTTCCTATGAGCTCAAGCATGTGAAAACCCTTGTGAAAACAAGATATAGTAAGAGAGGCTGTAAAAACCACATACATGATTTTCCTGCTTTTATCTTTACATGGGCATGTGTCAGTGTAAAAGAGCAGATTAGACAGGCTGGCTTCCGTCTGGGCTGTAGACACACGTATGCATAATTGATTCCTGACATCTTCTTCTCCCCCACGCTCTCCCCGCGAGGCCACCCCTGTCCAGCTATGTATGAATGAACAGAAGTGTCTTTCATCCCCCACTTGCCTCGTGGTTCAAAAGGAACTACGAAAATAGCAGCAACAAAAATCCAGCAGCCTGCCAAAAGGCCTGCACACGTCCCATTCTTAAAGGCATGTGAAAGGTTGGAGAGCTCAGCAAAATTTTTATGTACGGGAGCAGGCCCAAGGAAAACTCACACGCCATAACCAATTGTGGACAGAGGATCATCTATCAGCAGACAAATGCAGGAACTCCAGAATGTCTCTCCTCAAATGAAATAATATATCTTTGAAAGCCAATGCCCGTTTTAGGCCTGAGGCCCATATATCAAGCCTGAGAGGCTTGTGGATACGCTCCAGGGCCATTAACCTTCCACCTGTTTCCCCTTGTCCTTCAGGATGAGACCCTGCCCTTGATTTTACTCCCTTCCCCTGTTCATCTTCCGACAGAGTGTAAATGTAAAGCAGAGGGCCTGTGAAATAATTCAAAGGCAATGGACCAGGGACATGGTTACAAATCTCTGCCACTGGCACTGTGACTTATGCAGGCAGTTTGTCACACATGAGCCAGGTGACCTCTGTGACATAACAGAGAAAAATATCGCCCGAGATCAAAAGATGAGATTCAGAGCGCTCTAACTAACTCTGGTGCAGGCAGCGGCGGCCCAGGCACGCCTGCCTTCCCAGCGCTGCCTGCTCTGCCTGCGAGAGGGTGGGCCGTGCTCCTGCTAATTGAACCCATCGCGTTTGCTCTCCTCTCTACTCAAATCTTCCCTTCAACACAAACGTCAAAATCTGTTTCCTCACGAAGCTGCTCTTTTCCAAAACGATAGCTAGATGTAAATTGACAGCAGACAGCAAAATTCATTCAGCAGATCGAAATGAACATGTAGCAATCAGTAACATCAAAAATGGTGAGTCCCCTTTGCAAAAGGGACTGTTTTAAGCTAGTAAGTTTTTAAATGCTAAGTAGTAATAAAACCTTGTATGAGCACATTCTCTCCCTGGTATTGCAATAAGAAGCCTTCGAAGTCTAAACCATTTACTGGGATTCAACTGTCATGCCAGATACAATGTAAGTCGAGTTAGTATTTAAAATGATGTAATGCACCTAGATAACACAACATCTGTATTGATTCATATTTTACCAAGAGACATACTACAGAACCAGAATAGCAGTCATTTGAAATAAAGCCTAATCAGATTGTTTTTTTTTTTTTTTCAATCTTGAAGTCATTTTTCAAGCTGTGTACTGTATAGGAAGTTTCCCAGCTGTTTTCTACATTCAGGACTTCTCTGCTGGGTGCAGACAAAAGAAGAAGACCTAATGCAGTATTTCTCTTTCAACTCCCCAAAACCTAATGGTATGTCTGGTATGGACATTTAATTTTGTCTATTTCATAAATTAAAAGAAAACCACACAACTGTCACAGTGTCCCAGGCATGATGATGAAATGAGAAATACAACTGTAGCTAGGTCAGCCTAAATCCCATCTTAATCCTAAATCACTTTGTCACTTGCCAACACCTAGTTGATGAAAAACTCAGTTTAATCCATGAATATATATAAAAATACACATATGCAAGCGCAAACAAACATTCAGCACAGTACTTACACGTGCTACACACTACCCGATCAGCTAATTTCATTGTCTTATCACACGCTGACTTTGAAAAATTTCATAGAATTCAAGTAAAATCATCTGAAGGGATAGGGTTCCACTATTAAAGCATTTCACAATTCACTAAATCTAAAGGCATGAAAAACTTGAACTATGGCTGGGACTTGAGGCTAAATCACTACAGTAGTTAAAAAGAAACGTACTGCTGAAAATGTCATTGACATAAGCCTGATATAGAGCATTAAACTTCTCTGTTGCAGAACACTGCAACAGTAAACATAGTAAATGTAAAATTATTATTATAAAAAGATTACTGTGAAGTGTTACCACATGTTTTTTGTAAAAATAAGGCAGTTGTTTGATTTTGCAGTGCTAAAATCATTTGAGTCCTGTAATTACGCACAACTTTTCATTTTTTTGTGTCTCTAAAGGAAGCCTGCCAGTGATACAAGAGTCAGCAACTATATGCAAGTTCTGCCACTCCTTTCAGTGAACTCCAATTCAGATCCCAGATGTCTTCATTTTTGAAAATACCTGGAGCGTTACTTTTTGATGTAAAATATAGGTGATGTATCCAAGGGTTCTGGCAGTCAGATCTTTAGCTCTCATTGAGACTCCTACTGAATATATTCATTTGTATTGAGGCCTGATTTCACTTATGAAATTTTCACTTACAAATTTTCACTTCTACATCCTTTTTTTTATAACATATATTTGATGTATCCCTGAAAAATTAATATTTAATTTAAAGAGCACCTAGCCTAATCCATTGCCTTTAACAGTGAGTATGATCTAGTGCATCTACTTTTGTAATATTCATGAATTTGGAAATCAAGACTAGGCATTATATTTTACTCTGAGAGGTTTTTTCTCATTTGAGTGTTTGATCAGTTCTGAATGCCCAAATGGCCTACTAGAATTTCCAGGGTATAAAGAAGCTACTTAAAGATGTTATTATATTTAGAAAAATATTATATTAATGTAATAAATTATAACCTTTATAAATAAACATTCTCAGATACACATAAAATGTATTGTCCCATTTACCTGCTGCCATGTGCTTTTTATGTAATTAAGTACTGAGCATCAAATACTTTAGAAGGTTACAGCACCTTCAATCTAAAGGAGAAAAGCTGGTTCTTGTTGATAATATAATAGTTCCGTGCCGATGAAAAAGACTTAAATTAATTGGTTGAAATACTACGCAGATTCTACAAATCCAACTAATTATATTTTTGAGTCCTTATGCCTCCCTCATTTAGTCATTTAAAACAAAAGAAAACAAGAGCTATTTAACATTTAAAAATAATCATAGTAATTTGGGGCATGAATCATTCCTTACATTCTTTTCCAGCTACAAACAATTTCTGTTGGGAAAAGTGCCATATAGTATCGACAGTGACAACAAATTGTATTGTCCAGTGAACATCTGTTTCCGACTCCCACACTGATATTGCAGGTTGGGTACTTCTGAGTTAGTCTTCACAGGCTGCCCGACCACAGAGGAACTGGAAATTACTGGTACGTTCAACTTTTATTATTGGAACACAGGAAAACTTTATCATCATGCTGGGAAGTTCTATATCTTTTGAAATATTGGAAGGAGGGTTATGTTAGCACAGAAACCCACATGGGATAGTTCTTACGAAGAAGGAGAAAAGTGGCTCCTGTTCATTGCATCCCTCAGTATATGCAGATATGCAAGTCTGAGATCAAAATGTCAAATGTTTGTTTTTAATAAAACAAGCAGCAGGGCAAACAAAGTACCAGATTCTGCCAGTCTTGCTCAATAGGTAGTCTGTGTCCCTATACGAAGTACCCTGAAATCCAAAGCATGGTTACTTCAGGCAGAGCAGGCTGAGGTTTAGTATGGGTTGCACAACGCAGCTCTAGGGACTGTTGGTCTTGAAGAAAGAACTGATCTTTTCTAATTCACATTTATTCCACCAAGGTACTATGATAGCAACTTATAGAGAAAGACTGTGTTAGCTAGCTAAAGCTATTACTGTTAAAATAAAGCAAAATACAAAGACCTAAGCATTTTATTTTTTTTTTTCCAAAATTGAGGTGGCTTTGTTAGAATGATCAATGCCATGTTTTTCATGGTTATGTCAACAATTGTTATTCGGTTTGGAGGAAAGTTCAGCTTTGGCAGGGACAGAGAAGAAATGAAGATATACTCCTGATAGGTGGTAAGTGCCAGTTTGATAATGCTCTCACATCTGATCTGTAAGTACATCAGCCAGTGCAGAAAAAAGGTGCTGAAAAGGATTCTCTTTTCCAGAAAAAGAGGAAGAGAGAAACTCCACCAAAATTTATATTAATTAGAGTGGCTAGCATGCAGGGGAATCAAAGGCAAAACATGTGGAACTCCCGCTGGTGAAGAGAAGACTGTGCCTTAAAGGAGAGGGATGCAAATGAAAAATAAATGCTTTTCAATGTCCTCATATGAGCTAGCCATATAAACACTCATTTTGAGTTCTAACACTTCCTGATGCAAATGCTCTCACTGAAAATTCATTCTTAGTCTGAAGGGAGCTTTGTCCTTGACCATACCTGCAGAATAAGAACCTATGTGTCTTAAGAATGGCAGGTCTCAACAAAGTAAAATAATTGCCACATCCATATATCTACTTAAAGTTATTGTTGTTGTTATTGTTGCAGTTGTTACTTACCCTTTGTTATAAACAGTCCAAGTCCTGCATCAGAAAAATAGTTTTTTTGATGCTATTCCTTATAGCAATTTTGGATTTTTCAAAGACTAGGAAGTCTGTGTAGAATCTTAACAATGTGGCCAATATGCAAAACACTGTTGGGAAATTCTAGGTCTCAGGCAGAAAACTGCCTGATCTTGCTTTTCATAAGTGTAATATCAGTACATATGTACCAATCAAAACAATACTGCAATAGTATTTGTTTGAGAGTCTTTCTGTCTCCTCCTTTTCTGTCCATGCATAGGCAGAAAGAACATCAGGGATTGTGGAGTGGTAACAAAAGAAACTGAAACTATTTTAGACCAGGGTGACATGGGCATCAGCTACGACATTAGTCTTGGCTTCCACTTGCACACTAGGCAATTTGTACCACCACCTAATTTAGTTTCATGCCTCCCAGCAGCCTTTCTACTGCATCCCTACCATCTCCTGCAATTCTCTCAAATGTCATGGTTGTTATGCCCTAAATCTACAAAGACAAGTGGGAGCAGAACTGGAGACTTTGGGCAATTGTCTCTTGTTACTTTCCCTGGATTATTTCACTGCTACCTGAAGGACAGTTTGGATTAGCTACTGTTGTGGCCTTTTTTGGGGTGATTTTTATTGAGCTATAAAGCAAGATGGATCAGAGACTGCAGGCCTTTCTGAACTATCTACTCTGAACTCTCATCTCAAAAAAGATCAGTTTCCTAAAAGTATGCACAAGGAGTTCTAGGGAGTGTCACTGAAGCACACCAAGTGTTGGTGAAGATCTCACCATGGGTCAGTGCAGCCCATGGCCACAAATAACTGCAGTTACTGCTGCCAGCATAGTGACTGTGATACTAATATAATTCCCAAGAAAGAGAAAGGAAAAGAAGAGACAATAAAGAAGAAAAAGAGGATTTAGAAATAGCACGTAGCAAATGAAACTTAAACACTTGACCCAGGCAGCTCTACAGAAGAAAACAGGAAACTTGCAGTTGCTGTAAGTGAAACTGGAAATACGCTATTCAATATCTTAATTTGCACTCCTTCTTTGGAAAAATTTCTCATCATCTGCAGTAAAGTTTTCTTCCGATAAACAATACAGGACCCATACACACAACTTGACTTATGCTGAAAATCACTATATGCAGGACTGACTTCTTAGCTCTGTTTAGGAGAGAGAGTGATTGTAGGTGCACAGGGAATTCTGGGCACCGTGTGGAGAGGAATGTGGTTCCCAGCACTCTGTTACTCACCTCTCCCCACACTTTTAAGATGGATGAAATGGATTCGGGGCTGACTGGACAGCCCAGGCACTACCTCCTGTAAGGCACTGCAACAACTTACTTCTAGAGTGGCAAGGGATTATGACTCAGCACCACCAGTCACTGACGTTGCTCATTGCTCAGGACAAACTGCAAGACTGCAGTAAGTATTCCCCAATAAATACTGAAAGGTATCCAGATGAGACAAACAGAGGGTGCTGACTATTACACCAGAATAAAGACACAATTCTTCGTCACATCCAGTGTCACTTAGTCAGGATGATGTTTCCTGTATTCAGCAAACATGCCAGTAAAAGAATTTCCTTGGCATACAGACAACATGGAAATGTCCTTTTAAAAATCAGTTAATACGAACAGAACTCATGAGCTAGCTGGAACCATTTCCTATGCTGTGGAAAGAACACTTGAATAAGGTTAACCAAGACATTTCACCCTCCCAACCTCCCCCCTCCCCATCTATTTCTGGATGTCTTCTTTTGTTCACCCTTTGCTAATTATAGTGGCCTTGCTTAGGTTATATTTATAGTCTTAAAAGAGTTGCCTGACTTTTAGAACACTTTATTCATGTATATTTCCTGTGTTTATTGTTGCCTTAACTAATTTTTTAAATTAAAATTACTTGATCCAAGATTTTATTTAGCAACAAATATCAAAGTAACTTTTCTTTCAACAAATGAAGAGCTGTATTTAGATATAAAAAAGCATTTTTCTATTTCTGAATTTCTGAAAACAGATTTTAGTTTCTTTCCATCTCTAAGTGATGTGTATGACAGACAATTCCAGAATTAGATTAAATGAAATTTCTTTCTTTTTTCATGGCAATATGATTATTTTGTATCTGAGTTTATTTATTTATTTATTTTTGTGTCTGTAATGGTTGCTTTAATGACTGTGGTGTTTCCAAAGGACAATACTGAATATTTATCTACCTGGACTGCCCTGGTGTTTACCTAACCACCTGGAACTGAACATCTACCATCTACAGAAATGGAAAAAAGACATCGAGGGTGTTCATATGAAATTATAGCTTCATCTTCCTACTGGAACCATGCTTTATCTCTCCAAGTTTTCCTCAACACCCTCTTAAATCTGCCCTTTTATTTGCTGTAGTTGCTCCACAAACATGTTTATAGTAATGGCAGTAGCTACAACTTTCAGTCCTTAATTCAAAACAGCAAATAAAAACCATTTCAGAGGAAAAAAAAAAAAAAAAAAAAGGAACATGGCACAGAGTCTCAGAGCAGAGAAAACAGCTGTATGGAAGAGGCTGAGTTTTGACCCTTAATCTCACAGTATTTTTAGGTTTATGCACCTGGCGTTAGGTGCTGATGCCCAGCAGGTGGGGCAGGCTCCCCGGCCTGGTGCAAGAGGGCCCTCAGGCCCTAACGGCCCCACCTGGCCCCAATCTGTGGCACCGTTTAAGCTCCACTCGAGGCCATGTTCTCCTTTAGGCTGTCTTGTGGGGTTTTTCCCTTAAGTGCTCCTTCAGTTGCTTCCTTGTTTTGGCTCATCCCTTGACCTTGCAGCCCTCTGAGGCCTGTGCTGGTTGGCACGTGGGGCAGCAGGCTCATGCTCAGCGGCTGTGAGGGGCAGTGCCTGCTGCCTTCCATGTGTGGAGAGTGGTGCCTTCCCCCTGCCCTCATCCAAGCTGAAGACCTGGAGGAGAGAGCCAGCAGTTTGAAGTATGTGGTAGGTACCAGGCTTAGTGTATTAAAATGGCACTGGCACCGCCGGGCAAAAATGCAAATGCTTCATGTCAATTTTTTGATGGGGTAAGATAGAGTGTAAATGCCGTGTGTTGTGAATTAGTCTGAATAAAGCTGCTTTCTGTTAGTGTGCTGAAATGGTTGGAAATGTGGTAATTTGTAAGATTCTTATTAGAAGAAAAAACAAACAGAAGACTACTAAAAGCTGTTCTAAAGATAACGATATTATGTTTCAGTTTTCTTTTAACTGATCTTCCCATCCAACTGTGGGGAAAAGTGGGAGCACAGAAATAGATAGGTGCTTTGTATGTCACTTTAATAAAATTTTTGTACTGTACACGTTTAATAGAGTACCAGATTTTGGGCATAGTCATTACCTTTGGATTGTCTGTAATGATGTTCAAGCCAAAGGTTTATTATTCAGTTGGCTATCTCCTGAATTGCTCTCAGATTTAAATTAATTGTTGAAATATGCTTTCCTCCTGTACCAAAACCCACCCTTTTTGAGGCTGATTTTTTTCTATCTTTGCTTGTAGTGAAGAAAATAAGCAACTACATTTTATTTGCAGAGCATGAAATTAATCTTTACTTCCTTTTAAAAGCAGTCTGGCATGGATTCAAATACTTGTAACTTGAGGCTATGAAATTGAGCAAACTGCAATAGCTTGATACATGACCAAAACCAACCAAACAAAAACTCTACGGCCATGTTTTTGGGTACCATAAAATGACATACTTCCTTGGAAGGAAGCAGTCTATTCTGTTTTAGGTAGCTGAAAATCTACATGTTAATGCACACTGGATGAAGTCTGGAGCTGAGAAATACCAGACTAAGAAGTCTTAGTGCAGTCTATGGCTTGACTTTTACTGCTTCAATATGTAGCTGTAAAGCAATAATTTCATAATAATTTTAATATCAGAAATTGAAAAGAGTTAAGTGGTTTATTATGCTTCTGTGACTATAAGGTTGTGGAGTGCATTCAGCCTGAAAGTACAACCTGATAGCTCTCAGCTTTAGGCCTTTTCTCCAGTAATGAGTCTGACTGGATATGGCGGAAGCCATCTTGTTAGTGCTACAACCAGTAAAGCGCAGCTCCTCACTGGCTGAAGTCCGTTTTGTTCAGGTGTTGTGCTTCTACATGGTTGTTATATGGCTGTATTTGTTGTTTCATCAAGTTGTGGAAACTTGAATCTCTTAATCTTTCTTCATAAATCACCCTTCTTTCAACTCTTGTTATCACTTTGTCAGTATTTTTCAGGCCTAGAGCTGAGTGGATTATGTAAAGCTATTGACTCCACAGTACTGTATATATAAAGGTGATCATCCCTTGATGTGGAGCAGCTTATCTTTACACATGAAATTATAAAATAACATGATTTTATATTATAGGCTTTTAGAAGGATTGATAGGAAGTCTGTAAGTGACAACATTATGGCTGGGATTTCATCCTTTCTGCAGGTGATCCTGAAGTCTACAGGTTAGCAGACGAATGTTCTTAAATCTAAACAGCCTTGGTATAGAGGCAAACCTTCAGAAATATTATAAGAGTAATATACACATGTGCTGTATCAGAGCGATACATGTATCATACAAAATCATTGGATGTGAATGAACAACTTCCACAGAGTAGAGTCACGTTCTTTCCACAGTAAGACTTATTGCCTGGTTCTAAGAAATGCCTTAATTTTCAAGGGGGGTTGTGGTGATGCAAATAGCATTATTTTTGTGGCAGAAACATGGTAAAGAGTTCGTTGCAAATGAAAGTCTGTCATTTTACCAATAAAACTGACAGTATGGAGCAAAATTTGAAATACATCATTATTTTCCAAGAGAAACTCCAAGAGGAGTTATTTTTTCTTTGCTTGTAATGTGTAACATTCTCTCTAGCATTTAGCAAAAATATCAAATCATCATAGCAGAAAATAACAGTTTAAAGTAGTGTTCTGAGAATACAATAGGCTATAGTAACATCAGTACAACTTTCATTATTAGAATTTAGTATTATCTTGAACTAACCACAGCGTGTGAGCTCTGAACAGCATTGTCTTCATACTGCCCTACAAAAATGCGATATGCATTTGGTAGTGTACCCAGTTAATCTTTCTACTGGCGCAGCTCACCGCTGTCTTGTGCTTCTAATTGGGAACTTACACTTTTGAAGGGAAAAAAGTAACTTGTAATGGCAAATCCACTCAATTGTAGGTCTTAAAACAAACAAACAAACAAAACGCCTGCGTGAAGCATGACTGCATAGTCTCAGCCCAATGCTGAACATCAGATGGAAAAGTGACTAAATCCAGGGTGGCTGAATTCAATCTAACTCCACCACGTTGTCACCTCCGGTAGCAGGAAAGTACATAGCTTTGACATGAATGGACATAGGAGAATGTTGTCTTTCTTCTTGCCCCTAGAAAAAGTGCCAGAGGCTTAGCAGTGAACAAGCTGTTTAGACAGGCTACAAAATGGCATGCCTGTATGCTGAAATACTGCATTTAGTCACATCCTTTGTTCAGAAGAGATCAAGAAGATGATCATGAAGTTAACTTCTACCAGAGTGTTCCCCTACAAGGTTCAGTAGGGTGGCAGGTATAATCCCGTGCTTCATTAAACACTGTTTTTTTGTGCTGAGGCATCTTTCCATAGCGATTGTTTTACAACTACTTTCCACATTTCAGACAAAACGTACTTGTTATGAATGCTTGTCTTTCACAATCCAAGAATATTTAGTTAAATTAATGATTCTAATGCAAAGAACATTAACTGTGTGAGAGGAATACTTTTCCATTTACCCCGACATTTTTTTAATGTTTGAAGAAAATGGTGATATTTTTTTTCAGATCCAAACGCATTCAAACCAGACCAAAAATCAGTAACTACTTATGACAGCATATTCACTAGTCTGACTACTGACACAAAGGGCAATCTTGAACCTCAATTTCTGGCTGCTTCCCTGACTAAAAGAACACTACAGTTTTATTTCATCAGCTACGTTAGTTACACTTCCTGTCCTGATAAATGTGTGTTACAAAGTCCAAAAGCACTTGAAGTTATCAAATTGCCTTTGATTACTTAAGTCTAAATAATGTATCAACCTTTCATCACCCTGAAAAAGAACTTTTAAGGTATTCCACTACTGATACTTGTTCTCAAAAAAAAAAAAACAAAAAACAAAAAAAACCCACCTATTTTTTCCCCTAATCTGTATTCATTTGATTTAATAATTCAATTTCTCTCCTGTAAATTTTTATTTTTTTTTCTGTGCATTTCTTGCCATTTCATTCCAAGAAGACTGAAGTTTGAAATTAACCGTGATGTATTGACTATAATTACTGTAGCTATATAAAGGCATATCTAAAGGCATATGAGAGAGACACCAGTAGTTCTGCTGACCCTATTCACATTAAGTTTGTACTGCTTTAAGTAACAATTTGAAACTCTGCTAATGTAGTTGTACGTACAAGGGATATGTAATACAAAACTAGGCATGTGTTTGCTTTTTAGCTGCCAAAACATCTGTTTCCATAGTACACTAGAAGTCCTGCAAGATGGGATTCTTTTGAGATATGTGGTTAAACCATTGTTTCTTTGAAGGCCACGTTTACAGCTAATGCAAGCACAGACAAATTTGTACTTATTGCAAGGAGTCTATCCCAGAACTGATAGTCTGACATCAGTGAATGGCCTGAATCAATTTGCAAACTCAGTGAATAGTTTTAGGATGAACTTCTTCAATGTGAAGTATGCTGGCTCTTCCTGCAATCATTCACTAATTGGGCTTGTGCTCACCTAGTACTTTGACCTATGACATCCTCACTAAAATAGCCAAATAAGTCAAGGTAGATTTTTTCTTTTTGGTGAGTTGCAGATTCTTTAAGCCCCTTTTTTTGTAATTATCAATGTTTAGTGAATTTTCTGATCCTCTGCCACAAGAAAATGTTCTGAGGACTGTTCTCCAGTGCAGGTTCTGTTTTCTTCTGCACCAAGCAAAGACAGCTTTCTTTTATGGGTTGAGGAATACTTTGGAAGTAGTTGTTGAATTTTCCCTGATGTGAGCTGATGAGGAAAGACCAGTTCACTGGAACTGTCTGCATCCTTTCTTGGGGCCAGGTAACCTTTGGACTCTAGAAACTCTTGCAATATTTTCTTTTTAGCTTTGTACAAAGACCTTTCACCTGACTAAGACAGCTGGCCACAAATCTAGCATCCCCAGGGCATTCCTGAGTTTTCATAGCTAAGGATAAGATGGATATATCTTTCTTTTATATTTACTGAGCTTTCAGCAACTCCAGAAAATAGCCAACAAAGGCCTTCTTCGCTATCTTACTGGCATGTTGCTTCTATATTCTTATTTCATCTGTGTCTAAAGATCTATACAGAAACATTTCTCTTGATGAGTAAGTAAGCATTATGTGATGTCAAAAGAGAATTTTTCATGTGATTTCTAATGACAGAGCACCCTGATTTCACAAGATAGATGTATGTTTGAGATTTTAGCAGGTGTTCAAGTCAAAGTTACTAGATTGCAGCTGTCTGCTTCGGATCTTGTTCTGGCATTGGTACTCATTCTCACTAGTTTACTTCACTAATACTTCTGGTGATTTCTGATATCCAATATGAATATAGAAGGATCTGCTCTTTAGCAAGTATAAGCATTACATTATGTACTTTTTTAAAAGTACTTTGCAGCTAGTTCTGGCTGATAAATATTTTGACTTTGTACATGCTATATGCCTAACACATTCCAAAAGACGTGTTGACAATTTGTAGAGCAACAGGTGTGAAAACTGTGATAAACAGAGGCTGATAAAAGCTTCATGAAACAAAGTTGTTTTAAAACATCTAGTATCACTTGAGATTAAAAAATAATAAAAAATCATTTTTCAGAAAAATGGAAAGAAAAGAAAAAGCTTTAAAACCGTAATTCACTGTTTTTTTGTTTTTAGGTTATATCTAGGCTAAATATGGCTTAAACCACTGATAGTCTGGGACAGCATTTTTTCATCATGTACTCATCCCTTTCTATACCTCCTGAACTCTGCTAGCTACAAATGCCTAAGTGTCTAGGAGAAAGGAAAGTGTTTGCGCTTTTATATGAATTAAAGCTAGTCTTACACATTTCTTTCTTCAGAATGAAGTGAAAGGATACAGAAGAGAATTGTGTACGTACTGTTCGGTAACTCGCAGCCAGTTGTGCAAGGAAATAATTTGCCACTACAAAATCATTCTAAATTTCATATGACCTACCTTCGTATACCTTTTTATTCTTTCATTATTTGTGTCATTTAAAAATTTAGTGTCAGATCTGCTAATGCACCTATCTTATCTGGAAGACATCTGAAGATGTAGTCTTTGTATAGACAAGTAAGAACAGGAAAGTGTCTTCTCAAGTGAATACATACTTCTTAGCCATGTGTAGGTAGGGAACAAAGTTAGCTGATTTGAAAATCTAGCTGTTTCTTCCTC
The DNA here is from genome assembly GCF_964035555.1 of Netta rufina. Taxonomy (NCBI): domain Eukaryota; kingdom Metazoa; phylum Chordata; class Aves; order Anseriformes; family Anatidae; genus Netta; species Netta rufina. The sequence continues at coordinate 26,065,513 of NC_140131.1, read as the reverse complement.
ACAACTGCCTCTTCCCTTCCTTCTTCATTTAAAATCTGTCATTTACTTAGTTTATTTATTTTTTTTTTTCATTTCCACAGGTATTCATGTCCTCCAGAGCAATCTGAAATAGCTGCTTTTTCTACATTGATCAGAAGGAGCTGACAGCATGGATGGACAGAAGAGGGCCATATTCAAGAAAGGTTTGGAAATTGTTTAATTCTGATTCTCTGCTGCTAAGAGATGGTGTTACCTGGTGCTGTTAACAATGTAGAGTCTAATCTAAATGTGTTTTGAGAACCTCATGTTTTTGAAGTTGAGAAGTTTAAGGTTCCTAGTGTTGTGTTATCTGGTCCCTAAATGATGGATTTCCAAATATGTTGACATTGTTCTGGAATGCTGTGCAGTTTAGTAGAGCTCGTCCAATTAAAAATCGTGTGTGTGTGTATATATATATATATATATAAGGGTATGGATATATGATGAAACTGATGCTTCCCATAAATATGTGGAAAAAGTTCACTGGCCATTTTTGTGTGTAGTGAATTTCTAGAACCTACGTATTTCTAGAAGTCTGTATTTATGTGGTAGTATACATGTTCTACCGGAGTTAGGAGCAGTTGATCAAAACTTTCATGAAAAACATTTCTGTGTCTTTTATGTCCGTAGTAGTAAGCACACATTGGTTGAAGAATATCAACCAGCCTGAGCTTGGAGGTAAAGACCATCTCTAGAACTGTTACCAGCATAGCACGTTGAATGCATATGAAATCTGCCTACAGATTAAGCAATAGAACCATAAAAAGTAAATGTTGCTTAAGTATCTTTTCATATTATCACTTGTATCATACCTGTGATTTTTAAGGCAGATCTTAACTTAAAAATTCTTACGCTGAATAGTATCTTCTGCAAATCTCGGTAATCTTTAAAATGGTTACTCCAGACTAAAGTACTGTATGGGTTGAAAGATCTGGTCCCTGATTTTTAGGACATAGTCTCTTGGAAATGTGTTGTAATTCTAATTGTTAAATTACTTAAAATGAGCAGCTTAGCTTACTAAAAAATTACGAAAAGCAAATAGCAAACTAAGATGTGACAGCTTTCTCCCCTTTTTAATCCAACTTCTCTTTCCCTTCTGAGGAAGCTTTGTCCCTTGTTTCTCTTTATTTATGCTGAGCTTATAATGGTTCCTGCAACTATTTGTATGGAAAAGTCTGAGAGAAGCTGGCATTGTATATACAACATACACAGCTTGCTTTTCTTGCAATGATGGGCTTTATTTCATCTCTGCGTCATTATGGTTATGATGGAGATTCTGTTTTGGCAAGCATCCTGACTGCAGATTTTTAATGAGATCCCCTCTGTGCTCGATAAGTATAGATTCACTTCTCAGTGAACTTCTACAGTAACTCTTATATTTGGATATTGTATTATTTTCCCTTCGTTACACAAGAGTAACTAAACACAAATTTACAGAGTTCGGCAGCAAATAGTTGTGGCAAAAAACATCTCCCTGTTGCAGGAGGATATTCAGTGACTGGAAATGTAATAGGGAAATTCAGATGTAATTTACATTTGTGATGATTTTTTTTTAGGTGGATCTTTTATTCATTCTAGAGCTAACTTCCTCATTGAGAGAGTGGTTAAAAACTAGTTTATCTCTATTGTCTGATTCCAAATTTTTGGCTTAATATTTCTGTGTCAGAGCTGACCACAAACCACCAAATTGCCTTAATGAATAATCTTGAATGTATATGGGGGAATTTCTGGCCACCAGAGAGCTGTGCATAAGCATTTATTGGGTAGTCCCACTTGCTAGTGCACCAATAAAAATAAGAGCCTAAAGGTCATTGCAGCTAGTGTAGATTACAGGAATCTCCGATGTACCAGTAGTGACGAGAACCAAAAGAAGTCCTTAAGGTAATTTTCTTCCTCCTTGCTTTCTGTTCTGTGTGTACCCTGCTTAGGACTTAGCCTTCATGGCTAACTACGCGCACACACACTAATATCCCAGTGAGAAAGTTAATATTCCAATATGGACATACACATTTCTGCCACGTAGATGGCAGAAATAGGGTTCCATTCTGTGTTAAATGAGATGGTAAGTTTGTAAATGAGTGTAGAATGGTGTAACAGGTATGATTACAGCTCGGAATACAAGTCAGAGAGAAAGGATGACAAGGAGTAAAATTCGTGCTAGTCCCTATGGAGGTTAATAACAGTTGTGATAAGTAGTAAAATACAGAAGAGAGGAACTAAAATGTGAATTTCTTTGATACAGCTTATTACAGGCTCAGGTGGAAGACAGGTACAAATTTCTCCTCATAATAAACTGTCTACTTAAAGCCAAATAAATTAGAGATGCTTGGAGGGAAAAAAGAAGACAAACCATACTCTCTTGCTCAAAGTACAACATTGTAAAAATTATCTTTTGTTCTTAATTGAATATAAGATTGTTACCTACCTTAAGTTCTCTAAAAAAGATGCTACTCCTCGCCCACTCGACAATGGAGAAGAGGGTTTGGTCAGCCATTTTACACATAAGCCCAAATGTGTTGAGCTTCTCGTGTTTGCTTCTGTTGGCTTGCTCCTGCTGCAGATATGCCATGATCTTAGCTTGGACTTGTGGCTCATCTGGCTCACATTTGAGGAGTTCCAATATCAGATGTGGAATACTTGCTGGTGAGCTTGTTTGGTAACTATCCATGTATGAGTATCCCATTATTGACTCTGGTGAGCTAGTGTAAGGGTCAGGGTACTCAGACTTGATAGCACGGCTTGGAAAATGGCCATATGTTTGGTAACCTTGCAAGCTGCCGTGGGGTGGCATTGTCATACTAATTGGAGAGGTTACAAAGGGACTTCTGTCATAGTCTGTAGGAGGCAAGGCAGTGTGGTTCAGAGGTAGGCCTTTGGAGGCAGAATGGATGTTCTGGATCGCAGAGGATATTGTCAGGTCAGTTGGCATTGCTTGGATCACCTGAGTCATGGCTTCCAGTTTAAGTCCATTTGCTCGGATAAGAGCTTTCTTCTGCTGCTTCAGTGCCCTGTCTCTCTTGTACATTGGTCCAAACTTGTTTCTACCGCCACGCATTCGGTCAGCTCGCACAGCTGTCAGGGGAGAGATGTACATCGTAACGAAAACTTGAAATCAACATTCTTTAAAGAAACATAGTAAGACAGAGCAGAAATGTAAAAATGTAACTGCATGATTTTTTTTTTTCAATTTCAAAGTAGCACTTTTATTCCTAAAGATAAAAAAAAATTATTAAATGTCACTTTTTTCAGGTAATTTAAATATACCACGCATGTCGCTAACATGAAAGAACTGCTCTTTACATTGATTAGGAGACAGGGACAAACACAACGGTTGGCTACAGGAATTTCACACCTGCTATAGGATCATGTGGAGATCTCAATGTATATTTGATTTCGTCAAGCTACTATGCCATTAAGAAACAAGGGCTGATGTCCAAAATTTGTCTGAGATGTATCCAGTGGACCCCATTGTCTCATTATAATCATTCTATTACTGCCTTCCACTGCAGCAAAACATCTGAAACGTAAATTGTGAAATGTTCAGTAGTCACAAAGGGGAATGTTTTTCTTGGCAAAAAAGGAAATATTTTCTTTTGAGGATTCTGTTCAAATTGGTGTAGAACTTGGAAAAAAAAATCTAGATATCTGAACAGCTTTACAGAAATGTTTAGCTGCCGTTGGAATGTGCAGAGAGAAAGCTGTCAGCTCACTGCCTTCCATGTGGAAGGTGGAAGTGACACAAACTATTGGTGCTGCTCTGGCTTGTAATATCTCCGGAATTAGGAATAATTAAAACAAATCCACTTCAACAGCTGCCTTGGGAATCATACTGGTGGTCTCTGTCACAGCAGTGTCTGTCACCATGGTATATATGTAACGGTCTAGCGAGGAGCTCCCACCAAGCCCACCTTGCCCAACGGCAATTAGATTGAAAGAGGAACCTTTGACAACCTGGTGACATGTTGAGACTGCTGAGATTGCTGGAGGTTAAGTTCTTGAGCTTTTTATCTTAGGGATTAGTAGAACATTAAAAATTTATTATGAATGCTAGATACGCATAATACTGTACATTATCATAAGGACTTTAACGTTTAATGATTTTTTTTTTGTCCATGGTAATTTATGAACTAGACTTTAAGGCTATATATATCACTATCAGGGAAATACACATAAATGTCACAAACATTTACAATTATGGAAGTACACATTCTTCTGATCTTCTAAATAGAGGAAAAGTTGTGTGTGTACAGCTAAGGAAGTTAAAGTACATTTTAAAAGTATCTTTAAAAATACATGTACTTTACTTACATTTGTAGTAAAAATGCTTCTACTATTGCTGCTGAATGTTGATATTGAGTGGAATGCAGGAATTTAAAATAATTAAATCACCATGCTGCTAGATGTAATTAACTTTAAATATGTATATACAGTATCCTTCCAAGTATTCTAGAATTAACAACTGTAAGCCAAATTCTATTAGCACATACTCTCATGTAACTCCTACAGATATTAGGGTGTATTGCTTGTAATTGCAGAAGCACAAAATTTGGTCCCATATCATTGCCAGCAATTGAGAGGTGTTAGAAGTAGCAGTAGTTACAGGTATTTTGTCCTCATTCTTTATGTCAACAATGAGAAAAGGATTCCAAATGTCCTATTTTACTGTTTGAATTTGGAAGACTGTGGGATTCAGAACGTTTAGTGCAGTATCAGTGCTAGCTGAGTCTCGTGGGCGATTAGAGTAGTGCTGAATTCATCAGACTGCAGGAGGCTGAGTATTCTGTTGATCTTCAGTTATATCAACAGATTTCCGTTGCCAAACTCAGGTGACAGGGGCTTATGCTATATGGTTCTTTTAAAGGTTTATTGTAACCCTTACTGGTCTGATTCTTCCTTTAAGTGTCAGGTGAATGTGATTTCAGTATGATTTTAAAAATAAGGATTTTATAAGCTTGTCCTTGGTCAAGCAGAAATTCCATTCATTTGCTGTGAAATCTGAATTTTAGTATTCTATATATCAAAGTTAAAGTTGTGTATATGAGTCTCACATTTTAATCAGAATGATAATTGTGCATTGCATTATCTCAAAGGGTATTGTACTAATTCTTCTCTGTACCTGAGAGAGCCAAATGAAGTCAAAAAATATACTTCAAAATTCTTACTCTTTCTTAAGTACTAACATCTCAGGTGTAGCAACACAAAAAATATAGGATGTAATTTAAGAGATTTTGTTCTTTAATCCCAAAGCAGGTCAGTGTGAGAAGTACTCATTTTCTCTCTCACTTATGCCACATTATTAGAAGATATTATTAAAAAAAAGAACAAAAACAAAAAAACAGACAAAATAGAAATAAAATTGGATCACTGTCTGTAACAATGACTTTTTAAAATCTGGACTCTTATAAAAAAAAAAAAAACTAAATTTAGGTTAAACATTAAATAAAGCTGCAAAACTAATTTCCATACTATCTAGATCCCTTCATTCAAAAGCTCAAAAGTACTGAAATATCAAAACATATATGTATATGAAATTTGAGTTTATGGTTTTGACTAGGCTTTAGTGACTTTCCATTTACTCATTAGATTTCCTTTAGAGAGCAACAATTTCATTGAACTCGCAAAGTTACCTTTTACTGTAACTTCAAAAACATGATAAATACATAGCATATTTTTTATAAACCAGTATGTATCATATGTAGTCCTTATTTTTCAGGAATTAATCTATAGTTGACAATATGAGCAAAACTTATAGGGCTTACCTTCCAATTTCATTCCAACACTTAGGCATTTTTGAAATCGACAGTAAGGACATCGTTTTCTCTGTGTTTTGTCAATCTGGCAATTCTGATTTTCTATACATGTGTACCTTTTGTTATTCTGGACTGTTCGCTTAAAGAATCCCTGTATGATAGACACAAAAGTTAGCCTCTGTTGCTTGAACAGTGTTTCAGCATTTTATTTTACAGAAATCACTGTAGTGTATTTTTCATACACCACTTGAGAACTTCTGAAGTTCTATGGTTTACTTTAAATTACAGAGAGCCGTACCCAGGAGAAAACCACCAGAGTCTAGAGGTTTTCCTGTATTAGGGCTATGTTTTATACACTTACGTCAAAGCTTAACAAGACTGGCTATAGTCTCCTGTGCCCCTAGCAGTGGTAGCAGCAGTAGAGAGGTTGACCAGCTCTTTTTGTATTTCTTAATAATTGTAAAATGACTGAAGTGTTCCCTGGAAAGTAATTCTATATGAAATAAGTAGGAACACTATGGCAAAGATAACAGAAATACAGAATACCTCCTGCTAATGTACATCCCAATGGTGCATGCTAAAGGCATAAGTGCTTGTTATTCACTTCTCATTGATTTTTTTTTTTAATGAAAATATAATGTGCTAAGTTAATTTTCCCATGCCACTAAATATCTTAAATTGCATTGTTCTGGCAAAGGAGGTTCCTTTACAGGGCATTACTTAAAAAATTGCAAAGAACTTAAAACATTTTTACATGACAAATTTGTCATGCTATAAATTCGTAACTGTTTAAACTCTTTTGTATAATAGAATAATTCAGATAAATGCAACTCATGTTTGAAGACAAATTAACAAATATTTTATTCTCAGAATTAGTAATTTAATTATACAATAGCTACTCGACTCTGTGTCAAGTGAGCTCTGAGAGTATATAGTTTGTATAAAAAAGTGCAAGGTCATCACAATCCCAGAAATTTACATGATAATGTTGAAGGATGGAAAATCTTAAGAAAGATGCATTAGACTTTGCAAAACTGCTCTGTATTGAGGATACTTTTTCACTTTATCCTCCGGGAACAGCAATGCTCTAAATGTATATAAATCAACTAAAATCAATGTTTAGGACAGTTAGGAAGGAAAGGTGTTCTTTTAGCTACATCATTTTACAACAGCAAAACACTTAAAAGCAGTGATAAAGCTCCAATCCAAACCAGTCCAAGTTGTTTCTTTCCATCTGTACAAATATGATTGGTGAGATCTCAAATGCTTTGGTGGTTAATTTTTCATGTGACTAACAAGAAACACATCAGAAGTAAGCCAAATTATTACACATCTATATTTTTAAATGATCTGTTTTTTCCTGATTGTTTGGAACTTTTTTGGGCTGTACTTCTGTTTGTATGAAGAAATTGGTACAGAACCTTGCAGCTTTCACAGGTGAGAAGTCCGTAATGGTACCCAGACACTTTGTCTCCACAGACTGGACACAGTTCCTCAAGGTCTTCATCATAAGAGTAATTCACCATTTTAAACTGAGACACTGGGAAAAGGAGAGATAGCACATTCAATTAGAGTTACGTGAATAGCTCACTTTTTCTGCAACTGTTTTCGTCTAGAGGGAAAGTTCTTTAAGCACGCCGCTGCGAACTGCAAAAAGTTTTATTTTTAAAAGCGGAGCTTGCACGGGAACGCGCAACTTTTCCCCAACTGCAAACCCGCGTGATACTTGGCAGGTGGGACACAACCCCGCCGGCTCCTCGCCTTCCTGCTCTAAATATTCACACTTCCCGAGCGCCCGCGACCCAGCGCCGTGCTTGCGGCATCCCCGACTGTCTGAATTCATCCAAATCCGAAAGTAGCCGAGGACGGGCTTTAAAAAGGCGGGACGCGAAGCTGGAAGTGCCGCCGGCGGGCAGTAACCGCGGTCGTTTCCTTTCGACTTTTCTCGCAGCGCCAGCCCGCAAATATTTGCTGAGCCCCAGCGCGTCCCGCAGCCCCGCCGCGTACCCACTCGCCGAAGCGGCGAGCTCGGGGCGAGCTGGGCTGGGGGCAGCTCGCCCCTGGGGGTCCTGCTGGGCAAGGACGGCAGCGGCGGGGGGCTCCCGAGCGAGGCGAGCGGCACCCCCGGGCTGCTGCCTCCGGCGCGGCGCGGCTCGGGGCAGGGGAGCGGCCGCAGTCCGGCCCGACCCGCCGCCTGCCAGAGCCTGGGGAGGACTCGGAGGAGGAGTGCCCGGCACGGTTCCCCCCCTCTGCTCCCGAGCGCTGGGAGCGAGTTCCCCTCCTCGCAGGAAAACCCGAGTGGGAAAGCAGGGGGTTTCCGAGCGCCGCGCCCTGGCACCGAGCCTCCTCCGAGGGCGAGGGGAGGGAAGGAGAGGAGAGGGCTGGGCTGGGCTGGCCGCCCCCAGCACCTCCGCGGCCCCCAGCCCACCCCGCCCCGGCTTCCCAGCAGGTCCCGGGAGGAGAGGGCAGAATTTCGAAAGAGCGGCCGGGACCGGAGTTTCCACCGCGGGGGAGGGCGGAGCGGGCAGGGTCCGGGCACCGAGCAGCCGCCCCCTCCCGGGGCAGCCCTCGGACGGGGGCTCCGCTGCCCCCCGGTGGCATTCCCAGCCCGGGCATCCCGCTGCCACCCCCGAAGTTTGGCACCGCCGCCACCTGCGCTGCGCCCGGGGGACAGCCCGGTGCCGCTCGGGGCCCCGGGGGCGGCTCACGGGGTGTCCTCTGCAGGACCCCCCCGCAGCTCCGCCGCCGCCAACTTGGCGAGAGTTTTTGGGGCGGCCCGGGGCTGAGCCCCCGCTGGCCGGGCGGACCCGAGCACGGCGGCCCGGAGAAGGCTCCCCCCGGCCAGCGCCGGGAGCCGGCGGCCCCAAACTTTTTGGCAGGACGAAGGGGCGCCTCGCCAGAGGGGTGGGAGCCGAGCGTGAGCGGAGGGGGAGCGCCGTGCCTGTCCCCCCTTACCTTGCATGTTTTCCGGCATCTGCCCCTGTTCCCCATTCGACCGGGCGAGTCCCAGGGCCTCCGTCTCCACTTTGGGCAGCATGACAAGGCGGCTGCGGGCCGGGCTGGGGGCTCCGTGACCGTCCGCGACACCAGCACCTGGACACGGCAGCACAGATTTAGCTGGACCAAGGGGCGCTCGGCGGCCGCTGCCTCTTCCTCCTCCTCTTCCTCCTCCTCCTCTTTCCTCCCTCTGCTCCACGCCAGCCCTTGCCCTGCTGCCGCGGGAGCACCGAGCGGCCCCGGCCGCCGGGAAGCGCCGCCGGGTGCCCGCGGCTGCGGTGGTCGGGCTGCAGGCGGCGGGGGCGGAGAGGAGAGGAGGAGGAGGAGGAAGGTCGGGGAGCGCAGGAGAGGAAGGGGCGACCCCGGGAGCCCGCAGCGGCTCCGCCCGGGGCTCAGCGCGGCGGCAGCCCGGCGCCCCGATCCATGCGGAGCGGCACAGTGCACGGGAGCGCTCTGCCGCCGCTGGTGCTGCTGGACAGGGTTCCCACCCCCGTCCCCCTCCTCCCTTCCTCCCTCCTCCTCCTCCTTCTTCCCCCCCCCCCCTTTTCCCCCGCCACAAGTGCGGAGGTGCCGAGTCAGGACCTCCAGCCCCTGGCCCGCGGGGAGGCGCTCCCAGAGCCCGGGGGCTGCGGGGCGCGGGGGGCTCCGGCGGAGGGGGGCACTGACACCGCCCTCGCAGCCAGGAAGGCAGGGCCGCGATGAGCAACACCCTCACACGCGCACACACACACACACGAGCAGAGCCCACTCGCCCCCCGCCCGCTGGTTGGGTCGGGGCTGCGGTCACCCCCCCCTAGTCCCAGCGGAGCCCCCCCCGGGCACCAGCCCGGCTGCGCCTCCCTGCACCGGGCAGCCCCTCGGCGGCTCCCCGGGGCCGGCGGCGGCAGCGGGACCCCCGGCGCTCGCCTTCCCTGCGGGCGAGGGGCAGCGGGAACCTGGAATAAGCGGGCAGGAGCCGCGCTTGAGCTCACCCTACCTAGTCTGGCTTTTCGGGGCTCCCTTCCCTAAAACTTCTTGCGAAACGTGCCGCTGCACCGTTTGCGCAAAACCCAGTGCCCTGGCGGAGCCGTGCCTCCCTTCCCCGGCCGGCACTGCCTGCAGAGCTGTCCCGAACCGCTCGTTTCGTGCCTGGGCGGTGAGAGCCGGGGGGGCCCCGCGGCACGGCGGGGGCCGGGGGTCCGGGCTGCCCGGTGACCCCGGCCGGACCCCCCGCCCGCCCCCGCCGGGGCCCAGCGGGGCGGGCTGAGCGGCTCCTGCCCCTTCTGCCGCCCGCGCTGCTTCCGTGCGCTCAGCGCCGTTGTGCGCGCTCCGAGGTGAAAACCTTTGGCGGTGAGAGGTGCTTCCGACCCAAGGCGAGGCGCGGCACTGCCCGCAGCGCGGGTGCCTCGTTTCCTATCGATTGGGGCGGATTGGGTAAAAGCTGCCCCCGGTGCGGACTTGCTGAGCGCCGGGGGCGATCGAAAGATGGGGCGCGGGGGGGGACCGGCCACCTGCGGCCACGGGCCCGGGCGCGCCGCGGTCCTCACGCTTTGAACCTCCCGCAGCCACCGAGCGGGAGAAGAGCTCTTCGTCTAAAGCAGCGCACATCCCGAGCCAGCCCTGCCCCGGCAGCGCTGAAATCGATTTTCTCTCATTCTTTTCCCTCTCCGCGCAGGGTTTAGCAGTTCGGGGACGGACCCAACGCGCAGAGAGGCTGGGACCTCTCGGGCTCCTTCCCTTCTCCCGTTCCCCTCGGTGCCGGGCAGCCTCGCTCTGTACCGAGGCTGTTTCTCCGCTTACAATTTCACATCCTAGCGGTTTTCGCCTCCAACGAGTTTTAGCGGGGGGACGTGGCGAGCTGCGGGCCCGGCCGGCTGAGGGCTGAGGCCGCAAGCCGCCCGCAGGGAGAGCGGGGATGTCCGCGCCTCCGGGCCGAAGCAGGTGGGGCTGAGCCCCCGCCTGGGCCCTGGCTGTGCGGGCTGCGACCCCCGCTCTCGCCGCACCGCCCGCGCCCACTCCCGGCAGCCCGGGGGGCTGAGGGTCCCCAAGGGAGAGCAGCCGTCGGAGCACGGCCCCGCGGGCTCGCCGGCAGGCCTCGGCACGCCTGGGTGCCGCGCAGCGGTGGGGAGCCGTCGGGGAACCAGGAGCTGCTTTCCCTGCCGGCCCCGCTGCGGGGAGGCGCCCCGGGACTTCTGCTCCGGGAACGGCACCCGCGTTTCGGGAGAAAGCCGGGGGAGAAGAAAACCCCGAGCCCGGACAGGGCAGGAGGGAGCCGCCGGGGTGGGACGGGACGGGACGGGAGGGGACGGGACGGCCGCCTGTGCCCCGGCGGAGGGGCTCTCCCTGGCCACCCCCTCGGGTCCGGCCCTAGCCCCCGTCCCCGAGCGCTTCGCTCCCCCCCGTGGGCTCAGTGTCATTCCTCCGGGAAGGCTTTGGAGCCCGTTCAAAGTGTACATTGCAAAGCTGCTCCGCGAGCTATCGCCATAGATGAAAATACTTTGGAGTGGTTATTACACATCCACGTTTCTCCGAAGTAACAGTTTAGGGCAGTACACATTATAAATGATACCTGGTCCCTTGTGGCTACATTTAATTTAACATGGAGTTCCAGCTCTCACGATTGCCTTGAGCAACCTTAATTACCCTTTCTTCTAATCTCTTCTCCATTCCTTACTAAGTTCTCCAAACTTTTTTTTTTTTTTTTTTAAATGTGATTTCTCTCCTGAGTTTGCCTGCCTTGTTCTGACTTTGCCTGAAGGTCTTGATTGACGCGTGTAATTATAATTATAAAAGATGATGGCTCGGGGAGCCTCCAGCAGCCTTGATTAGTACAAGGATCAAGACCTGGAATATTTTATACTTCCCTATTTAAATGTATGTACATTTACATTAAAAAAACGCCGTCTAATTTTAAATAATCTGAAGCTTCTTCCACCTCTCTGTTTTCAAGGCGGAGGGCTCTGTGTGATGCTATTTGAAGGCGGGCTCCTATTTCTTACAGCTTCAAAGAGGCCACAGAACCCGGGCAATTTTTCCCCTAAGCGGGGACATTTCCATCTCTGAGGATCTGCTCGATGAGCACCAAACAGCACGCTCCCTTCTACCTCCGCGCAGGGAAGTGCCCCGAAGGTTTCATTTACCTCCCCAGCAAGCAAACTCCAGCGAGAGCTTTTTGGCGGGAGTGTTCAAGACAAACTTCGCAGAAACAAATGAGAGAAATTAATGAAAGACTGGAAAGTTTCTGCTGGGAAGTCTAAATGCGACGCCAATCAAAAAGACTCACGGGGAAGTCTTTAAGGAGAGAAATCCGCATCCTCTCCCCCGTCCTCTCCCACTGAGCGCTCACATGTGCAGCCCCAGAGTCAAGCTGCGCAATCGCTCCCTGAAACCAGTGGCTTCAGCCAACCTGTCCCGGCACACCGCCCGCCCCACACACGGCCCCACACACCGCCCCAAACACCACGGCCCCACACACAGCCCCAAACACCGGCCCAGCCCCGGGGAAATGCCCCGGAGCAGGCAGCGGGGGACAGCGGGCGGCGTGCGCAGGAGCCCTCTGCAGCTGCGGCGTTTGTAATGCGTGTGCGCAGCATCTCACACACCCCTCCGCCCAACTTTACGAGACTGTTTGTACCAGGGAATATGCATTTATCACAAGCTCAGCTTTTCTTTTCTTTTCTTTTCTTTTCTTTTCTTTTCTTTTCTTTTCTTTTCTTTTCTTTTCTTTTCTTTTCTTTTCTTTTCTTTTCTTTTCTTTTCTTTTCTTTTCTTTTCTTTTCTTTCTTTTCTTTTCTTTTCTTTTCTTTTTCCTTCTCTCTTCTCTTCTCTTCTCTTCTCTTCTCTTCTCTTCTCTTCTCTCTCTTCTCTTCTCTTCTCTTCTCTTCTCTTCTCTTCTCTTCTCTTCTCTTCTCTTCTCTTCTCTTCTCTTCTCTTCTCTTCTCTTCTCTTCTCTTCTCTTCTCTTCTCTTCCTCTTCTCTTCTCTTCTCTCATTTCTCTCTCTCCCCGTGTCTTCACCCTCCCTTGCTTCCTTGTCACAAACAGATCACCCCTGCGCTACAAAGGGGAGGGTTCCTTGAACCCTTCCAAATCGCATAGCCAACGGGCACTTCTCCTGACTTTGCCGAGGAAATGTTGTGTTTAATTCCTAGGGATTCATTTGGGTGGAGGTTGTTAGTGCCTCCGACTCAGGCTTCAGAAAATAATCTGTCCCTTCTAGAGAACTGGAAAAAACATCCCACAAAAACATACTTTATTTTTCTGCAATGTTTTTGATCCGCTGTCAGCGAAACGGAGTGGGTGCTTCGGGCTGAAATACTTTCTGTAGTAAAACGCACACCACAGAGGATCACTTTCCAAAGCCTGTTGCAATTTTTTTCTGCTGCGAATCATTCTCTGCTGCCTTACGGAGAAGTCGATCCTCCCTGGTCCGGAGCAGAGAACATTTCCAAACAGTCAATTATTGACTGAGCAGCTATTTTTAAAGCCCGGCCGAGCTTACCGCCGCACGCTGGAATGCGCCGCTGCCTTATAAACACCTGGCACCGAGGGGTGATGCAAAGCTCGGGGATACTCCAGAGCGAGGAGCGTGTCGGGCCAAGTGGGTGGTAAAGCATCTCCGTGATTGCCCTGCTTTTATTGCTCAGTGACTCACCGCCGAGGTGGTGGAAGGTGGCGTGAGCCCTCCCCGCGTCCTGCCGCCGCTGCCCCGCTGCTTGCTCCTGCCCGGAGCCTGCCCCGGGGCCGGGGGGCAGCGGAGGGAGGCCGGAGGCTTCCCCGGGCCGGCAGCCCCGGCAGCCTTCGCCACGCGGCGGCCTTTAGGCAGGAAGCACCCCGGGATTCACAGCCTGCCAGATTTTGGCTTTTTTTTTAACGACCACCGCACGCCTGCCACCGTAGGCAACGCGCGTCCTAGCGCAGCGCTGCCTGGACCTGTTGCCGCTGGCGGTGCGGGGGGGAAAACCTCGCAGGGGACCCACGCCGGGTCCCACCCGCCCGGAGCCGAGCCGCAGCCCCGGTGCGGGGCGGTGCGGGGCGGTGCGGGGCGGTGGAGGAGCAGCGCTGCCCTCCCGAGCGGCCCCTGCGCTGCGCTGCGTCCCCACCAGCCGCTGCCTGGAGAGATAATTGATTTCTGTCCTGCGCAGGCAGGCTTAAAAATGAAATTTTTTTTTTTTTTTTTTTTTTTTTTTTGCTCAGGCAACTGACCTTGATCTGCCGGTGGAAAAAAGAAAAAAAAATGTTTAGGGCTGCTTCTTCCCCCGCTCTCACAAATATTAATTGTGGTTTGAAACTTGGAAAACTTTATTTAAAAAAAAAAGTAATTTAGTAGCTGATCTTCATCATGAACATATCTCGGCTCGTATATATATGTATCACACAACGTATCTCAGCTCATAGATATATATCACACGATTTCTCCACTCATGAGTGTATAACCATGAAACAAACCATGGAAAGATAAAATAGCATAGTTTATACTGAGAATCTTGATAAGGATTGTGCACGTAAGCACGTCTGTTCAGTATGTATAAGAATTTATTAATATATATTAATATCTAATGCTGCATGCATTAACTATGCAATATCTATCATGTACTCAGATAGTATATGAGTAAACTCTGTGCATTAATAATCACGTGGCATGGGAAGCCGTAATGTTTTTCTCCACACTGCAGCTGAGCACAACTCTTGCTGCAGATAATTCTTCCCTTTCACCCTATATAAAGGCAGCCTGAGAGCTGACCTTTAAATTACCCGCACGGACGAGTGGCTGGAGGCGTTTTGGCAGCATTGGAGGTTTTCCTCTGGAGACCACAGGCATCATCCTTGATATTATGCCTCATGCATTTGGGTATTTAGACTAACTGGAAAAAAATGGGTGTAAATACTGCAAATTCTGTAAATCGCTCGTTTGCAGTATAACAATGGGAGAAGTGTTTAAGGAGAAGAAAATTGCCTAAAAGTCAAAACTAGAATCAAAATGTCCCTGTCATAAACTGCCTGTGACCTGGGTCTTGCAGCCCTCACATGGGCAGCCCCAAACTGATCACTCCTGGGGAAGCTTTGCCCACACCATTGCTGGCCAAAATCCTCATCCAAACTTTTAAAGGAAATCTTTGCTGTCTTTGTTAGTCATAAGAAACTGCATTATATATGCACTCTAGTAATAATAATACAGAAAAATAAACCTTGCCAAACTCAAGAGCATTAATTATATCATAATACTGTAAACTGCCTGAGGACATACATTAAAATTAAGATGGCAGTAAGTATTATACAAGATGAAAAGCCTCACAGTAAGAAACTGCAAGTAGATTATTTTTCCTGCTCTATAACTATTTTTTTTTCAAGTTGATGAAACAGTTATTTCTGTTAAATAATCATAGCTAATGCTTATAAAAGTTGCATAGGATCCCTAAAGCCACTGAAAGAGCAGGCTGATTAGAGGAGAAATAAAACTAGCCGAGTAGCTTTGTATTGCCTAGGAAACTGGTAGAGGAAAAAACCATGGCACTTCCATCAACATTTTCATAAGTCCCTATGATGATCAACATCTGGCAGATAGGATGTACTGCTAAGATAGTGTGGATTCCAGATGCCTTTTTGGCTATTTGACCCTAAATCTACAAGCAAGTGTGGGCAAAGCTTAGTGCCCACTCACACTCCAGCTCCGGGCTGGCTGTGTTTGCTCTCTGAGGGGCAGCTCCAGCCCCGTTTTACTCAGTGGAGGAGCCCTGTTTGCATTCACAGGGGCTGGATTCATTCATTCACTCATTCATACCGCACACCAAGTCATGCCAGCTGGGTGCACCCACCGGCCCCACGCTGGTGTTGTGGGTGCCCCCACCAAGGCACCTTCCAGCCTGGCCACGAGGGGCTGGGGCCATGGAGGTCTTGCCAGGGCCCCTCCTGAGCTGCCTCGGCTTGGAGGGGAAAAAACAAGGGAGGAGTTGGGAAGGACTGGACAAAAGTGAAAGTCTGAGGTGGGATTTACCCTTAAGAACACCTGGCCCTGGTGCAGATTGTGCTTACACCCTGAGAGGACAGCTTCTTACTCTCCAAGAGCAAATAAGAGTAGGATCCAGCTCCTTCCTACCTGGTCCCCCTACCCTCAAGTAGAAGCCCACAGAGTGGTGCCGGTCACGTTTAACCCTGAGCAGTACGTGGTGGCCAGGTTACACACGCCGAGTTGGGTGATATCAGGGATGCCACCATGACCTCATGACCCTCCCCAGGCCCAGGACACACAATTCCAGAGTTTCACAGGCTTTAGACCTGCTTTTCTTGAGCCATGCTTAATGAACCTGATCTGGTATTTCTGCAATACAGCACACGTGTGAGCGTGTTTTGGAGGTATGATGACAACAGTGCTCTGATAATTTATGTCTTCTACCAATCTGCCCCTCACATCCACATGGTTTAGAGAACCCAGGCCTGCCGGTCTTTTGAAGACTATGAAGATGACATTTAGCTGGTCAAATATGATGGAGAGGAGTGTCCTATTTTCCCCTCTCCAGGTGTTGTGGATGGGATACCCGAGGGCACTGCCAGCGGGACCACGTGGCTCCCTACGAGGAGAGGCACTGGGATCCCACCCCAGCACACTGCCAGCCAGAGGGCGGGTGGCTGTGGGCCTGGTGGTGCAGTCCATGGGGTGTTATTCTCCTGCCATTCAGTTGCAGCCCAGCAAAGCTCGCTGTGGCGTTGGGCATAATCCTTGTGCAGGAGGTGTGGGGCAGGAGGAGGGAATGAGAAGGGAGGTCCTGGGGTCTGGCTGTCTGGGGCACAGCCAGGTCCCAGGTAGGAGCCCTTCCACAAACACCCTCCCCTTCCTTGGGATAAGCAGCAGCTCCACCCAGGAGATCAAGACCTGGTTCCAGCTAGCTTTGAGGCTATTTCCTGCAGCTGTTGCTGCGCCCTCCATCCCCACAGCCCCAGAGCCTCCCTTGATGGCGAGGTGCCCATATCACACCCAGCATCAGGGTGAGTGCCTCGCCTGCATGCAATGACGCACTACGGGGGTAAGAGGAGGAGAGCGAGCCCAGGTGCCCACACCCGGGCCAAAGCTCCCTTCTTTCATCCTTGCCATAAACCACTGTGCCAGGCACAGCCTTGCAAAACCACGGGCGATGGGACCTGCAGCATGGCTGGGCGGGCTTGTACAGGCTGAGGAGCCCCCTGCTCTGTGCAGGAGCCGTCTCCTTTGGCACGCCACCTCCGGTGCCGCTGGGGCTCAGCTGCAGCCGCTGCAGCCCTGGCAGCCCGGGGTGCAACGCTCCTCGTGCCGGCAACCGGAGCAACCCGCACCCGCCTGCTTTCCCAACGGAGAGCGGGTGCTCTTCCATGTGCTGCTGAAAGCATTGGCTTCTTCTCTGCACTAAAGCATTAACCAGCTTTCACTATCCAGCCCACCCCCACTGCATGAATATATACCTGCGGGTTTAGATATTAAAAGGCATCTGCATTTAACATCTGTATTGCTTACAGAAAAAAGCATGAAAGCATTCCTGAGGTTTTATTCAACAAGAACAGTCAGGAAAGGAGCAGTTTAAATCTGTTGATAAATTTGTGCTTTTCACAAATGTTTACACACACGCACGATTTCATAGTTATTGGCAATTGTAATATATTAAAAATGCTACCTATTATCCAATGATATATTTGATAATCACATCTCTGGAGAAAAAAATCATTCACCCAGTCATCAGCTGCTTTCTTACGTTTTTACATTGCATCATAAAGTTCTCATTAGCCTAAAACCACGTGTAAATTAGTCAGTTTTGTTTCCTTGCCCAATCATAATGATTTTTTTTTCAGTTTGGGCAGCCTCAAGTTTAATATATGTACGCAGAGTCATCAAAACAGAAAACTGTTACTTACCGACTGATGTAAGTCCATGTTTTATAGATTCCTGTATGATGGCCGTGTGAGAACTAGAAGACATTATTAAGTGTAAATATACGGTACCCTTGGGTGCAAGGTGTACAGCATTGAGTACGGAAGAGGTGCAGCCTGTAAACTTTGCTGGCCTTGAGACCCAGGCTATAATAACCTTCAGTGAAAGTCGGCGTGATGAACAACAACAAAAAAATTATCCAAGAATTCAGAAAGTAACAAGCGTGTCTTTCGGTGGACTCTGTACTTTTTCCAGCATTAGTGACCTGCTGTAAACCATGTATCCCATTTCATGATAGTCTCTAATCAGAAGAATTGGAACTTGTGATAGGTTTGGCCCTGTCACGTGATTTTGTACAGCTTGATAAGAGGACCCTGTTATAAAGTGACAGCAAAAGAGATAAGAACTCTTGGCAGATAATGGCAGAGAAATGATTAACCTGGAATGGAGAGGTGCTATGAAGCCCAGAGAGTGGAAGGTTGTAAAGTTGTAGGGTCATAAGATCATACTGAGTGGATGAAAAGCCATACCAATGTAAGTGTAATGACTATAAACTCAGACTTGTGACCCGTCTTCCTGATGTCATCACCTCTTTGCACAGTGGACAGCAAGCACGGTCGGTTTGGCTTCTGTAAACACTCTTTGGATGGCAAAGCAAGCAAGCATTAATTCCTTAAAGGAGGCTTGAGAATGTGCCTGGGATTCAGCGCCCTGACTGACAGCAGGCGTGAGCCTCTGCTGGCGGCTTTGTCAGACACAATCACTTTATTGCCCCCGTCCTCGGGCTGGGGACAAGCCCCAGGTTGTGGCCGTTCAGCTGAAGGCGTGTGCTGTTCTCTCAGCGAAGCAGGAGCTTTACGGCGTGGCTAAACACCGAGACCCCAGGATTAAGATACACAGACAGCACTGTGCTCACCTCTGAGGCTGCTGAGGTACGAAGCGCACTCCCAGCACGTCAGAGGGCTGCCAAGGGCTGCTCTGCGAGCGGCGGGCGGCTGCGCTGGGTTCTCAGCTCGGCTGTGGCCATGCCGGGCCGCAGGGGAAGGTGATCTGTGGGGGCACCCCAACCCTCCGGGGCTCCCCGCGGCCATGGGGCCCCTCCTGGGTCCATCGTGGTGCCCGCAGCGGTCGCTGCAGCCTGGAGTCTGGAGTCTGTGGGCACTTCCCGAGAGCAGGCGTGTGCCTGAGTGCTCAGACGAATATCAACAGATATTTCAGGTCTGTTGAAAAAGAGAGAAGTTATCCCACCGTGGGCTGGATCTGAAGCCTCTTGAAATCTGCAGATTTTTTTTTCTTGAAACTTGTGGAGGGCTGCGAAGCAGCATATGCTCTTTCATATGCTTTCTCGCAATGGTTACACTTTGATGATAAAGTGGCAGGTGGGTTACTGAGGGCTCACACTGAGCACCCTCTCAGGCTTCTCCCAGTTAGGCCTGAGCAGGCCTCATAATGGGGTTGAAGTGGCAAACCCCAGAGCTTGGGCATTATGGCCTGGAGCCCTGAAGTACCAGCGGTCTGTCCGTGCAGTGCTGGCCCTCTCTATAGCCCCCCGGTGAGGGTGGCAGGCTGTGGAGGGAAGGCCTCATTTTCCAAATTCTTACTGAACAACTGCACCTGAGTTTCGTATGCTTTATTTACCATGCCAGAGTGTACTACTCACACACTTGTTCACTCAAATGAGTGCCAGTCATAAATATTCACTGTTTATGGTACATGCAGCAAGTGAAATCATACAGACCTATGCACCAAAAACTTCCAGAAGTCAGGTTTCTCTTCCTCCTTTTTACAGTTGTAAAGTGAGCAAACTGTACCCAACTGCCTCTCAACAATGCTGTGAATTATTGACTTGTAATGTTTATGAAATGCTTTAAAAGCAGAAGCATGCAATGCTTGTGTATCTTCCTATTTATTACAGGAAAAAATAAATTGCAAATCAGGTGAAACAGATACTATGAGTGTTTTTTCAGGGTCACTGATAATTTTATCTAATTAGATTGACTGAAAGCTGGAAGCCAGCTTTTACAACAGCTTTGATACAAACCTAAGGAATCTGTCTCTCTGTCTATTCTATTTCATTTGATCATCAAATAGGTTTAAAATCCTATTCATAAAAAACACGAACAATGATTTATTCCATCAGAAACAAACAAACAATCAAAACCATGTGTCTTCCAGGATGGGAGATAAAATAGAAAGGCAGAGCTGCAAGTGATACTGAGGCTAGAAACTTTCTACTGTGGCATCAGAGACATTGCTGGAGCACTGCTGGCCCATGTACAAGGGCTTCTATAAAGGAATCTGCCGTATGTGGGGGAGAAAGATACTAAATCATAGGAAATATAAAGAAACTTCATGCTTTTGGCTTCAAATTCTGTCATTCCTTTCCTTTCTTGCATCAGTATCAAATGTCAGGGTCACTTAAAAACGTTCCTTTTTTCCTTTCTGATACTTTGTCTCCATGGACAGAAGAATGTGTATGCCAGGTGCACAACCAGGCAGACTTTCTTTGCCTCTCTGTGTACCTAGTCCAGTGGTGGAAAATAAACTCACAGGAAAACTCCAGGACAATCTGTATCAGCCCCTGATCCAGCACCTCTGTACATGTATATTTAGCAGTGATATGTTTGGGCTCCAGCTGAAAAAGGATGCATGTAATGAGGCATATTTGTTGCACTGAAATAAAGTACTCGTGCTTATGGCTGAATACTTTGCTTGCTCAGTAATCGAGAACTGTAGCCTTTTCATGTGGAAGTCTCTGGTAAAAAGCCACTGGTCTTACTGGGATCAGCTTTTCCTAACTGGGGCTGCAACATCATGAACTCATTTTATATCTGTGTTTTTCAGGTATTTCATTTTAATTATTTCATTTTAATTACTTACTTTTAATTATTCTATTCTATTTTTATTTTCATCTGGAAAGGATGAAACAAGGCTTTTGGAAGGTAGTGTTATTATTTCACATGTGCTTTTGTGTCTCTGTTTTTTTCATGAAGATAGGTAATTGAAAACCATTTACTGTCTTTTTTTTTTTTTTTTTTTTTTTTTGCCTGTTCTTGTATGATGAAATTGTCCCTTGTTTGTCCCTCAGACAAATGTCCCTCAAAGAAAATGTACCTGATTTCAAAAGCTTGGCAACAATCCCTCCTTTGACTCTTGCACATCAAATTGTTTTGCAACCATTTACAACAAAAGTGGAATTAGAAGGAATTTCTCCTCTCATGGACATTTTCATAAATAGCATTTAATCTGGGCATGTGAGGATGGCAAGAAACAAGCTCTGGAAGTGGCTTGACAAATGAACAGAGACCTTTTCAAAGAGCGTTAATCCCTGGCTTGTCCATGTTGGTGTCAGTTTGGTGAGGTCTGTCAGCTTTCCTTGACATTTTGGATGTAGTTTTTCTGAATCCAGTATATTCCTCTTTGCCTTTCTATGGCACCTCAAAGTATTGTCAACTTTATTATCAGTACTTTTCAGCAAAGCTAAACTTTCAGCACAGCACACATCAAACGAGGGACAGAATCCTTGTAAAGGTCCAGGGAAAACATGGCATTGACCCTGGCACGGTGCCTACAGGCCCCAGTCATTATCCGCTCCTGAGAGTAGGCCAGTTGGTTTCAGCTGGAGCTTTGGTTAGGTGGAAAGGGATTTACAAACTATTCTATTGCTCTGCAAAAAAACTTTTCTTCATTTCAGTCATTCTGATAGTCTTCCACATCTATCACATTCCAAGTTATTTTGGATGCTTCAGTGTATTTTCTCCACCTTCATGAATTTTATTTTATTTTACATGTGCAAAACTGTGGCATTGAAAATAGTCTTATGTCTTTTCCCCAGTAGTTCTGTAAAAGAAATTAAGAGAATCTGATCTATCTGTTGTTCTTCACCTTCTGGGGTTTTCAGTGAATTAATTATAGTACTGAAGTGTAAAAGTTCTCATTTATTAAATCATTTCCACCAACTGAGTCTCGGTTACTCTTTGGTTGTATGGTATGACTACACTATTCAATGTCTTGCTTCTTTCATTTTCCTATACTATACTATAAATATACATTTCTTATATGTAGTATATAAATATAGTATATTTCTTATACTATCCTCTCTATATAAATGCTGTTATGCTTATCACCTCAATAACAGAATGGAATGGCATTAAAATACATTTTGCTATGTGCTACACCCTATGCGTGATTTTCAGCATATTCAAATTCAACTCTGGTGAGCAGAAGCATGGTAAGTTCTTTGTGGGTTTTCCTTGATTACATCTCTTTGAATGTTTTAGTCTCTTATATGCTTCTGTTCTCTGCTTGGATGAACACAAAGCAGTAGAAACCGTATTTAGAGAGGAATAATAAACTGTAGAAATTATAAAATTACTTCCTCTGATTTTTCCTTGCTAATTACTTACAGCAAGTTATTTCAGTGAATATTTCTGCTAATAAAATAATATCCAGAGGAGGAGGTAAATGCAGACATTTTAAAGTACTTTCTTAGTGCAAATGAGCAATCCAGAAGCCTTCAGGAGTGCTTGGGAAGAAAACTCTGTTCTGTGCAGAAGGAACCATACAGTTGTGGGTCACAGCAGTCCTCCTGTGGCCTTAACTGAAGGATTAGTGTTTCGGTGGGGCACAGATTTAGTGCTGGCTCTCTGCATCAGAGAAAATCAAACTTTTACTTAGTGTGAGAAGAGCTATCCAGACAAGTATTATCTGTCTGTCTGCCTGTCTGTCTATGTAGGCAGCTTCAATTTTAATTTCTTGCCCACCTCCTTTTCTTCAATAATCTAACTTATTGGCATACAAAGAAAAAAGATATTAATTAGTTACAGAACCTTTTCAAAGCTTATCTAGGAGATATTTACTAGAAATAGGAGCAGAGTATTTGACTTTGTGAGAAAAGAACAGATTTCTGTGAAACAGGCAGGGGGAAATGACTTCCATGTACTGACCAGTAACAGGTGTTGTGAACACATCCATCACAGCAATCAGGAGCAGAAAGCAGTTTGTCTTTAGAGCATTATTAATAATATATCAGGAATATATTATTTTGGAAGGAGGAGAGGAGGAAAAGTCTTAAACTGGATGTCAAGTGGTACTTAAAACCTTTTGAATTTGGTATCTAAATTCTCTGTTTTTTCAAGATAATGTACATATGTGTGGGGATGACACAGTTCCCTTCCCCCAAACAAACAAACAAACAAACAAACAAACAAAACTCACCTCCCCACCACCCCCAGAAAAAAACAACCCCCAACATCTTCACTTGAGGAAGGATGGGAGTTTTAAGTCTTGCTTCAGGTGACTACAGACCCTGAATGCTCTGATGCATCTCACCGGTTTCTACCTCTGAAAGGAGCTGCACGTGTGCTACACCTCACACTGACTGGCATTGCTTGGGGCTGTGGAGTGCGCCTGAGCTGAATGCAAATGGAAAGTGAAAGACAGCAAAAGCTAGCCAGTCAGTGGCATTTTGTGCCTAAGCAGAGGGTGGTCTCCTGCCGAAACCAGGAGCTGGAGGATGTCTGGGGGCTGATGCTAACACATGCTGGATGGGCCAGCCTCGCTCTGGAGGGAGGAGGAATCAGGGCTTGGTGCTGGCATGATGGTGTGGATCGGGTGCAGATGAGAGCTCTCACTTCTTTCTATCTTCCCAACAAGCAAATGCAGAAGAAGTTGTTCCATTTTCAAAGCTGACTTTCATTGTGAAGTATGCTGGACAGGAGAAACAAACTGGGGCAAAGGCCATTGAGAAGTAACGATTTCTGATCATTTTATTAATAACTATGAGAAATGTAGCACCTGGCAAGAGAGATAAGTGGATTTTCCTAAGCCCTGTTATAGCCAGGTAAATATTGCTCTGGTTTATGGCACTAATAATTAAACAGCACACTAGTCTTTCTCTTGACAATTGAAAATTTAAGGTAGTTGTTTTCTGGAGGCATATGCTGAAATGTGAGCACCAGTAACTACTTTAGATGTAAGCTTCATAGTAAAATACCCTATCTATTCCGTCCAGCAGATATATTTCACAAGCATATATAGCACTGCAGAAACACAGCTTTTTCATTGTCTTCCAAGTCATCTAGGTACCACTTTGATAAATACAGCAGTTCCTGAAAAACATAAAAAATAGACTTAGGATCTGAGAAATACTTCATTCCTTCAAGGACATAGTCGACCTAGTGCAATTACTTGAAGAATAGATTAGTATAACATATTAATTAATACTTTTATATCTTTTTATAGAAGGTGCCCAGAGTTTGTTAGACATTATACTTATTTTATTTTAGAAGCTTAGATGACAATACAAAATGCAAATGACTCTGGAATGTAGGTGTCTACGTTTCTGGGGAGAACAGGAGCAGGTGGGATTTCTGAGGAGCCCTGCCTTTCAGAGAGTAGCTCTAACTCAGGCCATTAGCGCAGCTGCCACGATACATGTAAATCTCTTCAGTCACTCTGATTGCACAATGCTCAGACCAAATTCTTCATCTTAACCCGGGTCTTCTTGGTACTTCTACCACACCCTTAAAAACTGTAAATTCACGTTAATCTCATGCTACCACTGTTGTTCATGCTTTCCTTTAGTTACCATTGCATATCCTCCCTCTAGACTGAAGTATTTTCCTGTGGGGCAGACAAAAGCATGCACAATAAGTTGGAGACCTGATCATGACCTCTGAAAAATACTGTATTACAAACAAATATATATACCTATATACACAGTAGGAAAAAAATAGTAGCATAATAGTGGAAGGATGATTAAAAATAAGATTTTGTCAGAGCCTGGAGTGCACTAGTAGGCCATAATGACCCTCACCTAGATTGTGATGAGCCTCACCTGGGTCCCCACTTGTGGGCCATAGGTCCATTAAGCCCTTGCCTGGGGCCTCAGAATCTTTCCTGAGCTGTGCTGGATGTGGACCTGTTCCTGAGTTATTTGTATTTTTCTGTTTTGACTGCAGACCTTGCCTTATTCTACTCTGCTTTGATCTGATGACTGCTGGAGACTCTGTAGGACTTGCCACTGCTCTGCTCAACCAGCTCCTGTGCTGTGGGACTGCACTCTGTTGGTGAGTTCTCTACCCAGTCTATATTGTGGCTGCCTTTGGCTTAGTTTGCTGTTGCTTAGGGTGCAGCTGTCCTTTGTTGCTCCCTGATAGCTTTTGTACCATGAAATTACTGTCTCAAGTTTATCTAAGACTCACCAGTTGAAAAACATAGCGGTTTATGCAAGAAATGTCTACCCTACTGTTCTTTCCCTGTAATGCCCAATAGGAGTTCTGGTTTAGAAAGGAAGGAGAAAACAACCAACCAAACAAAAAAAAACCACAAACCCTAAGGGAAAGTTTCAGTGTTTAGGGCTGAACTTAAGTCAGTGAAGCAAGTGCTATATATTAGATAAATGTATCTTCTTGAATTTCTAGATTATCTATCAACTTTATCATATCAGTGCAGCCATTCTTCATCCTGAGGATTGATCTTACTTTTATGCAGCAGATGGAGTTCTCTCACATATTGGAGAGGCCTTTACACTCTCTCTCTCTCTCCCTCTCTCTCTCTCTCTCTCTCTCTCTCTATATATATATATATATATATATATTTTTTTTTTACGTCAGTCAGATAAGTCTTGTGAATAAAGTCAGCAGTGATTGCATTCATTATTCCGCATTCTGTTCTTCCTGCCACAGATCTTTTGTAGGAGCTCTCCTCATCCCTTTGTGGAGTGGACATATAACATATACACATATAACTGCCTATAACGAAACACATGGAATTGTGCTTTTTTAGAGCTTGGTGGGACTTGTGTGTGCTTTTCACTTGAAATGTGAAGGCTTTTCAAATAGCAGTCAGATGGTCTCTCTTGGGATTCTGCCTTTTGATGTATAGTTTTGCTTCCCTCGTAGTAAAATTAAAAAGCTACTTTTGCTCTCATAGCTCATGGTGAATGGTAGCTTTTCCTTCTGTGGCATCTGGACAGAATCCCACTGACCTTCTCAAGATCCTTCTTGTGAAAAGCTTGCACCAGCTGGTTGCAATGTGAGCCTTTTTAGCTGCTTGCCTGGAAGCAAGCACTTCCAGGCTTCACCTGGAAGGTGGGGAGAGAACCTCTCTGGGTAAGAGGTTAGAGAAGGTCTGGATATGTAAAATGGGCAGTTGAAGCCTGTTCCTGAAAAATAACTGCTGTAACTTGGGTTACCATTAACTTACTGCCATGTTTGGCACCTGTACATCAGTTCATGGGAGGTAATGACTGAACAATAATTATTGATTTTTCATTTCATATTAACGGTGTGGAAACTTCTGAATCTGTTAGTGAGGCTAGCATGCCACTGTTGGCATTCCTGTTTTGCTGTAAATGAAGTGTCATCTTTTTCTACCTGCAACCTTATATTTCTTATGTTCAGAAATTGTATGGAATTCTCTTATTAAGGCATCAAAGTTTCACAATCTATAAAACGCACAAAAATTTGCAATGAATTTCAGTCCTGAAGCAAACATCCATTAAGCTTAAAATAAATAAATGCATTAGATCAATTATTTACCCAAAGCATACTGAGACAAATGACAAACACTGAATGACAGAAGAGAGATGGAATGGGGTGGAAGTTTTCTGACTCCATATCAGTGTTCAGGCAAATGAAGAGAGGCATTGGCTTCAGCTGGTGGAAATCAAACAAGCTTTATCACTTTCTTTATTAAAAAACAAAAAACAAAACCACAATAAACTAGAATCCTTTCCCAACTTACCCTGTTGAGAGCTGCTTTAGGGAGCTCACTGACATTTTAGTTGTATAAAATATTGGGAATGGAAAAGAGCTGAGACATTGTTTTGAACTTTCAAAAGTTTGGGGAATACACTAATTTTGCAGCAGACTAGGATTCTGGAAGGAAGTCAAACATTTCTGTATCACGTCTCCTATAGTATCATTAGACTTAAACTAGAAAAATTCAACTGGAATTGTAGCTCAAAATGTTTCCACAACAAGAATAAAAGTACGTTTTGTTACTTCAAACACAGATGTATTTATCTCTCGCTTCTTTGTTCTGTTACTGTCTGATCTTATTCCCTTCCTCCCTTTTGGCTTCAGATACCATTTTTCTCTTTTTGCCTGGTCCTCTGCAGTCTTCTGTTGTGGACATATTTCCTCTGGCTGCAGCTTCCCTATATCTTTGAAATCTTATTTTGGCACCCACACTGAGCACCTTGTGAAATACAGTTGTTGAGGTTGTTTAGCGTTTTCCCATGTTAGGCCTTTGTATTGCTTGCAGTAATAGCAGTGCTGCTGTGGCTAGAAATGCTTCCTTTGTATAAAAAATGGGGTACAGTAAATATTCTTCATATACAGTACTAAAACAACAGCCTAAAGCTGTACTCCTTTGCATCATCTTCTTTGGAAGAATAAGGATTGATTCTAACTTTTGAGCTTGCACGGTATTTCTTCACTGCCTTTGATAGTGTTCTTTTCCTCAATTGCAGCCTGGTGGTTGGATTCCCATGGTTTTGTTCTGCTGGAAGGTTGCAACCCATAGTATTGCTTCAGTCACCAAGTCCCTCTAACATGAGATGCTGGGGGCTGCCTGGACCCCATTCCTGCTCTGTTCCATGCTGAAAACAGCCACGTGAGGGAAGGTCATCTTGCAGGGAGAACGGTTCTGTGAGCAGAACAGTTCACGAAGCTCTAAACTCAGTGGTTCTCGCACATATAGAGGCCCTGTTCTAGTTTGAAAAACAAAACAAACTAACGAAAAAGCTCAAGCTTTGCTTTATCATAGATTCTTATGGGATTTTAAACTAATCCTGATCCTGTTGCAAAAGATTGTTTGAGGAAAAGCTTTAGTTCAAGCAGCCATGTCAATATGTCTGACTGCCTTGTACATGTGAGGTAACTTGGTAACATCAGAAGTGAATACAAATTTTTGGTACTTGGAAGGGATTTGTTGTGTTGAATTCCATAAGAAAGATCTTTGAGAGGGTATTATTTCTTATGTGAAGCATCTTCTACACCTTGATTGCTATAAAAATAACTGATACCACTTCAGTATGACCATCCCACTCAAAATGTAAGCATCCTAGAATTTCCACGTCTGATTCTGCCAAACCATCTTTGAGTTTAGATGACTAGAACATGCAAGTTAAAATGTTGAGATGAAACCTGAGTCTTTGATGCAAGACCTCTGTGTGCACGGGGGAACTCAGAGAGCTGTCAGTTCCCCAGGTTGTACCTGTAAGCCTGCAGCTTTCTCCTTATAGAAAGTGGAAAGAACTAGCTTTAAAGCAGACAGGCCCAGGTGGCTGGATAGTAAATGAGATGATCCTCACTTAGCAGAATCACAGAATGGTTGAGGTTGGAAGGGACTTCTGCAGATCATCTAGTCCAACCCCTCTGCCAAGCAGGGTCACCTAGATCTCATTGCACAGGATTGCATCCAGGTGGATTTATCTTATTTGATTTTGTTACCCACAGTGTTGAAAGCTGTCTGCAACGTGTGGTACTTTGTACTTCTCCTTAAGCCTCAATTGCTCTTATACCATTGTTCTGAGAAGCCATTTAGAGAATTTTGAATCACTGTGATGATAGGACTCAGTCCTAGAGTCACTCCAAAGCACAAAGGCCCTATTGTCCTACCAGCTTCCTGAAGAGTAGTAAAGGAGAGTTTGCTACTTGCTGTTTTGTGAGTGGTTCATCACATGTTTAAAGCATGCCATGCAAGAAGAAAATCCTTAACAACCACCTAACTTAGCGATGAAGCCTGCTTGTTACTCCTGTACAGTGTGAGCCTATCTTTAGATCAGGCACCACTAATAGTATACATTCCTTCACAGCAAGTGTAATTTCCAGGGTCATCCACCTGCTTCGTAACTGGGAACACAGATGTGCTAGGAAGGAGCTAGGTTTTACTAGATACATTATTGGTTTTATTATGGCCTAATAGTCTTCACAAAAATTTGCACGAAGGCATGATGTTAATTCATGGTAGCATTATTGGCAGATGTATTTCTATTGACATTTTAGTAGAAACAAGGTGAATTGTTATCATTCTGGCTGACACAATGGAAGTACGTTTGAATGCTGAGTTGTACTGACTTATCGACGTTTACCTAAGTGCTTTATCATCATCACAGCTTTAGTTTTATCCATCCTGTAACTGTTTAAACAGGACAACCATAACAACAGAAGGGGAAATTCACTGAACTATAACACACATCTTTGGGATCAGAACAACATTTTTAAAAGAGACTAATAGAACTAGTTTGGCTGATTACGTTTCTGCTGGGCTGAAGTGCTCGGCTTTTCCCTCCATTTTAAATGGGACGAAGTGTCATTAGCTGAAATTCAGCAGACAACATGTTAGAGCAAAACGGTGGTGAGGAGAAAGCCTTTTGCTTCTTACCTTAGCAATCTGAACATCAGTAGAGCGCCACTACCTCATGCTTCTTGAATGACTGGGCAGAGATATCCCTTGAGTACCTAAGGAAGCAGCCTTCCTCCCACTGTCTGTACAAGCCATTAATTATCCGTTTTAGGAAGAAGACAGGAGGCGCATGTGTTCTTACAGGCAATTGCATCGTGTTCTGTGGACTCTTAAGTTTCTTATTCTTCATATTCTGTAGTCAGTTTGTTTTTGTTACTTTAGTTCACCTTCTATTATTTGTAGTAATCAAATGAAATCAGATCTTCACTGATGTTCAGAAAAAAACAGTGTGAGGCAATGCTGCGGGCATTAATATCAGCAGTCTGTAGAAAAAGCATTTAGCTCTGTTAATAGGGAGGAACTATACTGTAGTAGAGTTTCCTGTACATCTGTGCTAAAGTGGAGCACATCTCATCCTAGTGAGGAAAGTGCAACATATGAAGCTATTAGAGAGGACCTGTAATATGGAGTAGAAAAAATGTCTAGATAAATGCACAAAAATCCCTTTATCATGCTGGTATTTGTGTTGATGCAAGCCATCTTATCCGAGCTGTCTTGATGGGCCGCCCTACCAATATAAATACAATGAGAAGACCGAGTAGTCTATTTGAGTTGTTATGTAGCATAAATAACATGCACTGAAACTCATTTGAAGTGTCAAAAATGTGTTTGATTATGTGATGTGATTTGTTTTACTCGGAAAAAACACCTCGGATGAGATATGTATAACATGCACAAAGCAACGCAATCCTTTGTCTATCTTAAGGTGGTTAGAATGCTGTTGGTGAGCTTTAACCAACGTTTCAAAGTCTTATTACACAGAACGCTACTCATATTTTGAGACAAAAACATCACACCTGAGATCAGTGTTCCGCTGTCAGATGAGGCTGTTCCATGTCCAATCTGTCCATAAGGTGGTTGTGCAATGCCAGTTAATTGCTTCAGGTAGTGCAATTCAAGAGTTTTGTTAAGTCAGTATTGAGTTGATTCGTGCTTGCTGAAGATCTAGTCCAAGGTTCATAAAACATCAAAATACGAGATAACAGGTACCACAGAAATGCAAAATATCAATGAGATAAACAGATGAAAACTGTCTTTGATTTTTACTGATGAAAAAAACACAGAAGTCTGAAACAAAGTCTTATGCACGCTGGATTTTGCAGTGACTTCTAGGTTTTGGTGTCAGTTCTGTGTTTGCAATACAAATGCTTAATTCAACTCTATCCAGTATCTAGTAATTCACTTGAATTTGGAAACTTTGGTCACGGAGCTTGGGAGGCAGAATGGGAATGGCATGCATTTGAACTGGCAAGTAGTGAATGACTGGCACTGGGTAGAAGTGATCCATGTTGTGAAGCTTTAGGGTGCTATTACCTTTGGAAAAAGTACCTACTGACAGTATTCATGAAATAGTAACTTTCTGAGGCATAGAGGTCTGTCCTTTTGAATATTCTTGAATAAAGCATAAGGTAATTCCTATTTCAGGCATTATGTATGTGCATCCCACAGTGAAAAATGTGTGTCCTTGGGCCTGCTGGGACAAATTCTTCCCTTGGTTACATGAGAGAAAGTGCAGAGTAAAGTTACTCTCTTGCTGAGTTTCTTCAGTGCTCAGTGATGCAAAGGAGAGCTGAATTCATCCCACTGCCTGTATCTGGTGTTTTGCATAGAAATGCTCACTGTGCTGAAACACTCGAATTTGCAAGAATGTGTCTGTGTAAACTACACTTCCAATTTTAATTTTTGAGCCATGCGCAAGAGACTCCAGGGAACAGTGTGTACTGTCAGCAGAAGTTATCTTTCTGATGAATCAGGCACATTGTTTGTACCCCTGCATTTGATAGACATGTTGTAATAAGGTCCTGAACTGCTTACTGTGTCTTTATGTACCTTCCCTCTCAGCAGTTGTAACTATTGTGCTGCTTGACCTATATTAATGGTACTACAAACAACAAGTTTAACCATTAACTTGAGAGCCCTGTTTAAATGGATTTTGCCAAGAGATGAGAACGGAAGATTTAAGGAGGTAAAAATTAAAAAGAGGGCTACCCAATGCAAAGCTTTTTCAGTGCTTACTGAGCTGATGTGGAGGGTGGGAAGGAGTTCAAAGACCTAATAAAACCTAAAGCCATTATTGCAGTCTGAACAAGTAATGTCATTCAATGTATGGAAAAGCAGTATCTTAGATGTTTTGTTTGTTAATAACCTGTGGATTTTATCTGTTTGGTTATTCCAATGAGGCGTGCTTGCTGTTATCTATATCCACACATGCTCTGTAGCAAGAGAGGAATACACAGAAGGGGGGGCTATATTGCCTGCTGCTGCTAACTGGGGAAAGGGAGGCTGGTTCTCAGCTGCCTGGGGGGAGAAGGTGAAAGCTAGAGAGTCCAAGTGAAAGGAGCCAGTGTCAGAAGATGAGTGCTTTATACCGAAGGAGCAGTCTGATTTAGCTTGATTTAGGTGAGCTGCATTTCAGGACTCTGAGTTCTGCATGCAATGTAAATTCTGGGCTGCTTAATAAAAGCCAGAATGCATCTCTGATGCCCACGATTGTTGTCTCAGGAATATGCAACTGTGCTGATCTGGGGTAACTGGCACCGTGTGTACATAAAGCCAGTGGTGAATGTCTGATGGCTCAGTATCTGGTGTGATCCGTGCCTTCGCGGAAAAGTGATTCCCTGTGCCTCTGAGGTCACTGACATCAGTGTTTTTTCACGGAGGTCCTTAAAGGCTGAGCACATGAAAGTTTAAGTGTTATGCTCTGAGATGTCTTTCTGAAAGCTTTGTCTTTCCTGATAAAGCTGCTTGATCTAATGCACGCAGGCATTTAAATCTGCTACTGTTCTCATTGGGCTATCTTGTTTGGCTGGGATTTCACCACTCTATCTATACAGGACGTATGTAGGTATCTTGTGCAATCAAACCGTGTGTGTCCTGCTGGGGCCTGGTAACTGACAGTGCCAGAAAGACATGCTTTAGTTAAAAGTAGCAGTTGATGCTCGTACATAAAAAATGGTTACGGTTCATTCTTTGCAGCTCAGCTGTTCTGATGCATTGTTGCAGCTCTGAAGTAAGAATTGGGTAGCCCTGTGTACAGAACAAAGGAGCCTGAATGAAAATCCCACCTGCTTCTCTGAGAGACTCCCGCAAGAACTGTCACTGAGAAACAGATTTTTTTTTTTATTATTATTTTTATTTTTTTACTTTTAATGTGAAGTGCAGCAAAACATGCAGTTAGTCCTTATTCCTCTGAAGCTGAACTGGGGTGTGTAGAACTCTCTCACCGCTAATACAGATATTTGGCTGAAATGGGTAAACTGAGACAAATCTGTCATCCAGTCTTAGGAGATGTTAACTGAGTAATGCTCTTTTGGGCCTTGATTTGAAGGTTGTAAACAGCTTGGTAAACACTTAAACCGCAGAAAGCTTTGTCATAGGAAGGGAAGCACTGAGCAGGTTTGTCACCACGTAGCAACGTGTAAGCCAAGGCAGTGAGAGGAGCCCAAGACTTCCTCATCTGTCCTGGATTCCTAAAGGAAGGCACGAAGCCACCCTGACTAGGAAGTGCGCTCGATTAGAGTCAACAGGAAAAAACAGAAACACTGGGAGCAAACAAAAGCACAGCTCTGCCAACAGAGTTGTTCTTGCCTCTAGGTTTCTGTTGTACGTTTTTCTTCAGATGCTGGTAATTCCCGTTGTGTTTGCATTTAAGCAAATTAAACTGGTAAAAGCCCATGCACAGGTGATTTCTAAAGGTTACTTCTGCTTACGTTAGTTTAGCTTATTCCTGAAACTCTGAAGAAGCAAGTTTAGCTGAGGGAAAACTGTTTTACAGTGTCCATATACAAAGCGACGTTAATTTCTTAATGTGCATTAGCAGCTGTGGTTTGACCCAGAGCAGCTGTGGGAGGTGGCCAGGCCCCTGTGGCTGCTGCTCCTCTCTTCTTGTCTCAGTCTGTTCCTTCAGCTCGTGAAACAGCCATGCTCAGAACGAGGGCACAGCACGGTGATTTAATTCTGAACATTAACTTTTGTTCTAGCAGCTGTGCTGGCTGGCACTCATGCAAGGAAATGTAGCATTTACCACTGTATTGGTACAACTGTATGATTTTTATTTTGCTTTGAGCCTAATGGCACGTTCCGGCTTGTAATCATGAGAGGGCCTGGCAGATGAGCTTTTGAACTGCCTGCTTGTCTGCAGCCCTGGTGAACAGCTCCCTACAGCTTTGTGTGCTCAAGGGAGCTTGCAAGTCACTGGAGTCTTCTCCTGGTGACTTTAGGTGGGAGGCTTGCTTGCTGGTTTCAAGTCTCTCATTCAGGTGTTTGTGTGTTAGAGAAGGAAGGGAAAACTCTGAAGTTAAATAAACTTAATATTTCTGCCCCTTATTTGCCACTTTTCACATGTGACAAATGAACAAAATGTAGCTGCAAAGTGACCTGTATGTATATGGACAGGAGTTTAAATTGAAGTGTTGTACTTCGTGCCCTGTTAGAGCTTGCAAAGCAATTGTCTGCCAAGAGGAGTATTTGGGGACCCCGTGATGACAAACTGACACAACAGAGCTTAACTTGTTACTTTTTCTATTTTTGTCTGTCCTGCATTAAGTCATTCTCTCCGTCATGCAGCAGTCATGATGGGATAGCATCTTTTAGTATCTTGATACTTTCTGTGCTAAAAGGTTAGTGTGAGCTGTCCTGAGAGAATTTTCTCTCATATCAGAGCTATAAACCTTATCTCAGTAAATAGAATAAAGCTGGCTAATGATCACCAACTTTATTTTCTTTTCTTTCAGGGGATAGGTTTGAAAAGATAGTAATTTCTTTCAGCAATACAAAAAACATCTTAGAGAAAATAGTCTTCATTACATATCAGTAAAGATAAGTAGTCTTTTTGAGGCTACTTATCACTACTGTTCTCATGTAAAGAGTGCAAGTATGGTGTGTGTAGCTACTAGGTGGACGGTTTGAGCATTTGTGTCTTGAGCCCATGCTCTTGTTACACATGCAGCCCTCCTATGGAAGACAGTGGAAGTCCTGCATGTCTTAGGGCTGTGACTTTTTTTTAACTGAAGACATCTCAGAAGATTAACTCATTAGAACCATCAGGGAGAAATGGGAACAACTTGGGTTCATTTTGTGGCGCTTCTGAAATGGAGGGTTGCCAGCTGGAGGCAGCCTTATGTATGTACGGAATTGCAGCTGGGAGGATAATCTAAATTCCTTCAAAGCATCTAGATGGTGCTTGTATTTATTGCAAACTATGTACAAGGTGAAGCTCAAGAACACTTAAATCTGTTGTGGAATGGCAAGAAAAGTTTGGAAACAGCTATATTTCAAATAAGTAGCTCAGTGATTGAACATGAAATCCTATTCTTCATACGTCGGGATCCCCATATGCACATGTCAAACACAGGTTAAAAAAATGTGAAGAACCAGATATTCCTGATTGGTATTGAAAAGACTGAGGCATAACAGTGATTCATTGAAAATCAGGACTTTCTGCAGCTTAGCATATTTGGACTTTTAATGGCATTCAAATTGACTCTCAGAAGCAGGTCTCCTACCTGAAGAAGCTTTTTTTCAGTCTCACTCAGTTGCTTTATTTATGAACTTCTCAACACTTACCTTCTCATCACCAGCTCCCGGAGAGTTTCCCTTTACACAAGTTTGAGTGTTTCTGTTCACTCCAGTGTTCTTATTTGGCAGCTACTCCAAAGGATGCACTGGTTTCTGAACGAAATCACTCTGCTTCGTTTGTTTCCTTGTGTTCGTATCTTCTGCCTTATGAACTCTGCAGTAGTGCACACAGGTTATCAAAAACTCTTCTGCTAAATTATGCATTAACCAGAAGTGTATGTTTACGGTGTGTGCTTAATGGCATATTACAAGCACTGCCTAGTATAAGGATAGTGGCTCAGAAAAATAAAAAGTATGTTAGAGATGATAAACTGAACTAATTGGTTATTGGAACTGTGCAGACTGAAGTTTGGGAAGACTGGCCTCAGGAGCTGACGCTGCTGTTCTCCGTGCAGGCTGTCCTGCAGCGCATCTATCTGAAAAACCACCTCGGGTTCGGTAGTTTTGCCTGTGTGAGGGTTACAGGGCTAGAATGCTTTTGCAGCACTATAGTACTCAGCTGTGTCAAATTATGTATTTTGGAGTGATTTGAACATTTTAATGATTGCTGATATTTGAAGAATGTCTTAGTGCTTTTCACAAAGCAATTGCTGTTATCAGCAGACTGTTAAAGGGGTGCTGAAAGCAGACAGTAAATCTTACACGAGCAAATGTTGAAAACCTCTGACAAATAGGTACTGTTGTTGGGAGCCAATTCATGAGGAGGCTCAGAAGAGAAGAACCTATGTATTTGCAATCTACACCAGGAAATGCAGAGATTTATGCCTACCTCTGTCCCGTTGGTTGGTTTTGGTCTTATAAAAGTAGCATCCAGGCAATGAAACCAATCTGGGACTCTGGTGGTGTCTGCTAGCTACTAGTTCAATGCATTGTCAATATTGGTATTTGCTGAGAGGTATTTATGATCTGAGGAAATGAAGGCAAAAAGTAAGTGCTTGAGTACTTCTCTTAGCCTATTCTAGTCATGATGAGTGTCCCATTTGGGGAACTGCATCTGGACCAAGGTTTTGGGGACCCTGAATTGGGGTTTCACTCAAGTTCAAAAGAAAACTGAGTTTGTGACATTGCTTGATGGTCTCAACATCCTGAGACCATTGTATTGCCCAGAGCCATCAGAGAAAAGTCTTCCTGGAGACGTGCAGTAACTAAAATAGCTTTGACTTGAGAAAGATAATGAAGTGCTTCAGGTATGGGGATGTGGTAGAAATATGCCCATAAAGCTATCTTTTTTTTTTTTTTTTTTTTTTTTTTTTTTCCTGTCAAATATTTTACTGTTTTCACCCAAAACTCCAATCCTGACCACAGACCAGTCTGAAGTTGGATTTTTGTGACTGTCATGTAAAGAACAACACCACCTATTAGAAACAATTTATTGGTACTTTTATAAAAGTTTTAAATATTTTATTTTTTGGAGAGGCTTGGATGTGTATGATGTAATGGGCCAAATAGGTCTTCATGACAACTGTGCTAAATGTACAAGTGATTTTGTTGCCTTAAAAACAGGAAAAAAAAACTTTTGTTGCATCATTCTGGCTGGGAAGTGTTCAAAGTTATTGTGACAGGACTGTGTTTTGAGCAATTGTTGGTGATTTGTTTTTTAGCACACAAAGAAAGTAATAAATCTGTCACCCTGAAAAATCAGGTTGTGACCTAAAGGAAGGAGCAAATTGTGGCTTTAGGTAAAAAAGAGTGACCTGTCTATGAGGGTCATTTATCATTATAACAAAATTGCTGGTGCTCTCCTAGCTGACCAGGAAGAAAGGCTGTGGTAAGCAGAATCAAGGGATGCAAGCATCCGAATATTTTTAACTGATCAATATTTTCAGGATTTACAAGCAGCCAAAAACCTGTCAGCATGCAGAGTAAGTGCACTGTGCATCTGTTCTAAGACAGAAAATTTGGCAATTAGAAATAAAATATTTTAGATTTAGAATAAATAGTATAATTGAAAAGCGCATCTTACTATGGAAGCCCTTAGCAGCCTGGTACAGTGGTACAGAAAATGGGAATCAAATAAAGCTCCCAAGAAAGATGAAAACAATAAGCAAGAACATAAATCTCTTCAAGGTGGTGTTAGCATTACTTTTGAGTACTGCATGTGGAACACGCAGAAAGTCTCAGGAAACTCTCAGAACTCACTTGGGGTATGCTGTTTTTGTTTGAAAGCAGCAGTCCCAAACTGCTTCTAATTAAAAAAAGAAACAAACCCCCTAAACCTCCTTTTTCCCCCCACCCCTCCTCACCATCATTTATTCTACATTATCCCAAATGTAAATAGTTGTACATGTTCTGCTATATTTTGTAAGCCAAGTTCAATGCCCCAGCTGAGGCTCGCACATTGCATTCATTGCAAAGGATATATTCAATGAGCTAGTCTGACTTGCATGAAATATCAGTTGAACATGCTTTGAAATACAAGATGGAAAAGAGGAATTCTGTTTGTCAGTATTCTTAAGTATCAAGTCTGTCAGAATTAAAAATAATTGTAGTTAATTTTTGGAAGCATTTTGCTGCTGCTCAGTCTCTCCTAGCTGAGAACTTTCACTTTAATGCATTTTTATAGAGTTCACAAAGGCACAATGAAAGGAAAGTGAAGGAGGGAACACAATCTCTTGTACAGTAATTTCCATGCCAATTGCTAATTTCAGTTGATTGCCTTAGTGCAGGACTCTCTTATCAGACCAGAACATCCAATGCTAAACCAATTCTAACACGTTTAGAAAAGCATTTATGACTCAGGCTATCACCTATTGTCAGGTATTACCAATATTGCACTATATTAAGAATGCTTAACAAAGCTATTTTAATACAATTTACAGGGGCATTTCAATATATAAAGGCTGCTGAAGTACTGTACACTTGCAATGCATCATAGAAGATACTAAGATAAAAATAATGTAGAAGGTAAAATACTATACAGTTTGTAGTATGAGCTGTCTTTTTAATGCCCATTAATACTGTATTCATTGTGCCTTTTATTAAGCAAAATTGCTTTAGCATAATTTTGTGCATAAATATCAAGACTTGGCTGCATGACAATGTATAACTTCCTTGCCTGGGACCCACACACCAAGCTCTCTGGTTTAGCTCTGCACCAGGGTGTCCCTGTCAGGTTTTAGCACTTACCTGGAGGACTAGGCTGGACTGAAGTTTCATGACACATGGTATAAACAGATTAGGCTTTTTTGGCAGTTCCTTTCTTCTGGGGGAGTTAACAAAGTTGGCCTGGAAAGTAACCCAAGCTTGTCATTAGATAACAGCCCTTTCATTTCACTCATTCCTGAGAATTAATATTTTGAGGTTGATCTTTATTCTGATGGCATGATTTTTTCCCAATTCTAAATGGAGAAAAAAAAGGAAATAAGTTCTATAACGTGTCTCAAATACAGTAATTTTGTTCAATTATGAGACTTAAGATTTAGTACTAGATTTAGCACACTAAGATTTAGCACACTTTGTGTGCTTCACCCTTGTGTTGAGGAATGTTTTCATTGTGTTTGAACCATTTTTCCCTAAATTGATGCATATCCATAAGACAGAGTACTCTCCATGTCAGACTTGCATTCATTGAAAAACTGAACTGACTTTTCTACCCAAGACCCATCTCCAGCAAGGAGAGTAGCCTCATTAATACATTATTAATGGAGATCCGATTTTCAGCAGAGCTTTCATCTATTCTTTTTAATTACCATATGTATTCTGGTTTTGCTTTCATTAAAACCATTATCAGATAAGTTTCCAAATGTCTTCCAGCATTTTAGTTGTAAACTCTGATTTTTGTGAGTAGAAAAAACCTTGAAAATCCTGGCCAAAATTGAGTAGGCAGGAGTTAGTTGCATGAAAGCCCTTTTCTGAATTGGGTTCTTAGACTTGTATCTGATTCAGCATATAGTAGCTACAGATCAGTAGAGAGGTAAATGTGTACGTTAGGTTTTTTTTTTTTGTGTGTGTGTGTAAATGTAGCATAAGTGTGGATTATTCTGGACTTTATGCCTAATCAATATCACCCTAAAAGTAGGAGCATAGCTCTTACGTTTGAACTAGGTCATTTCTTTCCTGCAAGATCTGGTCTAGGCTGCAGGGAGGGAAGGGTCAGGCCTGCTGCCTTGGGGAGGCTCTCCTCACACCACAGCTGGCACTGAGCTGAAACCAAAAAGTTTTCACCTGTGGCATATAGCTAATTCTTTCAGAATTTTATTTCATTATTTTCTTCCTGTGCTGCAAAGATGTTTTCTCTTCCTGATGCCTCAATATTTTTCTTTTAATCACTTCATTCACTCTGGAAGAAAATCCAGGTTACGACAGTGGAGTGAGGCACAAGAAGAAAACTGGAAAAAGCCTCCAAGTTTGTAAAATATTTCACCAAAAATAGAGGTGTTTTCAGTATTTTTTTTGAATGGATTTGAGCAAGGCTTGTCTGGAAATACCACATGAGACATTTAAGCAATATTGATACTGTTCTGTCCACGAGGTGCATTTGTATTAATTTCAGTAAAGATCTATTGTACTTTTGTCTGATTCAAGTGTTCCCTCATGATTGAAGTTTACATTCTAGAAAGCGGTGAGATATTGAATTTGCTGTGTGGTTATAGCAAGTTGCAGACAGCAGCTGGAGGAGATATCTTCATATGCTGAAACTTAGAATACTTTTAATTTTTGAATATTAAACTTGATGCTGAATAACTGAATAGAGGCTAAAGAACGTTTTTGGCATGCTTGTCCCTGAGAATTATAGTTGAGATTGAGTAAGCATGAAATGATTTAGGAAATGAGAGCATGAATCAATTTGATATATAATCCAGGATTAAAACTATTTGGACTTAAAATTATTCTCAAATGTGAGGATAGTAATTCCTTTCCAATAGAAATAAGTTAACACTGGTAGGTCCCAATAGAAATACTATTCCTAAAGACACTTTTTGGTGCATTTCTAGGTAAAATATCAAGAGCTTGAATTTTTGAATGCCATGCAAATACAGAAACCACTTAAGGCCTGCAACACCACCACTGTTATTTTGCTCATATTCATTAACCAAATTCTAAATTGCAACGTATTTGCCTTTAATCTCCTTTATGCTCAGTAGGAGCCATGCATGCTGCTAACCAGTTCCTCTTTAGCATTTTTAAGAACTTCCTGATTAGGATG
The DNA here is from genome assembly GCF_964035555.1 of Netta rufina. NCBI lineage: Eukaryota > Metazoa > Chordata > Aves > Anseriformes > Anatidae > Netta > Netta rufina. Next base: position 26,025,677 of record NC_140131.1, on the reverse strand, counting down.
TGAAGTTTTATTATGACAAAAGTGGCAGGTTTTGTCTAGCCAAGTTATTTTCTTGCTATTTTTAGGAACAATGTGCTTGTGTTGTGCGCCATAGAGAGGCACTTAGATGAGGCTGGGATGAGCAGCTAATCAATCATATCTAGATAATAGACATCAGAGATATTGCTTTGCAAGGTTTACCCTCTCTGATTTATACTAGGGGGCTGTTTTTTTATGGGACTTTTAGAATATTTGTGACTGAATAATGCTTTTATGACCAAGCCACAAACACCTAGCCATTATTTCTTTTAAAGCCGTCGATCAACAGTTTGATTAAATTTGTACATATTTTTGAGTGCATTCAGGCTGGATGCCATCAAGTGCAATGAACAGAAGGTGCTTCTAAAATAGTGGTATGGGGCCTGACTTGCTATTGACCATTGCCTTGTAGAATCATTTACAAGAGGGGGATGTAAAATACAATCAAGTCAAAAAGGCAGTGTTTATCAGGCAGCAGGTGCTCCTTTTACTCTGATATGAAAATCTGCATCAACTTCAGCACAATGGGGATTTGAGCCAGTGTCCATTAAACATCAAGGAACTCTCAGCTAAGGCATTTTCATTAATTTTTTGCCTGCTTCACTAGTTCTGAAGTGTTTAAGATCTTTATGTAACTCAGTTGCAATACGATTACAAGGTTTAAAAACTTGTGCAAATGAAAAAAGAAATGCACACCCACAGCTGGTGTATTAATACACGTCTGTCTTTCATATTTTGTTGGGAAGCAATTCCAGGGCGGGGCTGTATTTGCATCCATCTGCTGTTACTGTGCTGATCAGCAACTGGTTACTTTGTCCACTTTTGGGTCTCTCAGTACGGGAAGGAATGGATGGACCTGGAGTGAGCTGTGTGGGCACTGAGGGACGTGTCTTGTGGAAGAGGCCATGGGCCCGGTGTTCCTGCAGCAGGAGGGAAGAGGGCAGGGGGGGCTAACAGCAGGAGGCAGAGCCAGGCCCTCCCTGAGGAGCGTGGCAGCAAAGCAAAGGACTGGCTGTAAATTGGAGCAGGGAAGTCGGAGTAGATATGAGGAAAGAAGTCAGTGTAATGGAGCAATAGACCAGGATTGGGGGGATGCTGTAATGGCTGTCTTGGAGGCTTTCAAGGCTCAATTGGGACAGCCCTGAGCAACCTGCTTTGGGTTCAGTGCTGAGACTGCTTTAAGCAGGAGACTGGCCTAGAGAGCCCTGAGATCCCTTCCAGGTGGGATGGTTTTGTGACTGCTTTTCCTGACAGGATTAGATGTTAAGTATGTCCTGGTGAATATTACTGAGATTTTTTGGAAATGTCAGGGGGGATCTGGATCCTCCAGGAGACTTTGCAGGTGCATGGAGAGAGGGCTGAAGCATAACTGAGCTGTCTTGCAGAGGCAAATTATTACCAAAGAGCTGTGTCCTCAGGGATCCATTCTCATTTCTAGTCTCATTTGTCTGAAGGGCTTTCGTTACTTTAGTAAAGTCATTAAAATATAGCCAAAGCATGCCTTCTGCCATTTGATGGCAGTGTGGAACATAAAGCCACCAGCAGGGCAACTGCAGCAAAAGCTGTCAGGATCTGTAGAAGGCTACTTCTGGGTGAATGATTAGGGCAAAATGCATTTGAATGTGAGGAAGATGTGATCAAGTTCCCTTTAACTAGAGTCTGGGCTGATGAGACTTGACTACCCTGATAAGATAAAAACAAGACATTACAACAGAAGCACTGAAGCTTAGCCTGTAGCTTGCAGACAAAATTAAATAAAATAAAATACCATCTTAACTGTATCCTTGAGGAAAACTACAATGTAAAGTGGAGAGAACTACATGTTCCTCAATGTTATGCAGAGGAGGCATCATAATGAAAAATCTTATCTAACTGTTTGTAAACTAGTGTTTTGTCTTGAACCCGCCAGTGGACGGGCTATTCTGATGCCCTTCTGTTTGCTTTGGTCATTCTGGTCCTCATGTACTATTGCTTGCTTCAGCTCCAAAGCACCCTTCCTGACTAGGACATTTTTATTTAAACCCAACATAAGTCTGGTATCTTGGTAAGAACAACTGATAATGCTCAGTAGAAATAGACTGCAGCTTTACAGTGCCTAGCTTTATGACTGATTACAAAACGTTTACAGCAGGTATGGCCAGTCAGTCTGGAGGAGAGGAACAGCACCCTGATTCCCTGACGAAGTCTATCTGTAATGTCTCCTGCTTCCTGGTAAAGAGTAACTGATGCCTTGTAATGCATCTAGGACTCCTAAACAGGATCTGATTTTTTCAGTGGAGCAGCATATGGTGATCATGCATAGAGATAGCAGCATGAATGCTGCTAATTCACGGCATTTCCTCAGTGAAATTCTGTAGTTTCTTGATTACTTTGGCTGCTACATCTCGTAGCATCTGTGGTTTGAGACAATACAACTAGCGGTGGCTTGGTGATCATCTGGTGTTTTCCAGCTTAACGTGATCCCAAATTAACGTAACAGAGTATACACTCACTGACTGCAATGGGCTGGGGCAAACCAAATGAACAGCAAATATCTCAAAACATAAGCACGCACTGAGCTCAAGCAGAACTCAACTTTCAGATACGATTTCTTTTTTTTGGCACTCTAAAATATACTCTTCATCTAATCATTGCTGTGAGCCTTTTGAGTTGTGTAGTTTTTGTTAACCGACCTTTGTAGGTAGGTTAGTACAGTAGCGAACCATGTAATGTTACTGTACTTGGCAAAATTTTTGGTTACTTCTGCCCTTGATTTACTATAAAGTGTTTTGGCATAGATAATCTCCTCTATTGATATGTACGACAGGGTTTGCAAACAGTATTCCTGTAAACTTCTCTCCATTTTTGTTTCACAGGGTTTGAGCAGTAGTGTAAGGCACCAATTTACATAGTATAGTGTACAACATAGTTCAGAAGTTGTTAATTTACCAGAGATGTGAGATATTGTATTCTCTGAATGCCATGATGTGACACAATGGTTATTGTCTAAAGCCATCCTAGAACCCAATGAACAAAAAACCCCTCAAGTTTCCACAGCAAACAGCTTTCTGTAGTGCTTTACTTTGCAGAAAATGCTTTTCAGCAGATCTGTAGCAGCAGCCAACTTCAGAACCAACTTTTTCATGGCTTGCTCATCTTAATGAACTACATACTAAATTACCTATCTAGAATAATTTACAACTTAAAAACATTATGCATATCTAAGGACCAAGTATTTCTCAGGGGAGAAGATGCTAAAACAGACCACTACAGAATTTCTAATCCATTGTTGGTAGTGGAGTGACACCAGAGTTAATGTGATGGCATTCTCTGGGTTTGTCTCTTATATTCTCAAAAGAGAAGTGAAGTGGGATACAACCACTGCCAGATATTATTCTTTTCCAGTCTTGCAGGTGTTGAATATCTCATTATGGGAGTGATGAGGAGCTGAGTATCTGCAGATGCTATAGTTCTTTGCACAGACTCAATACATAGAACTACTACTCCTCACTATTAACTATACAGATTACAACCAAAATAAATGCACAAAACAAATGAAAAAAATGGGATCTGTATCAAGCGGGAAAGCATAAAATAAGCATGTAAAGGTGATCTAGACATTGTTTATTTCAATCACAGTCCGACAGCTTCCTTGCTTGCTAATGAAGGCAGTGATATGGACACTATTATGGCCAGTAATAAGCAATGATGTGAAAGGTTTAATTTAAAATATCTGACATATCAGTTTTAAAAGCAAGTATATTTTACAGTGCATAGGAAGACCATATTGCTCTTGAATGTTTGCTTAGTAATCTGGGTGTAGCTATAGCAGGTAAAATGTACTTCGTTAATTAAAAAAAAAAAGTTTAGCCTTAAACATAATTTCTCATATCAAATCACATTAATGTATCAGTTAAGCTTTAAGGTAGGGTCAAGATCCATTAACAAGATTTTGGCTGGTAAACTAAACCTACACTGGTTTTTACCAATTGCAATTTATTCTAAGTCAGGAGTCATTTGAATTAAATTAGAAAAATAAGCTATCATACTGAGTCCCCACATTACTGTGGTTTCTAGGTCATGTCACACCTTGGTGTAATAGGGTGTGAAGTGTTCCAGTGACTTACGTAAGATAGTACAGTGACCCTATGGCACGTACAAAAATAAAACTCTAGTATAGCTCCTGATCCAGTGATTCATGGAAGCATTGCTGCTGTAGTCTCTATGAGAAGGAAAAAGCCTTTATGAATCACGACAGATACAATTTTAAAAGATATTTAGAGGCAAAGGAGTATTGCTACTAGATAATATCTACCTTTTTTAGCCCCAAGTCCATTTTGGCACAACACTTTTTTTTTTTTTTTTTTTTTTTTTATGACTGATAACACCCTGCTTTGGATATTTGCAGAAGAATATTTCAGACAGGGACACTGTTCTGTACCCACAGTAATTTACTACAGAGAATGCTGACTGAGGTGAAAGTTGTGGAATCTCCCGGCAGGCAGTCTGTGGTGTGTACCTGTGCGTCACAGTGGAAATAACAGTAAGGAATTGCATAACCCTGGTGTGGGGTTTCTGAGCTCTGGCATAGGTCTGGAGAACTTCTCGGGCCTTTGGCTAGAAAATAGTTTAGAGACAATCAAGCCTATACTATTACTGTTGACTAACAAGAATTACTAAGGGCCACGGTAACTACTCAGGGAGAGGAAAAGTGGGAAATCCAATTCCTACATGTAAATGTATTTTCATATCTGTATGTACATCAACACAATAGTTGAAACAGCTTTTTAGCCACAGTAAAGGACATCAAAGGGAGAGAAAAATCTCTACAGTGCTACTGCTAGGAAAAGCAGCGAGGCAGAGCTTCCGAGATGCTCTGCTTGCTTTGGAGCAGTGCCCCATTCAGCTCTTTCACACTTACTATATCCATGTCAAATGTCAGCTTGAAAAAGACAGGTCTGAGAGTATGCACATGTGTGTGAGGTTAGATGCCAGCTGCATACCAGGCACTTAAGACAAAAAAGAAAACTCCTGACTCAGACAATGCTTCCAGAGCTACTGAGATAACAAACTGAAATTCTTAAAGTGCAGGATGTCCTGCTGCAAGAAGGGCTGTTAAGAAGAAGGTGGAAGGAAGCTGGACAATCCCAAAGAGAACCATTCACACAAACTTATTTTCAAGACGAAATCTGAAAACCAAATGTGCAAGCAAACTATACGAGAGAAATTATTGCAGCTGACAAACTTTGTCACCCCTTATTTTAAAGGAGATATGGCCAGTGTGGGCAGTTTCATTAAAGGCGCTGAATTTGTTCTTAGATATTTGATAGGTTTTCATAAAATGAAGGTATGCAATTTATACCCCTAAGCTAATAGAAAAAATAACAGTATATATCTAGGCTTGATATATATAAATATGCAACTCCAGATACACAAAACAGCATTGAAAGAAACATAGGGTCTGCTCCTACTTCCTTTCTCACAACAAAAATTTAAAATGTGCTTTAGGTAAAATTTTAGATTTTAGGAGTTTGTTTTTGCTTATTGTTAAGCTGCTCTTTTGTTTCTTTTGCCCAGTCCTCCTATAGTTACGCAAGTTGTTAAAGAAGAATTAAACTAACAAGTTACTGTGCTAAATACAAACTCTGAATCAAAATGCCTAACACTGTTTGCTATTTGTGTGTATGTGTATATTAAAATGCATTTATTAAAGTTCAGTGTTGATGCATACAAATATGTATACACATGTATAACTTATAAAAGTACAAACACTACAGCCACTTATTCTGGTTAGTGATCTGTAGGGAGGAAAGGGGGAAAATAGGTTTAGAAACACTTAAAGGATCTATCCAATAAAATCGAATTATTTCATTTAGTTGAGGGGGAGTTTTTGCAAGTAATAGCACAGAGTTACGTACTTGACAACAGAAAACAATGTTAGAAGGCTGCAGTTTGTGGAACATAAGGAAACAGCTTGTCTTAGTTCATTAAATACACACAAAAAAAAATGGGAGAATATTTTTGTTTTTATTCTAATCAATATTCATACATCTGAAATCTTTTACTGCCCCCCTCTCCCTCCCCATTATGCTTTCAATTATGTTGGAGAAATGTCCCAAGTTGATTTTTCCTGTTAGATGGGTATAATAGGATGGAAAAATATTAAGCTGAAGAAAAAATCCTGGAACCTTCTCACTGGCATCCATGCAATGTAGTTCTCAAATATCAAATGGATGTACATGAAAATTAGCTCAGGCTTTGCCTTAGAAAAGCACGGGGGGGATGCCAAAGTTCCTATCCTATGATGCAATAACTTCTGTTTTATTAGCGGAGCTTCAGTTTTCAGTTAAAAACAACCCAAACCTGTAATACGTTCTTTATTCTGTTTGTGAGGTGACTCAATGCTTCTTCATGGAACAGCTGATGCAACTGGTCAGAAATCCCTTACGAGAGGACGGCTAAAAGGAAGAAAAAAAAAGTGGAAATTCAAATACTTTGTGTAGTTAAGATTGATTTATACTAGTAAGAAAATATTTCAGACTATCCCATTGCTGGTTAAGCTTTTTTCCTATTTATTCTACACACACGGAAAAGTAATATAATCTGTGGAACATCAATCATCCAACAGGCCCTGTTTCCTCTGCAAATGCTACTTTGTTTTAGATTTTCCATGCAAGTGCCCTTTGAGCAGATAATAGCGTTTAAGGTATTTGCTCATTAAGCCAAGTGCACGAATGATTTTGCTGTTGTATTCTTCCAATGTATGGAATAGTCTGCTACATCTTAAATGTGATGGGCATCTGCGGCATGCAGAGACACATATTTGTTTTGCATTTATATGTAGATAAATGTGTCAGTGCATTAGGAGACTTGACCTAATCAGGTTACATGTCAGTTTGTTACCCATTAGGAGCAAAATGAAGTGGATGCTTAAAAATTGACTTTTCTGTGTCAGTCTGAGATATTAAGGATTAATTATACCTCATACATTGAGACCAGAGCTGATGGCATAATTCGGGTTCTGCTAAAGTTCTGGTTTGCTTCTACTATCCAAGGGTTTGTTGATGGTCCCCAAATTTTTGAGTGATTGTCATTTCAGAAACATTGAGGGTTAGCACGTTAATACTACAAAAACAATTAGGCATGCTGGTTTCCTTGACTTGCTTGGAGATCACTGGTTTTGAGGAAAAATGTGCAGATTTCACATTGTTTAAACTTGGACAGCTCTTCAAAATGTGTTTACATACTGCCTGTGTGAGTATCTCTGTCATTTGGATTGTCCTTTTCATGACAATTGGAAAGACTTCACATCTGTGCAGGTGGAATTTTTTGTTTGGCTTCACTAAAAACACTTTTTCATAGGTTAAATACCTCCTGTTATTTAGAAACGTATCCTGTCTGGATTCTCCTGGCACTACTTTGGGGTAATAAGTGGCAATTTTAGCTATTCTAGTGATCTTACAATATAGTTTCTAGTAAGAAAGGTAACATTTATTAACTTATTTTATTCTATCAGTTATTAAAAAGAACTAAGCCTCTGCTGAACCTCAAAGCCATAAAATATCTGAAGTACAAGGAGCCCATGCTTCAAGTTCAAAACCATTAAAACCAATCAAAACCTCACACTGTGGTAGTGGTTTGGCACTCCAGGTTTATTGTAACCTCAGTAAGTATTTTGCTTGCTTATTCAGGTAAAAGATTAGTTCTGTTCAACACCTTTAAAGCTGTGTGGAAGAGCTGAATGAGCAGCAGTACAGCCATTGCTACTGGGGCTACAGGGACTGCCTGATGGTGGTACATGGTGAAAAAAGCTCTTCTGAATGTGCTCTGTATCCTATGTGAACTCCTAAGGAGAAAAACATTTTCCTTACGTACATTTATGTATAAAAGAAAAAAAGATATATGTATTAGATATGCACCAAATTATTACATTAATCACTTTTATTCACTATTTCTCAAAAAGGGCAGGGTCAGGTACTAGAACTACACTGACCAAGCTTAGCTGTTTTTCCCTGTAGGATCAGTGCTTTACCACTAGACTGGTGATTTTCTTCCGTTTGGGATCAAATTCCTTGCTGCTGTAATCAGGCTGTTACAGGGGAGGCCATACACACGTAGACAGATAAATCATTGATTGTCTGTTCTACGTCCTGTACCTTTTAAATGCTGACAGACCAGCTTTTCTTTGCTGTCGCTGTTTTTTGTTTCGATCCGGACTAGTATTCTTTTTCAGGCGGTAGCCAACAAGTGTTGCTCGTGAGCTGAATGCAGGAAACCCCCCTGGCCAGTGATGGGTTACTGCGGCTTCAGGTAAAGTTTTTTTCCTGAGGGCTGTTAAGAATTTGCATATGCTGCTAGACAAGAGGGTCACTCCTCCTGTCTGTCATGCTAGGATAATCTGCACTCTGAAGGTGTCCTAGAGAAGGAAAAATATGTTCTGGTATTATATAATTAGTATAAGGCAGGAGAAGTATTTAGGAAGTGTTTTATTGCCCAAGGGCAGCTGAGCATTACAAAGAGTCATTACTGAGCTCTACCAAAGTCTTTCTTAACAGAATATGAACCCTAGGAGCATCATCAGGATTACAATGATTTCCTCTTGTCATGCTGTGCGTGCCGGGGAGGAGCACACAAGATAACTGTGCTGAATGTAGGTGTTCTTGCTTGTAGCCCTGCCAGCTGGTCTCTGAGTGCTCTCATATACTGCTGCCCAAAAAAAACCTCGTGTAGGTGGATAGAGTCCCAGATAGTTTGAACTGTGACCTATTGCTAGCTCTTTTCTGCACTTCCCTGGGCAAGTTTAATAAATTGATTTATTACTATTGTGTAATTGCAAGAGTTTGGGTACAACTTCTCTGTTCTCTCATTCAGCTTCACATCTGGGTGGTTGTTTGGAAGCCCAGCTCTGCAGCACATCAGTGGGACAAAGGCGTTTCCTAAACTGACCAACAGTGCGGAAGCAATAATAAAATGAGTGAAAGAATGAGCTCAGGGGAGAGCCTTCTTGTGAAAATAGGATCTCAAATGTGTAATAGTGTAGAAACATGTCACAACTTTTCTACCTTTCTCTGCTGGAAGCTTCATGCTTGGGGGATTGGCTTTACACAACTGGGCTGTATGTCTGCAGGATGCCCTACTGCTGGTTTGGTTTGGCTTGCTTGGGAGGCACATGCGTTTCAGAGTATGGTAGGAGATGTAAATTCCTCCTTTTTAAACATCAGGTTTCTCTTATCTATTTTGTGGTGTAAAGCAGTTCAAGTTATGGGTTTGAGAGGAATTTAATCATCTAATGGACCAGTTGAGTAGTTGTGGGACTTTTTCAGGATTTTATCCCTTGAAATAAACCAATTTTACAATATTTTGTGGTTCTAGGTGCATGCACAACAGAGGAAATTTTCAAGGTGAAATTGGTATGTTTTGGTGCTAAACTCCTTGTTTTAATTGTGATTTCTCATGATAGCTGTTTCTTGTGCCTTTTTTTTTTTTTTTTTTTGATTGTATGTGCTGATGTGTGAGGTAGATGCTTATGCTGCCACCTGTGTAAAATAATAAGGTTGTGCAACTTCAGGAATGAACTCATGGTATGAGCAGCAGCATAAACTAGGGCATATGCTGAAGCATAATCTCATATGCCTTGCTATAAACTGATCTGATACGTAGCTATTAAGAAACATAAAGCATGGACTGCTAGACCAAACCTTAGTGAAAAACCATCCCTATTTGGGAGACCTCATAGGTTAGAAAAGTCAGAATGAGCTTTCTGACTCCAGCCTAGTGTCACTTGGGGTATGCTGACTCCTTTCCCATGCTGGCTTAGGTGCTGGCCTACCACCCCTGTGCTCTACAGCCATCTGGGAGCAAGACGCGGTTGTCTTCCTTTACGACAGAAAAATCAGTCTAAGCTGGAGAACAAGAAGGATCTGGCAATTCAGGGAACATTACAAAAGCTTTAGAATGATGTAAGAAACAGTCCCATGTTACATGGGACTGCTGCTAGTCCCATCTGAATGATCACCAGATAAGGAGAAATACAATCGAAGGAACGCCATAACGTTGTCAGAATTTATGCAGTGCAGCACAGTACATGGCCATAAATTTAATGGTTATAAGGGTTTTCCCTACACAGTTACATACTGTATGACTTCAAGTGACTCTGAGCCCATCTGAATCTTTTTATAATAAAGTATTAGAAAAAGAAAGGAAAACTGGAATGAGGAAAACAAGGAGAGTTCTTCGTGTTCACTTTTTCCTGAGCTATGAGGGAAGGTGTACCATGAACTCATGGGGGACAGCGATGGGGAACCGTAAGTCTATGCCCCATAGCAACTGTCACACATGAAGGCAGAGACTAGCTCTTCTTCCTACAGTCTGTGCCAAGAGGAGCTGAATACACCAGCAGACAGCTGGAGACTGGGGCATTCCAGATATATGGATTATCTTTTATTATATTTAATTATATGGATTTTCTTCCTAAACAGACACTTCACTAACTGCCATGTCCCTGCAACTGAGTCTCACTCTCTGTCCTGCTCTCTGTCCCCTTTCGTTTCGGGCATCATCAGTGTTCAACAGGGATGGGTACTGGGTGCTCCAGGACCAGAACTGTGACTCTTAGGTGATGCCAGTAGCTCCAAGGCTATCTGGCAGGGCTCAGCTTTCTTTTCTTTCTTAATTCTTTCTTAGTCTTGCCTATCAATGGAGCTCTCTTCTTCAGAATGCATTTCTTATTCTTAATAATTCCTTTGCTATGAAATTGTGCTATGAAATTGTCATAAAATCAATGCGTTGGAGGAAATCCTCATTCTAGTTTGACTTAGGCAACTACTGAAATCAGTCTATACTTCTTTTATGAGTGTGATTTTTGGTCCTAAAATAAAAGATGTAGTGTGCCAAGAGCTGAAGTTAAACTGAAAAATAATCCCACGCGAGCTGATGACTGGGTGGCTCTCTGAGAAGAGGTGGTGTACTGCAGCAATGTGAAAAATGCGCACAAGCTAAAAGTTGATGTAGTTTTACTTTAAATATTGTAGAGGAAATAAAAGAATTCACAATCTGCTTTAATGTAAATGAACCAACTCAGTATCTTCACTGGCAGTTTGCCTGTTTTACTTAAAGGCCTAATTTGGCTCTGTAAGAACATACTCAATGCAAAGACACCGTAGAAGGAAGCTGCACACAATGCCTTATACTTCAGTTCTTCTATCCCTTAAACTCTTACCAGGGGTGATTTGGCCAGGACACACACAGCGTAGCTAAACTTCCTTCTTCAGTATTGCACTTTTTTTCTTTTCCCTTTTAAACACGTGTTTTTTCTCTCCCTCTCGTACAAGCAGATGGTCTCCAGTTATATGCAGGAGCTCCTATTCCCTGGGTTGCTACGCAACAAAATGCATCCTATCTGCATCCTTTCTGTGCTGTATCCCGTTTCCGTTCAACAACTCAAAATAACCAGCTTAGTGCTTCAACATGCTGCTTCCTCTTTTCTACAGAGTTGAATATCTATCAAGTATCTTCCTGGGCTTCCTATCTCTTCCTGTTACAGCCTTGAAAAAAATGTGTTTGCCCTGAATTGATTTTCCTCATCACTTCCTATTTACATCAGTCCGCTTAGTGCTAAGGCAGGCAAAACATACATAAATGAGTCACGCAGCTGCTAGCCCATAAAAAAAAAAAAAAGTGTCAGCCAATTGTGTGATGTTTGAAAGCAAGATTCTTCATTGTTGTCAGGTGTGGGGTTCCTGTTTGTCCTTTTTATCGTGGCTTTGTTTCCCTACTGATACCAGAAAGTTGAAAACAAACTTTTTCCTTTTTTTTTTTTTTTTTTTTTTTTCCTACTGGACTTATGAAAAGAATTTAATGCTGATCAGACTAAGTACAATTACTCTGTACCTTTTGTTAATTTTTTTTAGGTGAACTTAATTCCCAGTTTTACCTAATGTTGGCTTTCCTCATAGAAGGGAATGCCAGCTCTGGAGAACCTCTCTGCCTTATTGCTTATCTTACAGATAATTTAGTAGGTTAGAGGACAGTGATTTATTTGACCTAATTTGGGCGCTCTGAAGTTGAGCGTGTGGTGTGTCCTCAGCAGCTCTGCTTCCTCTAGTCAATGGAGAAAGAGAGGCACCTTCAGTAATTGAATTGTAGCAATTCATTCACTGAGATAGGTGGGATGAATCGTTGAGATGCAACTTCTGGTTTGCAGCTATAGAAAGAGTTTGGCTGATAGCTTGGCTGAAATGCCTTGTTCTTACATTGCTGATGTAAACCTGGGTGTTAGCAGACTTTTTCTTTGTATCATTGTGAAATATTTCTCTGCATTTCTCTAAAATAATTTGTTGGTATCTCTTGCCACCATTTCCAGGGACAAATAATCCAACTAATGTTTTGGGGAGGAAATGAAAAATAGCCAACAAAACTACAGGTATGAGTGACCACCCCGCCATCCTGGCTTTTCATAATTGTTGTTCAGAGGTCATGTATACAACTATATAGCTAAATATCACTTCTTTTCGTAGACTGCTTTTAGCCTATGTAACAAACTTCAGTCTTATGTTTCTGGAACAGCAGTGTGCTTTAAAAGCAAAAACAAACTTTTTTTTTTTTTTTTTTTTTTTTCCTAATGGGAATTCCTGTGTTCAGATAGTGATGATGCTAAGGCTACGTCAGTTTCAGTGACTGAATGTTTTCTTCCAGCTTGTAGTTGAAACGAAGCTTTTGGTAGAGATTATTCAAGGCAGAGTTTCAGGATGATGGTTATCCAGAGTGCTCTTTTAAGCTATGTATGCCTCAGGAAGCTCAGACCAAGTGCTGCTACTCTTCTTTGAGTGGTGGTAGCCTGTGCACAGACTCAGCTCTGCTGGAGCACAGTCCCAGGGCTACTGCTTCTCCTCCACCTCCCTGGTGTAATGCAGAGGTGAGGAGGAGGCATGTGTTTGCTGCTCCCTGTGCTGTACACCAAAGTTGTGGTTGCAAAGGTTTGGTAGTTCTGCTCATTCTGAGAGAATCTACACAATTTAATGAACTTGATTGATTTTAGCTTACTACAGAAATAACAGTAAACAATACACAATAACTATATTCGTTTATAAAGTGCTACTTTCAAAATGCTGTGTATAATACATTAAAATGAATGTGCAGAGGGTTTTTCCCCCAGTGCATCTTTGGAAAACTATTTCAGTAACACGGAGACAGCACGGTTCCTGCAGTTCAGCAAGGTGTGGGAATTGCTGGATGCTATCTGAAGGGCCATGGGTGTGGGAAGACAGCCTGGATGTTCGTTGTGCTTTCTTCTAGCTTGAATGTTTTGGAAACTGTTCGTTAAAAATAAGAGGTGAAGAATAGGGTGGTTATAAGGAGGCTGGCAGAGATCATCCTTTTAAGTACTGTGAGTCATTTTCTAATATCATGAGAAAGGAGTGGAATTAAATTCAGGCGGTTTGTGGGAGTCCTACCTGATATGAACTTTCACTGTAAAGATAAAATTGGCCCTGCCCAACGATGATGGAGGGATGCCTCTAGACAGATGTCAGTTGACAAGGTGGGATGCAAACTCAAAGTTCGATGGTGGCCCATGTGATTTAAGAAGAAACAACAACAACAACAAAAGCAGTGCCAACCCATAATTTATTCCTTCATTCCAATGAATCTGCTCACAGTCAAACATCTTTTCTCACATCTCAGGATCTATGCACACAAGTACTTTGGAAACATAGGGCCCCACAGTCAGCAGATTCCAAACAAAATGTAGTGGTAAATGCGATAGGACTGGTATTGCTTATTTGCTGTGTGCATTGTAACGTGTACAGCTTTTTAAAGTCCAGTTTAAGATTTCTGGACTGAAATCAAAATCTGTTTTTACTAACACAAGGTGAGCATAAGTTCTAGCACAACTCATTCTTTTTGTAGATCTTGCTCTATTGTCTGACCTGCTCCCTTTTAATAAAGCAAATGTGTGCCACCATTACCACAAAATGATAGGAAATGCTAGTTGTGGCCAAACTATTTCGCAGTAAAAATACTGTTGTGAAATATATGCTTTCTCTTACATGAGGTCAATGCTTATTTCTTCCAAGTACAGAAACAGTGTATTTGCAATAATGCATATGAAAAAAATATTGTCTAGCCTTTATTTATAATTAGAAGGTATAAATAATATGTATATAATGGTTATGACTCTGTAAACTTACTAAAGAGAAGGAGCTCTGTGCTGTGTTGATATCTATCTTAGAGACAAGCAACACAGACAAAAACCAGCACAAATTATCACACCTTCAGTTCTCCTCAAGCAGTGGAAGTCTAGGCTTCATGGAGTGAAGAAGTTTGCTTGAAATATGTTTGCCAAAAATCAATTTCTATTTCTACTTTCAAAAAATAGTAGATACCTTTCCTGAGCAATGATGCGGTTGTTTTTTATTCTAATAAGAAAGATTTATACTCTCTTTAAATATAAATTGTCATACATGGAATGGTTAAGGCCTTTTCTAGGTCTGCCTAATAGCAATATGGAATATAGAATCCACGAATTCTCATAGTTGTGTTTTTTTACAAATAGAAATGCCACTAAGTTTATCAGAGTAATTATGAAGTGGACATTTGCAGGCAAACAAACTTTTCTCCTGACATGCCTAGAGACTAGACAGTAGAAGATGATCTTTACAGATCTCTTCTGTGGTCAGGATCTGCATGTCTGGTACGTGATCCTGGAGTCAGAGGAACAGATGAATTCATGTTTTGTATTGCAAAAAGCTAAACAAGAAGGTTGGGAAAAATCTTTGTGCTGTCTTCATGTCAGCATCCAAGAAGTAAAAGGTATTCCTGAAGAAATTCTCCTCCCTATGTTTAAAAAAAATAATTGTCACCAGGACTGATCCCTGGGAACTGGAGAGGCCAGTCAGTGGGAGCAGAAAGCAGAAGTACAAAGCTGCAGCTTACCTAGCGGGAGATGAAATGATGTCTGTGCATTGCTCTAGTAAGCAATTTGCATTAATCATTTTTCTGGTAGGCTCAGTAGTGTGTGTCCATGGAGGGATTTTCTTTCCTGAACACTGATTGCCATGATTGCCACTATACACAGAATTACTCTCAATATGTTTCTGATAATTTTCAGTACCAACATAGAAAGGCTTGCAAAAGGAGTATTGTACAGCCAGATTTTAATGTGTCAATTATACTGAAGTGTTTCAACACCACATCTGTCTCTATTATTGACACATCAATAGAAAATGGTAAGCATGGTAATTAGCAAAGTAATTGATTGTAGTGTTGTGCAGATCTTCTGCAAAGAAAAAAGAAACTTCTAATCACAAGACATGGATCCTTTGCTTGAGAAATGAGCTTTTTTGTTTCCTTGTTTCATTGTGTAGCCTTATCATTAGGACTATTTAAGAAAGTCTGTCTGGGAATTCGTACTAACTTTACAATATGACCATATGAAAATAAATGATATATCAATATATGATACTAATGTGTAAATAAACTATAAACAATATTGATAGAGAGACCAAGTTCTAACTTGCTGTGCTGGAATTCATTTGAAATTTATTTGAAGAGAATGAGTCCCATTTAAAAATAAATAAATAAATAAAAATGTACCTTCTTATGCACACACATAAGCAGGGAACCATTATGCTGCCGGTTTAGCTGCTTCAGATGCAAGCTAGGAGTTCGGCAATTGTCCTTAAGAACAGTTGCTCCTGGCAATCTTCATCTCATGCAGGTTGCTTTCACTTCTTCAAGACTGGAAGACACTGGACGCTGGGAGTTAAACAGGGAGTGAGACAGCTGTGTGGGGGAGAGTGTGGAGTCAGGCTAACCAGCTCAGTGTAAATGTCCAGGCAAGGCCGTGGTGGCCTTCTGAAAGCTTCAGAGCAGCTTCAAACTTCGTGGGGCATCATATACACAATGTGTCCTTTGGTACGGTGTTGTTACAGCATCGTGTATGTCCTTAAAGGAAATGAGTATGGTATTCTATCATAATGGTTTGATTATCTTAAAAGTGTTTTTTGTCCCACTGCTGGACAATATTAATTTTTTGGTTTGTTTTGCAGATTCACTAACTGAACAACTGAAGAAGCACTGTAGTTATATAAGGACATTACCTCTGAGTCCAAAGCAATACTTCTCAGTATATGTTTAAAAATATTTCTAATCCAAACTCTGTAGAAGGTGCTCACAAGGGACAAATAACTTAATATTGACATAGCCTTAAATATATTGAAAAGACATAAATCAGAATAATGAGATTCATAAATCTGTTAATATTAATGGGAAAACCTTTTGGGAAATGTAGTGTAAAATCAAAGAAAAAGATGAACTTGAGATGTAAGCAATGGCTCTAGTTAAATGAATAAAAAATCGGATATTTTGTTTCAATGCTTTCTCAAGTCAGAGAAAGTCATTACATCCTCTTGAAATTGTGCTTATGTCTTTAATACTGTCATAAACAGAACACAAATATTAGGAAAAATGCAGTAAAGGTATTTCTAGAAGCCTGCTAATAAATGAAACCCCTGGAACTATTTGTTTTTCGCATCATGGAATGAGGAAAGCACCATGAAGCCTTTCTTTCAAAAATTCTCTCCAGAATCGATAGACTGATTCTATGCTGAATTTCAAGGCTATAAAGCTTTATTAGCAAGAAGAATATGTATATTGTTATTCATCTGTTCACACTGCAATGGTTAAGGGACTGTCAGCATTTCCTTTAAAAAACCCCTATAATTTAACAGGAAATTCTAACACACAAAAATGCATTCTAGGCTGCATTTGACAAAGGGGCTTCCTTAACCATGTTTTCATAATTAATTCTGTTTAGACGTTTTACAACTTGAAAAAAAAAGTGGACAGTCACATCCTTAGAGATGCATGCAATCTTATACCCACTGCAAAGTATTCCTAATGTCAGCAACTGCAAAAACAGTGCTCTTCATCTCTCCCCTGCCTGGCTGAACCCCTTCTTGCCCATCCACCACCACCACAAGAAAGTTCCTAACTTTGTCCTCCTTCCAGTTAACACGTCCCTTTGACTTCTCTGTGTTATTTACCTTTGTAGGGCTCCTGGAAATCTTTACTACACAACACAGAGCAATGTTGTCTGTTAAAACATTCATTGTTGGCTCTTCCATGGTGTCGAGGGAGATCCTACGTGCAAAGATCCTTGGTGGACTGGAAGCACTGCAGCTTCCAATTACCCCGAATAAGATGTTAGAACTGCTGCAATGAGTATGTTGGATGAAGATCCAGTTCTGGCTAAGGGTGAAGCACAGATCCACTGAGCCCAAGGTGGTGCTGGGCTGGCCCAGCCTCACCTCACCCTTGTACAGGCACTGGGGTTGACCCCGTCCTCCATCTTGCACTAAACTCAGTAACTGCTCTGATGTGGAGAGACCTCAGCATGTTTGCAGATGCCTCATGGCCTCCTCTTCAGGTAGTTTACTCAAATGATTAATGGTTCCCTCTGCAAAAAGCTGTTTTCTGTCTTAGCATTGACAGGTACTTCTTGATGTAGCAAGAAATGTTTTATCACTAGTGATTTAAATAGATGTTCATTGCACACGTGTCTAAAGGCAGAATATTTCTCAAGAGTGCTTGGGAAAGACTTCAGTAGCAAAGACAAGTTTGGCTGTTGGATCTAACATGCATTCATGCTTCAAGCACATTTGTTCGGTGTAGGGATACCATACCTCTGGGATATCAGATAAACCAAACTTCTGTACTCGTAACTGATAAACTGTACTTGTCAGTGTGAGAAACAAGATAGTTCAGAAGTTCTTCTGTTTCCTACCCATATCATAAATCTGTTTGATTAAATTTGTTGAAAATATTTTTTTTTTTTCTCTGAGGAATCATAAAGTGGAGAATATTTGAAAAAATTCTCAGGTTCTCCCTTTCTTAGTTGAACTGTCTCCATGCATAGGTGAAAGACCATAAAATACTGTTTGCCTCATCTTTAAAGTTCCCTCAAAGACTGTTTTCATTCATGTGTGGCTGGCTACCATACATCAACAGTGTTTTCAAATCTCAGATCAATATCCTGGATGTTTTCAGAGAAATTAATTAGTCTCACTGAGGGGTTATTTTCCTAGGTTGGAAAAAAACCCTTTTCTCCGTTTGATATTGACTACATAGTCAACTGGATAGACACAATGTTTACCCTCCTAAGAGGTCAATTTAAGTGCTCCAGGCAATACAGTAAGTCTAAGAACATACTTTTCTGCTGTTTCATTTGTAAGCATTGAGTACACACAGTCTTTGGTTAAGTAAAATTGTTTCAGGCTACTGCTCCACTACCTGGTTTTACTCAGGTTTACCCCTGATATAATATGATTCTTAAATTAGCTGTTTTCTGTTTAGGGATTGTCCTTTCTCTAGCATGAGTATATCTAAAGAGGTCTATTGATTTCAGTGCACGCAGACAGACTTCATAAAGAGGAAGCTCTGTGATCAAATAAAATTCAGAAGTATTGAATATAGAAAAAAAAAACAAAACTTACAGCATGCATTATGAAATAATTTTTGACTACAGAACACACTTATTTTTTTTCATTTTTTCACACCCCTAATTATATATTTATAGCATTTTGCAGCATAGGACTAATGCAACTTTTGTTAGGGAGTCAGAAACTGCAGTTCACATTCATGAATGAAATGTTTCTGCAAGAACCTTCCTCATCCAGTGTGTAACTTCCTTGATCCATCCTCGAAGGCTGCAGAAAAAGCACATTTGTAAGATGTTTATGCCGTATTTAGAGTAGGGCAAAATTCTATCAGAAATTGATGACTTAATCAGTTTCAGAATTTTCTAGAATTCGGACTAATGTTGCAGTGCCCCTCTTCAAGATGTGCAGGGCCCTCTACGTGTTTGGAAATTGGAAATTTTCATTTTAATGTTTTATAATAATTTCTTTGGTTTTATTTCTTCTGCCTCCCCTCCGCAAACATATTCTTAAAGTATATATATGAAAAAATATAAGTTTAAGTGACCTGAAAACGAAAGGAAGCATGGTGAACTACCACTGACTTTTAATCACTAGTCCTGAAAGTCTACAATTAGTTACATTAGCAAGTCAACAGGAAATGAAACCAGTCATTAAATCCTCCCTTTATATGCAATGTCTCAGAACAGCTGAAGTTTACTTCCCAGGAGATATGAACTGCAAGACCACTAAACTCTGTTTTTTCTTTTTATTTCTTATTTAAACACTTTGGATCTTCCAAGAAGCAATGAGACTTTCCTTTAGCTTAGTGTCTTGAATGCTTTCTGAGTTGTTGAGAAGTGTGGATCAGGGTCCCCTTGAACATAAGACAAATTCAAACCCATGCTGTTATCTCTGCCCTTACCTCTGGGATCCTGCTGGCCTGGCAAGGTCTGTCTCTTCAGGATTATTATTTTAGTCCTCAGTTATTTTCAGTTTGTGACTTTGGAAATAACTGAATAGGTCTGTGCTGAAAGCCACATTTGATGAATGCATAATTTGCTGAAAGAATTCCCTAACTCTGTATGAATAATTATGGGTTTAAGTAAATCCTCTCTAGAGAGTTTATCAGATCACTTTATTGTGCATAGAATAAAGTTAGAAACTCAGAACTTGTTCTGCAGTCAGCTTCCTGCCTGCCTATTAAAAGTGGGAAGCCCTGTTGGGTTTTCCTTCCTATGACAGCTTGCCCATAACTCTTTAATCAGTTTTCCATAGCTGAGAAATGTTGTTGGTTTTGTTTATCGCTGAGACCTGCAAGTCTGTGTTCTCTTCTTGGTATACCCAACATGAATCATGGTTTATAAACATCCTGTTGGTATTGATGGAGTAACCGGGGCCTTAATAAGACTTTGATCTTTTCAAGCAGCTTACATATACTAAGGCACAGTGTTGGTAGAGTCTTCAAAGTGTTAACAACAAACACAAAACAATCTTCTCTATGAGTGTTGGATGTGCAGTGAATACACTGAAACATTATTTAATGTGCCACTAGTGTTTCTGAGAACACCTAGAAAAAAAAAAGACATATTTTCAAATTCCAGCATAAAACTTAAAAATAAATTTAACAAAATTATTCTGTAGTTCTGATCTAGGGACCATGACAACTGATTTGAAAGTCCCCTCTATTTTACAATAACATAGTCTAGAATTTCTTTCTATTCTAAACATAGACCATTCATAAAACAGTCAACAGTTATGAAACAATTTTTAAAAGTATCTTCCACAAAAGCTGTTTTTCAGACCAGACACTCCTTTAAAGATGACCCTGTGGAGTACAATAGATGGGACAAACAGTGAGAGACAAGTTTCAGATTGCTTTTGAATAACATCTGAAGCTTCATGGTGGCCTCTTTGATGTGACCCCAAGGGGACTGACCACCTGTGTTGCTTTGTGCGGTGATGATTTGTTAATCAGGAAAACAAGAAATACAATATGGCCTCAAGTAAATCTTTAAGTAATCTTAGATGAGATTTAGATTTTGGGGGGTGATTTTTACATTATTCTTAACACAAAATAAATAATTTCATCAACATTAACTGCTTAATTCTGTTTTTTTTTTTTTTTTTTTTTTTTTTTTTACATCTAGTTTTCCAAGATGATATATTTTTTCCATATATACATTTTACTGTTTTCTGTGGACTGTGTAAAACAGGTTATGTTTTTAAAAGGGACAATCAATTCATATGACCACTTCTTTTCTACTGCTTTACAGATGTTAAATTCACTCAGGGTTTATTGACTTCATGAGTCAATACTGATTTTTGAATACATTTCTTAAGTCCCAACTACTATAGCATAATCTATCTATGCCCTCATTTTTTTTTTTTTTTTCCCAAAGAATAGGCAAATGAACAAACTGTTATTCTTTTACAGTCATTTAAGAAAGACAAGGCAAAGTAAACTGTCTTTATAGGATAATAAATGCTTACCTCCACACTTTTTCTTGTTTCTGAGGATTTCAATACTGATCAATGAGGCAATGAGAAATTTTTCAATTTTTATACTGGTAGTAAATTGCTTGTGCTGCAATAGGCTAAAGTGGCTGTAAATACCTCCCTCTGTAATTTCCCAAACATTAAAAAGATATCTATTTCTTCAACTAGGCAGTTAATGTCAAGAGGATATATTGCATCTCGAATTTGAGTAATGAAGTCCTGGATTTGTAAGCATCCTGGTATTTAAGACATTTGCCAGTCATTTGTTTTCCTTTTCAGAGAGTGATTGCAAAAGGAATAATGAGAGGATAATTCCAGGTGAGACTACAGAAATGTGAGACTAAGACTACAGAAATGTGAGACTATCTAGACTGAGCCATGATCTTCTCCAGAGAGCTCCAAACCATCATTAGTGTAAGGGTTTCTTCAGCAATGAGATTTTAGCTTATTTTTCACGATTTTTCTAGAACAAGTATCTGAAGGAAAACCCATCACTCTTTAGGTAAAATTATAATTTGAGAAAAAGTTGCTAGGAAGTTCTTAAACTGTGGTATACTTAGGTGG
Source organism: Netta rufina (assembly GCF_964035555.1). Lineage (NCBI taxonomy): Eukaryota > Metazoa > Chordata > Aves > Anseriformes > Anatidae > Netta > Netta rufina. The sequence continues at coordinate 26,004,204 of NC_140131.1, read as the reverse complement.
AGGGCTGAGTGATTAAGAAATGTCAGCTGTGTTCGGATGAGGATGCAGAGTTGGGGTCAGGCCTGTTAAACAGAAAGGAGCTTTAAGTCCATGGAATTATGCTGGTTTGACTGGTATGGGAAAAACTCAGTGCCTTCTGGACTCATCTTACAAGTTGTTAAGCCACTAGAATGAATTAACTTTACTAGGACTTAAAACTCTTCCTCACTCTTCAAGACCCGCCCTCAAATCAAACTTTTAGGATTTAACCCATTAAGTGTCAAGACCAAGAGCTCAGTTCTGTGACATGCTGAACATCTGCTGAAAGATGAATGCCCTAAAATATTTCCAAATTCAGTCATTACCAGCGGAGCTATCAGAAACACAGGCATAGGCAAATATGGGAACACATGCCGATTGTACCCATGGGTTTAGTTGGGTGAATTGCCTAGTTTCAGAACAGCAACCTGCCTAAGAGGTGTGGTAGAATACAATGACCAAATACTACAACGTTGTTCTGTTAATTTAGGACAATGACATCATCAGATTAAGAATACATCGTCATTTTGCATCCTGTTGTGCCACGTCTTTCTCTTGTTTTCTGACATAATGAGGTGGGGGTCCGGCTAACAGTCCTCTCCTCTGCTGCAGAGTCCTTGCCCACCTCCAGAGCAGCATTCTGCCAGGTCACAGTGGGAGGCAAACAAACAAACAAAAAAATCACATCATTACTAGCAGCATCCAAATGTATATGCAGAAATGGGGGAGTATAATTGAACGGCACAGGCAAACTTATTTCTTTGTCCTGCAAGTTTGATTTGTAGAGTTAATTTTTCTTTCAAAGTATGCCTTCATGATGCAATGCTATGGTAAGGATCTGCCTACAGTCACCCAGAGAAATATATTTTTACCTAAATGCTAATGCAAATTCACAAATTCCACTTAGACTCAGTTCTGCTAAGTATTTTGAGATAGGGCCTTTTTTCAAGTGAAGTGTTGCCTTTTTTGCCTTGCTTACTTCAAATCTACCATTGGGATTAATTTGGTTATTTACTCTCAATAATGGAAATAAGTCAAAGGGGAAATGTTTTTCACACTGAGCAGGCACCATGTTCTTCTGGTATGAGCGTTCTTTTCCTTTGTTTTTGAAACAATCTTTTGATTTCTTAGGCTTTCCTTTCATGACATTTAGGAGAAAAGGAAACTGCTGTTGAATACGGGATGCCTGGGATTTCTGTTTTATATTATACTTTTTAAATATTTGAACTCTGCTTCAGGACGGAACAAATTAGAGTTGAAACTGAAGGGTGGGTAAGTAGTTTCAAGGTTTCTTTATTTGATTTTCAGAAGTCTATATTTACCCTCCTCCAGTTTATATGTGAAGTACCTTTCTGCTCACTCTAAACACTCTTTTTATTGGTAGCTTCTAATGAATAGTTACCTACACAGCAGCTGTTAATCTTCTTCATTACTAAGTCTTTCCAAAAAAAAAAAAAAAAAAATCTCATTCCTCTGCTGTGTATTTTGAAAGACATATGAAAACTTTCCTCCTGAACTGTTTTATTTTTGTTTATTTTTTTGTTTATTCCATCTGTCTGCTTCAAAATACAGTTTCTATATCTTGATTTCAGTTTAAAAATCCCCTTAAAACAGCATGTTTTCTCTTTCTTGGTAAGGAGCTGGCAAATCCTAGATCCGTATGTTGCAATTCAGTAGAACACATGCAGCGCTGGCACTGCAAGCTGGTACCTCCCCTGAGTCCCAGCTTGGCTCCACCTAGGAATTAGTGCCCAGTTCATATCCTTTCAACAAAGCGTTGTATAATCTCCTTGTAATTGTATTGGGCATATTTACTGTACAATGGAAACAAACTTCAGAGATTCACGTGTTCCATAGAAGGGCAATTGAGATGAAACTCATTTCCTAATATATTTTATCTATGCCAGCAATTTGGTGGTTATTATATACAGTAAGCAATAAAACTAGTTAAAAGATCATTAAATAACTCCCATGAAGTTATAATAATGCAATAAAAAATCTAACCAATACCAAGCACCGTGCGTCTTGGAGCTTTTTAATCAGTCTTTTCCTGGGCTACAGTCAGACCAGTGACCATAAATCTACCAGCTATCCAATCTCCAGCACCACATTTCCTCCTTTGCTGGGAGTTCTTGGGCCACCATGGAGAGAGAGACAAAATCTTGTAATACTCACTATGGTGTGCCAAGCAACTGTTCAAAGCTAGAGAAATTGCTTTGAACAAGGCAGAAAGAAGTTCTGATTTTAAACTTCCATATTAAAGTGGTAATGAACTGCATTTTTGTACATAGCTTTGAAAATCCCCACTGTGGAATCATGCACTATCAAGGGTCATTTTAATAACATTGATTGTTAAAAGACACAGCTCCCAGTGTAAAACCAGAACTCATTAGAATTCAGGATAAAGCTGATTACAGAGGAATGCGTAAAATTGAATATTAAGAAGATTAAGAAGAGCTGGGCATCAATGCTATATTCCAAAGGGAAATCCATAATGTGCTTACTGTCCCAATCAGCGGTACCCAAAGGCAATGTGTACCTCTGTGAGTGTGCCCTACTGGAGAGGGAACTCTGAGAGTTTGGCCAAGGGTAACTATAAATATTAAAACCTTTATTATCAATGTTTGATAGAAACATAAAAAATTTATAGTTGTGTACAAATTCTTTCTTTTGCAGAGGAGACGCATGAGATCTTATAGTGCTCCTGATAAGTCACCCTCATTTTTTTCCTTTCAGACAAAATCTAATTATTTCTGCCCAAATTTCTTTCTTTCTTCAATGGAGTTAGTGTCATCTGAAAGAAGCAAAACAGAATGAATAGTCGAAGCCCTGTATAGAGCTAATAGTAGATTCTGTATCAAGGTCATTCAGATGGGCTGCTGTGCTATGTTTTTTTTTTTTTTTTTTTTTGTTAATTTACAGTCTTGTAGCCCCTCTGCCTCCTTTTGCTATTCAGTATGTGTTTGTCACAGACTCTCTCATTTAGAAACAAATGCATTCAGACATCTTTGGTACTTACAAAAGCATAGTCTCAAATCGCAGCAATTATTAACATAACAGTAACACACAAGAGTTGCTCCAGCATATTGCAAAACCTGTGAAGCTTTCAATGCACTCTGTAAGTGTATGAGATAGAAATGAAAGGCAAATATCTACCTAAATGTAAATTTCCCCCTCCCCATAACATCTAAATGGAAATACTTTCCACATTGTTGAGAAGATTCATTAAAGGGACACAGAATCTTAAGAGTGAAAACCTCCTTGTTTTGTAGTGGGAAGCTATATGAGACGTGGCAACCTTTATATATTTAAAATATGATTATTGTAACTGAAATGTAGAATTAACCAATCCTGCACTATTTATGATAGCGGAGCGTAAATACAGGCCTCCTGCACAATACAGTGTGCCAAGAAGCAAACTTAGAAGAGGTTATAGTAAGGCAAAGCAGATGTTTATTAATTTTCCTAGTAGTATTATAGGAATTAATTTTATAGTTCTGTTTTGAAGTACACCAGAAATCAGACAGGGCAAATCAGTTCTCCATGCTTTACTACTGTTTTCTGCCTTCTTGATGTCTTTTAAGAAATCAAAGAGACGGGGCTCTCACCAAGGCCCTTTCTCTGCTCCAAGCATCACCTCCAGTGAGGCCCCAACTCAGATGAATTTCTATGTGACACTCTGCAACGTGTAATCAACAATCACCTCTTCGGTTGGTCATGTGCCCGGTGCAAGTATATTAACGTTGTTGTTGAAGGAACATTTGAGACACAAAATGAGAAGGAACGAGTCATTTAAAATATCTTCCTAGGCTTCCTGTCCTCCCATATTATTTATACTACTATGCCAGCATAGCCCCCTGTGATAATAGTAGGCCTACAGAAAATAATGTGAATTGTTTTAGTTGTCAGTGAAACTAGACTTCATGGCCAATGTGGTATATATAGCTGTATAAAATTGTGTGGATTTTCGTATGTTTTGAGCAAAAGTGCACTAACCTGCCATAGATACAGGTTTAGACATAGCTATGTGTTTGTGGTGGCGCTACTATTGCACTACTAAGTAACAATGTTCAGTTCAGCTACATTGCTGTAAGTTTATTTAATTTAGAATAACAGAAGCCATGATAGTATTAAGATAATCAAAACTATGTGAATATCTGAAGTTTCCTTTGTATAAATCACTCTATTTTTGAATAGACAAGGACTATAATACACTGTGCTGCAGCCTAGGACGAAGTACTGTGTGTTGTAAAGAGTTTCAGTAAATGTCCATGGACCCTCTCAGCTGTAAATGAATGTTTTTGAATAACACCAGTAATCTGAAGGTAATTAAAGTAGTTTATGCAAGGTGCAATAAACAGCTATTGTTGTGTCTACAGAACATTACTTTACGCTATTGTGAAGATGATGTCTTTTTAGCCTCCTAGCTGTTGTGAAAAAAAAATTCAGAGGCCACTAGTCTGAAAGAAACAAGGACAAGATAATAACTAGAGACGCAATTAATGCCTGTGCTTTGGAATAGTACAAATTGTTACAACAATCACAGAGAAAGCTGTACAGAGGTTATAGGAAGGCAAGTTAATGCAATGCTTAAAAAAAGAATTAAACAAAGAGTGTTAGAAAGACCTAAATTACAAGAGCAAAGAAATGAAAATACAACTTAATAAGAAACAAATGTCGCATGCTGTGTATTAACAGTGGAATGCTTGCAGAAAATATGGAAAAGTCTTTGTTTACTCAACCCTGACTCATGGGCAAAGGTTTACATAAACTGGGCTTCTTTCCTGATCACAAGTATGTGGGAAGTCCTATGGGGATGGGTAGTCAATAGGGCTTCTCAGTCACTTGAAATCAGGCACGTTTGGACTCAGTCATTTAGAGTAAAAACGTGGTCCCATAATTGTCAGCAAAAAACACCCATTTTATTACTGGGGCCAGAGTCCCACTGATGTGCCAGGCTCTTCATGTGTTACCAGTACTGGCCTCAAGAGCAGCAGCTCCTGAAGTCAGGTTCAGTCCTGAGTGGGATTTCAGCCCTTACTCCTGTACATCAGCACATATTGCTGTGTGTATTCCCAAACAGTTTCTGGTGCTCTCTTTCATTTATTTGCAGGAATGAGCACTTATGTGAAAAGAAGGATACAGAGTGGCAGTAAAAATTGTCTTTAATGAACATACAGAGCAGATCCTGCTTTCAGTTGTGCCCTTTCAACTCCACTGAGGTTGAGGTCATCTTGCCTCTTACCAGGAGTCTGTCTTAAGCCTGCATCTCTTCCAGAAAGCCTGAGAGCCTGTGGGAGGATAGGTACCAGGACCAAGGAAGTGGGGGTTTATATAGAGGGACGTCAGAGCAGGAAGGAAAAAGTCACCTTTAAAGGACCACAGCAAGTAATGTAAGCCCTCACTGCAGTCTGTGGTAACTCGGAACAAATATATATCTGCCTCAGAACCAAGATGCAGCTGACCCATTCTGAATGGGAACTAGATTGTAGTTAACCTATTGCATCACTAATTTAACCTTCCCAAGGGGAATGGATGAGAGTTACATACTTCTTTTCTGCCCTTCAAAAAAAAAAAAAAAAAAAGCCCAATAACTCAAAGAAACGTCTAATGTTGGTAAATGTGCATATGTACTTGATGTATTGAACTTATTCTACTTGATGTAATGTACTTGATGGATTGAACTTATTCCCCTTTTTGTGTGCTGACATCCTACACACTGCACAGGGAGATTCTACAGATGTACAGAAATGCGGCACAGGATGGGATGTTTCTTTATGGCATTTCCGTGTGCTTTAAATCTCTGAAGAGTTTTCTGTGTGTGTGTTTTATATTGAGTCATTAAGTACAAAAACAAACTTATTCACAAACCAACTTTGATCTAGATTTCCTGTGATTTATCTCTGCTGTCTATAGCATGCACTGAAACCCTACCTGATTGTTATTAGCTCCCCAAATATTTATATCATTCCAGATAATCAATGCTTATCACAGTTAATACAGATGTTACAAGTTCCTCAAAGAAAGGCACTGTCAGCATAATAGCATTTTAATTATTGCAGCATATGTTTTCAAATGGGTCTTTTGTTTACAGTACCAATTAAACAGTGTAACCATATATATCTAATTAATAGATGGTGTTAAAAGTATCGTACATGTAAATTACAGCTTTTCCCACAAAGTATATGAACCAATAAGGCAACGTCTTGGAGGTATTAATGCTCACTTAATTAATTTAAATCATGTTGCTAGTGCTGTTTTCTGTTCTCATTCCCTTGCGTTTGCACTCTCTACAGGATGTTTTTCATTCAACTGCTGTGTAAAACAAATTTGCTTGTGGGGGTTTGGTGATATAAAGTATCTGACTGGCACCAGTACATTAGTTATTCTACATGTAACTGAAAACATAAATGCGATGTTTGGAGAAGTAGAGATAGCAGCATCTACTGGTTAGAAAGACTCAGAAGACATCATTTTTGTTATCAAATGTGCTGTAAGTTCATGGGGAAGTTCAGCAGAGAACATGCTGAGCCCTTCTGTCCCTTGGCTTCCCGGCTTTATGCAGCCTCTTTACTCCCTGCATCTCTTTGAAGTTCTCTGAGGAGAAGTGCAACGTGTTTTGTTGTTGTTTTATTTTTTAATTTTTTAAAAGAAGTTTCAGAGAAAATTGCTGTTTTACCCACCTTGTAAGGAAAACTTGACATTCATCTATCTCCCTAATAGAATCTAGTCTAGGAACTTCACAAGAATATTTCTATAGGCAGTTCATTCATGCTTTAAAGAGAGAAATTATTTTTTGGTCTCTCTCTCTCTCTTAAAAAAATATACTTGCTGTGAAAGATATCAGGAGCAAATTCTGCATTAAAAATATTGTTTATTCACTGCAGTTCCTAGTAGCATCACCTTGACAGAAAGGAACAATCCTTTCCTGGGAAGACCATTAGTGTGGTGACCTTCCATACCTTAACTATGTGCAATCACTGCAATCTAAAATCTGCTTTACTTGCAATCTGAAAATTGCAGGTAAAAGTTACATTTTGCCATTAATGATTATTATTATTTTAAATAGAGGAGCCTGCCATGTCAGGATCTGAAGTAATTTTGGAAAAACTTAAAATATTTGCTAAGTATATAAGAGGTACCTTGCTCTTTCAGGGATGTGTTTCTTCTCCAATTTAAATAAATAAATAAATAAATATATACACATATCCTCTTTATCTGATATTTGATAGCCTGGAAGTTTGAAAAACAAAAACATGGAAGTATTTCCCAGGTACAAAGACTATTGACCGTAGAACTGGTTTAAAGCCAGGAGAAAGACAGTTCAAACAGAACTTACCATGAGATTTCCCAAGGATCTGGATATTGGCCCCTTTATACATTTTAGCATCTTTATATTGACAGGAGTACAAGAATTGATGTATCAGCCATTTCGGCAGTCTGACCTTCAATGGCAACTTCATTCTGAGCTGTAGTAGAAGTCTTATGTATGTCTTCTTTACTTCCTGTAGCACTGGATTATGATGCAAGACGTTTCTAGTTTAATTTACTAAATACTTCAATAAAACATTTAAAATAATATGTATATACATCTGCTCATATTCTTGGTACTTCTAACTCACAATGCTTACAATATTCAAAGTTTTCTGGCAACTCCTGGCTTCTGGAGTCAATGGATTAATTGGAAATTTTAGCTACTGTTCAAAACACAGGCTTCAAAAACACCTGTGAAATATGAACTTTTTAGTTAAGATTCAAAAAGCACATAACATTAAGTTAAATGTGTATTTAGAAGGAGAGAATAAGTTGGTCAAACATGTATTTGAGAATTTATAATCTGTCTGGATGTGCCTTTGCCTGCTATTTCTTAGCAGACATGCAGACCGACTATTTTACAAGTAACTCTGGGCAATCACTGCAGGTCTCTAGACAATTTCTAGGTTGTATTTCTAGTTACATTATCTGTCAAAGGCATATCTTTTCTGCTGGAAAATGATCTCTTATATATCACATTTACTGTTGGTTAGTAGAGCTCAAGGAAAAATTTGGATCAGGGCTTTTTTTTTTCCTTTTTTTTTTTTTTCCCCCTACAGGTTTGTTTTATACAGGACCTGTTCAGAAACACTTTCATTGTTGTATATACTTTGGCTTTATGAATTCAAAGGGAGGTATTGAGCTCACTCAAATGGTTTCAAGATCATTGACCACATCACAAGACTATAAGACTATTTAAAGATGCAAACTAAAAAGTAGGCTAAGGTGAAGTTGGCTTAGTTCAAGATTAAATGCCAAATCCTAGAGAAAAATTGCACTTATATAGATAATCTTGGATGCAGTGGAAATTCATCTTTTTTTGTGATTCATTTGATTGCTTTTGTACTACAGCTCTGCTGAAGGTTTCTGGCTCTTGCTGTGTGAACGACCATCCCATCCATATACAAATTGTACCAAATCAGGGTTAACATTAGGTGCACTGGTATTATATTCACTTCCTAGATGCGTCAGTGAGAATAAAGGTCTAGCTGTTGACCTGGAAATGTAAAAATACAATAAAATTTGAGAGAAAAAGAAAAGACAATGTTAGTATTGCAAATTCCATTTTAAGATTAAGCAAGTAGTCATAGGAGGTAGTTTTGATCTTGCATGCTCCTCTGTTGATTTGTACTTGTTACATACCTTCATCATCTCTTCTAGCCATTTAAAAATATAGAGAAAGGGTTTTAACTCTGATAGTTAACTTCAAGCTAAAACCCCTTATTCTAATGTACAGACATGTATTTGTGAGCTGTATCCTCACTGAGTTCATCTACTTCATTGATCTCACTGAACAATAACAGCAGGAGATTCAGTGCCACTGAACCTGTGTGTGTTAGAAGGGCAGTAGATTAACAGTTGATCCACTGTTTTCTTTCAGCATAAATTGGTTCTCCTCAAGTAAAGTTTTAGGTCACTTCTGGGGCATCATTGCAGGTAAATGAGCACTGATTTTATTAGCCTCCCTGGTAGATAAGAAGGTTTTAGTTTTAATGAATGCAAGATCAAATATTTGACAGAAAGTGAAAAGCAAAGACTGGAGGTATATATCTTAAAGTGAAAGAGGGAGGAGAATGAGTTTGAAAAGAATAAAACACATTGTTTAGTCAAAAAGAATGCTACAAAGGTCTCTGCGTGAATCTTGGGTTCCAGGAGTTTCTGCCAATTCCTTTTATTACTATTTCAAGTAACCAGGTACATATGGCATGTTTGTAAGTAAAGCAGTCAATGAAGTTAGTTACACCTCTGCATTTATTACCTTACCCCTGAGTATTATTAACTTTTACATTCCCCATAAAATATAATTTATCACTTAAATAATTTGCTTTGTGTCAGGGTTCAGTGTGCTCCAGTGCTTTCCTGCTCATTAAATGAGATATTTTTACTTAATGAGCCCAGAATGTCCTTTGCATTTAACATTAGAATTGATTTCAAACACTCCATTTTTATAACATATTTGTGTGTAATTTCAGAATGTGGACTTCATCCCACAATCTTACACTGAAGAAAAAATGAGCTACAAAGAATAATGATCCATGAATTCTAGAGAGCGACACAGTAAGTATGGGTGAATAATTTGGAAAAAAAAAAAGAAAAAAAGAAAAAAACCCTCATTATTAACTACCTGTACTTTACATTCTTTGATCTAGTTTGGAAGTTTTACTTATTCTTTGAGTCTGATGTTGCAGTTATTACACACACAAAACTCCATCAGAAAAGTGCTTTTTTAAAGGACAGCAAGATGCCGATTGCTCTGAAACTAACAGAATATAAAAATAATCCTATCTTTTGATGTACTCATGTGATATACTGTTTCATGTAGCAGGTATTCTTTCAAAGATAGACAGTTCACGTAGAAAATATGTATTCATAGGATAAATGAATATCATGGAACTATAGCAATATACTTCTAATGGGGATCTGATTCAGCTCTTTGTGAATACTCACTTAGCAATTAATCAAAAAATGTAAGTAGAGAAGTCGTCTGTTGTGCAGTAAATCATTTACTCATAACAGTTACTAGTACAAAAAAAAACAACCCAAAATTCTGAGTTATCTCAGTGATTCCAGAATAAATACTGTATCATTGCACTTGAAATTTTGCTACCAGCTAGATCTCAGGGAGTCAACACGTAGTTGAATCGTGGATTCACAATTGGGTATTCTTTTGAGTTCCATTATAACAAAAGTAGCCATCTACACATCAGCAGCACACCAATAATGTGCTGAGAGCTAGTCTGATAAATCAGGGGCTCTTGATCCATGGCAATAAGCATGGCAAGAAATGCTCAGTAAAGGATAGTAAAGTTGAAATTTAATCCCATACCAAATGCTAATATTGTAATGTAAATAATTTTTATTCCCAGTAAAAAAGTGAAAAAATAGTAACTCAGAGAATAAGCAAAAATAAAACATTGGTATATTTAACTGAAATTAGAAGTTTCATTTTCAGACTGTTTTCAGCCTTGTATGTGTATTTATCCACAGTTGCACCTTCTTGCCTGATTAATGGCTTGGGCCTCTCACTCTGTCTGCTCCGCAGGACTAGGTGCTTTGCCTGGACTTCTTTTCCTACAGGGCATGTGCAATCATACAGCTGCTGTGAGTCAGCCTGGTGTGTTGGAAGCTTATACTTTGAGATGTGCATTGGTTACCATGGCATAGAGTGAGTGAAGGAGCACAAGCATGAGGGAGCACAGGTCCCTTAACTGCAGGTAGGCAATCTGTGCCTGGGTGTAGCTGTTCAATACCTTCCCCAACACGCCACCATTGTTACCAAGGGAAATATCAAAATTCTTATTTGACTGACAGTACCACGTTATCGGATACAAGGATTTTAAATAATGACATAATAATACTTTATGAGGCCATGTAATGCTATATAAATCAGGGAAAAGAGGAACAGTTTCTTAACTGTGGTGATAGGAGTAGCATAGTAGTGTAATTATCCATACAGGTGTACTAAATATGAAATCTTTATCTTTGTTATGTAGTGAGAGAAAAACAAACGTAAAACGTAGAATCAACTGTTGATTATAATTTAGTGAAGGGTGAACACACCCAGGTTAATTATTAACACTTTCATATAATTGTACAAGCTATTAAGTAACAGGCAGCTCTGATATGGATTGCAGAAGCAATGTCATCAGATGGGTAATGTATAAGGAAACCTACGTTCTTCTTCTGGTGCTATCACCAGCGAGTGCATCATGTTCCAACAGAAAATCACTTTATTTTGCTTCTCCTTACTGTTCTTTGTCCATTTTGTCCATTTAAGCTGCAGAAAGTTAAGACTGGTGTGTTTGAACCTGTAACACGAATTAAGAATATGTTTTTTTTTTTTTCTTTTTCCTATTTTTCACTGTAGAAAGAGAGGGAAGAGTTAAGTATTTATTTATTTATTTGTTTGTTTGTTTGTTTTCCCCTCAAAAAGAAGTACTACAGTTTGCTCCAGAGAAATACCAGGATATCATTTCAGATATTTAGTGAAGTCCGTGATATTGTGGCATATTTATAAGGACTGATCAGACCTCAAAAGATAAAAGGTACCTTTAGTACAGAATCAGAAGAAAAAAAAAGTGCTTTTCATTTCATTACAGTTTTCAGGAGGGGTGCAAAGTATTTAAAATTTTTACTTGAATTATTTTACAAAATTACGATTATTGCTTACTGCTATGTTTCAAGCTTCAATGCCAAATGATTTATCTTTTTAAAAGAAAAAAAAAAAGTGATTTCAGCAAAACAGCTAACTGGAATTGAAATCCATTAAAAATGAATTATCTCCTTTACTCTAGGCAAATGATAATTTGGTTGCTAAAAATAAAAATAGTGTGGATGCCTCAGTGTATGCAGAATGGAAAATGTGATGATTTCACCTACTTGAGAAGTTACTGTGATGGGCCAGCAAGGCTTCTGGGAGAGGGGTTTTCTGCGTTGCTGAGTTAGAGTCAAGACTGGCCCATGAGTTGCTATAAAACAGGAGCTTTCTTCCTCTTTAGCCTGTACCAGTCTTACTGAAAATGAATTTTGAGAAAATGCAGGAATACTCTATAGGGGTCACTCTGTCTGTTCCTGTGACTGACCAAGACTTTTCATTTTATTGCCTTTGCTATAAGTCTTTCAGATGTGTACAGCTGAACATGGCACAGATAATTCTTCCTACCAGGGAACTGCTAATACTGTTTTTTGATTGCTGTAATTGTTTTGGTTACGGTGATTTGTCAGTGTGAATTTAAGACTGGGTAAAAGTATGGTTTCTTGTAGAAAGGAAAAAACCTGCAACTTAATGCAAACCACACATGTGATGTTTTGCAAAGCTGTCGTCATTGTCCCTAATGAAAATGGACTGACAAGTGCCCTGCAGCCTTACTGGAGGATCTTTATACAGGGTTACAGAATCACAGAATCACAGAATTTTCTAGGTTGGAAGAGACCTCAAGATCATCGAGTCCAACCTCTGACCTAACGCTAACAGTCCCCACTAAACCATTTCCCTAAGCTCTACATCTAAACGTCTTTTGAAGACTTCCAGGGATGGTGACTCCACCACTTCCCTGGGCAGCCTGTTCCAGTGCCTCACAACCCTTTCAGTGAAGAAGTTCTTCCTAACATCTAACCTAAAACTCCCCTGGCTCAACTTAAGCCCATTCCCCCTCGTCCTGTCACCAGGCATGTGGGAGAACAGGCCAACCCCCACCTCGCTACAGCCTCCCTTGAGGTACCCATAGAGAGCGATAAGGTCACCCCTGAGCCTCCTCTTCTCCAGGCTGAACAAGCCCAGCTCCCTCAGCCGCTCCTCATAGGACTTGTTCTCCAGGCCCCTCACCAGGGTTATCTCAGGAAAGTGAGGAGTGCATCAACCTAGGCTAATACCCTGATATTCTTCTGCTATTCATATTTGGAAGTCTGAGACCAGAAATAGTTAAGGGGAGATGGATGTCAGATGGGTATGTGTGTCCTTTAATCTGTATTCAGTGCCTGTATCAAAGGCTCCAATATGTGCATGTGTAGGCAACAAATTTCACTTAGATTTATATTTGGTTTGTAAATCCACCATTCATAGTTGAGAAATAATCTATGCAGTTTCAGGAGAGGGTAAGATAAAGGTGCTTATCAGATTCCTTTTGGGAATGGCAATAAGTAGTTTATAGCCAGTTTCAGTTAACATAAGCTTTCTATAAATAAGATACATAACTTTTTACATGTGTAGACTAAGGCCAAAGGCTCCCTTCACTCTTTGAGAGCACTGACATTAAATTTTTTATTAGTACCCGTGATGAATAATGCACTTGACTACAGTTTTGACTGTACCATTGAGAGAAACCACCATGTATTTCTTGGAGATGTTCATAAATAGACAAGTTTAATGCTGAAAAGTTTTTTTTTTAAATTAATTCCTTCTTTTTCAAGTTTAAGTTTTTTCACCACTGATGTGTGCACCCTTTCTAGCAGCACTGGTATCCCTGTTGCTGCCATCATATTGTTTGTGTTGCTGCGGCTGGCTTTCAGGCTGTCACTTCTTTATGTCCTGAGGCAATGTGCTAGACTTGTACAAAAGAGTCCTGGATCTAATATTGCTGCTGTCACACACTTTACCCATACTGTGTCTACCTGCAAACGCTCACAAACTCTTGCAGAGAAACGTACACTGCAGTTCTTAAATCTTCTGAACACTAAGTTCAGTCTTGGTTCGCATTACCTGCCTTGGTGTGTGAGTTCATTTGTGGGATTTGTGCACTCTCCTGCTTTTATATCCCAGATTCTTCACACTTTGCTATGAGCCTTTTAGTACTTGTACTGACTGTAGTATTTTGTTTGCAGTGCTCCCATATTGGTTTCAATTCAGCTGGAATAACTTCCCTTCATTGCAAAATTTCAGGCTTCATTTTAGATTGTCCATAACCTCTTTCTGGGTATTTTTTACCAAACTGCAAACACAATCTGTCCTTTTACCAGGAAGTTAACACTTCTCTCCCTATTGTGACATCATTGTAGTTCAATCTGAGATCAATTCCAGACCCTTCTGTGTTTTTTCTCTTTGTATTATTTGTGTGAAACTGAATTTCATGGATTGGGAGCATATTGCCTGTTGACTGATTCAAATCTCTTTCTAACCACTGAAAGTTTTAAAGGAGCTTGAAAGCAGATATTTGCTGAAAGCTGTGAGTAATACAGGGCAAACTTTAATAGTGTCCCAAGGTCCTGAGAAGTGAAACTGCAGTAAGAAGTGTTAGCCACATTACATTTTATCTGAAATTCTGAATTTTCTGAATTTTCATCTGAAAATTGTAATTTAATTACAGAAAAAAGAATCTGTCAATGAAGCAAGTCCTGGTTTGTGTCCTAGAACTTTGCCAGTCTGCAACTATTTCCTTCTTTTACACGTTAAGCGCACAATGCACATTTTCACGAGGAAAATGGGCTTGATTCTCATTAGGTATCGTACTGTATTAACGGTTTTGTCTCACTCATATTTTATTCATTAAATAATATTTGTCAATGTGTTTTTCTATTTTAAACTCTTACTGTAAAAGAGAGCATTATCACCTACAAGCATTTGATTCCTAGAGCGAATGCCAATACTATCCAGTCATGCCATAGTCTCCTAATTATGCTGAGGGTTTCTTTCCTAACAGCATTTATTTTAGGGTGTCAACAATACTTCAGTTAAATGTAGTGTAAAGTGCACTTATTTAGCAAACTTGTCCTTCAGAAAAGGTTTTTTTTTGTCTTTAAAACACCACTAGATTGTTTCTTTCTGTCAGTGCAGGATACAGTAGAAATCTTAAATCAATAACACTTTTTATTCCTACGCAACTGATGCATAACATCCTTCTTCACACAGAGGTTTAATGTGTTGTAAATTAATTATCTGGAATGAGTACAGGGTCAATGGACCTTGGTATGACTGGGTTGTAATGTTAAAGTGTTCCATTTCCTACCAGCCCTGCTCAGCTCTCTTGCCGAGTCTTTTTTATGTGTCAGTTATGCCATCTTCTGCAGTTTGTTCCCTTAAGTGTTGTTAATGCCCCTCTAGGGCTTGATCAATAGGAAAAATTTGCTTTACCATAAATTTGTCCAACAATTTTCTTTCTTCTGAGGACAGAGTATCTTCATTAACTGTATAACTTTTCTTAGTAAACTGCTCTTACTCTTACAGAAGCTTAAAAGAATAGCCTTTCTTTTCAATCACATTGAAATTGCAAAAACTTTGAATAAGCAGATGCAGACCTAGTTTTTGGTTTTAGATACCTAAGAATAAACCAGCCATGCTTCAGGTTTCTGACAGAAGTTTTGCTTTACTGCTTCTATGCAGTAAACCACATAGCTGAGTAAAACTGCTATTATCTCTGAAAAAATGACAAGAGAGATTCTCAACCATGAACAGTGCAATTAAAACAGGTGTTCACTGCCTTTAAAGTAGTCAATTTCCTTTAAAAATCAGAGAGGCCACCTCCATATTTTTTTTGAAGGCAGCTTGGCTATTAGTTGCTAGGGTAACAAGATCCAAGATAGTGAATAAGGCCTGTCCATGCTGCACAGAAGTATGGGGGTCAAAGATAAGAACGAAATGATGGTAGGAACATTCAATTACAGATTATTTCTATTTGTTTATTTTTTTACTGGAAGAAGGATGGTCAAAATATGTACATTCATAACTAAAAAGGTACTGATACTGCAGCATTTTAATTGTTGTTGCTGAGTACCAGAATACACTAAAGATTTTAAGTAGCAAACACGTCTAATCTCACTGAATAAAAAAAAAAAGAGATACTACTTAAAACTCATGGCATGTTGGTGGGATCCATTTAATGTACTGCGCTGTGTCAATGTCACTTTCATAAACTTTTGCTGAAGTGCTTTTCCTACTGTATGTTGAATGATGTTGTCAGGACTGTGAGTCGGGGGTACGGTGGATTCAAGTCTACTTTACTTCCCTTGATGAAAAGGTCACTGCCACTTGTAAATCTGTTTTACTCCCTGCACAGTTGTTAGTGTCAAAGTCTGTCAGCTCTGTGGGATGTTAAAGTTATACAACTGTGGTAGGAACAAGGATCACAAATTCCCAGGTGGTACGTCCCAAGAAAAAGTCTCTGATCTCTGTGTAAAAGTTCTGTAGAAAGTTTTTCATCCAGGATTGTCAGCTCACTTTGGCTTGATTGCAGAAATAAACAACATTTCTGTTTCATGCCTCCCATCTGGTGGGCCTTCTTCGATGATAGCTCATCACAGGGCCACTTATTATGTCTGTAGCCCACAGTTGCAAGTGAAACAATCTCCTCTGCTTTATTTTTTTAAGGCTATGAGGGCTCCAATTAGAGCACAATTAAATCTTGGCCTGCATTGCGTTATGTGATTATGTTTTGACAAATCATCACAATAGATCAGCATCACAAGTCCTCACAATTATTCATAAATTTGAAAAATACAAGAATTAAAGAAGAAAGAAAACAACTGACCAAAGTGGAGGAGGGGGGGAAGAACCCCCCAAACCAACTTTCTAACCAAAAAAAAGTAACTCTTTTTTCCCCCTTACTTAGATAGAACATCATCTGAGCTGTTTTGTGCATACGTAAGGGAAGGCTGTAATTCAGCGGTTAGCCAGTACAAGTGGTCATAATTTACTAGTGAACTGCAGCAAACGCAACCAGAGCAAAACCAGCTGGAGTGCCAACAGTGGATGTGTCCTGAGCTTGATTGACTGCAACATAAAGTGTTTTCCAAGTTTTGTACTCTGACTGAAGAGAAGATGGACATGAGGTTCTTTGCATGTGAAGTACGGCCAGCGCTTTTAGGTGGTCAATTGTTTGCTTAATCCAAAGGCCACTGGTAAGACAGAGTCTTGAGTTTTTCACGCTGTGAGGAATTTCCATGTGACCTTGCAACTAAATTGATTTTTGATCTGAGTGGAGTGGTGTGCTGCTGAGGAGACAGAATGGGACCCGAAAGGGGCAAACACTGAATCTTTTTGGCTTGACTTTCAGTCAAGGTAACTCACTGGGGTTCCTGAAGGTGATGCAAGTAAACATCTGCCAAGTGAATCTCTGTGTCAAGGCAGCCATTGTGGGCCAACTGAGGTAGGCAGCTGTGGGTACGTGTATATCAGTGTGCCAAGGAGCCATCAGCTTGAGAAGGAAGAGGGGATGCCAAGATTCTGGTTTCATTTTGCCTCATTTTTGACCAGGAAATGCTCTTCATCCATTCCTGGATCTGACCTAAAAGCTGCTCCATACATTCATTTCAATGATACGAAAAAAGAATCTTTAATATGAAGGTTTTCTTACTGTCCGCGAATGATTTGAGTGACAGATGAGCAAACAAACAAACAATCAAACAAAACAAACAAACAAAACAAAACAAATCACCCTAAAATTTTAATTATTGAGGAAAAACAATTCACTTCCATCTCTATTAATCACTTATTTTTATAGATGTCTTTCAAGATGACAGCCAGTTTGCCTTTAAGATCACAAACATTTCTTAACTCTCCCTCCCTGCCTCCTGAGGGAATTAGCATATAAAAATTCACCTTTTCCCTTTCTTATCAGATTCATTTCTACTGTTTGAAATTGCTAAAAACCAAATCATAGATATTTGTACTTACATAATTAGAAAGCTGAATAGGTGCCTGTCATATCAGTGCTCGTGTTTACCAAAGACTCACAATGTTAGACAGAGGGCATGTCTGAGGAATGTAAACAAACATCCACCTTATCAGGACTTTTACCACTGAGAAATAGAAAATAACATTTTTTCTTACCCTTCTGTCCTCCATTATCCCTCCAATTCCCTAGGCTTTGCTCAATCTTCATATATTTCATATTTTTCAACTTTTCTAGACACATGTAGATTAAGAACAATTAAGAAGGGTAGGAATGATTCACCTAAGCAGGGAGAGAGGTTCCAGACTCTCAGGTCTTCATGTACCCAGAAGATGGGTATCTGGTATCTAGCTTTTTTAGCACTCAGAAATAAAATGAAGGAATGCATATATGCTAATGGGTTTGTATACACTTTGGGGACAATTTAATCCTTTATAAAACTAGATTTTCATATAATATAAATTCATAAAATAAATGCTATACATATTTCAACGGAAAATTATATATCTTTTTTCTGAGAACGCATATCCTGGCATCTGAGTAATCAGATTTAACTTGGACAAATCATCTACATATATTTCTGGGCAAAAAGGGAATAAAGCCTAGGGCAACGACTCTGCTGGTATTTAGAGAGCTTTGGACAAGTTGCTTATTGATCAAATGATATACTGACTAAATATTTGAGATCATTTACAGACAACAAAATGTTTAGAGCCTTTTGTGGGACTTGCAGACTTTCTGGAGAAAAGGTGTGCCTACATGTACAAGTACCCTGTAAAAATGGCTTTTCCATCCCCTTATTACATTAATTTTAAATACTGATTATTGCAATGATTGTAAAGTAATGTGGTCCTTCTGATAAATGAGAAAAAGCTTAAGTGCTCCCTGAGTCCATGAGTCTTATTTAGCCATCCCATTCTGCATGAAAAACTAATCCAAAATTGTCTTCTTGGATAGCCACTGTGCAGTTGTCTTGTTTGCTTTTGTATCGTTCTTGCCTGAACACCTGCACAGCAGCATCTTCCCGTTATTGCTGATGCATGTCTCTTACATTTAGTGCTTGCCTTTCTTCAAATGTTTAGTTATATCTTTACTGCTTCCTTTCATGACAGACGTAATTCCACCCCTCTGGACATCCTAAATATCTTTCTTATGTAAGTCTCCAGAGCTCTGGCTATTTTCTCAAAGTCTGAGACTATTATTATTCATTCTTTCTCTTTTGTTGTATTTTTTAATAGAGCTTTCAGCAAAAAATGCACTGAAAAACCCTTTCACATTCGTCGTGGTTTTCTAGCTCTTCTGTTTGCCTCAGTCAGTGCCATCCAAGTCACAGCCTCTTCTGTTTTCTTCTTCCTTATTCGAAGAAGGTATTAACTCTTTTTAACTTGTGTTCTTAAATTTCATCTGGAAACTTTCCTTTCCATCTTGTCTTACCAGGTTAGCATTTTGGAGTGCTCTGTCAGCTGGACTTGCATATGCTTTATTTTGTAGATGCAGTGACATACTGGCAGGCCCCAGTGCAGCTTTGCTGGGTACCGCTGTACTGTAGGCTGGGTGCAGTTCAAGGTTATCTTTTATTTTGGACTCTTAAGAGACTCTCCTGTCTTCCCCTCTGGGAAAGACTTTCTTATTGTGCTCTAGTCTCCAGAGTGAATATTGACTTGGCGGCATTGAACCATTCCTAGTTTTGCCTGAGCTGTTGACTTTTGTGCGAGAATAAAACCATTTGATATACATAACGTGAACCAGACTAGGTGTGAAGTTCCTTGGGCTGTCTAACCCCACAATGGGAACCTACTTACCTATCCTAGCACATGGATTTATGAAAAAATTCCTTGTGTGAATCCTTACTGGGGCAGCTCAAAAAAACTTAGTTGTGTGTCCAAGGCTAAGGGACTTAATGCAGACATAAAAAATTTGCATTAAATGTTTGAAATACACATGAAACATCAAAATGTTGTTGTTAGGCAGTATTTTTTTTGAGAGAAGTATGGAGGTGTGAGACCTGCGTCAGTGGTTATGGAGTGAATAGATGATATTTTTAGACAACACAGTTCAGTTTTAAAAAGAGGCTCACACAGGACAAGAATGAAGTCCCTGCTCTTTTGGGATGGGAAGCAGGATTTGATAAGGAGTAAAAAAAAAAAAAATACCCAGGCCAAATCTTCAGCTGCTCTATTTCATGATAAAAGATCTTTCATAAATTATCTTTTCTGAATGGAGGCCCTCAGCTACAATAGTAATTCAGACTGGAAATGAAAAAAAAGAAATGCTGATTGATTTATGCTGAAAAAGAGAAAGTTTTTAGATGTTCTTAATTTGTGATAAACTTTCTGCTCTGATAAAAACAAAACCAAAATCTTATACTTTAATTTGCAGAAGCATTAAGTCTTTAAAAAGAATGTGTCACAAAAACCTGTAACACTTTAAAGCCAGGTTCCCCTAATTTCTTTTCTGCAGGCATTTTGAAGGAAAACAATTAAGATGAGCTAATGTATGCATAAGTGCTAAATATTTGAAACATTCACAGCCACCGCCACATGACAGCAATCCAGCCCTTGGGGTCAGGCTGTTCACTGGTAATTTCAGTGCGAGGAATCTCTGGCTAGCTAACCTGCCGGGGAAAAACTGCCAGCCCTTCATTCCCAAACCAGCATGTGCTGTGCCACGTTCATTCAAAGAAGCTGGGCAACAAACCCACGTAAACTGTCTTTATTACTAAGATACTAAGCAGACTAATTTTCCAATCTGCTTCTTTTGGAACCATATAGCTAATCACATCAATCTTTTTATTGTTTCAACTGCAAGCTTTGTGTATGGCCCCACATTTTCAGTGGTATTCTACATTATTTAATACCAACATTTTGATGTATTGTTTTTTATTGCAAAAAAACAGTGACATGTGAGTTCCTTTATATAGCTGAACCAAAAAAACAAAACAAACAAACAAAAAACCCAACAAACCCTACATCATTTCCATACTCTCGTCCTCCACTTACAGTTGTGATCTAGGTTGCCCCTATTGTTGGTTAACGTATGAATAATGGTGCATTTGCAACATGCGATCACATTTTACTGCAGGAATAAAGCAAGGTCAAAATAATATCTAATGTTCAGGCAGCATACAGGTTCTCTCCCCATCAGCAGACTATTCTTAAATAAAGGTAACAAATTAGCATTAAAAGCTCTCTGCAACAAGATGTGCTAAAATCAGACTGGATGCTCAGTGACCTGTGCAGAGAAAAGCAAATGTAATACAGGGCTTTCTAGTGCTCCCAGTCCCAACTGCTGGGAGTGTCAATTATGTCACTACAGCTTTTCAGAGGTGGAACTGTCATGACTCAAGAAAATAACATGAAAAAGAGGAGAAAAAAATAAAAGAATAAGCTCCAGATGCAAGATGAGAGAGTGTTGCAAAAGGAGAGTGTTTTGCTCCAGCGCTGGGTTTGAAGGGGCTGCCCTGTTTAGTGCAATGGGAGCCAACTTCCCTGCTGTGTCCTCTGAAGTGGCTCATTGCAGAGCAGTAATACTATATCTTAATAAGCATAACACTGTGAACTGAGGCATATTTTTAAGTCAGACACATGGGAGGGAAACAGAGCAGAGCAGACCTGTGTTATTTTTAATGGAGCATGTGTTTGTCTTGTAAGTGTGTCAGAAGAAAAGGAACAGGTCTCAGGTTTCTTCTCACCATGTCTAATGTGGGACGGGCACTCTGCCTCTCCAAGTGAGTTTAGTGGTCTTTGATATTACAAATGACACACGACAGTCTGGACTACACTTGCACCACACATTCTTTCTCCTGTTTGTGAATATCAGTGTTCAGTTGAAGCTATCCTTCAGATGAAGTGCTTTAAAAACCACAAAGATCGTTTTCATTAGATAAAAAAGATGATAATGACACTCTGTTTCAGAGGCTCCTTTTCCCAGACTTACTGAGTATGTGGCAGGGTATGTGTTCTGCAGGAAAACATATTTCCTTTTACATTCACCTGGAAGAGAGATCTTGTGGTGTGGAATTGATAGCTATCATGTATACTGTACTGCAACCACTCACCTCTCATTCATAGCATCAAAACCACCATTAGAGTACAAATGTTTGCAGTGAAATCCCAAAGGGCATTTTGAATTTCAATTAATATTGATAATGGTTTCTTTAAGAAGTCTTGGGTCAAGATGTATCTTAAAACTATTTTCCACATTGCACAGAAAGTATATTCTGTCTTTGTAATATGACTGGATCTAGTCTTACGTCCAGCAGCCAGCTGAGGCTGCTTGTCTATTATAGTCTCTTCCACCATTCCTAACAAATGAACAAATAGCTAGATGCCCTGTGAAACATTTTAAATAGAACTGTCTCCTGGAAAAACTCTTACTGACAGAGACAGGTTCGATCCAGATCAAGGGAACCTGCTTTGGGATAGAGAAGATCAATACCAGTCACTGCCTTTTTTCTTTCTTTCTTTTTTCTTTTTTTCCTTTTTTTTTTTTTTTTTTTTTAACTAAGAGGAGGTGAGGTAAGGATTATGATGAATAAAGTAAAGCAGAAAACAAGCAATCTATGAACTGAAGTGCATCCTTCTTATTAAACCTTATTGTGCTCTTAAAGCAGTAGCAGAAGCTGTTGCTATGAACTCTATCATGCAAGAGGCTTTCAAAAAAGCATTTAAAACTATATATTAGCTAGAAACCACTTTGTCCACAAATTCTGAAAGAGCTGAAAGTAGCTTTTGAAAAGGAACCAATGTATTTGAAAAGGAACCAATATATTTCATGGCAGAGTAAATTAGCTGCTATTTTTTACTTTTTGAAGTGTTTGATCAAAATCCAGTGCTGAGCACAAGTGTCTTAAATTAATTCTATTTAGTGTGCTTCTCTGTTAGAACCTGGATCCTCTGACCTGGATCCTATATTGCTAGCTGCCACACTTTCCTGCAGTCTTCTCTGGTACATGCATGAGAATTAATGTTTCCAGCACCAGCTGGAGGTGCTAAGGTCATATTTTTATGTTTGGAAATAACGCACAGGTTTGTGTGAGCTAGGCAGATCAAAACTATGATTGCTTTCTTTTATTCTATTTAAAGAGCATTATCTACTCTGATTTCATTTGACAATGAAGGTGACAATAAAGAGGAAAGAATAGTCACCAAGACCAAATCATTCCAGTAATGGAAGATTATAAAACAGAATTAGACTGGTTTTACAAAGCAATGCTAGCATTATAGCCACAATATTCTCCATAGCCTTTGGCGAGGTCCAGGAATTCAGCATACAATATAATCAATCCTTTACAATCCACGAGCACTAAATTCATCATTAAAATGTTGTTCTACCCTTCCCAAACCTTCTATGTAACAAGCATCTGAGTAAGATGAAAGGCATTTATTACTGGTAACAGCCTTAAGAAAAGCAAAAAGAGCAAATCTGGAAAACATTCATATTTTTCTGGAAATGGGTACTATTCATAAAACATTTAAAGAGTTCAAGGTCAACTTGTTCTCTTTCTGTATACTATTCATAACAGGCATTTGACAACTCAGTGACAGTCAATCTAGCAGCTGAAATGAATATATTGGGTCATCCAGTTTAAATAAATGCTAAATCTTCATTGTGGAATGATCACAACAAACCAAGAACAACAAAAATCTTTTCTGTTTCTGACATTGCAATTAAAATCTAACAAACAGTGTTACAAAAGAGAGGAAATAGATCTAATGTCAGTAAAAGGGACCTACTTGAGCAAACGTATGTGTAAATAACAGGAGATTATGGTCCTTCACACCACAGTGTGAGTTTTCTTCTAATTTAAGTGAAATGTTGTGATCCTGAGAATTCCACGGAATATTTTATTTTGCAGTGTACATATGAGAAAAGGCACCATGCCAATAAAACGTTCAAATTTTGAAGTTACAATTATTATGGATTTGCCTTCTCTTTTCACTCTCTACACAAGACCACCCTGAAGCCTATTCCCAATATTGACCGTTTCTCAATATGCTCTGTTCTTCAATGAAAGGTATCCCATGGTGACTCTTGTCCTGCTGAAAAGTAACAATATTACCTTCATTGGATTGGAATCATGAGATTTTCATCTAATTTCAGAGCTGGTGAAAACAGCAGCCTGGAGAGCGAGACAGACATATATTTTGGAAACCTCAGGAATCTTTTGTATCCATGCAAATTCTGAGGCCAAGTCCTTTTGTAATTTCAATATTATTTCTCCATGTAGTTGCTGTCACCATCAATCTTAATTTAAAGAATTTGTTCTCTGTCCATGTATGGAAATGCATGGTTTATACCCATCTTTTATAAAAAAAAACTCTCCTAACTAAATAAACAATAATCTGATACAGTATATGTTGAAGACAGATGGTCCTAAACGAGCTCATACTTTCTCTATACCACTTCCAAATTGCAAAGCTATTTCTAACATAGTGAAAGTACATCATATCACCGATTGCCTTCTCTGTTTCAACGAGATATACAATAAAAAACAACTAGCAATTATTTTGTGGGTGGGTTCACAGATTAAAGATCAACTATAAATTGAGAGGAGTATCAAGTTCACAATATACTTTGTTCCTTTTTGGAAACCATTACCTGGTTTTGTTTTTAAAGCTGCCACAGGTTTTCAACAGGATTCTTACTCTAAGAGCTCCGTATCTTTCATCAGCTAGCACCCACTGAATGACTACCATTGAAGTTAGTGTCAAATTCTTCTGCAGACATTCAGCTGGACTCTCTGCAGGGATTTAGCTGAAAGGACTCACTGGAGGAATGATATTCCTAACAGTCACACCTCCCCCACTCTGTGTTTTTCAAATATCAGCTGTAAATGTTTTGAATATCTTCATTATTTAAAATTTTAGATCTCTTCCCCAATTTTGTAAGGTATTTTCAAAGTGGCTTTCTGCCTACAGTTATAATGTATGCCTGCAGTCCAGGAAGACAGCTGACTAGCACAGTGAATCTTGCTCTATATTTGGAAACATCTGCTGTTTCATTTCCATGATGCACAGTGACGTGCTGTTTCAAGAGGAAGAACAGTCTGGTACAGGAGGCATTAGTTTCTGGTTATTTAATATGATGCTGAAGTTGAGATTCCTCTAATCTAACTCTTCCAAATCACCCTTTGGTGGTATGTCTCCATTGAGTAAAGGACTCCCAAAGAGCTGCTTAATGCCTCTCTGACTGTCAGACCATTTGCCAAGGCAATGACTGCCACCTCTAGCGAGCCTGCGTTTTCTGCTCTTCTTCCAGGTTGTTTTCTCATTCTCAAGAGAGAAACATGTAGGCAATGTAACCCTGATGTGGAGGCAAAGCAAGTAAATTGACTGGTGGGACTTGTGTTTAAGGAGTCTCTGGGTTCAAGGTGATGTCCTAGGGATATAGGAAAAGTTTTTTCTGTACTTCCTGTTCTACAAAGCAGTCACACCAAAAAACAGATGTTTTCAAACATAAAAAAACAAGATGCATATTAAGGGAAAATGCCCTGTAATGAATCAAGAAAGTTTGGCAAAATTTTGTTCATGATAGTGGCAGAGGAAATACTGTTTTTGAATAGTCTAGAAAATAATTTGAGCTGAAAACTGTTGCACTACTTTATGGGTAGGTGAAGCAAAAGATTACTGTCTTTGGTGGTAGGGATACTTTTAACTCTTATCTTCAGCTGACTGAAAAAGGTCTATTTCCATGATAATCAACAGCTGATGAGTGCTGGATCCAGGATGGTAAACTTGCTACCCCTGTGGTCTGACCCAGCGCTGTTATGCTTATGGACTTTTGTTCCCATTAAAAGACCGGAGTTGAACCTTGGATAGGTTGAGAATCAGACCATATTTCTTTTGTTCTTTTCAGTAATGATAGTTAACGGTAAATTTAAATTGGATCCAGAAGAGAGCATGAGTGCTTAGGAAAACTGAGCACGTTTGTGTGGTGCTGGCTGGGGTCTGGATAGATCTCCTGAGTTTGTCTGTCTTCAATCACACTGTGTGCACAGAAATTTTAGACAATGTTGAAAAAATATTATTTTGAGAACCATTTGTACTAATTTGTATTTAAAACTCCCTCATGCATTCATTATGTAGAAGCTTTACAATATATACATAACTTTTAGAGCAATGTAATTATGTAGGCCAGGAATTCTTTAATTTAAAAGGCTGGGATGGGAAGAGCTGCCTATTTCTACAGGGAAGGTAGACTTTCTTTTCCTCTTTAATTTAGATATTGGTGGAGTCTTTCTTCAGCGGGACTGAGGAGGAGTACATGTACATTTTGATCTGATTCAATTTGATTTGTCTGACTTCAGAACCTCTGTGATCAAAACTACAAAAATCAAACTATTCTATGAGCTGAGCTGAAAGAAATACAATATAGTTTAATATAGCAACATTTTTGGTCCTAAATGTTATGTCAAGGCTGTCTATCAATAATTCAGCTCCTATATAAAATATTCTTGCAAATAAGATACAGTACTTCAAAGGAGAAATGATCAGCGCAGATATATTTAAAAAAAAAAATCAGTCTCACTGTTTACTCCATTGAAGAGTGAAAGAAACCTGAGGGTGAAAAACAAAACAATGCAAGGTTTTATGCTTGGAAGGAAAAATGATTCACATTTGGAACAGGTAGACTTCTAGCATGGAATGTGTCTTAATTATTCTATTACTTTTTCTAATGCTGTAAACAAACTTACAGCACATAAAAAGTGCCAAAAGAAATTAAACACCTTTAATGGCAAAAAAAGCTTAATTATCAAAGAAATGTGTTACAAGTATAGTGTATAATAATGAAATGGGCTGTGCTGAGGTAATGAACTCCAAAACAGAGAGCTAGAGATGAAAAAATAAAAATAATTATTTCTTAAATCTCATTTAGAATACACAAAAGAATCAATACCTTGAAAAAAATCTATGAACTTGCCCTGAGGTGAAATGCTAAGGTGATGGGAAAAGTGTTTATTGCAAGATGACTGTGTAAAATCCCTGCATTCATAGAAGCATGTTTCATGATTTTTTTTTACAGCTTGTTTCATGTTCAGTTACATTATTTAGCAACGGGTTACATCTTCACCTTCTAAACAAGCTGAAGTGGCATTCTTCAGCTATCCATAAAGGAAGGAGTGACTGCTTATCCCAGTGATTTTTAAGAGGTATTTTTGGTTTTGGAAAGATAAAAGTTATATCCCAACACCTGCAGCACTGCCTTCCTCCACTTTAATAACATTTGGCATGTCTAACCTTCCAGGCCTTGTGGTTTTAGAAGTCATGTTCTAAGTCACGTTTTCCCCATGATCATGAGTATAGATGATATTTTTCAATAAGTACTGGATTATTTTACACAGTCATGTGACTCTAGAAGTTGATGCTGAAGTATGCTCACCATAAGAAATTCAGATGCTACAGTAATTTGTGGTAGTATATTGTTTTAAGTGTCAATAAGAAGGAGAAGGATAAAGAAACAAACAAACAAACCAAAAAACGAAGTACTTTCTTCCAAGCCTGTTTTTATTTCTTACAGAGATCATGTCTGTAAGAATGATATTTTTCCTTCAGGCCTCCCCCCCCCCCTTTTTTTTTTTTTTTCTTTTTACTGTCAGATCCCGGTTAAACAGGGACCTCTGGCTGTTACAGACCTCCGGCTGTTAAATTTCATTTTCATATCTGTATAAGGAACAGTGAAGATGAAACCTCCTGAAGACACTACCAAAGCTTGCTCTCATCCTGCAGGGACATTTTGGTGGATTTCTGCTGCAGGCCTTTGCACAGCTGGGGAAATGGGTATTTATCCTGGTTTCCCAGCACTTCTGCTAATAGTATGTCTTTTTATCCAGACTTACTTGTTTCTCCAGAGATCATTAGCACTATTGGTGATACACAACTTTACATTCCTCTAGGCAGCTAGCCAACTTTACTGACCTAAGCAGTTATGAACCAAGATTTCCATGTGCCCAAGACTAGAAAGGGAGTATCACCTATGTCACAGAAAGTTTCTTCATTGGGAGAATAATGGGGCCACCACACAAGTGAGAGATCATACACTGTTTCCAAGGACCCCATCAAACTTTCCAGAGGAACAAGACTTGTCTGGAGCAAAGGACAGCTACCTTGCTTCCTTCCATTTAGGTTATCTCATGGTCCTCATGTGCCTTTCAGCCCCTATTGAGCCATTGTGTTTGAGGTAGGCCTTAAGCTACCTGTGTTTACATTTTGAAAAGTGCAGTACATACCTATGATCAGAAAATGTAGATGATTTCCTCAGGGAACTGCATGCTATTATACTTGAGCGTACTCCAAGAGAGACGATACAATAGTACAATTAGAATACATCTGCTACATCTATTGGATAGGCTCAACCTTGCCTTGGTAGTTAGTAAAGATATTTAAAAAAAACAATATTGATATGATGCTAGTGTAAACTGTGAAAGTAATATTAACCCAGTTACCTCACCAGCCACAAAACAAATAATCCCAGCAAGGGATTGCTGGATCCAAAGCAGAATAATCAGTATATTGGTGAAATACAGGGACTGAATGCACCAGTGAGTACAGATGAGCCTTCCCCTTTCCCCTTGTTATTCCAAATAAGAAATGTGAATTTTCAGGTTCATAGTGTTGCTCCTTTCCTCCTCTTGCTTCATCTCTTTACTCCTTCCCTTTCAGAGTGGCAGACAATATAACTTCATAATATGTTTTGGCGTGGGTATGATGCTGAGATGGGATATTTGTTTTTTCATTCTTTTGGTAAGGGAAGCTGAACAGACTCATATAGATGGATGGGTGAAGTAAAATAGAATATTACGCAATAATCTTCAACCTTTGATGAGGAAAATGAGATACAGGGTGCCTAATGTTTCGTTGACATCCATGAACAAAGACATAAAAACATACAAACCTCACTGTGAGAAAGAAAGTTAAGGGGACCCCATGATGACCCACAACTACAATTAGAAGGGTGGCCCTGGTGGCCATCAGGACAACAGGGATCCCACTTAAGTATCTCTATGTGGCTGCAGGAGAGGCTGTGCCTGGTGCACGGGGAACAGCAGAGTGTTTGGTGAGTTCTCAGAGCGATGTTTTCCTCTTGTTTCTGCATAGGAGGTAATATTGACTTAAACAAAAATCATGTAAAACGGGTAGAACACAACTCCATGTTTTCTAATTTCTGTAGTAATTTCTTGATTATGTTTCTAAAAGAAAGGACGCATCTTTATTTTCATAATTAACAGGAAAGACATGTTATACATTAAATGTGACACAAGAGAGATAAATTATGCAGTAAGCTCAGTGTGTGCTGATCAGCACAAAGCCCAAGGCACATTCAGCAGAGTTTCTATGAAGATCTGTAATGAGTTTCAAGTACATCATTTCCTGATGGAGGGTAAGAAAACATCCATCAATGCTAATTTTCCCACAGTTTTTAGCTTTTTATGAATACTTTACAGCTTACAAAAAAAAAAAAAAAAAAAAAAAAAGAGAGATGAATTTCTAAAGTGCAACTTGAGAAAACTCTTTTAGTAATTAGAGAGCATTCCTAGCCAAAACTAATGAGGTCTGAACCTTAAACATGAGTCTGGTTCAGAGTTGATAAACCCAACCTCTGTTTGCTTCCAAAGGCTTAAATCAATTCTCCAAATCTGACTGTGGGTATTTTACTTTCTTCTTGAACTCTAAACCAGGGTTGTTATTTTGCCTTCAAAAGGTCATTTCAGTTTGAATATAGGTGGCAGGCTCATTCCTGATTCTGTATTAGTGTTTCACAGGATTAAGGTTTTTAAATGATCTGGAAAAGTAAACTTTTGCTTTTGATTGGGACACCTCTATACAAAGATTGAGGGCTCTGTGAAGTAATGGTGACTTTGTAGTTGTGCATTTGGTCATACGCACCAGCTTACTCTTCTCTTAAGCTTCTGGAAAGCTGTTGCAGCAAAGACATTTGGACATTTTAGGAGTAAAGTACTAGATTTTAGATAATGACAAGGAGAAGGCAACTTTTCTAGTTGGAAAACTGTCCATTTTATATTAAATCTATTTGCTTAATTCCAGATTTCAGAGAACCTAAACCCAAAGCCTGTGAATATTTTCCAGTTAATGCATGCTGCTTATTTAGTGAGGAGACATTGAATATATTCTGTTTATATAAACACAGTATTAAACATATAGTATAAACATGATATATTAAATATAAAAATAATTTGTGTTATAGCATGGTAATTAACCCCTTCAGGTCCTAGTGATTTTGGAGAATTTAGAGGTGGTTGGGTCAAGAGCTCTGAAGAGCTTTCAGAAGGAAGTGCTAAACTGGTTTATATGGAGGATACCTCAGTCTGAAATGCATATATGGTTGGACCATGAGCTTACACTAATAAATGCATCAGAGCAGAGCAGAAGGCCATGCTGCCTTTCACAGTGTGTGTGGGACAATTATAAGAGAATGAAATCAGCATTCCTCCTACCAGTTATGCCGTCTTCCTTCTTCCCACATTTCAATAGCACCAACAAGCACAAGATGAACCGCTGTCCTCTGCTCAGTAAAACTTGCCCTAACTGGAAGCATCTTGTTGTTATTTGACTGTGTCCGTCTCCTGCTTATGTCCCTCCATGATGTTAAATGAAAGATCTCTCAGGTCACCACTCTGATTTAATGATAATTTAAGATGATATTTTTTAAAGGTAGAATTAAGTAATGTTTAAGTTTCTTAACGCCGACTTCTTTCCAGCATCTTCCACTTGAACTAGAAGGTTTTTCTATATGCACTGAGTAGACTTTGTTTGATGAATAACATAATCAAAAGGCGTGACCTGTTGAAGGCAGGAGACTGAACAACACAAAAGAATATAACTTCAGGTATACATAAAAAATGAAAAAGTGCTCTTAGTAATTAAAGTCACTTGAATTCTGCAAGACAATCCTCACTTTTCAAATGTGCTTCAGTTCCAAAGCAGAGCTCCTTTCAATCATGTTTATGTTTTTGTTAGTATTTACAGACATTTTAAGGGAATAGGTTTTTGTTCACAAAAGTGTTTTAAGGAAAGACTGCTTTGAATGAATTCAGGTATGACCAAAAATACTGCACAAACACTGCATATTACTCTCTTTGAAACTTTTCAGCTTTTCATTCAAGACACAGAAACAATTCCATGGGCCTGTGTGACCAAGTTATGAACAGTAAAAAAATCATGCCTGATTACTTTGGATTTATACAAAGAAATAATGTCCTTTTTCACATTGTCTATCCAGTGATCACTGGATATTCAGAGAAAGCTGGATATAATTTCTCATGATATGATATTAGGAAAAAAGGCTAATTTAATCTTGATCAAATTAGGCAAAAAGAAGTCATTCAACTCTGGAACTAATATAAAATTATTTTGTGATGCAGTAGGGAATAGAAAAATATTACTGAATATTATTCACTTATCTTTCAAGCAAACAAAACTTTTGTAGTCTAATATCACACTCATTGCCCTGTTCAGTGGTTAGTATGTCAAATATGCACACTGGATCCTAAATTATACTGGAAAGCTCGAGAGCATATCAACATTTATAGCATAAAAATGTCTTTCCTTTGATCATTCAAGCTTTCCATCACCCTAGGTGGTCCTAACTAATAAGGAACTGTGATCCTCTTTACTATTTGATTCCAGTAGCCATGCAACAGACCACATCCAATTAGTGTTGGCCATTATTGTTTTACTCAACTGCTAAAACACTTATCTATAGATTCAGGATCTTGTCTGTAAATCAGTTCCTCTTAAATGCATATTCATACATCATGTCACTATATGAATGGGAAACAATATTTCTTGCTCTCTTAAGGATTTAAAAATTCAATGTCTTTTTCTTGGAGATATTTTTTTTCCTCAAGGCAAAAGTGTACAGGTGTTTTAATATATGTAATCTGTATTACTGAGTGGGAGCCATATTCTGAAATTCCATGCAAACATATACTACGAACAACATAAATCTTTGATTTGCTCTGGATATCTGTATGAAGTTCTTGGTATAAGAATCTGGTTTACAAGTCTGATATGCCAGTGTTATGCCCAGGCAGTCAGTGTTCAATCCCATGTCTCTGCTTCAGCAGCTCTGTCCCTTGTCTACCTTCTTATAGCTGCTGGGCACTAATACCCCTACTCACTGTTTGTATTGAGAATTCAGAAAAATACACCTACAGAGAAGGAATTAACATCCTCAGAATTAAATACCTGCTCATGGTAACACTCTTTTGCCAGACAGCTATTCTGTAATTGATTTAATAAGGTGTAGTGCCTGTTCCTGAAATCTTTTGAATGCCGGTGATCGCATGCAGGACATTAGGAGTTAAGGAGAAGTTATGACTGCAGGATCACAATCACACTGAGCAGATGTCCAGCTGTGGAACAGGATGCTATGTATGTTTTGTTTAGATATTAGGTTTTAATGATAAAGGAAGAGGGCTTGATGGTAAAATTCATTAGCATGGTGACAGTTCCTAAATTTTTGATGGATTTTCAAGCAATTGCAACCAGACAGGTCCTCTACTAATTTCTTTCCTGTATTTAAAATTAAATAAACAAATAATTGAATTTGAGACTATTGAGAATGAGGAAGTTGCCAAGGGGAACATGAAGCATGACCTATAGGTACAGACCCAATCTCTACGGAAACCTTAGGCCTCCTCTTGCTTTGGTTATAGGTTGCTTTGATTTGCTGACCTAGTAATTTTGGAAAATGTGTGTTTGTGATGAGATCATAGCAGGGTTAATGTTTCAGCTATGTAAGTTGCAGAAAGCCCTTTAGATGCATAAATATTTCCCGTCTTTGAGGTTTATGATAGTAACCTCCTCTCCTCAAATCTCGTGTAGGTAGCAGTATGCACTATGATCTCCCAGTACATGCCATGCCATGGCTTGTGACAGAAGCACAGGATACTCAGTGGTTCCTGCTGTAATGTCTGCAGCACCTATGGCTGACCTTAGCCTTATCCTCAGCCCAGTTATTCCATCAAGATACTTTATCAGGCTGAATTATCTGACAGTAGGTCTTCCCAGTGCTCTGAAGGTCTCATGTCAGCAACCTGAAGTACTAAGCGTTGATTTTCAGCACCAGTCAGTTGAAAAAAAAAGTCAAAGCTTTATAGTTTCATTGCTATGCAGTCCCTTAATTCCACATACTCCTTAGAGTTTGGGTTAAAACCTCCTGCTAGTGGAAGATACAGATTTAAGACTTTGGTTTCCTTCCATTTTAATATATAGGTGTAGATTTAAATACATACAGAAGTGTTTTAAATATTTGTAAAAGAATAGACTTAAAAGAACGGAAGTGTCTAAGAAAGGAATGACAAAATAGATTTTCTCTGAACTGCCTGGGATCATTTAAAACCAATGAATTAAAAATCAGGTAGTCAGTGAGGGCTATAATTTACACTACAGAGGTGATAAAGCCTTTTGTGTTCATATTTACAAAGAAAGCATTAAACTACAGTGATTTTTGATTTTTTTCTTCCTCCTAGGGAGAAATGTGAAACTCAATTTTACCCCCGATTGGTAAGGTGCTAATTTGTCTGACAAGTTGCTGGATTCTCAGCATGTTTGAGGTATCCTTGATGTATCAACACCTTCATGCTGAATGAAGGATGCCTTTAATGTGTAAATGTTTAGTACATATCCTATATCTCATTAGCCAAGAACAATACAAACCACACACAGGCAAGAAGGGTCAGAAACAAGGTCCAGTCAAAGAAACCATCTTTTATGTTCTAATTAAATGAGCAAACATTTGGAATACATCTAATTTGCAAATAGTTCATCAAAAAATATGCTTGATGTTCATGACCTAACATGTGTCCTGAAGGCCTGATAAGTCTAATATCCAACGGTGCATCCTGAATTAGTGTCATGACGTAATGTTGTTGTTTTAAACAACTAATGTTGTTGTTTTAAAGTTCTTACTGCAAGCAATATTGCAAAATATTTATTAAGAGTAGTAGAAGCAGTCAATAACCAAAACAGAGAGGTATACTTTTCCAAATTATTTCTGTTGTTAGTCTAAACCTTGGTAAGTTATACGTAACTTTAGAAATTTCATTTCATTGGCTCTTGTGAGAATGAAAACATTTCCAGGCAAAATGAAAACATTTCCTAGGGAAATACCATATCTGTTTGAATGAAAGGTGGAATGGAGATTCCAAAAGTATAACAACATTAAAAAGAAGCCAGGCCGGTGGAAAATGGATGCTTTAAAGAAAAGCTGATAGAAATATATGCATTTGCATTGTGCTGTGGCTCAGGGCTGCTGGTGGTGGGGAGAAAGCTCAGCTAGATATCTTCTGACAGGACTTTTCTGTCTGTGAGATGAGAAATGTGACAGCTCTGAATGAGAGATGGGAGGACCTGGTTGCCCACTGGTTATCCTTGCCGTTTTCCTAGTTTTGAAAAGTTTTCCAGGCTGAGACAAGAGTTTCAAGTACGACAGTACTCTAAATTAGAATTTTACTCATCTGTGTTTCTGGTTGTTATCTTTAATCTCCTTCAGAATACACTGCTTCAGGCATTGGATTCCATGGTTTTGATAAATACAATAATTAACCATACAATAGGAAGGGAATCAAAGGGCAAACAAACTCTGCAATTTAAATATAGTAAAAAAAAAAAATTAAAAATGGATTTTGCTACCATAGGTTTTTACAAGGAATAGGAGGTACAGCTGAGTGGCACAAGCTGCTGAGCATAGCCAGAACTTCAGTGCAGCCCAAATGTCTGCTGCGGAGAGGGACAGGAAGACTGGTCTCCTGCAATCCATGGTCTAAGGTCACAAAGTTTGCTATGTTTCTCAGTTACTGAGCTAGAGTATTAAGAACATGGCTGTAGATGTGTTATATAGCAAAGGGTTTTTGCCAGTTGAGCTCAGCTGACCATCTGACTAAAATATCCTGCTTCTCAGCAGAGCTAAATAGCCTGTACAGACCCATTTACTGGTACAGCTATACTAATTGTTATACTGAGCAATACAGACTATGAGTTCATTGCAGTAGGTGAGTGTTTCTGGGAAGTATTCCCAGCTTGTGGATTTTATTTTATTTTTATTTTTTAAATCCCTATTTGACAATCCTGGGTACATGGTTCCCAGGAGAGGAAACATATTTTTAATAATTTGATTGAAAAATGGGTCTTGTTTGTAGAGCTGGTGAGATGCATAAAAATTATCTGCATCTACTTGCTTGTTATGCAAGTTTTGAAACTTGGTATTTAAATAAATCCCCATGATGTGTTTATGAAATTTTGCAAATTCCTTTTTCCAAGTTTAAAACTTTAAAACTGCTCCCTCTGTCCTGCACCAGAGGTGGAGCGAAGTGTTGGTCACCTGCCACCTCTAAGTAAGGGCACTGAGTTCTGGGACATGGGGTCAGAGTCTGTCCAAGGTGGCCTCCTCCCACCTCCAGGACACTCAGGCTGTCTGCCCAGTGTGCCCCCACTGCCCTTCCATTGCCAGCAGTTGGGTGGTGCTGGGAAGGTGCCCAGCAGCCCCCAGCCGTCTCCTGGGCACCACTGTCTGCTGTTGCTGTTGTTCTCCCCTGGAGCAACCTCTCCTGGTGGGCTTGTTTCCTACCCCGTTGCCTGTCCCACTCTGGTTTAGGTGGTGACTCTAGCACTCTCTCTTGATCAAAGCGTAAGTTGGGCTTGAGCCTGTGGGGAGAAACATGGAGCTTCTTGTCCATGTGGAGTTCCTGGAAGGGGACAGTCATCTCATGTGGCCTTTGCCATGGTCCTTGCCAATACCTGTTTCTCTGCAGACCACATGAGGACTCTGATGTGCTGCACACTTCTGGCTGGCTGTGTTCCAGTGCAGTGCGAGAGACTAGAGAACCTCTTTTAATTGCTGTTTATCCCCACTACACAAAATCAAATGCCATTTGTCAGTCAGTTGCAATAGTGTCCTCATCCTGTGTATGGGTTCATTCCTTCTTTCTGCTTCTCTTTTCCAGAGGTTGATCCCTTTGAACTGCCGAAACCCAATGACTTGCAATCAATAGTCTGTAAAACAATAAGGTCAGCAATGTGAAGATTCGGATTTTCCTGCCTCTAAAAGCAGACTGCTGTGCTGGGCCAGTGAGGTGAGTCTGACTTTAGCTGACTGCCTGATAGAAGAACAGTGCGAGGAAAGAGATCAAAAATGCCTGGAAACACATTGAGCTGTTAATACAGTATCTGTCCCTTCTTATATACAGATGGGGGAAATATGGCTGCATAACCTTCAACAGGTGTGACTGATAAATGTCATTTTCTTGTTCAATATTAAATCACTGATGGAGCCTTTGACTGGAAATTTGTTTTCTAAGGCCCACAGTCTACACTGTAACCTTGCAAAATGATTAGGGGCATTTACCAGCCCAGTTATAGGATTGGTCTTTCCAGTGAAGGTGCAACAGCAGTTCAGTTTTATTTATTTATTTTTAAAATGTTTTCTTACCAATTAGATTATACTTACTTGTTCCACGTAAATAGAAATTTTAAAGAATTGCATGAATGGCAGAAATGTTATACAATGTCTTGCTTTGATATGAAATACAAGTTTGGATACAATTCCTAAGACAGCCTAAGTTCAAGCTTCTAAAGGGGATCTCAAAACAAAGCTGGCACCAGCAGCTCTGGACAATTTGTTTAACTTCCACGCACATGGGGACACATCATGTAATTATATGTAGCACAGAAAAAACTAGCATCATACTTACCTACAGTCCAACCTGCCCATCTCTGAGTGCATCAATGCTGGCTCATACATCCATTTTAATCTGGCTCCCCTGAATGCAGCAGGACCTCACAGTAGCTTGGTTACACCCAAATTCATGTTGCACTTAAAAAACATAAAAAAAAAAGAAGTAAGGATCAGGCAACCAGTCAGTGAAATGATGCTAAGAGAGAAATTTTCCTCAGATTTAACAAACCGGCATATACATGGTCTCAAGGGGCGCTAAGGTATTCAGAAATGCTATAGACAGTTATGTGTGCATCAATATGTCTGTTATTCTTCATCTAAATAACAGTGAGAATATCTGCAACATTAAAAAAAAAAAAAAGAAAAAAAAAAAAAGATGAATTTGCCTAATATGTGAGCAGGGCTGGGATCACAGTCCTGCATTGATGGAATAGCAGGGAGTGCCCGGGGTCAGTGGGTGAGTGGCAGAGCTGTGTGGGGATGGTTGCACGGGGCCAGCTCACGGCACTGCCCCAGCCCATGGGTCAGCAAGGCAGGGTGAGCTATTCATAGTCAAGTACTTGCACACAGAACATAGCCCTTAGAAAACAGAAAATATTTTTTTTTTTTGACTAAAAGTTTGAAGCTTATGTGGTTTGAGGTTATTGTCTGATGAACAGTTTGTCCAAGAAGTTATTGTTGAAGTGATTACTGAGTGTTGTGGCAAGTATTCCAGATTCATCAGCTAAATCACGAGTGAACCAGCCACAGCAGCTGGGTGACATGTTCCCGTGTCTGACTGGCTGATGAAAACTCTCTGGATTAGTTAACTGTATAAATACGCATGATCACAGAGTTGCTGTAGGCTTTACATAAATTCACTGTGTTGGTTTCTAGTATTACTTGGAACTAGTAAAGTTCCTACTAGTCAATTTACTAAGTGCTGTTAAACATTTATGTTACATTAGTGTCTGTGGCTTAAATCAGAAGAGCTGCAAGAACTAGCAAGCCTTCACAAAGTCCAATTTCTGCTTGGCAGAAATTAGCTTGCATCAATTTGAAGAAAATCTACTGTAATGACATCTTCCTGTTGAGAGTGACCAAAACAGATCATGGGAAGGAGCACAGCAAATAAGGGAAAAGACAAACACCAAAACTGTTGGGAAGACAGACAAGGTACTTGAACAATGTTTTCATAGACACTTTGACTTTATTGTCTATATTCCTTTACTTTACATCACAGAGTTTTATGTCACAGTAGCAGTACTCTTAATAGGAACAAAACTCCATCTCTGACCTAATACAATAAGGACAAACATTTACATATTTAACTTCAATTTAGCTGGCTGTACTGGTAGGAGTGAGAGGTAGAAGAACTTAATTACACTTAGAGAACTTGTGATTGTTTTCTTCAAACACAATTTTTCAAATCCACAGATAAAGTTATGTTTTTGTTAGGGTACTGATCATAGATTGTACATGTATCATGGATCAAAGTAAACATTAATTTCAGATCTGAATCCAACTATCGGATGCCTAAACATTTATTGCTGCAGATTTTGAAAAGATTTAGTGGGGTGCACGTGTAGAATTGTGAAATCAGACCTGGATCCTTGGAATTGCTCATTGACCATAAGCGTATGGAAAGAAGAGCACTGCTGTTTTCCTCTGGCTCATTTTTAGTTTTGGGATTCCAGTAGGCAATGCTAAATGTGAATCCCCTCAATGCTGACCCCTCCTGCATTCCCATATGCAGCTGCACATTCTGAATGCTGCAAAAGCACATCACATAGCACAGTGGGATCTGCAAACATTTATACAGTAGATGAGCCACAGTAACAATTCTGGTTTGAACTGGGTATCATAGATATTTCGTGCAAGTTCATGTACGAAAAGCCATATGCTGAAATGAAAATGTAAAGAGGTAGGAAAAGAAAAAACATGCCTTTGTTTCTGTGAAGCATTTCATAGAATCAAAGAATGATAGATTATCCTGAGTTGGAAGGGGCTCGCAAGGATCACTGAATCCAACTCCTGGCTCCACACAGGACCACCCAAAAATCAGACCAAATGTCTGAGAGTGTTGTCCAAGCGCTTCTTGAACTCCAGCAGGCCTGGGGCCGTGACTGCCTTTCCAGTGCCTGGCCACCCTCTCGGCGAAGAACCTTTTCTTAGTATCCAGTCTCAATGTCCCCTGGGTATTTTGCCCCAGATATCCAAATGTTGATGCCCAAACAAAGCCAGAGAATTTATTGTTCCTCTTTCATTAATGGTTTTTGCCTGCATAGCGTCAGGATTATCTATAGCTGAGACAAAAACCACACTTCCCAGATCCATATTCCACTTCTGTGCTTCTGGGAAGGTCTGACAAAGCCTCTCCTTGTTTGTGGGCATGCTGCATTGAAACCATCTCATGGTGCGAGTTCAGGCAGCTTCGTTGTGTTGCTGCTGGTGCTGCTGATGGGAGCTGTACAGGCTCTCTTGCTGCTCCAGCCTGCTCCCATGCCATGCTCCTGGCCGTTCATGGGGTGCTCTGGGTGGGTGTCTGCGTGGCAGCGGCCCCATCGAGCAGCTGGGAGTCAGCAGCACTGCAGAAGCCACAGGATGGCTCCTGGGTGTGCTTCAGCTCCTCGCTCTTCCCAGATAACCGGCACTGGAATATAAAATCGCTCTGACTCCTTTTGTTTCCCTGGCGTACAGGGGCATGCATGTATTTAACATATACGTTCACAAACCATCAGCCTTAGCACTGTTTTCTCTTTTCCTAGATTACCTAGAGCTTCAGCTCATTTACAGCACTGTAATTCATTGACTCAGCAGCACAGACAGTCAAGGATACACCCCCTGGGTGCTTCATTTTTTCCATGGAAGTTCCCAGGGTGCCGAGGGTCATTTTCAAGGCTTGTGTCTATCTAAGGCATTTGAAGGTCAAACCCAAGTGGTCTGTGGAGCTGCTTCATGCTCTGAAATCATGTTCTTCCAAAACTGGTATCTTTTGATATGGAAACAATATCCTGGATGTGGAGATAATGGATTTTGCCCTTGGGAGCAAGCAGGGTGACCTTTTCACTCCTGGATGGTGGGTCTTGGGCACAGCCTTCCTTCCAAGGAAGCCGCAATCAACCAAACACCCATGCCTTATATAAGGCGTCCTGGCAACTCAGGCAGAGCCAAGCTAGTATTGAGCAGAACTTAAATTAGTTATTGTAATTCCATTCAAACTGAAACTTCACATGTACCGACAGTATTCAAAGCACAGGATTTTGTTTCAGTTTTTCTAATTTCTAAACAGAACTTCGGAAGTAAAGCAGAATTTGCCTACTGGGTGTGATGCAGGATTTATGCCAGGTGTTAGCTTTTCCTTAGGCACCTCAGTGAAATAAGGGGCAGTTAACAGCTTCCACCACCTGACGCTCCTCATGACTTCTGTGGGCAGATGTTCGGCTCTTTAAACTTTCAGAACATTTGAAGAAAAGTGGCTGCTGACCTCTGAAGCCCAAGGGGAGCTGGGCAGCTCTGAGCCTGTGAGCAGTGTACAGCCCCCTGCTCTGCCCGGGTGCCCCCTGGCCCAGAGGAACAGCTCTGCTTTCTCAGGGACATTTGGATGTTAAATTCATTTCTCACAGTGGCCTTTCCCTCTTCTCCAGTGTTCTTCAAAATGACCAGCAGAACCAAAATCGCATTCGATTAAAAGAAAGAGAACGAGCTGAACTCCTAGCAAATAAACAAAAACAGTTTGAAATTTTTACTTCAAAAGCACAGTGGTAGTTTACCAGCAAGGACTGACTTCATTAATATTGCCTTATTTGTGCTGTTACCATTACAGTTTTTCAGTGTTGCTGTTCAGAAACATTTTAAAGAGCTAACTGTTGTAGTGCTTTGAAATCTCTCTGCCCAGGAGTGAATCTTTGCATTCATTTCCAAAACAATCAGCTCTGCCATGTGGAAGCTCTGCAAGCTGATGCAAATCCATCAGTTGTCAGAGACAAGTAAAAAATAACAGGCTTCCTTATTCTACACTGCTTTGCTTTTCTATTCATCGTCTCCTTCCACATTTCCATATTTGCTCTCCAGCAGCAGCTACAACAGGCATGTGATGGGGTAGTGCACACACATGCATTCACGCACACATGTCAATAGGCTGAAAAAATGAAGTCTGTTACCTTATAATTTCCCTATATATTACTCTCATCTTCTCTGCTAGCATTTAATAATGCTGTTAACTCCCCTGGCGTTGTGAATCCAGGGCTAACTGTGACCCCAAAATGCTGCCATTTCCAGGGCATCTTGCCGCTGCACACTGGCACTGCTTTTTGTGGTGCCAGAGCCAAACGCAGAAACCCGACAGTGGAGCTGTGCGGGACACAGGGAGCTGACCTCTGTGAGGTTACCCTGGAGTCATTCTGCCCAGTTAGATCCAGAATA
Organism: Netta rufina; assembly: GCF_964035555.1. Taxonomy (NCBI): domain Eukaryota; kingdom Metazoa; phylum Chordata; class Aves; order Anseriformes; family Anatidae; genus Netta; species Netta rufina. The sequence continues at coordinate 25,963,450 of NC_140131.1, read as the reverse complement.
AGGCCCTTATATCTTCAGTGTGTAGCAACTGAGACCTAATTCAGAAGAACGTCAAGTAAGAAGGTGTTGAAGGGCGATGAGGTGAGAAGCAGGCTGTTGTGCTGGGCTCTGGGCTCCAGAGCAGCGCTGCAGGAACGCACCCAGCTGAGCCCAGCTGCCTCGGCAGCGCTGGCTTGTGCTGAAGTCAGGTTTCACCGCTTGTGTGCAGAAGCTGCTTGGGTTAATAGTGTGAGCAGACAGCAAGCAAGAAACATTAATGCAATGTTGGCAGCGAAATTAGCATCATTTCCTTGCTGAAATGTTGTGTACACCAACAAACAGAGCAGTCTGAACAGAAGTTTCCAGTCCCGAGCAGTTATGTAGCTTGCAAATATTTTGTTTTACAGTTGTGGTCCTTATGCTGAAGTAAACTGCAAAAACATTGAAAAAAATAAAAGTTCTTCAGGATTAAAAGAAAGAGTGGAGATAAAATAAATACGGAACAAGCTGAATGTGGATGCAGATGTCATCACAGCAGATCTGAGAGGCTCCCACGAAAGCCTTTTTGGTGAGTAGCCACACGCAGGGAAGAATTTGGGCTTTTTCAGGGTTGCAGGCAGCACCCCGGAGGGACGGCGGGAGCCCAGCGGCGAGCACCGGGCGGGCGCAGCGCGCTCCAGCCCCGGCCCCGGCCGCCACCTAGCGGCTGTGCGGCCCCGCCGGGCACCACAGCGGCTCCGGAACGCTCGGCCCGGCCTCTGCCCGCGGCCTCGGGTGGATGCCAAGCGCTGCTCGCCATCGAGCCCCCGGTTTGGAGCGTCTCGATTAAGTGCAAAGTGGGAGGAACTGAACCTTAAGAATTCTCCTCCCCCCAAAAAGGAAAAGGAAAAGAAAAAGAAAAAGAAAAAGAAAAAGAAAAAGAAAAAGAAAAAGAAAAAGAAAAAGAAAAAGAAAAAGAAAAAGAGAAAGAGAAAGAGAAAAAAAAGAAAAAGAAAAAGAAAAAGAAAAAGAAAAAGAAAAAGAAAAAGAAAAAAAAAGAAAATGAAAAAGGAAAAGAAAAAAAGAAAAAAAAAAGAAAAGAAAAAAGGAAAAGGAAAAGGAAGGAAAAAAGAAAAAGAAAGGAAAAAAGAAAAAGAAAGGGAAAAAAAAGAAATGAAAAAAAAGAAATGAAAAAAAAGAAATGAAAAAAAATGAAAAAAAAAAGGAAAAAAGAAAAAGAAAGGAAAAAAGAAAGAAAAAAGGAAAAAAAAAAAAGAAACGCATCACCAAACAAACTAAAAACACCTCCACCAAACCAAACCAAACAAACCCCAGGCCCCTGTTGATTTCCTATTCATTTTTTCTGCTCTTCATTTATATGGTCATTTATACTATTATTATTAATTTTTTAAAAATAATTATTATATGGTCATTTATACTATTTTATTAAGAGGCCCTCGTACTCTGACACCATATAGCAAGATAAAACTGAAACACAGGTTTTTAATCTGTTTTGTTATTCACTTGTGCCAACTTGGTAAAGCTACTGAAAACAGGAGTAAGGGCACATGCATTTCTAAAGACAGGCTTTGTAACTTAAAAATGACAGCAGCTCCTAAAATACAGAGCTGTTCTATAGAAAAGTAAAATAACAAAGTACACTGCAGTTCAGTTGTTACACTGCTGCCGTCAGTCAATGTAATTCGTACCAGCTAACAATAAAAATGTTTTGACATGCAATCTTGTACACACTTCAGCAATAGTTACCTAACAGGAACTTTCGGCCATGGAAATATTTCTTTTTCCGCTGCCTTAGAATCATGAACATTTTGATGCAATACAAGTCCTGCTTTACAGGACACCTGTCAATGGCAGCAGCCACCAGAACCAACTTTGTGAACTGCATGGTACAGAAGATACGTACAACACAACTTTTATATTTCCTAATAAAAAACAGCTTATTATCATCAGGGACAGAAGGCTTTAGTTTCTTACAGAAAAATACCATCAGATCAGACGGTGCTTGTAATGGGAAATGGAGGCTCTCCCAGTTGCCTTTGGCTAGTTAAGGTCCTTTCAGGCTCCAGCCTGAGCCGAGGCGGTGAGGTGATTATGTGCTGGGTGACGATGGAGCTAAGGGGTGCCCAGCTTGTGCTTAGCATTATGGGCATTATATATAATGCCCATATATAATATATATATTATATAATGGGCATTAACAGCACCCAGCACAAGCAGAAGCTGATGCAGTGATCGTGGCCACGACTCCTCCGTCCCCAGCTCAGGAAGGCCTAGGAGCCCACAGCTGCTGTTATGGTTGCTCCTGCTGCACTTGCGAAGTAGCTTGATGGTGCAGGAGTGCTGCTGTGCTGGGCTCCCCACCACACTCCTTTTGGAGTCACGCAGGGATGTGGTTTTCCTCTCCCCGTGGAAGAGATCTGTAAATGATTTGAAGGTTCAGAGTTCAGGGGTGGTTTGGAAAAACACCCGGCGGGCTGCAATGCCCATGGGGGAGCGGTCATGTTAGATAGGTTGTCTCTGGGTATTTCTGGCATTTCACCTCCTGACTGAAGTCAGGAAAACTCAAAGAAAGAAAAAAAAATAATGGAAAAATACATCCAGACACTTCCAAAATTGGAAACTAGTTTCCTAACGTTTAGTCAAAAGCACAAGTCAGTTCTTGTTTTAACCGCCCAGTCCTCCTTGGAGTAGAAAATATTCAGTGCAATTTCCTTTCAAATATCAGATAAGCAACATAAATAGCCACCCAAGAATCAGCGATGTGACTAATTCCCATTCATTAGAAGTGTGCAACATAAATAAATACTTGTTTCGCTACTCATTAATTATACTGGGATGCCTCCAGCTCTGTCACATGTATCTATGTCTGCTTCCACACTGTCGCCTTCGAATAAATCTATTTCACCATTCTACAGGTCTGTACCAATGAGAGGAAACGTGAGCCACGGGCATCTCCCAACTGCCTCTGCCATGCTGGTTCCTGAGGATTTAGGAGGAGGAGAAGGGCTCCAGAGGGTAAGATACAGCCACTAATTTTGTTACTGGTATAACATCGTGTGTCTGAGGTTCAATTCCCAGATGGCTTTCCTAAGCCATCAGATTGCAAATACTGCTGGGGAGGTTTGTAATTCACCTCAGCAGTATATGCAAACACTGCTTAATGGATGGCTTTAATGCTGTCTTCCTGCTCCCAGGATTTTTGACTGCAGTGTTGGAGCTTTCCCTAGGGCTGTGCACAGTTTGCCACGCATCCAGGGGCTGGGAAACTGTGCTATTTAAGTCCAAGTTGATTTCAGTTTTTAACAGAATTATTATTATTGTTTATTATTATTATTGTTATTAAGAACTTTGAGTCACCAAATCTAAAACTTCCCTTGTAAATGTATCAGTTTTGAGGGGAAAGTTTCTCAAACAGGATGAAATGTCACTGTAAGGAAAAAAAATCTTCAGTGATTAGGGCACTTGCATATGGGAGCCCTACAGTCAGCAAAGAGTGGTGATTTATGAAATAGTCAGTAAGCCAGCAAGGGAATCAAGCAGAGCAAGGCTTTGAACCTGCTTTCCAGACTAGTTTCCCAATCATTGGTTCATGGTCTCAGTATACCCTGTTAGTGCCAATCCATTCTGTAGAGCTAGCTAAATATTCATTAAGTTTGGGATAAAAAAAACATAAGACAGCAGTTACAGTAGCTGCATGAGATATGGGCTGATCACCCTCAAGCCCTTGATTCATGCTGGTCAGAGGAAAGGCTCGTGCACAGGTATCATCTCGCATACAGTGAGCTTATGCAGGACATGGCTCTCCATTCCGCATCACCCAGAAACAAACACAAATTCCTCACATATTTTTCTCTTGATTCTGCCCAATGTAATGGAAATGGATAAAATTAAAAATTGGGCCGTACATTTATATCCCAATTTTCTGTCTTACATCTCATCACTGTGTAAGCCTGCTTTTAATTTGTCAACAGTGCATTTCTGCCTATTCCGAGATTAACCTGAAAAAAGTCATTTTGTTTAACTTTGAAATTAAAGCTGGTGGGAATGCAGGATGCCCCAGTACTAATTATATTAACAGAAAGTGATGGTGCGAGGTCAAGGGGAAGTGCAGAGCCAGAGTGCTCAAAATATCATCAGCTACGTCATGAAAACAGATGTGCTCTGGTGCTCCTCCTTTCTGCGTATGGGGACTTTTCTCAAGATCAGGATCTTCTTTGATCAGTGCCTCAAAGGTTTTTGTCCCATTCTTCTACTTTCTGCTTTTCAGAAGGGATCATGTATATTTTTCCCTTTTCCTTTTGTTTAAAAAAAAAAAAAAAAAAAAAAAGAGGCCACAGCATGGGGCAGTGGCCCAGCGCTGCCTGGTGCTGCAGTGCCCATTGACAGCAACCTCACACAGAGGGCCTGGTGCTAAGAGGAGCAGCTCAGCATCACCTGCTGCACACCTACCTGCCAGTGGGACGTGGTCAAAGGGCCCTTTTCAGGTAAGCTGCTGAGCTAGATGGTGGCAGTAGCCTTTTAACTTGAGGAAGACAAGGGGCAGTGAGGCCTCCCAGGCTCCTACTTGTGGTATTTCATCTGCTGGGTGCTGCAGATGCTGTAGGCTCAGTGAGCACCACAGGGGAAGCTAAGATTAGTTTCTAGCACAATTTTATGTTCTTCTGTTCTGGGCTTGTGCCAGATCGTAGTGTTACTCTAATGATAACTGTAGGGGATGTGTACACACGTGAACTCACTTTACTACAAAAATCAACAGAGAACGGACATTTACAGCCAATAATCCAAAATGTAACTGATCTATCTGGTGACAGAGAAGTGTTTATATGACCAGAGGTTCAGAAAACTCTAACAGGTCGGCCAGCCTGCCTGCAGTGATACCGTGTGAGGTACCTTGGCATGCTGCACTGCCTAACTCCTCTGACCTGAGCAGGAAGGTGCACATTGCCCCATGGCCGTGCTTCTGTGCTGCCTTGAAGCAGAGGGAACATGCGCTGTTGTGCTGGGCTTTGTTCCACGGGGCTGGGCTCGCTATTCAAACCATATGGTGAATTATGAGTGTGTAAGTAGAAGGAAAACTAAAACATATTTCACTGGGTTCTAGAAAAGCTCTGAATGGCTGTCATTTTTATCAAGGTTTTGTGTGTTCTGTCCAAACACCACACAACTGTGCTGTACCACCAGAGTAAGGTGAGCTACTGCATTACATGTTGAGAGGTGACGACCTCAACAGCAGTGGGTGCAGCTTGTAGCCATGACTCTTAGAAATCGAGGCTGGTGCTCAGAGATGAGTTTTAGGGTGGTGGAGAAGGATTGCAAAGGTTGGAGCTAGACAGTTCCTTTTCCTACATATGATGGGGTATTTCTAGTGATTTGTAAAGCTGTCCATTGAGCTTTTGAGATTCAGGTAGCAACAACAAACTGGCTCCTACGTTTTTCAGCTGCACCTGTGGTTAACAGGAGTTCTGTTGGTTGGTTTCACTGGTGATTTGTGGGATGACACCTTCTCCTGAAATGACTATTCACAATTACATCTGTACTCTGATAATTAGGTGGCATTCACGGCCAGAAAATTGAAGCAGTGTTACACGATTTTAAAGCTGTGTTAGTGCTGAGCCAGAGTGCAAGGGGTGTTGGAGCCTGGATCGCAGCTGTAATGCTGTACCTGCCCTTGATTATATTACCAACGCTCTGTGGGATGCAGTTCTCTTGTTGAAAATAGAAAGTAGTGGCATTTGCCTATCACAGAACAGCACAACAGGCGATTAATTCAAGTGGCTTGTATATGTGAAGATACACTGAAACTGCTCAGGAAGCTCCACTAGCTAATTGGGCTTTGGACCTGAGTTTATTTAGCTTTGCTGCGTTCCAGTGTAACAATTGCAATGGTTCATCTTTAATTGTGCATGTCTTTCTTCTAGTCTATGCACCAAGCTTGGCAGCAATACCATCAGCAAAGGAACTGAAGTGTCAGGGTTTCTGACAGTTTGGGTTTGCAATCATTGTGGGAGAGCTTGCAAGATTTTGCTGTCTTCAAACCAGAAATGCAGTTTAGCTTTAGTTTATCTTTGAACCTAACTTTAATGCAAACCTTAGCTTCACATACTGCAGTTTTGACTTTACCTAATAAAAAATACACATAAAACAAGTAGAAATAGGAAGAAAAGACCTACTTTGCAGAAAAAATGGCCTGACTAGAGAATGAGGGAGCCTGACAAACTTGTGTTGTTTGTTCTTGTTCAGCTACAGTGAAGGCAGATTAGGGATAAATTACTCAGTGAGCAAATGTCTTGTTTTCTCAGTAACTCCACCTCTTTTGGGCATCCTGCCCTGTCCCCACCCCTTGCACTTGTCTGCATGTCTTAATGGCAGTATTCATGCAGCTGGTAATTTATGTGTCTGAGAGAGAAGATTTACACAGAGCCTTCCCTTCAGTTATTCAGAAAATTTGAGATACAGTATGGGATTTGTTAGGTCCCAAACTCTAACTTAAAAATCACAAACGTCTTGAGGGCTGGACTTGAGTGAGAGAAACTTTACATGGAATAACTCAACCAGAAGTTAGTTCTTAGGTCTTCACTTTACACCTAGTTACAAAAGTTTGTCTTCAAAATAAATACAATGCCTATTGTAACATAAGCACACAGTCATTTGGCTCCGGCTGAAGCAGTTCGATGTGCTGCTCTTGAAGACAGACAGAGCTGATCCAGTTACTGAAACCTACTTGATTCAGTTGGTGTCTCGTGTCATAAACACGAATTGTTAATTTCATATTACTCATAACAGGCGCACTGTGAATGTTTGCAGAGTTTATAGGATATCAGTTACAAATGTGATTATACCAGCCATTCCTCAGGACTGACACCAGTTTCAAATTAGAAGCTGACAGGCCTCACCTGCTCCTGAGTTCACCGACAGGTCACCTTCTTGTCATTTTGGCTGTCCCCTCATCAAAATGACATCTGTGTTCATAAAGGGACAGTGAGGGACTCTAAGTTGTTAGAATTGTTGAAGAATAAGAATAAGGTGTCATCTACTCCAATAATGTAGTGCTCAACTTTGGCCTTTCAGATGGCGTGATGCTTGTAGCACCTGACAATGTTTCCAGATACAAGAATAGCTGGTTCGGAGGGGCAGCAGTTGTTCCCTCTTCTACCCATGGATGCTAGGCATTCAGCTCAGCCCTAGCCAGAGTATAGACAATCCCAGAGACTTGAGCAAAAGGCTTCAAAATGCCTTTACTTTTTACATAAAGAAAGAGTACATTAGCTTACATTGAAACATTCAGAGGAAGTTATTACACATTCAGTTTTTTTAACAACCTATGAAAGGCTAAAGGTAAATACAGTTCAACAAACAGCTGGATAAAAGACATTCTAAACCTTTACAATTTGTTGGACATTTGCATTTATTTCTTTACATGCCATTTATGTAGATGCAAACCATAATTTTATTGTCCTGGCTAGTGAGAATCCATTCCTTCGTAATAGAAGATTCTTCATACTTGCTCAGTTAATCTAATGCAGTTGAGATAGGGCAGTTCAATTCCTATGTCCTGACACTTCTCAAAACTAGGAAAAAGTGCATCCACCTTCAAACATAGACTTTGGAATTAGTTTTTTTTTTTTTTTTTTTTTTTTTTTTTTGTCATTAAACAATTGGAGAAGTCAGATTGAAACAACTTCAAACTTTCCAGGTTAAAGATCTGGGCTCCTCTAGATTTCAAGTTTATTAACTAATTACATGCTGTAATATAGGTGTGCCTCCTATGGAACAGCTGTACATATGTGTTCTAAAGGCTTGGGTTTTACAGGGAGTTAGGTAAATGTATACATATAATCCCATTGAAATTGCCTGGTCCATCGCTGCTGTGTGCAGAGGAAGGTCTCTGGGTGAGCTCCCAGTCATGGGACATTAAAGGCTTTTCTCCTTGCAGCTCCGCGTGCTGGACAGGCCCATTCTCGCCTTCAGCTCACGTGTATGCTGGTGGGAAAAGGACACAGACATATTCGTGAGAGGGTAGGAAGGGATAAACAAGATGTTGAGTTGCACTTTGCCAAATGAAGGGCTCAGAGCAGCCAAGGAAAATCTTTTTTCTTTTCCCCTCACTAAATTAGACCTTTATTTTTGTCTTAGACACTGTGGCTAGCAGAGCTGTAAGGACATTCACAGTTATCACAGTTGCCATCATTCTCTGAAATCTGTCCTTGATTTTATTTTCTGCTCCAGGAAATATTATAGTATTGTTATTTTATCTATCTTAAATAAACCTAAGGCCTGACTCTTCATGGTGTAAACAAGCATGACTTCAGGAAAGCAATGCTGATTCATGCCATCCGTGTGTCTGATTCTTAATATAAAAGGGAACATGTTACTAGAGAGTAAACAGAAGCAAACCTTTGTAATAGAAATTCATATCATCAACATAGACAACCCCCTCCAGTGATCAGCAGTAAAAAAATACCCAAGGTAGATTTACAGAAGCCACCACTTTTTTTTTTTTTTTTTTAATGATTTGGATATTGATCATTTTTAATCTTCTTCTCAGAACAACCGGGAGATCTATTATAGCTTGAGCCAGCCATGAAAAGCGGGTCCGTTCTTTAACCTGCACCAATTCACTTGGACATATTTTATATCTCCAGGGATTCAGCCACAAAGTCCATTAGAGCATCAGATGCAGTGAGGTCAAATCAATTGTCCATACTGCAGACAAGGTAACCATCATTTACTGTAATTCTCCCCCGTCATGGTAGAGGAGAGGAAAGGTTAAAAGCTGTATTACCACGAGGCTGCCTCATCTATCTTTTAGTATATTGGTAATACCTAAACATTGCTTAAAGAACTGAAAGTACAATCTTAAATCTGTGTTAAACTGGATTTAAAGGTTAGATTGCCAAATCAAAAATTTGCTAATGATATTTTCTTCAAGGAAAAACAGGAAAAATATCTTTTTTTTTTTTTCTTTTTCTTTTTTTTTTATAAGAAAAAGCAAAAAGCTTTAAATATATTGTCACATCTGACATGACCCATCCAAAGCAATACTGAACATTCATCTCAGAATGACCTGAATGACTGATATTTATCCTTCCCTATACATAGATATATTTACCTATGAAGTAATTTGCTGTCATCTCTTTAAGCTGGAGATGCTACGACAGTCCAAAAACAAAAGAGGAAGTAAATTCAGGATGTATATTTTGCACTGTAAATCAAGTCCTTATGTGTTTGCACTCTAGGATGGGCAATAATAATTGACTGAAGCAATCACTGCTGTGGGAAAACAAACGTCCTGGCAGTGTCGCATCTGAAGGTCAAGCCTGATGACATAGTAAGCACCTGAACTCTCACTGACTCCTGGGGAGGTGGCGGTCGCTGAGCACCTCCCGGAGCTCGCCTGGCGGGGACAGATTTACACAGTCATTGGGGCTGGGGGTGAGGATGCTTCTTCTCCCCCACCTCCCTCTTGGGTCTGCAAAGTCATTTATTTCCATTATACTGCTATACTCTCTGGCTCCTCTGCTCTGTGTTAGCTGCATGAAACCAGAGAGAAAACTCAGTTCTGTGCTGCCAGAGATTGTATGTTCCTCCTCCTTTGAATAATTGTGCTGTCCCTGATTCACTTCACATGAGCTGATGTGTTGCTTGCATGCAGGGGAACCATGCCCACCCCTGCCATGCATGAGAGAGCTGTAGCACTGTGACCCAGTCCTTGTAGGACTGTTGAAGTGGGAAGCAATAAATCCAGCCTTTTCTAGGTTAATCTTTTCTCTTTCCCTGGATTTCTTTAATCCTGGCCTATTTTCATTGAGAAAGTGATTGAATGAAGAGCTACTTAGATTTTACATATTATAGAAATATTTTCACATCTGTAGAAATTAGTCATTTTTTTCCTTCTGTCTCAGAAGCTGGGTTGCAAAGCAAACATACACGTGCATTTAAAGTAGAGCTAAAGAAATAAGGAACAGAAAATAGTTGCTGTTACTAGTTGCATATCAAATATATTTCTATGGCTGACATACCTTCATGGTACTCGTCTTGGGAGACAGTGGGATGAATATAGTGGGAGTGTAAGAGCTGATGGTGTCGGTTACAGATTAATAAATATTTTTATAATGAAGCTTATTTTTAAATGTTAGGGTTTAGTACTCAGCACAGTAAATTCTAATTTCAGGTAATGTGGGTACTCAGTAACCATAAAAAGAATCTGCTATAAGTTTTGTATGTGCTGAAGGAGAGATAAATGTGCTTTAGATTAGGTGTTACATACCATTCACTTAGCTGCTTTTTCTCTTCTTTTCCCTCTTTTTATCACTTACCTTAACACTGACTCTCTGTGGTTTCTTTTTCTCAGTCTATTCTACCCATCCTTTCTGAATTTGTCTCAATGTATATCTACTCACAGGTCTTTCACTAATCCTCAGAGCAGTGCTTTGTGCCATAAAATAATAGTGTTACAACTATAAATCTATAGTGGGTAACTCCTTACAAAGTTAAGTACCAGAACAGCTAATGTTATTCGCTTATATTTTAATAAACAAATTATGAAATAAATACATAAGGAGAAAGTGAGGCTAAGAAAGAAAGAAATTAATCCTAGAGTCTGGAAAGAAATAAAAGGTTAAAAATGTCCTTTCCCTCATAATAGCACAAAATTAGGACTGCATGCAGTTTGCATGGTCTGTTGCTTTCCTTGTTCTGGAGTACCTCTCAGATAGCTCGCAGTTTAGCAGTACCCTCACTGCTGGTACGTATTCTGCAATGCTAATTCAGAGAATGGTCCACTGGGTTATTTAGCTGAAACTGGAGTCTCAAAAGAGATCAGACAAACTTTGCTGTTCTTTGGCTTCAACGAATATCACAGCTCTGGCTGAAAGACCACTGAGCTTAATAGAAAGGCTTTGGATCTGGAAAAACGTTTACTGAAATCAATGAGAGAAAGAGCTTTAACTCCAATGGTTAACACTTCATTCTGGACCTTTTCTCAATAGATCCAGACATTGGCTCTGCAACGCCTAGTCATTTTATAAGATCAATACGACAAACCTGACTTGTCCAATGGGTGTGTGTTTACTATGTGCTGTGTTAGCATTACAAGTCAGATCAGACTTTTGAAAAATGAGTATTTGATTTTACAATAATTCCAGCCTGTGCAGCAAACAAATTTTTTAAGGAAATCTGTTTAACCAGGAAAATCACTAAGGAATTCCTTAAGAGTTATATATAGCTCTTAGTTGACAGACTTCCTTAAAGAACTCCTTTTTCTATGTCTACAGTAATTAAAATAAAAGTTGTCCTTCGAGTATTTGCTGTTGGCAAGATGTATTTAGTTTAATTTCCTCCAAATGCTAAAGAGCTTGCTACAGTTACGGAGTAGTTCAGTCTTGTGAACATGAGAGAGATTCAGATTCTCAGAATTTGTCATGAAGTAATATATTCAAGCAGACATTTTTGATTCTACTGGTCACTCTGCAGAGAGTGCAGTAATTGCCTGCTCATTGCACCAGTAGTCACTGTCCTGGAAGCCGAGTTAATGGCACGACAGCTGTAGCATTATAGACAACATCAGTGCAGGGTTTGGGGGACAAAATTCCTCTCCAAGTAACCAAAAAAGGCAGGCCTGATTACAGAAGATGGTGACATTAGACAGAACTGTTCTGAAAACATGCACAGAAACAAGCAGAAGTGCATTTGTGAGCAAGCCTTACCCTGGGAGCGGCTTGGGTTATGTTACTGCTTGACTGTTTCATGTTAAAGATGAAACACAAGAGTTCCAGTAGGAGGTTACCAAGGTCATCTCTTATTTTGAAAAGTAACTTACTCTGTTAAAAGTTGAAATGTTGATTAATGAAAGACATCTTACATCTATAATACAAATGCTTCCTACAGTGCTATATAGGCCACCAGAGAAGATTTTAATTACAACTTTAATTCCTGCTGAATTCCTGATGTTCAAAACATAAAAAAAAGGTGCCAGTATTTGTGACCAAATGAAAAACAAGTAGCTTAGAAAGACACACACAGCCACAAACCAAACCAAGTAGCTTAGAAAGACACACACAGCCACAAACCAAACCTAAGTGCTTAATTAAACATTTTGGTATTTGCTTTGGGATTGGATTTTGGGCAGAATTTCTTGTAACAGTTCTTCAAGGGCTGAAGGAAAAGCATGGCAACCGGACAGTTCTTGCTTTACACTGATCCATCTACTTTGTTTACGAGTTTGTTAACTAACTGTCATAGATGATGATTAAAAGAGCAATGTATATTTCTCCAAACCAGCAAAATGGTGAGAGAATAGATTAAAATTAAACATTATGGTCAACCATAGAGTCAACTGGAAAGGTCCCAGATGACTGAAGACTTGCTAATGTGACACCCATCTATAAGAAGGGCGATAAGGAGGACCCAGGAAACTACTGGCCTGTCAGCCTGACCTTGGTGCCAGGGAAGGTGATAGAACAGGTCATCTTGAGCGCAATCACACAGCATTTGTGGGTCAACCAGGGGATCAGGCCCAGCCAGCATGGGCTCATGAAAGGCAAATCCTGCCTGACCAACCTCATCTCCTTCTTTGACCAGGTGACCTAACTGGTGGATGAAGGAAAGGCTGTTGACACAGTCTACCTAGACTTCAGCAAGGCTTTTGACATGGTCTCCCACAGTATTTTGGAGAAGCTGGCAGCCCGTGGCTTGGACAGGTACACTCTTTGCTGGGTTAAAAACCAGATGGCTGGCTGGTCCTGAAGAGTGGTGCTGAATGGAGTGAAATCTAGCTGGTGGCTGGTTACCAGTGGTGTTCCCCAGGGATTGGTGTTGGGGCCCATCCTCTTTAATATCTTTACTGATGATTTGGGTGAGGAAATTGAGTGCACCCTCAGTAAGTTTGCAGATGACACCAAGTTGGGGGGAAGTGTCAATCTGATGGAGGGCAGGAAGGGCCTGCACAGGGACCTGTACAGGTTAGATTGATGGGCAGAGGCCAATGGGATGAGGTTCAACATGGCTAAGGGCTCGGTCCTGCACTTTGGCCACAACAACCCCATGCAGCAATACAGGCTTGGGGCAGAGTGGCTCGAAAGCAGAGGAAAAGGATCTGGGGGTGCTAATCAATGCTCACCTGAACATGAGTCAACAGTGTGCCCAGGTGGCCCAGAAGGCTGATGGCATCCTGGCTTGTGTCAGGGACACTGCAGCCAGCAGGGCCAGGGAGGTGATCATTCCCCTGTACTCTGCTCTGGTGAGGCCGCACCTTGAGTGCTGTGTTCAGTTTTGGGGCCCTCAGTACAAGAAGGACATCGAGGCCCTGGAGCATGTCCAGAGGAGGGCTATGAAGCTGGTGAAGGGCCTGGAGCACAAGTCCTGTGAGGGGTGGCTGAGGGAACTGGGGGTGTTTAGTCTGGAGAAGAGGAGGCTCAGGGGAGACCTCATTGCTCTATACAACTCCCTGAAAGGAAGCTGTGGGGACCTGGGGGTTGGCCTTGTCTCACAGATCACTAGTGATAGGCCTGGAGGGAATGGCCTCAAGTTGTGCCAGGGAAGGTTTAGGTTGGAAATTAGGAGACATTTATTCTCAGAAAGAGTGGTCAGGCATTGGAGAGGGTTTCACAGGGAGGTGGTGGCGTCACTGTCCCTTTGGATATTTAAGGAAAGGTTGGATGTGGTATTTAGGGACATGGTTTAGTGGGTGGTATTGGTGGCTGGGAGGTGGTTGAACCAGATGATCTTGGAGGTCTTTTCTAACCTTAATGATTCTATGATTATCTAAAAGATCTTCCACTTTACCACATGCCCAGTTTAAACAAATTTGTCAGATTAATTCAAGGATAATTTTTCCAAGATTTTGAAAGATAGAAAAGCAGTAGAAATATTTCCATGAATTAGACAAAGAAATCTATTTTATATATCTGTTGTCCTCAATGCCCTCACTTACAACTCTGAGTTCAGAGTTAATATACATGTACTTTGCTGCTGAATGGAAATCTGAAAGAGAAATTGGCTTTAAACAAAAGTGAACATAACCGATTTATTTTCATTACTGAAGTTGAGGAAAATGCAATATGTGTGAAAGGAAAAAGTTATATTATTGGAATAGGAAACATTTATTTTTTAAAAAAGTAAAAAAAAATAGGAAAAACAAAGAAATTAGATGGTTTTTAAATACAAGTTTAAGCAGGCACGATATCCCTTTCAGCACAGTGTGGGATGTAACATTAATCTTAATTGTCTGTGATCTAAAAAACTGTGTATGTTTCCTCATAAGAACTTTCCTCATAAGACTTTGCTACATTACCTCATTTTTACCCACAGAAGGCAAACTGCTAGATTTTTGGAGACAGCTAGCAATGATTTTATTCCTATGACAATTAGTTCATTACTAATCTTGACCATCTCTCCAACGAACTCATGAGGAACTTTAATATTAAGAAGCACCTCATAAATCATTTACAATAAACCTGAAGGAATATTGAGCATTTGTAAATATGACCTCCCTTTGCAGGATTTGTCCATCGTTTTTTCTTTTTTTCTTTTTTTTTTTTTTTTTCCTGAACCTTTCCTCTAATTATCTTTAAATCTCCATGAAAGTAGCCAAAGAAACTGGAACTGAGATTTGTAGTAATATTAGTCATTTTAGTAATGGATATTCTATAGCTTGTCCATTTTTCCACTTCCTCTTACCTGGTCCCTTCATAACTCAGACAGTTAGACAGACTCTTAATACCCTTTGGTTGGAGCCAAGGGGTCTTACGAATGTAATTTATACAGTAGTTGTTGATTTAAATGGCAAAACACCCAAATTTTATGCTTTTTAAAAATGTAAATCTATCTGGATCTCATTAACAAAGGTTCTTGACTACAATAGAAACTCTTTAATTTTTTTCAAAAACTATACATTTTATTCATGAGATTCAGCTGTTGTTTTCCAAAAAACACTGTGGAATCTGTTGGTTTTTGTCCAGTGGACTCAGCCTAGAGTAGATTCTAGATTAGTAGAATCTAACAGCAGATTTTTTTAACAGTAGTATTTTTTTTTTTTTAACAGTAGTATTTATTTTAATCCTGAGACCGAGAAACTTCTAAACAGCTATTTAAAAAAAAAATGGTTAAAAAGGGTAGCTGCATATTAGAGACAAAACTTTGCCCATGAATAAAAAGCTTTGCTACTTTACTATTCCATTCTGACCATATGGGAATCAAAACACAGCAACTTTGCCTTATCTATAATATCTAGAAAATCTATGTGAATGAACCTCCATTTGGGAACAGCTGAGGACCTCTGATGGTTTAAAAAGAAAAAAAAGTGTGTTAATTTGTGGATAAAACTATTGTGATAAAGGTTGTCACACTGTTTATTAGTGGAGTCATAACTTGAGGAGCTACAAGGTTGCCCCGACCTACTTCCTGCATAAATTTTGGCACTACTCATTGAAGGTCCTAAATGAGAATTGACTCATACTGGTGGTGAAGTATGGTACAGGTTTATTTTATTTATTATATTTTTGTAAAATCCAACAGTATCTACTACTTTACTTTGGGGTATCTGAGAAGTATGGTAAAGCAATGCAGGTGGTGTTTCTTTTTGTCTCATGCTGCTCTGTTTAGCACATTTCTGCTAATGAGACATAAAATATGGAGGTGGGCTTGAGGAGCTCCTATTGCTATTTCAGATCTCTCAAGACATCACCATCTACCAGATATTGTCTTCACACCTGGCACCTATTTTGGAAGGACAGAGGTTTTCTTTTAAGAGGTTTTGCCATTTTAATGCAGAGAAGTCCATGGAAACTGCTTCTTAAACTTATCCAACTTAAAGGATCTAACAAGATTCAAGATTCCACTTGGTTCCTCTCCCTGTTATGTTCAACAGTTTATAACTGCATTGGAAGTGTTCATAAAGAAGACAATAGTGTAGTATAATCAGTTTAGACATAGATTACTGGCTCACATAGTGGCTAGTTTTGAAATGAAAAATGAGATATGTCTTATTTTGCAGCTACGTATTTTATGAGCAAAGCATGATTTTATTGCCCCCCCCAGAAATCCCTTGCTGATATCCATACCGTGTCCTGCACTTGGTCTTGCAGCATTTTGCTTGCCTATTACTAGTTAATGTACATCTTCAGGTTTGGCTGAGAAATTATGAAATATTTGGATAAGCCCTGAAATGAAGACCCAGAGCACTAGGCCTGCTCTCTTTTGATTTTTTTTTCCCTCACTTGATCATATCAACTTCTGGTTTTAAAATGATATATTTTGAGGGCAGTATAACAGAGCTCTGAGGTAAAATATATTTTTATCCAAAAAAAGATACAAAATCATGAAAATTATACTGACTCTGCCTTCCTCCCTTCTTTGGTCTTTTTGTCTTAAGCATCTACATTACTGGAGGACAATACATTAATCAGACATCTCACAAGCCAGAATCGTATGTAGCCTGATCAGTTTTGGGGTAAAATTTAGCTAGACTGCCTAAAAATGCTTATTGGTCTCTATGGATTTGTGCTGAATTTATTTAATATAAAGTGTAATATAAAAAGCCCTCTCTGCAGTTAATTAGCCTCCAGGTTATTGCAGGCCCAAAGGCATTATATTTGAGTTGTCACTGCTACTTGCAAAGATCAGCAGTATTTAATTTTTGTGTAGCATGAAGTAGATTGCATGTGCTTATCTGGCTAATGTTAGTTCATTGTTTTCAGAATCTAATTTCATTTTTAGTTTTCTTGGCCCTTCAAATTGCTGCCAAACATCATGAACTTTGCTGAAATCAGTTATGTTCCACTGAGATAGTAGCAATTGAAATGACAGCAGCAGTAAACCTGAAGGTTCTTCCAGAATGATGCTTTTGTAGCTAGCGGCAAGATTTGTTTCTGTTACATTATAAACCTAAAACAAATAGGGC
Source organism: Netta rufina (assembly GCF_964035555.1). Lineage (NCBI taxonomy): Eukaryota > Metazoa > Chordata > Aves > Anseriformes > Anatidae > Netta > Netta rufina. The sequence continues at coordinate 25,946,574 of NC_140131.1, read as the reverse complement.
TCATTCAGACTCCTTTGGGATTGGGCAGACCTAAGCTTATTAATTATTCCTGTTTCCTAAGGAGACAGCATCAGCTTTCCTTCATTTGATAATCCTGTTTTCTCAGAAAATGTTTACACATGTTCCAATACCAAGTTAGCAGTGGCAGGAACTCTTTAGTGGTTAGAGAAGTGGCAGAAGGTTAAATCATCTGACTTTGATGTTATGTTGATTGTTTACCCTTAGTGTACAGTAACATCTTAAAAAAATGAAGCAAAGTGGGTGTATTCATTACTGGACAAACACAGCTGACAAGTTAAAGAATATGCGACTCTCTTAAGCTGAGACCAAAGTGCTTCATTTATAATGGAGATTACGGTAAGAACCAAATGAAGTTGTCTAAGGGAAAATGATGTCTCCTGAGCCTTTATTCTGGTTTGGCCACAAGTTAATAACACGACCAGCACTTAACAACAAAATGCAGGACTGTATTATCTTTTAGCAAATGCCAGTCATGTGCAATCCAAACAGGTCAATTACTAGGAAATCTCCGAAGATCTCCTGAAACCTCAGAAGAGTTAGAGATGCCAAGAAAATGTCTAGATGCACAGAGACACAGGAACAGAAATAGGGCACAAACCAATTTGCAGAAATGGAACTTAACCCTTAGAGGGAAGAGCCCTGGCTGCTACATATTCATTTCCATTTCATTAAATATTTATGAAGAGACATGCATGTAATGTGATTCTAAATTATGGAATAAGCAAACGGGATCTGTGCTGTTTCACTCATGTTTAATCTATTTCTTTCAACTTTTCTGTATCTTGCAGGAGTAATAGACATTTTTTTTTTCCTCACTAGCATGCTAGATATTTGAAAATTAACATGTTCTCTTAAATGATTCTAAATCAGCACACACAAAATAGAGTGTAGAGGCCAATGATAGCCTATTCTTCAGCTCAATACGCATGTCTAAGACCTATTAATATTAATGAAACCTGCACACAAGCATGTGGGGATAATTGACCCCATTAAATTCCACTTACTCATGAACTACTTTGTAAGGTTTGTTCCTTAGTTATTGTAGGTTTTATCAAGGATGAAAGCTGGAACAGCACGTATCCCAACAGAAGAGTATTTCAAAAATAGCTTTGCGAAACTGAAAAGTAAGTACCACAAAGAAACATGTTTTCATCCAGACTTCCACTGTACAATGAAAATAACTTTATCTTGCTCTAAACAGGATGGTAACATCAGATATTTTTCTCTTTCTTTGACTAGCTTTCATACTAAATGTTAGCATATTGCTAGTAAAGTAAAAAAAAATAAATCGTGAACCCAAGTTTTTATATAATGTATGATTTAGTCATGTGCCAACAGGCTCCCCTGTGAGATACCAGCTAATCAGCACTGGCAGCTCCAGTGGGAACTGGCAGCTCCCACCCCCTAGCACATTTGTGTTTACCTTATTGTTCTGAAACTAGCCATGATGCACAAACACATATTGTGTTTACAGACAGGATGGTGCACCTCCCTTCACCACAATAGCTTTGGCATGATGGTCAGTGCAGCCCCATTCACGCTTCTGGGTAAGATGAGGTCTCACATTGCCCATGTCCCTGGGCACACGGAAAGGAGACATATTCCTACACTGATGGGTGACAGTGTTGTCTTAAGGATTTTGTTTCCATTCGGACATTTGATTTATATGAATGTCTCAAATGCAGCATTGTGAAGAAAAAAACATGCTCAGAAAGCACTGATAGAGGAACACCATTAACTGCATCTGCTCTTACCCCTTTGGTGACAAACTCATGGGAAGTGGGGGAAGCACAAGATAGGTATCTTCCCAGTGTTCCTTAGAGAGATGGTAACATTTACTGACCTGATGTGCTCAGCTGAGATCACCAGAAAGCTTTACTCTTCCTCACATAATCCTAGTCACAGAGTTCCCAGGACCCAGAGAAATTCACAATGTCCAGAGAGTTCACTTCTCTCAGTCCATTCCTGTGGAGCAAAACACTGGTGGGGCTCAATTCTCCACACACATTTCCCTGCACCATACATATTGTACAGATATAATTTGGGGCTGTGACCTTCAAAGGTAGCTAAGGAAGGGAAGGATGGGAAGGTAGCCAAACACGGGAAGGATGAACAGTATTTCAAACTCATACCTGGAGATCTGGCCTTTGATTTTTTTTTTTTTTTTCTTCTGACATTCTGGGAATCTTGTCTTCACTGAGTTTTCTTTAATGTTTTTTTTCCCATTCTGTCTGAAAAGGGGAGTAAACCAAGGGAGTTATTCTGTTGTCTATTTAATGGCTTATCTCTAAATGTATGAAGATCACTAAGTTCACTTGAGAGAATGTGTCTAGCATCTGTCCTGATTAGTGCTAAGTGGAATTTGACACTGTAGACAACCATATAAGAATTACTGTTGTCTTCTATCAAATACATGGTATATTCTCTCTGACCAGGAATGGCTGATCTCTTTCAAGCTGATGTTTTCTTTAGAAGAAGCAGTCTGCGTCATACAACTGGTTTTGCATTTACATGCAACTGTAATACAATCTCCCCAGACATACAGAGGAAGAAGAAATGCTAGTGATAGAACTAGTATTGCTGTAGCTAGTACTTAGATACTATTCAAAATAATTTTCCTGACAGTACTGCTACTATTTTCTTGGTAACAATCTCAAACAAATCTCACGAACAAGATCAAATCTTTCCCAAAAGGAGCACTCAGACAACATAAGTTGTTGTACTCCTTATTCTTTGTGCACAATACAGAAATTAGTATTTTTACAGTCTTTCACCTGGTGCACCTTTAAAACCCCTTGTTCAGAGCTCCAGTGCACCTGAAGAAAGGCCCAAAATCACACTTACCTTCAGCTGAGTCTACACAAGAAGCAGTGTCTCCATAAGCTTCAGACACAATGCTACTTGCACCGGACCCAGAATGAATAATCTCCAGACATGAGTTACTGGCACAATTAGAGCAAGAGCACAGCTGACTGACATACTCAACAAAAGAGCTTTGGCAAAGGTTGCAGTGGAAAAGCATATAGAGGAAATTCGCTCTTGGCATTGAACGTACCCTAGTAAAAGCAGGACCTACTACTGATTAACAAGCTCAGACTCTGCAGACCAAATACCAAAGGATGAACAATGGCAATAACACTCTGTTATGTCTCTCTACGGCATGCATGCAATTTATCATTAACTTATATCCCATAGGCAGCTCCAGCAGTACATTTTCACAGTCTAATTGATGCATGTGAGATTTGGCTTGCAGCTTTCAGAAAAAATCACAAGCACAGAGAATTCAGTTCCATCCAGCAAGGAAACCAAAGCCCAGCAATATTAGTTACAACTGCAGTTGTGTCTCCAAGGGTGCACATTTAACTGGGCAGCTGGGCTTTCCTCATAAAGAAGAATATCTTGCTGATTTCTCCACAGAGCTCTACTAGATTTGGGAAACACGACTGTCTTTTACAAGAGGCAGGAGAACCCCTCTCTGAGGAATGTATTTTTTCCCATGTCAATCAATTTGATTCTTTTTTCCAACTTCGGTATGTTTGCTTCAGAAGTCAGGCTTACTAGTTTCTAGTTCCCAGGGTCACCTCTGAAGCCTTTCTCACAGACTTTCATCTTCCTTTTCCCTACCTGTGGTACTAAGGTCAGTGCAAACAATTGTTACCGGCAATTTCACATGAGTACATTCAGAAATTGAGAGTGAATGCCTCTGCTTCAAGTGTTGTACTTGTTTGACTCTTTAATCTGCTGAAGTCCTGAAGACACTTTTGGTCTGACAGGAACCCCCCTGTCCTGATTACTGATGCATTTACTTTTCTTGCAATGGTTTTATTTTCCATAACTGCTCTTTTTACAGCTCTGTCATGTGTTGGCACCACCAGCTCACTGGTAGCCTTCTATAGGCTGAGGAAACTAAATACAGTTTTATTGTTAGATTTCTATGTTTAGCAAGACACTCTTAAAAACATTGTTTTTATTTATTTATTGTGGTTTTAGTTAACTTTTCTGAGTCTATTTCTTCATTGGACACAACTTACTTTCTTACATGGCTTTTTACTTCTTATAGCCTTATTCTCTGCTGTTTTGACAGGATAATTGCTTTTGATATTTGAAGAGGTTGTTTAATGATACACATTTATGCTGAACCTTTATTATTGCTTTAAGCAAACTCTGTAAGGACTGTGTTAGCTGCTCCTTTATATACTTTGCCATTTTAAGTTAAGTTGGTGCAAAGCTGGGCATTTCTAACTTTCTGTGAGGAGTTAAATTTGAGAATGGCAATATTAGTACATAATTCTTTCCCTTGTAAATAGAAAGTTGGCACTTTAGCTCTGCTGAGTGTCTGACCACTAAGTGGTATTGGCATCCAAGTATCTCAGTTAGTGTCTTACATCATCCTTCACTCTTCACATAAGCCTCAGCCTTCTTATTTTTTATTATACTGTCATTCCAGAGCTGAATGGTGCAGCTGCTCACAGGAGTAAATGGCATGCAGCCTGGCTCTTCTGCAGCAGCCATGGAAGAACCTTCTTGGGGTTATCCACTGTGAGGTAAGATGCTGGGCACATGTGCTAGAGGAGGCATAGTCCCCAGTGGAAGGAGCTGCAGACACAGATATTAGCTTGAGTTTCCAACTTCTCAAGTCCTATGAGAAACAAAGTAATTTTTTTTTTTTTTTTTTTTGGTGAAATGCAATGTGTGAGGAGACTTCTGAACTCAGTGACAGTCATCTTGGTAGGCACTGCCTTGTGTCACACGCCTGGAACCCCGGCAGGGTAGACATGCTAGGTCTCATGATGAACGGGACTTTGGATCAAGGCTCCATCCCTTACATTATTTGTAGTAAGAATAAATAAAGATGGAATTATAATAAAGAGAAGAGAGAGGGCAGTTCTGGGGAGCAAGTGAAACAAGCATTCAAAAAGCATGTATACAAGAACCACAAGAAAACAATGGCTAACTGTAAGCTGTGGTGGGATGGCAGAGCAGGGTCTGGGAACAAGCACAGACTCCCAGCTCTTACCTGCGGACCTGAGTAGCGCAGGCAGATGAGCTGGGAGCCCTCCCAGCCCTGGCAGTGGTGCGCTGCCTGCCAGGTCTGTGTTCCTGTGAGTGCAGTTGCCTTTGTCTGAAAGTGAAAAGAAAGCACGAGATATATCACAGGTTGGGCGGTACAGCAGGTGATGTAGCCTGTGAGTACACACCAACCTGAGCCCCATGAGGGTTCAATTACCTGGCAGAGTAGAGCAGGTAAATTGAACTGAAAACCCACAGACAGCAACAAAAGTAGGGCAACATCCGCACATGAAGCCTGAGCAGCTTAGCTTACACTAATGGAAAAAGGGATTTGAATAGCTAAAACCTACTACATCAAACTGAGATGAAAATACAACTCTAAGCATATATTTCTGGACTGCAAGAGGACTGGTAGAGAGGAGAAATGATATCCATCTTACTTCTGTCCTGGACAATTTGCTTTTATCCCCCATTTTTTAATAACACAGAGAGATGCTGTTATCAAATCACATCTTTTTGCATGTAAACTCAAGAACAACTGGAAACCCAGTTCCAGGCTTAGGAGTGAGATGTATATACGTACCTTCATGGCACGTATACACAGCATACACATACTTATCCCCAGCCCCCATGTTTCTCTGCTTCCAAGTATCTGTATTTCATTATGCACCCTCACAGAAAGTGACGGCAAACAACTACACGGAAAAAATAAGTTATTTAAAAAAAAATCAAACCTGGTACAAGCTGTTTCTAAGAGATAAATATAAAACTGGTATTATATTTTGAACTCTCAAATAATCAAATGCTGTACATGAAAGAAGAAAGGGCAGATTCTGCTCAGATTTGTAGCTCTGTAAAAATCTGAAAAATTTGCTATTACTCTGTTCATAAGTACCACAGAAGAATCTGCCATTTTCCTGTAATGGAACTGTATGGAATAATAGAACTTTGAATTTCAGGAACTTGTTTCTCGGTGAAGATTCTCATTTCACAACTAAGATTAGCTGAACTCTTCACCCACTCCCACAAGGGAGAGGGTGCCCTGCAACTAGACAGATGGCTCCTGCAGAAGGTCAGCAGAAATGTTCATGCATACTTATTTTTGCACAATATTCATTGATTCAAACTGCTTCTGAGCCTCTCTCCCCCCTTTTTAATAGGAATTTTATCATGTTTTTAAATCTTTGCCAATATCAACGTGGCCAATTTAATTTCACACAAAAAAGTGTGGGAGCAGCAGTCTCAGTTCCCCTGGATAAACACTGGACTACGTGCTGTTTGTGTTTGACTATGTCAGCCATGAGCTCTGTAAGTATGAAGTCCTGCCAGGCAAGACATAAATCTTTTGTCAATGAAAGGGGTACATTATCAGCTTCTCAGCTGTTTCTTTTCTAAACAGCTACCTGAGGTTTAACATAAACATTCAACACAGTTACTTAAAATAAAATAAAATAATAGTAAAAGAACACTTTCTCTCATGCATTGAACATTAATGGCAAATCAGAGAGAGCAGGAATCAGTCCTCACGGCAGGTCCCAGCTCAATCTAGAAATGTGGTAGTGTACATTTGGACTTCTGAAGAGGCAGAAACTTTAATAATACTTTGGCTGTAGCACACTTCATGCCTCTGGAGTCCGTCCCTTGCAGTGAAGGTGCCAGATTAAATCCTGAGAAAACTGGGTAAAACTTTGCTAGGTTAATGAAGCAATCTCCCCAGGAATATGTTCAGTCCAAGCATGGATATTGGAAGAGAGGTATGATGAATGGGGATTCTTATTCTCAGTGAAAGTATTGTTCCCAGCTATCTTCACATCTAAAAGTATAAAGAAATTAAACTGCTGACCCACCAAAGACCAACAGCCTAAAGGTTCATGAATTTAGTAGCTCTCCATGAATCCAGTCAATCTCTATTCCATTTTCAACTCCTGTAAATGTTGAATTTGGAATTCTAGACTCACTCCTGAAGTAAAGTAGCAATTACAAAACCCACAGAACTGTGGGGAGTACAGAGCAAACGGGATCCACATTGAGATATGGCTTCTAGCCATTGGGTTCTCTAAGCAGCTTGCTGAGAGCTTTACCAAGCCATGCTGGGTACAGAGAGTCAACTGTGCAGGCTTAAGGCACACAAAGGAAAATAGCATGCAACATGCCAAAATACAGAATTGTGCCTTAATCACAGATTTCAAATTTGGATCTAAATGTATTCAAAGCTTGGGAGCAACATCACTAAAGAAGGCTGGAGAGGGACCATGTTTTCAGGGGGTACCCTTCTTTATGTTTGCTAAGACCTGTGCTTTTTCCCTGATGCCTAAGAAGTCTGATACAAGTATGACGAAAACGATGGATTATTGTCCTGCTCTAAGGTGCTAGTATCACCCATGCCTCCTCCCAGGTAAACAACCCATCCCTAATTACTTTTTCCCAATACTCCCAGTTTTGTTACCTCCATACACAACTTTGGTATTTGACACCACTGCAAGGGGAGCTAACCCTGGTGGTATGTGCTAGGCACTGTTGGCCATATACTAGCCCACTCCCCAAAACATCTCCAATGCTCACTCTCGGATTTCTGTGAAATTTGATTGTTTCTCGCAGAATGTCTCCTTAAACACCTGTGTAATTTCTCTCAAAACCATCTTGAAATGTGCTGGCTTCTTACCCTGGGATCTGTCATCCTGTTCGGTTCAGGGCACCTCAGGCCTCCATCACCTGCCTGCAGCCCTGGGAGTCAGCATTGCAACCTCAGTCTGCTGGCGTGGGAGAGAAAGGTATGTATTCTGCTGGGACTAAGCAATGGTAACTGCAATAAATAAAAAGTAAAACTTATAAAGTTTGTGGATTGAAAGTGACAGCCTTTTCTCATGCTGATTAGTTTTTGATCACTTATGGAATGAGTTATTAAGCGGCAGAAGAGGATGTGCTATGTGGTCACAAATAAAGGTAAAACCTTCAGTAAAATGAGAGCTTGAAAGGGTCATAAAGATGTTTGTGATCAGTCTATGGAACTGGAGTTAAGAAAATTACAGTTCAGGAGAAATGTCTTTGAGTGAGGAAGAACAGAAAACTAAGTAAAACCAGTGTTTGTAGGAGCTGTAGATAAGATTATATGCATTGGATTTAGAGAGGTCCTCAGAGGAAAATAAAAACATCTCAGTGTAAAAACATCAGCTACAATAGCAAAATGGATAGGCTTGCAAGCATAGGTCTTTTTATATGCAATTTGGAAAAACAAGTTATGCATACATGATTTGTTGTATTTTTGTTGTAGAAGGCTTTAACCCATTTTTATGATTTTAGGATTAATAAATGTTATCCAAGTCAAGCATAAAACAAGCAGCACCTCATTCAGCACACTCACTGGAATTTCCAGTGTATTTATCATTTTCTACTGGGATCGTGGTTATAGCAATGATTAGAAAACAATATGGCAGGAAACTCTTGATGTTAAACATTCGAGTTATGTATCACAGATTGTCTCAAATTCTCTGACTTTTTAGATTTAAATCTTTTCAAAGTTCTCCTGAAGCTTTTGGCACGTTTTCTGCAAGATATGTACAAGAGAGACAGAAGAGTCATGGAGGACTCTTGCTTTCTGTTATTGTTTAAATGCTGATGTTTAAGGTTTAAATTTACAGAGAACAAATCATTCTACATCAAAACTAAGGTGTTGCATGTTTATTTACAGACCAAGCTCCAGTAGTAATGTGCATTTGTCATGGAAACTGATTTGAATTTAATTCTAAACCCTGTTTTGCACCAGGAAAATGTGAGTTTCATTTTACTCGTCTCTGTTTTCAATTATAATTTGACAAAAGAAATAACTGCATTACCTATTTGATTTGCCAGAACTTTATCCCAGCACCACCTGTTGAGCCCTCGGCACTCGAATCCTGACATATAGCAGAGAACAAAATTATGCGGTTGGCATACTAACTAGTAAGGATGCCAACAAAAGCATAATATAGCCTTTGTACTCAAAGTACAACAAAATATATATTAAGCTACCAACTGCAAAGGTTTAAGAAAGCCACATTTAATTATACATGAACATATCTTTCCAACAAATAATTCAGTAGAAAAATGGTATGGAAGTTAGAAAGGACCCCTTTTGTATGATTTGCTTTGGTAAATACTGCAAGCGTAAAATAAATAAAGTTTCACAATACCGTAGTAGATTTACATTAGAGATGGCAAGAAGATAGCCAGCTAGTTTATACAAATAGATGGGTTCAATGCTATCAGCTTCTCAGTTTAAACAAAATGCCCCATGTTCATTTCTAGTGGGGGAGCTGATTAGCACAGCCCTGGTCTCCCAGGAAGGTAGAAGAAGGGGCTCTCAGCACTAGCCCTGACCAACACCTCTCTTCTGCCAGCAACTGGGACCAAAGGAACAAGGATCAACTGTGCCTCTGAGACTGTGTCTCTTTGCCACAAAAGTCATCACGATTGCTTTCCTGGCACCAGAACTCTTCTGACCCGAGGTCTGCACAAAAGAGGGGGTAGAACTTGAAAGGAGATAGGATGGGCCAGTAGGGATGAGGCAATAATCACTGCTCCCCAGTTCTGCAGAGGTCAGAGGAGCTCTGCGCAGGGGTCTCGAAAGTCCCCTCATGTCAGGGGGCTCATGGACTCAGCCCCTGTAGGAATGGGCTTTTAACCAGGATGTGAAAATGATGGGGTCAATTTTCCAGGGCCCTGACCTTCCTGTGATCTTTCCCAGACAACAGCTGCATCTGCCCCTGGGATGGGCTTTATTTCCCCAGAGTTTGTCCAGAAATAAGAGTGAGATCACTACAGACTTCATAAGGGAGTGTTTTTAAGCACTGACACAACTGATGACAATAACAATTTACAGATTTTTGTCACCCTCAAAAGCCTAAGAACAAATTAAATCTGGAAATTTGACTGTAGCATTGCTACTTCAAAGAGACGGTTGGCCAGAAAAATGACTTTGGATGGAAATGAGAATGTTCCAAGGTAGGAAAAATGAAGAATGGAGTCTTGCTCTTGCTCACCCAGAAATCACCACAACTCCCCTCATACAGAACCAAGGATGAGGACAGGGTGAGGCAGAAAAAGCTAACTGACACACAGGGGAGGGAAAAGAAGTTTGGGAAGCATGAAGACAGGTTAATTGCCAGTTTTCCAGTATTGCAGCAATTCTCCTGATGCATCTGTGCAGGGCTGAGCACAAAGTTTTTGATGTCAGGTAAGGCTTGCGTCAATATTAGAGTATAAAGTATAAATGAAAGACCACTAAAACTTTGCATAAGAAATCAAAATGCTGTAAGTTAAATAAAATATCTAGAAAATCTTTGAGAGAATTCATTGTTGAGACAATGAAGGATAGCTTTAAAATAGCTTGGAAAAAAATAACTAGCTTTGCAAACAAGAAAAAAAAAAACAAAAACAAAAAACATACAAATGAAAAAAAACAGCCGTAAATCACAAAGTAACCAAAGGATTTTACTTACTAAAGCAACTTTTGGACTCTAAGCTATTTAGCTATTATCACCTAAATGGATGAAATATCTCCTGCTACCTGTTGGCTGTCACCAGGCACCATGTTCTGACATACAATTATTGAACAGTATATCAAGAAAGTTTAATGAGTGAGAAAAAAACTCCAGGAGAAGGTGGAACATTTCAAATTGTATCCAGAAATCTGTAGAATAATTTTGCATGTGAATTAGTTTCTTACTAACGGATTGCAGTAACCAGCATTCAGCACAGATGGTGGAATCTCTGCCTTTTGAGGGTTCAACCTGACTGGACACAGCCATGAGCAACCTGATGCAATGAGACCCCTTTTGAGCAGGTGTTGGACCAGATAACCTCCAGAGGTCCCGTGCAGCCTAAATTATTCTGTGATTCTAAAACTGACCTAAAGATATCAGATTTTTTCCCTTAGAGATATTATTAAGTTAAAAATAACGGAAATGCAACTTTATTTCTTAGTTACTTTAAGGTTGGAATTATGTATTTACTATTAATAATTGTTTATAAATTATATCTTTGTAATCCATAAATGGTTACTACTACTGCACAATGGGTGCTAATGGTGTAATCCCAATTAGACAATAAGAAATAATTTGCTAAAACTCTAAAATGCTGCCTTGAAACTTAGACCAATATCTTAATTATTCCACACTGAAAATGTAAAATGACAATTGTTAATGAGAAAAACTTCTCCACAAAATTGTAATAGCAACTGTAAATCACTTGCTAAGAGATAGACCACATTTAGGAAAGCCAAATCTAGTTGATCTTACCTTCTCAATTCCAAATACCCTTTGTGGTAACTACATTTCATTTAGGAAAATAAGACTACAGGAAGTACACACATGGCAGGTAGTTTGGCATCTGCCACTTCCAGATTTCTCAGACATCTAGCAGCCAAGAAAATGTTCCAGCATTTAATTAATTTCAGATAGCTGATCCCGTATAAACTTTACTCTTGATGAAGTCTTTAGATGAAATATCTGGATGGTGTTCCAGTAGGGCACTAAATAAACCTCTTATAATAGAATCCCTCATCTTCTCCTAATTTTTCCCTTGTTCAAAATAACTACAAATTCTGAAATCAAGTCAGGGAGCTTTGATAATGTTTCTCATAAACCATTAAGAAAACTCATTCCAGAAAAGCACGGCATTGTTTATTGCCTTCTTTGGTATCTCCAATAGATAGAATTCCTCCCCCCCCACCACCCCCTTTTTTTTTTTCTCTCCTCCTTTTCAAGTAGCCTTGCAAACACACTGAAAAGACACTGAAAATACTGGGACACCTCCTTGTCTGTCAGAGATGTAGGTGGATAGATCAGAGCCTGAGAGCTCCAGAAGGGACTTTTTCAGCCTCAACTGTGCTGTAAGGAATGCAATTAACCCATCTGGAATATTTTAGGATATCATTTCATCTTTAAATTGAAAATTTTGCACATAAAACAGTCCTGAAAATTGTGAAAATGTACAGATAGATTACAGGGAGCTCTGCAAAAGGCACCACCTTTTCAGGCAATCTTTGAAGTCTGCTCCAAGTCAGCCAAATGCCCCAGATATGCTCAGCTCCATAGTCTTTCAGCAGGTTATTGCTTCTAGTCCCATGTATCATTATGTAAGGTGGGATTCACTATTGAATTTAATTCCATTTAAATCTGCACCACTTTGGAGAATTAATAATTCTGGAACTAAATATAAATGCTTCTCATATTGAGTACTCTGATAGCACATGCACTTACTTTAGTAGAAACCTGTGATCCCGGGAATCCTTTCACTTTAAGCTTGAGTTTGCCTGTCAATGAAGGTGACTGAGGTCAGCTGGCTTAAAATGACTAATCTATAATCTACACTTCCTGAAGGGATAAGTAAATCCAAAGAGAGAGTCTCATAAATTCTTAGAGAGATCTTGGTATCATAAAAATAGATATAACAACACTCAAAATTTGTCCTCTGTCTTGACACAGAGGAATCACAATCAGTTTTGGTGAAGTTCCTCAATAGGAGATACTTCTCAATGTGCTTTTGAGCAGCCTGCACCCTCCTTTTCTCATGACAACTTGTCATTGATCCTTCTGCCAGCTTCCATTGATAGTGAGGTACTACAGCTGGGCAATAGCACATGCGAAATAATAGATGTGGGAGAGAAAAAGAGCAAGGTGTGTTTCCATGCTTCCCCATCTACTTCACTGCATCTCCTCCTTTACATCATCATTTGTGAAGATGCTTCTGCAGAACTGCCTTGGGGGGATGCCAGGCACAGGCAAGTATTTTTATAGAAAAATCCCAACATTTGAATAGGATTCTCTAAAAGCTTCTCTAGGAGCTAATGTATTTAGGAATTAATCTTGGTATACTTTTTTTTTTTTTTTTGATCTAGCTATTAAAGAAGAGTAATCAAGAGTAATATTCGCTATTGCATTCTACAGAGTCTTTGCTCGAACTTGTCCTGTTCTGCTTCCTGCCCATCATAATCACATCGTTTCTCCTGCAACCTGAGCCCTTCTCAGTTCTGGAAACTGGTTGAGATTCACCCAATACTGCTTCCCAACAGAAAGTGATTTCCTGTCTCAAATGACTAAACTGTTGCATTTAGAAGAGAAGGAATTTAATTTCACTGTCATCCTCTGAGCTAACAAGATGATTCATTGGTTTGCATACGTACTGAAGGCTGCCAGTGAGGAGCATGCTTTGGTAAGGGGCACTAAAAAGGGTGATGATTTCATTTGGCAGCACCTAGTAGTGACTGTTTACACTGGCACTTACCCATTTAGGCAGCTATGTAGACTAGGCAACTTAAGAAACAGGCATGAAATTATTACCTCAAATTGTCTTCAAAGACTTGTCTTGATTTATGATTGTCTTAGAATACATAAACACATTTTACCACAATGACTTTACCCGTTTCAAGGAATACCCAATACACAAGGGATTTTTTCCCTTCGTATGGCTGTAAAAACAAAACCACCGTGGCTCTTGCCAAACTTGCTCAAAGTTTACATGGATTTGGTTGGACAAATGTGGTGGAAAACTATATCCAATGTTTTGAGTCCTGGCCCATTCACCTCCTTATATCTCAGTAGTGCCTCTTCCAAATTTTAATGCAGATTTCTGACTGAAGTTTGTTTTTGTTTGAATTACAATATTTAAAAATTAGACTATATGAACTAGGATGTCATTTTGGCTCTGTAAAATGCAGCTCTTCCTGATTTTTCTTTTTTTTTCCTAATTGGAAACAGTAGCCAGTGATTTCTGCTCTGCTTTTCTTGGATGATGCTCTTTTAGGGTTATCCATTACCTGTAGGCGCAGTTGTTCCTCACATACTATTGAAATAGATCATCCCGTGACGGAGGTGGAGGTGATGCAATGTTATACTCACGGCATCTGGTAGAGTGGCAAAAAAACATGGGTCGCATCCTGTCCAACTACCAACTTTGCTAAATTTCCGTGTGTCGAGTACCTGACTGAAATCACTGGGGTGCTGTGCTGGCCTTTGTGGTGGATTGTGATGTGTGTTATTTTCAAGAACTATACAGTAACGGAGAAATTCATGCTTCCCCTTAAGTCTCAGAGTGATACAGGAGAAGGGAAAATAACTTTTTCCCAGCAATTGAAACATACATTTAAAGATCATGTTATTGTGCGTGTTTATAAACAAGCACAATTTCAGATTTTGTTTGTTTGTTTTTCAGTGTCTTTGGAAACAATCGCAACATAAATAATCGTCTGGAAGGAAAGACTGCAGACAGGAAGCTCAGAAGTTTGCTCGGTTGTTTTTGGCACTCCTGATTCTTCAGTGCGGCCTTCCCGGCCTGGTGGTAGGTGCGGGACGGTGTCAGCAGTGTCACCGGCTGTTCCCGGCCCCAGGACCGGAGCCGAGGCCGGGTCGGGCTGCGGCAGCCGCCGGCGGAGGGGAGCGGAGCGGAGCCCCCCGGGGCAGCAGCGGGCGCGCTCGGCCCGCCCCGAGCCCAGCAGAGGGCGCTGCAACACCGCGCCTGCTGCCGCCAGCTGGGGGGTTAGTAGTTGTCATTATTTTTAGTCAAAGGACTATCATATTTAGTCAAATATCGCCATTCTTGCACTTTTCACACAGTTGCGGATGAAGATGGTCTGTCCAAAAAGCCTGTCCAAAAAAAAAGGCTTTGCATTTCAGCAGTTTAAATCTTTTTGTGCCTTTCCTCTCAATTTTTTTCCCCCTTCAGCTGAGAACTTTTCTCTTGCTCAACTTCAGGGCCGCACTGGGCAGAAGGCGTAAGCAGCTGTCGCACAGGCTATGAGGGGCACGCATTATCCCCTGGAAAGCTGGAAAGTCACAAGACTTTCTGTGTCTTGCCCAAAGCTTGGAACCTAGCACGGGTATTTCTAAAACCTCTTCCTGCCATATCTCCACCCGCAGAGAGGAAAGTAAATTGCTTTTATTACCTGGTGATTCTTTCTCTGTGGATGTGTTTCATACTGTGTCATCTCCAGTGCTCCTCTGAACTTTGTTTCATAAATACCTACGTAAAAAACAAACAACAAACAAACAGCACATGCAGAAACCCCTGGGTGCATTTATATTATTTCTCTACTCTTGGATTCCTTAATATGAAATAAACTGAATCAACCAATGTGTTTTACCTTCCTATGCTTAAAACAATAATGAAATATGACAGTTTATGGCTTTTCTCCTCTGGATGGCAGTAACTCCTGCTTAAACGTTCATGACCCATGACTGCAATATCCCACAGCAAGGGATTTCCTTTTCTTTGTCAGTGTACGATCCAAAAGAAACATTTAATTTCATCCGTTCCATTTTTTTTTTTTTTTTAATCTAAATTTGAAAGCTAAGTAAGCTTTCAGATCAGGAATCTGTTTAATGTAAAAAAAAAAAAATTGCATGAACTCAATATATGAAAACAGAACAGGAATCAGAAGAAAGGAATTGATGCTGGGTATTTCTAGCTATTTGTATCTGAATACACATTTCATAAAAATTAACAAACGTTCCTGAAAAAATCAAATTCCTTGGCATTAGACACTAAAGCAGTACAAAAGATACAAAAACGTACTGGTCTGAGAGAGTGCTATAACACCTGCCACTTTAAAATGTTCTCATTGTAACAGGGCACATCTGGATTTCTGGACTGCTCATTGCAACGTGAAATTTTGAAACAGAAAATACATACAGTAAAGGTAATTTCCAAACGCCCACTGAGCAGACACGTAAGTTAGTTTAAACAAGAGAGACAAGAGGGAATTTAAGCCATCCTCCCTCCACAGCTGACCAAATAACACTTTTTCAGTACCAAAGTGACGTTTACGTGTAGGATTGGAGTCCAGGACTAGCTGCATTGCCTCGTAGGGCTGGTGAAAGTGATGCAGTTCAGAGCAACAATTCCCAAAGATGAGATCCTGCATTTATATGACCGAGCCCACACTCCAGGCAGGACCCAAGTCCCTTCACATCCTCCCACTGACACTGGGTGGCTGAGGTCTGTCCTTTAGACAGCCAGAATGATTTCTGGGACTCTCCAGCTGCCGGCTCAGCAACAGCCACCAGTGAGGCTCAGTGGCGTGAGCTCTGCTTTCCGAAGTCACATAGGTGCACTGGAATTGTTCTGCTCCCAGCCAAATTCTGCGTTGGCTTTACTTTGAAATTCTGCCTTGGCAGCTAGCTTCATCGATGCTACATCACTTTATCATACTCTGTATCCTAATGGATATCGCTATAGGAGGGAAAAAGTATTTGACCCTATACGAGCATTCAGTTCTTGGCCTGTAGGCTGAGATGGGCCGTGGCGGTCTAAGAGTGTTTTTAAGAGGTGGGCATTTATCTAACATGAGCAAAACTTTACCATCTCTTTTTAATACCTTATCTGTTTTCCCATAGAGAAAAAAGCCTGGTTTGTATAACTGAGAAAAACCTTACTAACCCCATCTTTTCAGTGGAAAAAAAAAATGGCACATTTTGCAAGTTTATGTTATTTTTCTAGAATCAATGCACTGTTTACATTCTCCCCCCAAATTGCTAGTGCTCAGAAAAGCCACTTATTTATACTGTTGCATTTCTAGTACTATTGTCCTGATCTTCAATAACACAGTAAGGTTTTGTCCATTCGGCTACTTTTCCTACATTAGTAGGGAAACAAAACAGTTTTGTGTAAACAAGCCTGTCCCATAAAGGGTCCTACCTAAGAACTGGAAGTCTTCTGGTAACAGAAACATCAGCTCAGCGCTGAAACAATCTCCTTCAGGAAAGCACTGTGTCTCCTGGGATTCTTTAATATGTAAGGGAGCAAATTTTGTTACTGTCCTCCTGCAAAAAGAATGGCACCTACTTGCTGATGTGAATCCAGCTCCAGAGTGTGGAAGGCAACAGAGAATCAGCAGCAGAGCGACTTGGTCCTCTCCTGTCTGATGGTCCAAGGTAATTTGCATTGGCAGCACAGCAGAGGTGCTCAATAGGCTTTAAAGACTGAAGATATCACTGGGAGATAAACTGCAAGTAACTCTAAGCTACTGCCCTGGCCTTTTTTTTTTTTGAATGCCAGAAAACCTGAAAAATAATAACAAGGGTGCAACTAAGAAGGTGATATTAAAGCTTGCCACAAAGCTCAACTGTTAGCCTTTCAAGAGGTGAAAAAAGGTAAATAAATCATCTGTTACAGCAGTTTTACTGCAGGTCCACACCTTTGAGATTCCCTGATCTGCTGCAAAATTTTCTCTGAAGACTTCATTAAGTTCTGGTCCCGGCACCAGTTTGTCAGCAAGTGACAAAGCACTCTGAGACACCTTCCCCAAAGGTTCCTCTAAAGCACATCTGTGAGTGCCTGTTACTGTTCGTACTGACTTCTGAGCTCAAAAAAGCAAAGAAACAAACAAACAAAACAACAACAAAAATCCGAGTAAAGAGAAAATATATGAATGTTGGCATATAGAAGTTCTTTCCTGTCCTATCAAACACAGCTCCCTCTCCCCACTTCAATGCATTAGTTTGCCTCCCTTCATTCTGGTAGCAGGTGAAAAACGACAGACATAAGTACAAAATATTAAATGGATGAAATGGTCACCTGCAGATTTATTTTTCCTGTATAATTTTCTAGGCATATCACAGAATCACAGAATTGAAGGGGTTGGAAGGGACCTCAAAAGGTCATTGGGTCCAACCCCCCTGCCAAAGCAGGTTCCTTAGAGCAGGCTGCCCAGGAATATGATTATATTTGATATATATATGTTTGTGTGTATATTTATATACATACACACATATATATAATATATATGAATGTGATTATGAATATGATAGGCATATGATTTGTCTGAAACATGGGAAGGAGGTTTCTACCATATAAAACATAGCTGGGCTACGTAAATCTCTCAGAAAACAGAAGTTGCCTTATGAGTGATTGAACAGCATTCTGTACAGTCACTTTTTTGAAAAAGATGTGATTCATTAATCTCTTCTTTCCTTTAACTCCAGGGTCTGTACCCATTTTCTAGACGGTGATATGTACATGTACAGGGAGAACACATGCAACAATACATAGTTTCATTATTTGTATAATATAAATTATATTATTCGTCTTCCTGAAAGACTAAAATGGAGGCCAATGGAAAACAAAACGCTTTCCCGCAGGGTGCCACTGTGACAGCTGAGGTCAGGAGAAGAGAAGGCATGGAGAAATTTTCAGGCTGAGGTCCAAAGTTGAGAAATTTCAGGTTTATTGTGAGGACAGAAGAGCACTGTGCACTTGAATTTCTATCTCTTGGCACTATAACTAGAGACATCTAGTCAGAAGGTTAGGTTGTAACTAGAGCTCAGCTTGAAAGGAGATTTCAAACAGATTGCAAATTCCTTTTCATTACTCCTAAACTAAACTCCTAAATTAAGTGAGATTATCTGAAAGGTTTATTTTTGAATCCTGAGTCACTCTTTAAATTATGAGTTATGGGATATGATCATTTTGAATTATAATTTAGAAAAATATGTATGGGATTTGTGCTAGCAGACCTAATGTCAGAAGTTACAGAATTGCCAGTAGTTTGTCCAGAAAAACACTCGCTCTTGGCTCGTTTTAAAATAAAGAAAAATAATTCAAAAATCTGCTTGGGACAGCAGTCCTATCTCCCAGACTGGAGATGTTTTGCACCCCTGGAACAGAACTTAACAGCAAGATGACTTGTTCTCTGTCTAAGAAATGTGATGTTTTTTTGAAATGTTTCTTCCTACTTCCCCAAACTAATTAGGAAGAACAGAAGTCCAGAGCCATCAGCTTTCTTGCTTTCTCATGCAAATGCTGTGGTTGTGGAGTCTTACAGCACAGTCTTCTTGCTTGGAAGGAGGGTAGGCTTTCCCCTTCAGTGCTAGGATAATATTGAACACCCTTTCTATTAAGTGCCACATGTGTTATTGAGTTCTCTGCAATGTTATATGAAAAGACAACACAAATAATATTAATCACTGTTACTACTACTTTCAGGTTTATTTCATCTGAGCAAGGTCTCTTGTTGGCTTATCTTTATGTGCAACATACTGATTCTACCTTCAGGAATCAAAGAAAAGAAGTTCATCTGCATGGGATATGCCACTTGTTTTTAAGAGAGTTATTTCTTAAAAAAAAAAAAAAAAAAAAAAAAAAAAAAAAAAAAAAAAAGACTACGGGTTGCTGGAGTTTCCCAAGGCAGACTTGTCATTGTTGATAATGCATTAATCACAATACATCAGCATGCCACAGAAAGAGATTTTCCAGGGTTGGCTATGCCTTTTGTATAGCACTAAGCAAGAATGACTAAGGCATAAAAGGGCATACTGTGGTGAGGCACATTTGTGAGTGAGGAGTGCAAGGGCAGAGAAGACACATGTAAAACTAACACCTTCTGCAAGCCATGAAGAAGTTAGCAAGAAAAGAAGTATAAAAGGGAAAGCAATCAGAGGCATGTACAGAGAACAGGCAGGCATCCAAAAATTACCTGTAAACAAGGCTGGGAAAAGTCTGAAGGATCCAGAAGAAAGAAACCCTTTTTCATGTGATAGCTGCAGAGATCTGGTTAGTTCAATGTCCATGGGCTCCCTCGTGCTGAAGCTGCTGAATTTGAAGAATTTATTTCAGAACAATCTGAGCAGTATCTTGAATCTTGAAACTCAGTTTCACACAATTAAACTACAGCACCTCAATGGTCAAGGGCTATAAGCAAAAAGAAAGGACAGACTCAATTTGCAAGAAGTATATGTCCTGTGGTAGAAGTCCAACTTGTATTTAAACTCATTTGCAAACTGGTTTCTTTGCAAATTAGTAATATACAATATTCCCCTCTGCTCCTAGCCTCCCCACTTGTACTGTATGTACCTACACTATCTATCTGGTTTGATTTCCTTTGCTCTGCTTCCTACTGTATTCTATATGTTAAGGTCCCAAAGGAGCCTTCAAATTTACAAAACAGTCCCTGATATAGTTGAGTTGTAGTGCTACTTTTCTGTGAAACTCTAATTCATAAGTTTTTTTATGACACCTCAATTTTTTATGCACACTCAAAGACCCCTCCTTCTCAGGCTGGTGTACATACTGGGGTATTCTGAATTGCACCCAGGTGATCAAGGTCTCAAGAAGCCATTTCAAAGGTCAAAAATTGCCAAGGTATATAGTTCTTAACTAAGGGGCCTGCCGACTCTTTGCTTCAGTAACCATTTAATCTAAGGGGGTAGGGGCTGCTTTAGCAATCTAATGTCATCCATCAACTGCCTTTTAAGACATATCTGAGAGCTAATCTGCATTCTACAAAGCAGCTGCAAAAAAGGACCAGTGATGCTAAATCACAGATCAACAAGCCTTTAGTGTATCCGACACACACTTTTCTTAGATTTTATCCAAGATGAAAGGTGGTGTGGTTTTTTTTTTTGGTCATCTTTGTTGGCAGTACAGAAGAAAGAATGTCATTTTGCATGAGTTACAGAAATACTCCCTTTTGACGGATGGGAGTTGTTTGCTTTAAGCAAACTACATAAGATTTACATAATAAGAATTAATACAGGAGGGTTTTTTTAATCAAAAGTAAAAGGTTGTTTTTGCTTTCACATCCTTAAATAGCATTAAGCCAAACTGTCTAATGGCTAATGAATAATAATAATAGGAATAAATATGCCTTGTGTGTGATCCCCTGCTGAAACCTTGGATCAGTTATACCATTTGGGAAGAGACAATTGCAGTTGAACATTATGCACAAGACTTATCCCCACTTCACTTCTGATCTGGCCTATTTTCCTGTCTTCTCATCCTCAGAATCTAGATAGTGTGGTTCATTGAAGATAACACCTGAAAGGTCTTCCAAAGAGCACACGTCTGTGCATGCAAAACAAAGCAGCTCAAAGCCCTCTTTCTGGCTCACATCCCCAGAACAGACACAGAGGGGAAAAAAACCTGTCTACGACCTGGCGTTTCCTTTGCTGCATCTGTGTGTCGGTGTGTGATGGGCATGAATAGCAGGAGGGGACAGAGTATGGCTTTCAAGCTTTACAACTTAGACAGGCTGCCTCCAACAGGTAAGTGAAATGAAGGAAGAATGGGCCTCTTTTTATATTGATAAATCCAGCCTACTCGTGAGCATTCTTGAAAGTGTGCAAAGTTCTGATAAGAGTTTTAGCAAGCATGTATTACATCAACTGGCTGCTACACCAGCCCTCTAATCAGCTGTTTTTCCTAGCAACAGTACCTAGACAATAAGCTCACGTCTATTGAAGAAGCACTTTGCTGTCAGCGAAGATGTTGTTACAGTAATTCATGCTTGAGACCAGGTGTACAACCAGAAGGACAGCCAGGCCCGCAGGTTTAAGTATGCTCAGATGCTGAGGGAACTGGGAATCTTTTAAAAATCGTCAGTTCTGCGTATCTGAGAGTCCCTCCTCGTGAGGAAGAAAATGTATTTAATAAGTTAGTGGGGGAGTCAACAGAAATAACTGTTAATAATTAAACACAAGCCTGTGAGAAATGCCCTTTCCAGATGCTCTTTTTTAATACAACATGGGTTTGTAATTAAGTTTTAACAAGGTTTCTTCAGCTCTATAAGGGCTTTGCATAAAAGCTTTTGTGGAAATGCAGAGGAAAGAACTCCTGATCTAGAAAGGAGAAAAAGGCTGATGAATATAGTTTCTTTTGTTACACTGAGACTGTTTGCAATTTCTTGGATTAAACCGGGACAGACTTTGAGAGACTCCAAAGATCTGAGCATACTGAGAGACTTTGAGCATTCAGTTTTTCATCACTAGCAATATTAAAATCCCCGCATAAGATTATTCTTTGTTGTGTACTTATATAAATAAGGACTAATTCTACTTAGGAAATACAGTAGCTTGATTTAAAGGGAATTATTTCTGACCATTGAAAATGGTAACAGAACGTGTCTCACACTGAAAATAAAAGCCAGGCCATAATCTGCTCTGCCCAGAGAACAGTAACGTATGTTGCAATCCATATCTGTGCACCTCATCTGAAAGAAATCTGATGAGTTTTCCTGAGGCTATTCTGGGATAATTGTATCTTTGTCCATTATAAATTCACTTATATTTTTATAAGCAAAGCAAGGGTCCCATTGGCACTATTAGAAATAATCCCTTAAGAGTTTTCCAAAGATATGTCTTGCTTAACTTCAACAGGGAGTTAACTAAACACTCTACAGAAATTTTATTTTTCCTCATAAGCAACAATAGATCCCTGTAAATGTAAAGCAAGTCATACACAATCAAATATGCTGGCATAGAAGTAGTCATGCTCTCACTCCTATAAAAAGTAAATAAATGGTGCCAATAAAGACATGCCAACATGTAAGAATAAACCTTTTGTTTTAAAGCGTATATAACTAAAGAACATTTTATAAGCTTTTAAAAATTCATTAAGACTCAGGCCTTGGCTGTTTGGAAAGCTTTCTCAGTGACTGGATCACCAGAAGACTATTTGGGGTGAATTCTGAGTTTTCATGTATAGAGGCCACAGAGCAAGAAAAAAGCTCAGTTTACTTGAAACTGAGTTCTGTACTCATTAAGTTGTCATAGAGAATAGAAATAAATTGTCCTCGCCTGTCCTTTCCATGCAACCCTATCCGCTGTAGCTACAACCAGGGAAGAGTAGTTTTTCCATCTACACCCTGAGCTTCTTTTTGCTGTCTTGGGCTCACTCCAGGGGTGCAGGGAACATACAGAGAATGTAATGGCTAATGCGTCTGTGGTTATCTACCAAACTAATGAGCATTTTTTCACCTAGGAAGTATTAAAATGTTTTATTACAATAGAAAGCTGTCATATGAAATTCACATGACAGCTGTTAAAGTGGAAGTGTTGTAGGAATTACCACGTAGGAACAGCTCAGTACCCCATCTAATGTGATATCCTCTCTCCCGGTGCAATCAGCCGCAAACATCTCAAAGAGTGGGCAGGCAGTAATCAGGACATGGGCTAAAAAACCAGCAACAATATTTGGATCCATATACAAATTTTCCCAGAGAGCACTGGAGTACATATTTCAGCACAGTCTTGGTGTTTTTAACACTAAAGAAGGTGCAGTCACGCACAGAGGAGATCTCCTAGCTTACATACTCACGCACAAACATTTTCTACACTTTAGAGTTAGGCAAACTTTGTAAGGTAATTAAGGGCTTGGGGATCGCTCCTTTACTGTACAGTGAACTTGCATGCAATACATCCCAGTCATTACAAGTAACTGAGATGTCTAAACTGCAATGGTGCTCACAGCTGGGCTTGTTCTAGGAGATAACTGTGTTACAGAAGCAGCCCTGCCCTTTTTCTGAAGACTTTCAACCTGGCAAAGCTGGGATGTTGCATGAGGCAAGACAAAGACTAACATCATCACACGCAAATGATGACACAGGATAGAAAGGTGCTTCTGCACCTTAAATTTAACTGAAATAAATGCAAGTTTAAGCTGCCACTCCTACAGTTAGACTCATATGGTTCTTCCAAGGTGCCTGTTTGTACCAAGTGTAAATGTACAATACTATGATTTAATTTTGAAACTGATTTACAAATAATAAAAAGAATCGCATCAGTCAAATTTGTACCCTTTTATTTAGTATCAGTAAAAGTGCATATACCATGCAATACCTAGATGTGTTTGCCAAGCCATCTGAAGGATGTTTATTAATATAAAAAGGTGAGTGTATTGCCTTTGGTAGACAGTTCACTACTTTATGAGTTAAGCAACAGTTGTTTCAGAAAATCAAACAAAACCCACGACTGCTTCCTTCATTTTCTGACCATCTGCATCCCTTTGGAATATTCACATAAAGATGACATATTTGAAAAGTTTTTTTTTTTTTTTTTTTTTTTAACAGAAACATTTAATTCTCATTCACAGTTTACTGTGAACAAAAACTTCAACACTTCTAAGAAATTATAAAAGAAAGTGATGAGCACATAAGATTCTTGCTACATCTGTTATGGAGCAGAAAAAAACTCCACAGAATCCTAGAAGCCTGGGGAGAGGAACAGAGAAACTGGAGGAAAGAGCTGTATCCCAGGGACAGGTACATGTGTGACTGTGTGGCACAAGCTCTTATTCCAATAAAGCTCAGAGTACTCTGTAATGACACAGTAAATGAAGCACAGGCTATACCTTCCTAGGAAGAAAATTTCAGAAAACTCCATTGAATATTTTCCTTCTGAAAGACTTTTTTTTTTTCAGGTTGCCTAGTCATGGAGAATGATCTAAGCTAGGATGTCTCACTACCACTAAATGAGCATAACATGTTGCTTAACCTTCAGTGCATTAATAGTATCTGGTATCCAACTGATATGAGGCAACTCGTATTTCTAAGATGACAGAATCCTGTGGCTCAGTTGTGAGATTCCAGATTAAAAGATTTACAGACTACATAATAATTATAATAAACTCTTACCTAGATTCCAGGACTTCCTTCATAGTTTCAGTGATAGTATTTCTCTCCCTGGTATTAACTGACAGTAGGTTCATTGGCCCTGTGAAATTTCTTGTTGCCCTATTTAGCAAAGACAGATTTTAGATATTTTAGTAAACAGTAATATACAGTTGCTGTATTGGCAAGGGACATGTGGATTTGTTCATCTCAGTTTTGTAGGGTGGTTATATATAACGGTGTCTAACAAACAGACCTGTGGAATCCATAGGTTTAGGGCTCTGGAGCATTCTTTTTTCCTGGGCATTCTTTGCAGTGCTAAAATCTGATAATGTGTAGTTGCATGTTAATCCACCTTGTCAGCATTTCTGAAATAATCTAGCCCAGTTGTTTTTGACCTTTTTCAATTTGCAAGCCTCTAAATGTTTTCCAGTGAAATTATGAACCCTCTCTGCACTCTGAATTTAAGCTAATGGGTAATAAATAGTCTTACTTTCCTTAGTTACTTTTCAGGGATTGCTTGGAAATGGTCCCTTGCAGTGGTTGCAAGCCAGGGGTTGAAAGCCACTTGTAATTTATGGCCAAAGTCACAGCTAGAGTAACTTGGCATAATTCCACTGATTTCAAAGGAAAATCTTTTGATGGTGTCAGCTAGAATAATGCCCAGTTTATTGGACATTAGCTGAGGAACTTCCCCTGGTTTTAGTCGTCATCTGTAGCTTTTACTGCAAATAAGACTGAGCTCCATTTCAATGTAATTATACCTCCTTTGGGAAATATTCCTTCCTTACTACCCAGACCAGAACACATCAAAAAGCCCAAGAGGAATCTTAAAAAAAATTACATAGGAAAGCCCATCAGAATATTCTTAAAATTTTAGTTTATGCTTGTTCTTAGCTATGTCCTAGATGTCTAATTTTTAAGATGACTTCAATCTGCTAACACCCTTTGCCTCAGTGGCGCAGTGTAACATACATACAACACCTATATAGGCTATACAGTTAATAATATGATTTTTGCTTGGATTTCAAGTAGTTCTACTGTTCAAGTCTTGAGGTCTACTTTTAAGGTCATGGTATCAATGTCTGTGAATTGAGTTACATCAATTTACACCAGATGATCCTATGCCCAATTAAATTAAGGTGCTCGAGGTTCCTCAGAAGTGCAAAGAAAATAATATTGCAGCTTCTTCTGTAAGGGAAAAGCTCAAACACGAAGGTGGGTATTAAGAAAAGTAACAATTAGGTCTGAAATGTTAATAACTGGATATCTTTTCTGAAGATAGTTAAAAGTATTTACATTTTAAAAGACAAGAAAATCTCTGAAAAATTAGAGAAAAATGGAAAATTGTCTTTTATGCTGTTACTGCCTAGCTCACTTTGCAGCTCCACCACATGACAACGAATAACTAAAGAAAACTATTATTATGCAAACCACTCTAGCACAAAAGGGTATTACATATCTGGTACAAAAGGGGATTTCTTTAAAAAGCACAGCACATTCAGTGTTTAGGGTTTGCAGTTGAAATTCATGGCCTTGCTTGCCAATATTATCATGCAGCTGGGTATTATGCTATTGCTTTACTCTGAGGGGAAAAAATCACAATAAAGATATTCAAATGGGTTCATATTAAACTGTTGTATTCTCTTATGTTGCAATATCAGTTTTTAATGATTTCTGGCGTCTCTTCTCTAGCACAAAGGTCACAATAAACACTAGCCATAGAGACTTCGACTGCAAACAGAAAATGCCAAAAATGCACATCTTTTGAATTAAAAATTATCATCAGAAAACAGTGTTAGGCATTATTATTAGAGAAGGCTTTTGACAATATCTTAAATTGGTGCTGTAAATAAAAAACAGGGTTAAATATATATATATATATATATATATATATATTAATATTTCCAGAAATTGTTGCCTATTTAAATAAAAGCAACATCAGCTGACCAAAAACATTCCTGGTGAGTAAAAGATTAAATGTAGCCTCTCAGAAATCATAAGATGACACAAATATTTGAACTTGAATTCGGATAAGTAATATGTCTTTTCAGGGTTAAGTGCTTCCTGCTTCTTCTGTATACAGTCTTAGTCTCGTGACTATTTTGAACCACCTTACTAAGCATCAATGATTTTTCTTATATTCTTTTTAAATAATGTTTTGTAAAATTCCATATCAAGTCACTCAGTACAAGTCAAACAATTTAAGAGGATCAGCTTAAACTTTTTTTCATTTGCTTATGCCATTTTCCTCTCTTTGGCTCTTAGATACATACATCTCTGGGCATCTTCAGCCTTGTTTGCAAGTCCGTCATGGTTTTGTGTTCTGTTTGTCCCTCTGTTGCCTGAGCATTGCCATCACAAGGCTGAATGTTATGCACTCTGTGGTGATTTAATGTACTGAAAAACAAAGGAATGGCAAAAAAAAGAATGTTTTTGTTCTAAATGGTACGCATATCATCAGTTACTTAAATTCACTACACGTGATTCTGATTTTCTGTCTTCTTACCTTTTTCTTCTAAGAAAATTATTAAAAAATATAGTTCCAAGCTTGTGTGTCAAACACAGATCAAAAATAAATACCCACATTTTGTGGTCACCAGTTTGTCTGGTACTTATGCTCTCTACATCACTGCAGCCTGGTTAATCAAGATTCCTGCTTTCAGAAACCTAAGAAAACAAGTCTGTGTGATCAGCAATACAGCTCTGTAGGTAATGTAATATTTCCTAAATTACTGTGTGCAGCAACAGGACACCATGACATAAGCCCTTTTAAAAGAGGCAGATCTTATTATCTTATTTTCTCCATTTTATTGATGGAAGATTTATTCACAGAAGCTTGGAGTAGTTCAAGGCAAAGCACCTCTTTGCAATGCCAAAGCTACTCTACGCTCATGTGGAAGGGTTACACTGTTTGGATGATTTTGATGACTGACCATTGCACATAGTGCAAGCTTATGAACTTGTGACATTGGCAGTGCTGCGTAGAACCTCCTGCTAGGCTAGCTGGAAAGTGTTAATATGCATTCCTATATAAATTATTGTTTACTCATGCTTACATTTAAGTATGAGACTTTTTTTTTTTCTTCTTTTTCTATTTTTAAAGAAATTGCCAAGCTTTCTGGAATAACCAGGAAAACAATACATAATGAATACAAAATGAAGAAAATGCACTAAACAATATATACTAATTGCTGGTTGTAATTAATTAGTAATTATAAGCTCCCCCCCCCCCTTCCCCGTAGTCTCAGCTGCTACCAAATAATTTACTTTCATGAACTCAGTAAAAGCAGGCAAATTTCAAAATATCTTCATCACTATTATTTTAATTGACAGATAGGGTAAGTGGTTGTGATTACATCCAAAACTTTTATTTTTAAACTAAGAAGGGACACAAGTAGGGTCCTGTTTTTAGACTGATAAGAGATCAGAAGCCTAACCAAAAACCTGTAGACAATACACAAAATATTTAGTCTTTATTCTCTACATGTTGGTTTCAGGCTCTTTTCAGCTGAGAGCTGATGTGATTTAACTGGCTGCAGCAGAGGGGAGCATTTATTGCTGTGTTTTCTAGCATTCTTCAGTTCTAATGACAGGAAGCATGTCAGGTACTATGACAGAGTCCTGACCATTTGCAAACCCCTCGTGTGATGGCTTTCTAAGGAATTAAGTCACAGAGGCTTAACAGCATTATAGTCCTGGACATCCCTGGTTAGAAACTAAGGGGGCTTCTTGTGCTGCGCTGGTAGAATTGTACTTCTGTCTAGTGCAGCATCATTCTGAGGCCAAATGCTCTTCCTGCTCTTATTTAAACTGTATCTGCCTTACACTTTTTGTCTCAAAATACCCTTCGAAATACATGTATTTCTTCAGATTGTCTAGACTGTGTTATTAAAATGTCTTGCTTAATCTCTGTTAATCATTGTAAATTCTGCTGAAATGTGAGGGTCAGTTCTTACAAAATACTATGTTGTGATAAAAATACTGTGGAACTGTGAAAGTACTGTCCCACCATACTGTTCCACAAGCTGAAATTGACCGTAAGCTTAAAACCAGGACACACAAGTGAACTGTGTAGCTTTTCCTTCAGTTAACCCGTCAGCATGGCTTCAGAACAAGGTTTTAAAATAGCACTATCTAAAAAAATAATGATGTTATGAATCACCACTTCTTACAAGACCTTTTGAGGCTCTCCCTTTTCCTGCTTGTAAATCCTTAGTCTTTGCATTAAAATTTTCTCAGACAGGAAAACAATAACAATTGATTTACATGGACAAAAGCAGCTTTTCTCAGTTTTCAGTCCAGCTTCCTCTGAGATCTCATTGACCTTCAAAGTTCAACTTCTTCCAAGAAAGTTTTCTTTGGGACTAATAGCCTTCAGCATCAAATCACTGTTGAGTGCTACAGCCATTTTTAGTGCTATAACTAAGGCTGTATTAGCATTTCCACATAAACTCTTATTTTCAGAGATTTATAGCTTGCCTACAAAAATATAGTTTTACGCTGAAACTTGGCAAAAAAAAAAAAAAAAAAAAAAAAAAAAAAAGCTCAGTATGGGAGTGATTTTACTTTTTATTTTGGGAAATTTACACAAATCTGTGGGTGTTTTTAGACTGTTTTTAGACTTCAAAAGAGACCTTGACTTGCTATCTACACCCTATTGGTGCCTTGGAGAAATCCCAGCCTGGCTTTCTAAGATTACAGATCTACTGATAAATTATGTAAGGGCAATAAAAACTCCATGAAAGGAGTTTTTAAATGGTGATTCCCTATACTAAAGATTCCCAGACTGAATCTAGTCACTTATTCTCTAGAAGACATTTTAATCACTAGAAAATTCCAAGACTTATTTGAAGATTTTAGCCAGCCATGCTAACATGTGATACCAACAAAGTGCTCTGCAGTAAACAAAGAAGTCTGATATTTCTGTTACATCCTCATGCAGACTAACTGAGCAGCATTTTGCCCCTTCTGCAGTTAGAAATGCTGATGGACTCAGGGACGAAGATGCTACTGAATACACAGAAGAGGCCCAAGAAAAACAGAGGTGAGGAGCTTGGGGAAACTGTGGCCTCCTGCCTTTTCAGGACCCATGACAGTTCCCTGGTGGCCCCAGGGCTGAGCACCAGGACATCACTGTGGCAGAGAGGAGGCAGGCACCTTTCTCTCCAGCATCATGAAATAAATCTTCATGAAAATTAGAGCCACTTACAGCAAGACAAGAAGAAATACTTACACAACTCTGCTCTGCACAAGCTCTTTCAGAAGAGATTTGGAGGCACCATCTGGAGGTAAAGATGACAGAGAGATTCCATGGAGTTTCCAGTTTCCTTTATAGGTAATTCCTGCAAAAGGGTGATTTAGTCCTGAGTCATTGCTACTAGGGATGAAAATACAAACATGACACAACACACAAACATGTTCAAGGCTACAAATTTAATTGCTTCAAAGAAAAACATTCTCAGCTACGATGATGACCCCGTGCAATACAATGGTTCCCATGACTACTCATTTATTCCACAACAGAAATCTGAGCAAACCAGAGACAATATCCCGTCCCCAAATCCCCCCAAACTGGTCAACAAAACTGAAAATGTCCAGGCAATCTTTTCTGACAAGTATGAGATAATTTCTAATGTATGTGTCCAGCTATAGGATCACTATTTCACTTCATGAATACAAACCATATATTTTCCTGTTGATCACCTGCCATATGAAGGGAAAGGCTAAGTCACCCCTTGGACCAGCCCCTTGTTTCAGAAACATCAGAGACTATCACAGTTGCTCGTACAATCCAGACAGATCACCCTTAAATTCATTCCATTGTTTTCAAGCAGAAATATTTTGGCCCCCCAAAACATCAAGGCAACATCCTTTGAAAATGAGGGTCTGGTTACCATAAAGAACCAACAGTGCTGCATCCGAGTAGGAGATACTAACCTTCTTATCTTTGGGAGTGATCCATTTGAATTTGATCCAGAAATCTTTTCTGAGAGCTGCTCGTTATAACTAGACAAATACACTCTAAACTCTGAAACTTCTTTTGAAGGCATAATGGCAGGGAAACTTCACAGATGGGATTAGAAGTAAGATAATGAGGTAGCTTTGCAGATGTCTAAAGGAGCTCTTTCCAAATGTAAGGAATGGCATAGGATAAAGCTTGAAACTGAGTGACTGAAAGTCTAAGAAGTAGATGGAGGAGGCTGGCATCATGGGCTAATCAGTGAAAGAAGTGATTTCTTGATCCTGAATGAGAGATGATAGGTAGGATGAGGTGAAGCTATGAATGGCTTTGAAAGGGAAGACAAGCTGCTTATATCAGATAGAAAAGGAGTGTTATATTTGACAGTCAAAGTGATGGGCTAGGAAAATGATCTCTGCAGTGCTATGTAGTATAAAATCATCCCAGCAAAACTGCATTTGTCAAAACCAGATGAATGGATATTGCAGTAATCAACTGAGCTTGGTGATAATTTACATATATATTAATTCATGCATAATAATCATCATATAGTAAGTTCTATAACTCACTTCCATACAATTATTTTTAACAATTTTTGGAAACTTATGTTGAAGCATGTGCGGCATAGTGAAGTGGACATTTTGTTGGATATTTCTTATAAGATTCTCGTGCAACATTCTTGTAAAATTTCTAGTTTGCTAAAAGAAAAAAAATGACAGTCAACATTTTTATTTATTTTTTTTCATAAAGTCTTTCATTTAAATGCAATACCTAAGGACAATGCTCATATCCACATCATATTACATGATGACTTTGCTGGTAGTCTTGGTTTATTCCTCTCTGGTAGCAGAGAAGAGGTTGCCCATGACAACTTGGAGATGACTCTGGCAAGTCTGTATGCTGGATAACACAGAGATCAAGTCACTAGCATACCATCTCCTAGACATGCAAATTTAACAGCCCTTCTCTGCTTTGTTTGGAACAGTACTAGGTTATAGTGTTTCTGGCTGTAATACACACAAAAAAATCATTTTATTCCCTATTGTATTATATCTTTCACTTCCCCCATACAGAGACTGACTGCTGCATGCACATTCTTCCAGGGCTTTTCCTATTAATAGACAACTTGGCTTCACACGCTGAAATGAAGGAACAAGGTTTCGAGTGCCTGCCTAATTTAAGCAGACCATATGTCATAAGTTATAGTATCCTGTAAGTAGAGAATGAAATAAAGCAAGATTGAGAGGAAAAATAGCTTCCTACCATTAGCTGGCCTCTCTGACTCAAATTTTCAAAGACATTTATTTAAGTGTGCTCAGAACTATTTACTTGTTCTATGCATCATGTGAAGTTATGCATATTTCTAATGTATTCTTAATGGGGGTGCTGTCTCAGGAGTAGAAATTCTGAGCAGTACTAGAACACAACTAATAAGGTAATGATCCTTATGATTATTATTTTTTTTTTTTCCTGGAACTGCCTTTAACATTTTTTAGTGTGGCTAGCTTCACATTTTTCTGCTTTGGCTTTCCAGCTTGCAAGAACTGGAGTACAGTTGTTTACTATTTATTCAGTGTTCCATGATTGTAGGATAATGCCACAAAAGCTATTGCAAACTTTCTTTTGCTAATGTAAACTAGTATACACTATTGGATGAAGTTTTTTTTTTTTTTTTTTTTTTTTGGCAAATTAAATTAATTATTATTGCTTAACCAGCCTGTCTCTGCTACATAGTTGAAAGAAATGTGCTCTTTCAGACTCTGAGTGGTTATATAATCAGCATTCCTCACAAATATTTGTCTCATTAGGACTAGCAATCACATTTTCCTGGCAAGTTGTCTAGTGCTGGGTGCAAAAACAGTCAGAGAACTAGAAAATGTAAAAATCAGGATTTCCATTTACTTCCTCCCACTCATCTCACACATTTCTACTGTATTATTTCTTCCTTGCTTTGTCTTTCTCTAGATATCTTTTGAGAAGCAACATTGCCAGATCATATCTTTCATGTCAGAGAATGAATAAGGGCATGGTCAGCTGACAGGCATGCATGCTTGCATATTCTCAGGTTTTTAGGAAGTGCCATTCTGTACTTTCAGTATAAATCCAATTTTCATTACCTCATGATCCAAATTGGCATTGTCAGAAGTTTATATTGGAATGAAAAAAAGAAAAGGAAGAAATTTCATAGCAGACATAGCTAAAAACTTCATTGTTTTCTTATAAGTTCTACTTGTGACCAAAGAGAAGAATAAAACATTTGTTGTCTCAAATGGAAGAGAAAAATCTTTGGAGAAGAAAATCTTTGGAGAGAAAAACTTGTTGGGAATGAGGAGGAATTTTTTGTGCATATTTTAACCAGTCATCATCTGGCTGCCTTATGAATTTGTAATACTGCATATTGTCTGCAGTTTAGATACTCAAAAATCAAAAATGAATAAAATTTAACAAATAAAAGCCACACATGGGAAAAAAATCTTCCCAATCAATTATTCACACTTGAAAATACTATAGTTTAACCTCACCTTTTTTTTTTTTCTACTTAATTTAGTTAGTAACTTAGACTTGAAGGTGATGTCTAAAGCTAAAAGAAAACAGTGATTATGGGAATAGGGAAGGCTGATTTTAATCAACAGTTGAACTTATGACAAAGATCTAAGAAGTGGCACACTGTCCTTGAGGAAACAATCCATGGCTCTAGTCCTACAAACCCTTCTGTGCTTTATGCCTGTTTTATGTCCATGAGGACCAAGTTCAAATTTGTGTGATATCCAAGAGAAGGGAAAAAAAATTGAAAAATCACCATTGGACAGACTGGTCATCCTGCCCTATTTCATGGTAATGCATCAACCTACTACAATTCTCTGTGAATTTCTAGCCATTTGGAGACCCACTAAAAAGGTAGACTCACCTGATATTCTGTGCAGAGTTACAGGCCAGGAGTCGGCACTTTGCAGCCATGTTAATCTGCTGCCTAACTGTATAAGCTCATCTGCATCCATACAACAAAATCTGTGTGTTTGGGTCACTATGTCCTTCATTTCTGCAAAAGAAAACCAGGTATTTAACCAGGCATTTTGGTATTTCAGTTTTAAAGCACTGACTTTTTTTTTTTAATGCTTCCCCTTTTGCTTAGACTAGTGGAGATGTAATTTAAGGAACCATGTTGGCACATCTCGTAGACAACATCTTGGAAGTTTCCTTAGAAGCCTAGCAAACAAGGGCCTGGAGTTAAACTACTGAATTTGCTCCAGCTTGCTCAACACAAAAGAGAAACTGAAAAGTCAGGCTTTCTCTGTGTTCTGTTTGAAGAAAGAATTGTGATTGTTGGCAGAGGAAGGAAGGAACTAGGACAAAACAAGGGAAGGAAGAAGTTGTTTTTTATTTTTCACCAGCCAGCTCCTTAATTTTTGCTGCCAAGAGCATAACTCTAGTTTACAAGACAAACATAAATCTATTTAGATATTATTTAAATTTAACTTAAATTACAGAAAATGATGTCATTTGGGATGAATTCTTTGAGTATATAAAGAAGGGAAAACGAAGAAAATACACATACAAGACAAAGGGCATAGTAATGTCAACAGCAAATGTTTCCATTCAAAAATAAAGCTTCTGTTCACATTAAATGTATTTTAACTCATTCCATATTTGTTTGTCTTTTTATATTATCTCTTATTACAGAAATATGGTCAGAGATCTAAATGTACTTAGGTGTTTCAGTCTATAAACATTTAAACAAGGTATCCTTGAAGCTCAACACTGAAGGAAGCCTCCCTGTAGTCCTCCTTGAATAATGTATATATATTTTGGACATAACGAGGACCAAAAAATGTAGAAACAAAATAATTATCTAGATAAATTAGTTAATTGCTGCAATTATTTAATGTAACATCTTTTAAGATTCATGATAATGGTATAAAGGTTGATGTCATGAGATAAGTTGTGAAGATCTTTCCTGCAGAAACATTTACTGGAAAACATTACTCCAGCTATTATAGCCTGATTTTGAATATATTAATATTATTTACAAAAGCCCACCTCAAAGATAGGCAAAACCCATATTTTTGGGTGGGGACACCCTATTAAACCACATTTTGTAATGTGACACCCCATTACAAAAATTGGCCACTCACTTACATGCCTTAAAATGACCTATTTATCCAACATTCACAGAAGAAATTAAAGAAATAAAAGAAATTAAAAAAAATCATACTACCTTATTTTTTTGTTTGTTTGTTTATCGCATTATAGCTACAACTCTGACCACAAAGAGAAACAAGAATTTAGACTTCAGTATAAACAGCCTCCAGAGTAACAAAGCACTTCATGAGATTCCAAGAATCACTTTTAAGCTGAAAGATGGAAAAAATCAATTTCTGCATATTATATACTTCATAGATTAAGACTTTTATAACACATACTTTATGATAAGGACACAATGTGGGAATACAGTTAAAGAAATCTGCAGCAAATTTAGTTAGATCAACAGTATGGAGGCTATTTAATTCGGTTTCCATTGATGTAATGCCTTACATTTGTTGGAGGACTAATACTTTCCATACATTATGTTAAAATTTGGCCTTCTACTCTTTTTACTACATACTTTATATATATAGATATATTCATGCTACATACTACATACTGATTCTAAAAAAAATCTTTTCACTGCCATTAAGGAGCATGGGTGGAGTAATGGGACCATGCCTAGAAATATAATGTGAAAAATTTGTGAAAATAAAAAGCATGAACATAAGAGAATAAAGTGGTGTTTCAAAGAAATTAAAAATCAAGCAGCCAGACTTTGTCTTTAAAAATGTTGGAGTTTTGTTAGATTAAATCCAACAGAATTATATATTCAACCAGATTTTGGATCAATGTGCATATTCAATATTTAATCTAAAAAATTATTTATGATTATAAATGTAGTTCAAAACCTTAAAAGAGTGTCATCATGAATGTTAAGATGTCTCATAACCAAAGTCCAAGTAGGAGAAAAATCATGTTATGCAAATGATACATATTAATTGATGTCTTCATTTCAATTGCAAAATACCTCAGCTACAACTTCCTTGAATGGAACTGAGGATGTGCAGCTCTGCTCACAAATTCCCCCTTAATCAGGACTAAAGAAACAGCTGCAAACATCCAAATAGGCTTCAGCTTGGTGATGTTTTATGATGTTTCAATTTGGATCTTAAGTTTGACCAAATTTCATAATGACAATCATCTTCATTTTTTAAGATATGGAAATGACTATGATTATCAAGAGGTAAGACACTGATTTTATTTAGTTTGAGTTTCTATGGGGACTTTGCAGGTGCTCTCTTCCTAATGGATGCTGAAAGACAATGGGTGTTCAGTGTTGTATTTTCTTCCTTCCTTCCTTCCCCCTCCCCCCCCCCCCCTTTTTTTTTTTTCTCTCTCTCCCTCTATCTTTTTTCTTCCAATATGATAACTGCATTTTAACATAGTTGAAAGAGTGGTGATATTATTTCAGTGAGTGGTATTAAATGAGATTTTGAAGCAAGAATAAACCCTTCTACTTCTGGGGTGTTTCTTTCCAAATCCAAAGAAGACAATAAGCTCACAAAGCAGAAAGGGACTAACGGCAGTATTCATTTGGCTTATGGTCTGTCTGGAAAAAGGTCACCTAGCTGGGCGGTCTGGGATTTAACTATGGAGTGTTTCCTTTTTTTGTGGGAAAGAAACAGCCTTCCACATTAAATAAATACATAAATAAATCATTTTCTCAAAATATTCAAGGATGCAAAATTCATAATAAAAATATTCAATGTTTTCTCTGATTTTTTTTTTTGCACAAGTATCTCAGGTAAAGATAGGATCTGGCACATGCCTTAAAAACTATACAGCCAAAAAAAAATAGGAAAGGCAGAAATCTCTGAGAAACTTCCACTTTTCAGCTGGTGGGACACCTAGGATGTCACAAAAGCCAAATAGCCTCTGAGGAAAAGTACTGTGAGGTGGAGAAATCAGGGTTACATTTTTGACATTTTTCTCCAAAAAGTTTCATACTTTAAATCATTATTTATAGTCCATTGAATTTGAAATAATTAATTTTTAGATAACAGTGTTTCCCAGCATAGCCATAAGCATCAGAAAAATGGTCTACTATTAGAAATGGCATTCTGTCTCTTTCAGAAATTTACTGATACCCACAAAAACTTGCAGTTCTGCTAATTTTCCTCAGCCACCATTGTCAAATGGAAAACCTTTGCCCTAACATAGTTTGAGGTCTTAGTATCTGATATGGAAAGATTTTGAAGCTAACATTCAAGTTTTCAGTGACTTTACCAGAGTCACTGTTTGTACAAATATGTAAACCCCCTAATTATACAAAATATCAGTCTTTAATGGGAACACCAGTGCTTGTAATGCCTGTTGCACATCTTTCTCATTCCATTCAAAATCCAGACTTGCATTTCACCCTAAATCTCTCTAGTGTATGTAAAAGTCTGAATGCTCTTCTCTCTTGTACCTGGAAACATACCTGTTGAAGGCTGAATTAAAACTGCTTTTACTTCTAGTTTTTTGAGATTTTGTCAGAAACCTTCCTCTGACATACACAGACCTATTGGGAGAGAGTATAAATAATGAAAAGATAAAAAATGCTCACAACATACAAGTCATTGACAAGTAGTTTTTTAATTCACTAATAAGGGAAAAACTTTCACAGGACCACATTTCAGTATTTTGAAGTACTTGTCATTTAATGAATACGTGTTCAGGCCCAATCAGGCACAAAGTCATGGTGGAATTACACTGCTTGATACTGGCTGCAAATGAAGGGGTGGGCCACTCATTTCCTGCCTGGAGAACTATCATCAAAAAAAAAAAAAAAAAAAAAAAGGAATGAAAAGCAGCATACAGAATGCAGTAGACTAGCAAGCAGGGCCTGTGCTTTGCTTCCACACTCTGCTCTTCCTTTAGAAGCAGTGAAATAGTAGCATTTTAAGGACATTTCCTGAAAAGATATTTCTGTTTAAATACACATAAGTGCCTACAAAAATATGGACTTAAAGTATCTTGAAAAATAACCATTAGTCTAATATTTGCTTATTTTTTGGGAAGCTATAGGTGAATTCACTGTTGTGCCATGTTTCCTCTGAATTCTCCTATATCTTTGACAGTAAACCTTAGGAATTAAAAAAGCATTGCTGCACTTTCTGTAGGGGGCAGTCTGATCAAAGTTTTTATTTTGTTTTCTATAAGGAAAAACATTGGGAAAAACTGTTTTGCCAAACCAACATGTAGAACATTAATGGTCAATGTCCCAAATGTTTTCAGTGCTGGTTAACTAGAATTATTTTAAAATTTGTCTAGTGGAGTATTCAGAATGAGTCATGTAGAAATGAATATTGATGTTGCCTCTGACCTCAAACATTCATGGTCTTGCACAAGGTCACATAAGGAGACCATGGAAAGCTTCCACATAACTGACTTGATAATTTCTCTCCTTAGTTCAGCAAGCTGTATATGTGATGTATACCACATGGTTTTCAGAGCATTCAGAATCACATTAAGTTCTCATAAAATTCATTTTGTAACTATTTAATTGTGAATGACGGTAACTGAAAATATACAAGGAATGTTGGGGCAGGGAGGCAAACTGCAAGGGATAGCATTTTGCTGCTGCTGCTGAGGTTATTTTTAAATCTGGCAACGATTCTGTCACCATTACACACACTGTTTTTCCCAAAAAGATATTCTGAACACAGCATAAAATTCCAAAACCAAAGACTAAGAGTTTTAGATAAATAAAACGCAAAAGCAGCTGCTTTGCTTCTTGAAATCTTTCTTGGATCTCCTAAAATTATTTTTTCTAGAGTTACTATGCTTCTGTGTGTTCCAGACATATTTAAAGTTTTCAAAATATTTCTTATGCAGATACAAATGCACATATTAAAGAGTATGATTCAGACCAGAAGGAACGATGAGTCAGTCATATATGCAGCAACATAATGAACCAAATGACAGGAAAAAAAGGAAATGGCAGATTAAGGATTCCTTAAAGCCTGAATAAGAAAAACTCAGCTCACACCGAAAATTATGTTTCATACTGGGAGTTATTTAAAATGTGGCAAAGGAGGCAGAACCCTGAATGATGAAATTCCAGTACCCAAGAACCCGAGGCATCTCTGGAACTGTGTGCAGTGCTTAGCAAGAAAATGACAGCATTCAGGGCCCAGAACTTTTTTGCATTACAATGTCTTTCAAAGAGCAGATTGAAACAAAACTGTCCTGCTGCAGTGTGAATCTTCATAAGTGCATAAATTGCCTAGAGTGGGACTAAGAGAAGCACCAGCAGAAATAACATTTTTGGATCAACATTATTATGGAAAATATAATGAAAATTAGATTGGTCAGGAAAAATTAGATGAGAGTTGAAAAGGATGAAAAACCTGCATTAGCTTGGAGGACAAAGAAGAACGGCTTTACTTACTAGGTCCCATTATGAATTTGCTCTGTTAACTTCAGGCCAAAGCAACAAACAAGTTTGTTTGTTTGTTTGTTTCATTAAAAAAAAAGAAAGAAGGAAAAAGAAGAGAAAAAGGAAAAAAAAAAAAAAAAAAAAAAGGAAAGGATTGGAGTGGAATGGTTAGAAAAGGTGAATTTGGGTGGTCTTCACTTGACAGCCCCACAAGATAACTACACTATAGATAGTAGGGATTGAGGGCAATTTCTGATGTTCTCCCAAGAGTGGTAGCCCCAGATCAGAGTGTAGCTGTGTCACTGCTCTCATCTTCTCTCTACTGCAGCAGCAGCATCTCAGGGCTCTGCTGGGCTATGGATGGGCATGAAGCCTTCCCTCTCTCTTCCTAGAACATAACCTGGGAACATTTATTATTCTCTGAACAACTGCTCCTTGCTTTCTCCAAGGGAAGTTTGTTATATGAGATAGAAACTAATTTTCTTGATAGCAGTCCATTTACAGATGTGAAATGAATCCCTAGGGGGAAAAATAAAGGATGGACCAACTCCTCTCTCTACAGAAGACCATAGCTAAGCTTTTGCAGTTAGCTGCAAAAGGGTGAATTACAAATGGTGGGTTTCATGCAAAGCATTTTTATGGCTGGAGAAAATAACAAATAAATATTTAAAATAGTGTAAGGTACCTCATTTCTATTTAAAATACTTCTGTTTTCATATAGTTTCATAAGGCCTGTGGCTATCTACTATCCAATTATATTGTGTCTCTCATTTGTATTCGTTATACCCTGTATCCTGGTTGGGGGGTCTAACTATTAACCTCTACCTGCAAAATATTATGCAATTAATTTCCACAAGTGAGATAGTTCTCCCAGCTCATAAAAACTATTATCTATAATGGATGCATTAATTACTTACAAGAGTAAGACCAACTTGAGGCTTAATTTGGCATCAACTTTTCTTTTCTAGGAAGAACGTTGCCAGCTGCTGACCTCCCAGAACACTGTTTTTTCCTTCCTTGATTTCCTCCTGCCTTTATCATCACTAAATCTTGCATGTGTCCACAGATCCAGGGCATGAAATGCTAGAGGTCCTGTGGGATGCTCCTCTGGACAGCAGTTCTCTGGGATAACATTTCCAAGTCTTCCTTTTTGACTTCCTTTTAGAGAATCCTACAGATCTGTAGACATGAGCACTTTTATAAAAGCTTACTGAATTTAGGAAAATATACTAATCTTCTAAAATTGGGTCATTTCACTGAAATATGCTTGTTAGGGAGTTATCAGATCCATCTTCCAGGAAAATTGTCAGCTCTCAATAACAGCACTTAGTCACTCTTTCACGGCATGACTCCCATCCTTAATCATCATCAGTAAAGCTAGGACTTGCCTGTTTGATTCTGCTCGGGAAGTTATTAAAGCATGTTACTTCAGCTGAGCGATATCTTAATGGGGAAATACCACAGAATGGAAAACTTAACTATGTCCTGAAAGAAAGCTTATAATCAAAGAGAATGGCCCCCAAACCAGTCAGAAGGTACAGTTATTGCTTATCCATTCCTGCCTGTTTTCAACATAGAAGAAATAATAAACAACATAAAATGCTGAAGACCTACCTGAAAACAGAAAGGGTAACATCATTATTGTCAGACACTAAGGAATATGACTTTGTCAATTAATGCTCTTATCTTCCACAGTCTAATTGGGAGCTTGCATGAATAGTTAATGGCTGAGGCTGGATAGCAGAGAAGGGCAAGTCAAGATCTGTCAGGCTGGGATCGCTCGCTGTCAGACAGGCGAGGCGGCAGCTCGACCGCCACTGCTCCCCACGCGATCTGGCTGCATCTGCCAGGATGGGGGAGCATGCTGGTGCCCTAAGG
Organism: Netta rufina; assembly: GCF_964035555.1. NCBI lineage: Eukaryota > Metazoa > Chordata > Aves > Anseriformes > Anatidae > Netta > Netta rufina. The sequence continues at coordinate 25,905,900 of NC_140131.1, read as the reverse complement.
CAAAATTCAACCCAGCTGATGAAAACATGGATGGGTGGCTCGTGCTTTCTCTAAGATATTTTCATATCATTAGTTTTAATGAGGCAGTACCCAGCACCCCGTGCACGCCTTCACTCAGACCTGCCCTTTGTGCCTTGGTGCACATCGTTTCAGGCTCTCAACCCCACACATTCTCTGATGCTTCATTTCCCCCATTCTTAATCCTGAACAGACACAGGACTTCAGCACGGATCTCACACAGGTGGTTCTAGTTTCTGGAACAAATGAGCAAAACCAAAACCAACCAAACCATGCCCCTCCCAACAAACAACCAAACCAAACCAAACCACAAAGGGGAGACCGAATCTGGCTGAGCACCAGCACTGACCAGAGATGTGGCATCTAATCAATGTGTTTCTAGAGCAAGAAAGAAAGGTAAAACTGGCTGAGCTGCAAAGCAGTTTGGGCTGACACTGTCAAACAACTACACAGTCCGCAACCTGAACATTGTCATGTGAATATCACTGGGGGTCTGCCAGCAATGAAACAACCTGCTGCATCAAACTGAAATAAGGATAAAATAATCCTACTTAATGCTATAGAAAATTACTGCAGGAACTCAGATCTGTTCAGGCCAATACAACGTTTGGTACAAGATAAGCACCAGTGTAGTCAAGTCTTAATACAAAGTAGGGACCACAGAAAACAAGACTGAATTAATTTGCAAACCATATGGTTCTCAGTGAGGGCATATATTAATATGTTTTAAGAAAATATGTTTTTAGACACATTCATTAGCTGTTAAAGGATACCGGATAAAAAACTATGCTTGCTGTTTGTGTTATTAAAGGCATGTTTAATCTCTAATTTATATGAGGATTGGTGTTTGTGGGTCTATAATAAACACAGAAGGAAAAGAATTATTGGAGTGTTGTAAAAGTATTTCAATTAACTTTTAATTGTTATATCTTCAAACATGTATTATAAGTCCCGTCCTTTATCCAGAACTAGACACTCACAATAATTATCTTGTCATTTATGGCAAACTCTTGTTTTTAAGAAATATATGATGCTTGTTTAAATGGACTTTAGGAGTGATTAATAGAAGTTCATTTCTTTAAATGGAACTGTGATTTGCTGTGTGTATTGCTAAAGGATGCAGTTGCTAAGACACTAGTTAAATAACTGGAAGTTGATTGCACATGTAAATCCATGGAGATTGCATTCTGTCATGAATTTGTGCAGTTTTTAAAGATCCCAATGAAATGTCTTGAATGTTGAACAGGCAGAAGCTGCATAGATTTAAACAGATAAATCATCATTTACTCAAATAAAAGCAAGATAAAATTAAAATTAGCCAGGGAGACTTTATGTGACCAAGCCATGCACCCCTCCCCACCAGCTCTATTTTTAAGTTTAAAGGTTTAATTGTTTTGAAGTTATTATTATTATTTTCTAGTTATATCTTATGGTAAAAGACACAGATATTCTCTGAGAAACCAGAATATAACAGCTTTCCCCTCCTTCCCTTCCTCTCTTCAGGTGAGTGCCTTGAAGAGCAAACCCTAGTCGTGTTCCTTCTTGCTTGCTCCCATCTGTCTCAGTTTCCTTCCTGCAAGCCCCACTCAGTACTTAAATAAAGAAGTCATAAGCACCCACACCGAGGACAGGACTTTGTAGCTCAAAAAGTTGAAAGGTTCTTCCTTCCAGCTTTAACTGAAGCCAGAATTGTAAACTTCTCTTCCAAAGGGTTAAAGGGAAGATCTTTGCTTTTTCTTACACAGGTTTTCCTACATACGAAGACATTTTTTCCTCTCAGCGTTCAAAACCAGAAATACAAGGGAAAAAGCCCAACTACTATTTTCTGTCCTAGCATTTGCATTCCACTTACAATGTTTGCATTGGGCATGTTTAGACATGTGCAGATTTGATTTTTTTTTTTTTTTAAAGTTTCCCAAATTCATCTAGAGCAACAACGTTCAGATATTGCATCAGTTGCATTCTCTGGTTGAGAAACCAAATCACCACCTAAAATCTGAACAGGCCTTTTTATCACTTGGTTAGATACAGCTAATTAGGGTAGCTGATCTGATTGATAACAGAAGTATTTAATACTTTTCCACCCAGTTTACTATGTGCTGCTAAAGAAGTTTCTCGGGACAATATGTGAAGATGATTCAGTTTGGAATATGTGAGTGCAACTTTGATAATAATGTTCAACAATAAATCATTACTTTTTAAGAACAGCTGTTGTAAATTTAAAGCTCAATGCTTTATAACGTTTAATAAAAATAGCTTAAATCATTTCAAATAATCTAATGCATTAATAATATTAACAACCAGATATGCTTCTGGAATTAAATATACCAAAGAATTAACATTAAATCGGATTTTATGTATTAATCAAGGCAAGTCTTTGTCTCTATCCATGATGACTAGATAGCAAGAAAACCACGGCTGGATGCTGTTTCCTTTAGAGGGCTACAGTATAAAAAGGGATCTGGTCGTTGTGATGAAAGGGATTCTAAAAGTCACAACAAATTCTGCAATCAGAATGAGATAAATTGGTAGCTGAATTGCACACTGGCTCCACAAGTGAGCAGAAGTCATCCTCCAAGAGTGAAATAAATGTACAGTGCCTCTGGCAACTACAGAATAATAACTCCAGTGTCATTTGTTTCTGGAGCAAAACCAAGCGCTGCCAAAAGGTGCCAAAGACAGGGAGCCACGAGCTCGGCCTGGCATTATTACCAACATGCTCAGACAGAAGATTGCATACACTAAGCAGGGTGAGGGAAAGGAAATATTACTCCTATTTCACAGACAGAGGATAGAGAAGCTGTAAGAGAAGTTATCTGCTGCTACTCACAGCAAGCACAGCTGCTTTCAGCAGCCAAACTAAATGCAGAATGGCACTGTGCCACAGACATCTCCTAAATGACTTTCTTAGGAAGGGACAGAAAATGAATCCAGTCAGATGGTCGCCAAAGCCACTGCCTTAACCACATTTCCCTTTCCATTGCTCGCTTCTCCCTCCTCCTGCTCTCTCCCCCTCCATGGAGGCAGTTTGCACAAGAGCGTGGGGAAAATGGGCTTGGCCAAAAGATCGTCCTGCGCAGTTCCTTCTGCTTTCCTCACTTGTGGGTCATTGAAGCGGTGTGCTCAAAATTCATCCTTTAGCAAATTTATCACCTTCAATCATTCTCTATTAGACCCAGTAGCATTTCTCTGAACTGCTGAATGTCATTTTCTACTGGTTCCTTTATATTGCACAGTGTGAAATAACAGATATTTTATGTAACCTGCAATTGCAGATAATTGGGTCACATCCCCAGAAGCCAATTAAAAAATAACACACTTGGTGATTTCTTTTGGATCTGAAGAGGACTGGTTGCACCATCTCAGTTTAGTGAGTTTATATATATATACATACATCTCTATATGGATGGGAGTTACTTATGGAAATAACAGTAGCAGACCTGAGTGGTAAGCACTGTAATTCAGCAATACAGCATCATTGTCACTTCCTGAACTCTGGACAAAAAATATCAAAGAGCCTATTTGTGCCCTATTATGAAGTAATGAGTATATACAATTTCATGTCTCACAGCTAGAATAGTGCCTGTCAGAAGATACACTTTGATTTTTGTTAAGTATAAACCCCATATTTTCTTTCTGTGCCTTTCAGGCATACAAAACCATAGGGTCCATTGGGATCTATGTTGTTCTGAGAGAATCATGCAAAAAGAGAGTATTTGTGTCTTGGGTGGTGGGTGGGGAGAAGTTTCCTCCTCAATGTTCCAGGCCTGATCTCTTACTTCACGTAAAATAGACCAGAGCTACATCCTTGTCTCTACCCTGCCCTTTCTTGATAGTATTTGCATGGGACAGGAAAGGAAATGCAAGTGTTTCTATTTTTTTCTGCTGCTTAGATAGACCCTGAAGTGGCTGGCAGAAGGCGATTGAGGTTCTTTTTTATCTGAGTAAATGACAGTAAAGGGAAGTCAATAGTCGTGGGGCCAGAGTACGCACTTGCCCTGACTCTTTGCCTTGCCTGTTAGATCCCTGTGGGTTGGTGAAGTTCATAGTTTTTGCAATGTAATGGCTACCAGTGTGTGTTTTGAGACTTACCACCTCTTGGCACCATTGCCACAGCATTTTCTTGGAGACTTTGGCAACCAGGACAGGTGAGAGTAGCTGTTATGGACAGGGATACTGAAGCAGCTCTCTTTGCTCCCTCTCTCCTTTCTTTCTCTCCCCTCAGCACTCTAACCACAGAACATCACTTGAATTAAGCAAAGACTTTACATTAATTAAATTTCAAACAATTAGACAAATGTAATATTTCATTTCCACAATTAAAAAGAAAAACATGCTTGTCATGAACTGACAATCATCAACTTAGTGCTTTGGTTCCTAAGGGAAAAATCACTTAAATACATTGCACTTGACCAGCATTTCTCTTTCTCTACACTTTTACGTGTTGGTCATAAAACATCCACCAGAGAGGATACAGGTGCTATAGATGATTGCATGTATAGACAGGAATAGGCAGGAGCTTGAGCATTATATTTATTGGCTTGGCTGTTTATCCTTGAGGCTAAGGTCGTATGCATTAACCTAGCCACTTCCTAGATTTATTTTAAAAGGAAGAATAAAATACATGCCTAGTAATGCTAGAATCTAAATGATTCCAGGTGTGGTGTTCAGTGACCATACGGCTAGGCCCCTGTAAGAGATTTAATTTCATTTAGGCCCCTGTGGGGCATGATGACACCCTCGAGCTATCTACATGTATGTGGGTAGTGCCGCTCCGAGGGCACCATCCCCAATGCCCTGAGGCCTGCACAGCTGGCAGCAGAGTAGGTGCCTTCATGTGACACTGGCACACCACGTGCTCAGCCTGAATCTCTTTGCTTTCCCTGACCATCCTCCGTAAGTTGCTCAGCTGTCTAACTGATGGCTTAGCATCACTGACTGCTGATGGCCAGGGTGCAAACTATGGGCTATGTAACACAACTGGAGGAGGCTGCCTTTACTAGGAAAGTGGAGGCAATAGAAACCTGGTGCTGATTTGGTGTGTTGAGCTATTTGCAGTACAAAGATAAACATTTTGCAAATCAATACCTGGGAAGAACACAAAGGAAGTAAGGGAAAGAAAAGGGATCACAAAAATGGATCTGTATCTGAAGGCAGTGAGAATTATAGCACATATTGATAGACCTTTTAATGGACAATTCATTAATCTGTTTTACTCACACTTGCACTAGACATTTAGAGGTCACTTAACACCTCACTAAATTATGCTATGTACATCAAAAATCATACCATCTATGTAGGGAGTATGCCAGCAGCTGATCACACTTCTAGCTTCCTGCTAGTCTTATGTGCTTGGAGACAGCTTCTGCTAGGTTGGGTTAAGCATCAGCTGTATAGCCATCACCACATAAGAGAGCTGTACCTGGATGTTGGGGAAAGAAAGAGAATGAAACATGGAAAACATCAAATGGAAACAAGCAAGTATTTTAGAGAAGGTAAAATTATGGGGCCCTGAAAAACATGAACAATTTTCTTTGACTAAAATCCTTCTATCATGTTCCCCAGAGCTGTACCAGTTTTCCACTTCTGCCACCAGCTTTCAGTGTACTTTCACAGGCCACTTAATCTTTAAGAATACATAAAATACATATATTATTAGTTTCTAGAAATAAAAATATGGTCTCCAGGGTGCTCTCCTCCCCAGTCCAAACCCCATGACCTTCCAGAAAATAAATCTCTTTTTGAGATTTCAGTATTCTGAGGAGCTCTGAATACAGCTGCAAATCACCTCAGCCTCAGTTCAGATGTCTGGGGCCAGCTCTTGCATCCAACTCACAGTAACGCAAGAACCGTACTTGAACCACACTGCTTTGCTGCTTTCGGTGCAGCGGACAGAGCCTCCTCACAGCCATCCTCTGAAACAAAAAGGGTGAAAGTAATTGCATTTCCTTAGGTGTGGCTAAGCCACATGTAACATAAACAGTTCAATTTTCTCTCTGCTTTTCATTTATCCCCAAGAAAAATACTTCCTGGTTATATTTAGCATTCTAAACCAGTCTCGAGAAGGGGCACTGGGCAGGGTTTGTGGTTTCTGCAAGCAATCTGCTGATCACGCCATCTTGGGTAAGTCATCCCTCATGCACAGCCATGGACACGTTGTGCAGTGAGTTCTTTGGGTTTGCTTCTTCTGTCAGGTCAGTAAAACTCCTTTCCTTTGTTTACAAGCAGAAAAGCCTTATCCAGGAGGGCAGCAGAGCGTGCCTGGCAGCTGTGTCACTCCCACCTCAGGGTCCTCCAGGGAGCTGCCCACCTCCCAGGCCAGAGCAACGCTGGGGGCACAGCCAGCTCTTCTGCCAGAGGGCACCAAAGTTTGGCACGATCCCTCTCTCTTTCAGCTCCTCTCCAGCACAACTGGGTCAGCTGTATGGGAGATATCTATTTTCTTCCCCCAGCCAGTGATTCGTCCGAACTGTTTCCCATGGGCTGGGGAGCTGCAGGAGGAGCACGATGCCACCCGGTGATCCTTCTAGGGTGAGGTGGCTTGCACCCCCACAGTAAGTAGCAGTTACACACCAAAATGTACTCGTGAACATTTAGTGCCATTATTTTAAATACAGAAGTAATGCCAAAAAAAAAGACAAAAGTTTTGTCCCTCCTCAAAAGCCTGAGGTTACTTCTCATACACTGAGGTTCCTCAGGCTTGCGACTCCCTAGCAGGGGGATTCCTGGCCGTTTCTATCAGCATCTCTCTACCAGGGACCGGCCATCACTGCTACAGTTTAAGGGATTCACCTGTAAAACCACAACAAAGCCTGCAGAGAGATAGGAGAACTTCAAGAAAAAAAAAAGTACAGCTGTTTTCCTTTGCAGTTCAAGATAAGAATCATATTTTTACTTTAAGGAAATGAGTGTAATTTTAAATAGCAAAGAACAGTATGAACATTTTTCTGACCAAAGGCAAACAAAATATTTTTCTGATGTAGTAGACATGCTGATTATTACAGGTAGTCTCAGTAATCAGTACAGGGCCGTCTTAATTTTCTCCCCTGAAGCAAAAAGAACTTTATTATCTGTAGTTGAGATGGAATTTGTTGAAATGGAGCTCAATAACTATTAAAGAAACAGGCCAAAAAATGAATGAATCTAGGGGAATGAGTTGAAATAGTGAGATACATCATGAAATGTGATTAATGACACCAAGGGAAATATAAAATAACATGTTTCCCTGGAAATGGGCTGTAAGTGCACAATGTCTGCACAATATTGTGCATCTGCAGTTCTCTGTCCTGCCACCTAATATCCAAATTGTCTGCCAGTATAAACACAGCTGCTAAATGTCTTCTACAACTGCAAAAATAATGAATCTTCACTTTCTTCCCAGCTATTGAAGTATATTTTTACAGAGACAAATGCAATGTTTACCCTTGTTCAACAGAAGACAAAGTTGATGCCCAACATATATGTCTTATTAGCACATTCAGATTCAAATACCATAGATCAAAGAAACAGGATGGTTGTTTTATAGTATCCATGGATGAGATGAGATTTAATGTTTTTGGCTTGAATAATTTCTCATCTGGTTTCTGTATAGATATATGCCTACCCTTCAGCACAGGATCACTGTTTTAATTATGTTTGACCATCACTACAGCTTTACTGTATCTAGTGGGATTGAGGAGGAAGGGTAAGAGATCTCCTTTATGTAAACTCCACTTTCCACATTGTGGATTGGCTCGCAGACTGCTGGATAAGTACAGTGATCGGTTTCTCCTCAGCCTGGAGACATAGGTCTGCAGCAGCCGGGGGCGTGGGAGACTCCAAGTAACAATTTTCCTGTTATAATACTAGCCTGGACTGTAAGAAGTAATTTAAGATAATTTACTATGTTGCATTTACTTAAACAATTCCTTTTCAGAAAATATAAAACTAAGGCAAACCCAAGTAAAATGGAAAATGATAGTCAAGATTTTCAACCACTGTACTTTGCTTGGTCTTTGCCTAAAGAGAGCATTAATGGGGGGTGGGAGGACAGGAAAGAAGGAAAGAAACAAAGAAAAAAAAGAGAGAAATAAAGCTCCATAACCTTAGGAAGGGTACCGATCTATTTATATGCTTCCTGGAATGCTCAGAACATTTAGTCTTACTGGCCACAAGAAACCACTTTTGTTGTGCAAAAGGTTTCACACATGAACTGAAGCCAAAAACTTTTTTCATAGTACTGTGGGAAGAAAAAATATTACTGTAGAGTTTTGTGAACTACAGAGAGAAAACAGTCTGTTGACCTGATGAAACTTGTTGAATTTAAGAAAACGCAGCCACTCTTGAAATTCACCTCTTCTGTTACACGGAGAGAAAACTGGCACCTAATCACAATCAGGCACATAAGCAAAGAACAATTACATCTTTAGATTAGCTAAAAACTAAGCACATATTATCATTTTTTTTGGTCAGCCCATCTCTCACAGTCTATACCTCATTCTTATCTTATCAATCCACCAATTCTTCCACTGGGATTCTGTAGGGAAAGGAATATGCCTTTCTCTAGACTTGCACATGAACCAGATACAGCCCCATTTTCTACTGGCTGTAATAGAAATACCAAAGAATTGCAATTCTTTTTTTTTTTTTTTTTTTTTTTCCCCTATTAGAAAGCAAGACAGATGATGAATTTTAATAAAAGTGCAAAAAAAAAAAAAATAATAAATAAATCAACCTTTACATGATACTCAAATCATTAAAGACATGTTAGGAAGATTTGGTCAGACCATTCCACTAAGGAATAAGATACAACTTTAGTCCTTTTGGGAATCTTCCAGCTATCTTTCTCATTTTTAAAATAACTTTTCCAGCTATTTATTAAATACTGGTGTTCCTCATCTGATGTATTATGAAACAAGATATGGCTTTTGGATATGACTTTGCCAATGATCACTCAAGGTCTCTAGTTATGCTTGATACAGTTCCAAGTTGGAAGTGGGGAGGGTCCAAGTCCTCTAAAAACAGCCACTCCACCTTTCCATCAGGTAAATATATCTGAACTCCTGTATCTGAATCTTGAAGCACCCACTTTGAGCATTACAGCTGGGAGAACACAAACTGAAGTTGAATCTAGACTTTCGTGTTGCTAGTCTGAAATTCACAATTGGATCTAGGAGCCCAGCTCTCTGACTTCACTATGAGCTTGTACTCCAAGCCTTTGCATTTTTGTTCAAGAGCTTCACATTTTTAAGTAATGGTTAAAGCTGAAACGAACAGCTGCTCCTGCTGAGAAGCAGTGTTTGCATGCTGTTCTCATCCTCTGGGCTGGCCCTGAGGAGCAAACCTCAGCAAGCACGTGGCAGCGCTCTTCCAAAGGGGCTTTGGACACGGCCACGCTGGGGTGGAATAAGGTCCTGGTGCCAGGTACAGCTGTCGATTGTGCTAGAGAAAAGGCAGGGTACAGGGTAATGCCTTCAAAGCCTGAGGATTTATGCTACCCTACATTTATTCTGACATAAATCACAACAGGAATTTAACTACAGTAGCATTATGGGCAGATGTGGGCACAAAATAGAGTGAGAGTGGACATGTGGGGAGACAGTGTCTGATGAGATGCCCCAAAAGCAGGCAGGCAGGCGAGGGAGGTGGGGATGAACAGTGCCAACGTGCGTCCTGCCTTACTGACGCTGTCCAGGAAAGCAATATTTGACAAGTGTTCAAGTACCAATTAGGAGGGAGAATTGAGCTCTCATCTCTTTTCACATGAGAGGCATCATATCGCATCATGAAAGAAATGGGGATGATTTTTCAGCCTTTACTCACTATACATTTCCCTTATTCACTCTTTTCAAACATTTTTATTTCAAAAAACAAGCCTCTCACAGTTATGAATCGGCTAAAATATATAGCTTTTCACAGACAAACATGACGGCAAGCTGTCAGGGTAACAAAGGAGGCTTGGAAGAGGACTCGGGTCACTGGGAAGGCATGCACTTACTATGAAAAGCTGTTGGACAATGCTGAGGAAAAGCTTGCCAAAATGCATTGGAAAAACTGAAGTGGCCTGATCATTACAAGAGATCGGTGCGTGTACTTCCCAGCAGCTTTGGTAGGAGTTGCTCATGGGTACAGTCCTGTGATGGTTGGGCTCGAGGGATTTAAAAAAGCTACATAGAGAAGACCAGACATGCAGAGATCTAAATCTATTTCCCCAGTAAGGCTACAGGAGGAAAAAAAAATAAAAAGGAGAAGCAGTTTTCAATGCAACTGTCGTCTTCCTGCCATAACAACGTCTTTCACGTTGCCAGCAAAACAAATCCAAATGATCACCACAAACACACACCTCTCAGGAAGTCTGCCCTCACTGCTGGCTTCAAATATTCGCCAGGTTTTTGCAGCGCTGAAATTATTCCTGCATTGAATCCCGGAATTACAGTGAGACACCACCCGGTCTGTGGTTACAGGCTGCAAAAACAAAGCCTTGGAGCGGGTGCTGGGCGCTTCCATCGTGGAGCAGGGGGCTCAGGCTGTCCTCTGCTTCCTCACCCCTCGCCACGGCTTTGACCTCCATCCAGGGAGTGCAGGGAAACCCCCAGACCCCCCTCTTTCCTCTGCAGTCATCCTCACCGCAGCCTGTCACCTTTTTCAAGCAGCCTCACAACATTTTAAAGAACAAAACGGTTGGTACGACACCTTTCATAATAATAAATACGAATAGCGGTGCTTTTGTGAATTTAGGTCAATGCATCACCCTTAGAGCGCATTATAAATTCATCAGAATCACAGCCTGAAGAAATTTTTTTCTCTGGCATCAGCTGCTTTTAGCCATGCCACAGATCTTTAGCAGAATTTAAACTCCAGATTAAGTATTGATTGAGTTTAAATAAATTATAATATGTTATAACCAGAAAGCTGGGCTGTGACTGGTGTAGACAGTTTCCCTTTTTACCTCCCTTCCCACTTCAAATATTAACAAATTTATTCACTGCGTTATGACTGTAATGAACAACCAACTCCAAAAGGTATAATTCTGAAGTAAGTACTAATTTAAGCAGCACCTTCACCTACTTGACATATGAATGAATAGAAATTATAAATTAGGTACAGAATAAATATATCAACTTAAAGGATTATGTGAACAGGAATAATTCCTAAAGAATTAGCTACAGGGAAAAAGTAAATCCAAAACTGCAGCTTATATTAACATTTGATTACATTTCAGATGCTTTATTCCCTTTTTTAAGGTTCAAAAATCTCTCTGTAATGATGGCTACCAACGAACTGTAACGCAACAATACACTTTAATGTCATGTTCAGTAGCATCAGCTGCTTGTGTATGCAGCACGTTATTTCTGGACGACTAGCAGGTGAGCATACCATGCCACGCTGTATTTAATAGGAACTGAAAACTCGCACGAGCAGGTATTCCAAAGGTAACCCAGGTATAGCTACCAAAGCCAGATGAGAAACAAAACAGGCCTAAACTTTATGGAAAAGAAAACAACAACTATGTGCTGTACTGCTAAAAAGAGGACAAGAGGACACATAAGGACATATAGTTTTCTGTTTGACCTATTTTGGTTGATTTAATTTTCAGATTTTGTAAGCCAAGCTCCAGTGAGTTCCTGAGGAAAAAATTCTAACTGGCATTTTAGTGTGAGTCAAACCTCACACAAAAAGTGCTTTGTGCATCAAGATAACATTAAGAGCTGTCTAGCTGCACGTACCAAAGGGCCAGTTTGAACAAAGCAAAACAGAGCTGTAACAGCAATAATACTTGCACTTCTGCAGTACGTTCCAATCTGAGACCTGAGTGCTTCGCAGTGTGTAAAAAATAAGCCTCCTAGTTGGAAACTACAATAGAAAGCCATTAACACAATTTTACTGATGAAGAAACTGAGGCACAGAGAAGGTAATGACACTACCAAGGTCTTACAGCCATCAGGATGCCTGTGTGTTGTCAACCCCCAGGCTACTTTTTGGACCTCCACTCCTTTGGGAGTAAGGGCACTAACTCCCTGCTCCAAACAGCTCATCTGCCAGCTAAGTTGCTTGTTTGACTAATATTTCCCTCGCTTCACAGACAATAAAATACACCTTCTCATTTAGAGGTAGCTTATTTCCTGTTGCTATTCCTACCAAGCTGATGACAGGAACATTCATTCTTTTAATGAAAACGCAGAGAGTTCGGGGTATGAGAGCAGTTCAGATAAAGTCTGCTTAAGTTGGAAAGAGTGGCTGAAATTGCATATATCACCATATTGCAGCATCCAGACATAAAGTGTGACAAACTTTATTCCAGCTGACATGGTGAGCAATTGCCCATTTTAAGAGACATTCTCAGAACTTTACCAGCAATATTCTCTTCAGACTGTACACGTAGGAGGATCCTGTTATTCTTTCAACTCCTAAGTCATTCACTGTGAATAGAAGTGGCAAGCTTTGAATTTGACTGTTTTTTGGTTTTTTTTTCCTAGTTGCCAGTGAGCAGCTGTGATATTTACAGCTTTCTTTCAATTCTCTGCTAAGAAAGCAGACATTCTATGTGATTGCTTTATTCTGAAAAATATAATAAATGAATGATTTTTTGAAACATGTCTTTTTCTAGTTAGATTTCACACTGCAGTTAGAATAATCCAGTCCTCCTCTGAGGCATTAATAAAATCAAGAGGCAATGAAGTTAGATTTACAGTGCTCTGCATTTTCACCTGCTACATCTAGCTTAACCACCAGGAAAGCCAAACTTCTGTTTGGCCAAGCAGGGCTTCCAGCAGTACCAGTACATAAATATGCGTAGCCTCAAGGGTGTATCCAAAGGCCTTCAACGATTAGCACAGAAATGCCATGAAGCTGAGAGGGGTGAGGGAGAGAGTTCAAGGATCAGGCAGTAACAGGAGGGAATAACAGTTCTACCTGCTATGCCATGAGAAGCATTAGGAACTTGGCATTTCAGTAGGGTTTCTTTAACATGAATCCAGAGCTGCTGCTTTAGTGTGGTTACCCTGGGATATGTGAGGGACCTTCTCATAGTCTAGATGTAACTTGCTATTTTGGGGGAATGAAATACGTGAAAATTCAGTAATCCACCCTAAAAAAAAGCACGACACAACTGTGCACCTTATGCTACTATACAGTAGATACTTTAGTTGGAGAATGAGGTTCAAGATGTGTATCCTTGTATTTTTCATACATGTATCGTATTTATATGATATCATGCGTATCCTTTTCCATAGATAAATATGTGAAAACACTCAGGAAGGAAAAGTAAAAGGTACTGCTAACAGCACTTGCATTGCTAACCTATACGGGTCATGGCACAGTAGGGTAAAGCTGACTAAGACTTCCATATTTGTAGAGCATGAGTATTTTAGTGATTTCTAAAATTGGTGTCCTATTGCTAGGAAACCTTTAGGCTTTGAAAGAAAAACTCAACAGCATAGCATCTCCCTTTCTCTATTCCCCTATTCTTTAGGGGTATAACAACCTTCCACATCTTTGCACAGAGAATTGCTACAGTGCATGAAGCCAATCCATACAGTGGTCATATTAACATACGTATCTGACAGATCAGAAGTGCTCCTTTTCCACACATTTATTATGCCTATCTGGTGCCTTTAGACTAACATTGTCTTGCTTTCTCTTTGCTTGAAAGCCAATTAATTTTAAATTTAGAAAATAACAAAGCAGCCACCAAAGCCTTGACATATCTGCATTAGCTCATATTTGGTAGACTCCTGCATTTACTGCTGTACAAATGCAAGACCTGTGTGATGATGGCTAGCTGTGTTTGAAAATTCTTTAGCCCGAAAGCCTGGGTAGAATCTGAGAGGAAGTGTTAAAGCAACCTGACAGAAATCCCCTGCAGTGCTTAAGAAAAAAAAAAAAAAATCAGCCTTCCCTCCTCCCAGCTAAACCCTGAAACAAGGTCAATGCACTAGAAGGCTCTGAAAGTAATTTGTTATAAATAAATATCCTGGGGAATTAGTGCAGTCACATCCCTAAAATAAAGGTAGTTATGAGTATATAAGCATTTCCTTTACATGTTGGGGATAGCACACATCAATCAATGTGAGATTAAATGCAGCTCTGGCTGCATCCTATGGAAGAAAGCAATATTTTTTCTCAGGAAGAAAACTGGGATCAGAAGCTTGAATCAGCGAGTTGTTTAAATGCATGCCTAATGTTAAGCCTGTGAACAGTCCAACCTCTTTCGACATGCTGGTGTCACAGACCCCTGAACGGGCAGTTGTGGTCCTAAAAAGCAAAGCCAACAGCGCAGCAGTAAATGCAGGAGACTACCAAACACGAGCTAATGCTGAGAAGTCAAGGCTTTGGTGGCTGCTCTGCTCCCCAGATTCAGGCTCCCCGATATCCACCTCTGATTGATTCCTGCCGTCTGAGGAAAGTGTCCCTTCTACACAACTGGTCAGCCTTAGTGCACAGGAATAATTTGTTTTCCTTTAAAAGGAACCAAAAGTTTTAATCTCCCCTAACTGCAGTCAATAGAAACCATTCCTCTGGTCAACAGAGTATGAATTACACAAATATTCACTGTAAATCTAAATAAAACGACTGAGAAAGGGCATTTTCAGGATTAAAAAAAAATAAATTACTTTCTCTTGGAAAGGATGTAAAAATTCAGGGAATTTACATATTTTGTGCCATCACTGGGAGGCTTTCACTCAGCCTAGAATGGTTTTCTGACTATTACTTCAACTCTTCCTCCTCCCACTCTAATTTTATATAGATTCATTGCTTATACAGATTTCATTTGCTTAAAGGAGAAGAGTAAGGAAGAAAGGGGATCATTAAGTCACAAATCCACTTATCTCCACTGCATCTGTGCTGTTGTTCCCTAAGCAGCAGTAATCTCCTACACTCTGGAAGCCTGCACAGGTTTCTCACGGGAGAAGCACGACATCTGAGCCAGGGTGAACGCAGCAGTTGGCAACTGGAAGAAATAAAAGCAAAAATCAAAACTAAACAAAAGCCCAAATCATAAACTTTTAATTTCTCTTCCATGAGAATATCAAGGAACAGTCATTTAATCGAAGAAGATATTTAGGCCTTCCTATTTTGGAGGTAATTTCCTAAGGTTTAACATGCAGCTAGAAAGCATACAATTCTATATGAGCACTGCCTGATCTTCAGTTCTGCTTATCACTGCCTGCCATGCAGCTGGCTTGCTTTCTCTCTTTGAAAGTCTCAGGTTCTTTGCAGAGAAATTATGGTTCCCAAATACAGATGAGAATCATGATGTTATAACCATTTTTCAGAGCCACCACATACATTACTAATTGTGTACATGACTCTCTTGACTGACTCCATTGCACACGCTGAGATTAGCGGTTACCAAAACATCATTATAAATTATAAGGTAAGGCAGCTGAGGCCAGCTTTATACTTCTGGCTTGGTTAAGGTGTTGATAGCCTGTACTGAATGGAAATTCTTGTGAAAAAATGAAGTTGGAAAATGTCCTTTTTCCTGAACTGTTAAAATGATAAATACTAAACAAACATCTGCAAGTGAAATGGCTCCCTGCTGTCCAGCAACTACTCGTCTAAACACCTAAGCAAGTAGCCATGAATGCAGCCAAGTTCAGGTATGGCATCCAAAGCAAACAGGGAACACACAGAGCAGTGATCACTTCACAGTTTTTGGGGTGTAGTCTTTTAAATTACAAGCAGAAAGATCTCTAATTATCCAGAGGTCTCAAATCAGAAGATTTGCCTGGATATTTTAAGTCGATGTTACCAAGACACTGCAATTACTACAAACAGGACAAATTCAGCAAAATATTTAGCAGAAAAGGAAGTGTATGTGCACAAGGAGGTATAGCAATGGATTGTATCTCATGAAGAAGAGAATAAAATCTGAATCTTTTGTTGTCGTTACACAGCAATTTGAGCATGTTGGGAGCTGAACTATGAGCTCACAGATTTCAGATACTATGAATAGTGGTAGCAGAAGAAAGAGAAGTAGATGCATCTGGCCAATTTAAAATGTATGATCTGATCTAGGACAGCAAACATTTATATATATAAATATACACACAAGCCTTCCTTCTTATCTTGAATATGATCATGACTGTCTCCAATATGTAGACAAGAAGTTGCTTGGCACCCTGTTTCTTTTAACTCTTAACTCTTTCTTTTAAGAAGAACTTAACTCTTTCTTTTAAGAAGAGCTAACAGTTCAAGTTACAAAAATTGTGGGATTATATTCTTTATAGAATAAAGTAAACAAACATTTTCTGATTTAATCTATTTAATGAAGTGCTATTTACTGCCAGTTTCTAAAGCACTTCAGATAATAAAACCTAAATCCTTGATCCTACTGAGAATTTTAAGTGCAAGGTTTTTTTTTTTTTTTTTTTTTTTTTTTTTTTTTTTTCTTTTTAACATTACACATAAAACGCTTTAACTATGGCTTCAGGAATTTAAGGAAGCCTCATTTCTGAATGTCTTGATCTCTATGTCTTAGAAGTTAGGTCATTTTTTTGACCTACATTAACTGATTGATACTCCTTCAATGAAATATGCAATCAATACATGACTAACATCCCATGCATTAGCACTGAATATACCAGAAGGTTAAAAGGTGCACATTTTTTTTCCATGAAACCTTTTTGATTTTTCACTTTCATGATTTTTAAAAAACCAGGAGTGAGCAGACCAATTTTAGACCTAGTACTGTGGAAGCTGGAAAATGATGCCACTTAGGCATTTTTACCCTATAAAATATCATGTGGTAGCTTCAAAATTCCCTTACAGTGCCCACAACAGTCTAGCAGAAATCCACATGCCACATATGCCACACAGCCTGCCCAAGAGAAGCCACTGATGGGGCATGAGAGTCTATCAAGGCACTGTACACAATTTGCAGAACTGATTCGGGATTATGTTCTGTTTTAGGGCATTCTTGAAAGGAATCTTTTTGATAAAGAAAAGGTACAGCATGCTCCATGCTTCCCTGAGCAGTTTCATTTTGAAGTCAATTTTCTTCTTTTTCTAAGTGAAATATTTTTACAGATTTTATATTCAGATGGAACAACAAGAAGAAAACAAGCATTATTTCTATTTTATCAATTTCTAATTTTAGTTCTTTTCACGTTTTGTTTGTTAGGCATAACTAGGTCAACACTTTCATTCTTTCAGGTTGAAAATCCTGTCTGAAGAAAAGCAAAGTTACTTGTCATGAAGCAAAGCAAATGGCTGTGAATAATTTATAAGAAAGTAAAAATATTCTGCTTTTGAGATTTTAACAGGAGAACAACCTCAAGTTATGAATTATTATAATTACACTGAAATATGCTCTCCTTCCTCTGTTTCCTTTGCTGTGATCACTGCCACAATACTTTTTGCTTGGATGGCTAGCACTCTCCTGAGCACCACAGACAGGGATGCTGCAGGCCCACGGCCAGTGCCCTTTGGACCATGATTTATCTGTGATTACAGCCCTGCTTCGCACTTCCCTAAATATGTTCATTAACATTCTTGTAGGTTTCTCTCCTTACAGAGGGTAACATGTAGGTGTTAAATGTCTGGTGGGCTGGGAGGTGATAACTGCAATGCAGCTGGGGCTCCAGAAGCAAAGCCAGTGCTCACAGGAGGTTCTGGGCTCATTAGTAAGAAGGCACGCAGAGACCTGCACACCCACTGCTCAGGTACAAAGCAACACTGGTATTAGGTAGGTGGGTAAATTCTTGGTATTAGTTTAGCTCCAGCTCCAGAAGCCAGTATTCAGAGAGATTTGTTGTCATAATATTAACAAGGTCTTTCTCTGTATCGAGACGGTAAATTTGAGAAACACAGTACATTTAAGAGAACAGTAAGATTACAGCAACTTGATTAGGTGAGAATTCAGTTTCACTAATGCTCTTATTAAAATGCCTGCAATGAACGTGTGAATTCTCTGTGGTTCCAAGAGAAGAAGATGAATTATTTAATAATAAACTCTGTCACTTCTTTCTTTATAATCTTTTATACACTTTCTGCAGTACACCATCTTTAGCATATTAAAGCTGACATAAACCACCATGATTCCCAGCATCTTTTTCTCATCAACAGAATTCTGATTTTTAAGGGTAAATACCTAAAAACACAAATTAAATGACTAAAATGTAGGAACAGATATATACATAAAACAGCTTCCATAAATAAGGCAACAAATTTGTTGCAGTTGTCACTGGAGTCAGTAAGTTCACGTCTTTGTGTGCCAAATAATCTCCTACAATCCTGACACACTTACACTAGTAGCTAACTGGAAAGAGAGGGAAAGGAAGGGCATCCACAGTTTCTTATCAGAATGACTGATTCCAATCATTTGCGCGTGTAAGATTTCAGCAATGCACTCAATATTTTTACACAAGGTGTGGTCAGATACACTAAGAGCAGTTTAAAGCGTACAATACCTACTTCCTCATCCTTCTTGCCATGTCATTGATTAATGACTGTTTGGCAATAGCTTGTGTCCTGAAGGAACCTGAACATCACCTCTTGTTCTTCAACCTTAGCCCTGGATCAGCACAATAAATCCTAGTTCCTAATGTGAAGCTTCTACCCAACATTCTTCTGCCTTCACAAACAACTGAATTCCTGACTGACATATTTCTTATGGTTGTCCTTCCATTTTGCACCCAGTGATATTAATATTCTTCGACCAAAACTGGGTGGTAGACATTAATTTTGACTTAGGAGACCTACCTAAATAATAGTGCAGGGCAGACAGACTTGGTGGAAAAAGTCCTGCTTCAGATCTGCATTTTGGGGGGACTAAAACATAAAATATATGCCCTTAAATTTTAGACTTCAGAAAAGACAAAATATCTATGAACAGATTCTGAGAATCCCAACTAACTGGCCCCCAGACATACTGAGTGCCATGTATGCATATCATCTTTTTGTATTTTTGATACTGTACTTATATTTTATGGGTGACTGTAACAGGAATATGAAATTTGGATATTTCAAAGCTTCCCCCAAATTGAAAAAAATAAATATTCTCTTTCTCGTGAAATGCCACAGAGTTATTACCACAGCTCCAAGTAAATTTCAGATTAATGTCATGGTGACTTCCCTTGCAGAACGGCTACTGGATATCATCTCACATTTATGTGCTATTAAATTGTTTTCCCTCTTCCACAACTCACCATTTCTGTAAGGATCATGCAGAACATTACTGGATTGGCCTTGCTAGGCATACAACACACCATGACGTACCACAGAGGGAGTTCAAAATTACTCTTCATTTATTTCCTTCACATTGCATGGCAAAGGAAAAAAAATAAAAATAAAAAATCACATTTGCTCTGGTTGCCCATGCCTTTAAGGAATTCCTACTGAGTTGACCTTCTATTCCAGGTCACCAATTCTCTCAGCTTTGCAGTCTTAAACAATCTTGGTGGAGTTATACCTTCCTACAACAGAATTACACCTTCATCTTCACTTTTTCTCATCACTACCTACAAGCTTAAACTAAACCTTTTATGCTTTTCACCAGCGTGTAAAAGAAAAATGTGCTCAGATTCTTCCACTCAGAATAACATGCTGAACTTCAGAAATTAAAGTTTATTAGTGACATTTGCACTAAGAAGTTAAAGTAAACTATCCCAAGTAGCCCACCATTAAGTGATATCCAGCATATGGCTATACTGCAGGATTTTCAGGACTGCACTTGCCGAGTATCCTCTAAGGAACTCTTTTCTCTAAGCTAAAAGCAGCCTTAGGTAGGTGCTGATCACCCTTCTTGTAATTTTCAAAACTCCCTCTGAGATTTTAATACCCAATTCCGTTAACTTCAGCAAGAACTAGGCCTGCTAATCCTATAGGTAGGCTAGAAAATCTTCAGCTGTATGCAGGTGCTTCAGAGATTAGAATGCTAATCACTCCCATTTAGCTGCTACTATCAATAGAAGAGGGAAGGCAGAAAGACAGCAGAAAAGAGAGACAGACAGGCTTGGATTAACAGAAAGGCATATATACCCCCATGTGCTTTTGCCTTTTTCCAAACAAGAAAAATTCAATTGTCTCTCCATCATTCTTGTCCTAAAGTTCCAGAGCCTGAAGCAGGAGACAGCTTATAACAAACCATACCTGAGAATACAAAGCAACAAGGGGCGGGGTGGGGAGTACACGACAAGTGCCCTTTCCCCTTCAATGGATCATTTTCTTGTAATACTTTCAAACAGATTATCATTTTAATTCTAGAGATTTTCCTAAAACCAGAACACACTTCTGCAGGAAATGTGTAGGATCTACTCATATCGTATAATCTTTGGATATTCAGAGATCTTTGGAGTAGCTGCTCTTTCACCTAAAAGTTGATAGCTATTGATTCCCCTCCCTTACATAGTAGTGGCCTTCTGAAGATGGCTAAATGAGTACTTACTTTTCCAATAGATTTTACACCAATGCAAGCAGTTATTCCACCGAGTCACGTGTGATTTCCTTCTTATAAAGAGATGGGGGAGATGAAAGGGAGCTATTCTGTGACAGTAACTGTATTTTTACTTTTTTTGGTTTTGATTTATGGATTATTATTATTTTCTTTAAGAAATAATATCCATGACTTTTCATATTTGGAAATGTTTTCATATGGGAAGGTGGCTGTTACAGTGAACAGCTGAATCATATTGCAGAGACTACTGAGAGCTGCCAAATTAAAACCAGGTCTGTCTGAGAAACTGAAGGAAAGCAGGATATCCTATAAATTAAAATGAGAAGTTCTTTATACAGTCTAACAGAGAATCATGAAATGCATGGTTTCCCTAGGTTTTGGGGTGGAGAGAAATACCAAAGACAAAATTCTTGTTTTTTTTTCAAAGACCATTCAATGCCACTTATTTAAAGAAGATATTTAAGAGATTGTAAAACAACATTCATGCCCTCTCAAGGAAAGGAGGCATCTGTGTTACAGGAAAATTAAGTCTAGAAAGTTTATGTTCTGATGCAAGATCTATTGGTATTGTAGCCAAAGAATTCCCACAACCTCTTGTCTTTGTAAGAAAATGTTCAAAAGAGAGCTCAGTGATGTCTCTTCCTCCATACCTGGTCTTCTGGGGCTGAGCTGCTACTTGGCTTTAAATGGGTCAGTTTAGGACATTATAATAATAATAATAATTATTGTTGTTGTTGTTAAGTTAAAATAGTGCATACTGTTTTTTTTTTTTTTTTTTTTTTTTTTTTTTTGGTCGTGGTGGTGGGCTAAAACAACACTCTGTGTGACTCTGTAGCCTTGAAGCTAATATAGAAATTCACTGGTAAGAAAAGTGCATGGACAACTGTGAGTTTGTGGAAAACTTTGCAAAATCCTTTGCAAAAGTACAAAGGACTTAACATGACATAAGGCAGCTAAGAACTGAAATATTTGCCATGATAAATTACTTGTTTCAGTGCAGCCATATATTGGGGCAATTACTGAGAAAGCAATAATGCAAAATAATTTATGCTGGTAGATCCTAGTCTAATAGAATTGCTGACAATTTTTCTTTACTTCATCCTAAATAACTTTTATTATGGCAGCTACTAATATCTGCAACATAAGAATGTGGCAGTTTTCTGCTATGGGTAGAAGAAATAGAAAAATTTAGTGTGTCATGGACTCAAACAAAGAAAAGTTATGGCAAGTTCGGTTTTCTTTGAGTGAGATTTTCCAAACTGCATGTGGAAAACCACATGAAAAAGGAAGGACATATGTATGCATTTGAAGAAAACTGCTTTTGTCTTCTGTAATGCCAATTAGAGGGTAGAGATGGGTCTTTTTTCCACGGGACAGTTTGTGTCTTCATAACCATGGTAGGAAAGAAGAGGGAGGCTGGAGATGGCTCTAAGCAGAAACTTAAATTTATTCCTGTCAATGCTGAGAAAAGTATTTGGACTTAATTGTTTCCCAAATGAAGAAAAAGGAACCTGATAAGAAAAGGTTCCAGACCTTCTTGGATGAGAAACCATGACTGAGAAGACATTAGGAGGAAAATGAAGAACAAAGAATAAAATTAAGAACTATAAGAAGTAAAAGAAATCACGTTGATCAGCAAGCAAAGGTACTTCTTAAAGGCTGGGAAATGTATGAGCAAACAGATTTGACAAAAGTCAAGTTTAGCTACTATTGCAAAGGAAGTTAAGGCAATCACTAAAGGATTTTCAACCACATACGAATACAACAAAGTAAGGGTGTTATTACTAAGCATTTGACAGTAAGGATGAAGCATGGACTAGACTCAGATGTAAAAATGTAAAAGCATGAATGTATGAAAGTGCAGAAAAAATGGGAAATGCAGTAAAACGTACCACTGATTTGGTAGAGAGATCTTATGCTATATCAAGCCATCAAACTACCTGGCAGAGCTGATTTGCTTGGCAAAGGAATTAGGAAAGATTACTTCCTTCTGATTAAGGCATTTGAGGGTGGTGCCACACAAGAAATCATTAGTTCAGCTGAGAAGAAGAGTACACAGGGATGGAACCGCTGGAGGGAAGCACAATTGTGTTATGCAGAAAACAACTGCTGGACTCAGGGCTCCCTGGGAGCTGAGCTTCCCCAAGGACCAGTGTGGGAACAGATGCTCGTGTCTCGTGTTTCCAGTAATGGTTGTCATAGAAAAGAGAGAAGTATGTTAATGCAATTTAATGATGGCACCAAAGAGGGATGAACTGTATATATAAAAGATAGTCCAAATATCGTGGATGAAATGGTAGGTGATAATGAAAAAAGTGAGGACCTTTCAATCTGAAATCATAGTTGGGAAAAAGGACAGGATATGGGATGAAGACAGGACAGTCAAACATCCCTTGTAATTCCTCCCTGAAAAAGGCAAATGCTGACCCAGTGCGTTTCAGTGGTAGTATTTCCAGTGATAAGCAAAACCAAACATTTTGACAAATTATGTAGCATATACAATTCTAATCACTCACGCTCAGAAAAGCTATGTTAAAATATGTGACATAGGAGTGGTACAGAAAAAAAAATACAGTTATTTTACTCAGGAAAAGTGGAACAGCACTATTTTCAAAGAGAACGTCTATAGTAGGCAAATCTGGCAAAGGACACATCCTGGTTTCCATTTTTCTACAGAGCCATCTTAATTGCATACATTTATAAGAAACCTGCTCCCCCTTGCTTAGACCTTGGCAAGTGACTGGCTGCAGCCTCTCATTTCCAGGGTGTTGCCTCATCCTTGTTGCTGAGCCACCAACCTACATTCCTCAGAAATGCAGGGAAACAGGAGAGACCAGCAAGCAAGCACATCTCTGCCTGATTACTTCATTGCTCCTTCTCAAGCCAAAGCTAACTGCTGCAGTGTGAGCCATGAGGCTTTTACTTGGGTAGACCCTTGGGTACCGCTCTGCTTTCTCAGCATGCCTCACAGTGGGAAGCAGACTCTGCAGTTCAGTGAGTGCCTTCCAGCTGAATGAACTATCACGTAGCGAATTTAAGAGCTTTGGTTGGCACGCATGTTTATTTACCTCCAGCATTAGATGTAAATGACAAGGCAGCAAATGATCATCCTTCCCCTTAACAAAGTGATCACAGTTAGATCTCTGCAGTACAGCAGTGACAAGGAAATGGAAGAGGACAATGTGTTCCCCATCTGTGACATGGAGCCATGTGTCTAATTGCTCCATCCTGTAACTGGCCACTCAGCAGCACAGAGAGACACTTCCCGTGACAACCAGCTCCTTAATACCTGTTTTCATTGGTCAGCTCAGAAACTGCACCCTGCTGCAATAGTCAGCGAAGTGGAAGGTTTTCTAAGCAAAACAGCCACCTGCCTGCTCTTTGGTACTCACTTTCCACCAGCCAGTGAGCAGTTCTGTTGGCCACGAGGGGCAGATCAGCAGGAAGCAGCAGTTATGGTTTTGCAGGGTGCAGAGTCAGCCTGGTGCCCTCCTTATCTGAAGTCGGATGCTCCTTGGGAGCACTGTGACACAGATAATCCTTTGACTTATTTCAGAGCTGCTCAACAGGCAAGAATCTGGTTCATCTGTCATAAAAGAGAGCTCTTTCATAAAGACGGTACAAAAATAAGTGTGATTTTTTCTGATATTCCAGTTACGTTCACATGCTTGTCCAGCGCACCCACTGGTCATATAGCTTGTGACTATGCTTCTTTTCTTTCTTTCATCATTAATCTCTAAGCAGTGAATCTATGTGCAGGCAATCCTGCATGAGACAGAGCCAGCAGGAGACAAAATGAGGCAAAGAGGATTGCATTTGACAGAGCTGTTTAAATAAATTGTTAATTTTCTTAGAATACCGGGGGACCTGTCTGTAGCTCCAAATCTCCATAGCTTGTAATCTTATGAGCCATCTGTCTCCCTGTACACTAGAGAAGGCTGCGGACTTCAGAAGATGATGAAATATTGGGATGTAAATATTGAGGGGATGGCAGATTATTGCAATACCTAATCCTGCATCTTGCAAGATGATGGGCTCCCTGGCCTCCCACTGTGGTAAGGGAATACAAGGTGTTCAGCATCTCCAAGGTCTGAGCTCCAAAACACACATACATTTGGTAAATTGGATCAATTTTACTGTTAGATATGACAAATGGACGCGCCTGTGTTTCTGTATGTTTACTTTAAATATGAATGTATATTTTACCCATGAAAAAGAAAAAAATAACATTTTATGTTGTATTCAGTAAAACAAAGCAGAAAAAAAAAAGCAACAAAACAAAACAAAACAACACTCAACCTTTAAGATATGCTATCAAACTGTGTCTTCACTCAGCTTTGTAGAGGACAGGGACTGGGTTAAAACTAACCAGTAGTTATCAATTTTTTATAGGAGGGATGCCTTGGATGAAAAGAACTCATATCTTCTTAGTGGGTTAGGGCATATATTACATTTATGTCCTAAAATGCATAAACTCAGTACATAATAGGAGATCTTCTTTTTAGTGTAAATTAAATATTTAAAATGTGGTCTGTGGTGATGAAATTAATTTGGCTATATATCATCCTCCTGAAAAATGTTGTGACTTTGAAAGACAAATAAATGTATTTTCAACTCACAAACTCTTCAGTGTAATAATTCACGTCCTCCGTGGCTTTATATCTCAAGAGAGACAATATATCTTGTGGTAGAAGATCAGAGAAGAAATTTAGGAGACCTATGTTTCATTTCTAGTTTAAGAACTGAGAGGTTTAAAAGAATAGGAACTACCTCATATCTTTAGAACTATCCTTCACTCACTTCTTTTTAAGCTTTCCCATTGTAGCAGTATTTATCTATCTATATAAAGCAGTTTGATATCTCTGTATTTTTTTATACGGTTATCTATTATGTATTAATTATAATTTACAAAGAAACTATCAGACACACTTCAAGATACTACAATTATGTTTAGATTCATACTATGACATGTAACTGTGACATTTTAATAAATAAGAAAACAAGTACCTTCTCCCAAACTCTGAAAATAATCAACTGTGAAGCACAACACAAAATCACTCAGTTCCCTTTCTTTTAGCTATCTAATTAACAAAGCACCAACAGAGCCTTCTCCCAGTATGCCCAAATGAAGCACTGCACTTGTTACCTTAGCCCAGATCAGCCTCATAACACTGATTTTCCAACCCTATGTTGCTTTTTTAAATTAACTACCAGTCCATAATATTTTCTTATATACAGTTGATTGATAGAGCTTTTATAAGACAACTACCAACAAGACTTTTTGTGAAAGAAATAGCACAAATAACCAGCTTCACTGAATTCCAAGAAAAGTCTTATAAAGTAACTAAGAAACTGAAACTTTACCCTTCAGATAAACCCCAGTGAAAATATGGACCACAGATGTTTAAGGTCACTAGCTGGACAGCTGTTATTATCTCCATATGAACAACTATCTATATACATGTACATTGTCACCTACAGCATTGTCCAGACTTTTCATGAGTTTATTCTCCTGTATAGACCATTTTTCTTTGTAGAATTCCACAATATAACAACAAATGCCACTAAAAGAAGATGCCAGCACATTAGGCTTCTCAGGTGAATAGCACTGAATATTGACAACGGTCAGTGTTATGGTGTAATATTAGCACATATGTAAACATGTTGAACCAAGAATCAGGCTTATGTAATCTTTATAAAGATAGGATGGCGTAATGCACAAATTTGTAATGTAATTAATGGGCCACTAATGAAAATTCTTTTGAAGCTTTCATAATTCAGAAGTTCTCTGAGGGACATTAAAAATGGATTTCAGGCATTTGTTACAGAATATATCATGTAATTACTAAAATGGTTCTAATGCACTAGAAAGCACACGGTAGCAGACAGAAAATGATGCTACCAGCCTTATCAAAAATTCCAAAACTGAAGTATCTACACGTTATATAACACTACTCTTGCTGGACCTTTATTTGCACACACTACAAAAATTAAAAGTACCTATCTTTGTCTGACAGGTGTCAATTTTGAGAGCAGTTTAAATCCTACTAGCTTTTTGAAAACAATGAATATGCAATTCAGAAGAATACAGATTCTTTTCTTCTGACTACAGACTATTGGAAAATGTTATAATCTCATTGTTCTAAAAGAAACAGCAAATTGAATTCGAATATCTAGTACACAAAACCAGTGTCCCATTAAAAAATGTCAATCTACAAATTCTGCCTTGAGAAGAGGTTTTCAATCATCAATATTCTAACCATGCTACTTGACAGCTCAGTAAAGACCTGCTGGATGCACATCTTAACTTTATCCATGTTATTCTAATGCTGAAGGAAAATTGCTCCTTAAAAGCATCTCAGCACATGTATAAAAGAAGGGAAGAGAATATATATTTTCACCTCATCATAAGATATTCTGTCCAAAACCAAAATAGTGCATTACCCAGTTTGTTTTTTTCACAATTGCTAGTTGTTTCAGTGGGAGGTTGCTGGGCCTTGAAATGAAAACTTTGACTTATAATTACATAAAAATCCATCCTAGTCTTAGTTTAACTCATGAACCAGAGATGCAAGTTTATTTTAACCACTTTGCACCAATGCATAGTGCAATCCAAATGCAAAAAATATATAATATAGTGCAAGGTGATTTATAAATATTACAGAAGAATTTTTCTTGACAAGGCATAAGAACACAGATACCTATGTTGTTGTATACAGAAGACCTTTCTTGCATTTGGATTTCTAGGCAGAATAAAACAAATACCAGAAAGCTTTAGCTGGCTTGCTTTTGTTTTTGCATTCCTTCATATTTATATTAGACACTTCACTTTCTAAAATTATTGGACTTTTTTTTTTTTTGAACTATGATTTATATAACAGTGGCTTTTTACTTTTCACTGATTATTTTTCTTTTTACCTCGTGTTTAGATTGAGCATGCTGCAATGGTTAATATAGCAAATACCAGTTCAAACTTTCTGTACGTTAACATTTTGAGAGCTGGAGACAATATCCTTTGAATCTAGAACTGTTACTCACCTAAGGCATCTGCACAGGACTGGCAGATATGAGAAGCACTTACTGTGCACTTACAATGGCAACTGGAGGTCAAGCAGAATTCCTGACATTTAGCTACATAAACTGCTCTCCTGTTCATGTGAAAACATGCATAAAAGCTTCCAGATACAAGAGATAAGCTGCTTTATGCTTGTATTTGTCATTTGGTCAGGAAAATGAATATGAAGAATGTAAACAGCACAACTTAGAATTCAACATGAAGAATAAAATTGTGGGCCTACAAATCTTGGCTCTCACCTTCTTCTCACAGTGTTAAACCAGTTAATTATACACACTGGTCTGGCAAGTGTCACAAGCAGTGACAATTCTGAGCTGCAGGAGTCCTGCCTCTTGGTGTTAATACTTTTATCTATTCAAGGTTTGCAGATACTTTAACTTGCAGTATGAGAATACACTAAGATATTCTCAACGATTTGTTACTACAGGCAAAAGCAGATGCTACCATCATCAAGCAAACTCACACAGTAAAAGAAACAGACTCCCAATCTCTCTCAGAAAAGTAGTATAGAAACATTAAATATTTTCCATAAAACAGTGAAATCTCTGCAAGAAACGATCCTTCTTATGCAACCTGCTCTCTGAATTATTTTTAAAAAGTTATCTCCATATCTCTCGAAGCTGAAATTTTTGCACCTCTGTCAGGAGACAATCTATCTCAAACACTCAATTTTTGTCAACTTCTTGATGGTGACACTGGTCCCACTTAAAAAACTGGCACATATGGCTGAAATGTTTTTACACTACCACTGAAAAGTGATGGTTTACAGCAGCTGAAAAAATTTGCATCTTGTATTTTGGTACAAATTCCCAAGAAGGTGTTTTTGTTTTATGGTTGGAAAATTTTATTTTCTGTTTCAGTGAAGATTTATGTACAAGGAATAAAATACAATCAGAAAAAAAACAATATGAGATGGGATGCTCATTTGCCTGGGAAAGCACATGCCTATATGACCTAATAGTGCTCCATTACCTGTTTCCAACACCATTTTTAAGTGGCCAATATTTTTTTTGATTGCCACATTTCTACAGACAAAGCTGTTCATTGTAATACCTACTGCTAAAATAGTTTTCTGTGCTCAGGTTTATTTTTAAATTCAGTTTCCATTCAATTTCAATTCCAATATAACTTAACTGCTCAGAGTGACACCAGATCAAGTTAGCCATGGCTTTGCATGATCACCTCTTGGAAACCTCCAGGGATGGAGAACCCATGGTATCTCTGGGCAGCCTGCTCCGGTGCTGTTCTACCCTCCTAATGAAAATGTTTTTCCTAATGTTCAGCCCAAAATCTCTCAAGGTGCAACTTGTGGCCATTGCCCCCTGTTACATGATTTGCCAGTATGACAAAATGCCTGTCTCTGTTGTCTTTGTAACCCCCTTTCAAGTCGGTTGCTCTTAGCTTCCTCTTCAGCTGAGTAAACAAGCCTTTCCTACTGGAAAAAAAAAAAAAAAAAAAAAAAAGCATTTCTTTTTGTAGGGTAAATTAAAATAACACTTTCTATTCAATAGCTGAATCATCATTTTCTGTGTATTTTTAGTTTGCTTTCCTGGAGAATAGCAGATGTCATTTAATCTCTGAACAGGGCCTGCTTTCAACATCAGCCTTGCTACACATTTGATGGTAACAGGTGAGTTTAAAGATAATATTTCTGGTACTAGTAACAGCACAAAAATATCAGTTTAACTTACAATGCTATCAATATCTATTAGGGTTCTGTGACACGGGTAGTTAATGCTATTCTTTTGTAATTCTATCCATAAAAATGCTACATCCCCAAATTACCATCATCAGTGGTTGACAATCTGCCACCTTTCTCTTGAAAGCATTACTTCTCTGACATGTTATAGGATACAATAGCAAATACCTGGTTGTGGGAATCCATGAGTACTTTAAAATAAATCTTACATTACATCATTGTGAATACAAAGCTCTTGTATGTGACTTGCTATGTTTTCTGTGCTATATTGACTAAACTGGATCAGGCTGCATTAGTACTTTCAGGGAATACCAGCACCTAAATTCTTCATACGTTGGTTCAAAAAAAACAACCAACCAACCAACCAAACAAACAAACAAAAAAGTAGGTATTTGAGCATTTATTCCTATATGAATACCCCCAAATCACCCCAGCACAGAGAATCTATGCTCCTCAAAATGGCCACCTGTCGAAAGAAAACTCCAGGTAAATTCTGATTACAACTGTGGTGATATTGGGACATAAAAGTGGTAGCTTTCCAAGCTACTTTTAAGACGAAAAGTAAATAAAATGATATTTGAAGGTCTTACTTTATTCTTCTGTTTTGTAACAAAGTTTCTCATTGCTTTTGTTCTCATTGTGAAGCAGGATGTGCAGGAGTTAATAAAACGATGTCCTTCTGCCAAGCTTGCTGTGAATGGCAGGGCCTGTTCTACCACACACTACTCCCTTCAAAAAGGTTCATCCATTTATGGCCACCCTTTCATTTTCCCACTTATCATAGAATTCAAAGAAAATCACTAAAGGCAGAAAACATTCAAGACACTCTATTGTAGAAACTGATTGTTATGACCTGCTTGAAAATATCTTCTACATATAAGCGAAAGGCTAATTAAAACAGTGAGACCTTCCAACCCATGCCCATACTGTCCATACAGTCTTCAAGACAGGACTGAGTAATTGCAGGTAATTATATATTCTTATATTCTATATATTATTATATATATATTCTCTACCAGCATCTGCCTTAAGGTTCCTCTCACATTCTGGCTGAGGCTTCCTAGAGGGTTTCAGGCCAGAGCACACAGAAGGACGTGAAGCACTTGGCCCCTGAGCAGCTTGGCTGGGCAGGGTGTAGGTGCAGGGAGGGAGGTGTGGGCTCCCAGCAGGGCTCCTCCCTTGCAGCACCCCCTGCCATTTGCTTACCGAGATGAGGCCACTCCTATCCTCATCCCCTTCTCAGAACTGGGCTGTTGCAATGCAGTTGTCACTACATCTCTACCACACTCCTGTGAATGACTACAAAGATAAAAGGGCAACTAAAGCCATGAGCTTGTACAATGCCAGAGCGCTGTTTTTAGTTAATGTAACAAAATCAATTACAATGAAAAAGTTTCAGAAACTTTATATGCAATTGCTCAATAAAACCAAGAATTTTGGCAGGACTTTGGCAAATAAAAATATTAATGCTATGAAATCGCTCTAATCATGTAACAGACTTTTTTTTTTCTGTTTAGTTTTCATCACATTATAGGCATATTGTTTATATATTGCTTAACGACACAGATTTACAAGAGAAAGAAGGTGCTGAGTTTTACAGAGGAGACATAATGTTATTAATCTGTCTGTGCCCATGGGCAGTTACTGCTCATCCTGGATCATCTTTGCTCATGATCTTTTACGACAATTGGAGAATTTATTTCAAAAAATGAAGCTAAAAATATCAGAAAAATTTATTCATCTCTCAAATACAGCTGACTGCAACTCCAACATAGAAAACAAGAGTGCAGAGGACCAGCCAGATTAGAGAGTGACAGGGAGTACTATAATGTGTTTTCTTTGTAAATCAGACAAAAGACATGTTTACAAAGAAAAAAAAAAAAAAAAAAAAAAAAAGGAAAGCCTTCCGTAATATTAATTTAATGTACTAATTTAAATTGAGCTGTGATTTATGAGCTCTGCTGCCTCACCAAGAAGTACTGTAAAAGTATTGTACCCTGAAGCCAATACTTTGTCTTTAGATTGTCTTTTGGGACTGAAATGAACTACAACAAAAGACATTTTACATATCCTTGTTTCAAGTTGTTTCTTCCTATTGATTGGATAATTTATCCTTCCTTTTGCTGAATTTGAAGGGATTTTAACTTTCATTTATTTTCAAGTTTCAAAATTCACATTAGTAAAGAGTTTTTAAGAAGTAATCACTGTGGCAATTCAAATATCATCTATGTTAATCCTAACAAACTGCATTCAGATAACATTAATGGGCTGATTTACAAGTAATAAAGCAAGGATGGAACTATGCTTAATTTATCCTGCTGTGTTCAGATATTACCACACATATGGCAGAGGAGATTACCAGCAGTTCTCACGATTCTTGAGGCATAACAAAGCAGATTAATGATGGAGTAAGAAGGTCAGTTCAGGTATAACGCCACCTTTTATCCTGGATTAATTCAGGGCTAAATTTTGGCCCAATTTAACATAAATTTTAATTTTACTTGCTGATTGGGGTCATTGTCTTATAGCAGAATAGTGGTGAATTCTTTGTCTGAAGGAGATGGAGGATTCCCAACCCAAGAGGTTAAATATCTCATTTACTCTCTCACTAGTTCAGGTTCTGGATAACAGAAGTCAGTACCTGCCTTCACACAATTATCGAGGAGAGAATGTTTGCTCTCCAGATGTAAAAGTTAATACTAAACTAGCACCACTGCAACATAATGAAACAAATAAGGGAGACAGCACAGACAATATTTCTGGTGAATTTCAGGCCATTTGGGAAGAATAAAACCAATCACGTATGCAGATGAAAATAGTTAATCTGTCTGCTTAAACAAACTGCTCATCTTCTTTATGAGAAAGAAATGAAAAAGAACAGTAGGTGAAGAAACTAAAAGTATCTGATAACACAACTTGGTCTCAGATGAATTAATTGTTAGAGAAGATAGTTATTACCCATAAAATTAAATGCTATAAATATAAACATTGCTTGAGAAAAACTGATATATCTCCAAGATTTCATATACAATCTCTAGCTGTTTTCTGATAGATTAATTATGTCCTAATAAAACCATAAAAAAAGCATTTAATTAAATGCGAAGTCGTGTACTCCCATGTAATAGAAACATCAGCGTGATAAATGCTGTGCAGCTGTAGTGAATACATTGTAATACCTGTGTTTATTGGAAAGCAAAGAGAAACAGGTGTGGTCTATGGAGTAAGCAATGGATTTAAGGCTAAGAGAACAGGTTTCTAGGTCAGGGATAATTCCTGATGTTTATTTTGTTTATGATTATATTGATTTTTAAACCTCAGTTACAAAACAAACAAAAAAAATTGCTTCATGGCACTATGGGAGACTGAATTCCTCATACTTGGTATTGCCTCTTGAGATGCAAAGTGCTCTGAAAATTAACTTACTCAGTTTACATACAACCCTTTTTTCCTTGGCTTGAAATTCAACATCTAAACCCAATTTTAAGAAGGATCCCAGCAGATCCTTCACTTTCATTTAGAAAGCTGTTTGTACTAACATATACTGTCAGCCTTTACTTCCTCTCTTCATCTTGCAAGAGACACACACAGCTTTTGACCACAGTAAAGTGACAGCCAGCTAGGGTCAGCACACTAGTCTTTCCATTGAGTGGTCTCTGTTAAAACCCATGAATAGATGAGAGTGGCCGTGGTAGCACTGTGACCTCCCGTAGTTATTAATCAGAGGTGAGATACGATTGCCTTCTGCATGCTCCAGCCAGGCACTTCCTGGACAGACATGACAGGCAAGAAGAGGCTGAGCTGGCAGCTCTATGTATGGATGGCTCCCAAATAAGCAGATAGGTGTCCAATTTATTAGTGGTTACTCTGATTAGAAAGGCCCATGATCAGTGCCAGAATTAAAGCCCCCTGAAGCTAAAGTGCAGCAGCATAGGTGAGATGGATAAGAAGACAGAGAGTGGAAAGCCACGGAAGAGAGAGAAGACAAGCAGAAGGGCAAAACATATGATCAAGAAGAGAAGCTGACCCAGTAAAAGTCTCTCATAAGCAGCAGGGAATTGTTCAGTGGTGCTCACATGAGCTGAGGTTATACAGACCTTGAGCACAAGAGTGACAAGTTCACTTGGGGTTGTGCTGGACTAAAGTATGCTATAGAGGAGCTCCCAGATATGTCATCTGGACAAGGGTGACCTGCCTCATTTGCTTGCCTTTGGTAAGAAAAGCTGTAAGCTAACAGTGTTTTTGTGCTACCCTGAATGATCCTTGTCATTAAAAGTGATTTATTAAGCCAGATGATGAAGACTAATGCAGAAATCAAAATAAACCTCTACTGTTACAGATACTGGAAACTTATATTTCCACTGTGTTTTATGAGGGAGTTGGAAGGCTCCCTAAAGACTGAACAAGGGGTATTGTGGTGGAGTGCCTTGTGCTCCAGCTCCTCCACCTGGAACATCTAAAATATCTTAGTGTCCCCGCTTATTTTGCTACAGCCTCAAAAAATATTCAAAAAGCATTAATGTCTATAACCAGAGCCTTGAAAGTAAGGCATGGTTATTTTTGTCACTAAGAACCTTTCAGGAAAAAACATTGGTTAGGTTATTTAGCACATGAATAATAATGTGCATCACAATCTCATTTTTTCCAATTCATTCAGATTGAATGAAATTGTTAGATACACAAATTGTCAATGGTTTCTAAAAGGCAGAAGATTAAAACATTGTAATGTAAACAACACTTCATCTGCAGATTTCTTAGGCCTGTTTCCTATATTATGTCTGAAATCTTCCTGGTCATTTGAACTTTTACTATGAATGACTACTTATCCAAAGTGATCAAGAAGCTACCTGCAAAGAGAAGTACCTTTCCTACTGAGGAGCACTGAGAACAACTGCCTTTATCACAAGAGAGATCACAGGACTTCCTAAAGCAGTGCCTGTGGAATAAACCGAAACACACAGCACGTGAAAACACAGGTGTGTGGAATGGTTCCTTATGGGCTTTGTTTTGCTCAGGGAGAGGAGGACAGGAGATGCTAAGAGCTCTGGGCAGAACTCAGTTAATCGAGCAGACACCTACACTCAGTAATCAAAATTAAACTTTGATAGAACCTGTTTGTTAAAATACAAGATGATGACATTTCCAAGATCTTATAGACTTTATCATTACCAACCTGGTGCTTACTTACGACCCTGTTATATTTCTGTTTCTTCAGGAAGGCTGAATAAATACCATTGATTTTAAATTGAGTGGGGGAGGAGTGAAACGGGAAAGAGGAGGTGCACACAGAGGTCACTCCAGAAATATTCTACCTACCAGTAAAAATAGGTTGTAAACATTCGTTGTATTACATAGTAAATTTAAATAGAAAAATGAAGTATCCAGAAATTCAGCTGGAGCTCCACCAGCTGATGGTACTGCTCAGACTACTTGATGAATCCTTCCTTACTTGACTTTTTGCATTCCCTTACTCAAGATACACAACTCTCTGTCAACTCTCCACACAACAATGATAATATTCTTAGCCAAAGATGGTTACTACCGCATACAGAAAATAATATGTATATCTATAGTTTTGTTAGTATAGTTTTGTATTATTTTTTTCCTTCTCAGATGTGAGGGAAGGAATACAGACACAGTCACATTAGCACGATACTACAATGTCTCTCAGTCTGACCCAGTTCTGCAGTGAATCCCTTCACCTGCATTAAAGAAAGTCTTACTGTTGAAGTTATTTCTGTGGACATGGGGGAGTGCAGCACTTTTTTTTTTTTTCTATTTATTAGTGGATTAAATATTTTGCAGCATACTCTAAAGCACTTCAGGGCTTCCTTATGAACGAAACCTATAAAAGCGTATTTGAAATGCTTCACCTCTATGACAAACAGTTGTATTATAATGGAAAAACGACAGGGTATGAGCTAGAATTTATTAAGCTTTCTTATGTTGAATAATGTTTAGACTAATAACAATTAGGTAGAATAAAAGCATGATGTGAATGTGACTAAAAAGAAATATTTAAGCAATGTGGTAGTTATTAATAAGTCAACATAATTTTTGACAGCTATCTAAATATCTTAAGAACCTTTTCAAAGTCATGGTCCATCTAGATGCAAAATCTGTATTTATTTAAATATTGCATATCAAAAGAAAGATAAATATGCAAAAGGTAAACACCAAAGTATGTCTATATTCTAAAGAAAACAAGTTAACCAATGGGGAAGCTAGTGGAAAGTTTCTGATGGTACTTTTAACAAATTTTTAAAGATACTTTGGTGCCAAAAGATGCTGATAGATTTGTATGGGATTTTAAAAAATGTCCTAAAAGTCCTGAAGGATTTATGTACTTAACATCATTTATGAGAAAAGCCCTTGCTGATGATTTAATACGCAATTACTTAATACTACATAGTATTTTCATCGAAGTCTTAAACTCTAGTCCAGCACTCCATTGATTTACCTGGGGCCCAATATTGGCTTAAAGGTTGTTTATAGGTTTGGGGTCATGATGGCTAGCACTTAGAAACTGAATAATAAAACTCACCTAAATTATACATGGCTACTTTAAAAATAGACACAGCAAAAATGTCACTGGCATCATTAAATAGTAAACAGTACTGTCTTTCAAAAACTGGAGTTAGTTATTTATTATGTTGTGTGTCCATAGACACCATATAAGAAAAAAAAGACGCTTACGCTTCATTCACTTTCTGCCATCAGGTTAAATAGTACATGCATTTCTGACAGACTAGAACAAGTCCAGAAGGTATTATATAATAAGGGGAAATACACAGATTCATGCTTGTTTTGATAGTGTTCTGCACAACCTGACTGCAGCCTGGCTCTGCCAGACCCGCTGAACATCTCACCCCTGGGCAATGGGGAAACCAGTGGCATCGGAGAGCCATCACAGGACATGAGGCAGCTCGGAGGTGGACAACAAATGCCATCACTATTTGCAGCAACAACAATTTTCCACTGTGAAAAGTTAAGGAGTGGAGCATGTTGCCCAGACAGAGAGAATTTTCCATCCTCAGAAATTGCCCACATCTGACTGAACAAAGCTTCAAAGGCCTAGCTTTGAAGCTGTTCCTGTTTAGAGCAGGAGGCTGGATAAGGTGGCCTCCAGAGTTCTCCTCCAGCCTTAGTTTTCTTTTCCTGTGAAGCCTAGAGGGAATGGACAAGATCACTGTGTCCAGTCCTCAGCTGGGTGCTGACTGAGGCTTGCCCAGAAGATGCTTGGTTGAAAGTTTGATAGCAGCTGCCAGCAAAGCAGTCAGGATGGACACAAACCACTGAGACCCCAACAGAAGCTGTCATTTTTAAGGGAACAAATTTAACCACTAATTTGACATAAATACCCAAAATAATAAATGTGTCATTTATTCTTTTGTAATATGCTATAAATTATTCTTGTTTGTGTGCCTCAGCATGACCAACTGAAATGTAACTGTTCTTTATTGTTCTAAAAAATTGCACAGACCCTCTGTCAATTTGCACTTGCTGTATGCTACACCACCTCAGTGACAAAATCAACTTTTTAGTCACTTGGAAAATAAATAAGCCACAGAAAAAGCATAAGATAAATTCAGTCTAAGGAGATATTAATTTCAAATACAAAGTAAAATTAAATTTTACCTGTAGTAACTTGCTGCAGCCTTTCTAAAAAAATATAATATTAATTTTGCAAAATCCTGTTGGAAAGATTTGCCAGGTGCTTCAGGTTAAGAATACACTTAAACACATGCTTAACTTTTAGCATAAGCTTAAATTCCATGAAGTTACACACACTTAATATTAAGTTTTTTTTTCCAATGCCTTTTCTGAATGAGTACAGTTGTTTCACTTTTCTGCATACAGTTAGTCCCTTCTATCTAAGAGACTTCCTAAGGCTACCAATCTTACAGAGAAAATGCTGCCAACTGAGAATATTTCATGCTGCTACTATTATTTTCATCAGTATCTGATCTAATGGTGGCTGCTATCGCTGTCCCCCAAAATAGTGCAGTAGAGGCTACTTTGCACAGTAAAAGAATGAAGAATTGACATGAGAAAGCAATTATGTGGGAAACATTGAATCAAGCATTCCCAGATGGTATATTTATATTGAGAATAAACTGTAAGGGAGCCAAGTTGGAAGTCTGTGAAACTTCCACCATTGTTAAAGGGACACTGTCCATTTGTCTTGGGCCCCCAAACTGCAAGTGAATTTTGCAAAACTTGGGATGAAACACAAATTATTAATTAAAACTCAAAGCAATATTTTTATTTATTTTAATAAAAGTATCAATTTCAAGTCAGTAAGAAGTCTAACAGCAGCATTAAGCAGAGGTGCATGAATCCGAAAAAAAACTTGGATGGAGACAGAAGTCAGGCTGTGTGTTTTCTCGTGTCGTAGGCTAGGCTTTGTGCAATACAGAAAACAAAAAGGAAAGTGATAGATCCCAAAAGAGGTATTTGAAAACTGTTTCCATTGTAATGAACTGCATTGTCAGGTCAGCATTTTTTATTTTTTTAAAAAAGTACAAGCTTGGTTGACAGCAACCCTTTAAAGAAAACAGTCCATTACATTAAATGTCAATGAAAAAGAATGAGTAATTGCTCAGATGCAGCAATGCCAGCAGCAAGAGCAACCAAAGCAGAAAACAGATTGGGCAAGATCTGCAAATACTCTCAGGACTATTTACATCACAACTCAAGATATATGTAACTAAAATCCCCATTTTAATAAGAACAGACATTCTTCTTCAGTCCTATTTAGCTTTTGGTGTAACGAGATGTAAAAATTAAAAAATAACAACTGTAGCAATTTTATACTCATCAACAGAGGTAATGTTTAATAGCGTATGTTATCTTTCAGCCTTTTTTTTTTTTTTTTTTTTTTTTTTTTGAGACCAGAAATGGACTACATTCAAGAACTTTCGTTTTTTTTAGTTTTTTATTTCAACCAGCCAGAGCAGAGGTTTGGGTCAGAGAAACTTTCATCTCTCATAGAAATTAAAAGTCTCTGCATTTTTCATTTGAATAAGTGCTTATATCTACCTTATGACTCTAAAATATAGGCTGAAAAATGGGCATTTTCTAGTGCATGTTGCCTACAATTTGAGCAAGAATTAGAAACTGGAAGAAAAAAAGCTTCTCTAGATGTGTTTAAACCTCCCAAATATCTGGGTGAAGTTCACCGGTTATTTCAGCTGAACTTGTTCACCCATATCACGGCAAACCTACAGCAAATCTGAATGGAGCAAATTAGAAATTCACTAGAATTTCTTCTCCATTATTCTACAAGAGTATGTGTGATGCAATGAACATGTAATCCGGACTGTAGCAATGTTGAAAAAAACCTGGGAGCCGTGGAATATTCCTAAATATTGCAAATTCTTCAGGCCTTTCATTCTTAGAACAGAAGTTGGTTAACTACAGAGAATGAAATTTGAAAAGAAGCAAAACCAAAGTGATGTTATTGTAATCTCAGGGCTTTATAGACTACTTTCAAAGTCCCACTGAGTTATAGCGGGCATGCAAAATTGTCCCTTTCCTCTTAGTGCTAAGTGTGGCTGGGCATGACTTGGCATCGCACCTCCAGCAGCTCTGTAGCGATCACGCCCA
Organism: Netta rufina; assembly: GCF_964035555.1. NCBI lineage: Eukaryota > Metazoa > Chordata > Aves > Anseriformes > Anatidae > Netta > Netta rufina. The sequence continues at coordinate 25,867,125 of NC_140131.1, read as the reverse complement.
CTTCTCACACACACAAGCAAACTACCTGCTGCGATATATCATCTAGTTTATTCACAGACCCTCCAGCCAAACGAAATATTTTGTAAAGCCACTCATCCATTCCACTTGACAAAAAGTTATGCTGTTAGAAAGATTTGAAATGGTCATTAGAGAAAAGGAAGATGGTTCCGGTGAATAGCCAGAGCCTGGGACAAGTTGAGTTTTGGACACCAAGGACATTACTCATGTAAAAGCCTGGGCCCAGCTTCCCTCAGAAATGGGCAAAGTTCCCAATTCCTTCAGACATCTGTTTGATATTACTACATGTAGACTCACCAGGGAAGGATTCAAGGAGAGCAGAGCTGGCTTGACCATGGAGGCAAAAGCCAAATTTCCAAAGAGGGTTTAGGGGGTCAGAGGGAAAGAGGAGTTGGAGGGGTAAGCTGGATTCAGGAAGAAATGAGGGACAGAGCAGCTCCAGGGTGGGAAGGACCTCCAAGGTTAACACAAAGGCTGGGAATGAGAGAGGAGGGCACAGTCTCAGGAGGACTGAGAGGTGAGCAGAGGAGCATCAGAAGGGGCTGGGTGGGAAAGGGTTACCAGGCGGAGTCATGGAGCACAATGAAGGTGGATGCTGCCCTTCCCCTCTCCTTCCCTGCCTGTCCTTCTTCTGAGCCCTGCCCTGTTTGCTCGAGGAAAGGAAGTGCTACTCCTGCTGGGATGCCTGAGGTACCTGCTCTCAGCCCCATCCTCTGCCTCCACCCAACAGGAGCAGAAGCAGCCTCCTCCTCCCTCCCACACTCCAACGGCTCACTCGTGATTTTTCCAGTCCCTGAAGAAAAAGCAAAAGAGACTGGCCTGGACCTGGCACTTCCAGTGGGGAGGGAGGACAAGGGATGGGCTGAAGAGATGAAAGCAAGTGGGAACAGTTTTGCAGCCAGCTGCGGAAGGATGAGTCCCCCAGCAAGAGACCCCAGCCCTTCCCTGAGGGACAGAGGTGGGACACTGCTCGGGATAAAGTGATCAGTGCTCATGCCCACAATCTCAAAGGGCACAAACAGACACAGTTCCTCCAGGGGACATCAGAGAGCTGGCAATGGACTGTCCCACTGGGCTGGCGGTAAATCCGATGAAGAAAATGAAACTAATGAAAAGAGTGCTTTTTAGGGAGTTGCAAGAACTAAGGGGAAAAAAAGTACATCAAAATGATTATATAATCTCCTGGAATAGATCAGTGAAATGGACTAAAAAAGGGAGACTTCATCCATGAGTAGGAAGATATGTTTCTGCACCGTGCAGCATGAACAGATAAGTTCAGGAACCAAGAGATAATGTGAATAATCATTTCTTCAGATGATGCCAGAACATAAGCGAGGCTTAGAGAAAGCACCGTGTTGGTGAACACACACTAAAATGAAAGCAGAGGGCTGGCACTATACCTGAAATTACTTTTATTTATAAACAGCCAGATAGTCTGCCTTTTTGTTTTGAAGTGCCTTGGATATTTGTTAGTAGACAAAAAGGCAAATAAATCACTAACACCTGAGCAAGAGAACTGAAATGAGCACAGCACTGCTTCCTTGTTCTCCTCCAAACGGGTGAGCTCACAAGTTACCCTAAATCACACAACCAGCATATGGTGCGTCTGGCAGATTAGTGGTGGCACACACGGAGCTGCACGGAGCTGGCCCTTTGGTGCATCAGTTGGTATGTGCTGGCCAGACAGGTGCTAGCCACAGCCCCAGAGAGCCCTGCCAGAGCCCTGCAACGGGCAGCAAGGCCCGGCTGCTCACAGCAGCTGGCACCAGATACAAGGGCAGCAGCACAACGTGTCCCACAGCTCCCACTGGGGGAAAAACTCCCCTGAATTCGCTGCTGGAAGGAGTAAAAGGTGAGTGTGGCCACTGGGGTGTGACCCAGGGATGGGTGAGGAGGAGATAGTGGTAGCTCACAGGAAAAAAAATAAAATACAGAAAACCTCTGCATCTGATTGGAAGAAAGTGCAGCAGCAGCCTGTTATTGGCACAGTTTTCCCAAACAAGCTATGGGGCTGCAGTCCGATTTCAGACAGCAGATCTGGGTCTCCTCTAACTGAAACAAATGGGTATTTGCCAGCTACTTCAAAGGAAGTGTTTAAAATGAGACAGTTAAACAGCTAGGAGAGCTGATGTAATCATATGTTAACCCAATTATCCTTTCCAATATGTATTTGTCAGCATTTAAGCCCATCTGCCATTGTGGGACCCAAGAGCCTAAATTGTACAGGTCCCTCTTGAGTGCTGGTCCTGGCTAACCTAACAAATTCTGTGCCATATGCAAATTTTAATCTGCAAATGTTCTCTCTCATTTCCAGACCCTATAAAACAACTGGTCTTCTTATGGGCACTCTGTAGTTAATTCTTTGCCACTCTGGAATTTTACCAATTTTTCTATTTTGTCTTGTACTGCTTTACAAATCTCTAATCTGCAGCAGCAATCTACCTCTAAGCCTCTGAATACATGGCTGTCTTAATAGCCTCTTTGGAGAGACTTTGCAAAAACAATAAAAAATTAAAATAACATAAAACAAACAGCTCCTTTTTTCACTCTTATGTTGACACAACAAATAGATGCTGGTGATGTATTTTTTCTTTCCAATAAAATATTCCTGTTTATTGCTTTTTTAACTTCTTTCTTTTTCTGCAGGTGTTTTATTATTCTCTCTAGTTACTTTTTAGTCCACTGACCTGGGACTTCAAAGAAATTCCCTGGTTTCCAATTTCTAGAAATAAGCTACGTTTTTTTCAGTAAATAGGTGCAATGCCTACTATCCAAGCTGATATAAATTCAAGTAATGGGATATCTTCCAGCAGCAGATAATCTGTGCCTCAACCAATCTAATTTAATTCATATGTAACTACAGCCATAGTGGGACAAACAGTGGGACAAAAACTCAGTTAAAATGTTTACTACAGTATTCAAAGCTGAAATGACAGTTCTGTTTTTATGATTTCAGGTAAAATAAAAGGCCTGTGATGTATTTTTTTTTCAGTAACTCTGATGCTGCAAGACATTTTGAGGTGAAGGATCCTAATTCTCATTTTTACTACAGACTTGTCAATAATACTCTTGCAGGAAAAAAGATTCTTATAGTGTAAGTGAAAATCACTTCCAGTTGGATTACAAGGGTACTTGAGTACTATGTTGAGTTGAGGTTTGAGAAAAAAATATATGTATTTCATGTGCATGAAAAATCAGTAGATATAAACTAAAGTAGGAAACGGTTTTCATTTGTATCAAGCAGTTTTCTTGCAGAAATGTACTTTGAATGGTTATTGCAGTTCATAGATGTAGGTAGCTAAATTTGTTTGAGCATCTAGAGTCTGTGTTTCAGAGACAGCCCCGTGCTAAGAGCATAATTTAACATTTGGAACCACAGGAAGGGTTCATTAGTATAAATGTCTGCAATACTAATCAAGGGAAATAATGTTCTAGTCTGGATAATAATTAACATTCAACCGACTCGCAAATGTAAAAACCAGGACCCTCAAAATACAGGCACCAATGAACTGAAGGAAACAGACATCTAATTTTTTTAACTACTTGAATTCCCTCTTCTAGCAGACTACCATAAACGCTTAAGGGAAATGATAGCAGCAGCATGCTGTGCTACAGTGAACACTGCATTGCATCTGGTGAATGGAGTCTGTACCTTCTGTTGTGCCTGGTATATCTTTTGTACTCTGAGAGACAGCCAAGTTTACTGTATCTGAATAGGAAAAAAAAAAAAAAAAAAGGAGAGGATTCCATCACGAACCTCAAATGTGAGTTAAAAGCAACAAAGTGACTGCGGTGTAATCCTTACTGCTTATATATGCCAGAATAAGATCAACAATTTTTTTCCAGTACAACCGCCAGAAAGCAAGCAAGGAATAGTACTAGACTAAACACAGAATGTAAAAGAGCATAGAGAATTGGGGTCTGTGCTAGAGGAAACATGAAACCCCAATGAATGGAGCAGAATAAATCGCAGACAGTTGAGAGCAGCATTATAGGTTCCCCACGTGGGCGCTAACAGCGGAGTTCCATGAGGTTTTGGCAATGATACAATACGCAATGACAACTAAAAGAGTTTGCTGAATTATTTAGGCATGAAATCAACACACCTCAGACAAAAATAGCCAATGTAAGTTGCGCAAAATAACTTAAAAATAAAGCACTGAGTCTGAGAGGGAATGCAGTGGGTTTTGTTCACCCAACTCTTTATGCTCTTGTTTCTCTGGAAACGCTCCTCAAGTGTAAGTGAGGATATCCGAGCAGAGTCTGTTCTGGAGGTAAATATGGCTGAAGGGGTTTTCATGCTGCGTGTCCTCTAGGGTGGGCTGGGAAAGGGAGGAGTTCTACAGGGAAATGCCTCCTCCTCCCTTCCTCTCGCTCTATTTAGCTTTGATTAATTCCTAGTAGTGCTGTCCCTGCATTCCCTGGCTTTATTTGTTTGTTTAATGTTGTTGTTGTGCACAGAACACAAGTGCCTGTGTATTTTCAGGGACGATGTTAGCTTTGCAGGAAATGCATCTTTTCCCTTTCCCTCCTCAACAAATTTTCTCCTAACTAAGATGAAGAGGGTAACAATTGCCTTTTGCTGGCAATTCATATTTATTAATTCATTTTCTTTTCCTGCATGTTACTCTCACAATATAAACATAGCGGGGTTTTTGTTTGTTTGTTTGTTTTTAGCTTCTGTCGGATGTGGCATGACCTTACTTTCATCATACAGATTACACAGGGAGAGCTTGGGAAAAATCGGAGTTGAGCGCAGAGGCTGTAATGTATTCGTAGCCCCTGAATGTTCAAAAGTGTATTGAAAGTGTTCAAAAGTGTATATTCACAAGCACATTTCAGACGATGCACTGCCCAGACCCTCAAACAGAGGGGCAGAAAATGTGAACTATCAAATATGCCCAGCATTTGTGGGGAAGACATGCAGCAGGTTTGGATTCTTGTTTTAAAAATTAACAAATAATCCTTTTTAAAGGAATACTTGTCCAGGAGCTTTCATGAGAGGAGGACAATTAGCCAGGAACCTTTCAGATCTCCTGTCTTTTCCCAGTATTGGCAACCAGGGCCTGGACTCTGGGGACAGTCAGTATTGAGTTTATCAAACTTGAAAGGCAATATAAGCTAATGGTGCAATCCTCGGCCAAGGGCCTCAGGAGTAAAAGATAACATCAGGCTGTTAAAAAATAAGTAAAAGATAACATTCAGGATGTTGAATAAGAAAAGGGAAACAATGCCTCCCAAAAACATGGCTTAGTTTAGTGGCCAGTTCACTTTTCTCATTAAGAACTTCACCATCTTGCAGGGCAGGAGGTATTTCCTTCACAGCCACCTGTCTCAGGCACTTTTTCACTATGATAGCTCATTTTCCTTCTTCTGCAATGTCCCTCCCTACATCTCTAGCTCCCTTTTGCTACTTACAGAAAAGTGGGCTTCAACAGCAGGCTCCTCAGGATATGCCAGGCAGAGCCACGTACTAGCAAACTATCCAAACAGGGGATATGTGGTAAGACAGAAGGAATGAGCTTGCCAGACCATATGGCTGGCAGCGGTGAGTTATATAGAAAGACCATCACTTCTTCCAAGGAGGAGACAAGGTGTCTTCTGGCAGCTTTTGGCACTGGGTGTTGGTTTCCATAAGCTGAGGATGATTAGCTCTAGAGGAGGTCAGCAGGAGCAGGAGCCACTTCTGGAAGCCTGTTTCTATCTTACTAGAGAAGAGGAAATCACACAGGCAGCAAGACAAGTTTTCCAGCCTGAGTGCTAACTGAACAAGAGCTGAACGTTTTGGCAGCTCTGCACCACGCTGACACCATGACATTTTCATAGTTCAGCTGGGCTGAGCAAGACCCTGATTACCAGATTTAGCAAAGGTAGCCATGATACTAATTCATGCCACTGACTGTGCCAGGCGTGCAGCCCCAGCAGCACAGCTGAGCATGGCTGTGGATACAGCTAGGGCAGAGTTGCTTGTCCAGTACTGCAGCTGGGAGGCCTGAGGCTGCCCAAGGCTTTCCTTTCCTTTCCTCTCCTCCCCTCTCTCTCTCCCCAGGAGAGCTGAACAGCAGTTGCTGTACACGTTAGGGGTAATATAGGGGACCTGAGAAGAGAATGAGCAGGAAGTCCTAGTGCCCATAATGCTACCCTGCGTTGAGAGACAAAGTCCTCCAGAGAACTGGTGGCTCCTGCCAAGCCTTGCTGAAAAGGTGTCCTGCTGTGGTGGAGAGTGTGGTCGGTTGTCTGGCATTGTGAAAGCTCACAGCTCACGCTTCATTAGAAGTCTACATTAATTGCATTCTGTAGAGTGCACAGAAATGAAGCTTTCTTATCAACACAGTATCTAAGAAATAATAACAGCAGTCTAAATCAGAGAAAAAGCTGCAGCAAAACTGGCCAGTAAAGCCTTCTAAAAGCAGATGATAAAAGATCAAATCATCATTAAATCACTTTAGTTAGATACAATACTTAGAAACGAGTGAATACAGAAACTTCTTACCCAGAAAGGATGTCATTAAGGGAACAAATATTATGATTAAATGTGAAAATAACTTTCTTTAGTACTCATTTGAAAAATATTCTGGAATTACCGAGTTTTATGATGAAGAAACAGAAGAAAAAAAGTTAAATACACACTTATAGGACAACGTTTTTGGTTAACAGAAAGAAATGTCTAACATCAGAAAATCATGTGCCAGTGATCTGACAGCAGAAAAATAAAAATGTCTTTTTTTTTTTAGGGCATTGAGAAGGTTGTCTCTTTCTACTGCAGCAGATCAAATGTCTCAGCTTTAAAGAATGACAGAGAAAATGAAACGACAAGAAAGCAGCCAAAAAGGAATTTGATTATATGAAAATAAACAGCAGCAAAACTGCTATGATACTGCCATTTTGGGACTAGCAAAACCCCATATTTTAGTTTACCAGTTCTCCAGAAATCCTAGCCAAAAATCTTCTTTGATTCCACTGCTTATAGTAGATATACACAGAGAGCATGCATGTACAGTTAGACTTACACAATAAACACTCAAATACTAAACTCCCCACACCCACAGACTTCACCCTTTAATTCTCCTGGTTGTATTATATGAATGGAGTATTTACTTTTCTACGGTGGTGTACAATGAAGTTAGTGAAGATGAGAGTTGGGCCCTGATGCTTTGAAACTTGTGGTCCTGCTTCCTGGCTGTGCAAGGCAGTGGGAGTGGGAAACTGCAGAGCAAGAGGCCACCAGCGCCACTGCTGCTCCTCAGAGTATTCGGAAGGGTTTCAATTCAGACCACTGCAGTATGAGCTATTGTTTCCGCTGTTGTTTCTCTTGTAATCCATGAAGGTTATTTAATATGGTGTGGGAGGAGGAGAGTATTTAAATGAGAAGGGGAAACTAAGGGCATGAGAAAGAGTATGCAAGTGCTTCATGAGGGTATTCAGCATGTGACTATTTCTTGTAGTCTCAAAACAAAAAAATACCAGATACATGAGTTTTAGATGTTACAAAAAAAACAACTGTGCTTGTCTATCTGTCATTCTTAAGGTACTTTTCAAACTTACACTCCTTAAAATTCTAGTGGAGATATACTGAGTCTGCATTCATACAGGCTTCAGTGGGACCAGTGTTGTACTGCATAATGCACCCTCAATGTATTGATCTTATTTCACTGCAAGGTAAAGAGCTACATTTTAAGAATCAATACACTCACTCTTCCCTAAAGTTACTACAGAGATACCAATTCTAAGTTGAATAATAGTGATGAAGCCCTCATGCACAGACCAAACTGCTAGGAAACTTATGATGTGAATAACATTCTATCTTTTTTCCCACCATGGTCTGGTTTGTATACAGTTTGAAATTTGATTTCAGTTTAGAAAGGTAAATAAAATGAAATTTTACTGGTGTCAAGAACATATTTTATTTAACTTTCAACTTCATCCAAAACCAGGTTCTTGTAGTTGAGAATCTGTTTTCCTCCTGTTACGCAAGAATAACTTCTATCCAATTTCAAGAGATCATAATATGCATCAATTGCATTTAGCAATTTTCTTCATAAGTTTCCCTTGATACTTTTGCCTTTTTTTTTTAATTATTATTATTATTATCATTATTTTTTCCCTGACAGGCAGGCCAGAACAGCCTACCAGTACCAACTTATTTCCTTATATGACAAGAGAACTTCTCCTAGCTTGCCCCTTTTGGTTATTTATCACCAGTGATCCAGGTCAGAGGCCCTTTTGGAAGAGGAATCAAGTGCCTGCAATTCTATAATGCCTTGTAAAGTATTTTAATCTTTTTTGGAATTTCCCGTTCTGGGCTTAGTAACACTTTCCAGGGGATTTTAAACTAAGACTTAAACTTAGAAATCCAGTTTAGTAGAATGGATTTTGAAATTTGTAAAATGACAGCCAGCAGAATCTACCTTAATATAGTCCTTTAATCATTCCCTCTTAACGACCAGGCATTATGAAAATGACCAGACATCCTGCACAGTGTTTATCAGTATAACTATCAGCATATCAACATTAGCATAAGAAAAGAATGTAAAAACTAATTGTCAGCATTTTTTTATCAACTGTTAGACCCGCAGATGCATGCAGGATTATACAGCTTCTATTCATGCTCATACTGAAGAACAGAAAACTCACATAAGTACAGCTCCACACGGAAAATTTCTTGTCTTACATGTGACAGGTATGATTATTACAGGCCATGGGAGCCTGCCTGGAAAAGCAAGGTCTGATCTGATAGGTAAAACCACTTGATAGGATCAAGACATCTAACAGTCACCTCTCTAATCTAAACTGAAGAGGTGTAATTTCCCCCTGAATCACAGAGAGATGAAATGATACAGCAAAATAAAGCGTGGAGATGTTCTAGATTGCTTCTAGTACACAACCAATCAGTCTCCTAAATTGCTTTACAATTGCTACTTATATAAATGGAGCTAAAAGTACATATTAATGTTTTCAGACTTGTGAATATAGAAGACAAAATGTCCTATGCACATAAAATCAGAAGTGATTTAAGAAAAAAATACTCAAACTTGATTGACTTCACGTTGGCATATCAAACAGTGAAATAAAGATTCTAAGGGTTTAAGTCTAAAAATCCACTTGGAAATGTGTTATTCCTTTTCTCAGAATTTTTATTTCCATCTATTTGATACGGACTTTGTAGACTTAGTGCTACATTCAAGGAAGAGAAAAGAATTAGCTGTGCTGCTATGTCACTTATTCACTGCTTGGGATAGACAGCACAGAGAAGAAAGAATCAGAGCTGTGCTGTCTGCAGCAAGCAGTAAGTAGCATCATCTCTGTAATAAGTACTCAAATCAGATTATTCCTGTTCTCAAGTTTTAATCTGTTTTCTTATGTTTGCATTTGGATTTTCATCTCTAAATAGTCCCCTCCTGACTACTAGGTACCAATATTCCAGGTCCCTTTTTTTTAATTTAGTATTATTATTATTCTGTTTGAAAAGATCAGCTTTGCAGTTTAGCATGAGATTCATTGGTTTTGTAAGGCCCATTTAGAGGCTGCGCTTCCAAGGCTTCTACAAATTAAGCATTCATTGGCTTGATGAGGAACTGTGTGGAGGCATTTTAGGAATTTGGTAGTACAGCTTTTATTTTCACCTTGCAAATAGAGAGTGCAGGCATATAACTTCATTCTTCCTGATGGAAGAATGCAAATAAAATACAACAAAGCTAAAGGAAAGGCGAGAAGCCTATGAATCTGGAGATGATATTCATTTTGGTGTAATCTAAATGAGCTTATTTTTGCTGAACCATGAGCACATTTAAAGACTTTTATTTATTTATGAGGGGTTTGTTGAAATATACATTAAGGTCCTAAGGTCTCATTTTTCTGTATAGAAAAAAGGACACTAAAATAGTTGGAAAACTGATATGCCGTAAATAAGGTAAGCAGATTGGAGGACACTTTTTTAGCAGTTTGAAGAAGAAATAGGATCACAGAGTTCTGTACTTGCATCAAAATGGATAGTAAGCAGAGTAGTGTCTGTTTGACTGACATAAAATAGCTGAAATCATGTTGGTAAGAATTGCTGTTTTTGCTCTGCCCCTTGGGTTAATGTAGAGAGAACATTCACTGTTTGAGTCTTGATCTCTCCAACCATAAAATGTGAAAGACAACATTATCTGGCTCAGGGGGATGCTGGGAGATTACGTAATGTTTGCACAGCTATTTTAAAATGTGAAGTACTGTGAATTATGAAGTATAATTGCTAAGAGTGAAGACTTAGCCTCTCTAAAGAAAATGAGAGAATGGCAGCTTCTGAGGAACGTTATTTTAGAGAGTGCCCTTAACCACCATAATCTACACTATTTATCTATTTATCTGTTAGAACTGATCAGAACAATTTACATGAAAAAGACACCTGACTGTAGTTGTCACTGAAGTGTACTCAATCCAATGAGAAAATCATTAACAAGTTAGCACTGTACTTTCAGAAAGTCCTCCTTTCTTCTACGCCTAGTCTTTATAAGCTACTTAGTCAATAATTTAATTCTTTCTATGTCTGTGTTTCAAGTTGGTTCAATCTGGGCTGCTAAGTGGTGCTTTCCTTCCAAAGGATTCATTTACTAAGGAATCCTCTTCGCCTTAAGTCTTTTATCTTGCATGGGTGCTGCTTTACTCATCACTAATTCACACTGCGCATTGCAGGGTACATCAACATCTGCATCTTCTGGATGGAAAGTTTTCATTTCTCCCCCTTTAAGAATATCTGTCATTCTGCAGTCCCAGTCGTCAGCTCCTAACAACCTTCCCAGCTGTACAGAAATGCATTCTGAATAAACATTGGAAGGAAGGAAGCATAAATATTTGACAGCATTCACAGTCAAGGCAGGTTATTAAGCACTCTGCATTTCAGAAGAATACTCAAGACTGTCTTCCAATGAAGTATTACAAGTGAGGCTCCAAGTGTTTTTTAATCTAAGTAAGCTTTTACTTCGGAAGAGGCTATTAGTGCCTGGATAGGAGAAGAGAAGATTGTGGACAGGCATAACATTTTGCAATTTCATTTTCATTTTGACTGCTTTTGTGATTATTATATTCCACATACCTGACTCTTTGTTACTTGGAATTTCAAGCATGTCCGAAACGGACACTGTAACAGAAGTTATAATGAGAAATGAATGACTTCTTCCCAATGGAGTTAGTTAATGCTTATCCCATAGGTCCAAATTTTAAGTGATTTGGTCATCTGAAAGACAGCTTGGTTCTCTCATTCTCCATATGGGAGATGTTTAATGCTATGGTGTAGTCATATAAAACTACAGAGGGAAGCATTACGAAAGAGAACAAGCTGCTTTTATTCTTTCTCAACACCCTCACTAGAAATTCAACTATTTCTCCTATATAATGTATATGTGAATGCCCATTTAAGTATCAGTAAAGTAGGAACTGAAGCACAATACAGAAACATTATTGGAGGGACAGTCTAAGGAACATGTAAAAATCAAATTCGTAGACATCAGACTCAACAGTTAATTGGTAGAACTCATCATTTCTTTCAAACTGAATTCTAACATTTCTAGCTTTTCTCAGCCTACTGAGTTCAGACCAACTTCAATAACAGAATCACAGAATTTCTAGGTTGGAAGAGACCTCAAGATCATCGAGTCCAACCTCTGACCTAACACTAACAGTCCCCACTAAACCAGATCCCTAAGCTCTACATCTAAATGTCTTTTAAAGACTTCCAGGGATGGTGACTCAACCACTTCCCTGGGCAGCCCATTCTAATGCCTAACAACCCTTTCAGTGAAGAAGTTCTTCCTAACATCTAACCTAAAACTCCCCTGGCGCAACTTAAGCCCATTCCCCCTCGTCCTGTCGCCAGGCACGTGGGAGAACAGACCAACCCCCACCTCGCTACAGCCTCCTTTGAGGTACCTGTAGAGAGCAATAAGGTCGCCCCTGAGCCTCCTCTTCTCCAGGCTGAACAAGCCCAGCTCCCTCAGCCACTCCTCGTAGGACTTGTTCTCCAGGCCCCTTCACCAGCTTCGTCGCCCTTCTCTGGACCCGCTCAAGCACACCTCATTTAAACTAGCTCCAAGTATGTTTTTCTTCATTAAAGTAATAGCACAATTACATGCACATCTTCCCATGTTCATAACAACACCAGCCATTTGTTACAAATCTACTTGGTGTACACATATATGATCAAATCATTGCAATCACTATCATACTCTTAATCTGTGGCCAAGTGCCATTCATACTCTTCAGATTATTACATCTCTACTTTGGACTTATTCAGAATCACCTTAGACTTAAGCAGCATGTGGTCACAAACCAACAGGTATCTGTTTAATTTCTTTTCTCAGTGTTCTGTCTGCAGGCATAAACCTGTCTCTAAAATGAACTACTAGCACTATTTATTGTGTCCTCCATCAAATAGGATAACCTTTCTATTTTATAATGCCATTAGTATACATCTCCCCCAGCTGCACTGCCAAAACTACCTGGCAGCATGGTCTACAGTCCTTGCTCTCCCCATTTCCACGGAGCACAACCAAGAGCAGAGCCGTCAGCAGGTTGGTGGGGTGCCTTGCTTCTGCATGTCCCAGGTCCCCTGGCTCATGCCTGAAAGAACTTAAGCATACATTAATGGCAACAAGTGCTACATCCTTTTAAAAGTCCCACTAAGCAACATTCACATCCTTAGGTACCTAAAAACACATTCATAGCAGTTAAACTAGCTTTCAAAAACTGGGCCGTCCTAGATAACGAGGATATCTGTCATAAACCCATGAGCTTTGCAAGCAGGGAAGCGAACAAGAGCACTAAGGTATGTTCAATATCAGAACATGCATTTGCTTTCCTGATTGCATGCATTCTATGAGTATGTAACAGAAAAGCATTGTAGAATATTCCATGGGAATGGAGAGCTCCCTGGGAAGTTTATTAAGTAATTTGCTGTTCTGGACTGTCCTATGAGAGACAGCACTTGTGCTGACACTCATTTACACACTAGAGTCTTCTTAATGGTAATTTGCTGCCCTTACTGCTGTGGTCAGTGATCTATTTAATTTCTGAAAACATTATGGTCCAGGCTGCTGGAAGGCAGAACATCCTCACTCCAACCCTCCTACACCTGTGCGGAGCTCTACTGTGTCGTCATGGCGAGTCCAGCTGGGGCTTCTGGCACGTGTCTGCACTGGCAGAGCCAGTTCTTCAGACTACAGAAAACGTAGATTACCAAGATTTTTCCAGTGATGTCAGTAGAGCACTTTCAATGTTGGAGTTTGGCAGGATAACATGCTGTATTGAAACATTTTTATTTTTTTTTACCTAGACTTTGGCCTAAACTTGATCTCTTTTCCAAACAAACCCAATCACTAAAAATTACATATAGAAATGACTTACACAGTGGATCTCTTTTGTGACCAAATAAACACAATCAAACAACATTTCCTATCTGAATTTCTTCTTCATGCTCTCTCTGTTCAGATTAATGTGAGATTTGCCATATAGTAGGGGATGCAACTTCTGAAAGTGCATATGCTCCAAGTAGTGTCTACAGAGCATCCTATTCTCAGGAACATGCTCGTCACGTAAACAGCAAATCCATTTCCAATATTTTTTTAAGGTAAGATTTAGGTTTGGCATAGTCTTTTGACCACAAGCTATAGAAAACAAGCATAGAAAACAAAAGACATAACTAACAGAAAAATGCAGCACAAGAGATAGTCCAGTTAACTTGACTGTACATTTACAAACCTTAGTAGAGTAGGAATGACTTTGTACATGCAAAAAATCTCACACTCTAGCCAAAAAGCAGACAAATTCAGCACTAAGCACTCAGAATTTAAGCATTTAATTCCTTTCTTCCAACATAGCAGCTATCACTAAAGGGTAAGAATGAGAGATCATGCATCAGAATAACCAAGCATGTCAGTTCAGAATTTAATGATAAGCTCCTGACAGAAAAGGACAAAAATCAGATAAATTCATACTTCTGGATTTCCTTGAGGTAGAACTATATAGACTGCAGCAGCTTCTAGTTCTTGTTTTGTTTGTGTAAGGGACATCCATACCACTGCTTAAACTCAATTATTGGAGAGAGCAATGCAGAATATAAAATATCTTTCAGCATTAGCATTTATATGCAAATGCTTGAGTTTTTTTTTTTTTTTTTTTTTTTTGTACATCAGTCTGTAATACAAAACTGATCTCTTAGAGAAAAAAAAATAAAGAAAAAAAAAAAGCAGCAGGAAAAAGATAGTTATTGCCTTTAAGAAAAAACACTTGGAATAGTATAAGCATAACGAATGTGTGATTTCTGGTATATCAGTATTTAATTGACGAATCTGGCTTATAGCAAGCCAAATTTGGAAGTGTAAAATCCTACTGCAAACAATGGTTTACAAGCAGTACTAGCCAACACAAATTTGGCCAGGCACAGTAAAATGTGGAAGTTGTTTAAAACTTTTTAGAAAAACATTAGTTGTCTGTGGATGAAATGTAGTTAAATAAATGTTTTTTATTTGTTAACTAGTCTCACATGCCCCAAACGTATATACATTTGAAAATCCTGTTTAACCTGATTTTTTTTTTATAAGTATCTTGTTCTATTTCAATGTAATCTTTTAAATGTGTTGCAGCAACAAGAACTCATATGTCACATAAATTCAGCATCTTCAACTTGATGAGCTAACTGGCACAGCGGCCTAAATTGCATTTTCCTGCTTTAAGACTAAGCACATTATTTTTGTCTAATCCTCTATTTTACACCAAATCCTTCCTGAGGAGTCTTAAAATTTCAGAAAATAGAACAACATAATTTTATACCTCCAAATGGGGACATCTACAGCTGTACCATTCCCTGTGACTACCCGACAGAGGCACACAGCCTGCAGACTTACCTAATGTGCATAATAAAACAGACTTGATGTATCTCCAGCCCTAGTGGTGTATATTATGGGCAAGACAATGTGGCCAAAGAATACTTACATATCTTACATCTAAAAATTAAAAACACAATAGGGATGAAATCTTAGTCCAGCTAAACATAAGGAATGCTTTGCGGCTCGCTTCAGCAGGGTAAGAAAGTGCACGTATCACTTAGTGTTAGGACATGCCAGAAGGCAATGCCTTTCTTACCATGCATTTGCAAGCACATGATTGGCAGCTATAGAAATGTAGCACATGCTATGGTGACACCCCAGTAACACTCTCCTAGCTTGCATGCAAAGTCTAACGCTGTTTCCAGAGCGTTACTGCAAGATCGGATCCTAACCCACACAGACTCAACTTCCAGTGTGTCAGAAACAAGGCAGTCTGGGCTATGCTGCCAGCTGTATTTACCTATTCTGGTTGCTAAGCTGGTGACACTGAGATCCATACGAGTGTCCTCCCAGTAGCTGCCACTTGGTCAGTGCAGATACACCAGGGTAGGTCACCTCCTCCACGTCATGTTGCTGAAGTCTAGTAGCCAGCCACATTCTCTGGCAACAAGTTGCAAAACGGTATCTTTTAGTACTAACAAGTGACAAAATTAATCATCACTGTTAAAATCAGATGGAGCAATAAGGAAAAAAAAAAACACACTCTTTGGAGAATGAACACTGAAATAATTCTGGACAGTGCATGTGCACTCCTTATGCACTGCAGGTTATTGATCAGCACCGGTGTCTGCGTACATGCTCTCAGTGGCTGCCAGTGCCAATACCAAGCAGAGCTGGACCACTAGGTGGGGTGCAGCAATGCGTGGGGAGCTCTGGCTGGGGAGATGCCTTTGTTCTAAAGCCCATCTGCATCTTCGTTTTCTCATAACGGCTTCTTGAAAGAGTCCTTTTCAATGGTTTCAGCAGAACTATTTTTACAAAACATATAATGTACAGTAAACATTAATAAAGTCATAAAGCCCTTCGCTAGTTTCATATATGTTACTTTAGTGGACAATGATAATTTATTCTAGGTTGTAAAAAGAAGTACAGCCCCCCACATTTTTTAAGATGTGCTGCAGAATAAACCTGTGAAAGATGGAACAGAAATAGTTAAGTGATCTATAGGTATTGTTTTCATATGCAATTGTTCCACAGAGGGTCCACGGGGTTCACAAACGTAACTGAGAATGCAGGGTTTATTACAAGTGTGTTTTATATAAGACTTGTCAAAAGTGCTATCATTATGCATGGATGGATAGAAGGTATAAATTAAATATTTCAAAAAAGGATCAGAGAGTTCTCTTCAACAGCTACAGAAGAAATTGAAGTCAGCCAGAAAATTAGTTCTGCTGTCCTTGGAATTTCTAAACCATTAGGTGAGATGGGCATTTTAAGGCAAATTGGCTCTAAGAAAGCAGCCTGTTTATATTTGAGAAATTCCATCTTGCCAAGATAAAAATGATGTTAATTACCTATATCCAAATGTGTTTGTTTAGTTTAGAACCACGGTTCTGTCTCCAAACCAAAACCAAATGTAGATGCCTCAAGATTGGCTTTGTTGAGTGCTATGCTCCTCAGACAAAAAGAGGAAAACTCTAATTTTGGTCTGAAAGGTTTTTATTTAAGATTAAAGGCTATGATGTCTTCATTTGACAGGACACGTTATGTCTTTTACTCTACCTTTCTCCATCTTGAATGAATTTGCACACTCTCCATAGCCAACAAGCAAGGAAACTCCCAACAAAAGCTGTAGCATACAAAACACAGGATTGTAACACTCCTGTGTCTGAATAACTAAGGAAGCTCTAACAATGCCATAAACTAAACCTAATCTAAAATAGTAGATCCCTAAATGGAACAGAAGGGACGAAAATATCTGTGGAACTTGCCAAGGCTTACTATGCATGAAGCTGTTTTTATTTCATTTTATTTTATTTTAAATACAGCATAGTGTATTCAACTTTTTTTTTTTTTTTTTTTTCTTTTTTTTTTTTCCTCTCTCCCCAGAGCACTTGGTTTATAGCTAATGCAGAGTCTGTGGTCTTCTGAACTGCACCCAGTCATTTGGGGGAAAGAAAACAGTTCACTCATACTTACATCATTTCATCACAATGACCTAGACACTTGTGAAGTGCTTCAACTTTCTACAAATCAAGCCAGGAAAATGTAAGTACCCTCCACAAGGCGCATAATGATCTTCACCATGTTTGCTGCAAAGAGCTATTCCGTGGAAAGTTAGGACTTTATTTCGCACATAATCTCTTTTAAACTCTATTTAACTCTATAATTTGTTAAAAGCTGTTCTGCCTTAATACCTGAAAAAAAAAAGAGAAAGAAGAAAAAAAAAGAGGTGCTTCTGGCCTACATAATAATCCTGCTCTTAAAAGTATTGCAGCAGGACATACAAAGTTCTTTTAAGGACTCGGAATGAAAAGTAGAGTCATTGCCTGATGGCAGTGATATCTGCAAAACCTTTACAGAGTTCCGAATCATCTTTTCTACTGATGAGGACTGCTGGAGGCAAGGATGACTGAGACACACACTACACACTGGCCTCTTCATTGATGTACTAGTACAGGTTGACGTACTTTGGAGCAGCCTCTAATGGTGCAGGAAAGCTTCGCTGTATTACAGAGGGGACACAGAGATTTTTACATGATGAGCATCCTAATTTATGTCCATCTGATACAAACTTGTCCTTTCTAGTCTCTCAAATTTAGCTACAACTCTCTAGTCTTTCAGATTCAGCGTGCATTGATATTTTCTATGCTATCACATCTAATATAGGTTTGTATGAAGCAGGCATGGATGAAATGTGAAATGGGACACTAAGGTTCAAATGTTCAGTTGGAAACAAGTATTGCAATGATTCCTTGGTAACACTTCCATTTTGTCTCCTGCCTGTTTAAATTCATTTAATACATGTCACTTCAACTTAATTTTTCAAACTTCTGTGCTAATCTAAGCTGATGGTTTTACAAAACAGATTAACACTATAATTTTATCGATACATTTTTGCAAGTAAAATAAACTGATCATATAAAAACTCAGAGCCTCTGCTAAAAATATTATTTACAGTAATGTTGTTTCATCCTGTACTAAGGTAATGCCATAGAGGCCATGCTATTACTTCTCCCGTGTCTGAAGTCATGTTGACAAGACCTATAAACTATTTGACTTAGCCCTTTTAAATAACACAACAAAATATATATTTTTAATGTTGACAACTTTCAGTTTTCCAAGAATTATTAAAGATAAAAATTAACTGTCCAAAAAGCTCATGAGACATTTTCTGAAACTCCCAAAGGAAAATTCTATACCTGTTGATTTAGCCAAAGCTGTTCAAAAATGCCCCTGAATAACTGCAGAAATGGAAAAGGTTTCACACAGACTATCATGTGAATATATCATCTACCTCTTTCCTAGCTGTAGAACAGAAATATTTATTGAACATGTCTGCTTGCCCCTGGAGTAAGGACATTACCTTTTCATCTAGTAATGGAATATAATTGCTTCGTTCCTTTAATTTAATATATTGCCATTCTGTACTGACCACAGACCTTTATACTAGTTCTTTTGCTTCCCTTATAAACTTTCTACCGGTTCTACTTTTCCATTTGCCAAATTATCCCTTTTCTGCATTTAAATACTTCCCTCCCGCTCCATATGCTTCTTTTTAAACCAGTGTAACGTTTTCTTTCCTAACTTTGAGGTTTTAGGTTTAGGCATAGAAAAGTAAAATATTGCCATCTACTTCCAAAGTATGATCAATATTTATTTTTTTCCCTTATGACTTAGCTCATAATCAATTACAGATTTATGAGCATTAGCTAGGATTTTATTATACTCATATATACCTCAAGTAATCATTTCATAATCGGAACAACCACCAATATTTAGTTCCAAGATAAGTACCTACATAAGCATTAAGAAGAAGATTACTATGGATTTCCCATGGAAGACGCAATACTTACCAAGTAAGGAAATTAAAATTTATAATTTATATATATTTTTAAAGAATTTCCAACATTCTCCAGAACAGAGCCTTGAAAGTCTGAAGGTCCATGATGGGCCAATGATAAACATTTCCCACTATGCTTATAAGCTCTGTTATTTATGTTGGTGTTTGCCACAAATCCCCAAATCATACAGATACTACCAGCAAGAGCACTCTGACAGCTAATCCATGCACACTCAGGAATGTATTTTCCAGCTTGTGAGGAACTTGGACCCCATTTTTAAATAGTGAATGAGTTTTAATCATATGGATTTTATTACTAGCAAAGTTGAACTTACGCTTACAAATGATGGTTTCCAATTGTGTTGTTATTACCCAAGCTCATGACAAAGAATCTCTTCTCATATATCACGGTGCCTTAAGCAGTTTTGTTTCTAATACTTTGATTTTGTACCAATACTTATTTTCTCTGCCTCTTCACATACATTTTGTTCTAATTAGTTTAATGTGCATCTGATTAGCCTAGAATGACGGTCCCTTAGAAAAGACGTTTTCAACATGCACATCACATAGCACTAATGGTATACGAATCACTTCAAAATGATCGTGGAGCACAGGGGAGCGGAGGAGCCAGGACGACTGCTGCCACCACCAGCACAGAAGTGACTCATCAGTGCAGGGCTAAGTCCAGGAGAGGCCTGCACCCAGCTCTGAGCTTAACAGGGATGGTGCTAGCCTTGTGTTAAAGCAGGAAAGGAAATACAGTGTGTATCTTGCAGATTCCACCCACCGCCATTGTTGGCCATCAACACTGAACTGTGACTTGAAACAATCCTCTTGTATAGCTTAGGCAAACTTCCTCCGAAAACTCTGCTGTACATTACTCACCTCTGTTTGTCACCCCTCACACAGCAGATTTTTTTATTTTTTTTTTTACAGAATCTATTTGAATGGGGATTACAAATATTTCACTTGTAGTTTCAACTGTCTAAAACCACTGCCTCCCTGCCTGTGGCAGTGGTGTTGGAATTAGATGATATTTAAAGTCCCTTCTAACCCAAGCCATTATATGTTTCTGTGACTCTGTAAAACCTTGAAAAACTAGGCCATTAAGTTTGCTAGGTTTCAGTTAACCCATCCACATAAAAATATTTTCCTGTCTTTGTGAAATTTGTTCATACCCATGAATCAAAAGCAATAGGCAAGAATAATTTATCATTGTTTTAGTTTCCTATTTCAACTAGAGCACAAAATTACTGCAGAATTCAGATGAAGTTATTCATTTGTTTCCATCCAGACCAAAGGCTAAGAACACTAGAAGTTTTTTATTTTGAGACATCCACCTTCCCTTTCTGAGCATGGAAGATTTGATAAGGACACCACCTTCCAAAGGGTTGTCTCAATAAAAGCTCTTCACATTTTGAATAATTCTCATCTGTAACTAAAACTGGAATGAAGTGGACCATTTCCAGTGACAGTCAACATTGTGTTACTCTTCCAGTGATACTTGCCGCTGAACTAGATATAATCTGTTGCTACTGTCCATGGCTTTGCAGTGACCCATATGACATCTGGGTCTGCTGCATGACATACAGCAATTCCAGATCTTATCAAATATGTAAATCTCCATTTTCACTCTGGAAACTCAGGTCCACGTTTGAATATTTCACAGAGATATGCACTTTCAACCATGGCTTCAGGCTAGCGTTCCCTTGTGTAAGACATCCATTTTTAGAACTAAATATACAATTATGAAGCTCAAGTCATGCAGAAGATTCATGGGATCTGTGCATATTCCACATGCAAAGGCTTTTTTTTTTTTTTTTTTTTTTTTGTTAAAGCAGTTATTTGTACATAAATAGATCTGAAACACAGATAAATGGCTGTGTTCAAATAATCAAAGACTGTAAAAGAGGACATGTCAAAGGACATTTTCCTTGGGTGGCTGAAAGTCAGTATGGTACATAAAACTAAATTACAGAAGGCTTTTATTAATCAGTAAATTGCAGCATTTCTTCACATACCAAGGCACTTGGCAAACATTTCTCACATTAGGCAATTAAAAAGGCAAAGCACCGTTGTCTGGCAACTTTGGAAGCACTTAACTTCAAAATTGCAAATTAAAACAAAGACTGAAAATAAAATAATTATCTTTTGTTGCTTTTGACTTCTGGACTAGCAATCAGAAATTAGGAACGTGTTGCATCAAGGCTGCCTGGGGGTCACCGGGGAAAGTGATTTCAATTAACAATTGCATGTGGAGAGCTTCTACACCCAAATGAAAAAGAATGCCAGAGAACTTATTTATGAAATTGGGTGGACTTAAACTGAGTAATAAGTATCAGTCTCAACAAGTCCTCTTTAACCATATTTGAAGAAATACAGCTGTGTTTTAGTCCCGTGTCTAGCAGAGAGTACCCTGATAGTATTTAAATAAAATGCAATGTTAAAATGTGATGGGGACTATTCTGAATAACAGTAAGAGGAGGAATTATCGATGCTAAGAATGCCATGATAAATAGAAACAGAAAAATGAGTGGAGGAAAATAACCATCTTGGATTTTGTACAAGCCCTAATCCAAGCAGGTTTTTGAAGTTCTGGTAAATCCTGGTTCCCTAAAAATACTTCTGAAACCTCTGGCTTTAACAGCTTTGCTTACAGAGCCCCTCAGCAAATAACATATTAATTCCCTTTTGATGATACCCAAGAGTTTCTGAAATGCATTGGAATTCCCATAAATAACGACAATCTATTTTGGGATGATTTGCAAAATTGTTTGGGATTATTACCCTCCAGAAGTTAGACATTTAACTGAATCTCTTGAGCAGGCTTTCTTTCTCGATTTTATATGGAAGTTCTAATGTTACACCCAAACTCTGTCATTTGGATGGTTTAATTTTCAAAACTGATCACAGTGGGAGTACCCCGTGCTCATGCATTTTGAAGTGGAGACAGTGATGAGAATGATTTAATTTAGATGACTGTCTTTGAAAATCTTACACTTGAACCTAAAATTTGCATCCAATATCTCTCGAGAATTAGCTCTCTCACAGCATTTCTACTAGTGTCTTCTTATTCTGGCATGAAAAATGAGAGGAACAGCTCCTCTCTGTGACTAGCAGTTGTTTCTCTTAATCAGGTTCAGGAGGGGTGTGTGGGGGGGAGGATGTCAACAAAAGGAAAAGACTTAAAACATTCTTGCCATCCTTCCTTTCCTCCTCCTGTCTTGCTCACAACTAGTAAAATCACTCTTGATCAAGTTTTGGGCCACAATTTCACTTGAGTCCTGTTTTAACCCACCCCAGGTTCTCTTTGTAAAAACACAGCTCAAAGGCTGGCATGCTCAGTGGCCCGGGCTACCAGAAATTCCCAGAAAACATTATAAATTAACAGGTAGGAAGCGCCTGATGGCAGAATCTACCACGACTCTGATTCTTGTCTGCTGAACAGGTGACTGACTGAAGCTGTCACACAGAAAATCTCTCTCCCCCTGGAGCTGCTGCCCAGCTCAGGGAACTGGAGAATGGGCCAGTCCTGCAGCAAGTGGGCGGACATCAACCAAAGTGCACGATTGCTTCCATTAGGGGCAAAGATTTCCTTCATAGCCCCTGTATCTCTTCTGCAGCAGCGCTGCCTCTTTAAAGACAACACTTGAAACATTTGCATTTTCACTCTTCGGTATTTTCCCCTGTTCTGCCATTGACAGCCCTTTTATTTTCTTCCTATTCAGCCTGAGCACCCAAATTCTCCTATTCCCACCTTTTTATCTTTTTTCCACCAGGGCACTACTGTGGATGTTTCTCCTTTCCAGGAGCTGCCTTCTTTGTTACTGGTTAACAGAAAGCCTTAGCCTCAAGGTGATTTTTCTCTGCCATTTGTTTTTAGGCCCGTGTAATCC
Organism: Netta rufina; assembly: GCF_964035555.1. Taxonomy (NCBI): domain Eukaryota; kingdom Metazoa; phylum Chordata; class Aves; order Anseriformes; family Anatidae; genus Netta; species Netta rufina. Next base: position 25,844,347 of record NC_140131.1, on the reverse strand, counting down.
CAACACAAGTCTAATACGGAAATGTAAAACTGGCACTGAGCTGTTTTTAAAACAGTGTTGGGGGGTGGAGTTGGCTGGAGTTCAATTCTGTGCTCAACAGCTCACTGTAGCTCAATACTCATGTCTGTGTTTCTGTTTATATGGCTGGAATAGAGCGCAGAGTATACTTTTTCATTTAAAATCATACATGGACACATGACAAACTCTTTCTAGCTCATTAGAAAGACAGACCATAAAATGAAGTCTCAGGAGCTGTGGAAGCCTATTTTATCAGTCCTTTTTCTACTGAAAGTAATGCCCTCCAATGCATATGTTGCTTATGAAAATTATAGATTCACATCTTTGCAAATACTTGCTTCCTCTAAATGACCCAGGGCATATTCAGCAGCACATTCACTTAATACACCTAGTTTATGCAGTAATCACAGTGACATGACAAGAGGGAAGAAAAAAAAAAAAAAAAAGGAAAAGATAAAACATAAATCAAAATGGTCTACCTTACCCCAGAGCAGTGTTTTCTGCATGTATGCATGGGTAGAAACTGGCCTTATAAATCCAGGACAGTGTCTAGTTGAAAACCAGATTGTCATGCTTAATGCATAAGTCCCTGCATACTGCCGTGTTCAACAAGCACAAAAGAACTTTCAACACATAGTTGATGTCAGGTTTTAACACTTAACACTGTATAGAGGACCAAGTATAACAGATGATGATGTTGCAGCCTCTTTTGCAACGGTCCAGTGCCAGCTGATGCTGTCCCGCCCCATGAAATCATCTGCCCCAGTCACACTCCCACTTTTGCAGTCAGGGCCATGCCTGCTCCTTGCAGCCAGGCTGGGACTTTCAGCTGATATTATCCTGGAATCAGTGACCTTAACAACAGAGACACATACATACTTTTGTGTGTGCACATATAGGTACATATAAACACGCACACAGACTTACACATATTTATATATATTCTTTATGAATATATAAAGAATTGTAACCCAGGGACTACAATCCTTCTGATTAATAGGCATTTGCTTCAAATCCTGCTTAAATTTGGGACAGGAACACTGAAAAATGGCACAACTCCATGGCTTTTCCTAATCACGCTTTAGGACAGCCTCCCAAAGACATGCTGGCCTGGCAAGAAAAACTGCCACACCTACAGAGAATTATCCAGGTCATTGGAGGGATCAAGCCAACGCAACACTTCTCAATTTGTCTTCAGAGCAGGTTGTGTGGTGCAGCCCCCCTGCTCTCATCCATGGTAAACAGGGACTCCACTAAGAATTCCTGACACATGCATGTCTGTCCCCAAACTACCCACAATAGGGATTAAAGAGATGTACAATTTAACCTCAATTCATAATCCCGCTTAAATCAGGAGCAAAATAAATCACTAAGAGCAATGACAGTACTGTTCTCAGTGCTCTGCATGTGACCCCGGCAGATCCCTTCGGAAGAGAGCTGCATTCACTGAAGGAGCACGTTGTGCATACTGTGAGTGCTGCACGCTTGCCACGCTTCCACGATGCAAACCACAGTGTGCTTAGCAATTGTATACATATTGAACTGCCTTTCTTAAAGAAATGGCTGACTTACTAGACTGAAGTTACTGACTTTCTAGGCTGAATTTACTGAATCCCAGATATATTCCGATTTGCTAGACAAAGCATGTCTGTATGAAGATATTCTCAACAGCTTCAGCAACTGTTACTTACTCACAGAGCCTATTCCTCTCCCTGCTTTTTCATTACAAGTATCAATAGACATCTGATTCCCCAGTTCTGAGCGCCAAGTGTGTCGGGATGCTCTATAATCAGGATGCTCATTTTACCAGGCACATTTACAGAAGAGTGCAGCAGCCACTTAACAGCTGACATCACTGAAAACTTTGAGACTTCCGTCATTTTGGGGCATCCTAATGCTTAAAGTTCACTGAGCAGTTTCTGTTCTTACTAAGGTCAGAGTTGGCAAAGCATAAAATTTGATTTTATTTTTCTTAACAGTGCATTCCTTCTCCTCTTTTTGTGAGGAGGCAGGATTTTTATAGCATTTATCCAGACGGCTACTGAGCCATAAAGTCATACCAGTATCAGCACGTGGATCTGAGCAAAATGGGGATGAGCCTGTTGTGCAAAGCACACACTGTGTACCACTCCCTGTCATGCTGAAAAGAGTTCACACTCTGGCTCAGTCTCCATAGGTGTCTCCCCTTTGCCATTAAAAAACTGCATCGTCTCTGGGGAATAACTGGGATGTTACTCCCTGCTGGAAACCTATGGCTCAGAAAAAAAATAAGAATTGCTTTTTAAGGAAGAGCCTAATCCCATTACAAGGTCTGATACAGCTGCAGGAGAGATAAACTGGAGAGCCATTTAAAAAATTTAGGTTGGTTATAACAGCCTAAGCTAATCTATTTCTTACCCACTGTATTTCCTAATTCCTTTCCTAACACACTGCCTACAGAATTTCATGGCAAATTATTATTTTTTAAACAACATTATATGTTAGCAATAACCTGCCTGTTCAGATCTGCACTTTCAGAACATTTGAAGGCATGTTCAGAGATGAGGTTTTTCACCAAGTGTGCTGGAAGGGGGATGGATGTGAAGTTTATATTGATCAGATTTACTCACAGAAATAATTCTCAGAAATTTGATACTTGAGCTGATTTTGATAGTCTTTAGGAATGATTAAAACAAAACAAAACAGACAAACAAAAACCACAAAATCTCTCTCATTCCCTAAATCCACACTCAGATGGTCTAGCCAGTAGTCTGATCCAGTCGTGCTCTATTTTTGCTCTGAGTGATAGTAAATGGAAAGGAGCATTTGCATCACATTGTGCTAGCTGCAGTCACACAGCTGTAACCACTTTGACTCGGATGGGTCGAGACAGAGGAAGTCTTGTGCCATGGAGACTGGAAAAGTGCTTTTCTAAGACAACAGAACCCTGTGTTATATGGGCACACAGTGCGTATATACTGTGCATATAAATGCACACAGGGCACGAGGACGGTGTAAGATATTGCCTTCACATACAGTTAAGAATTCATGCCTGCCACGCTGAGATCAGAGTGGCTTGCTGCTCTGGGTCAAGAGCAGCAGTGGATCTGCTGTACATACACCATCTTGCTCTGTATACACAAGTAAAAAGATTAGGCAGTAAGAAGAGACTTTTTGAATTTATTTTGTAAAAGTAGAGAAAAAATATTTTTCTTCTTTAGTTCCTCAATATTTCCTTTCAGATTTGTAAAATATTTATAGGAAAAGTTTGCCAGAGAATGCAACTCCTTCCCCTGCTCAAAAATGGGAGCATTTGTTTAATTTATTTTTATTTTTTTCCCCAGGAAGTGTTTTGGTCATTTTGACTCAGCTGTTTGCTGCTTCATTTTCAATCAGAAACAGAACTGAAGTTACAATTAAAACAAATTTCCCATCTAAAGAAAATTAATTACTACTTTTACCAGACAAAACTTCTGGTTTTGATTTCAATTCCAGCTTTTGGTGGCAAAAAGTTTTCAGGCAAAATGTTCCAGACAGCTTGAAATTTGAAGATAATTTGAGAATTAGAAACATGACAGCCTACCACATCTTTAAAAGCTACTTGCTTTAAACTTTTAAAATGTGAATGCCCATCCATGCAAGAAAATGGACCTGCTCATGGCAAGACCTCCTTTTTTTTTTTTTTTTTTTTTATTTAATAATTTGTAAATTTCCAAAAGCTCCTTAACTGGGTCTTTCCAGGGCTCACAATAGCAGTTTGGCATTCCTCAGGATCCCTTGTACTATGTGGGAAGCTGCAGTCAGCCTCGCTGTGCACAGGTTTTGGGAGCTCTACCGCCCATGAGCAGAGGCACGTGCTAAACAGCCTGGATGACCACAGACCCCATCCCCTGCCCCTTGGCTCCTTGGATTTCCTTAAATTCACGCTCAGCTTTTACTCCTGATGCAGTCCGCATACTAAGGAGGAGCAGATCAACCTTTGCAAATACCGCTTCTCCTATGCAACGTTCAGTGCTCTCTGTTAAATATAAATGCATATTTTCATAGATGTAAAATACAATATATTCAATGCCTAAAGTCTTCCATTTTACTAGACACATTGTAGTCTCAAAACCCATGGAAAATAATTGTCAGTGTCCACCTCAGTGCAGATGCACTGGGGTGGATTACAGTAAAATACATTTCATTTCTTTCCTTTCTTTGTTCTGCCCTAGTGCCATTTAACTGCCTCCCTCTTTACACATATACACACTTCTTTTCTATATCCTTCATCTTATAAAGTGCGCTTCACCAACAGGCTAAGTAAACATTTACAGTGATATATAACGCTTACTGACAACGTCAAGCCAAATAGACTGTGATCCAAAAGCAGGCTTGATTTCCCTCAGTCTCCTCTCCTCAGGCAAAAGCTTGAGTGAATAGATGAGTCCTGTTCTGCACCTTGAAGGTCAAAAGAAGAGCTCTGACAAACCAACAGGGAAAGAAACGCTGGGGCTGACAGACTTCCACCAGGAACCATCCGCCTCCAGCATCCCAATAGCTGAAATTCAAGATTGCTAAGAAAACAACTCGTTTATTATCTGTTATTGCCACACAGAATGAGAAAAAATCACCAACACCCAGATAGTCAGCAAGCACCTGCAGAGACCCATAGCTTCGAAGCAGCATTTCAGATTAGGCTGGTCCACAGCTTTAGTATTTAGGAGCAGGTTCTTGTTGCTGCTACTGGGTTTTCATGCAACTGTACAGGCTTGATTACTCTAGCCATTATGTTTTTTAACCCCTTCAATATTTCAAGGTAATTAAATATTATCCTGAATTGGCAAGTTGCAATAAGCTATCTTCTGCATACGATCCAGCTGCTTCACACTTGGCTTAGTTTAACGCCCACTTTTAACTCTTCCTTAGATGCCTCATTCCCTCCAAAAAAAGCACTAAATTCTCTCTTGGCCCACTCTCCCCCTGCCTCTACTGTCAGATTTGTTTAAAAAAAAAAAATCTCAAAATCTCTCAGAACTACATTCCCGTATTTACAGTACCCATCTCACTCTTCATTTGCATGGCAAGGTCACCATAGCTTCTTATGCCATTTCACAAGTCCAAACAATGGTACCGGTGGTCATAACCTAAAATTTGAGATACCCTATGCTAACTTCCACTCCTGCAACTTTTTCAGAAGTCTTAATTAAATGCTCTTCTCTGTTGTCTTTTATGTTGGTTAATAAGGGAATATAATATAATCCTGTGCATAGAATCACTGAAAATTCCTTATTTCAGGTGTTATATCTTCATTCACTGCAAGAAGCATTGGGGTCTAACCTGAGGCTTTTTTGTAATATTAATATTAAATAGCTGCAGGTTCAAATTCATGCAATCCATGTCTAGTGTCTGATTTTCTTAATTTAGTTTATTCCTGTGCCCTCCATTTCAGTGATTTTCCCAAAGTCTTAGTAGATAGATAAATAATTTCAGTACAAAAGAAACTACCCATATTTCAATAATTTATTTCCACATTGCCAGCTAGCCAGCAAAGAAAGGGAATGAAAATGTCTGCTGGAAATTTAATGTAGCTGATTATTTTCAAGCAGATGGACAGAGCAACAAATGCTATAGTAAACATCCACCTAACCTTTTAGCAAATGAAATTGCAAGGAAAGGTGACAGCCTGTAAAAAGTACTGCATTTCTACAACTCAGCTTTGCTTAAATACTAGCTAATTTTTGTGTTCTCAGTACAGGCCAGAATGCAATGCACTGATCACTCCAAGTAATCTAATTTTTGGTCAAAGAAAGAACATTGAATTTCAGTTAGGAATCATGCTAGCATTACAGATAATAAGTCTGTAAAACGAGATGGAGCCATGTTTCTCTTTGTCAACAACTAATGCAGATTTATATTGATCATGTTCTTGAAGCCTGTATTCAGACACTTCTGTGAATCATCTGCCTAATTTCTCTTTCTTTTTTTTTTTTCTTTTTTTTTTTTTTTTTTAATTAGGCAAAGAAAGTTTTATTTTCTCTGGTGACTTGTACATTCCCTTTTCCAGAAAATTCTGTTCAAGAAAATACCTCTTCAATGCACTTGGGACATCACATAAGAGATGCTTCCTAACCAACTGACCCAACTTCTTAATGGCTGTGCTTCTAAATGATATCGACATTTATTTATTTATCAAATTTTAGTTAGGAAAACTTTCAGAGAGGTTAAGAGGTAGTGTCTAAAACTGTCTGGGTTACACTGAAAGTCTAGTTGTGAGCTGTTTTTTTCAGCCTTGGGTTATCTAATTACCATGACAGACTGACAACTTTTGCACCACCTCAGCATTTTGCAGGGCTAAGACAAACTCACTTTGCACAACACAAGCAATTCTGGCTTGAATGCATAGAGGCATGGTTGACATTTCCTTCAACTTCACCCATGTGAGGCTCAGTAAGGTGGATTTGCTGTCATCACAGTGCTGACCAGAGTGGTCCCAACTTGCCAGAACAGGCAGGTATGGCATAACTCGTCCTCCTCATAAGGCACAGGCAGGAAAATACCAATAAAAATTTCCTTTTAAGGGAAGTTCTACTACATGTGAGTCATTCAGGTTGTAAAAGACCTCTAAGGTCATCTAGTCCAACTAACCTCTGTAGAACCAACTAACGTCTATAGAATGGAATAAAGAGAACATATTTTAAAACTCAGAGCAAGAAACAATAATGTGGTATGAATATGAACCAGTTACACTGACAACTTGAAAGTGGCAAAAATGTGATTTATTTTTATAAGATCTTTGCAACTCAGTAATGTCATCTAAATAGAGCATGGAAACTTCCTGTATTAGTTCCTATATTTAGACCCGTTATGTCCTACCAGTATTTGCCAGGAATATGTTCTAAAATATAATTACACTTTGCCCTGTTATCACCTTTTTAATTACAGAACTGGTGTCATTTTAAAACTGCTATGAGTAACTGAACACATTTTAAATTTATCCTTGTTTTAATACAAAGAAAATATAGATAGATCAAGGTCACGGGTTCCTACTCTTAAATATAATTTTTAATTTTTCAGGATTGTAAGAATAATGTAAGAATTTCAACTATTTATTTAATTTATTTATTTTTTTTTTTTTTTGCGCTTTTACACTCATTCTCCCTGTGTATGAAACACGAATAAAAGTTCAATTAACAGTTGCAGTAATATCATTTTAGCAGTCCTTAGGGATCCCTGAGACTGGGGAGGATCCTTCTCCCACATCCCACAGGCTCCATGGGAGACCCAGCACTGGTCTTCCTGTGCAGGTTACAGCTGTACTATGCGATACTACATTTATTTATGCAATTCAAACTCAAGCTGTGGTGCAGCCCCCATGGTGCTGCAGGCCCAGGAGAAGGAAGCCAACGTGTCCCACGCCTGTGCCACCCCCATGCATGAGCTCCATCGCTGCCTACCTCATTGCCACCCTCCCCAGCAGCCAGCTTGCTGGCAAGAGCTCAGGCAAGATCCGGAGCTCTTCTACTCCAGGTTTTAGCAATATGAGAAGTACAAGTACAAACAAAAAGCATGGTTCAGAAAAAAAAAAAAAAAAAAGAAAGAGTAGATACTTAAAATAACCACCGAATTAAAAAGAAGGGAGCAATGAGAAATATGTCAAAATAATAGTAATTTACAGCTCCTGAGTGTTCAGAATTGCCATGAATCAGAAAGATGTATTTTGACAGAAGAAAACTAAAAGTACTGTAACATAGGTAAAACTCTGCTATCAGCTATGAGACTTAACTTACATTAACTCGTTTTGTTCAATATTACTCATACCGATAGCAAACTCCCATGATTTAAAATTATGTCATATCATAAAAGATCGTAGTAAAAAAAAGTTCACATATTAAATACACAACACTGGAAATTGCAGTTCTAATCAAGGTAAGAATTAATTTCAATAGGTGTGCCTTTTGAATAAGTACTGCAGATTTGGACCTGGAAACAATTCATATGGTGGCAAACTATATAGCCAGATGCTGGCAGCTGATGCAATATGCAGAAGCATTATTTTGTCTAAGGAGAAGAAAAAACTACACAACAAATAACAACAAAACCCACAAAATCTACCAAACAACAAAAAAGAAAACAAACAAACAAACAAAAACAAACAAAAAAGAATACTCCCAGTCTAGGAAGAGTTTCACCTCTTTTGACTTGCTAGGGTGAAACTACTAAGCATGAGTTGAGCTGCTGGAAAGCAGAAAAAATATTTAATCTGTGGCTTTTCCAGGACAGAGAAAGGCACAAGCAAAATACGCAGCATTACAGATGACGAGTGATTGTGAAGGTCTTCAAAAAGGCATCTTTGGCATCTGAGATCATGGAAATAGCTAAGTAGAAAAGAAAGTAGTCAGAGCAAGTGCTCTTTTTTTTTTTTTTTTTTTTTTTTTTTTTTTTTTTTTAAGATAATGCTTTTCCTTCAAGGCTAAGGCAAATGTTCTTGTGAGAATAAGAAATATTTTTATGTTCAGTGGTCCTCTCAATGGCAGAGAAAGTCCTGGTTTTTGCAATTTGTTGATCTCTGATGCTTATCTGACTTTCATGAGGAGGGTGCTTGAATGCTACAGAAAGACTATTTACCTTCACAACATTTTAGTGAAATAGGGCATTCGTGCTCATTTTACAGATGGAAAAGACAGACAAAATCAGTTGCAAAGCTAGTGTGAGACAACGAATTGCTCAAATCAATTAGGTAAAGCACGAAATCAAGCCTACATTGTAGAACTAACCTAACCACTGCTTCTTTTCAAGCTGAATTATGTCACCAATTAAATAACATCATAATGAGAACTAGGTTATACACGCAGCTTTGGAGGTTCTCTCTCTCTCTCTCTTTTTTTTTTTTTTTTTAAATATACCAAACATGTCATTAGCATGCACGACAGTTTGGTGGGGGGTTGCAACTGTAAGAGAAAAGTACTGGCTTGCTGATGGACAGCTGAGGGTTACAGTATACATCTTTATGTCATGATTTTTTTTTACAGCATGGTCTAGAGAAGAGATGCACAGAATGCTTAATCCAACACTGACACCAAACTGAGCAGAACTGAACAGGGCCTCATATCTCTCAGTAAGGTATAAGGGAAATTGGGATGCTAACTGAAGGACATGTTTGCCCTACCGTTCCTTATAGATTAGAGTGGGTTATTTTTTAAAATTTGATACCCACATTTCTAAACTCGTAATTTAAAAATGTCTAGGCAGAAGCAATGCATTAGGACCTATCTGAAAAGACTAGAATTAAAAAAAATAAATCACTGTCACAAAGAAAGTGTATGATCTAGTCAACATAAAAATATACAAAACAAGTCAAAAACATGAACAGACAACTGTGCATACCGCCAACAAAAAAACCCTGACATACCATACATACATCTTCAGTATCTCGAGGACTCATATGACAAAGGCTCTGTAGCCAAATGAAAAAGAACAAATGTATAATTCATGAGGAATGTCTCTTTAACACACTGGAGATTTTGGATGTCTAAAAATAGAATTGTGACACATAAGAAGCAATAGTATTGTCTCTAAAACTACAATCATGTTTCATTTTTCTAATATCGTCCTTAGTAAAACCTATGATTTGGAGCTCAACCCTGTATTTTGTAGACAGTTTTTCTTCTGTTGATTTATATGTCTTTACTGGAAGGCATAGTCTGCTTCTTACCTTTACTGTGTTCCATGTAAATGAGTTAGAAAGAAGTATATTTACTAGTAGGTTTAAAACATTCCTTTTTCTTTGTTTGTTGTTGTTTTATGTAGAACATTTATCGTGAGATAAACAAATGCAGGAAAATATATTTCACAGTCAAATCTTTCTCCCAGTGGTACATCATATATATTATATAAAGCAACAGTTGGGAATTAATGTAACATAAAGACTTTCCAATCTGACCTTCAGTTGCCCTTTGGTCCTCCTCCTCCCTCCCCCCCCCTTCTCTTTTGTATTTGACATAAACATCTGCTAGGTAAGTGAATTGAAATGTTACTAAAAGAATTGAAATGTTATTAAAAGTTTGTGCAAAAATTAGAGCAATTAAGTGCTATCTAACCGGACAACATGAGCAAACAACATCAGGAAAAATGCAAAGTGTGCTAAAACAAAAGAGTTATGCTTGTAAGAACATTTATAATAATCATTTTTTATTTTTTTTTACTATAGTTGGCAGGTTTTAAAAAAGAAAATATATGTCTTCTATCTGACAAGGAATCACCTTTTACAGATTAGGCAAGTACAGAACTAAAGTTAAATACTAAAGATTTCCATCTTTATGTTAATTCAGAGACCCAAACTTGCTACAGCCCAATGGACATACAGTAGCTCAGCCCCACAACTGTCAGGCTATATTATTTTCAGTACAGTAATTATTTCAGTGACCTACTTATTCCATAACCAGTTTATTACTCTAGGCAAGAATCAAAGCATAAAGCAGGGAACTTTTTATTAATATTATCAAAGATTTCCTCTCTGTTGTAGAGACTACATTTGAATCAACAGGAAAATTTGATGTGGATATTTTTGGTGAAATTCTATTGAAAATCAAAGTACGTAACACAGTCGGTGTTTTCCCCTGTAAGACATGCATTTTTATGGCATTTTCTCATCTAGATTTTCTAGTGTTTAAATGATGAATGGAGAGGTCAGGGAGTGGAGCAGCGCACATCATTTTGCCTGCTGAGGATCTACACCATAGGAAACATTGTAGTGTGACTTAATGCTGCTCAGTACTTTTGTTTTAAGATGTACTTCCATTTTGAGAAGGACGACAATTAATAGCAGTCCCATCATTTAGGTTTCATGTCCTTATTAACACAGGTTTACATTTCAGTGTCATTCTCTGGTTCCTCCTTGTCAGTCCCCTTATGCAGGACTGCTTCTTTTGGCTCTGTTTGGGCATGCCAGCAGAAAGGCTCTATTTTGTGAGGGCTTGGATTCACTCCTAGGTCTAGACCTGCTTCCAACCGCCTGCTGGTGAGTGTGACCCGTTAACAGCATCAGCCGTAATAGCCTATCCTTCAGCATTTTTCAGGGTATGAAAACTAAGGACTAATCTTGTCCCAGATTACATCTTTTATATGAATCAATAGAAGTTTTGCTCATTATTCATCTTTATATGTAGAAAGAAGCCTCCTTCACAACTGCCTGCAACCATTTCTCCATCAAAACTGTCACTACTTTGAAACTTGCCAAGGGCTACTTCTCTGAGCTCTATTGTCACTGACTCATCAAATCTGAAATGATGTCTCTGACCTTTGAATCAGTTGTCTTACTTCTCTTTTGACACCAATGACAACTAGAGGAAAAATGTAGATGTAACAGTCAAAAAATAACAGTGAAAGCAAGCTGACAATGCCAAATCCATCCAGGAAAGCATCAGTTTCTAAAGATGTCGAATGCTCCCTATGAAATAAGGATGCTCTAATCAGTTGCTGCTTCTTGTGAATTCAGTTATTAGGTTTTACATATTTTAAATAAAAAAGCTAAAAGGTACAGAAATACCTACAGGCTTCTCCAGTGACTTCCAGTGAACACTGAGGAGTAAAAACCCTTGCATAAGGCCCAGTTTTATGTAAGGCTCAAATCTTTCATCATGCAGTGAGGCAGGGAACAGGAAAGGAAACCTCACTGTATGCATCTGGGAAGAGCCCTTTCAGTTCCCTCCCACTACCACTGCATTCATTATACCTAGCTTATTGCAGCTCTCATAAATCAGGCTCTGAGGATGCTTCCCCAGAGAAAATGATTTCACCTCTCCAAGTATGTAAGGAGGATATGTTTCCCCTTTTGTATCAGTTAAAATGTCACAAAAATCATGCAACACATATGAAATAGAGCAGTATACAATTAGCTTCACACAAAGCCCAAAGTTTTAAACTTGAATACTAATAAATGCTAAGCTGTTAAATCCTTAATTTGGGGTCATGCAGCCTGAAATGCTGTGCTAAGCTTTAAACAGTCAAAATTCACACATATTATTGATCTCTATGATGAATCTCAACTACAAATCATGGCTCCCTTTGTAAATTCCTTTGAGTTCTCCCAGGCAAATGGATGACATGACTTTCCTACATTTAATGGCCAGTGCTGTCCATGAAGGCAGGCTGGTTTTGCATTTGCCCACAAGCCAGTTCTGAATAATTCTTACTCCAGAGTCTGTCCTTCTGATCTTTGGTCTCCTGGCAATGTTTCTGAAATGAGGACACCACCCCTCCTTTTTTTGTTCTGTTCTCACTGGCAGAGATTATCAGCACAAGGTAGTAAACATTTCAACAGAAAATAAAATGCAAAACTCAAGGGACAGTGCTACTGTGAACTGTCAATTACAATAAAACTTGAGTATGTAACAAGTCTCAGCAAGATGAATACATTTCAACATACTAGCAAACCTCAGGTGTTGGAAAAAAAATGCATTTTGGTAACATGAAGTGCATGGAGGAAAAAGAGAGGAAGGCCAGAAGAGGAAAGAATATCTGTTACTGCTGTGACTTCTTTATCAAATTACCTATTTCTAGTTTGAAGATGAATTCCCCCAGCGAAATACCTTTCAGACTCTGTACCACAAACTTCGGGCTGCAGACTAATCATCTATTATTGGCAGTGTTACAGAGAGAATTTCCTTTAAAATAGAGAAATCAGAGACACGTAGTTTCATTGATGATTACTAAATTTAGAAAATAGATGTGAAGTTGCAAAACACAATATGTTAAAAACTGTCTCTGCATGGTATTGTCTCAGAATATTTAATTCATGTACAGAAACAGTTTAGTATGACAGGCTCATGCTCCAAGTTAATTTGGGTACCAGTGCATTCATACAATTTGTGGTGGAATCCTAAAAGATAATTACTTGTTCCAAACAGAAACTTTCCTTGCTCTCTCTTCTCAAAGTTTTAAGTCTGTGCTTGCTTTGGGAATTACTTTAATTTCTGGTCCAGCCACAGGGTTAAGATTTCTAAATATAAATTTTCAATAAATATTTTGGAATAAAGGTGTTTTATGAGTCTCACCTACCTGCTTATAGACATTTAATCATATTTTAATTGATTTATTTTCTTGCAATGTCATTTGAGAAATATAAATACCTAGATGTTTCTAACAGGAGCTTTCAGATAGCCTTTGATGGAAACAGAAATCTAATTAAAACTCTAATTTTTCAGTGCAATAAACTATATAACGATAATGTTTTCACTCCATACAGTATAAGAAAAAAAGGGTGAGCATAGTTTTGTGCACATCCTAAACCAGTCTGTAGTTCAAAAAGAAAATCACAAAGCAGACTTGAATACTCCATTTAATTCTTCTCCACTTAAAACTTCTAAATCCTGAAATCACTTATTCTGCATATGTGCCATTTCCAAATTTGTGGAGCATATAGAAATTTTCAAGTAAAACTATGTAGTCACATAGAGCAATATATTTTTCAAACTTCCAAAGAGTTCTGCACTTGAGCGTAATACTCTGAACCATGCAATTTGCTGCACCAATGTGTTAACACCAAAGACTTCGGGAAATGTCTGTCATGCTAAAGGTCAGCACGGTACCTTAAGCACTGTGTAACATCTTGTGTTACTGAACAAAATAAAAACCAGCATATGTTCTGTACTTAAAGTGGATGGCACAGATATTTATGTTGCATTTCTGAAGAGAGTTTACTCCTGCATGACTTCAATTTTTTTAATATATTTTTCAAATATTTATAACAGACAACTTCATGATTTCCATTAGCACCATGAACTCTTCCCTTGACCCTTTTCTGACTCATCTGATGATTAGGCATTAAATTTAAGCACTGGAAGTATGCAGAGTCTCTCTATTTAGTCACAAGAAACCCATGCCAGAATAAACTACCACAGATAACCAGCTCAATAAAAAGAAACGAAGATTGGGAGATGACTTTATAATAATGTGTTTCATCCAAGGCACAACTGTGTGTTGTTACTTTGGTAGGCTGGGATTATCAAATCTATATCAAGGACATGGACACCAGTTCCTTGAGAACAGGGCATTCATACCTCTAGAGCATGAAAAACGTTACTTGCTTTATGAAGAATTATGGCAAACATTGGTTGCCAGAGATGGTAGTTAACATTGCTAAAATTATTACAGTTCTGAATGTCAGGAGCATCCTGTTCTCCAGGTGGGAGAGGGAAAATTCCTATAAGAACAGTAGATTTTGTTTGAACCATTTAAAGAATTCCAATTAAAAACATTCAATTTAATCTTACCGAATTATGCAAAAGAAATAATATCTACATGTACTTACCAAATCAGTTTGTTGGGATATGAATTGGACATTTCAGGTTCAAGTATTTTTGGTAAAACAGGTTTCCAAATGCATTTAGGCATTCAAAGGCTCTGTGGAGACAACACAGAAGGAACATCAATGATTTTGCAGGGTCTGTTATTTAGGGCTGTTACAATCTTTCACAGTGTATCCTAGATATTAGCCCTATAACAATTTTGAAAACCTCTTTTTATCTAAGAAATGGTAGTTTTGGTATGTATTTTCTGTTTCATATAGAGTCAGTCTGTCACTTTTAGGAATGGGGTGTCCTAGAAAATGTGCATTTTTTTTATTTTTATTTTTAAAAAACAAGAGAACAGGAATTATCTATTCAGTTACAATAATCGCTTTCCAGCTACCACATTCATCAAACAATGAGCAATTCACTAGGGTAACATATGCAGGAGCTTGCTTGTATATATTCGTATTGTCTCCTGCCTGAAAAAGAGTTAAATAGAGCATATAAATGACTAATACAGAGCATCTTGGGATACAAAGAAACTAAAATGGGTTAATTAGTGAAATACATGCATCGCAGTATAAGGCTCAACTGTAAATGCTATAATTTTAAACCTATCAAATTTGCAGATAGTATTCAGGATTATGGATAATTTCAAAATAAGTATGTTAATTTTCAAACTGCATTGAGTAGAACGTATTAAGGAGTAAGAAATATTCATTCTTTGAATAACAGTTCAGATGCATTCACATTAAACATACATTAGTGAAAGCATTCCTTTGACGTGCTCATATACAAGCGTAATATGTAACTGACCTAGAAAATACAGACATCGCATAATCCGTGACAAAAATATTGAGACAGATAAGCCCAGAGATCTTTGATCAAGTATATTCTTTGGCAAATAAATAAAACACGTGATCCTGACAACAAATTTTCTTTGGAGCATCGGCCGCGTGACTTCCCAGGCGGCGCCCTGCGGCAGGCTTGCTGCCTCCATGGATGGGTGAGAAGGTGCTGGCCTGGCCAAGGGCACCCCCTCAGCCCCAGTGCCCCTCTGCAGGGGGATACTGTAATTCTTCTCTGCTGCCAGCTTTCTGAGTGAAGCCTGCACATCCCTTTGTGCTTTGTTGTGTAGCAGGGAGCTGACCTGCCTGCTGGCATTTTGACAAACAAGAAATACATTCCTGGGTTGGTAAAAAGATAAGTTTCATGCAAGAGTTAACGACCTGTTTCTTCTCTATTCAAGCACTTCAATGTGTTTTAGGATTTTAAGCACTTTTTTCTTTATCTGAAAGGGTCCACTCCGGTGCTGTTGCTGCTAAATTCGTCTACACTGTTCTTTCCACCAAATAAGTGAGATTCACAGGTTGGCTGAAACGAATACTAATATGCTATTGGTATTTAATTCAAAATGCTCCAAGTTTTCTCCTATGCCTCATACATGCTGTGTATGTGTCTGTGGGCTTCTGAAGAAAGAGACATCAGAATATTTCTTCAGAACAAATCAATCTCCTCAAAGGTTTGGAGTTGAAGACAACAGATGCATGAGAGCCTGAGATACGTTAACTCAAGACGCTAGCAGCCAGATAAAACAATCTGAGGGTACTGAGAAAATTTGCAGACTTAATACTGTTTCATAAAGTCTTTGGAATATAATGCATTGTGACACAGTTGTGTGGCTATCTGTGACCTGAGGGGGATCACCAAATTATATGTATCTTTTGTACAATATAATCAAGCAGAACCCTAAACAGAAGATATGTACAATGCTGATAAAACATTAACTTGCCAACAGAGTAGTAAAGTTTGCTGCAGTTAAAATAAAAGAACTGGTGAAGTTTTCACTGTTTAAGAAATACTTGTGATTTTTAATACCAACACTAAAGTAACTGTTAAGTTCTCTTCTTCAATATATGTATTTTAAAAGTAAAAAACAAATAACAATTCCAAACACGTAGATGAAGTCTTTTTTATATGTATGTTCTCAATTTGTGTTAGGCAATTGACATTTTAAATACGGATTGGAAGAGGATATACATCAGGGTATGCAGATAGAAATGTTAAAATACATATTTTATTTTGACAAGTAAAAGCTCTGTCAGAAGGTCTTTGATTCACAAAGCTGGAATACATTCATATTTTTGAAATACGATCTTCCACCATATTCACTTCTTGACAGGTTAATGTCTTAAATACAAACAAATGCACATCAGACAGAATCCTAGCCTGATATGCTTGAGGGGCTGTAAGAATAATAAGAAAGAAAGAAAAAAAAAAACTATTATTAAGTGGATTTAGCATTAAAGGGAGACATAAAAAATTGAAAAAAAAAATAAAAAGAAAAAAGAAAAAAAAGACCAATCTGGAAAACGAACTCTGTTGTTACTGTGTATAATACATGAGGTATCTAATGATGAATAGTCAAATTATTTTTTTTTCTTTATTATTTACAAGTGCTGTCTAAATATTGCCTACTATCCAAATACAGCTGAACAACTACATTCCAACCAAACACGGTCTAGAGCTAACTAAATAAATTCATCTGACAAAGAAAGTAATTATGGTTTATAATAATTCAATTGAAGAACCCAGACTGCAGCTGATACTCAATAAGACACTTTTTGAAGGGAAGTGTTAAATCACTGCATCTTCTGAGCACATCACCTTTCCAGTGCTAACTGTATTTCAAACTCTTGTTTAATACTATAATTGCAGGGGGGTTTAGTTTATTATTTTTAGTCATCTTGTGAATCATCTGGACAGGTCCAATATTTAACTAATAAGTAATACATACTAATGCAATACATATTAATATTCATGGTTAAAATACACAGAAACTAAGAATGTTTTTTTTTTTTCTTTTCTTCTCCTCCTCTGCAAATAAATACCTTTTTTTTTCAAAAGACTGTCTGTGTGCCATCCCCAGGCATGGTGTGCAGTTCCTTACCACACCCAGGAGAACCTGCATACTTTGAGTATCAGTGGTACAAGCTTTGTACCATTAGCGCAAGTTGGCAGGTCTTTGGCACCCTTGGATTTTATTTTATTCATTTTTTAGCACCTTTGTATACAGTTTGCTGCATTCACTAATGAGCAACAAAAACACAATCAGACAATTAAAAGTTTCTTGTAAAATTCTGCTGATGTATTTATAACAGACTCACAAAGCTATAAATTAGAGTAAAAACATGCTGAAACCAAAGGCCCAGCTGCTAAGTTGCTGTGGCTCTGGTGCCTGATCAATACCCAATAGTAAAGCATTTTGTGAAGACAGCACATAATAAGAAAAACGGGCACAACAGAGCAGAAGTCTACCCAAAGAATCTGTATCCCCAAAGCACTGACAAAGCCACTAGATACCATTCTGTGTTATTTTTAACTCCATCTCCATAAATACCAACATTCTCATTTGCCCACGATGAAGCAATTTTGAATCAAACAAAGATAAATAACGAGGAAATCTACCCAAGTAAAATTTCCAACACAAATTTCTATATTAGCTTTCAGAAATCTAACTATCTGCCAAATTCTTTGTAATTTCCAACCTTTATCTTAAACTGTCTTGAGGCAAGACTTGTTTTATTACAGTATAAGCAAACATGCACCCAAATCACAGCAGATAAACTAGTGAATGCTACCCCTTCTGTTCTGTGTCCTCAGCTAGTTGGCCATGGACTGAAATACATGTAAAGCATGAAGACTCTCCAGAAACAGTCAGAGCAATGAAATGACTTTCTGACCTCACATCTAGAAGACAAAGGATCTTTGCCTCACTGATCCCTCTCTTTTTAAGTCAAAATTAAAGCCAGCTTTTTATGGGCCAGTATCTTTCTGAGTCACGAACTGAGTTAAAAGGTAACTTACAGCCCTGGTGCAAGAAAGAACTATCCAATCACTGTTAAAACATCTCCTTTATCCCTACAGGATCAGAGTCAACAGCCTATTTTTTATCCTTATAATTGTGTAAAGACTGAAGCTTCCACTAATCTGAATATAAAGAATTCATTGGGTTGATTAAAAACCAAAACAAACAAAAAAACACAACAGCAGGTGTAGGAACAAAATCCATCCAAGCACTAGCTGGTACATGGAGAGGTTCATCTGCTTTGCTTTTATCTCACTTTAAGGGAGAGGGACAGCACATGGCTGGAGCCAGCTGGAGCCCTTGCACTCATACCAGAGCAGCCAGGGTGTTGTCAGAGGTGGCACCTGAGGGTTGCCTGACATCCCCTGAGCTGCTGCTCAGCTGGAAACCCCAGATGTCACCTTGGTACGATGGCCACACAGAAGTCAAAAACAGGCAGGCAAAGAAACAGAAGAATACATGTATGAGCTGTAGTGTGAACACACAGAGTCTTCACTTCTGGTAGATCAGGTGGTGACAACACATTCTTTCTACCACCACTGGAGGAGGGATAATTCTCAAGGGCTTTTAGGAGGATTGTAGGATGCAGAGCCCTGTTAAGACCCTGGAGCAAGGCTCTGTGTCTACACCTACACAGACAAGCCTCAGTATTATTTCTTGGGAAAATCCCACACCAAATACAGAGTAAATTGGAAAAATTACAGATGCATATGTGACAAATCAGTAATTTTAAAATTTAATTTATTTTTTTTTTTTGGCCATGCAGTTTTACAGTAGCCAAGATGTCCTACACCTGCAAAGTACAACTCCTCTGTGTGGTTATTGGCATGATCCGATTGCATGGCCTGGAAGTACTAGCATTACATTTCTCAGCAAATGGTCTGTTAAGCTCTTACAACATGAGGAGCACCTGGCTTTATGAGTGAGTAGTTCTTTTATTTTGATATTGCTCCATACACTCATCATGTCTATCTCTTAGGATGTTTTTTCCCACTTTCTTGCTCCAGTAAAACCAGCTCAGGTTGGTAACCTGATCCTCATCCAACAGCTACATTGCTGCAACAGAAACAGCCACCTCCCTTCTCCCTTTGACAACTGAATTGATGAATTGGCAACTGACATTGAAGAAGAAGAATAGGGACAACCCCCTATATGCTTGTGGACTGCATATAGTCAAGACAACAAGATTTTTTTTTAAATATTTCCTTGTATCTCAGTGAGGCCCCAGATATCATGAGAAACATACCTATTCAAATAGGTCACTACTTCTTTGGGAGTGAGACATTCCAGGAAAACTTGGTTCAAAACTTCAGTACTTAATCATAGACCTAAATGGCATTGCCCTTATCTTATGCTTGGCTTAATCTTATTCCTTCAGGAATCTGCTGTTATATTTCAATTCCAAATGGAGGAACAAAACAAAGCAGCCTACATAAATTGTCTAGTAGAAACACTAGAGTTAAAAATATGACCAGGAATAACACTGCTTTTGAAAAATAACTGTGAAGTTTGTCTTATTAAAATCAAGTGTGTTAGCCACAACCACAAAGGAAGAGTCTGGATTTTAATAATAAAATTTCTATTCCATTAAAAAAATATATATTTTTTCCATTTTAAAAACAATTGATTTGTCACTTATTAAAAGAAAATGCAAGAATCAATTAAGTGTTAAGGAAATTAAGATAAAATAAAACGAAAGAAAACAAGATGAAATGTTAACAGACACACTCTGCCATTTCAGAGTTTAGGCTTTTCTTGTAGATAATTAATATGCCTGCACTATTTAATTGAAACATCATGCATCCTGCCACATGTTGTTCCTTTGCCAGTCACCACATATGGACTACGCTTTTATGGGAGGACAAAAATGACAAATGCATTTTTAAGTGAGGACGGATATATAGTATTGAGGAATTAGTATGGTCACTTTAATTAAAAGCATGGGCATATGATGTGTTTATGTTGCACAAGAGGATTACGAAACAGACAGTTAGATAAATGTTTGCATTCTCAGTTTTTATACTTTGTCAGACTGCATATAAGCTCTAATTCCAATAAAATACATCATAAAGCCTTGCAACCATTATGACAAACAGTCTTTTAAGTGGCTTAGTAATTCCACCATTATCTCTCAAGTTTAACTTCCCCATTAGTGGTGCTGCAATCTGATAAATGAGGGTAGGAAACTGAGTCAAAAATTTCAGTTCTGCTTATTCTAAATAAAAATTGAGTCCTAATTAAAAAAAAAAAAAAAAAAAAAAAAGTCCCAGGACTGCTTTCCAGTAATTACCATGTCTGAAGAATAAAAGTACTACATGTTTGTTTTTATCTCAGAACCGTTTTACCCTTTTGACTAATTACAGTGGTTTTTTCAACTGCAGATCAGAAGTATGGACCCTCGTCTTGGTGTACAGCTACCTCCCTTCCAACATATATTCAGTAGTGCAACTTGACCCCGTTTGCTCATGAGGGGGACTGATAGGACTGATAGAAAATGTGTTTCTGCTTTTGATATTCCACACAATACAACCCGTTTCCAAAATGTGGCTGGTTAATGATAAACCATCTTTCAGAAAGCTCTATGGCATTCACTGTGTGAATACAGATTGTCTTAAAAAGGTACAAGCCGATGACCACGTTTGACTCAGGGAGGGAAGGCGTTAATAAATTTACTATAGAAAATCAGTGGTCTACTTTCTTCCTCTCTCCAGGAAATTTGGTTGTCTGGACTCGCTAAGGATTTCTCTCTCCAATTTCATCAAATACCACCTTCTGTAACTGTGGGTGAACCTTTCCCACAAGAAATTACCTCTGAAACTATGTTTAAAACAACATTCCATTGGTAACTGACCAGTCTTCAAACTCGATATTGACCTGAAATATCTCACTAAAGTAGATGAAAATGACAGAGAAGGCACAACGAATAAAAATAGAAAGTAGTGAGAAAGAGCATGTTTTGTGTATACATAAAAGCAAAACCAAACAAACAAAACAGAAGATATAATCCTATTATCCTACAGTCATATGATGCTCAGAGAGAGACAGTTTTGTCATGTGACTGGAGAAGGATGGCCCTAAGTTTGCTTGCAGCTTGTGCTGTAGTAAAGGAAGACAGGAACAGTTAAACACACTTGGCAAATTTTGACGGATCTGAGTATGTCCAGAGGGTTTCTAATTTTGCCTAGTAATTTTATAATAAACTGTAAAGAGCCTTTTATCTGTGCTTTGTGTTCAGTGAAGTCACATCAAAGGAAAGAACAGATCATTTACATCCATTTGGAAGCTACTCACCATATGCCTGGGCAAAAGATACTGTAGCACTACTAACCCCTCCCCCAAAACACCCTGTCATTAAGAGGAAAGCTTGTATACATATAAAATCAAACTCCAGCAAATCCACCAGCAGCCCTCTCTCCCCATGTTCATCTCTGATTGTTCAACATATGCAACCTCTAAAAGCCCCTATGCCGGTTATTGTGGTTTGTGCTCCCAAGTGTCCACCCAGCCACTTCAGCTCTAGGCTACTGCAACATCTTTACATTGAAAAAATGAGATGCAACTGTGAGAAAGATACCTTTGTGAATCTGAGAAGCTGACTGATCAACCGTGTACTGCATCTGGACTCACACCGATGTCACTAGGCTTACAAGGTCCTCTTATCCATATTTATCCGAATAAAGAGGAAAAACCTACATCTGTAAGTAAAGTCACTCAAACTTTACATGACAAAATGGGGTAGGGTTAATTTCAGATGAAAGCACATATAGATATGTACTTAGTGAAATAGCTATCTAAAGAATTAAAAATATAATTATTTTTAATTCTTTAGATCATAGAATATCCCAAGTTGGAAGGGACCCATGAGGATCATGGAGTCCAATGCCTGGCTCCACACAGGACTACCCAAAAATCAGGCCATGTGTCTGAGAGCTTCGTCCAAACTCTTCTTGAACTCTGTCAGGGTCAATGCCATGACCACTGCCCTCCCTGGTCCCAGCCTGTCTCAGTGCCCGACCACCCTCTTAGTGAAGATGCTTTCCCTAACCCCCAGCCTGACCCTCCCCTGTCCCAGCTCCATGCCGTCCCCTCGGGTCCTGTCGCTGTCCCCAGAGAGCAGAGCTCAGCGCCTGCCCCTCCGCTCCCCTCCTGAGGGAGCTGCAGGCCGCCATGAGGCCTCCCCTCAGCCTGCTCTGCTCGGGGCTGAACAGACCACGTCACCTCAGCCGCTCCTCACACACCTTCCCTTCTAGGCCCTTCAACATCTTTGTTGCCCTCCTTTGGACACTCTCAAATAGTTTTATGTCCTTTTATCCTGTGGTGCCCGAAACTGCACACAGTGCCTGAGGTGAGGCTGTGCCAGCACAGAGCAGAGCGGGACAATCCCTTCCCTCGACCGTCCGGCAGTGCCGTGCCTGGTGCTCCCTGGGGTACGGCCGGCCCTCCTGGCTGCCAGGGCACACTGCTGACTTAGATAGCAAATAAGGATTCACTTAATCTAAAAATGTAAATAGGCATTATGTGAAAGACAAATAAAATAAACCAAATTAAATCTCAGTAACTATTACGATAATCAACTACGGTTTCCCTGTAATTATCACTTTGAATTCTAAAATATAAATTACAGTGGTTTTGAAAATTAAGAATGAACTATGACCAGAAGCATTTGTTAAATATTTCACAAAGTTTCAGGAAACGGTATGACATTCCTCTAAATGCCAAATAAAACCAAGTGTGACTGTGTATACCCAGAAAGCAAGGCCTGTAGCGTTTAGAAACCAACAAGCATAGCAATAAAACAAGCCCTTCTAAAATAGCAACAACTTAAACTGTGAGCTTTTTTGGCACGAAGCACATGAGAAAAAATGAAGCTCCAGCCATGCTAACAGTGTTAAGTTTTCACAATTTGGAAATGTAGTCATCAGTTCTGCTGAAAAACAGCCACCAAATCAGGCTGTGCAGAACAGAGCCTTTGTTGCACTCATGTGCACTGACAAAAGCCTAATTCTTCGCATTGTTAGAAAGACTGACTGCCTCAGAACAAACCACCACTATTCCAACTTGTCAGAACAAGCTTGGAGAAAACTAGATAAGAGCACTTGAGTGATCTGCACACTGAGACAACTGAACTGGAAGTGAAGTTACATACACGAATGAGCTATTGTGTGGTGCAGCTTTAATTGTCTCAAACAATTCCTGAGACTTGTTTGTAGCAATGATACTGCGTTTACTAAAGGTCTTATTTGATGGACATTTCAGGGCATGCAGCTTACATGCTAGTGGTCTTTAACAAAAAGTATGCTGGGCAACACATGATGATGTGTATTTCACATATGGTATGAAAATATTTTCTGAAATATGCAAGCTTATTTGAATTTAGTTTAATTTATTTCAGTGCGGTAATTTATGATTTTAAATAACTATGCTGCACAATAATCCCTGTACTGCGCATCATATTCAGAAATGGCTACAGATGGAGCTTTCCTGTATATAAAATAGATCATTAAGAATTGCATCTGTTTCTACCAGCCAGATGATCTTGCACTGTAATTCTTATGTTGCACTAATAATTATCAGATTAGTATTTAACTGTTCTTACCCAACAGTTGGTATAAACTAGGGCACATGCAACCCTTAAGAGTTGAGCCAGCAACAGTCTAAGCATTGTTGTTACTGAATGTAACACATGAAAACTACATGCTTGGCTTGTAGTTTCACTGGGATGTCAAATGAACTTTGACATGAAAGAGAAAGCTATGTCCGTATAATGAGGAGCTATCTTTCTACCTCTGGAGCCCTGTCTGGAGGAGGCTGCCAGGGAAAGTGTTAGTTCCTTGAAGTGTAAGATAAGGGTGGTGATATTTACATATGGGACACAAAAAGAAGGGAAATGGAGGAACTGTATTCATGCTGATGTTGAAATTAAGATTTAGAAATAAAGCATAATGACACGTACGTGGTCAGCCAACAGTAGCATCCCAGGTAAGCGTAAGTGGCAATGATCATATTTCATACAGAGCTGTAATGAAAGAGTACCTTTAGGAAAAGACAACCTCAATTTAATATTAAAAGATTTCCTTTTCTTGTCTTTACTGTAAAACGATAATCAACTGAGATATACTGTAACTCTAGTTCTAGTGTTTATAACATTTGATGGAATATTCATAATATTTGCATGAATGGCAAAGAAAATGACACAACTTTCCTCTGAGGTTCTGCAAGCCACAGGAGGTAACATCAAAAAGTAAAAAGTACCAGCTGAAAACTACACTGAGAGCTGATTAACATTTATTTTGGACATCATGGTAAGTGTATCACCCCTACTGTTCACTTTAAAGGTTTAACGTAAGGGGAACTAGCAGAACACATGTGCGGGAGTGTGTACTTCAGATGCTTGGAGAGTAAGTATAGCTAAATAAAAGCTTTTATTGTTTTTATGTCTAAATAATAGTGTTGTTTTTTTTTTTTCTTTTTTTTTTTTTTTTTTGTACTCAGAAACTGTAACATTAAATTATTTTACAATTACTGAAAACATTTTTAAGATGGAAAATAGGTCAGGGTGTGCATTAGCAATAGTACAACTGAACTTGTAAACCCAGATGCTTCTTTGAAACTATTAGAAAACTTATTATTGTATGCATCTCAAGACTTTCTCATACCTGTGACCTTTTGCTTATTTGCACAAATATATTCACATTTCCTGTGATGGCGTTTGACTGCTCTAACCCTCTAAAGCTGGATTTTTTCTATAACTCGGGTATCTCCCCTATGAATAATTTTCTTGTCTTTTGAGAGGGACAGCTTTCCAGGAAGAGGGTTACAAAAGATGCAATCAGGAACACTAATGCTAAATAAATGTGCTCTTTTTGGTATTATATATAGTTCATTCACCTCAGTATGAATAATGGCTGTCTAATCCAATACAATATTTTCTGATATCAAATCATTACGATTCTTTACTTTTCAGCAAGTGTTAGCTTAATTAGCTTTTTATTATGTGTATATATATAACTATGGTTCATATTTATCTGAATAACAGATATAATCTCTACTGTCTGGGTAATAACATATAGAATTGGATCTAATAATAGTTTTTGAAATAATTCAGTGCATCAGCACTTCCATAACAATGGGCACTTCGTGCTTATTTTCATGCTTGGAAATAGAGTAGAAATGTCACTTGGTCATGTAACTTCTGTAAATAAATGTATAATACTGGATTATGGCCAAATGTGCAAAAAGTCCCACACACAGAAGGGTGAAATAATCAAATCTGCAGCAAAATTCATTTGGTGCTTGGTATTTTTACCCCAGCCTTAGGAGATAACATCACTTTCATAAAGGTCTGTTGGGTTTCTTTTATGTTCTTGGGGAACTCACATTTTAGCTATGAAGGGGTAATTTCCTTACATGGCATTTCTCAGTGCTTGCCTTACATGGTAGATTGATGGCATAAATGCTGGGAGAACAGCATGATTAGGCGAGAACATGCTTTTCTCATTATAGATATTTTCACAGCATTGTAGATGACGTTTTTAAGGGTAATACTCTTCATATGTTGAATATGATATTCATAGATGAGGTGTGCTTTACAGAGATCCAATTGCAATAATAAAAGTTGAAGCTGGAGTATGTATCTGAATGTTTAAGGTGCATCTTTATCCAAATTTAATACCAATGTGATTTCAAAAAAAAAAAAAGATTGTTTTTTAAATTATCATCTTATGTTTCATGCCAATTTCCTTTTGTGATTATAATTTACTCTTATTGTGGGAATGCAGTAACTGACAGCTTACTCATGAATTAGGCCCTGCATACTGTTTGCGACAGCTGTAGACTTGAATCATCCCCTGTGTGAGCAAAACACAAATTTCCTAGACATGCATCAAGCTACGTTCAACCTAAATGTGAGCGAGATGACTGTTAAAACTATAGCCCCCAAGCCTTTGGCAAATGTAAATCTTGTCATGTGAAATTCAATGTAGATCTTAATGCATGGCTACTGAGCTACTGTGCTTTGTTCAGAACTAAATTTAAGTATCAGAGAAAAAAATTATAATCACAAAGCCCTAAGGGGAGAAGAGAGAACATAAGAATAATGCTTTTCCTTTTTTTCTTAATGTAGTGGTAGTGTGGTAGTGAAGAATCTTTCCATATAAATGTACTTTTTTCCTTTTTTTTTTTCCCTGTAAAAGTTCAAGGCCAAATTTATTCCTTATGTTATTCAATTGATCTTGTTTTTTTTCTAGCTCTCATAGTCTTAACTGTCATTGTTAGCACTTGCTACCTTCAGAAAAAAAAATACAGAAAAACGATGTCTCCGTTCATATGTGAAGTGAATAAGCTTAGACAGGGGAGAAAAAAAAAATCTACCTGAATTTAGTCATTGGGAACAAAATAGTCAGAGATCAAAAAATCTACTGTAAGGTAGATTGGAAAAGTGTTCATTCATAAGAAGCCCAGGTCAACTTTCTGAAGAAAGCTTGAAGGTTTCCAGGACATCACTCAAACCCGAGGTACAGTATACAATACGTATAAGATACGGTATAAGATACAGTATAAACTTCTATTGCTTTGTGGCTATATTAAAGGAGGAAAAAGCTTTGTAAAAGTTTACTGGGGCTGAAAAAGTGTCAGTGCTTTTATATGAAAGCTTCTTCTTCATTCTGATAGAGAGAGAGATGTGTACTTTATTCCCAGCAAGCAGACAGACGTTTCCTTTAAGCAGTCATTATTCTTAGGTGCTGTAATGAACTGTGTGCTATGTAGTTTTCCAATATTCTCAGTTTTCAAAACTCTTAATTCATTTGCTCTGAACAACAATAATTTAATTTCTAGATGCACTGAATTAATTCCCAAAGATTGCAGGGAAAAAGTAATTAAAAACCTGAAAAAAATTGTAAGTGTATTTCAGGTTTGTTTGGCAGTTATGTACTTCAAAAAAGTTTAAGATATAAATCTTTACCATCAATTACATCATGCCCATAGTTACCAAATGTAATAATAATTCTGCAAAATTATTTTCAGCCTGGCAAGTTCCAGTCACATGGGGAAACCCGGAAGCATAGCAAAGAGGCTAGGGATAACAACGTAAGAAACAAGAAAAGTGGAGGGAAACAGGAGATAAGGGCGTAAGGAGTCTAGTGATTTGGGATAAATATTGGATTAAACGATCCAAAAAAAATGACTCTGCTGCTCATAGAAGAGCTCGTTTGGGTACATCCTCTTTGTGGATTGCATAGCTTCAAATTAGGCAACATGTAGAAATCGTATAAAAATTCACTCAACCACACTAAATCTGTAACTGTGCTCTACCTGTAACTGTGCTCCAAATCTATTTCTGTCAAAGCTCAAGAGTCGCTATTTTTAGAGCTGGAAAGCAGTCACAGTGTACAACTAGAGTCAAGTGATGTTTGAGTTCAACCCCTTTCAAACCATAGCATTTGGCCTTTGTTTCTGGAATATCTGAGCTAAAATCCAAGATGGAGAGTACTCACACTGGATTTAGAGCTGAATTTTTGGGGTGTTGGGCTTAGGTAGTTTGTGAGCTGACATGAGGAGGACATAGTATTATTTAAGTCAAGGATCACAGAGTGGTATTACTTTTTTTCACTACTGCCATCGTAAGGCTAATTAAGATGTTTTTTTAAAAAAATCTGAATGTAAAAGCAAGGAGATACATAGCTATACTTATGGGAGCCTAGTAACTGTCACACTGAAATACAGACCTGGACTGCCTTGAGTATAAAAAGAACTCCATTAAGTGACAACCCCATCACCCCATCAGACAATGTGTCAGGGACATTTCCCCTTCACACTTCTGCAGGATGCTGTATCACCTTCAGGCCCAAAGAACATCACTAGTAAGTTTTTCTGGTTCATTGTTTTTAGGCTACCAAACCATGTTCACTATCTGAGAATACATATGGAAACTCTTGTCTCAGTCTTCTGCTTAAAAATGCACCAATGTTATGGTTTATATAAGGCTGGGATTAAGACAGCTGCATAAAACAGCAACACATCCATCAGAAGCTGAATTTAAGCCTCTTTGAACATCTTAAGCAGAAAGGAAGTGGGTCACTCAATTATCTATATGCTGAAAATTAGGCATTTAACTTATTTCAACTTACATCAAGTTCTTTAAATCATTCATGGGAATTCACAGATCATTCAAGTTAAATATCTGAAGTAATGAGAACTAGGCAACTAGAGACATACATTGCTTAATAAACAGGTTTTGATTTAATGACCAAAGATGCATCAAGCTTTTTAAGGACTCGTTTGAATTATCAGAGCTTTGAGGAGAAAGGATGAAAACATGATGTGCTTTTGTTTTGCTCTGACCTATGGGAAGGTGGGAAGGGAAGGAAAGATTATTCAAAGAAGAATGATTAGTAACCACCTCAATAACTGATTTAGATCAAGCATTATTTGGAAATAATAATGGTTCTTTCTGGTTTTGGTTTCATTTCACCATAAAAGAAGCCAGCTGCTGATGCTAGACGTGGATGGGCTTTGATCATCACTAAAATATGGGAGAAGACCCTTTTCTACATTTCTTTCTAGTCCCACACCTCATGGTCACAGTGGCCAAAACCCAGAGCACCTCACATGTCCAACCTAACTGCAGGGCACACAAGAAGGACAGAGCACACAAGGGGCAACTCTCTGCAGACATGGATCATTTCCCCAGAACACGCCACATCTCGGCAACCTTCAGCTTTGCTTTCCTTCCCCAACACATCCATATCCCTATGTTTTAACACAAAAAACCACTGCTCATTCTGAGCAATCTGGTGCAATGGAAGGTGTGCCTGCCCATGGCAGAGGGTGCGGAGCTCGATGATCTTTAAGGCCCCTTCAAACCCAAACCATTCTATGATTGTATGGATGCAGGTCAGCCTCCTCCTACCACAAAAATAAATTTCACTTACACGCTTGGAAATCACTGGGAATATTCCTCTGAGGATCACAACTGCCTTGGAGGCCTGTCCTGAAGTTGGTTCCAGTTTGGGCATTTACTTATACATGCAAAATCCGAAACTGAGCAAAATTCTAAAGAAATGAGAACCAAGAGTGCAAAGGGGAGGTATTTTCTGCACAGTTTGGGAAGTATTTTTTCAGTATGATTAGGAAATATATCTTTCTTTACACAAAACTTAAGGGAAACATCATTTAGAAAACATAAGCTGTTTGATTCCTACATTAAAAAGAAGCATCTGAATGTAATATATGTGGAGAAAAAGTGATAAAAGTACTAGTGAAATAGAAGACCTTCCTTATGGTAAGCAACTGACTTGTTTAGCCCTCTGGAAGCAAACTGAGATGTGACAAGATGACTCTTTACATAATGTAAAAATATTTTTGCTTGTACACAAATATCACTGCTGGGAGTACCGGATCTTGACAGAAGGTCAAATGGATAGAGATTAGTCATGAGTTCATATAGATTTGAACATAAGAGATTTAGCCTTACCAAAAAAAAAAAAAAAAAAAAAAAAAAAAAAGGCATTGCCAAGAAGCAGGCCCATTTCAGGACAGTTTGATAATCTGGCAAGGGACTGAATGGTTGTATGATAGGGTTGTATGCTGGAGCTACATATTTAAGCTGATAGTATGAGACCCCAGCCCTGCAATTTTTAGTACACCCTGTGAGGGTGATGACAAGATGGTTCAAAAGGACATTTGTATTAGACTTGTATTCCCTCTTGCTTCAGTGATCATAGCAGCTTCCAGCAGCTATTCTTTCCATCACCTTCTCTCCCCCACACTTTCCCCAAGGTGACATATTAGCTAACGTCAGGGGCATTTTTCTGAGGTAACGTAGTTATAGCTAGAAATAGAAACAGGATGCTTTGGCTGATATAAAAAATCTCTGACGCTTGTGTGATGCTTGGCTCAAGCACTTGCAGCCTGCCAGATTGCAGCCAGGAAGGCATTTCCCCACAGTTCTGCCCAGCCGAGGAGCCTGGGCTGCGGCTCCCCCCTGCTAGTGCAGCCCCTGCCTTGCAGCTGGGGTTTACCTTGGAATTTCACGTAGTGAGCTCCCTGCTACTGTGGTGTCCTGGGATACCAATAAAGCTTCTGAGGTCTCCTGCCTTCTTTCTGTGGCACGTTGTAATTGTGACCATAGGTCTTTTATCATGGGCTTAAGCTTGTTACAGGATATTAGAAGTGCCATGCAGACTCAGGGAGGAGGAACAGCAGATGTCCCCTGGGCCCGCCGGGATTAGCTGCTTGTCACACAATTGTCAGCCTGCCAGCCCAGTCGGTCCCTCTCATGCACAGGTTTCTAACTGGTAAATCATGAACCCGCCCCAGTTACAAGAAAGAAAATGCTCTAAGTTTTTTGTTGTTTCCTTGTTCTGCTTTTATTATTATTAGTTTGTGTGTTTGGGCTTGGCAGTGCCTCCTATAGATCCACATTTTTTTTTTCTTCCTGCACAGGTTTTGAGGTTATCTTTCTTTAGAGACAAGTCACAAGCAAAATCAAACTAAAAAAAAAATAAAAATCATTCTATTAAACAGATGGTTTAGAAAGACTTACTAACCAAAGTAAAATAACATTTTTAAAAGGAAGAGCTAGATTTCATAATGTTACCCATATATCTTACAGGAACACAGAAACTGAAGACAGAATCCTATCATATAAGTCATTAATTCTCTGCCAAGGCATTTCCCTGTAAGTTTTAAATAGTTGAAAAGATTTGAAAGTTAGGAATGTATAAAACTTTGAAAGGTTTCAAGTACTTGTGAATAGATCACAAAGAGTTTTCCCTAGCTTCCCAGCAAGATAAACCTTAAGGATAATAAAGCACTACTCTAGTCTCTCTGTTTATGTTTCTGTCTTGGACTGTTTTCTTTTGTTAAAATATAGTCTTTACTCAGAATAACTAAGATTAATTTTTGTTGCTTTTTTCATAACTATATACATGAAATATTTGTATGGGATAGATCTACACTGCCTTCTGTAAGGATGTGGAATTGGACATATAACCTTATTACAGGAGATGGAAAAAAATACAAACTAGATTGCAAACTTTCCTATTTGTGATAAAAAGACACATATCATTGGTGAGCCAGATGTGCAGTTTCCTGTTGCTGTCTTTTTAGAGAACAAAGAGGTTGATAAACATATTTGTATATATAATTACATAATGTTAGTCATCTTCTGTCAAAGGTTTTCAAGCCACATGACACTACAATGGCATAAAAATTAATCCTGTACATTTCAATAATCAGCCACAAGAAACAATATTGCTCTGACATTCCCTTGCTACCTGCACCCTTTGCACATATATGCATAACTGGTGCTCCAGCTTTACAACGTGCATTTCTATATTGCAAATGCCAGTTTAAAAACAAAATTCAAACATCTATTCAGAGAATAATAAAACTATATCATATACCACGTGATGCAGTGGCCAAGCAAGTTTGACTTTTCTAGAACCATTATAAAAGATTAAAGCACTGCTTTGCTAATGGTCCGTGATTTATTTAGTTATTTATTTATTATTATTATTTTTAATATAAGAACATTTCTGAAAGGTTACTGAGCTGTAGGCTTTCAAACTGTGTCATAAAGAACCCATTTTTCTGGCTAAGAATTAACAATCTATACTTAAAGCATAAAACATTTTATCTGGCAAACATCACTTAGCAGTGTATTCTTAGACCAAATTAATATACATATAATACCGATGAACAACACGTACTTCAC
This sequence comes from Netta rufina, assembly GCF_964035555.1. Taxonomy (NCBI): domain Eukaryota; kingdom Metazoa; phylum Chordata; class Aves; order Anseriformes; family Anatidae; genus Netta; species Netta rufina. The sequence goes on along the minus strand of NC_140131.1, from coordinate 25,812,495 downwards.
GTACCATTCTTTCAGCAGTGGTCATGTCTGCCGCACACTTCCATTTTAGATGCAGAAAAGTTTCAGAAAAATAACGTCCTTGATACCAAACTTCATTTCAGTTAAAGGAAAATAAAAACACACAGTTTTTCAGAACAAAGGAAAAAAGATTATTCCCTTCCTTATAAACTTCGAAGCCTCGTGATATTTTAAACTTTTAGTATCTAGTGGGTAAGGAATCCTGAGCAACATGTGAAAGTCATCTATCTTATCTTTACCTTGGTGCAGGGGGGATTGGTTTTAGATGAATCTATGCAAAGGGCAGAGCAATAACTCTTGTACTTGGACCTCTTCATGCAAATCAGGTCCTCCCTTCATTATCCACACAGGGAAGATGAAAGTCTGATCTACCTGACTAGCTTGATCTACACAATCTAGAATCAAAAACCTGCCTTGATACTTTGTAATCCTGAAAAATAAAGGATGAGAGAAGTGGCAGTGTTGCACATTTCTTCCATTAAATAGTTCACTTGCTGCCAAAAGTGAGGCTGCCCCTCTGCTTCCCTGCATGTTCGGTCAGCATTGAGCAAAGGACAAGGTGCTCCCTTCTCAAACAGTGACCACCTAATGTCTTTCCATACCCTACATTCTTCTGCTCTATCCAGGAAATTAACTTTACATTTCATTCAATTTATGAAGTATGGTACCAGGATTTATTCATTATTTTTTTCCAACTCCTTGCTATTCCACGTGGAATATTATCACGGAAACTATACATACAGTATTAATTACACTGTAAAATTTAATGCCCTTCCCAGATTTGTTACGTGACTTATCGTGAAAGAGAATTTTGTTTGCAGTCTTGTGAAGATTGTAGGTCAAATAGAAGGTTTGTTTTAGATAACTTCTGTAATTATTTCCCAGCTTCAGTGAGCATGCTCACTCAATACATCCAACAAATTCCATTAAATTCTCACTGGGGTAAAGAGAAGTTTCCATGCAAATACAATGGTTAAAATATATAAAAGACATCTGATGCCTATAAGAAAAGACAGTAAGTCTTTTTTTGGTGATTTTCATTTTCAGGTTATATATAATTCAAACGTAGATTCCATATTCACTAATTTCAAAACAGAGCAAAAAAGAAAAGGAAACAACACATTAGGATGAGGCACTGTGCTACATAATCCGTTTTCAGCTGAGACTTAATTTTAACATATTGAACTAGTTTTACACAGTCAGACAACCTTATGACCAAAAAAGACGAAAGAAAATCCCTTGTGGCGATGTAGCACTGATCAAGGGAACTTCTTTTGCCAGAAAAGACAGTTTCATCATGGCAGTTAGGGGCTTTCTGACTAGAAAGCAAATTGCGTTGGACAAACAATTCTGCTAGAAGTGCATATACTGCACTGTTATGACAGGGACTTTAATTTATTTTGTACTGTGCTGTAGTGTAGCTCTACCTAACAAAAGAAAGTATTAGAGGATATCCTTATATTCTATCAATAAAAGGAAACGGCATCTTTACATGAAATGCTTTTTGAGTTATGAAAATAAGTTATATTTTGATTCCACTTTGATAAACTAATGCTATAAATTATACTTTTATTTGAAAGAGGCTTTCAGTCCATTGTCTTAAAATGCTAGATTTAAATAGATCCAGACACAAACAGCCACAAATATCTAAGTGATCCCAAACTTTGTGATGGAGTCTTCCTTCACAGCATTCCCATGGTAAAAGACAGACACATGTTGAAGGTTTATCGTGCCAGACTGCTTCATCCTTTGCTGCAAGTTCTAGTGAATATTCAGTTAAGTTACTAAAGTTTTTCTGGGGGGAAAACTCCAGTTTCCTGATAGGGAAACTTCCACTTTGTGAACTTAACAGAAGCACTATACTGGACCAGAAAATAAAACCCACAGAAAAGAACATACATATTTTCCCGTAGGCCCCATATTGTTTCTGGAGCTATATCACAACAATGAACTCTGTATTTCTCTCATCACAGCATATTATCATGCTGGTCCTAACTCTTGGAAAAAGGGAAATGCAGAACACACATGAAATAAAAGAAAACACATACGTTTTAGATTAAGCTGTTCTCAAGATGTTAAATCCCAGACCTGCTCCACAGAAGAGCAAAATGGTATTAGCACCATATGATAATTACCCATTTTAGGATGAGAACGTAAATTGTAACATGGTGTTTTTCCTAGATAATGCATGCTAATTCTGTTCCATCTTCTGAGAGACACTGTCTCACCAACATTTATTCGGAGAGTTACACTAACCGCACCAGTAAGAAGTGCAGCTATTTCTCTGCAGCCTGCTGCTCCCTCCTTTTATCCAGTGCCGAATGAGATCATTGTTCTCACTTGCTGAGAGTCAAGCACTGAGCTACTTACGTCTCCTGACCTTAAATATTTATTGGGCTACAGAAGTATTTAATTCTGTAGATACCCTTGGTTTGGGCCTTCAATTACAATGCAGAAGATTAAATACGTGAATTTCCCTTGATAATTTTTGTTTCAAACGTACTTTGCCCTATCTACTCTTCTGCTGTACTACGGCTGAAAAGTGAAACATATGAGATTTTCATACCTTTTCTTACCGTATGGATTTCTACCCACAGGAAAAAAATATTTATCCTTATTATTTAATATCTTCTGATAGTTTTCTATATTTTTCTTTCACATTGTAAACTGACTAGGTCACTGCAATATTTCTTATATGCTCTTTGGAACCTCAGCCCAGCTTTGAGTGAATTATAAGAAAATTTCCTAAAATAGTTGTAAAACAATTCATACATACATGTATGTATTTCTTTAAAACATAAGTAGAAGTAATTATTAGACATTCATAATTAAAATGACATAACTTGAAATAAATATCATTAAGCAATTATCTGTTCTAGTCAAGAAAGAAAAGGAAACAATAGAATTATACAAATTGTTTTTTTCCCTACATAAGTCCAGTTGAGTATGCTTGGCAAGAAACCAGTAATTACTAGGTTTATAACATTTTTTGTTGCTCCATTTTTATTTTTCTTACACATCAAAATAAAAAAGACTTTCACAATCGATTAAAAATACAGAAAGATTAAGAGAAGTGGTTCACATGTTTTCCAAATCAGAGCTTGGACCTTAACCTGTGTCACCTCACTGGGAATTAACAGAAATGCCTGAGTATTCTGGGCTCCCCTCTTCTTTCCAGCATAACTTTCACCAAAGTCAAGAGCTTTCCATTAGGAGTCTTGTTTTATTTAACCAAGACTTCTGTATAGAGGAATGTTTAATTAAAATAAGCCTGACAGCATGCCTTGGTTTGGAAAGAACCTCTGAAGATCATCTGGTCCAACTCCCTGCTCAAAGCAAGGCTAACTTCCAGACAGTTGCTGTACCTTCAGATCAAATACAGATGCTGATTACCTTCCTACAGATTTTTCTCTTCCTTAGCTATGTCCAGTAATTGCACGCACCTTCTTGTGTGTGCAACTCTGGCAACTAGCAGTAGATAATTTCAAGACAACACCTATGCAATTCTTATTTTATATTAGATATCTGCTTTTTTCAATTCCTTAAAATCAGTCAGTCAGAAGCAGACCATCCACTCTTACACACAAAATAGTTTACAGTTTACTGAGACTATGTATAGGACATGTGGTTTTACAGCAAATCAAACTAATTGTATAACTGAAAAGTCAGTAGATAACAAAGAAATCATTTTTCAGGTCACTGTATCAAAGATTGTCCCTCTGAGCTTACTATAATTACTGGCAGACTCCAACACTTTTCAGGTGCCCACCACCTCTCTAGACTCTCTGCTGGGATACCTTAAGGAACTGTCTATGCCATGGGCAGAGTGGTCTGGGTAAGAGGACCAGCACTGGTGAACTGGGACAGAGCCCATTGTGGCAGACCTACCTGCACAGAGCAGGCCCAGCTTTTGGTCAGTGCTATACAACATTATTACTCCCCAGTAATTACACAGCTACCGTTATTCACTAAAATAAATTCAGTCCTTCAAAATGTCACCCTTTGTACTGGAAACGCTCAGAATTTCAGAGAGGGGGAGGTATTTTCCAATACTGAATACCTCTTATACTTCCCCCATTCCCAATCACAGTGTAATCAGGGAACAATCCCATACCACAATGCACTGCACAAGCAGTTTATGAACAATATGCAACAATACAAGAAGAAAGCTCTATCCTGTCTACTCAGTGAAATGAAGGAATCGTATATATATGTATATGTATATATATATATATGCAGAAATATACATGTATTCCTTTCCAAAGCAGGCATTTTTACATTACCTTTCCAGTTTAGTGATTAATTAACCAGTTCTTAAATGCTACCTGAAATGACTTTAACAAATGAATACTAGGAGTTCAAGCTGAATAATCTGCTTGAGAGCCTAGCTACTCAGGCTTTGAGGTTTAAACATGACCTGTGTAGAATCAAAAAAAAAAAATAAAATAAAAAATAAAAGGGAAAAAAACTTCAGCTACTAAAGTGTTGTCATTGTTGTTTTAAATGACAAATTAGTGGGATGGAATTCAAATTCAAGACACTTATCACATTAGCTAGCCAGATGGTTTATGTGAAATCTCAGCAGACAAGAATATCAGATTTTTGCTTTAAGTTGGGCTCAATAAGTCGGCAAAGGACAGTAACAGTCCATGACTCTCTCTTTTGCTTGTTTTAACATGTAATTTTTTTTTGTATATCTCCCCTGAGCAATGTTTCAAAAAGCTTATAAAATAGTGGTAGCCCAAGGAATACAAATGTTCCACAAGCCTTGAGATTTCTTTGGTCACTTAACAGACTTGTTACCTTTCTGACAAAAACTTTCCACTATGCTTTTCAAAGAAATAAATTTAGAAGCAAACTTCCATAAAAATGGAGACTTTTTTCTAAACTTGAAAAATGGTTTAAATAGTCTTTACCATCTTTTTTTTTTTTTTTTTTTTTTTTTTTTTTTTTTTCCTTCCTCTCCCCTAAATGTTTTGGCAACAAATAAGATTCCTTGTTGGATGCCTTTGGGGGTGGTGGGGAGAAGATAAGTCATGCATCAATAATCACAAAATAAGAACTGGTGGTATGACTTGGCTTAACTGTGCTGTTTCAGCACTTAGCTCTCTAGTGGCTTGTTCACATGGTCTCAGCACATTCAGAAGAGTTTCCATTAGTGTCTGCTCCAGACGTGAGAAGAATCCATCAATTTCGTTTTCAAAACATTATAGCATGTAATAACCGCCTTTGCTCAAACAGCTTCTCTTAACAGAGAATGTTGAATTCTGTCTGGTAACTGCATCCTGAATAAGTTTTTCTTGGGGAACAAGTCATTTTTCTTGGAAGAGTTTCAGAAGTTTTTTGGCTTTCACAGGCTGCCTGAACTATCGACAGATACCATCTGCTCTTACGTGAATATATATTTCCAGTGTATCATCGTACTCATGTATGAAGTATATAGACACAGAAGGGCAGCTTCGTTAGCCCCATGCCCACTGTGAAAGTAAGTGGCAAAAGTCTTGGCACTTGTTTTCTTTCAGTTTATTGAATTACAGGAGTTGAAATGTACTGCACATCAATTAATTGACACCAAAGTATTTCTCAGATGGCCCTTGGGGAAGAGAAATAATACCTGATGCACCCACTTAGGTGCAGTCCTTGACAGGGCTCTCTTCTCCAAAGTTATACTACTGGTACAAATATGCAGAAAGAGCTCCTGTTGAACAAGGCAACCATGTATATTTTACATACCAACATAAATACAGTAGCCTCTGTAAGGTGTTATTTCCAAGTAAAGAAATAACATGATTCGCCTTTCATTAGCAGAGATGCGAGGAACAGACTTATTAGACAACTGGTTCAAGATGACGTAGGAATCTATGGCACAGAGAAGAGTTACGTCTTGTTTCTCATGTTTCAGACCATATACCTTCTGGATTTCTACCTAAGAAAGTTTTATTTATTTTATTTTTTTAATGTATTGCTCTGATGTAGTAATTGGTGAAACTTAAAAATAAAAACTAACAAAAAATATAAAATCCAATTATTTTCAATGAGAATACAATTTTTGGAGATGAAATACAAGTACTTTTGAGGTATTGCCCAAGAGGATCAGCACATGGAAATATCAACACATGAAAAACTTTAGCTAGGATTTCCAGTAAAGGCAGCACAGCTGGATCCAGTTCTTAGCATCAGAGACATTAGCAATATCTGCACCATGGAGGTATACTACCCATCACTTTTTTATTTTTATTTTTTTTTTACTTCACATAAAATTTAGACTGTCAACATGAGAGAAAGAATTTCTGGGTCAAGAGATTAGAGTCAAGCTAATGCATACTGAATGCATCATCTATGCATTTTTAGGAATTCTGGAGTTGCTCACATGGTAGAAAAATTGCTTTTCCTAACATTATTCTTACAGAGACTAGCTATCAGGGAGAAGAACCACAGATTTTACTGTGTCCTCCTTTCTCTTCAGTTGACATACAAGTGCTCAATTCTGTGTAGTAATGACAAATTTTTTTTTTTTTCATCACTACCACCCTTCATGAGTTTTTTTCCAAACCAGTACAACATTGTCTTTTTCCCTTCTCCCAAGAATGATATCCCTGGAATAGCGATATTGTCTACAGACTGTATGTGCATCACTTACTATGACCACAGTTTGGGAACAAGCAAAGTAAACTATATTTAAATTATAGATTATTTGCAAAAAAAATTCCCAGTAAGGTTCCTGTTGATTATTGACTTAAGATGCTGGATTTGAAAGATTAATACCATAGATGGTCAAAATGATCTTGTCTGATATATTTAGATTTTCCCTTCTCAGTTAGGTCCCCCATCTCCTGACTGTAGCACAGCCTGTGACTTTACACCTTTCGATACGTATGTACTATCTCTAGTATGTCTCTCTCTACCTTTTTTTGTCATTCTGTAGTATTTGAAATTATGCAGATTACTCCTAGCATATGGAAATTATGTGGGTAAAGACTGTACTTGCTAAGTTAGAAGCATGCACCAATACAGGATGCTACAATTATCTCCAAATTATTATAAACCAGTGAGTAAAAATTAAGCTACGGAAATAGACAATCCATGGAGAAACCTGTCAGTAGAGGAAGTATGAAAAATATCCAGTTCTGTTTAATAATTGAGACTTCTATAAATCTTAGAGGATAGTTAACAAGTTCTTGGAGAGCGCTTTTGCTTCAGAATGTCTCCACAAACATGCCAGCTCCACAACAACAGCTCCATTTTGCTGTCACCAGCAGCTCTCCCATGTGCTTGAGAGATACCATCCTCTGGTTCTCCCCAGGAACTACAGACATGGAACTACAGATATGCGAGGGTGAGGGGGAGACCTGTTCTTTGTAGAATAACATCACTCTAAGCTGTCACTGGGGGAAAAAATCTTTAAATTTTAAACATGATGACCAAAGTTAGCACTGCAAGACTGTGACATCGTACATACACAAACAAACATTCACTACACAAGGCACAATTTACTAAATGCTGCTCAAAAATCTACATGGGGAAAAAAAACAAAACCAAAAAAATAGTGACCATCAGTGTCTTGGAAAGCACAAAAACAGAAATGAAATATCTGTCTATGATGATGTAACAGGTCAGGAATAGAAGTAGGACTATAAAATGCACCATCAGTTCAGTGATTCATGTACTGCTCTTATAAACTATCATATTGCTTCCCTTAAATCTTATTTGAAAGAAAAATATTGTTTTAAAGTGCATGCTGGTCTGCTTTGTCTCCAAATACATACTTCAAAGAAAAGTTGCAAATATTTACTCCAAGGGTGCTAGTGGGCAATCTTTTAGAAGTGGAATAGCTACCAACAATATGTCATGTGAAATAAGTGTTAAAGTTACTTAATGGCAGAGTACTGGACAGTTATATGGGAAAAATTGTCTCTCTAGTTTTTGAGACAGACCCAAGGGAGCAGGGGAAAGAAAGAGGAACTTGGAGCTGTCAGCTCATAGCCCCTGCAGATAACTGAATGACTCTGTTGAAGTCAGAGGGAAATCTTGCCCAGCCCTTAACCCAAAATGTAATAGCTGTGAGAGTAAAGAAATCATATGACTGGATGAAGGGGAGCTACTTACAGTCATAAATGCCTTTAAATGTCATTTTTGTAGAAGTTTTGCCAGCTGTTATTTATTGGCAAACAGGTTGGTAGTAAATTATGGAGCTACAATCTGTTCCAAAAATCATAGATCCACTGTTTATTTTTCTTTCACATCTTGTGATTTTCATTGTAAAGCTTGAAAGCCATCCTGTATAAATTTGATTACATATTCACTATTTATTGTTTCCTCATGGTTAAACCCATCTTTTTTTTTGTGAAAACACGGAGCATTTGTGAGAGCTGTTAAATGAGTGCAGCTAATCAGTCCTTTTTCTGGAAGGACTCTCTCAGCTAGAAACGAGGTATAAGATATGTGGCTTTCAAGTTCTACTGTGTAAATTGTTCTTCCGCAACAGCTGGAGAAAATGCTTTCAAGAGTTTTATGCTTCTTCCTGTGTGGTGATGCAGCTTTCCTCTAACGACAATTTCTCATCAATACCCACAGACACCTACCTTCTTAACCACTGGTTTAACGGTTTCTCACCACTTCCACCTTTCCGAAAAAAGAAGATTCGTTTGGGAGAAGGTTTACAAATATCTGTACGCCAAGCTGTTGAATGAGATAATATCTCAAAGACCTTAAAATTAGGTGTACAATTCTGGTCTGAACAAAATAACCCCAAGCACTCCTGAATGTGACCAAAATGATCAGTATATGTTCTTTCCCATGCTATGTCTATAATGGTCATTGGTTAAAACTTCCCAACAGGAAAAAATAAGTGACCTTTCCCCAAGCAATATAACGGTTATAAGTCTAAAAGTTAATATAACAAAGCATATTGTTCTGAATTATACCATTTTCTTTTCAATGACAAGAAACTTTAAAATGCAAAACTTTCCTAAAAGCAGTAATAGACATGAGAGTGCTGTATTTTCCGAGAGCTGCTGTCTTTAGATAGATGCATGCTGACTCTTCTGGGAACTTTAATGTTTGCTCCATTTTTCTAGAGGACTCTGAAGATCCACCCAATTCAACTTATGCTGCATTAACAAAGGTAAGTTTACCCTTACTAGGATAAAACCTTTGCCTACACATTTATTCAAAAATGCAGTGAAATATTTAACTATTTGGTATTTCCTTAGGCAGTAACTTAGTATTTTAACAGCCTGGCAACTAGTGTACTTTAATACTGATGTAATCTAAATCATTACAAACATTTTACACTCACCCTCTCATACAACTAGTGTATTTATTTGTTATAAAGAAAAGCACAAGGACAGCTGCAGCAGAAGAGCTTGAATGTGACACAGTCTGGTGACTGCTCATATGGAACACTATTTCACGGAGCATGCCCAAATTTCATTTAAAGTAAAAGATGATTATATAATTCAAAACTGTCACCTGTTTTTAGACCTGTCTCTAAAAAGAACACAAACCAGTTTCTGTATGGAAAGCTAACAACTGCCTCCCACCCCAAAAGAGCAGTTTTGTTTTTTTTTAATTTAAATCAAAACATACAACCTGAGAGTGGTGACAAAATGTCACAGAAATGTCTTTATTTGTACAATCAGTCAACAGTTAATTTGAAAAAAGAATATAATATAAACCCATTGCTGGCGTCCTCTGATCTGGTAAAACACAGATTGTTGCCAGTACTAAGGGAATGTTAAGTAGGTGGGCTGTAAGGACTTCTGTATGGAAAAGCACTAAAGGATGTTTACTGACTAAATACTGAATACTGTCTGCAATCAAAGGAAAAAGAAACATTAAAATATCTATTTTAAAACCTTTAACTTTTAATACTTTAACTTTTTTCTAGGGTGAAGGTAGACAAACCAAAGTGTTTTACTGAAAAAAATTGTACAGAGAAGTGAACTAAATTTAGATTAAAAAGAAATTCTTATTATCCAAAAAAGTCATTTCAGAGGCATTCATGAGCAAGGCAGCAAAATAAACGATCAGGATTTACAGAGAACCAAACAGCCTGTTGCTCCAGAACTAACACCTGTGCACAGCCCAGAACCTCAGCGACAAGGCGCATGTCAGCCCGGAGCACTGCCAAGGTAGGTCTCTGTGGCTCTTACAGGCTCAAGAGGGAAAAATGATGCTCTAATCAGTATGGCAGCTCAGGTTTAATGCCTTCACTTGGTTATGAAATATTTGTGCCATCACTTAAGCACAGCTGTCAGCATCTCCTCTCCCTCCAACAAAAAAAATAAATAAATTACAAATGCATGAATAATAAGATCGATAACTGTTATGTTACAAATATTACTGTTACTGTGCAATTTTTGTATGCCAAAAGCAGCAAAACTTTTAAAGCAATATATATCTTAGCATTCAAATGAGATGCTGCAAATTCAGTTCGTCTGTCTACAACATGCATTCAAACTCATTAATTCCCACTCTTGTGAGGGTTTTCTTATTCCTGGAGTACAGGAAAACTAAAGAATGAAATTTATAAAGAAATAGAACAAGACCAAAAGCTAGGTGAACTGTTCAAATCCAAGTAGAGTTTCACAATTAATTCAATTCTTAGAAAGCTTTTTATGGTCTCAGACTGAGAACTGACTGGGGTTGGCTGCTACAGCAGTTCAGGAAGGTGTGTTGGATATTGATTTGGAACAGTTAATAGGAAAGGATTAAAGAACTTGCTGTAGGAAAAAAAAAACATTGTCCAGAATTTGCTGAAAAAAAAAAAAAAAAAAAAGATGCAACAAAGACAGTGACATGAGTAGCTGAAAGTATTTTTGTTTCCCCTATTTATTCAGAAGAGTCTTTAAAACTAAAATTCTGAAATGCCAAGGTAATTCGTTTCACTAAAAACATATAATGCAAAAATCTCAAAATTACTATCAGCAATGTTTTTTTTTATAGGATTTAGTGAAAGTAGCTTTAATTCTACTTCAAATGCATAGTTATCATTTTTAGTTGGATGTCAAGGACCTAGTCTACTTGTTCAGCTACTGTAATTTGTGCTAAAACAGACAACTTCATCCTATGTTTTAACTCTCCTAATTCATAAAACATCTCATTGATTGTCTTTATGCCAGAAGTTAGAATCAGATGGCTAATAGAATCGACATAGAATCTTTCTACTGCAAACATCTTTTTAGTAGAAATTTTTGCATTTACTACTCACCAAAAACAAAACAAAAATTACAAAGCAAAAACCCATAACACTTATTTCTTTAAGATTTGTCATTTTCACCCTTTTACATTAAGTAAAGCAATGGCTGTGACCTAAATTCAAATTAAATCTGAAGTTTAAATATAGACTCATTTAAATGTTTTGTTTTAATTGGAAGTTTTATTTTATAACCTGCCTTTTCAGCTAATCAGGACATCTTCCACTTTAAAAAAGTAGACTGTTTTTCTTTGCAACACTCTGAAAATTACCATGTTTTAATTAAACTGTACCTTCAACTAGACTTGCAAAGTAACAGCCAGTTTATACATTTAAGTTTCATTTTTAAAACTACGAATTTGTAAACCACTGAAATTAGAAATAGCATGTAGTTTCATTGTGGAAACCATACAGTTGTAATGAAACGAGTATCAGGCTTCAGCATGCACTTTCAACATTTTAAGTAAATATATGCCTTTATCAGACCATAAATATTTGATCATGTATTTTTATACACAGCTAAGAGGTTGTTTGGACATTTCTCATGCATATATTTGTCAGTGTGAACACTAAAACCCAGCTTGTTAACTACAATGCTTTCTCTCCCTCCCTTCCTCCATGAACGTGCACTCAAACAAATGCACCCTTTCCTCTCTCCAGCTTGCCAATGATGTGCCACAGGCACTTTGTCAGAAAACAGAACCTGGCTTTCATTCTGCATTTCCAGACTTTGTGTAAACTCTTTCTGCAGTATCAAGATAGAGCATAGATAGAGCATAGATTTTGTAACTAATATTCATACAAAACCATTAAGATTACAGGGATGTAAATCAACCTTTTCTCATTTCTGTGCCAGCAACTGCAGTAAAATGAGGAGCTTTCACTGACACTCCTTTCAGGCCTCATTCACTGCTCCCTTGCACTGTTATGCACAATTTATCCCTGCTTTCATGGGTAACAATGGCATCAGCTGATAATATGCCAAACCAATGGAGTCTTATTTCATTCACTTAGGGGTAGCTTAAAGTCTTAACCGTTTTTTCTGGGTTTGGACTGAGGAAAGTGGACTGGAGGGAAGGCTGGATTTTACTGTTCACATGCTTTCTTTTGTATAGGTGAGAGAGCATTAGCAGAGACTGAGATGCACACATTTTTTGAAAGTAAAAAATTAACATACATAATCCAAAGAGACAGCACAATAACTTGAATAGCATCCATTCACACAGAAAAGGGAGTATAATAATCTGGGTATGTTGTAGATACTTTATGCCCCCATTTGTATCTGGTCTTTCTGTAGATGGCTGATAACCTGTCTGCTGTGGTACTGCTCCAAAATCTCACAGCAGAGAGAAAACGTTACTGCTTGTCTTGTAGCCATTTCACTAAAACAGTCTGCAGACAGCTCCGTACCTTCAACACCACTAGAAGATGCCTGACAACACCACTGCACTTTTAAGGTGATTTGTCCAAATAGTACCAGAAGGAATGTCCATAAACAAGGCGTGCAGCTGCCCAAGGTACAGGTGCTAAAACGTGTCACAAGTCCAGCCTCCACTAAGGATATATATGACAAATTACACAAAAACACACCACTAAGCTTCCTTTGAATGCATAGCATAGAGTTGAGGAATTCAACCTTTGGTCATTCATGCTGGCAGCTGCTACTTTCAGCCCACACTGTACGAATAAAGTCAGCGCTGAAACATCTCACGTTACTGCCTGCCACCACAAGAAGGACTCGAATCCAGACACAAAATCCCTGCTATGGAGGGTCACAAAAGCTTCTGCTATTCTGCTGCATATTATACATCACATTTTGTATCCCAATTTAGTCATCTTTGGTGAGACGAGAGGCCAGTGGTAAAAGTTCACTAATTCTCACTAGTCTTTAGGTTGGCATATATAGCTGACAAAATACATAGTTGCTTTTTTTTCCTTCCTTTTTTCTTTCCTTCCACCCCCCCCCCCCCCACCTTAAAACATAAACCAAAAATACTACCTTTTTATTATACAAGCAATCCCTTTCCTGCACAGCCGAGAGCTGCAGGCCTTCCATCAATCTTTTTCACCACCCTTTTAAAGCCACTTCAACATTAAGGAGCTCCATAACTGCATGGCAACTGGCCGGCTGCCAACCAGCTGCAAAATGAACGCCCCTTGTATTGACATTAGAGGTTCCTTGATCATACTCAATAAAGCACCTTTGATGTTATCACTGTTGGCTAATATCGTCTTACAGGGTCTTGAGGGAGAGCTTATCGAGTCTGTAAGGCGGATCGTAAAGCCAGAAAGGACCTTCCAGTGTTACAATAGAACAAAGTCTGTGTCTTGCAAAGTAAAAATAGTATTTCTTGGTGTTAAAACGTCAAAATGCACACATTGTCTATGATTCACCGTTTTTTGCATCGTATTTGGTAAACCACAGATCCCACCTTGTCTAACACAAGCCAGGCTGTTTTCTCTTCTTATCCAGCCCTAATAGAGAACCTCCCAACAGACACCAAACGACCTGCCACGCTTGGGTGCCTTCCTGTCACTCCACGTCCTGACGACCACCCCACATCCTCCTGACCTTCCCGTGGCACAGCCCGGCAGCAGCCTGTTTTCTCCCTCTCTCTGGTGTGCTTTAGGAGCAACGTCTGTCACCCTGCCCACAACATGGGACTTCACCACTCGGCAGGCACAAAGCACGTCTCGTACTCTAGCACCGGGGGCTGTCTGGTGTAGTGACACTTGAAGTAGGTGGAATCGTACAGGCACAGAGACTGACAGGCCTCACACAGCTTTCTGAAACAAAGGAGACACTGGCCCAAAGTGGGAAAAAAAAATGCAATACACATCGCCCCACTTCAGCATCTGTGTTGGGGAATGACCTCTGGGAGGGTAGAAATCTTTCCACATCCTTTACTGAAATCTGGAGGCTTTTCTGGGTTTTGTTGGTGTGGTTTTGGGTATTTCTCTCTTGCACTTCGTTAGCTTGCATGCCCAGCCCTAGAGTGGAAATCATCTCCACTGACAACTCGGTGAAGTCATTGTCTTTTCCTCTCATCTTCACTTTTCTGTTCTGCTGTGGGAAACCCCCCTGGGATACAGACTTCTTGTCCTGTTTTCCAGCTATGGCAAAATTACACTTTTCCCAGCCCTTTACACACAGAACAGCATCTGAATAAAAGTTACATCCTGCAAGATTCCTTCCAGTACTACGCTGGGTAAAACAACTCCCACAACATGCTAGCCATCTCATTTTTGCCCTGCTTATAAGCAGGTAAAATGACTACTGGAGAAAGTCAAAGTGTTGTGGTATATCAGGTCTGCTTCTAACAGTGGCTATTGAGATGTTAGCTTCAATAATTAAAGATTTTTTAGCTCATGGATATCTAAAAACTTATCTCCTTCTTTCATACTGGGAGGAAAAGGCAGAAAAAGACTCTTAGAGATCACTTAGACGAGAAGGTATTTCATTTTTGTGAAAATGTACAGAGACAGATGGCCCAGATCATCTGCAGCTTCTGTTAAATGTGGGATTACGCTCTCGTGTCGGCCTGACGCACTCAGCAGCACAGTCATTCTACGTCATTACACCCAAATATGTAATACGCAAACCATGGTGATTCAGCATTTCTTGGCAGTTTTGTAGCCCTGCCCCACATGGAATGGAATAAGGCATTATTCTGTCCCTTGGGGCTACTCCTCCTCCTCTGTCTGCCCAGCTCTAAAACTGCCCTGCTTCCCTGCCCAGGGCTGGGGACACAATCGCCTTGGACTCACAGCTCTGCCGCTCCTCCCACCCCGTAACGCCAACAGCGCAGCGCGTGCTTCCCGCAGCCCAGCACTCGTCAGAAGCGCTCGGACCTTGGACCTGCAAGCTTTGAAATACAGCTCACTCCATCTTTTGAGAGACACCAGAATTGGACTTCTTATCTGCTTCCTAGATGAGATGTTCAGCAATATTGATTGGATGCCATAATGCAGACACTCCTTCAAACAGCAGATGTATACATCTCCTTCAGACCTGAACCGTTGAGGTTATCACATTGTATCACACTGTACCAACCAAATGCTGTCTCATGAAGCAATCTTAGCAGCATGGAATTTCCCAACGCCGCAGTCTCCAAAAGAAGCAATATCTCTCATTCCTGCATTTTTATATCATCCTCCTCCTTTTTCAAATACATTCTTCAGGTAAACATGTTTTGCAAGCTATTTCACATTCACTTCAATGAGATTTTTAAAAAAATGTCAAGTTTACTTTGAAATAGAAAACTGCAGAATAACTTACTAAGAATGTACTATGACCATACTATGATTAAAGATATTTTAGCAGAAAAACAAACAAACTCAAATGAGTTACATTTCCAATTTGTGAAATAACTGACTAGCACTAAACACCACAAAGAAGCTGGAAGTGCTAGATGACCCGAATGTTTTAGATTGTGACTACGACTCAGTTGCCTTTTGATAGTGTACATTCATTAAATCATTAAAAGCTTTCAGTTCTTATTAAAATTCATATGTAAAAAGGGAATAAAAGCTGCTCAAGATATAGAAGCAATTTTCTGTAAGAAGAGAGAAAAGGAGAGGTTAAGTGTAGCCAGCAAATTATATAGGTGAAAAGAAAAACAAATAGTACACCCGACAGTGTTATCTCAATTCTAGAAATTAATTTTAACCACCCTTTTCAAAAATTCACTTTAGGAGTGAATACTCAAGAGGAAAGAACTAAGTTATATGTTCTTAATATCATATGCTTCAGTGCTTTTTTTTTTTCCTCCTTTTTCAATTAATCTTCCTAGACTGTCCCCTTGGCAATCATTCTGCAAAAACGTCTACAAGCCCTGTGAGCACAAATGGTTATAGAAGGCAAGTTCAAAGGCACACGTGGAAGTATTCAAGGAAAGTATTCAGGTTCAGACACAAATATTTGCAACAGGAGTACTTATCCACTTGAAGAACAGAAACATCGTCACGTACATTAGCTGACCATCCTAATTCGAACAGCACACACTGATTGCTTGCAGAGAACTGATGGTTAAATTCAGACCGCCAAGATACTGCTCCCAAACAACTCTAATGTTCCTCAGATAACCAGTACAAGCTTGGCAAATAATTTTCTGGTCATCAGAAAACACGTTGAGAACTGAGGTTAACCTTCAGATGAAGAGAGGAGAAATGGTAGTGGGGGAAAAAAGTGTGTGTATGGGTGGGGGAGATAAAACCCTGAAGCCCCTGGCATTGTCATTTTCACTATGTTTGAGAAGGGTACAGAACCATAAAAAGGGGAAAACCTCGTAAGAGTGTGAAATTGCCTGGACCTGCAATAATCATTAACCATTTTAACCATAAAATAATTTCACATGCACATAATAATTATGTCTCTAATTATTTGGTCCCCTTTCTAAAGGAAGCCAAAAGTAAACAAAGCGCATGGCTTAAAGAACATCAGTTACTACTCCAGGTTGTGAGAGTTCTTCAGAGGTCCAAACAACGAGCTGAAACATCCAAAGAACCCAAAGAGATGTCCTGCCAAAGACAACCAGTTTCCAGGTGGGCCAGTGGGAGAAGAAGGTCTGAAAGAGCTGACACTCTGATGCTTCCAGATGACTTTACAGATTTGAGATGAGCAAAAGCAGATCAACAAATGTGCTTTCAACTCTGGATGAAAGTTTTAACTAAACAGACCTGCAGTATGGAAATCTAAATCTCTGCACTTTTATGAACCAGTGAAGTTCCTTTTTATAGCTAAACTTAAATGTAACTGTAATATTACAAACTGCATTTAAATATTAAATACTAAATGATAATTAAAGATACATTAAAAGTTGGCACACATGTTCATTAATACAACTACATTAAAGGTGAGGATTTTCGTTCCTTCAGTGCAAGAGGATTTTCTGTTCACGTAATAAAAAAATAAAGCAAAAGCAACCTGGGTTTTCTTTTCAGACTTACCATATGTTTTTCTAAAATAACAAATTTAACCTTCAAAGATGTACATGGCATAAAGGAGGCAGTCAACTGGTAGTTTACTTTGCTTTTTATAGCCACATTACTCTTTATTTTCACTGTTCAAGGCCACACATGCTATTTTAAAGTCTGATGACTCGGGTTTTTTTAGCGTAAGCCCTCAGCCCCTCCCTACCTCCTCCCCAAATCCTCAGACTGTCCGGTGACTTAAACAAAGTATTGCTTTTTCTGCGCAAGCGTCTCTCTCCTAAGTCAACAGCTGTATACTGCTCCAAGCACCGCAGCCCAGCCTCTGCCCTGGTGAAGGTAGCTTGTCATTTCCTGTCACAGGATACCCAACTAAATTACCCTTTTCTTCTAAGAGTCCAGCAAATCATGTTTCAAGAAATGACCATTTGTATTTCCTTTTTGATTTAACATGTTAAAAATAAACACCAGCCATCCCTCTTGCTAAAGCCAGAGCCAGATGAGGATATTATGAGATCAAAAATAAACAGCAAATTATTTCTTCCCCCAGCTATAGCGACTTACATTTGAAGTTACGAAAGAAAGCAATCTTTAGGTTAGGGATTTTTACAGATATATGCAAAAGTGGAAAAGGGATTTGAAAAAATTGCAGTCGACTATTTCCCCTGCTTTTAAGATTTTATGTTAGAGCATGCATTCTTGACTGATAAAAAACAAATGTCTGCAAGAATGCTTAATATAACTCAGATTTAAGATTTACTAATCTGAAAGGTGTTGAAAGTAAAAGCAGTTAAAGTTACATGCTTTCACACCATGATGTTTTGCCCTGGAGTTCACATGGTTTTAGAGTCAGATGAGGGATTGCCACATACACTGTATGGCTTTCACAAACCTGATCTCAGAGAAGTTACAGCCTCAAATTTTATGCTGTGATATCAAGAAAGAAATTGTCACACTCTCATCTGAGTGACCAACACCCAAAAATCTGAACAAAAATTTGGGCAACCTGTTATAAAATATTTTATTTGCAAATTAGCAAACTTTTTAATTATCATTTATTAGGGTCAGTTTTTAAATAAAAATGCCCTTTTTCAGCCAGAAGTCAAATAGGTCACTGTTTTCTAATATTAAATCAGCTATTCTTCAATGTTTTCCTTGACAGTGGTCTGGATACCACTTGATCCCTCTTACCAGCAGTTCGCAGGTCACCGGGAATGCCAGCTGGGTGGGCAACCACAAGTGCAGGGGAGTGGGCTGGGTGTGCCAGGATGCGGCCTCCTGCTCCACGTGGGCCAGTGCACACGCATCGACCCAGGGGACACGCTCACCCAAAAAAGACTTTGTACTCAAACAGCTTGCTATGGCAAGCTATGGACTTCACTGCAATATTCCTATCTCTATCTCTGATCACACAAATACACCAGCACATGTTTAGCCTCTGATACGTGAGCAACCCTATTTATTTCCAAAGCTGAGCATAAGCAGATTCTGCTTCACTGATTTCTGAACACGGAGAATGTTATGTCTGTCAAAAGAATTCTTCAAACATTTGTGATTTAAATCAAAGTAAATAGCAATTGTCCACCCAAAATTACAGCTCTTAAATATTTTTCCCAAGGGTTTAAACTAAAAGAAATTGTTCAAAGTTCTCCCATTTATTAATTCTGATAAACGCTACAAAAATATTAATATTCACAAATTATTTTTGCCTAATAGAATACTTACTTTCTGAACTTTAGTTTTTACATCCGTTTTATGTTGACCATTCACTGCACTGGGGGCTCAAACATTGTGGTGGGTCTTAACAAATGGCTGTTTCTCCTTCCCTAAATCATAAAGCAAAGTATAGGCTATGCAAATCTCCTCCTGTGCTCTTTATTACCTTTTTTGGTGTATAAAAGGGCAGTAAAAGCTCTCTGCTGTGAACAGCTTCAGTATAACAGCACCAACATGAAAAGTACGATGTTTCAAATCAATACAAATGTATACATACATATTAAAACAGGGATGTTTTCCACAGTCCCTAAAGTACTTCACTAGTTCACCTGCATTTCGCTACTAAGCCTGTTTTAGTCTTTTGGTCAGTCGCTGAGGTGTTAACAAGATCTCTAATTTAAAAAATAAAATAAAATAAAAAATAAAAAAAGGACTTTTGTGTTTCTTAAATTTGTTGAAGGTTATTAATATCACCATGAGTGTGGGAAGTTCCCTGTTTTAGAGAACCACACAGACAATTTTCCGAAAGGAAAAGCGTGGCTTTGTTACATGTTGAAAAACGTTAAGGAAATCTGCAAAAGTCCTAAATTCAGACTATGTCTGAGGTTGTGTTTTCCACCTTTACTAGATCTGTCTAGGTCTCACACATGTTGGCTGCTCCATTATCTATCCTGCAACCACAATGTTCTGGTTTTATCCACTGTCGTGTATAAGAGAGGCTTCTGAACTTGCAGAGGCTGCCTTTCTTTGAGGTAGCCACGGCCATCAGCAGCACACACAAGGGAGCGATGCAGTGCCCTGAGTACTCACTGGTTTTGGTTATGTCTGGTAGTGCTGAGATTTCCTTGGAAAAGTGATTGCTGCAATAGTAAAGTCAGTCAGCATAGGAAAACATGATCATCAGTGTTTCATTACAAAGTGAAGTGAAAGAAAAGCTTTAGGGTAAAATATAGCTTTTCCATTAAGGACCTATTCCAACTATGAAAACAAAATGATGCTATAAAACTACAGTGGTTTTGCTAATTCAATGGCTGTTAATTCACAGTTCAAAAGGTGAGATTTGGTGTTTGAATGTTCTCTTTCTCCACTGCTTTTTCCCTAACTAATTCCATCAAACAAAACGTCAACCCTACATTTTTTTTAAATAAAACTCATAACTTGCCAAAAGAGAATTTTAGTGGTTTTCTGTTTTGATCCAAAGTATAGCGAGGTCAGTTAAAATACTCTCATTAAGTTTAAACAGGCTCTGGCTCAAGCATTTGCATGGTAATAACTGCAGAACCAAGTAAGATAGATGTCTTTTATAAAGCTAGGAGCATTTTACATCAGCTTTTACCAGTTATCATGTTAATGTATGGAAATCAATGACTTGGAATACAAACGAAGCATTACAGTATTTACATTGAAGGGACTGATAGCTATTGAAGTTCTTAATTGATCTGATGAGGAGCCTGTGATTTTTAAACTCAGGAAACCTAAACAGATCAAAATCCTGTTGCAACATACATGCATGAATATGGACTTCAACTCAGAGTAACTGCAAACACAGACCCATTCACAGATGCCTCATATTTCATATTATCATTAACTGCACAAAACCCAAATGTTCCACTTGCAGTTTCTGCCCTTCCCTGTCTCTCCAGTTGCATGTTGTCAGCTTCTGTTCTATACCAGAAAGCAAAGGTTAGCTCCAATATGGGTTAATTCACTGAAAGTCATACATTTATTTTAAAAATTGATTCTGACAAAATCATTCTTTATTAGTTGAGTTTTAAACTCAGAAGTTCTAGGTTTGATTCAGAGCACTTTTTAAGTTTGATTTTGAATTCCTTCAAGTGAGAATTTCATTAGAAGGTTTTAGTCAAATATAAAACTCGAGGTGGTCTGTAATTTTAAATCATTAAAGATTGCTTTGAATTTAATAAAATTTCTCATGCAATTAAGGCAATTCTTGTGCATTACAACTCTTAGAGTTACATCCCAGTACTGTATGTCCACATTAAGCCAGTTACTCGTGTTGACATGTCAGGTTACTGCAGGTTATTTTTGCTCATGCATGCAAGTATGTAATTAGTATTTTAAAACTTGCACACACTTTAATCATAAACACATAACGTTTACCACACTTATTTTAAAGCCAAAGAAGCTGGCAGTGCAATGTAAATGAATGCCTTCTAGTTCAGCTATAAAGTTCTAAAACTACAGAATGTGCGGTACAATGGCTGCAGAAGCCAGCTAAAGTGAGCAGGAGCTTGGACTACAACTAGTAGCATTTCCCCTAGGCTAATTCACCTGCTGCTAGCTAGCCAGCTACATGCCAGTAAGAATCACTAACACAGGCGCCAGACTTTTAAGGTTGTAATGCTTCTGCATAAGCACCTCCTTCACTGCCACCAGTCTGCAAAATAAATAAATTAGGACGCTTAATGCTAGTCAGATGAAAAAGGGTGTAAAGAAATGGAAAGGCATTATCAAAATTCTTTAGAATGACGTTTGACTTCAGAAAGTTACCCTCAATTTGCAAAGTGAACTCTCTCTATTTTGTGTTTTAAAACGATTGCTAATGGAAAAAACAGCTGCAAGCATGCTCCTCTTGCAAGAGGCACCAGAAAGCATGTGAATACTTGCTTAAAAGCCGTCACTCATTGCTGTCCAGATTTCCCTTTCCTGTCATGTGTGTTCTGTATCTTTTCCATTTTTCAGGCTTCACACCTTTCCTCTTTTACTGCTTTAAGCCCTCAGCGTCCAGGCATTTTCTCCCTAGTCATCATCCTTTTCTACTGGGAGGTTTCCCATTACCTCTGAGGCTCACTTTTTGCACAGACAGCTTCTGTGCAGCTCTCCCCACCCCAGTGTCAGTCAACTGTGCTAAATCCAGACATTCCAGATGCCGCAGATACTTGTCCATTACATTATCTCCCTTCTGCCCATCTGCTAAAATCAAATTTGCTGGATCAGGGACTAAACAAATGCTTCCCCTTCCCTGGCCTCTGGTAGCACTAAGCCAGCTTAGGGTCCATAATAACAGCAGAACTTTGAACTTGGGACTTTTGGTTTGGCCTGAAAATGGCCAACACAATGCATTACATTAAAACCAACAAATGAGCCCTCCTGTCATATTAAATGCTATCATGCTGTTGAAAAATATTACCAAGATCTCATCTCAGGACTATTTTAAGACCTAAAAAGCCCTACAGCAGAATCAGAACTTGTTAACAAATAGTAGCAGTAAGTATTTATCACTGTAGTTATCTTTATAGTATTCAATAATCACACTCCTATTTTGTATACACATGCACTGCATACCATCTGCTGATGTTTATTTTAATTCACCAGGAAAGGCCTGTGTTTAAGTTGGAATTTAAGTGACAGAATCAGAACAAAAGGAAAAGGGCAGCAGAATAAACTGAATAAATTCCAAATATGACTTGTAAAGGCAGACAATATAAAAGCTATAATCTTAGTTTAATCCCCACACTTTTTAAACATAGTAATTACTAGACATCTGCTGGTAACACAGCCTTGCTATTGGATAACCTTAATTACCCTGTAATATTTCCTGACACTCCCCAAAATATGCCCTATGGATAATAATTTATTCACGGTTCAGCCCCATTATTAGCTACTAATTCAAACAATCAAGACAAAGACAACGAACAGATGACCTTGAACAATTACCCACTCACTGAACAGAATTTATTTCATGCTTTTCAAAGACTTTACTGCTTTCCTGCCTTCATAAGTAGCACTCAAAAATTAACAAAACACAAGCAAAAAAAGAGCTGCAGAATAGAAGGAGATTTGCTGGGGAACCCCAGCCATCTTAAACATCATTTGCTTGCATTAACAACATAATGGGTACTGGAATATATTTCAATTTCTAAGATAAAAAGGAACCTAGATGGAATAGGTACAAATACATGTGTTTTATTAGATGTGATCTGTAAGCTTCTTAATCATCTTCAAGAAATGTATTGGGAAGCTTAGAACTAAAACTGAAAGAAAAAAACGTGTATAGGCAAAATGAATGAAATACATGTAACTGTTGCAGAAACATACAACATCAGTGCTGAAGCAGATGACTGTAAATGACTGAAGGTCCTCTGCAGACTGCTGAGGAAATATTTCAAGCCATGGATCATGCTTTGTCCTCATTTGAGTTACCATAACTTGATGTCCTTCTTACTGACTGTGTAGGTAAAATCAAGCACAAGTGATGAACCATTATTGCCAAATAAACCTAATCTCTACTGCCTTGGGGTTGATTCCTTGTCTTGTTTATTTTGAGAAATTACTGTTAACATGAACATGACAGGCGATACAGCTTTCGCTTTTATTATTATCATCAGTTTTTGTGTATTTTGTCTTCAGATTAAGGATAAGAAGAAAGTACACTGAAAAGTGTAAAAAAGTATATTTTTGCTTTCCCTTGTACCTCAGTTCTTTGTCTCTGAAAGTCTAGGAGACTATATCTCCCTTGCTGGGAGATCTGGAAGTCAAAACATTCAGGTTCAGTTGGAAATAGGACCAGAATTGTTGAACTGCTAGGAAAATAATTTTGAATAAAATACAATAAAAAAAAAAAAAAAAAAAAAGAAATTGTAAATGGAAAGTCAAAATCAAAATGAAGTCACTGTTTTCTAAAGTGTTTCTAAGAATGACATTGTCATTGTAGGAGCATAGGTAAACACCTGTAAAAGTGAATAGCGGAAAAAAGATAATGATTGAAACAAAACCATAAAGACAGATGCCACAAAGTTTCTCCGTGCAAACTTAAATTTTTTCATGATGAAAAAATTAAATTCTAAAAACAAATGTTTTAATTATTTGCATGCACTAATTTCAGTGACTTTCAAGATGAGATTTTTTCATGTAAATTTCCCAGGAATGAGCATCCCCATGAAGTTTAGGGCAGGATAATTAGTCCTAGTTCCAGCCAAACAATCAGAAAGCATCAGTAAAGGGACAACTGTATTTCCCCTTGATCTTAAAAAGTATGCAGTCTGCAAGTATAAAGCACTCCAGGCAATGAAGAGTGGAAAAGGATTTTCTTCTCCAATGGAACCCATGAAACTGTAATATCTTCAAAGAAAAATATTTTATGTCAATATGGTTTACATACTACTTGAGGCTTCTTGTTGAAGCTACACTCTCAGAGCACACTTTGCTTATCAAGAAAGCCTAATAAAAATTTTAAGATTTAAAAGTCCAAGTCCTAGAAATTATGTATATGTGATGAATTTTCTAGTTCCAAGCTGAGTTTTTTCCATCTCAAAGCTACGACACATTCGAAATTCCTCTTCAGGAATGGCACTGCAGTATTAGCACATCTCCCTAAGATTTTGTACTTCTCTGGGGTGACTAGGGACTTTATTTGACCTTATCATACTACCCTGGAGTTTATTTGTGCATGTACTCCCATGCATTTTTACCATTCTTTTGAACTAGAGATGGGGTTTCAAGCTGGGTAGCTCAGAGAAAACACTCATTCCTAAACAAAGAATGAATTAATCACCAAAACAACCAACAAGAGATGAAGTAGATCCTCTCCCTCATGAAATCCACACTTCTGGATTAGACATCTTTTCCAAAGAGAGTTTTGGAAGCATTTTCAGTAGCAATAAATAGGATTAAAGTTAATATAGGCTCTTCTGGCCTTAAAACTCATGAAATACATCATTCTTCCTTAGTTTCCCTTCTGGTCACTACATGATCCACAGTCCAACATTTTGGATTTTCATTAGGATGTACATATTTATTTTTGTCTGGAATTTCTCTATTTAGCATTTCCATTCCAAGATTGAGATTAGCCTCTAAGGTCATCATCAAGCATATAGGAAACAAATGTCTTATCAAAGTATTTGTAAGAACAGCGTGCTATGGTTACGCTTCAAAAATCAGTCATGTAAAATATAGTTAACAAAATATTTTTCTGTGGAAAAGCCAACAAAAAAAACTCTTGGCCATGGGTCAGGAATGGCCTTTTCTAATGCATTAATATTCAAATTATTATTTTTGAGGGGAAAGTTTGAAGCGCACTTGTTATTAATTTCTATACAGACCATATTAATGCAACTTGCCTGCAGCTCATGTCCTAGTTCATTCAGAAACTGAAATGTCATGTACAGCAAGATAGTCTTTTCTTCTAATTAATGTGGTCATGAAACAAATGAAACACAATATGCAAATAAGAGCTATGATGATTAAATAAAATGCTGTCCCTCCAGGAACAGAGCACTCAAAATAAACTGGATTCATGTAGTTGGTTTTGAAAGGCCCATCTGTTAAAACTGAAAGCATTTTCCTTAAATTACAACTGGTTACTAATAGGTACTGTATTTCAATTAATTCAGAAAAGCTTAAAAGACAAAAGTGTTTTGCTAGAGTTCTGGTCCAGAATGAACTGAATATTCTGGGTTCTTGCGTCTTTAATCTTAGATGTTGGGCCAAGCTAAAATTAAATAAATGGGTTTTGTTCACATCTGAAAAGCCTCCTGCAAAGTCAATATGAATTTATATTATTTCCTTTATGAATGTTACACAGCCAAAAGACATACTAAAGAATATAGAAGCTCATTTTTAATTTATTAATCCTGTTATGATTGCTACAGAATGTCATAAAACCCCCACCAAACAACCAAGCTTATTTACAAAAAGAAAGGTCCTTACAAAAATATAATTCCTAGCAAAATTACCATTTTGCCTAAGTAGTTCCCTTATCATTTAGCATACTTGACCTAATCTCCTGAGCCACACAATAGTGAGAGAGTTTTTCATTATTATTTTAGAAAGTGCCTATCTATGAAATGAAAGAAATAGGGCAGAAAAACAATCAGATTCACTAACAACAATTCTAATTCAAGCATTCCTTTAGCCAACTAGTTCAGTCCCCTTTCAGACTGGACACACTCAAGATGGCTACCAACACCTTTACAGCAGAAATTAGACTTTCTTCCTGGTTACCTGATAGGAGTTTTGAATATTGAAAGTCAGTTTCACTTCTCCTGTGCCCTTTTAGGGTGGGATACCACATCCCAGGGCCAGTAATTTCCCATTCCTCATTAAAGCTTCATGGAACACAGCTCCTTTACCATGTGACCCTGGAGGTTTTCATGCTCTTAAATATTTTCATTTCAGTTATTCCTTTTCAAGATGAAACCAAGACAATGGAAAAGAAGCCCATTTCCTCCAGGAAAGCCAGACCAGCAAGGCCTGGCCTATGTGCCAGAACATTCTGGAATGAACCAGGTACAACAAGACCTTGCATGCAACTTTCTCGGTCATAAGCAGTTTTTCTGAACACCAAACTGTGTTCAGAAATCCAGATTTATCCATCTGGATTCAAAGATCACTTTCAATGCAACCTCTGTCAAAACTGTTATAATCCTATGAGAAGTTTCAATGCCCATCAGTATTTTTCAGTAACAAGTATTTCTGATTAACGTGAATTTTGAAATGAGAATATGAAGTTTAAGGCATCTTGCAGAGATACAGAAAGGAGTGTTTTTTAAGCAATAAATGGATCATCATCTGTATAGCCAAAGATGATATTCTGACAGAATAGACCTTTTAGATGCAGGAGAGCTGTCCATACCCAGAAAGCACTTTGAGATCAGCAGAAATTCTTTTCTTCTCAGCTACAGTGTTAAACAATCAAGTCTTCAGAACTACTACAGCCTAATCCACACAACTCAATGGAAGAACTGAACTCCAGTTGCCACCACCTGCTTTTAATTTCTTGCCTTTTCCCGGCCCCCCTTCACATGAAAGCTTTTTTTTTTTTTTTTTTTTTTTTTTTTTTTTTTTTTTAAAAAAACAATGTTTTTTCCTGCTTATGTTTTCCCTCTCCTTCCTGGAGTCATGACTGTATGCTTTTAACTTCAGTGTAGTCAATTCCTGGTCTATATCTAAGACTTTGACCACAATGGATTTTTCCAATGAAAATAAACAGACCTACTGATTTTTTTCTTCTCCCTGCTTCTTATACCTCCTTCTGCGCTGCCCATTCCTAGTTCCTCCTTTCTTAGATTCATCTGTACCTTTACGTCTTACAAAATCTATTTGCTATATAATGTATACTCATCACTTCCAGTCCTTATCAACTTTTTATCATCTTACCCTCTTACCCTTATACACTGTCTTCAGTGCCCATATTTGTTTTAGATTGAAAACTAAGGATAATTTTTTTTTTCCCCAAAGCAATACTTCAATTCCTTAGCTTTTTAATGAAGCAAAGTATTTTGGTTGTTTGAAATTAGCAAAGACAAAGCTATCATTCATCCCACCTTCTGAATGCTGGATATCTACTTGAACCATAAAATTTTCACTTTCTGAAGCTCATTTCCTGAGCTAAGTTCCTGAAGCACATTTCCAATTTGTATCTTCGGGTTTGCCACAGACGCGTTACATCAGTGTTTTCTAGTTTTCCACTTGGTATGTTTACTGAACACCCATAATTTTAACCTACTGCAGTCTGACTTGAAACAGTTCTCCAAGATGATTTTTGCATCTCTTCACTGCAACATAACCTGCACTGATGCAAGGGACATAAATCATCATTGTCACCTTTCTATTTCATAAACTTTCTATGTGAATAGATATTACAAGTGCACGTAAGAAGGCATTGTTGGTATAAGGAGTGAGTTTTAGCAAAAATGATGGCTTTTCCATTGCTGTGTTGCCTACTGACGCTCAAACATTGTCTGGCAACTATCCTCAAGGGCAACTGTCTGGCCAACTTAGCAGTGGGCCCCCTGCCATCCTAACAGATGGGCATCAAGCGTAAGTAGCCATAAGACCATATAAGTGCATTTAGTGTGAAACTTGGGGCATAATTCCCAGCCTTGATCACCATATGGCTTTTCCATACTGAATTTGTGATAAATGGGATGTGCAGTGCTAACCTAACTTTGAACATGAACAGCATTAATACAAACAATAATGAAAGTAACTCCCACCATGTGATAAGCAGGGGCTAAATTTGGAATTAGTGGGAGCAGTAGAAGAACAGGACTATTATAACAAAATCTCCACCATACTTATATTTCTATTCAAGCTCCTGCAGGTCCATGGAGTTTTCCATGACAAATGCAACGTCTGGAAAGCAAGGAAATCAGCTTCTTTACTCTCTCCATACTACTTTACAGAGAAAAAGAGTGCAGAAGATTCACTTAGACTTGTAATTGAACTAAATCTGCATTTCATAGGGACTCCAAAGTTTTAGAAGATAGGCTTGGGATATCACAAAAAATAATAGTCATAATCATAAAAAATATAAAATTACCATGCCCATATTAATGCTTTTAGTCTGTATTCTTATTGGATATGGAGAACATTCCACACCTCATCTTCACATGTTGTATTGCCACATCCACTCCAATGCTCAAGGAAAAAAGAAAAGCCAGCAGAACCTATGGTTCTGGTGGTTTGTGGCCACCATCTATCATTCTAAATAATTACAAGTTGTGTGTGCCTCAGGGCCTGTGGATTTTAGTACCTGCAGCAAACTTTATGTGAGTTTGTTAACAGAAAGGGATGAAAACAAACAATAAATACCAATATAGGAAGTTAGTTCCAGGAAAACAAATCTTCTCTACATTCAGACATGGGTTTTGAGTGTTTTGAGAGATCACTTCTGAGTTTTAGCTATTGTCAACAAAAGACGCTGTTTTTGACCTTTAAAGAGTGAAAATAATCTAATTTTATAAAGTCTTGAGAAAAATATGAGAACTCTGATGAAACATTCATCTTGATTTAAGAGCTATAAGCAGTAGGAAATTATATTAAAAAAAAAAATTATCTTCTTGCGTTCTTACTTTCTCTATCATACATTAGGGCAGAGTTCACGGTTGGTTTACACCAGTTTAAAGCCATGCTAACAGAAGGAAACACTCCACCTCTCTCATTACCAGCCAAATATTTCTCCTGGAAAGGACAATTCTGCCTTTTGGAGAGACATGATTTAGAATAGTTTAAAGTATTTATGAGACCATAGTTTTAGATAAAGAGGAAGGCTTAATCTGGTATGCACTAATACAGGTTTTGCTAGAAACAGTTACAGCTGTGCAGCTGTCTCTCTAGGTGCATTTCTTAGATCTGAAATAGCAACACCTTTCATGAATACTCATTTTAATTTACTTGCTTTCCAACAGTGTTCAAATAATCAACTCTGCTGGCATGAACATTTGCAGAAAGCAAATGTCAAAGTTGCATATGTGAGCTTTTATGGAAACACAATTTAAATCTGGCCCTCCAAGAATTTTGGTCAAAACATTTATCTAATTAGGAAGGGAGATAACTGACAGGCAGTATTTCATCAGAATGCTGAAGTAACCATAATAGAGAATTAAACAGTCACCATACGAAACATTGCTAAATTAACATCCTAACTATGTGAATAAATGAGTTAAATTAATGCCTATTTATATATTAATTACCAATAGCTTTTTTCATATACAGTTACATATGATTAGAGCCCATTATGTTAATTTTCTCTTTTAAGAAGATTGGGTCTTTTCATTTCTTTTTAACTATTAACATATAAAGTCTGAAACTGAATCTGGTTATGCTTCAGAAGTCAAAGGGGTGACCAGGCAACAGTAAATAGTATGCTTTTTTGCAGCTCTGTGCATCAACTTGAGGCTTCAAATTCTCATTCAGTGGTTGAACAGGTGAGAGGCAAACCAATCATACTATTAGAACACATGCTGGACTGCATCTGAGCATAATTAATCATGTAAAAGATCTTTGAAAATACACAACCCACCATAAGTACTAGGAGATCATATTCACAACAGACAATGTCTTTTTGCGTCAATTGTGTCTCTGTTGAGAAATGAGTCTAAAAATTGCACAGCTTCCTGTTTATTATCTTTCAGAAACTTCCAGGTCCGATTCATGCAGCTTATCTGAGAAATATTTTTTCTTAGTTGTCAGCCCTGCTAAACTGACCTTAAAGATAAGAGTCAAAACATGGGCCCCTTTTGATGAGTTCAATTATGAACAGAGCACTGAAAATCGTGGGTGGAGCCACCATTACTCCCTTTTCACAATACATATAACTCCATAAACCATCCATTATGAAGATTTAAATATACCAAATTTGTAATGCAGGAAGAAAAAAAGAAAAAGGACTTTGGTAAGATGAAACTAGGCATGAGTGAAGTAAAAATAAACAACTAAAATGTTCTAATGGGCCTTTATCTTCCTAGAAAAGCAAAAATCCTGTACTTCTGATAAAACTGCAGTTACAAAATTTACCTGCTTTGGTTGGGAATGGACATGCATTTTTACAACTAACCTGCAGAACATATTGTCACATTGGTGATGAAGAGTTTCACTTGTTTAATGGCTTGGATATTTGTTGGGATACTGAAATTAAAGATGGGATCTACAAGAAGAAGAAACGCTCATCAACTCACTGCTTTGTGCAGCAAATCACAAGCTTGGGAGAGAGCAGGGCTGTGCATATTTTTCCCTGGTGGCCAGCTCATGGAAGAGGTTTCTGATGCTGGCAATTATAAAAGCAGGGAAAGGCAGATGCTGCTTCGCTACATTTACATGGTTTAGATTTCTTCACATTCCTTGCTTAGCTGAAGTATAGTACAGAGCAACCCAGGTGGGACACGGCTCTCCTGCAAGCTGTGGGTTATCCGCATAGTGGCACAGCATGCAGGGAGCCCTCCAACACCCCAGTGGCTTCTGGGGTCCAAATCAGAATAAAAGTCCTGACCTACACCATTAGTAAATTATGAGGTTATATGTGCATCTTGAAAGGAAATCAATTCTGTTTTCCAGCAGGTACATTCAGAATATTAGCCACATTTTTAGAATTAAGAAGCAACCAACCCTTTTAGGGAAAGCAATACATCTTTGATTGAAATTGCATTCTATTCAAAGCTATTAGAAACACATTTAAAAAGCTGCGGTCATTGAAAAAGTCTCAAAAATGCCATATTTCTGCTTGTGTCTGCTGGTGTGGTTTTGATCCTCATCAGCCAAAACAGACAAGCTTTGTGATTTAAGCTTTCAGCTGCTGGGACCCAGTCAACGGCCCAGCTGATGTTCCCTGGGCTCCTCCTCAGTCAGCTCTCACTCACAGGCAGGTCCCTGGAGCACCGTGAGCCCGTCCCTGTGCAGCTGGGAGCTGCGGAGTGCTGGGGCCCATGGAGGCCATGCTCGCCCGGCCGATGGCAGCGTGGGGCCCGGGGCCACCTGCGCAGTGGCACTGGGCACATGCAGCAGCACGGCCTCCTCCTAGGCATGCTGACACCTAAAACGCTGCAGGTTGCCACCCCACCTCACACGTCTGCTGACACAAGACTCAGTTCAACCTTCGTTGATCTTTGCAAGCCCAAAGAAGAAGGAAAGAAGAAGGGGATTCTGGTGGGTAGGTGTCTTACAACAGTATTCTTCTCAGGTCACAGTTTATATAGAGTCCTCAATTACTTTGTGCCCATAGTCATTAAAAACAGGAATGAAGTTTTCTAAAGCACTTTTGAAAAGCAGTTTAAGAAAAATGTTTCTTAAATAAACTTGCAATATTTTAAAATGTGCCCAGATTTTCCTCTAATAACTCTTGCAGTCAATTGTTAACATTAAGGACACTGAATCCAGAAGTGAATGCAAAAAAAAAAAAAAAAAAAAGCTTTTAAAATTATTTCTATTTCAGTTCAGCTTGCTCCTAAAATATTTTATTTTCCAGTGTATTGGTCATTCGTTCAACGTTGACAACAGGACAGTGCAGTGCCCCTTTCAGGTTCCACTTTTATAATCCATAGAATCTTTGTGTTTAATCTTTTGTTAGACCCTCAAGTTCTTTGATGCATGCACATTATTTTCTAGTGATTGCCACCACATGAAAAGGGTGTTAATCCTCCGCTAATTAACAACTTGTTGAGGTCAACAGGGGTCAGCACTTTACATTTTTGGATTTAGTGAATTTTTCGTTCATTGGAACTTCACGTTCTCATCAGTGCAGCTATTCCATTTTTTTTCCTCGATGTAGTTTGTTCCATCCACATGCTAGCATCCTTTTATGCTTTCAGTCCACTAAGAACATACTAAAAGCAATCTACTTTTGGTTTGACATGGGATAGAGTTTGCTTGTAATTTTTGAGTATCTATATTATCTAGTCTACAATTGCTTTGTTTGCAAAGTGTATTGCTTCATGCTGTTAAGGTGTTTTGTCTAGCTGGGAAATGGACTACACAGCACTTTTGATAGTCATACTACATGTTTCATTGCATGCAGCATTATTCAATACAAATACAATACGGTACTTTCACAAAATCATTAATAGATAGCTGAACAGATATCAAAGATGTAAAAATCAGAATTTTTACTTCAGACAATTTTAATTTTTCATCTTTACTTTTGCCGAGTGCAATGACTTACATAGTTGAAAGTCTGTTAAACAGATTTCAAGAACTGATTTTTTCTTTTCACCCAATAACTGAGGATAAAAAAAAGTGTCTTTCTACAGAAAAATGATAGGCAGTTAAAATATTCTTATCTAAGCAAAACTAACAAGGTACACCTTCTTTTTCCATAGCATCTCAGTGAATCCTGCTTTTTTTCTAAATGAACACGTGACGATCAGAGTACTGGTGAAATATAATCACACTGCCCAATCTGTGTATTTTCTTAAAAAGCTTCTGAAATTTGAAGAAAAGTAGATAGCAAGATAGTAAATGTTGTTTTGCATTCAGTTCCCACAAACTGGAAAAGGTGCAAGAGAAAAGCTTTCACAAAAACAAAACAAAACAACAAAAAACCTTTGATTATGGAGAATGGGGAGAGAGACAGCAAAATGAAGAAAATAATGGAAGGGCATCAAAGCAGTCCTTATACATACAGTAATTAAGAAACAGGTCTAGCCTTAGTCATCTTGCCAATGAGTTCCACAGTTTAATTACACATTGTGTGTAAAAACACTTCCTTTCCTGAAAAAAAAAATATTGATTTTTCTATCTTCAGATTAGGTTGAAGACCTCTCTCATCCCTTGTGTGAGAGACGATCATGACAGACAACCCCAATCTCTCTCCTCTACAAGCTTCAGTACTTCACGATTTTTTTTCCTCATGGCCCATTTTAATTCTTCTGCCTTCATAAATAATTAATCCTAATCTTTGCAGTCTCCTTAACCCAAGCCCCATACTTCACTGTTTTCATCACTATTTGAACACCCATATTTCTAAAATGCCCTTACGAGGATGAGGAAATTTCTCTTTGAAAACTCTGGTTTTCAGTCTAGCTGAAAATTTTAAAACTGCGTAGAAAGAAAAACAAACAAACAAAAACCAAAACAAAAAAGACCCCAAAACACAAAAACCAGACACGCAGCCCTTTGGTTGTCACTTGTAATTATAATTCCTTCAAAAAATCTTTGAAAAATACAAACCCACCTCCAAGTGAAGTGCTGCACGCATATGCAGACACTGACTAATTACATGTTATGTAAACGGTATCTCACAGACAGCACGGTATGGATGATAGACCATTAAGACAGTTTACAACAGGAAGTGAGGGATCTTACCCTTTTAAATCTTGATTAAAGGAAAAATTAATTGTATAAATTGCTTGTTTTAAAATGATTTTGTTATCTTAAGCTCAGTAAAATCTTAGCACAACAGAGGTGATTCATGATCCAGGACATGCCTATGTTTTTGGACAAACGAAATACCTCCAGGGTACTGAAGCTCTGCGGCTCTTACTCAGCCATTTGAACGGGGGGAGGATGAAGGTTACTGAGCGCACGCCTTCAGCTCCTGTTAAAACAAGGCACTGATTTTCTCCATAATTATGTTTGAATGGTTATTTTGACTGTTCAGAAGAAGCAACTTTTGATTCCATTTATGCAGTTATACATTAAAATCAAAATAGTTGGAGAGACTGCTTGTCTTTTTCTTTTCTGTATTCTCTTTTCAGAACCCCATTAAAGTATTTCCCATTTTTATTAGATTATTAACATCATTTTATTCCTTCTGCTATTCATTTATAGTAATAGATTTTTATGCAGATAAATTAGTCATTCACTTGAAAGTCTATTCTTTCTCTAGCCTATTAACCAAGCAAGGAATTTCAGTGTAAATATTGGCATTAAAACAGTGCTACTGTTTTAGCATATGAAGAAGTTTCATTACTTAAGGAACTAAAGTATTTAGATAAAGTTAAATTAGGCCACAAGAAAATACATTTTTTTAAAAAAAAGACGATGACCTAAATGGTGAATTGTGACAGCAGCCAAGTAAATAACTTAACAAGAAAAAGCTTTGCAGAATATTGATTTAATGCATCACTTAAGCAACAGAATATCTCAGACCCACATTATCCATGCTCTATTTCCCTGTACCTTGGACAGTTTATCTATTCACCTCTCTCAAAGGAACAAGCACATATTTCTACATGAATTGTTTGTCTATGATGTACAGTTTTTAACGGTATGATAAAACTAATCTTCAGTATAAATCTGTTTTTGTGGAAGATACTCATAGAAATTTTAGAATGCTGGAATTGAAAAACTATAGAATTTTAACTTGTATCTCATATACATTAAGTATTAGTACCCTGAAAATGCGTCACTACAAAATAAGTATTTTCACTATGGCACAGGACTGTAAATTGCATTTTAACATCATTTTACAGAATTTCAAAAGAAAAATTAAAAAAGTATTACAAAAAAAATTGATACAGAGTTACAATGATTTTAAATTACATCTTGAAACATTACTTAGAGAACAAAGACTGCGAAGGTAGCACAGTCTGACATGAGGGACAGAAAGCAGCAAAAAGTACTAGTACTCATTTTGTATTTGTTTTAAGGAAGAGATGAAATAATTTTTATTTTTATTTTGTGTGTTAAAAACAAAAAACAAAAACACAACAACTACCTGTTTTATTACCCACAGTAAAATTTGGTGCTCTAAGAGATTATTTCAGCCCAAATTAGCCTTTATCAACATTATGCCATTTAAAACACATGACTGACAGCTTGGTGGCTAGAGGGGCACCCGTTCTGAATTCAGAAATGTCCTCAGTGTAGTGGCGCTGGCCAACCCCATCTCCCCAGCTGCCACGTCAGGTTCTGCACGTAGGCATGACTCTTTTCACTGCGTACATTTAAACAGTTCTACCAAAGTCCTGCGTGAAGGAGGAATATTATGAATGAGGCCCCTTCCTAGATGCCTGTCCTCAGGAAGTATTTAAAGGGTCTTTAATCTGGTGGTTTTGGTTTTCCCTGATTAAGCACTCAATTTTATGGAAAATAGGCTAAGAAGCTGGAGTTACTCAGCAGGTGGTACAGGAATTGCACATGGTAACAGGAACCCAAAGGAAACTATGATTTTTACTGCATTTTCAAAAAGCACAAACAGTCAGGACATCATCCCCATAATAGGACTTAAACCGCTGTCTGTTCATGACATCCTTAGTAATTTTCACCACCGTTACCCAGTCTCAAAGATGTCTCACTGGAGACCAGCAAAGAATATGGAGGTAAATTCAGTACTGATAAAATGAACCACCACTTCTTTAAACTCCTGTTTATCAATACCCACTTCACCAGTAGAAAATGGTTTCAAATGTTTAGGTCTCTTCTCAGTCTTAGGGGAGGCGGCCACAAAGTCTCACTGATCCTCCCTGCCACACTGGTAAATAGCTCTTGAGCTATTTGTAGTCTCCCCTTTGTAATATCTGCAAAGCAGATTTAAAAGAATTACAGAAGTTACCTCCTGGCCAGTTTTATTTATCTTTTACAGCTAAAGGATGCTCTAAAAGCATCTTTGGAGCCTATTTGACCACCCTTGGCGATCACTCCAGCTGAGCAAGGCAGTGAATAGGACTCATCTGTTCACCTCATGTTGATTTGTCGTCTGACATCTGTGTCAGAGCAACACCCTGCAAGAGCAGATACTTTGATGCCACTGCAGCTTTATCTCTGTCAGAGCTAGAGCTGGGTGGACTATTTACTGTGAATAATTTATTCAGTAGATTCCACCCTTTCTTCAGTTTAAGAGCTCTCTATACTTGTTCTAATTAAAAGAAATAATTGGCTTATTACTCAAGCACTTCATTCTTACTTGTTTCCTTTGTCCAGAGGTGTCCTGAAAAAAAGGCAGGGGTGAAATCCTGATGCCACTTAAGACTCTGTAACCCACTCTCCTCCTTGATTTTACCAAGGTCAGGATCTCAGCCAAGGTCCCTCAAGCAAGAAACCTCTATTTTAGATTGTGATATGCCACAAACAAGGTCCATTATTAAACAGTTGGAACGAAAAGGAGAAACTGAGCAAGAGGGGTAGTGTTAGGATGTTTAGATACCATCGTGATGTCTCTCTAAACAGAAATGATAGAAAGAAATTACTTAAAGTACGAGGGCATTTAGGAGGGCTCAGGATAGGACTTTATTTCCCTACAAGGATTAGACAAATATGTGAACATCCTTTGGTGACTACAATTATTTGAACAAGTGTGGTTTGCATTGATCCCCCCCGCCACTTTCCTCCCCTCTGTCTCCACGTTGTCCTTTACCCAAGATCAAAATCCTCTTGCTGAAGGAATTCTGTGGTCTTTAGCATATAAGAAATTCATTAATCAATACAGAATATGTAATCCAATATATAATTAAAGATAGAATGCCATTACTAAGTAGCAGTTCTATTCAACTATACAATAATCTATTTTTGAAAGCATCTCTACCCTGCATGCACATAGCAAGGATCAGTGCCTTAAGGCAGTAAAGTATTGAGCTATATTCTCTGAAATGTCTAGTGTTTTGCTGGCAATTTCAAACTCCTCTGTTCTTCAACATTCAGTCACTAAACTATGCTGCTTAAATTATTAAACCCTTTTAATTTAAATTTTCATAAGCTACCAGAGGAAAAATGCACATCCTTAAAGTCACAGGTCTGCCTTCTTACAAGGAAAACTACAGTATTAGTATTGCCTTTATGCAGTATTAACCTCCCTTAAGGGAAAAAAAAAAAAAAATCATTAAGGAGTAAAATGTGGAGGGCAGATGGTTAAAAAAAAATCCTTTTGATACTATCTTGTTTTAGGACCACCCAAAACTGGAACACAAGTGGGGCAAACTACCTACTGTCCTAATCCCTAAGAGACAGAAATATCAGACAAGAATAACAAATCCCCAAATGGGAAATCTGTTCAGATAAAATTATTAATAAAATCAGCTCCAAGCTTTTTTTGTTGGCCCCCAAATAATCCATTATTTTGGAACAAGTTTTAATACATTTTAACTGCAATATCTTTTTACTGAAAAAAATTGCAATCGCATATGACTTGTTTCCCTGCAATGCTTTAATTTCACCAACAATACTGCACTTCTGTTGCACACAGTGCTGC
The DNA here is from genome assembly GCF_964035555.1 of Netta rufina. Lineage (NCBI taxonomy): Eukaryota > Metazoa > Chordata > Aves > Anseriformes > Anatidae > Netta > Netta rufina. The sequence continues at coordinate 25,775,272 of NC_140131.1, read as the reverse complement.
AGGTGCTGGGACAATGGAGTTAATGCTCTATTTAATTTTGTTACATATAGTGTGAAATACTTAAACATTCATCTATTTCCTCTGTGAAAAGAGAGATGATTTATCCCAGGGGAAGGATCTATTAAATAAAAAATTACAACATTAGACCACATATAACTTTTACATCAAAAGACTTCAATGTTTTAAATGTGAGCTGGTAAGTAGAGTCATTCTTCACTAAATACTGGCACAAAATGTTGATACATTTCAGATTTTGAAGCCAGTAGAACATCTTACAACAGAAGGAACTGAGAATATGAAGTGCCAGGTGCAGACCTCTATAATAAAGTGGCAGTTTGATACATAATTTATAAAGTTTATACGTTTATATATAATTATGGGGTATGTGGGGATCAAAGAACTTACTTGAAACCAGAAAGAGCTACATTACCCCATTAGTCTGAGAAAAGATCCCTTATTGTCAACAAGTCAGACTGCCCCCTTCAAAGTCCTTCATTCTTCTGTGAAAACTGGGCCAGCTGAGCTTCATGCTCAGGTATTATGGAGAAGAGAATATGATTGTACTCAAAGGACTTGTGGAAAGAACAGTCTGAAGAAAAAGGACTAAAACTGGAGGATTCACCAAAAAGTCAGGAAAGCTCCCTGGAAAAAAATAATGCATCATTTTATGGAAATCACCAGGCTTTCTAATCTGGAAATGTGATCTAAAAAATGTTCAAATGTCTATCATTTTAAGGGTGCCTTAATTGTCACCACGTATTTTATAGATTTTAAACTTGAGGTACGTCAGCTTAAAAGCATTGTTGGTTCTAGCTTTGTCAATCAAACCTTTTTGGACATCATAATTCTGTGACAGTTTAAATATAGCCAAATTTTCAAATATTTTTATCACTTCATTTCATCTGAACAATATTGCAGTTGCCAACCCATGTTTACAGAAGGTTGTTTAATCTAGAAATTTCCCCCTACAAATACAGTTATCAGATTATTTTAATTGTCACTGTATAAATCTGGCAAAAATTTTAGAATAGATTGACTAAAAATCCTGGATTTTTCCTGATGTTATCAGTTCATCTGAATGTGATGAAGAGGTCTAAATTCCTCACCAAGAGTCCTGTAACCAAAATCAGGTTTGTAAATATGAAACATCTAATAGCTTGAAGTATACATTAATTTCAGTATGCATAGGTCAAGAACATACTGAATCTGTGGAAGTTTTTGTAATGGTTAAACTGTAGCTAGATTATCTAATTTATTCACCAAGGCCTGACCCTAAATAGAAAGAAGCCTACAAAGGAAACAGGAGTAAGTTCCTCTGACTTTCACTAGTAGTAGGATACAAGATCCCACTCCGTCTGCTGAAAATCTTCCCAGCATCTCAGTTGGATTTATTCTCTTTATCTACATAAATAGCTAGGGGAGAGAGAGGAATGATGAAGGATGCATTTTGGAGGTGAAAAAAACAAACAAACAAAAACAGGGAAAAAAATCAAAATTCGTTATGATACTAACAGCTTTGCTGTTGCTTTTACTTTATGGGAATGGTAGATACTGCAGCATGACCGGCTGGTTTATATACAGCACAGATGACTTGCTCAGACAGCATTTATGCAAGTTTCACCCCTTTTGGTGCAGATGAGAACAAACATTCCTTCAGAGCCCTCCTGTATCAGCTGCACTCAAAAATCTCAGCATGTTAGCTTAAGGTTGGGTTAAAAACCATTAGCTAGGACTTAAAACCATTTCTGGAATATACGTACACACTGCAAGCAATATGCATGTTTCCAGGCCCTGGTAATTATGAAATGGCCTGTGGGTGCCTTCTGTCCACTGCCTGCCCCCAGAGACATCCTGGAACTTTGCTTCTTCTCTGCCTTATTCCAGCTTCTCTGATATCTCCTGTTTGATTTTTTTTTTCTTTCTTTTCCTTATGTATTACCATCACAGTGAGGGATTTTACCAGCAGTGACTAATACAAGATTTAAACTTTAGCAGATACCACCTACTGCTGAACTATAAAAAGCAAAGGTGTATAGAACAGTAAGTATTCTCTGGCAAAGTTGCAAGCAAATACACAGTCTATACAATAAAGTTCAGTTATTTTCCACAAGAGGGAAGGAAAAAAAAAAAAAGAAAAAAAAAAGGCTTAAAAGTGAAATCTACATCATACATACAATAGTATTGCATTTGATTTTCTAAGGGAACAGCTAACATTTTCAGAAGTATCCGCATCAACCAGCAAACTTCCTAAGTGCCTTTATTCAAAGTATTTTTGAGAGAAATTTATCTGATGTTTTGCCTTTCTAAATATGGCACACGTCATAATAAAGAAGCCAAGGGGTTTCCTCCCCCCAGGAGTCATTGTGCTTGGATTTACACAATAAAAATCACTAGCTGTTTTGGTAAAGTTCTTTTGAAACATACCCCATATGAGAGGATCAAGGACATCCTATTTTTTCATCTCACACTATACGCTCTCTAATCATTCCAGTGAATTAAAAAAAAGGCACTTTTACTAACAACCATTTCAAACTTCAGTCTTCTCTTTTATTTCCTAAAGTTCCCCATCAGGGGACAGTGAAAACTCTGAGGAACAGGACCTCTATTAGGCAGGAGTTAAGCCTATGCTTGTATCTTACTGATTCAACTAGATTTTAACACTGGTTTAATTAAGTATCAAATCCTTTCTGTCAATGGATGGAATCGCAGAGGACCACATAGCAGTAACATTATGGTCTCCTGACTGACAGCCCTGTTCATACAGCAACTTCTTGTCTCAGATAAGCATCACCACAACAGAATTTGTGAAGTAATGTTATTTCCCATGCTGTGATAGTTTTATGATGCTCTCATCCGTTGGCCCCTATAGTTATGAAGCCTTTTCTAGTAATCAATCATAGAGGAAGCATCAGCTTCCTAATTGAGCAGAATGAAACTGATGTAGACTTGGTCTTCATTTTGATTTCTTTTCAGTTGAGATGATGTGGAAAAAAAAATGCTAAGTATTAATTTGTTCTCCAAAATCCTATACTACAAGTCACAAAAACATCTGCTTGTATCGCCTAAGCCTTTGAATCATGGCTTGAGAAGTGCAGGTAGACAATCATTGCTCCAGGTTACCCACGTTTCTCCAAAATACACCCATGATTTGTCAGAGGAAAGAACTAAACAACACTAAACAAATTCAGATGTTTATTTGCTCTCTTTAAATAACTTTTCAACATTTAAAATCAGAAACTGACATTCATGAAAAAGATGTGTTTAACACAAGACTTAGTACTAGTCTTAAAACTAAAGAGTTTTTACTGCTCTCTGGAGTAGGGTTTCTTTTATTAGTATTTCTTCCCACTTTAATTGAATTAAACGACAACAGAAAAAAAAAAAAAAAAAAAGTAACCAAAATTACGAAGACCACCAGCACTGCGAAAAAAAGAAAATGTCTCCCAGGGTTTTCAGTTCTCTCTCCTCACTGTTCTGGACTCCAGATGTGGAAAGCCCAGTGGAGTCAAAAACATTTTTGGAGGGAGGAGAGAAAGTTTTGATGCTACTGCTATAGCCTTATTTTATCCAAACCAGACAATTACCTTCATGAAGATTAAAAAAACAAAACCAACAACAAAAATTAATCCCCATCTTTTATACATTATTACGCACCATTTTTTAAAGTGTGCCTGCTAAAGGAAAATAAATATTCTGCATCTTCTCAGCACTTACAAGCAAAGGCGGCCTTGCAAAAGACCTTCTTTTATGTGAGAGTAGAACATGGAGCGTATTCATCTTCTCTGAAGTCCTGCTTGTCAGGTGTGTAAGTAGATATTTTTTTTTAAATATAAATATTTTCCTGCTCACATATCGAGCAAGCACGTATTGATTTGCTGCAGTGATACCAGGTCACAGGCTGCGGAGGAACATTCCCATATCCTGTGCAGTTCCTTTGCAGCTACACCTGGAAGACGGCGTTCAGCTAAGTGATGACAAGGGTGGTCAATGAGGTGATGATAAAAGTCTATAAATAGCTTAAGAGGGTGAACTCCAAAGAGGAAGAAGCACTGTGTTAAGGTGGTCTGAACAAGCCTGACTGGTAGAGAAAAAAAAGATGTCCCGACACCCAGAGGTAGGCATAAGCTGCTGAATAATAGCTTGTACGTAACACAAGCACTCGCAACGTGGCTTGTCAGTGCTTGGCCTTGCGTACACCCGAGGCGTATAACGAATTAACTATTGCAGAAGAATTATTCTGGTAAATTTCCAAGACTAGTTAAGCCCTTCAGCAGCTAAATTAGGGCCCTAAATTCAACAGTCCAGCAACAGGGGCCACGCATTCAGGGTATTTAGAACGATACCAGTCAAAACCCTGGAAACAAACCTGCCCAGAAAAGATGGGCACAACTCCTGACAAATCTGTCATACCTCTGCTTTCTGTGGCTCTAGGAGAATATGCATGTAGGATTTCAGAAAGGTCTTTTTAATAAGGGTTAATTGGAGAAGTATGTCACACATGACTGAGTACCGTTTCAAATTACTGCTCACGCCGGCATAACTAAATCAGGCAAAGACAGAACACCAAAATAGGGAATAGTCAATCTTCCTCCCTCCTATTTAATATTAATACTTCAGTTATTCTAAAAACAACCAAATATCATCAATTACAGATGTTTATCAAATTTGTTGCTCCTTACAAAATATGACGACTCCATCATAATATTCCCAAGAGATTTAATTACTTTGTAAAAATTATTTTCAATTGCCACTCAAATTATTAATCTACGTTTTGGAACTGCTGGATTTATTTGTCTGGCTTGTATGATGCAAAAGCTCAAGTTAGATGATCCTAATATAGCCCTTTCTAGGCTTAAAAATCTAGAAAATAGAAAATAACTACTCTGTGGCCAGCCAAAGTAAACAGAGTTATTCCCATAAAATCATTGCACAGTCTGTCTCACTCTAAAGTGAAGTCCCTGTGCCTGAACCTGAAGAAAGTCACTTCAGTTTCTCTGTGCTTCCCAAGTTAACTGCAAGCATTTCCTGACACACCGAACGCAGGCAGAAAAAGGAAAAACGTCGACTTGAGAAAAGCACAGCTTCCAATCCCCACCCACCAGCTTCAGTCAAAGGGATGACTTCAGTCCCTTTCTTAACTAATCCTGTCACTGTAAAATCCTACAGTCATTCTTCCACACATAAAGGGAAAACGGACTCACTAGGAGGACCTAGACTCTTTCAGCTTGAACTGTTAACCAATGGTGGAAATGCAAGAATGCTGAAGTTGTGCCTTCAGAGCCAATAGAGTGGATTTGTGTGTCCCACATGACTGTGTTTCCCCTGTCTTTCACATGGGCAGTATTTAGTTCAATTCAGAACTGCAGATAGTATAGCGTGCAGAGCAGCAATGGGATGTCTGAGCACAAGTGGCTGACTTCCAGGCGACTTCAAGAAGTGCATTTGTACATTTCTCCCGAATTAAATTGGAATTCTGCACCCGTGACATCCTCCTACCCTCCTGGTCTCTGCGGAAGGAGACAGCGACCTGCGCAGCACAACAAAACTGTGAGTACAGGTCTATTTATTTTTATTTTCAGTCTGAAAAGCAAATCGCTTAAAATCGTCAAAATGCTATGTGCACCAAATAGAGGGTTACTTTTTTGTATGAGATGAACAAGTATCAAAAGTGCTATTCAAATTCAGAAATATTTCTTGCATGCTTTAAAAAAAAAAAAAAAAAAAGAGTTCTCCTCCAGGGCAGTGCCTGCATGCACGCTGCATGCCACACTGCTTCCTGACATAGCCAGCATGCTGCTTTGTTCATAAAGAAAAACAAAGACAAAAAGCCCTACACATGTACGTTGTTCACTTTTATTTGTACCGTGTGTCTAATCAGGCCTGATCTGTCCCCAAGGGGAAAAAATAAAGGCAAACTTTAACTCTGCCAGCAAGGGCAGCCCAGACTTTGCATTCATCTGACAGTTATTATAATTAGCTATGAAAGACAGCGAAGACACTTTGGGGCAAATAGCTCTAACATTTGGAACAATGAAGTCGAGCAAGGTTCCCATCCCACCCCTTCCACGGGGGGAGGGGGAGAGCGAGCGGCCGGGGGAGCGCGAGGAGAGGGTTATGGCTGTACTGAGAAAACACCACCGGCGCAAGATCTGGACTCGCTCAGCCCGAGGAGAGGCTTTTTGATAAGCAACTTTAACTGCCTCTCGACTGCGACTTGCATTCGCTCGCCTGCCCGGTGGGGTGGGGAAGGGTGTGGGGCTCGCCACGGCACAACGTCAGAAGGTCGGGGTGGAGGGGGCACTGGGGATGAAGGGGGCAGAAAGAAGAGAATATTTCTAAGCAAGAGGCATTGCAAATGCTTCCCAGGGCTTTGCTGGCCAGATCTCCTTAAGCCCAAGTTGATTTCTGGGCAAGATTTATGAGAGTTCTCAAACAGAAGCAACAGACAAAGCAGAGCTTTTTTCCTTCTCCGGGAAAGAAATTGAAGCCAAATGGATAACTGTCTAACAAGAAGCACCGATTTGTATTTTTGTTCATTTCTTTGCGAACGTTTGTAAGACCTTTAATAAGGTCTTTCCCCCTGGCTGCCCCCCCTCTCCCCCCAGCAAAAGTTAGATTCTGAAAACTACATTCAGAGGGGAAGAAGCGAAGACAATAGAAATCTGACTCGGTCCTGGCTGGGCTGGATCTCTAATAAAGCATGAAGTGAAAACAGTTTCTAAGTGAAAGATGAGCAGACTTCTTTTAAAAAAAAAATTAAGTGCAATAAGGAGAAATTGTTGAAAGACTCCAGACGCTACTAATTATGGCTTAAATAAATCTTCCTGGACAGATGTTTGCTTGCTCCCACTGCGGGGAAAGGCACGTTAAAAGAAACGTTGTTTTTTTTTTTTCTTTAAAAAGAGGATCTGAGGCATTTTTTTTTTACCTATGATTTTTATTTTTATTTTTAAATACCCCATTTTATTCTTTGTCTGCCCTCCTGTTATCTCCCCCTCCCCCAACCGCCGCCCACCGCGCGCTGAGACACCTGAAGGCTAGACATAATGATCAACAGAGCTGCGCTCGCCTCGCTGGATTCCAGCCAGGTTTTTTTCCCCTCCACAATCAAGGAGCCTGCACGCAATGCACGGCAAGCCCGCTGCTCTATGTGCACATCAGACAGAAGTCTGAACCCGGCTGCAGGAAGATTAAAGACAAACACAATCCTTTTCTCCTTTCGTTGGCCCCACTCGGCTTCGACTTCACTGCGACTCGCAAATAATTGGAAAGAAGAAACTTTGTAAATACGTACATGCGCTATTGTGCAAAGCACGTGCTTATGTGCGCGCGCTTTCCACACAGCCTAACTATGGGCATCCACTATTTCTGATTTTACAGTGCTTTCTACTCCAGCTTTGCCGTCAGTGCAGTATTTTATGCTAAGTTCATGCATCACTTACACAGTTGCTGAGAAGCTCTTGTATATTACGTAAAGGTTTTCTGTATGTATACAATGCACTGGATAAACGCAAATAGCATGGAGCCCTATGTCTGGAAGGCGGTCATGCTGAAATACTTAAACACTTGGTTTTAGAGAGATTAGCGAGATCTCCTAGACAATTTTGTGGCAGTTTAAAACCCAGCAGCAGCCAAACGCTTTGTGGGTAGGCTGTCCGTCTGCAAACGGAAGGAGGGGAGCGTGGCCGGGGGCCGCTTTGGGCCAGCTGGCCCCACAGCCGCGGCCTGGCCCCCGCCACAGCCCAGAGCAAGGCCGCCGGGCCCAGTGCCACCACGCTGTTGAGCCGGCCTTGGTAGCGCCCCGCTCCCCAGAAGAGTTGCTCTCTGTTTGGTGTGGCGATGGGTGGGGTTAGAGACACCCAGGGAAAAAGCAGATTCAAAGCAGTTTGTGCTGTTTAATTTTTCAATATATGCTGTGTGGACCTGGTTTCTAAAAGTTCTTTGGAATCGCATCATCTTCGGGTGCAAAGTAGGGTACGGTGCAAATGGTGGTTATTTTTTGCTCTTCAATATGGACTTTGTGTGAACAAGACTTAATTGAAAATACGTCTCTATATAGGCATACAAAGTGTACTGCTTTTAATTTACTCCCTGAAAAGGCTTAAACTGTATTTTAGTCAGACTAACATATATCTTAATAGAAAGATAGGACTTTTTTTTTTTTTTTTTTTTTTTTTAAGCTATTTTCTTTATTATCGCTAATAGGTGTAAATAAAAAGGGAACCCAGCTTTGATAGCCCATATATTTAGCCTTTAAAAAAACTTCCTCAGCAGCAGAGACATAAAACAAAAGGTTACATCTAGTGATAACACTATCCACAGGCAAGGTAAAGGTTCTCAAAGGGAGATTTCAGAGAAATAAAGAGAATGAATTGATAACTACAGTCACATTTAAATTACTGTGTTTTTTAAAAACAATGGATTAAACACTTTTTTGAATGAACATTTTACATACCTTGTATGAAATATCAGCTAATTCAACACAATGGTTGTTTAAAGTACCTATGTATAAATTACACGTCTATATACATGACTTCAGTAGTAACAATATGCTAATTTTCTTTCTACTTACTCTGGTGTATTATGCTTGAAAAAGAAATTCTGTCACTTAAAATTTTATAAATGTATTTCAAAATAACGACTGCAGCTACATTTTGAAATACTGACTTTTATTTTCTTAAATGGTAATGACATAAGCAATCATATTTTTTATCCGGTTCCTAAAGACTGAAATCCTATGCAAATCAATTCTTCAAGACTTCAGAAGAGATTTATACGCTACCTTGTATTAGAAGGGATGTCTCAACTGGCAATTTATATAATGTTGGTCAATGCAAAAGGATTAACCACATAACAGTTAAGCATTTAACTCGAGCTTATGAACGCAGGCCCCTTGGATCCATGTTTAGTTCAACACACTTTCCTTCTCCCAGTAAGTTCTCCTGTTTTTTGTGCATGATGGTTGTTCAAGAGCTCTGACTAAAGTAGGTAGGAGAAACAAAGGTCCAGCGTTTTTGCAAATATGACATTACCCTCCAGCTGCTGTTGTCCAAGTACCAGAAATTTAGAGCTATGTGATTTAGCTTTTTACATGAAGAATTTATTTACTTAAATGTGAAAACTCTGACCTGTGTTTTATGCTGACTTCTTTAAACTTTTAAATAGTTGCTGATGTCGAAACAAAGCAATCGTGGAAGCTCATGCATATTTATGACTTTGTTCCTTAAAAGTTTGATGTCTATTACAGCTCGTATCTTAGCGTATGCCCTCCAATTGGTTGTGCAAACTCCATGGTGCTACTCACAGAAACTTCAAGTTCAGATTTCTAAGTCAAGTCCTCCATACCCCTCTCCCCCCCAAGCTCTCCCCTATAGCATCTGCTTGTTTGAGCCTTTCCTTGTTCTAGCTGAAGTGCAAGTTTTAGTCATAAGAATAAAGTGCTCAGGATTACTTCCAAAACTTTCAAAAGATTGGCTGTTTCACTTATACCTTTACACAGGAGAAGTAACTTGAGAGCCTACCAGAAATGTAGTCAGTCTCAATAAGGTAACGGGGTCAAACGAGCTCATGCGTTACAGATAGGAAGAGGACTGCACATTGCATTTTTATAGATAAAAAGCACAGAGTGGTTTAATGTAAACAGATTTCTGTTTGATATTTTGGCAAACTGTTGCAAAGACCAAACTACAGCTGAGCCAAAATGACTTTCGGCATGGTACAGTTAGACCAGATGGCCACGCGTTCTTTTCTTATTTAGATGAGACTTTTCCTTTCAATAACATCTTTCTTCCTGACCTGCTTAAAAATTCCAGCGAATGAAATCAGCACAGGATTTTCAATTCTAATTGACCATGTGCAGAGGAAGGGCCAGTAGAGAAATCAGTAGGGCCATTGTAAGGCACACTGCATCAATCTCCCCTTTGTCCTGAATCTTTTCTAGCATGAGCTAAAATAATTAAGAATATTTCATTTATATTATGTGTACAGCAGAAAATCTAGTCATGTTCCAGCAAAAATCATTGCAAGTTCTTCTTTTACAAACGTGTGCAACAAGGAATGTCTATCACACCCCAGACAAACAGGTACTCAGCATCATTTCATTGCCAAATATTCAAGAGAAATAAAAACCCTCAAGCAAAGAGTGAATAAAAAAAGGAAAGGTGTAGGTGAACTAAGGCATGATGAACTACTTTCCCTTTTCTAGTGAGGTCAGAAAAGGGAAAAGGAGATGATACCTAAGGAAAAAAAAACAAACATTAAAAAAATAAAAAAATATATAATTTTCACTATCCTAAGTGCCCACTAAAAACATCTGAAATCTTCAATTGCTATTAATATGCCTACGCAGATTTTACACACACACCACCCACAATAAGTGGGTTGTAGATCATGGTCTCACTTGTGTCTGAGAGCTACACGCAAAGTACTGTAAATACTGTACATATTACGCACAAATATTATCTACAGACATATGCACATAGATTGCATCCTAATAGTCTTAGATTATTATTATTTTTTGATTTGGTGAGATATCACCTGTGGACTAATATAACAATGATTATTGAGATTTAGCAAGCCAAACATGCCAAAGTTACACAACATCCCGTCTTTACATTTACGTAACATACAGATAACGTAAGCAAGTAGAAAGAATCCTTTAGAAGAAAAGAAAAAAAAGACCAACTGAAAGCAACGCAGAGCAAGGTGTTTTTGTTTGTTTGTTTTGTTTTCCTCCCCACAGGATAAAATTTAGCAACAGATTTTATATATATACCATTTTATATATACCATTTTATACAAATTTGCTCAACTTTTTCCGGTTTAGTTTAACATTATGTTTGAGTGGTTGATGGTTTTAGATTATCACTGTAAGCCTGAACCAAGAAACTACTTTCTAGAAAATACTTTTTGAAAAATAATTATGGAAATGGTTTAGGTGAGATAACCTTCTGTTCTTCAGTTAAATCAGTTTATCATTAAAACCCAAATCACTTTCTACATGTAAAGTGGAAAAAAAAAAAAAAAAGAGAAAATGCAGTGGGCAATATGGCCTTGGGTGCATGTCAAGCATGCAGTCCAAGTAACATGTGCATGAAGAAACATGCCTGAGAAGATAAAACAAAGCACAGACTTTGGGACTGGCCAGGCAGACGTGGTAAAAGGTCTGGTTTCAGCTCTCCAGCAAGATGCTTTATAGCCTTGGGCAAATCATTTAACTGCCTGGCTTCTCATCTACGTCATAGTAGTAGAATTTGAGTTTTGAATACGTGGTTATTATTGTGAGGCTAGTATTGAGATACCACAGCAAAGTGTGCTGGAGACACCTCAGATGTTTGGAAAGAATATAAATTCCAGACAGAACAATAATCTTTTTCTCTCCCCCCCCCCCTTTTTTTTTTGTGCACGCATGTTAAATCAGGTAATTTTTGCTGTGGTATTTCTATAGGTATAAATAAGCAAGACTGTTTCTCAAGAGGTTCATATAATCAGTTCTAGCTTAGTTTTCATTTACTTGAATATTCTATTTTAACTTTTTGGTAGCAAACAACAAAACATCAGAATATAGAATAAATATAAGATACTACTCCATCTGTAATGATGCTCTATATTCAGCATATCGCACTGCCATTCAAGACCTAACTTTAAAATGCTGACTCCTGTAATGCTAGCTTGTTTCACAGGCAGTCCCAGGATACAGTGACACTAACTGCAGGCCAAATTGCCGTACTGCATGACTTATAGTACCAAATGTGAGTCTCAGGTATTTACCTCCTGTACTTAAGAAAGCCCTGATCATGTAATGGTGTTGAGCGTATTTTTAATTTTAAAGCCTTAAGGACAACTAGTGAACCACTTTCTTGCTCAAAATTCAGCCTATGCTTTAAGCATTGTGTTGAAATAGGCCTTACATGTCTATAGAACCCTTCGCCTTTACAGTGAGAAGTAAACACCCTCGGCTGTGTTCTGCCCCCTTGGCTGGTGGTAGTTAAATTGTGTACTCAGTTTCACGTTTCTATTTCTATTGACAATCCGATGCCACCACTAAACAGATGGCATTGGAAAGCCTTGGGCAGCGATTCTAAAGTCACTGCACAGGAACAGAAATCAGTGGGCCTGAAGATCATGAGATTTCACAGAAGATTTTCTCAGGCCGCCATTTTGTGATTAACTGAAATGATGGTGTCGCACACATGGAACTGAGAACTTTTTCCTCCATTAGCAAGTATGGATCTCCATGCAAACAAACAAAGAAAAACATTTTTCTGCTGAATGTTTCTATTAATATTCATACACAGTATGAAAGAAATGAAAGAAATACACAGACTTTCAGCTGTCTTTTGTCAGCGCTGCTCAAGATCTGCGAGAATGCATCAACAAAATGGCAGTGTGGCAGCTCTGCTCTTGGCTGGTTTGCAGAGAGGGTGGGGTGGTGAGAATTGGGCAAGGGGGAAATATCCTGTGTGGAAGCACGGCCTGGCACAGTGCTCAGAGCAAGGAGGGGAAGTCAGCAAAATCTGCGTGGTTACATGCAATTGATGAGCTGCGTCTCACCAGTCTATTTGCACTGTCCAGGCTCCAGACTATATTAGCAGTCTATCCAGTCCCTTAAGCTTTGGGATGCGGATAATGGGATTGGACAAAATGATTAAAATCAGTTTGGTCTCGTGATTTCAGCTAGTAGTGTAATAGAGGCAAAACTGAAAGACTCAATTGTATGATAAAAGTACAAGCATGTCTTTGTGTTTTACCTCTACATTTCTGCAGTTTTTAGAAATAATTGGTGAAGGATTATTTTTTTTGGTGGTGGTGGTGGTGTATTTAAAAAAAAAAAAAAAAAAAAACAACAATAGCGAGCAACATGATCATTTTCTTGCAACATCCCAGTTGACACTGGTTTTGTCTATCCAAACAAGCAAGCTCAGAAGAAATTGCAAAAATAAGTATGATACTACATATTTTATGTAAAATCTCTAGTTAAGAAGCTTCAGGAAAAGGATGCATATAACTGCCTTGAAAAAACAAACAAACAAACAAAAAAACAAACTTCATGTTCCAGAATGCCTTATCCATGGTATGTGTTTGTGCTTCTGTTTTCAAACATTATTTTTAGTTAATCTGAAACCACTTTTTAAGACGATAATTTGCAAAAGAGAAGGTTAAAAAAGATGAGAGGTTTAGTGAATGATAGTGAAGGAGAAAAGTGGTTCTCGAGGTTGATTAAAAGACATAAAAAGGGGTTAAAAATTCAGAACTTTATGTAAGAATTAAAAATGAAAGGAGAGCTAAAAAGGGGAAGGGGGAGGAGGGATGGGGGGAGCTAAGCTGCTGGTGACTTGAGTGTATTTATGGATTACTATGTCCTGAAAAGAAGAAAACCAGAGTTGTAAGATGACACTGCAGGGGTTGTCTGGACTTTTCACCAAGTGTAAAGTCTGTTTAGTCAGTGTCTTAATGCCTAATGCTGACCTTTGCCCTCTTCACTCCTCCCTGCTCCAGGTGCAACATTTTTGCAAGTGCTTTAACATTATTGGAAAGTTTGTGCGGGTTTCACATGCTGCAAAGTGCAAAGACTTTTACGCAACAGCATCCATTACACGTGCAGTATCAATGCACAACAATTTTTTAAAAACCCTAAATGCACAAAACTACTTTACGCATTTTCTACTAATATTTATTAATGCACTAAGTTAATAAAAACAAAAGCTTCTTTGAACGATACAGAACTTGCACAATTCTATATAACAAGATACAAGATTAAGTTTAAAGCAGTGTTGCATACTCCCCAGCACCATGAATTATAGCAGCAGTAAGCAACGTATGCTGGCAACTCTATTGATCTCTCTTAAATTAATTCTCTTTGCTATGGAAATGGGAGACAAAACCAGAACCCATTGCTTCAAAACAGCCAAGGTACTGCAGCTGATTTTTGTCTGAAAAAAAATGATTTCTTGTAGAAAAATCATACCAAAAATATTTATATATAAATATAAATAATGTCTGAACAGATAAATTTTAAAGAAAAACCCAACACTTTTAGTCTAATGATAAAAAAGAGGTAAACTATATAAAGTCTGTTTAATTTACACTTAGATTTACATAGACAAGGATTATAGCCACATGTATATTAAATATGAGATGCTATATATCTGCAGCTGTGATTCACATAACAAAAGATGGCACATACATGTGTTATTCACCTATGCATTATATTTAGTAGATGGTTGCTAAGATTTCTGAGGACTTGCAATTGGACTTTGCAGCAGAGAAAGTATAAACTGAGTATCATCATCTTCGAGACCATTATAGATTTTGTGTTGTTTCAAAAAAAACCCTACCACAATGGTAGTTTTCTGCCACTGCATCAGGGAACCCATTTTGCACATTCTTATTATGCTGATAGCTTCTTGAGATGCGTACCTGGCATTTAAGATCCCTTTCTTCACCTTATGATACCATTTACTAAGATGTACTCCAGGTAACTACAGCATAAATCTTTCTGGAAATGCGGAACTCCAGTACATGCTTCATGTGCTTTGCAATCTATGCCAGCTAACTGTGCCTAAGAAAAAAAGCGATTATTATTTAGACATATAAAGCTTTAAATAGCTAACTTTCCCCACATTCATTCTTCTCTGAGCTATGCTGCATAATGTTCATTAAGGTGGAGGAAAAGAAAAGAGGGAAAGGGTTGATTTGAAAAGTTTGAAGGTAGCCTTTATGGGGGAATTTACTTTTTCTGAAGTATCTAGCCAAAATAAACCAAGATAACACCTCTTCTAGGTACAGCATTACCTCAAGGTGACAATTGCACAAGAAGAGGTCTGATGAGGGTTTACACTGAGAGAACTTCCATGAAAAATGTGTTTGGGTCTGGACTAGAACATTATACCTGGATTCCAGACATGACGAGCAGCCTGATTTTCCTATGACATCTCTATAAGGTTAATTTAGGCCATCTTCATTTGCTAGATAGTTTTAAGGGGTTTGGTTTGGGAATTTTTGTTGCTGTTGTTTGGTTTTTAACCACAAAACAAAAATAACACTTACTTCATGATCTTACTATACTAGTTTATTCTATGAGTAGGCATGAGTCAAAGGATCAAAAATTCTGGGAAATGTCCCAGAAGTTATGTTCCTTGATTTCATTGCTAACATTTGGACTACAAGAAAATCAAGAAGAAAAAAAAAAGGTTTTTTTTTGCATGACAGACTATTTCTAGAGCTGGGCAGCTTTATCTCAGCACGAAGAGTGCTCCTGTTCACAGTGCAGCTGCTAACAACTCATCAACACTCCTTATTTAAGAGTAGGTTACAATTAGAAGGCAAAACTTTAAAGCAACCTGAAATGTTGTTATTCTTTGTAAACTATGCAACTAGAGTTGATTTCTAGCCAGACTGTATCCCTTTGCTCCTGACATTGTTTACAAGACACATATTTAGTGCAGGTGGTACTCTCCTTAATTTCACTGAAGGTCAAGTGTACTTGTCATAATTGTATTTTTCGCACAGCTGAGAATTCAACTACTTCTGTAGACTGAAAACAGACATTGTTTCTGTGAGGGAAACACACAGCACTGAAGAGCTGGTCTTGAAATAAACAAAATGAAGTAATTTTTCACACAGTCTTCTCCTATCTCATCAAGATCACCAGTTCTGAGGTTGCTCTGTATCAGTGGGAACAGCCATTTGGCTACTACCAATCAGAGAACATCACAACTCTTTGTCTGGAAAAAGTTGCTTCAACTATCTTGGTTTAGGTGGCTACCATGAATCTTTTTCAAGACTGTGACTGGATATAAAGTTCTTATATGTCTGCAAATGACTGATCTTGCAATGACTTGCAAGTATAAAATCTAATAAAACTCCAAAATTAGCCAAGTTCCTACTTTAAGTACAGAAAAAATGGATAACCAAAAATATAAATTGATTATGCCTTCTGCTATTTTGGAATGTCAAAATAGTGTCTTTCAGAGAAGACTCACATAAAGCTTATTCTCTGTAAATTCTAAACTGATTTGTTACAATTGTCACACACCATACTAAATCTGCAGAAAAAAAAAAGGCATGATAGAAATAAGACTATTCTTGTGCCTTGATTCATTTGCCGTTATGAATTATCAGTCCCCTCACAATTTAAAAAGGCCACCCAATAGAAAATTTTCACTTAACCTTCTTTTTCTGTGAGTACACATTTCCTTCATCCTCCAACTTATGACCATTCCTAACTCCTTCCTTATAAGTTTTACCCGAAGAAAGGCAATTAGGCAATTAAACCAACCATAATTGAATTGTGTTTGTTTTCAAAGTTATTTTCCATGTTTGTTGAAATTAGATATATTGAAAAAATGGGTGTCTCCTCCTGCAATTTTTATATAATATGTCAGTCTTGTGCGACACTTAGGGGAAAAAAAAATCTTCCAGTAAACAAATTCCTAATGTATCATAGACACGAAAGAGAAGAAAATATAAAGCAAATCCACCACCAGGGTCAGAGCTCAGGTGTTCTCCAGAGCATCAGTTCATAAAATTCTAAAATAAAATAAAATTCTCCCGGTGAAAATCTCTCACTGATGAGCTGCTCCTCACCCATCTCATCCACCCCCATCCAATCTGCTTCCTTCAACTACTCTGTACTGCATGAAAATTGTGGTATTCCCCTGCAAAGAGTGCACTTAGGATATAAAAACTGGATCTAGTTGCCATAAATAGGAAAAGTTACTCTAGATGGGATTAGTTTTTTGTTGTTGTTTTTACTTAAAAGTATACATGCAAGTAAAATATTTTTGCAGATGCCCCATGCGGGGCATCTGCAAAAATATACATTGTCGCTGAATTCAGATAAAGATTAGGATTTCAAATCTGCATTTTCATTATTAGTGGAAAAAGCACATAAATCACCAGCTCACAATCTGAACAATCTCTTTCATAGTTTTCCTACTTGCAAATTTAGAGACAACTTTCCTCAAAACAGAAAATTGCACAGTAAAGAAAGAATCTAGTCTCATGAAATTTCAGTGAGTCAAAATGTGGGACCATCATTACTTTCAATCTGTGAGATTCATTTGACATTTTGTTTCTAGATCCAAGTTTCCTCTTTCCTCTCCTTGTTGGTGACTCATGTCCTTAAGAAAAAAAATAGTTTGTTTTGTGGTAAAATCCACATTTCAATTCTATAAATCACATTCAAAAAAAAAAAAAAAGTGCATGTGTGTGAAAATCCTTTAACCAGTGTCCTCTGATTGTTCTGTATGCACATTCTGGGGGAAAAATTAAAGTTTACTTAACTTCATTTAGAGAGTCATTCTTCATTATGATTCTACCAGTACCTGCATTCTAGCTGAATTTTTCAGGGTTGGTGGCAAAATTTGGGTAATGCATTTGAGATCTTTTCCAGGAAAAATCTATTGGTCATATTAATGAAGTGAAACCTTAGTAACTTAAAAAGGCAATGAAGTTCATGTCTTTTTCAAAGAGAAATTAAGAATTATGAAGTTTTTGCCAAAAGACAAATTTAACTTTAATAAAATTTCAGACTGTCTTGTACAAAGAAATTGGTCAAAAGAAATGTTGCATCAAGTTCATGAATATATTTCTTAGTTACGTAACTGTTTGAATTGGTTCTCCGAGGAAGATGGCAATGTACCTGTTCCCGTTCAGCCTGTTTTGTAGCTCAACAGTGGTGAAACTGAATTAGGGTAATCCCCTAAGGAAGGCTTCAGCCGGTAGGGACTTCATCATGTGTTTTCAGCACATCCTGGTGGAAGGAGACTGACACCTCATATAAACAGATTATGAGAACCTAAAGACCACTTAATTCACCAAACGGACTTCAGTGAATTCAAAAACTTTTTATTGTGCTAAGACCTAGCTCTCTGCTTTGTCCTCTGCTAGGTAAAGCACTGTGTGGTTCCTATGTCCTCGTATTTTCTTCTCTTCTTTGGGATTTACAGAGAACAGACAGCTATGATGTCCTGCTGGATGCCCTTGGGATTCACTGTGTGCTTTGGGCATTGAGGGGAGAGCAGAAAGTCAAGAAAATTTAAGATTTTTATGGGAGAAGAGGTTGTGGCCTTTGGCTATTAGATCTTAATGAGCTTCCTGCTTCTTTTCTCCTTAGCTTTCTACAAAAGGAGGTGGTGAGCATAAAGAGAACTAGAACTGTGCATCCCTTCTTGCCAAAGATTTATCATACAGTATTTTATATTTAGAAACTTAACTTGGCTGGCATTTCTCCTACTGCACAAATGTAAAATGAGTGAGGTTATCATAGCATGAAAGAGAAATGTGGGAGAGAAGACCTACTTTTCAATTGTTCTGTTTGAAAACTCATACTTTATTTCATGACAAGCAATGAGATTCACTTAAGTGTATTCTACATTGGAAGAAATTGGGCATTCCTCATTATATGAGAATATTTCTGAATGAAGACCTCCTGTATTGTTTTCCATTTCCTTAAGAAGGCCTCAGACTGTACCAGCTGTCTAAACATATTTACAGTCTCTGCACTGCTGCAAAACCACTGTAGTGGAATTTGTGTAAGGGTCAAAGGTAGCATAACTGAAGAGTTCTTGTTTGGTGGTTGTTTTTTGAGAAACAAGAAGATAGCCATGCATTTTCTGCAAGCATAGCTACATATATAGATGGCTCATTGTAGAAGCATTTGTTATTCTTGATTAGAGATTCAACCTTTCTAAGTGACTGTTGATCATTTGGGAAGATTTTTTTAAATGTAGTTCTACATTTTGTAGCTTGCTTTTGACTTACCTATTGTTGCCTACTCTCCCCCCCTTTTTTTTTTTTTTTTTAAATTTATTTATTCAATGCTAGTTGAGCAACAACATAAAACCCATTCTATCCTAGTGTACTTGTCAGATTAATTTTACCTTTACTTATTCACTTGGGGGTGCAGGGGGTGGGGACACAACACGGGACAAGGGCAGTAAACCTTTTGGGTAAGATGATAACAACATCTGAAGCCAGGAGCAGAAATGAGATCAGATCAAGTTTACCTAAATGCAGATAAGAAATTTAACTGTTCACTTGAATCAAATGCTCAAAATTTGAAGATTAATATCATTTATGAAATTGTTATTTGGAGAATCCCTCCCCCATCCTCCAGGAAAGACATCTGGCTAGCACTGAATGGAGTTTAGTGTTTGAACGTCCCATCTGGTTTCATCATGTTAACACACGATTCCAAGTCATTCAAGAAGTATGAACAATGGATATTGTATTCCATATGCTGCCATGTGGATTTAATCTTTAAAAGATGGTGGCACTGTAGAATTCAACCTTTTAGTAGAAAAGGTCAAAACATTTAATGTACAGCAAACTTATTTCCCATAGTCTCAGGAATGTATTGAATTTTATCTTACTCTAAAAGCAATAAGCATAAGACGCCTTTCTTATCTAGTACCATTCCCATTCTTAACCATCATATCTTGATAAATCACAATTCCTAAACATGGCATTGAAAAGAAACGTTATGACAGATTGCACATAATTTCATGGAAAATTATTTCATTATTTTAAATCATTTCCATGTTGCTTAAAAGAAAATGTTGAAATTTGCTATAAGGCAAATGGAAGATGGGCACTTTTGCCTTCCATGCCTGGTCACTACCTTTACTGGAAATTTACAAAACCTACAAAGCATCTCTTCCAAATAAATGGTGAGCGTTTTCATCAGACCAGTATTACTCTGCCTCAGTGATGTTGAAAAGAACATCTCATTCCTGTCCTCTTGACCAAAAACTCAAATTTCAATTAACATTTCTTATTCAAAAACTTTTAATACATGCATTCCCTCATAAAAATGACTGACCTGTAACACGTTCCTGTAACAGTGATCTCAACAAGTATTTTCTATATTTACTAATATTCATCCCTAGTAGGAGCAAATATTCAATAAGTGGCTTGTTATGAAAAGTCAGTAGAACTAATTCCAAACTGAAAGAGATTCATAGAAACTTCAGATGTAAGCAAGTATTTAAATATTTCCTAACTGTCCTTTAAGCAGATAATAAAAGTAGATTGTTTCATTTGAGCACTTGGAAAGAATGAATTTTACCTGTTAGGTTGAGAAGATGTATGTAGTAAATAAAGATATTTGGGAGAAAAAAACATCTTTTTAATGCAATGAAGCACAGCAAACATGTTTGAAAATTTACACCATGTGTGAACATGTCATTTTTAAGTCACATTGCTGAATCTCAACTCACATTTTATTTTTGGTGATAAGACCCTAGAATACACGTACATGATTTCTCATTAGAAATCCCTGGAAATGGACCAGAAACAGGAACTAGCTCTTCCTCAAAACTGTGAAGCCAGAATCAAAGTTGTGTAACAAGACATTATAGATTTGGCTGGTGAGGAAAGACAAAGAATTCAATGGAGAACGATAAAGGAGATTAAATTACACCATTCAACATTTTATGAACTCAGTTGAAATGAATCTTTTCAGCATCACAATTACCAGCCAGCACAGAGGGTGAAGTAAGCTAGATAAAAGTAGGTGAGAAAAGCAACACGGATCATGTGACATCAGGATTTTCACACCAACATCTAAATCAGAAGTATTTAAGAGGCTATTGATGATGCTTAAAAGATCAGTCTTGTAACCTTGGAAATTTGTTTACCTCATGTTGTTTCAGTTGACAAAACCTATCCAGATAATCAGAACTATATTATTTGGAGCTTGAAGGGGCAAAAGAGGAAAACATAAATGCTCCAATTTGTATTACATACATGAATGACTTGTGGGAGGAACTAGCTAAGCTCATAGCGTAGTTCCGTTGAAGGTTAGCTGTATCAGTTGGAGATTTTCCTTAAACATATGGAGATCATATAGACTATTAAATCAGCATGTTACAAGGATTCAAGTGTCACCCCAGGCTGATTACCACAGGGAAATCATTGAACTTCCTAATTTATGAACAGAACTAGAGAATGAAAGATTAGAATACAGACGATCAAACTTTGCTGTATTTAATATGCTGTCTCATTCTTCTTATCATCTTTAATAATTAATTAATTAGTGACTGTGTTCATTGATGACCTTGGTTTTACAGAACTAAAAGAGAACTGTTTGGTTCATTTTGTAATACTGCTTTCACCTCTTTACAAGTAATAATGGTTGAGCACTCATTTAGTACAGATTCACGCAAGCTGCAGCAGACAGCCTGTGTGAGAAAGTCCTGAGAGCGTGTCGAATTCAAGTACTCTGTCTAGAAAGGCATAGCTTTTGAGTTATCAAGACCTACTCCTTCAGTTCCTTATGTTGGCAGGCACAGAGTCTCCAAAATACACAATATTTTTCTGTCTGCCTTTATTAACACAGTAAATGTTAGGAACCTCCTTCAATCATTTGTAGCACCTGAATTACCACAAGCACTCATCAGACACTAAATACAAAAAGGGAAAACAGAACTGAAGTACTAAACCAAATCAGTGTGAAAACACATCTAAGATTTCTTTAGCATTATTGGACAGGAAAAGCATGCAAGAGCCTTGCTTAAAAAGAACTAAAAAAATCCTGTCTTCTAGGACTTAGAGAGTCGGTTAGGCCTTATTGGTTCCATATAATCATTTTGCGCAACATTACTTCTCTTTTTACAGTGGAAATCTCTGACTTCTCACACAAGATCTAGAGTTACAGTTGGTCCTACTCGTGATTGCTTTTGCTTAAGATGCAGCCAGAAAAATACAAAGATGTAGCAAGACTTTCCAAAGAAGGAATAATTCATTCAAAGTACTTGCCATAAAACAACTACAAGTTAGACCACACTGGCCTAGCTAAACCACACAATCAAGTAATCATTAGCAGTATGTCCATTTTAAGAGGGCAGTAACAGCACCTGATAGAACTGTTGTTACTTTATCAGTGCTTCTCTGATTTGTGTTGTGTGGGATGGTAATGGTAACTTTTGGTTTTAGAATGGAGTAAAGAATATGTATTTTCCAGTACATTGTATTCAGTCATCTTGCTCCTACCTATGCTAAACTTCATAAAAAATAGAATGCTTCCACTATTGTATTCTGCACTAGGAAGGATGGATATCTCAGCAGTTTGATTTAAGGCATTAAGACAGATTCAGCATTAAGACAAAATTAAGTAGCTTTAGTAAATGTGTCTACTACTCTTGCTGGGTATCTACGCAGAGTTGCCATTAACTGAAGATAAAAGCTTGTCCTAATATGAAGGTTTGCAAGGGTAGTCTGAGATCTGAGTTGGACTTTGATTATTTGTAAATCATGGCTAGCCATATGGAGGCTCTAAGTGCATTATGATCCAAATAACTAAATTCAAATTTAAATCTTTTCTCCATTAATGTAACTAAGACATTTGTGCACAGCAGACATTTGAAATCTCAGTCTCTCCCCCTTACTAATACAATCTTGTTTTCCACATATAAATGGCAAGCTGCCAATTAGGGAAGTGCACATGCTGCAATGCAAAGGAAAATAAGTAGATATGTCTGTATGTATAACTACAAGTCAGAGTATTGTCTGGTGCAGCTGGAGTGAAAAACACTCCAAAAAAAGCTAATTACAACTCCAGTCTTTATTATTATAAGCTAAAGCCTTTGTGAGCTAGAGTTACATTCTTCACTACGTTTTATTAGTTGTATTTAAGTTTTACTTTGTTTTTCTTCTTCCCCCAATTCAAACCCATGAACATAAAATTGTGTCAAAGCCATTAAAACAAAACAACAACAACAACAAAAGGCAATTTATCAAGCCATAGAACAAAGAACAGTTCTCTTCATTCTTTCCATTACCTCTGTGGAAGAGCCTATTAGCTGCTTTTAGTTCTGCGTAGAACAATTCCAATATAGACACCATAGTTTCATTAAAATATCTACCAAAGAAATCCTATTAGTATGGACTGAAACACTTTTATAAAGCTTCCTTTTCCCTTAAGGGAGGAAAGAGCAAGTTACTGGTGAAGTCAGTGGGTGACCCACACTCCTGTTCCAGATTCAGAGTGGTGTAAAAGAAGAAACTCCCTTTTGCTCATTCCCTGACTGGCATGCTGTGGGAAGACATGTTAAGATTACTTCCCGTTATTCATTCCACCATATCACCTGTGTTCTTTATCTTCTATCTATACTTTCTGTCCAGGTACTGAAAGCATCTTGACCATCTACAAGGTCAGCATTGTTGTTGAACTGGACAAAATAAAAATACAACCATCGTCATATTCATCCTTCTCTCTAGTTAAAAAAAGAGAGACTGAGCATAACTAAATTGTGTAGGCTCTATAATCTCTGCATGACCGTGCTGCATGCGCTCCACATGAAAGGCTTGGCATCTTCTTGTGCCACACTGCTCAACATAAGCTGCTTTGCTGTAATTCATAGACCATTTCTGTACAGGAGCATTGCCATTTTTCATTTGCAAAAAGCAACTATATGAAGTGTTAGAACTTTCAGAAATGGAAAAATGTGTCCTACTTTTAACTTAACAGAAAGTGGCATTTCATCTTATAGCCTTGCCAGTGCACTTGTTAGTAATGTGATGTGATGTGTCATGTAGGTTGAAGTGAAGTTGTTTGCCTCAAGGATCAAGTGCCACTTCTCACCAGAAATGCAAGATTTCACTTCATGTTTGACTTCTAATTCACAAGTACTGTTGCTTCTGAATATCAACTTTTCTGTCAAACTGGAAAATAGCGATTCATGAAGTTAAACTTCAAGTGGTGTTGCATCATTTTTAACAGAAACTCCTTCAGAAAACATTGCTAAGGATTAAAAGGAAATCTGTGTTCAAAAACAGATATACTGACTCCAAAATAGCTCTTTACCATCCAGTAGTAAATCAACTGTTTTAGACAGATCTCTTCATTCTTCATAAATTTTCACTGAAATTTATCATGTGGAACAGAACAAATTTTCAACTCTAAAATAGAAATTTTGTGGGCTAGAAAAAGTGAGTTTTCTGCTTTCCTTGGTCATAAAAATATTTATCGGTTTCCCAGTTAAAAAAAATACCAATGAATGGTATAGTGCCTCATTTCTGTTTACGAAGGCCTTCGTATAAATCAGCAATCTATTATTCAGTGGTCACACATATTCAACAGTCATGCTACTTAACCTAACCTTCACACAGGCATAACCACGTGCCCCCCATTAAGTTTTCTATTTAATCTAATGGGCCAGAAGGACCTCAAAGTTGCTTTTCAAAAATTAAAAAATTTCCAACTTATATATAACAAATAACCCATAGAACTACATAAACAATTTGTAGGAAAATTTAGCAAGGCATCTTATGTAGAACAATACCTACTGCATAATTTCTAGTAAAAAGATTTCAGTCCATTTTGGACAAGTGCAACCACTTATGCCAACTTTTCAAATTAAAGATCCGGTAAAACCAGTTAATAAAAGCAGAACAATGCCCTAACTAGTCTTTCATATAATGTAGTTAATTTAAATAATAGAACTATAACATCACAATCCACACCCACCTATATACATTTAAGAGAATAGCAACTACTGAAGAGGTATGGAAATTTATTAAGGGGAGGGGCTTTCTGATGAGCAGAATTTTGGAGGAAGAGGAAAAGGAACGAGAGAGCCAGCTTATTGCTTAAAATAACTCTTTTGCTGCCAGAAGATTTTGCCTTCATAAAGTGACACCTAGAGCAAACCAGACCAGATAAATATCTTCTCAGCCTTTGATTATGACCAGAGTTAAGCAAATAAGTACTTGACGAACCCTGCTCAATAATCTTTTCCTGTGTCTTTGAAGCCTTCATTGCAGCATTGATAGGTATCAAGGCTCAAGAGTTGCTACTTTTATTGAAAAGCATCTTCAACAATTACCAAAACTATGGCAGACTGCCATTTTCCAAATCACAGAACTATGCTGTTTGAAAGTCAGTCATCTCAGGGGACCTCTCTTGGGAAAGGAAAAAAAAAAAAAAAAAAAAAAAAAAGGCTTCATAGGAACTCAGCAGAATAACCTAGTCATCACCATAGCCTTAAATCTTCTCTTAGAAAGTTAGGTATACACTTGAAATAAAAGTGCTGGGGAGTACTTCAGAGGATCTGTAAAGATTGATCTGTTTGAGGTGTGAAATGAAGGAAGTATTTCTAATAAGTACAAAGCCCATATGGGTATTTTGAGCGAATATTTAAGACAGTTCCCTAAAAAGAAATTGCTCACTGTCAGTCATGTACTGGACTTGCTTTCATTGATCTTTACTACTAGCAAGTTGCCTCAGAAGTTTAAAAGAAAAGAACATGGTCATTAGAATATCCAAAAAAGAACGCTGTCCAACAAAAGATAAAGCTCTTTTTTTACAAAGAAAAAAAAAATTAAAAAAATTAAAGGATTCCATGTTTAGAAAGAGAACTATGTGAATATTTAAGAAATATATTTTCCTCTATAGCATGTAAGTCAAGGATATAGCACTGTGCTTGGGAATAAAAGGTAAAGATGGACTAAAATTTATAGCAGGCTCAAACATGGTTTGTCGTGAATCTCATGAACATTAGATATCTCTAGACATGGAAGAACAAAACCAAACTTGAACATACACACTACTCCTTACATACTTCAAATCATTCTGATTATTTAGGTTGTTAATATGTATGGATTTCCTTTTATGGTGTGGATTTGTACTGAAGGATCTCTATGCATTTTAAGGCACAGTGTAATAATTTTAAAGAGAGAATCACTTGAAGATAATTATATATATTTAATAAAAATGCTATAAAGAGTCAAAAAAAATCAAAATGAAATAACAGGTAGGTGAGCAGGTTTCAGTTCACTGAGAGCTACTTGTGATCCCAGAGAAATTTTGTCCAGAAGCTTGCAAATGTGAAGAGTCATAGTGCTCTTTTGTGATGCTAGAGGATCAATAAGTTTCACGAGGGTGTTTTTGCTGGATTTTGTTTTGTAGTTAATAAAATTAAAATGAACTGTTAAAACCTCTTCAATGAACCAACACATCACTATAGCAGGCTATATTATCTGCAGCACCAGGAACATTTGCCAGGGCGTGTGCTGTTGTGCCACCGTTATCAGAGCAGCTTGTGAAGGAGGAACAGGGCCAGAGGCCAAATTCTTTCAGCTAAGACTCAGTGTAAAGCAATATATGCCACCCCTGTAGATTCCTTCCCCCTCCCAAAGCCTCCCCTCAGCTGTGACCTTATTGCAGGTGAAAAGCAGATTTACATTCTGGAAGCAAAACAAGATGGACAAGAATCACTGAAAAGTATTTCAAGTCCTAACTTGAAGGCATGTAGCATTAACATGTTGATGTCTATATATGCTAATTTAATTAGTAAAGTGAAGGTACTATACACCATTCTACTGAGAAGCAAGACTCATTGCATGCGTCAGAATATTATTTGACATACTGCAAAGAAAATGATTTACTAAAAAGGTTCTTGCTGAAGAGTATGATTTATGTACTCATGAAACAGGTTTGGCCACATCAGTCCCAGTTCCTATGCTAACTCCACTCAAGGAAAATGTATTGTGCAGAGCTTGGCAAAAAAGAAAAGTGTAAAGTCTGTGGTTTTCTTATTTAATAAAACTCCCTTCCTGTATCATAAATGAAGGCTTCTACTACACCTGCATCAAGTATACAAGCTAGTGAAGGATGTGAACTTGCCAAACAATAAAAAAGTGCTGGCTACTTACAGAAGAGAATAGAACCTGCTGTTTATGAGATTGGAAAGTATTTTCTTATCCAAAAAATAAAAATAAAAACAAATCCACTTATTTAGCTAGTCAGATCATATTTAGTTTACCAGTGAGAAATATTGTTTCTGGAAAGGAAAAGCTCAAGGTAGTTATAAAAACTTTTTAGAGAAGATGTGAGCAAACAAACAGGAGTCTAGTTTCATCACCATATATTCTCATCTCCTGCCTTTTCCAGAAAGAGTTGTGCTTAAAGGAGAAAGAATTTCATACCTATTGACTTGACTTGATGAGCCAGAGCTTAAACTTCTTAAAATAATACATCAAGAAGTAGCCAGATAGAAGAAAAAAAAAAAAAAATACTCCTGGATACTTCGTATACTTAAGTATATCTTCCTCGGATTGACAGTGGTATGGATCAGTTTAAGTCTCTGATAGTTGAAATGGGGATCACAAGAAATTTTACATTTGTTTTCAACTTTCTATATGTAAAGCAAAGGTCTGTCCTTCCAAAATCATCATCTGGAGTATGTTTATTTATTTTTATTTTATTTTATTTTATTGTTGTTTTTGTTTTGTTTTGTTGTTGTTGTTCCCCCCCCTCCAGTCCATGCTATTTCTGTCATGGTAGAGAGCACAGTAAGGATTCCTAGGGTATTGTACTCCTCCTCAACACCTTCCAGAGAGAGGGAAAAACTTCAGAGGCCTGGAGAACTCTAGAACACAGCTGTGTGAACTTTCCAAGACCTGGCCAATGGCAGTCATGATAAATGTAAAATTTCAAGTCAATTCTTTAAGTCAATCTACTTTCACATTTTTCACAGTAATTCCACAGGATTCTCACCTACACAACAATTATTTCATTTAAGAGGAGGGTGAATGGAAATATCTTCTTTAAATTATATGACCGAATTATGTTATTGATTAAAACAAGTGGAGCTTCCCAAATTCTTTGAATTAAAAAAAAAAAATCCTATTTTAAAAGGAATTGTTATAAATATAAACCCTTGAGGTATTTAAATAGTGTGGAATGTACTTAGAAACTTTAATATTCAAATTTGACTGCAAATGTGTTTTCCTTTATTTCTATTCTAGTTTGTGGGGTTTTATTTATTTATTTTAATTTTATTATTTATTTTCATTTATTAAGAGTCTACCACTGAATCAGAAGAACTTATCTTTACTCCTGAGTATATTTTATAACACTGGGGGTGGACTTGATCAGGTCACAGACACAGAAGAAGAATATGCTCAAATTACTTAAAAATCCTCAAGGACAAAAGAAATTGTCTTAAAAGCTGTGATATAATCAGGGTACCTACAGTTACTTTGAACCTTGGTACTTTGACAGAGTGGGCTTTGGACAATATCTTATTAGACACAGCCTTCATTCTTTTAGAATAAGAGCACCACAGCATCAGAAAGAATTTCCAGTACTATATAAAATAAACAGGAAATTGAGAGAATAGCCTGGAAACTGCTAGTTCTCAAGAGAGTTTCACTTGGAAGCTACATATCTATAGGTTTAAGATAACAAAATTCTGATACCAATATCTGGTCCTGTTAGGATTGTACATTTTCCATATTGCCATCTTTTAGATTAAATTGGGTCTATACCAGGAATCTTGTTTTACACTATCCTACACTTTACTACACTTGGCAACTTCTGTGAAATACACATTTAATCAATCTGCAGGTACTGATGCACTAAGAACCACTGATGTGTTACTGAACTGTACTATCATACAATTCAAAGAATTCAGTCTACTGGTCAATCACCTTTCATTCTAAAAGAAGCACCCTAAACATGAAAGTTTTCTTCTTAAGCGTGCAAACATCACATTAAAAGCTGAATATAAAGACTGCGCTCAATTTTAAAATGCCCTTTGTAATGTGCAGTTGAAGATATGCAAATTATTTATTAAAAAGATTTGTGTATTGCCTTGGTAATTAGAAAAGTTTCTAAACCTAGGTCAGCATATAAACATCTGATTTTTGAAGGTCTAAAGTAAATGAAATAAACTCATACAATTTTCTTCAAAGCTTTTCTGTGCAATAGAGCATGTTTTTTTGTTTTTGTTTTGTTTTTTTTGTGATAAAGAAAAAGCCTCTTGTCCACCATAAACTTTCCTCGGGAGCTGAACTTGCAGTTATTCAGTTATTATAGTTATTGCAGTTCTGAGCTAGGAAAAAAAAAAAAATACAACTTAACACAGCAGTTAAAAATTGTACCTGAAGTATATGGTAGTATATGGTTATACCCTGAAAATTCACCTTCAACAGTTGTCTACTGACTTTTTTTCCTATTACAATAGTCATTTGAGATATTTATTTGCGCTAAGAGCTTGGGCACTTGTGTCAAGTAACACCACATTCCTTAAGTTCTCTGTGAGAAGCCATAAGCCTCGCTGGATACTGGCATGTGTGATGCAAGGTGACAGAACTCAGTACTTAACAGGAGAGGGAAATGCATTCTAAATGTAACTGAAGTCCAGTTACAAACTACGGAGTTATATAATTCAATCATGTCAAATGGAAGAAGCCTATGCTTGAAGTTATGCACACGTGCTCAAGTATCTCATTTAATCAGTCACTAAACACCGTATCTGTAGTACATGTTTTAACCTGACAAGACTTAAGCAATGGAAGCAACAACGTAAATAATGCAACTTCTTTTTGGATATAGTCTGTTGCTTTCACACATTTTAACTACAATCAATGGAAATGCAAAAATGATGGGATACGTTGGGATATCTTCTTTGAATTTACTGAATTCCTTCCAAAATGCCTTATGGACTGACTATTTAGTATGCATCACCATGCTCCCATACAGCAACGGCTGTTAATCTTCTAAAATGTACAGAAAAGGAAAAAAAACATTAGCTCTACAAACAGGCTTATTTTTGTCTATTTTGCCATTTTTAGTATATGAGCTGTTGGGTTTTCTACAGGGGGAAAATAATTCTAGTAGGTTACTGTAAACTAAATAGCTAAAGTAGGAATTCACTGTTTAGCATGCCTAAAAAAAAATCAGTGAAACAAATTCACTTTTCTTCTCTTCTCAAGGTCAGCCAAGATGCCATACAGACTGTATTATACCATTGTATCACATCATAGACATACTGAACGATGAACCTTTAATTCAACAAGCTCAGACTTAAAGTCCAGCACGAGCATGGTGTTAGATGTGCTTTCCAGTGCCTCTGGATATTGCATTCAGTCAGTGCCTCTCCCCCAGGAAAACAACCTCCCCCCCAGAGTAACCCAAAAACTGAAATCAGTCATAAGCATGGCAGGCAGGGCAAGACTGAATTTTTGTCATTGCAATGTGGAGCTGCTGAGATGACCTTAACAGCTCAGTGAGATAACTAGCACTGCTCTGGTTTTACACTGGTAAATCTCTTTTACACAAGAGATGAGGATGTAATTCCCCTTTTGTTGTTTAACCAATTTTAACAAGACGAATTGGGGGCTGGGGGGTGGAGAAGGGTTTCCAACTACTTTCTGAAAAGGTATCTTTGAGTGGAAAAGGCAATCTTCAAAAAGAACAAAAAAAAAAAATCAAAAACGTTTCCTTTCATTTCTTATCTTCCTGAAATACATATATACAGTTTGTTCCCGGAAGTGCCTGAAATGCCTTCTGGTAGCTTTTAAATAAACATGAAAAATCTCCTTCAGAGTTCAAAGAGTTTCAAATAATGACAGAGAGGAGTTCTTGGGCTGTAACACTGGTGTAAACAAAGGTCAGGAATCACTCTCAATAATTAAAATGCATTATCGTTACTTTTGCACTTTTAGTCTGCTATCACATAACTGAATTAAGCTTGTGCAAAGCCCTACTGTGCTTCCACGGTAATCTTTTCCTGTGCACTAATACCAACAGACCTCAGCCACATTTCTCGGCTAGGAGCTAATGTTTCTGGGTCTGTGTTACTCTTCCATTTGTCAGTAAAGCCTTATTTACTTGCTTCCTGTTATTAATTATGGGAAACGAGATCTCCTCAAACTGTAGGAGAGGCTCTTTTAACTGCTGTCTAGACTTTTCAAGACAAAATATTGATGAGCCCTTTAATGTTTGTGCAGAGACACAAACTGAGCGAAAAAAACATCGTTACCTCTAACAGATTAAGACTCCTTATCACACATCCACACAAAAAAAAAATCCCTTAAATCACTCGGGCTCACATCCTTATTGTTAGTCACTGAAGTAAGGTTTTCTTTCATAGTTGGATACTTTCTTCATCTGTCACACTGATTAATTAACAGCTCACAGTATGAGCCCTGAGCTTAAATAGCCTACTGAAATGAGGAGGAGAGATCAACATTAATATTCCATAAAAAGCTAAGGAGGAAAAATGCTTTCTTTAATATGAAGGGATCCATCTTCTAATAAAAAAATTAACTAATTTATGTTTAATTACATTACACAAGGAGATAAAAGTGCATGGCCTGTGAAGGAAGATAGCAGCAGAGGATTAGGACCAACGTTAAAGACAAAATGTTTTAAATTAATCTGTTGGTTGGAAAGAACCAGGTCTTGAACATCAGTGAAATATTTTCTTCACCATTAAAAAAGCCAGTTTATCAACACAGTAAACAAGTCTACAAACAGAGTAAAATTGCCTGTAGAGATCCATGACATGCAATTGCGTGAAATGGAGATTTTCTAAAACCTGAACACTATATCTTTTTTAGCTGAAACACTGGTAGTTTGTTGCCAGACATACACCTTCCCTGAACTGTTACAGTCTGGCAATTATTTCAAGAGTTTGACTTTCAACAACTACGAGCTCTCCCCCCTTTTTTAGCCCCTCCAGTACTGCTGAGTTGACAAAAAATTACAGATGCAAGAAAAGCTGACAAATGACTACAAGGCCCCTCCTCTCTAGTGCCTCGACAGTCAGAGCTCCTGCCAAAACATGCCTGAAAGCTAGCGAGGAGACAAAGACACAAAGATTCCATTTTCTCGGGGAAAAGAGTTTTCACGTAGAAGCTACCAGAGAGAAGAATAATACTCACAGCAGACTGCCACACGTAGCATTTCAAAAGCAGAGCAGGAGTGTGTGTTTCAAGAGAAAAAAAAAAAAAAAGAAAAATTATATTTGATTATTCACTAAACTCAATGAATGCTGTTTAACACATTGCTCTTTTTAAACCAAAAAATGCCATGGGGAGGGGGGGGGAAGCTTCCATAAAGCTGGAAAAACATTTTCAGTGGAGGAGAGCCTTCAGTTCAACAAGATCCAAGCTAAGACTTCACTGCTATTGCTCTAAATCATCTCTTGATAATGGTGTAGTACTCATGCAACCAAAACAAAGTAAAACCATCTTTTTTAGCTCAAAACCATTTGGATATGTTTACTATTAAAAGATTCTTCCCCCAGGGTGTCATTAATAAAGTTGCAATGAGTTTAAAACCCTGGCACCTAAGCACTTCCAAGTTTGCAAGCTTTTCATCGTAAGTTTACTACTTTTGGCTTGTTCCGCTGTCGTGACTGGCACTCATCACCGAGCTGGAACGGGTCTGCCTGGGAGCAGGGAGATCAGCAGCAAGGGGAGCACAGACAAGCTGAGCAAATGAAAAAGGAAGAGCATGACTTCTCCTTGAAACCAATCAGGAAGTTGGGAAAGAGTGCAACTGAGTGTGAGAAAATTGGGGACTATTTTGAGTTTCTCATTAATTTAAAAATGAAAAGGATGTTTACGACAACGGCATGTAAGCTTAAAAACTATCAATCATTTTAAGCATGATTCCAACCCATTCAGATGCAGTGGCAAAAAACAGTTGCTATTAAATATAATGTGAGCTCCCACCAGACTGAGAATTTGGAAAGTAGATGTGTAAAATGGAGGCTCCATCACTGGAAAGGTTATCCAAATGCTCACAAATTTGATCATTACTGTTCATCGACATGGAGCATTCTTATAAAGTCACTGCTTAAAACAGCCCTTCTGTGAGGCTGCTCCCACATAAATAGCAGCAGAGCCACCTGAATTTTATCAAGGTCTTCCCCTCCTTCATCAGAAACACTAATGCAGTCTTAAAAAAAAAAATAAAAAAACATAGAAAACATTACATAGTGAAAAGACTAGAAGTGTGATTGATGCCCTGAATTGACAGGTTTGCAATTGAGGCCCGAATACAAGTACCAAGAGCCCCCTCCCAGATGTGCTCTGCAGCTGCACTGCTTGGGACAAGAGCAGGCCCCGCTCCTGCATCTGGGGCACCCGCAGGAGAGCCCTGCGGGCAGCCAGCCCAGCTTTCTACCCTCTGCTCACCCTCACATCCCCTTCCTGTAGCCCAACCACACGCTGTGGTATTTTCTCTGCCCGCTCAAGACCCAGGCCTCAAGGCTGTGGTGCTCTTCTCGCTCAACCCATTTGCTGTTCCATGGCCCTTGCTCTTCCCTTCTGTCTGCTCCTGAAGACTGCTCTGATGATAGGCTTAAGAAAGAAAGGGCTGGTAATCCTTGTGCTAACTCATAAAACCACTTGAGGGTATCAACTCTGATCATTGTGCATGATTTGAAATAAATCAGGAACAATAAGTAAACACAAAGATTATACAAAAAAAAAAAAAAGCAGCCATGTTCCCCTTATTTCATCTGAGAAGGACAGGGAATGCAAGAAAGAACTTTGAACATTACATGTTTCGTTATAACTTTATGTCTATTTTTCATTAAAATTCTTCACATCCCTTTAGCTGATCCCACTATCCTCCTACTTCCTAAGTCCAAGCATTTTTGACGTCTGCCTAGCCAGACAGCATCCACGTGCTTTTTGTTCTCTGTGCAATTTACCATCCAACCATCACTCAGATCGCTCAGCCCTCCATCTCGCGTTTATGCTGCCACAAAATCCTCCCTGCTCAGATAAAATGCCACCCTCCCCACACACAGCCATTTGCAGTACCACAGCAAGAGCAGCATTTCTACCCTCCTTCTATTTGGTCTCCTTTCTCCACCAGATAAAACCACCAGCACCTTTCCACTTCCCATCCATGTTACCCATTTTCCCTTACAAGACATCCCCTCTCATGGCTAGCAGTATCTGCTGCAACTGTTGTTTCCCCAGACAGGTATCTTCTTCATCTTGAGAAAAGGCTTAGAAACAGCTGTGCTAGCCTCTAACATCCTACCAAATCCCCTCTTAGACCTCCAGCAATACCAACAAAAGCCAGTCCAGCATCAGTCAGGGAACTGGCAGACCGAACCAGTGCTCCAGATCCTTTCTTTGTGCCTCCAAATACCAGCTCCTGCAACTCAAAGTGCTTGGGTACGCTCCCTCCTGAACTCCACCCAAAAAAGCAGAACTACAGTAGTTTAACACATAGATCAAGAGTGGTTCGATCACCTTATTTCCAGAATTAATACAAGAGAAGACTTCGGTCTGAGGTCAAACTCTGGAAAGAATGCTAAAAGGGGAGTTATATTTATTAAACAAATTAAAAAAAATAGGGGCTGCAGTTATTGACTAGGTAAATGATTCAGAGCAAAAAATGAAATAGGAAACAAGATTTATGAATGGAGATTTACAAACATTCTTCTCTAATACAGCTGGTAAAGACATTCTTCAGTCTGACATTAAAAAAAATCTTTTGAGAGAAAATCTAAAATCATATCAGATTATAAAAGGACTGCAGCAGTTGAAAATACTATCACTTGAGTTCACATCATACGTGAGTCTCTTCACTCAACTAGCATTACTTCTCTTTGAATGCTTTTAAATATTATTTGAGAAAATCAAAATAATAAAATTATTTCAAACTATAAAGGCTTTTGGAAATCAACATGAAATG
The DNA here is from genome assembly GCF_964035555.1 of Netta rufina. Lineage (NCBI taxonomy): Eukaryota > Metazoa > Chordata > Aves > Anseriformes > Anatidae > Netta > Netta rufina. Next base: position 25,740,816 of record NC_140131.1, on the reverse strand, counting down.
TTGCATCTTTGTCTAACGCCTATTTTTGCAGCCAAGTTCATTTTAATGACCAAATGTCCAGGCAATACATGGTACAGGGTTTGAGAAGGAGACTTGTATTTTAGTTGGCTTTTGTATAATACAGACCTTCAGTGTAAAATTTAACATTAATGGGCATTATGTAATTAAAGTTCTGTGTTTTAGTTCCCTGATGGGTGGTATTTTTTTCCATGTTCTGTAAAGTAGACACATAAAAAGTGTGAGATTTTTGAAAGCTGTTTGGAGAGTTCAGCCTTGCGTGTTTCTCCATTAATTGTAAGAGGGTTAGCGTAGTTACACTCAAGATGGATCTGGCATTCTCAAAATGTCTCCCATGAAACTCTAGGAAGGTCAGTACTACAAGCCAGTCTTTTAAAGCATATGCTGTATAATTATAGTATTTTGCAGACCACAAGCTCTTCAAAAAGCAATCATTAGACCACTGAAAAGTATATTAAACCTTAAAAAAGAAGTATTTTCAAATCTATACCATATTTACTTAATACCAGACATGTTCAGCTGAGTTCAATGTAATAAGCAAGTGGCTTTAACAAGGAACTCATTACTTCAGTCTTGGTGTTTTCAATCTTGAATACTAAGAATTAAAAGGCTTCAGGAATCCCATCACCTGATTGGATCCCATCATCCCACACTTTAAGGACAGGGGAGAGTTATTCCATGGTTCCTCTGGTGCCTCTGAATATTGCAGGCCAAAGATGTAACAGTTTTCAGAACTGTTGAGGAACTGCAAGGTGTTGTGTTTTTTGTTTGTTTGTTTTTTAATTTCATCAGGATTGGTGCATGGTACAAAAAAAAGATTAGACTAATACTTAGACCTGTACTTCTGAGAATTTAAGTAGGATTTAAGACATAAAATGAAATGTAAGCTCCACAAGAACAAAAGACCATAGGTTTGGGCACACAGGCTTGAGTTTTCACAAAAAGATCTTAGCAACATTTATCTGCAGCACTGAAGAATCAGCTCATCTTGTCATTTTGTCATTCTGAATAATCTCACAAAAAAAAAAATCATGAAGCAAAATATCACAGACCTACTTATTTGTGGTATTTGAATTATTGAATATGAGCCTTATTCCACATTATTAATTTTTGTTTAATATTCTGAATAATCTATTTTCAGTCAGAGCTAGCTTGAAGCACAACATACTGAAAATCCAAAGGAAGAATTTGGATAAAGAAGGAGTAGTATAAAAATATTATCAGACCTCTATAATGCTAGTTATTTTTCCTTAGCTAACATCAAGACCAATTATCAACTGATCTAGTGAATATATTCTGAATTATAATACTAAAACTTTTATTTCTTTGCCTTCTAGACAAATCACCACAGAACTACAGAAGAGCAAACAAAGTGAGCCGAGGGCAATTCGACCATCTTCTCTGTCAGTTCCCCAGAAGTCGATGAAGCATATTACTGGGTCTCCAAGGTACTTCCCAGAGATTAGTTGGTCATGCTGTACAATTAGGAAGTGATTAAAACAAGCTGTTTCTTCAATTATATCAAGATACTTGCAGCAGTGAGAGCCATTACCCTCTACATGTGTACCTCTCCAAAGTGAGGATATTTATTAGCACTTAATAACGACATGTCACCTCAGCCAAGTGACCAGGCAGCACAGTGGTCTCAGGTACAAGGAAGATGTTATGAAACTCCACCTGTCTCACCTGGGCAAATCCAGTAAGAACATTTGAGCTAAGAGTACTCAAATGTATTTGAACGCTAGGGATTAATCTTGGGCATTTTATTTACTTCAAACATACCTGTAAACCTTTTACAAAAGGTAAATCAACAAAATGTGTAGAGTCTAAATTAAAGAGATGAGGTTTAAAATGTTGTTAAGAAAAGAAAAAAAAAGATTCAACAAGACCCTACATAAATGATGCTTTCTAATAAGGCACATGAAAACCTCAGTTACAGAAATCATTATTCTTGGTATTACATGCTATTTTATATTCCCAGCAGGATGCTTTTCATCTCATCAAGAGTTTCCAAGGCTGTTTAGTGTTTCTGTATATGCAAAACAAACTTAAGGGCTCCCCAAAAGATCTGCTAATTAAAAAAAAAAAAAGCCTAGTAAAGTGGTCAGACAGACTGGAACTCAAGTATTATAGGTAAGAGGGATGAAATGAAAGCTTGGAAACTATAATTTCTCTTTCTGTGGTAGGAGCAGAAGCAGCTGTTATAGACTGCGCAAATTAAAGATGTGGCTGACTAAGCCAACAGTCTGGAAACAAGACATTGCAAAAACATAACAGCAAGTCATCTGCACCCCACTTTTAAAAAGCCAAAAATGCTGACCATTTCTTTTTCTCCCTCCCTTCCTGTTATTCTCATCTGTCACAAATATCCTCCAGCTGGTATCCTTCCAGCTTTTGCTCACCAGTTCTAATTTCCCACCCCCATCTTGGGGAGTTAATAATAATTCCTGGGTCTTTGGACAAGTATTCCATAGTGGGAGTTGTCAGCAAACAAGAAAGGACACTTCTAAAAGAAGAGCAGGTGAAATAACAGAGATGCAGTTCTAAACATTTATTTTTTTGCATATGCGAGTTGTTAGTCAAACATGTAAAAACAATCTTCCCATACTGAACAATATTTGCCATTCTTACAGGACAGTTTCATCTGCCCAGTAAAATCAGCATCTAGATATAGCAATGTCTCAGATTAAAAAAACAGAAAAAATGCCACCTTCTTTCTTGATCCCTTTTCTAGTCTATTTACCTTCCTTCTTTTTAAAAGCAGTTAAAACTAATTGTGTCATAAACAAGTTGAAGCTGTATTCTGTTTTCCAAGTCTGAAAGTGATGGATGTTCGATGTATTTCTGCAAATATTACTTAAAATTAGCCTTTCCTCATACCAGGTTTGGACTATGAGCTTCCTGTTATAAGAAGCATTAGCTTAACTTTAATGTCAAATGGCATTGTGAAACTAGAATTTCTCTCAATTTATATTAGCATAAACCTGGCGACTATTTTTGATCTCAGATTATACATCATGAATGAATATCACGCGATCTACTTCCCAAATGTCTGTTCAGACTCAAAACAAGCACTTCATTTCAGATTTGTGTGATACATTTAAGCACTGCCGTTTCAACATTACTCTAAAACAACATTAATAGTGTTGCTGCATTGAAACATTGCATCAGATTTAAGACATGCTGAAGCTCTCCATAAAAATTGTTCATTAAATACACTTTAAAATGTTTAGGAGATTCATATCTTAACTCACATTCAAAATTGATACAAGCAAATTGGGTGCCTTACTTCTTATCAGAAATGAATCAAAGTTCACTTTTAAGGTGTCACAGGGCCTTTTTCTGATGCCTTTACACAAAATAAATTGATTGCCTTTTAGCATTTTCGTACAAGCGTAAGAACATAAGAGAACAGCAAAATAATTCTGAAGGTTAAACCCCATATTCAGTACAGTTTTGTTTTTGTGTTTTTTTTTTTTTTTTTTCCTCCTACTGTGAGAGTGGGTATTGGAGGAGGTTCTTTGCATCTCCTCCCACACAGTTTCTGTGCTTCATAAACAGAAGCCAGCTGCAATTTTTTCAAGCCTAGTGGTTAGTTGACATTTACCATTAGTTTATGCTTTCCATTCTATCTTATCACACAGAAGAGGGCTAAAAATGTACTTTTAAGGAGTGGAGATTAAATCTTTACATTTTTAATTCCCCCACATTGAAGGGAGGGGCCTGCAAACAAGATTGTGTGGTGGGGCATACAGAAGGGGCAAAAGGACAAAAAAGGATAACGCTGTACACCAGAACAGAGAATAGGACCAAGGAGTCCTGGTTGTACTGTTACTATTTGCCCATTGGACAACACTTCATTGCACCTCTTGAACAGTTGTACCAATGATGGTGTTGTTTATTTCCCTTTCAATCTCAGTCACTAAAGAATGTAGTGTAGAGTGTTGATTACATTTCTGCTTGACAAACTTGGCAGTGTTATTCAGCAAATGCAAAAAAAAAAAAAAAGTCTTGCATATATACCCATTATATAGCAATTTGATGGTAAGGATGGGAGAGGGGAGGTAGAGGTCTAGGACACCACACAAAACACATGTAGCCCCCTCCCCAAATTCTGGTGCAGCCCTACTGTGCAATGTATGAGTTAAATAAACAGCGAAACAGCTTTAAGGTTTGTATTTTGGTGATTGTCTTGAAAATAAACTCAGTTATTTTAAATACACAAAATTCCTATACCAAAGTATAGATACAAGATGGCAGTGTCACAACCACTATTTTCAACAGTGGAACACGCTTTAAAGTATTCTCAGGCAAACAGGTATCTTGAACACAGTGAACATAGAGAGGGCTCTCATTTAAGGCAAGCTCATACACAAAGGAATCAGGAAAACAGAGGTGATCTGATGAACTGAACTACCCCCAAAATCAGGAAGTCAAAAAAGCTGCACCTATAGTCATTAACAGCCCACTAAAACCTTCAGTGGGAAATTAACCTCAGAAGTTAGTCAGCCAGCAATACTGTGTTTATTTAATGGACTTTTACAGAGCAGAAATCTAGAGTATCTAGCCTTTAATCTGGTGATATTTACTAACAGAGCTTTTAAAAGAGGTAACATTAACAGGATTGCTGTAGATATGAAAAGGAACTTGGAACGTGCAATTACTGGATGGCTCCAAACTTTATCTGATCTCTTTAGGAGCCACAAAAGAAAACCATCTCAGACAGCTCACAACAGAGAGTGCCAGAAAATACCATGCTCTTTATTTTTTCTTGGGTCTAGGTCAGGACATTTGAAGACATCCATGAGTAAGTATGATTTCTTTTTCCTGTATCAAGGCTGTCATGACAGAACATCACAGAAGCACTTAAAAATCATACTGGCTCACAACATCTGCAGAAACTCAGTAGCGCAGCTGTTCACTGCACACGTTAAACAGTCAGCACTAAAAACTGTAAAAGTGGGTCAAAGAAAAACCAAGACCTAAACCAAGAAAGACCTAAAAGAAGAATTTCACGTAGGTAACTGGAATAGAATGTGAAAACAGCCTTTTCTCCAGGTCAGCAAGCTGAAAGCTTTAAGAGAAAAGCAGTTTGCAGCAATCCACACAATAGGTCATGAACATTACTTCCTTTTATTGTGTATTGCACTTACGGGGCACTAAATTTTTCTAAGCAGTACCCTAAGCACACTTTCAAGTCCAGCCAACAAACATTTGAATGTCGCAGCAGCCTTTTAAGAGAAAGCTTCAGTACTGTGAGTTTTTAAATAAAGACCGAAATGTTTCAAGCAAGACCAAGTATGCTCCAGTGCTACCTTCTCTTGTTCCTTCAAATTAAAAATGAAGAGCAGCACGTATGGAAAGTAGGCAGAATGTAATTAAAAAATAATCTTTTTGAAAGAAAAAAAGATCACCAGTCTTTAAATAAGGTGGAAACCTTATTTAAAGAAACCACCTGGAGATGGACAGCAGTATGTTTCTTTTTGTAGCGTAATGATTTAGAAGCGCACTCAAAGATGCATCCTTAGTAATAAAAACTAAGCAGAAGGGCATTAAGTGCCAAAAATGAGGTGAACCCTATGCAAGCATGATCTAACCATCACCTTTTTTCCCCAGTGATGTCAGCTTTCAGGAAATCAGACATACCTGTGTTAAAGTACATTAAAAATAATAGTATCTTAGCATGCATGCAAAATCTTTTGAAAGACTTTACTGACTGCAGTTAGAATTTATACATCAAAATAAACACTATAAAGGCCAACGATAAAGGTGAGGTTTTACAAGTTTTTGTATGAACTGAAGACAGGGATTCAGATGAATCAGATGGATTTCTTTTTCTTCCATGAAGGGCTCCTTTGGTTTCATTACCAGGATTTGGTCCTCACACCTGCATGTTTGTTGTGTTGTTTGCTTTTGTATTTTAAGCAGCCCTCACACTGACTGCATTAATTCTAGTTTATGCTATGCACAAATAGAGCAGAATATCAAGTACATACATGACCGCATGGACAGCAAGATGCTTCCGTGCAAGGCTCAGTCAACTAAATGCAAGAATTTCCCATTTCTCCAAACAAAGCTCTTCAGTCACAACTAGTCTCTCACCATACATGTACAGCCCTGACTCTTCATTGCTAAGAACTCTACATCTTTATTATAGTCTTATTCACTAGTCAAGATAAAGAACAGATCTATCCATTACTGTTAAAGCTGATTAGAAAGGAAGATCTCTATTTCAGAAAAAGATGAAAAGAGGTTTGGGTAAGTTTTCGTTCTGTGATAGCATAAAGAAAGGTATGTCTAAATTGTTTTATTTGCTTTGGGGGGAGTAGATCATGGCAAAGGAAAGAGGAGAAAACCTAGGCAACACGATTTTTTTTTTTGCAGATAGATAGTAGTCTGATAGTTGGGAGTTTCACACAGTATTGGAAACCCAGCTTTCCAGGCCTTTCTCCAAAAATAACAGAGCTTTAACATTCCAGAGGCACACCAAAAACATCAGGCTATCAACCATTCGGGGGCAGCAAGGGGTCTTTTTTCTTCTCCTCACGCAAAAGGGCTTCCCAGAAAAACGTGCGCAGAAAAGTGTTTCTTTAAGACATCTTTGGTTTTCCCCATAGGGGAAAAAACAGATTAAATTTTCAACCAGATGTAGTTGCAGTTTTGTTTACATCTGCAAATGAGAGGGAAAAACTAAAATAATGAGAAAAAACATGCTCTACAAAGTTCTTGTAATACCTTTAATCATATTACAAGCTTAATGCATTACATTAATTTGTTAAATTAACACAGTTGGACTTTTAGATCAAACAGGAGAGAGAGAAGATTGCGATCCAACAAAAGCATGTTATAGAAGTACTGTTCAAAACATGCCGAGTATTTTCTTGTGCCTGAACCCTAACAAAAGGGTTTTTCCTTGAGGCAGGTATTTTGTCTTCATTTTTGTTGTTTTACTTTTAAATTGTAACTATCTGTTCTGCTTTGTGAAATACACTCTAGTCTGCTGGCATTTCTGTGCATAACAGTTTTCTTAGGACACTTTTGTATTAGTAATAGTTGAAAAAATAATCCCATCACAGGTCTGCATTTTACAAAAGACCACAAGCCTCAGAAGATCACTGTGTGCACGAACTTCACACTGAGTGAACCCATCACGTCAATCCTACACAAAGCACTGCAAAGTTCAGTGTTTTTTCTACTCTGAGAGAGTCTCACATCAGGTAGTGAAAGCTAACTCACTTTGTTCTTTGCCGGTGAATGACTTTTTCCAGCATCCCCTCTTTAAATGCAATTTACACGTTGAGGATCTGGAGCCGCAGTACCTGCAGCTGCCAAAGGGCCACGCAAAATGCAGCGGTCCCACCGCATTACAGGCATAAAGGGGGCTGCATAGGGGGACCCTTACAGGGACCCCCACCTTCCCTTTCTCACGCAGCCAACTAAACTCTATTATAATTGATGCAGTATGCAGAAACTAGAAGGCAGCTAATTGAGTTTAAAAGCTATACAGTTGCAGCCTCATTTAGGAAATGCCTCCAGGCTTGCTTGAACATTTACTAATAAACCCAGATCACAAAGCAAAGTGAATATCCAACTCGATGTACCCAAAAGGCGTAAAAGATCCTTTTCTCCATATTCTTAAGCCCACGCTAACCTCTCCAACAAAGTACAGTTCTAGAAAACTGAGAATCTCCATCTCCATTTCTCTCATCTTGAAGGCTGAGCTCTATACTGTTGGCAGTGATTAATCACAATACCAATTACAAATTTCTATTGCAATAATACATTACAATAATAGATTACACCTGAAATCAAGACCCTGTTTTACTAGATTTTGTTTAAAAATGCAGTTTACAGGCTAAGCATATTATGAAGACAAAAGAGAAATGGCCATACAGTTTAGGAACAGAAAGAAGTCCCTTGATTCCCAACTGATTGAGCCCCTAAACCACATTTCTTGTAAAGCATGATTCCTCTACAATGGAAGACTGTGTGCAGCTGACATGAAGTTGGAAGGAATTGATAGTATCCTGGATTTAAAAGGCTGAGTTTAGGAAGCATAAATACATAGATGTTTCATCCTCCTGTCTTTAAGCTAGCAAGTTTAAAAAAAATAGTTTTTTGTTTACATTAGACATTTCTGTTTGAGGGAGAGGCAGATGGAAACCTCATTAGCCCTGCTATTCTGAAACTTAGCTTGCTATATGTACATAAAAGTCAGTGCAGAAGAGTGCAATTCTTATCATGCACCTTTAAAGACAAAGTAAAGATCTAGGGCTGGTGACCTCAGCACGTGAATCCAGCCTTTAAACTGAATTAATCCCTTCAGGTGCCAACAGAGCATGAACCGCAATGCAAACTATAGATTCAGTTCTCAGGTGATGAGTCCATGCTGTTTCATACAGTTTTGATTACATTGCTGTTATCCTGTTAGGTGGGCTATGGATACAAAACCTTCAGTGAGCCTTTCCGGCAGTTTCTAGGAATACTTCCACAGGGGATTCCCCCTTCTTCTTGACACGGGTACAAAAGCCAGAACTCATGCTTTTTACAAGTATGATTCAAAATTGACTAAGACAGCGGAATCTTACTCAACATTACATGGTTCACTAGATAGTAAATAGAAAGCGTTCAGTTTTTCAAAAAATTAAAAGTAAAATAAAGCTTCCTCACCTCAAAATAATTTTCAGCTTTCTTCAGAGCACTGCTAATAGTATTGTGTCATGATTTAGTAGACAAAGGTCTTTAATAGACAATGGTCTGATGTTGTGATTTATTTGGTTTGGGTTTTCTGATCCTTCTTAAACTCATGGTGCTCATGATTAATATCCTTGGGATTAAGAGGTGCAGATTTCCCAGTAAGCTGAGAGCTATGTATCATCACAGGCACAAAACGTCCAAGAAAAAAAAAGAACAGGGAGAGCCTGTGCAAAGAAACTATTCACACAGTTTCCAAAATAAAAGTTTTCCCTCCCCTTTGATACCTCTCCAAATTTTATTTATGGAGATAGAAATAAGGTTAACTGTGCCCCACCACCACCTCCACTTTCCCATACTGTTCTGTACCCACAGATAACATATGAAGCTACCTTTAGAAACATCTACACAAGTGACAGCACCTACAAAACTTCCTGCCATTGACCAGCTGCCTACTAAGGCATTTCAAGTCATGTAAATGATTTGAAGAAATAGTTTAAAACAAAATCCATAAGAGTATCCATAATATTTAATGGAATAATTAGGTGTGGAATGAACCTAGGACCAGTTCCCAGCCCAGACAGGAACATAAAGGAATTTGAGCACATGTGCATTCAACCATGGTAGAACATGTTCTGAAATGCTGCTAAAAAATAGGAAAAAAAAATCACTGTTAGTCTTGTTCTCACATTCTTTCAAACTTTAAGCTTTCCGAGTCCTGTAAGAACAGAGTGGGAGAAACACTGGAGCTGAACATCTAGATACACTTCTGTAAGTGGGTTTTAATTCTCCTTTATATACACAATGTAATCACAACTAAAGCAAGTAGCATGATGAATAGAAGGTTTTGATCATTGTCTTTTCCCCCTGTACTCAGCTCTGGTGAGGCCGCACCTCGAGTACTGTGTTCAGTTTTGGGCCCCTCGCTACAAGAAGGACATCGAGGTGCTTGAGCGGGTACAGAGAAGGGCGACGAAGCTGGTGAGGGGCCTGGAGAACAAGTCCTACGAGGAGCGGCTGAGGGAGCTGGGCTTGTTCAGCCTGGAGAAGAGGAGGCTCAGGGGTGACCTTATCGCTCTCTACAGGTACCTCAAGGGAGGCTGTAGCGAGGTGGGGGTTGGTCTGTTCTCCCACGTGCCTGGTGACAGGACGAGGGGAAATGGGCTTAAGTTGAGCCAGGGGAGTTTTAGGTTAGATGTTAGGAAGAACTTCTTCACTGAAAGGGTTGTTAGGCATTGGAACAGGCTGCCCAGGGAAGTGGTGGAATCACCATCCCTGGAGGTCTTCAAAAGACGTTTAGATGTAGAGCTTAGGGATCTGGTTTAGTGGGGACTGTTAGAGTTAGGTCAGAGGTTGGACTCGATGATCTTGAGGTCTCTTCCAACCTAGAAAATTCTGTGATTCTGTGATTCTACTTTATGTCTCGTTAGGTACGAGACAATTCTTCCCTTACATGGGATTCAAGACACTTATTATATGCTCAAACAACTACTGCTTGCACTCACTTGAGTAATATGAATACATTTAAAAGACTGCTTCCCAATGTAATGGTTTATTTCACATGCTTAACCCACATCATTACAGCCATACTGAAAGTATTTCAACAGATATAACTTATCAGATTGTCAAATCATATCCTTGCTGTCCAACAGTTACAGCAGCACTCCACACAGCAAAACAGGAACATCTGCTCTCATGATGGCAGCTGGGAGCACACTGCTACATCAGGAAGTGAACTGTGCTCTCCTCAAGGTTTTAGTTGTTACAGAATATATGCAGGGCTTTTAGAAAAGTTTCTTGAAGGATTACTTGTGTTCAAAGCATTATTTTTAGAAAAGTTACCTGAGTATATCATATGCTTGCATGACAGGGAGACCTTGTGCATGTTCATTCTATATTTAAAACACAGTTGAGCATGGAGAATGGTTTCATTTCAGAAGTTAAGAAATTATTTCTTAAGTAGTGCTAAACCTGAAGATGTTTCGTGTTTTGTTTGTTTTAAAACGAAACACGCTAATAGATTTTTTTCACTAACAGATGTTTTGGTCTTACTTTTAGGAAAGTAAAAAAAACAGTTTGGAAAAATGCTAGCCACTACTTATTTCAAGTTGTCTTTTGCTTTCACATTATTCCTTGCAAAGGCTTTTTGGCAATAAACATAAGAAAAATTACTCATTTACCTTCAACGAAACCTTGTTATATGACAGGAAAGTGACCACTTACAACCTTGGTCTTTATCAGGTAAATGAAGCCAGGCAAGATTAACTTCTTCCTATAAGAATAGTATAAGTACCTTTCACGCCGTCTCTAGCTTTCTGCAGCACACATGCACACTTCACCCACACTTTTTTTTTTCAGTTAAGTGAGGGGATTGTGGCTCACTAAATATTTCATTATTATTCATTTATCTTTGCTGATTCCTGCAGGATTGTATGTACCGGATAGTACTTAAATATTATCAGTCTGTTCTGTGCGGAATGCATGCATACCTTCCCAGCATCACCAAATGCTCTCATACTTATTAGTTAATTGATGAGACTTTTAGTTACTTAGAATTTATTTCTCCACTTCTCAGAAACTGATAATTTTTCCCACTGATTATGCTGTTACAATAGTTTTCTAATATTTATACATAATCCCTCTGAGCAGTATGAAGAACATGAAGGCCAAGTATAGGGAGAAAGATGCTGTAATTTTTTTCTTCATCATTTACCCTAAGTTTTCTACTAGAAAAAGTTGTAACTTAAATAGCTGAAGACTACATCCACAATCTGAAAACACCAGGCTTTTCTTTCAAAGTCTGTGACCCTTCACAGGTATTAGCACTTCGGTTTGGGAGCAGCTGTTATGATACTTCTAAGCTCTTCCAGACTTACTGTTCTTATAAACACTTCTACTAGCTTGTAGGAGATTTCAGCAAAGGTAATTAAACTCTAGGTAAATCTTAATTTTCTATGGGTTTCAATAATTTGGGAAAGGAAACACTAGCCTACAAACAAAGCTGTTGGCAACATGGGTGCTAAGAAACCATTATTATTCAAAAACAAAAAGAGCAAAAATCTATGCATTTTCAAGTAGTCAGTCACCTTCAACACTATTTTTCAGCATTTGACATATGTAAATTTGATGCTCACTCTAGAGGTACTTCTGTTCATTTTATGTCACACGGAAAAAGAAAAATACGCAAAAGTTCACCCAAAATCCACATTTGTAGAATGCACATCTGCATAAGTTGCACATGATAAACTGTGAACTACGTGCACAGACACACAAGTCTGTTTGCAAAACACAGAATTTGGGAAGTTTAGCACACAAAGTCAGACCTATAATTACTTGAGTTGCACAATTTTTCAGCAGTGGTACATGCTATGCTCTTTTAATTACTGTGACTAGCCATAGTGAGAAAAAGTGCAATCACGCTAATCAAAAAGGTTTTTGTAAGTAATGATTCCATTGTGACAGCAAGGAGAAGAAAACCTACAATAAGAGCTAACAGTGGTTCTCATTTCTGTTTGCATTTGATTTCTTTTGCTCTGTGAAGCAAAAAGTGAAACTCTAGCCAAAAATGAGGCATAAGTACATTGGCATGGCAGTAAAAGAAGAAACTAGCAACAAAGAGGAAGAGGAAATAAAGGAAAGCCAGGTTTTTCCTCAATACCTGTAGCCCAAGAATTAATTTGTCTTCTTTTCTCATGACACTTCTGAACAATAGCAAAGAAAACCATCATTTCTACAAGAGAGAAGATAGAAAATGTGCAGTCCCCCCAACATACGCCAAGGTTATACCCATTGCATTTGCTGTTAGAAGTTTTCTATAAACTTAACCTTCCCAGATTTATTACTTACAGGTGTAATTTCCAGTTAAAATTCCTGGACTTACTGACAAAGCAACTTTATTTAAAGCCACTAAACATTTCTTTGAAGAGCTCCCTCCGCCCCCTGCCAAAACTAAAAAGTACTGATTGTAGTAGCCATGCAGAGTGGTTTAAGCAAAAACCTTTTCACTAATATTCAGAAGGGAAGAAACACAGACAGCTGCTTTCACTTGGCCAATATACCTTTGTGCATTTTATTGACTGTTCTAATCAAGATTCCTTCCACAATCAAAGCAGTCATAGGATTTTGTTCAGCATATTCTAGTACTAGATTTTGAAAGAACCTGAGCAGTTACATAAATGCACAGAGTCGGGAGAAAGCCATTTGGATGAGCACAGATTTGAAAGACTCTACTTCAAAGAGGTAACCATGAATTGCAGACTCTGAGTAAAGAAAATTTTCAGTAAGTAAATTCTACTAAAGTTCAGGGTAAATTAATGCCATAGCCTTATTTTTCTTCAGTAATATAAAATAGATCAATTTCATTGTTTTTCTAGTAGAGAAATATGCACAGAATTTTAGGAGTGATTTGTTTTTAAGTGAGAAGAGAAAGTCATACATAAGCACACATATTTAGCACCCTTGGAATTTGAGGCTTGTTTTTAAAACAAAAAAAGGAAAGCTTTTCTGAAACCACTTCCCCATCTCTTTAGCAAATACCAAATATTAGTTTTGATTTATTCAGAGAACATAAACTGGATTTGAAATTTGTTAGTGCAGTGTGAATATTTTAAAAGAATCCATGTACTTAACCTAAATTGGAAACAGCTAACATATACCTTGTTTAGGACCAGACTTGTATACAATGAACAAGTCTAAAGGAAAAAAATGTCTACATGCGATTTACAAAGGCTTCATTCTTTTGTTTGCATTCTAACAAGAGCGTAAAGCAATAACGTCTCCCGCTAGAAATGGGGGAGTACTTTAAACAAGTTTCACTTACACAGCATTTTTTCTCTTTTGAAATACATACTTTAAAAATGCTTCACAATTAACATATTGTACACATTTTGCAAGGTCCTCAAAGATCAGGAATTGTTTCTGGAAAGACTCAGTCCAATTTGGCAAACAATTACAGCATACATTACTCTAAGGTGCATTAAATGTCTGGCTTCCGTGAGGGTACAGAAACATGTGCTTTACCCACAGTTAAGTCCACTAAGCAAAACAAAGTCAGTTATAATTTAAAATTGAAAGGAAAAGAAAAAAGGAGAGCAAAGTGAAGGACAACAAGACTAAAAGGCAGGGAACATTACAACAGCAGAGTGGAAACAAATGGGATATTATAACTGGGATGCAGTCACAGGACTCTGTGTAACTCTGTTACAGCTAAACACCAATAGCTTCTGGTGAAATTAGTTCTGTGTGCCACTTTAGTCAAAGTATAAAGAAGCACATTCAAAAGCCAACGAGCACAAAGAAAACATAGTCATGACTATTCACAATAGCGAATTCTGTACTGAATGTGTGAACTGGACATGGGTTAGGCAAAATACAAGCAGCCTCCCTTTGCCTGAGATCTTTGTAGCAATACAAGCCAAGCAATCTAAACAGAAATGGCTGGCTGTGCTAGGAGAAGGGGAAGAAATAAAACCCCACAAAAACAAAAACTGCTTTCCTCATGGAAGAATGGTAACTTTGGACAACATTTGGCACCACAAGTTCAAGGGGTTATTTTATCCGCATTGTAAGTACAGACCCAGAGATTTTACAGTATTCCTGTCTCCATGCTATTGCTTCTTCTGCCATTAATGGCATTTAAATTATAGACCCGCTGCAGCCATGTAGTCAAAACAGCACATCATCCGATGAGACACTGTATTATAATGTCAGTGTGTCTGTGTTTTAACTGTTCTTTCATATACTGTACTTCTTGTCAATCACCCTCTTTCTCTGCCAAAGAATAGATACAAGAGACGATTCTATCTTTAGACTCCACTGAAATTTTGTGTTCAGACAACTGCAATACTTGATCATTCATCACGTAGCCAAGACTCTTGTTTACAACCATGACATTTTTAGAGGTACAAGGACTAGATAAAAACATTTATAGAGAATTTAAACTGAAAAATCAAGGACACGGTTAAGGAGGCAATTTAATTAAAGCACATTATGCTAACTTCTAAACTAAATATTACACTAAAAAGAAATACCTGATCAAGTACTTTTAGTGTCCAGTTTCAATAATACATTCCAGATGTACTGAAACACTATTTTCCAAAGGCACATACTGACCTGTACGTATGTATCGTTATTCACAACAACAAAAACTGATTTGCAACAGCCCTCTGACAGCATCTCAAACAAGAATATATTCAATTTCTAAATGATTTTGTGACAAAATCTGAGACATTCCTCTTCCTAAATAACCCCAAGAAGTTAAAACCGTTCATATGAAGTCGCTAACAGAGCTAGGTACTGAATCCAGATTTTTGGCCTGCGTTTAAAGCTTTTTCATCTCAAAAGCTAAGAAGAAAGCTGTTTCAGTGTCACTAAACTGCTTTTTTGGGGGGTCTGCTCCTATAAGCTGGTCCCCTGCTGGCAGCCCTCAGACAGCCAGCTCCACTTAAGATGAAAGGGATTATTTATTTAAGCAAGAATTTTCAAGATTTCATAATGTTTCTTATTTTCTTCAATTTAAAGTATGCTGTTCATCAGCCCCAGCACTCAGACCTCAAAGCAATGCTTTAAAGTATTCACACTAAGAAATAAACAATTTATATTATTAAACTGTAGTCGAACTTCTTTTCAGCATTGGCTTATTTCTAATGCCTTAGAAAAATTAATAATGATTATTGCTTATTAAATGCATAGCCTGAACCCTGAGGAGCTAAATATCAGGAATCCATACACTTTTGTGAGCGTGTAACAAACTCGCCAAGATTATCTAGAGCAACTGAATCTATTCAGCAGTTCAGCTGAGCTTTTACAATTGTTTCCATTGGGGGGAAGGGCCAAGTCAGCACACATTTTTTTCTGAAGCATTGAAATTGTTTGCCCTACTTTTCCTAAAGGAAAACTGTAGCCTTTCCATTGCAAAGGAAACAGTATTTTATGACTGACCTAGCTTGTTTTATTTTGATTTTTCCCCTGAAATGTGATGTTTCTTACTCTTTCCCCGCACTCCATTTTAAACTTCATCCAAAGCTGCAATGATTTGACATTGGACAGAGTATAAAAGCAAAACAAAACTTCCCCCAGCCCTCCTCACAGTTAAATAACAAAGGAAATATATTGCAGGCATTGGAGAAAGTTATGCAGACACTGTTTTTATTTTATTTTTTAAACAAAAGTTATTCTCCAACAGCTGACAAAAACATGTAGAAGTAGGTCTACTTTTTAAAGTCTCGAGCTGTCTGAAATATTTTTTACCACCAGAAGTGCTTCTGATGCAGTTCCTTCAAGCCTCATTGATGCATACTCAGCATGACTGACCTTAGAGAGGCTCCTGAAGTAACTGAGGTTGGAAGGGACCCCAGGTCCTCACCTAGCCCAATGCCCCGCTTAAACCAGAGCAAAATCTGACACTGCCCTGTACTGGTTGCCCTGTTTAACCAATTCTTAAATATTGCCAAGAATGGAGATACCAGCCTTTGGTAACATGTCTGTTAATACTGAGGCAAAACTTGAAAAATGTATATAACAATTCTATACATAAGCTTACATCATGAGCCACTAACGTAGAAGAACATCTACAGTTCAGCTGTAGCATTCAAATGTTCTTTATTACTTCTAGTTGCCTTTTTACAAAAAAAAAAAAAAAAATGGCTGTGGTAGACTAGATAGTACTCAGTAGCTGTTGGTAAATAAACTCAATTTAGTCTAGAGTATTAAGTGATTGAGTAATGATCACTGATCTAGACATGGATGACACCGTGAAGAGGTGTTTAGTTTTCACATCATTTTAACCCAGCCACATTCCTAACCCCCTAGTTTCCTTCAAATATCGTAATTTGCCAGAAGTGTCTGAGTTAATTCCAAAGTTAGAATAAATCCTGTCTGGCTGTACTAAGTACCCGCCGTTTGGTTCTGATGATTTGAAAATTCTCCTTGCACAGAGGTAAATAGCCTTTCTGAAGTTCAGTTCTAAAACCAACATAAAAATTCACTCTCCATGTAGTTAAATGGGAAGTGAAATAAAATTAAGTCCTTCTGAAAACCTACTCCAAAAGACACACCGTTTATAGCCCAAAGCTATCTGTGGAACAATTCATTGTCTATGAGTATGACAAACCCTCAAAGTATCTATTAAAAGGTACTAGGTTTGATTATTTAAGAACTGGAGATCATTTGCATAGAGTTTGACTCCCTTAGTTGGTTCAATAGAGATTGTTTGCCCTCAAGTAATGATAAAAATACTAGGCATTCTCATCAGACACACCTGCTTCAAAAGATATGATATTGCATAACAGATTTAATTCATGCTTGACTGCTATCTGACTAGTTCGCATTTCAGGTGTAAAAAAGAAGAGCTTATGTGTGGAACACTGGAATTGCTTTCCCTGTATCCCCCCTCTGAAATCTGGTCCTTTTTTGACCTTACTGATACTGACATCATTAATAGAAATTCACTGATCACTGTGACAGAAGAATAGGGAGAGGAACACATTTAAACACAAACAAAAAAAAAATAAAAAAATGAGAATGATCTGTACCCTCTGTATCCCTTCTTACAAGCCATCAAAAAGTTTAAAGTTAAACTGTACTTCAACAATTGACAGAAAATAAACACTTAATACATTCCATTTAATACCTTTTTACATTGATATTTTCATAGCTTCCTTTTTGAATTCAGAAAAAAAGGATTTGTGTTCAATTTAGGATGTATCAAAATAAAATAGATATTACACTTTTCCAGTACATGTATTCTTCTGCATTCATACAGAAAGACAAAATTAAACGCTTAAGTCAGTATTTTTTCAAGCAGATATTAGTTACGGAGCATCGAAGGAAAAACCTTTATGAAAGCAATACAAAAATAGACCCTGTTATGCTTCACAGATACATAGAAAGTTCCTGCTCTGGGAAGTCCATCAAATAGACAAAATATGACAGTAAAAATCATTTTTCACACTGTACCATCACAAAAAGTCTATTGATAGTGTTTCAAAGATACCTTGCTTTATTCAGACCAGCTTACTTTTAGTCATTTTCAGAGTGACCAAATTTTGAATAGTCCTGATATAATATCTCCTTATGTTCATTTGTTTTAAGTGCTTCAAACACATTTGCTTGTCTTCTCTCTAACTAAATGCCTCCCCTTTTCCCATTTTCAAACTCACATGTCAGGGTAGCAGAATTGTCTGTAATACCTAATCTGTATATCCAAAAATCCAGCCATACTTACTGTTTCCCTTCACAGTCAAGTAGCGAGCAGCTATATTCATAGGTGTGATGGGACTGAATGGAACAATTAAATACAAACAAGGTGTCAGTTCTGGGCTTTACAATTCTTGTAATGACTTAAGCACATAGGTCTGTAGAGAAACTTACAGCAGGACTAAGACAACTGTGATTTTAAAATGCTGTTGTAGATTGTGTTATGAAAATTAAACAAATTAGAAGAAAAATTAAGCTGCCATTGCAGAGAGAGTTTCCATATTAATTTATGAATTACTTTTATAATAAAATAACTTGCCATAGATACTCTCTAGAATGAACATAAGTTAGCATAATCTGAGAACTGCTTTGCTGAGCTTGTCCAGAGACATTTTTAAGCTGTGAATTTTGATACACAGTTTTAATGATGTCCCTGGCAGTCAAAACATTATCAAGTTCCACAATTAATTCCTTACATCTTTTATCAAGGAAATACATAGACGCTACTTCCAACAAAAATAAAAGGAGTCTTCCCAAACCCATAGAAACATCTGTCTGCATTCTGGTCCTGAAAAAATGCCTCTATTGCCAGGTCTAGGTCAAACTTTGATTTTATTTTTTTTTTTCCAACCATCTAAGAAATTCAGAAATGGATGCAAACACTGATGAAAAATCCAAGCAACCTAGATAGAATTATATCTCAAGTATCCATGAGTTTGCCAAGAACTTACATAAAGAGTGGACTGAATTATTTTCAGTTTATGATCACCAGCTTGTCACAAGCCACAGACACGTAACACCTTTTAATGCTATCTACGTTGACACAGTTCATAACAGAAGGACAGCTCCTAAGGCAATTTCCCCCTTCTCCCTTCTTGCAGTGCATTTTTGCACATATTTCTGAGCTTTATCATTAGAGTATAGCTAGAGGCATGCTTTTGTTGCCAACCAGTATTCCCCCAGTGTCTTCCTCCCTCATGTGAGAGAAAAAAAGGACAATGCTGCAGGGCTGGGAAGAAAAGCACAGTCAGAAGCAGTTGCTTTACCCAGCCTGTACTAGGCAGCATCCATCCATCCATCTTGCTCGTAACAGCTCTTCAACTGCACATCATCATAAGCCATTGCACACCACACCTCTCACAAGAATAGACATGTTTTCTGTATTTCTGTACTCTCATTTTACATAAGGAACATTTGTTCACCTTCATTGTATCAAATTAATAAATAAAAAATCAAAAGGAAGTCAGCAAGCTTCGTACTATAGCACTGTCTTACAACTATTTTTTCCAAGTATCCCCAAAGAAATCTATAGAGGAGTAACTAGATCATTTTAAATTACTTGGATCTTCCAAATGAGCCAATAAGTCCAAGAAATATCAGCATGAAGTTTCAGTAATAAATAAACCTGACAACATACTCGAGGTAAACATAAGGAAGGTTAAAACACAGTTAACTCCTTCAGCAACCTATTCAAAAGCATCCTTTTCTTAAAAGGCAAAATCCTTTTTAAGATAGACTTATGCCAATTACATGGCACTCAGAATAGTAGAAAACTGCAAAAACACTTTTTAAGGTTCAACTCTGCAGATTTGCAAGGCTTAAGAGTCCCATACGTAGAAGGTGGTTTATAACATTAGTAAAACCAAAGGTTAAAGACTTTTTTTTTTTTTTGGGGGGGGGGGGGGGGGGGGGGGGGGGAAGAACACAGAAGAATGATTTTTTGAAGGCTATATGTTGCTCCCACTAACAAAAAAATTATCCCAGAGCTATTTCCCATCAGTTTAACTCCAGAGAAGAATTTGTAAGATAGTGTGCTTTCTCTTCTCATCTAGGCCATCCAACTACTTGCTAGCAGAGTAACGTGTAGAAATTAACTCTGTAGTTCCATATATATATATATATATATATATATTTATCTTCTGAGGTTAGCTTTCAGTGTGGTTTGGCTAAAAGCTAATCTAGATACTAAAAACCCTTTTCAGACCTTCAAATTCAGATGCTAACATTTTCAGCCAGTAAGGTCACACACAAAATATGTATGATTCATACATCAGATGTGTAGAATTAGCACCTAAAGCAAATTTGTTTGATAATGGAGACAGACTGTGGCTCTGATTTACCTGCTAGACATCCTCCTGGAGAACCATTCAGCTGGAGCGAACACATCCCGTGTACGATTTCCTTGGCTGTGCCACATCAAGTGTCACCCAGGAGCTGCCACTTCAGCATATGGATAAATACTAAGTTCGGCCTAAGAGGAAAGCAGAACATCCAAAGAATATATTAGTCACTTAGTCGAGGACAAGAAGAGGTAGGCATGGGAGCTGGAGAGTCACAGGTCTAGAACTGTAGCCTTGAAACTTTAGATTTAATGTTGCTGCCTCCTGCCATTGTGGCAATAGGACCAGGAACTCACTTTCCTCCTAACTGGAAAAAGAGTAGGCACTCTTTGCTGCCTCCCTCTCAAGGAATGAAGGGCACGTCCAAGTCGTGGAGGACCAGGATTCAAATTCCAACTTCACCAATGAGATTCTGAAAACAAGTCTACCCCATACCCACTACAGGGTATGCTCAAATGCCTCCTCCATAAACTTTTACACTTTGCAAACAGCAATTAAGTATTCATTTGGCAACAGAGAACGTGCTCAGCTACAGCATGGTAACCGAGACAACCACCTCCCTTGTCTTTAAGGTTTGCTCAAATGACCAGCTACTTGCAGGAGTCGACAGCATAGGGGCAGGAAGCTGCACGTGCCTGCAGCCAGCTGCACAAACTGTGCTGAAGTGAGGCCAAGGCGAGCCTGGCCTAGGCACCAGGGAATTTGTCTGACAGATACTGTGATGACCCAGGGCTTTGGGCACATCCATGGTCAAAAACAAGCACTGGATAGGGTTTTAATTTATATACTTGGTGCTAGTGAAGCACCTAGGCTCGCTGTGGAACGCATTTAAGCAAAATAACACAGCTTGATCAGGGTTACACTGTGCTACTTTTGTAATGGTCGGGTTTTTTCATAATAGCTGTTCTAAGTGACTACTAACAATTATCTGCTTATAATAAGCGTGATTAGAAAACTTATTCTATTATTTTGTATACCATCAAATGTCTCAATACTTTTGGGAGGGTCCCTGGATTCTATAAAAATTGGAAATGCCATGAAGAGACATTCACTTGCAGAGAAGATTTGTTGGCACATTATCTTTGCTTTTAGTTTTAGTATTACACCATTTTAGTTTTCAGTATGCTAACTGTGCTGATATCATCTCTGTGGTGGAAACAGGGTGCAGTCGAAGTGCTTTGTAGGTATCATGCGGTTGGCGTTGTGTGCACGTGCAAAGCGGTTTGGTGGGGATACTTAGACTTGACTGGCAGCAAAACACTTGTTTAAAATAGAATTTCCAAATTCACTAAACATAAGTCCTGGCAAATGAAGCACAGAATGTCAAATACAACAGTAGCTAAGCATAAAGGCATGGCATGCAATAAGATACCAAAAAAAAAAAAGCAAAAAAAAAAAAGACCTCAATACCACTTGAGACAAGTTCAAATCCTTAACAATGCAGGATGGCAAGGTGTTTGTTACGTAACAGCGACTTCAGATACCTTTTTTTTTTTCTTATTTAAATCCTGCCATCGTTTCACTGAAGAGCAGTGGATTATACTTCTACAGAGTCTGAGAGACAGGGAGAGGAGCCAGCAGCAAAATTTAGCACAGAGTGACTGATTCCTGGCATCGTTTAGCTTCTCCGCATGAGGAATCTGGCAGCCTCTTTTCAAAGATGCTGATTGAATAGTTGATACTTATGTTATACAAAGGCTCAAAATAAGCGCGCACACACAAAAAAAAAAAAAAAAAGAATGAGTAGACCCCAAGACCCAAAATTACCTTTTTTTTTTCCCCCCCTTTAAATGGTGTGGGGGAAAAAACCTGGGCAAAGTGCCAAAGCCAAGGGAATGCAGACAAAGTTCATAATTCAACTTCTGACTACACATCTCTGACAAACATCTATAATATATAACAAACACTTTAGGCACAAAGAAACCTTAATGCAAGAAAGACTGCTAGTTCTTAATTTTTGTGAGACAGAATAATCTGCAAAGTAAATTTATTTATTTATTTATTACCAGTATAACTATCCCCACTTCCACTCAGAACTGTAAAACTCTAGCAAGTCTGTCTCATCATACAGATGGTGAATTTCCACTCTTTCACTACACTTTGGACTTCTGAACTACAGAAGTCCCAGCCAATCAGCACGACAGGGTGTTGAAATCTGCTGATCATTTGAGAAAAGCAGCCACATTTTGCTGAATGTCAAAAAGGAACCAGTTGTAGGGATGTGCACACACTTCCGTTATTCTTACACACTAAAATATTGCAGAAACTTATTTACGTGCACACATAAAAACAAGTTTACAGACTTTCACTTTGAGAAACATGAAGGGAAGACCAACAAGGTTAGTTTATGTCCTCAGAGAGGGGAGACAGCTGGGGAAGGGCAAGAAATTATACTGGACCACATCAAGTAAGCAAGCACACTTTCTGCAGTTCAGAGCCTTTTTGCAATACACGTAATGAAACTCTTTCCATTTGTCTAAAGTTACTGAGTGCCTGGCATCTGCTTGTAGAGCTGATCCATCCCCATTTGGGTTACACAGCACGGGCCCAATGAAGGTGAGGTTTCTCCAGCATGCGACTAACCCAGCCCACTTCCTCAGATACCTCATCTTTTCAACTATATTCATGCAAAACTACAGAAAGCTAGTTAAATTTGTTAAGTTTACACAAAACCAGTATAGCTGAGATTCCTAGTGGAAAGAATGGAACATACATGTATGCTTTTCCCTCTAGTCCACTTCAAGTGATAATTCTCTGCATCTCCTTCAATATCTTGGCACAGCTTACTCAGTCCAGACTCACTTTCTTTTTGCGGTAAAAATGCCTAAAGTTATCCTGCTGTTGATTCATTTATTATCAGCTTTTGTGGTTTTTGGTTTCTTCCAATAACTTAAATTTGAATGCTAGGCAGACATGGCTATTTGTTTTAACTGTATTTCAAAGATTTTCATTTAAAGAGGAGTCTTACATTCTTTTTCCTAGATATGTGATTCTTTTTAGACTACTCAGCCTCCACCTCTTTTGATTATACAAGAGCATGACAAACCATACATTTACACAGCACAGGGACACCTGATGTCTGAACATCAGAAAGTCAGTATTTTGTGCGTGGCAAGAGTATCCAAAGGGAAGGGAGTTTGAAGAGCCCAATCTGAACTGCAGGCCAAACTGAAGTTGGAAACAACTCTTAAATACAGAACCTGTGAACTGGAGCACATTAAGCTCATTGAACAATTACAGACCAAAATGGAAGAGCAAGTGAAACAAAATTAGGTAATGGAAGTAAATCAGAGCACATTCATAAAGAAGGGAAAGTGAGGCATCTATTAACACAGCAATGCCTACTGATGTTATATTCAGTTATGTTATTCAGTTGGAATTACTGTAAGTTGCAAGTATCTACAGAGTATGTACAAGCAACAGGTATGAGAACCAAGGAACCTTAGACTACTGTACTGTAGCGTTCATTTGAAAGATACATCACACTGAATTCAACACGTTTCTATGCCATTCCTGCATTCAGATTGCACTTTGTAGTGAAGCACAGGAGAAAGGACTGGAAGTTTTAGCAGAAATATCACTGAGTGTCAAGGAAATGGATCTTTAAGAGCCCCTTGATACTTTCCAAACTCCCTGCATGAGGTTTAAAGATAACCTCTAGAAACTAGAAAATAACCTTCACTAAGCACATCTCCCTTCCCTTTTCCTAGTGAGCTCTCATGTGCAAATATCCTGAAGCAGAGCAGCTTGCATGTGTGCAAACACACACGTGCACACATACAAGCTTTTGGCTGCCAGTTTGTGCCGGTCTGTTTTAGTGGCAGTGTGCCTAATCTGAAATTGTTTGCTCCATAACTCCTCAAAAAACACTATCAGGAGTTTGATTGAAGATGCGATGGCATCATTCACACCCTGTTTCTAGAAGAAATCTCTGCTGTTTTCTTCCATGTGAAGTTAGATTTCCTGACTTGCCCCTATGCAACCCCTCCACACAAGTCAGCCATAACCTTCCTGTCTCTACTGTAGTACCACATGCCAATAAAATAAATTGCAAACCCAGCAAGAAAGAAAGAAAAAGCACTCCCAGCTAGTACTGGGCTTATGCAAATATTTTCAGATATTTTCACCTACACTATACAAGTAACCAACATAATCATAAACAGCTGAATGAGCTTCTGATACCTATAACCTTCAGGTACACTGCCCAAAATAGGTGCTTGAGAAAAAGCATTGGAAGGAAGACAAAGGGAAAGGGTAAAAGTGATGAAGCTATCATAAGAAAGTGGTAGCACTCCCCCTCCCTTTTTGTTTTTCTTGTTTGATATTCAGCAGGAATTTGTCATGACTACAGTAGCCCATTCACTCCCTTTTTACACTACTTCCCAGCATTTCTGTATCACCACATCTCAGATACACTTATTGAAGACTCAACTTTCTTGCAAGTGCATGTAGAGAGAAGGGGAGAACAAGAAATACCAATAAACTTCCCCACCCTTTGCCCTTATATTGCTTCTTTCCCTAAATTCCTGAGGACTTCACAGACCTCTGCAACAGATGGAGATGAGTGAAAGAAGAAAACTGATTTGTATATGCATCATAATTTCACTTTCAATTTTACAGTTTAAAAATATTTGGTTTTATATACAGATTACTCAAATAGTTTGGAAGAAAAAAAAAAATAGCAGGATTTCTCACTCAGTTTCTGAGGTCTAGATTCCTCCCAAATGTGTGGAAACAGTTCAGGGAAATAACTAGATGTCCTTAATTTCCTTGCAGTTTGTGCCCTAGAATTGTGGCAAAACACTAAGCATTACAACTGGTCTTTGTTCTCCTTCCTCCCTTCACTATGCCTTCTATCCGTGATGCTGTGAACAGCACATTATAATACTGATCTGTTATGCAAGATACATAGACTCTTATATGCCAGTTAAAGCATGATCCACATTTCAGAAGAAAAATAAGTTCCAGAGACATGAACAGACTGGTTATAACCTCTCTTTGGCCGTATTTCTTCCTTCCATCCTATTTATTTCTTTGTCAGTCTTGTATCCTGTGTCCCACTGCCTTAAGGGACAGCATTTGGAACCTTAAACCAGTTTCAAGCAACGGGATGAGGTCAGCACTGAGATTCACAGGACAGGAAAGATTAAAACATTTATCGCAAGTGCAAATGTAGTGCCCCATTCAGACAGCTATGCTGTCTGCTTGTTATCAGGTTGAATTGAAAACAAAAGTTATATTAAAAGACAGCTGGATCATTATTTCTCCTTTCTGCCCCCTCCTCAAGTGCCTGGGGTCATTTTCCACAACAAAAATGAAAGTCCTTCTTGGAAGTGTTTCTGTGCTAAACAGCAGTGGTTAATTTCTTGCAACTAATTAGTTATTCAAGTGAAAGTATAATGATCCTCAAACATGATTGAAAGTGCTTCAACTGAGTTTCCTGCTAACAGCATACTTCTAGAAAAGATGCAATAAATCAGCAGGGTTATGGAAATCTTTAAACAAAGCAAGTCTACGACAGGAACCCATTAAAGATGTAGCCATGTAATATTTATGTAGCTAGCTGACTTGTGCTTTTAACCTAGCACTTTCAGCCATAGCTTTTTAGCACCTGGGTCATTCACTGAGAATGAAATTCACCCTATCTGTTAAAAGCCAGCATAATGTCTCTGCATTAGGTGTATTTTCAGAGTATAGAGTTTACATAGGACTTAAGTGATGTAGTCCTCCCACTGCATGGAATTCCAGCCCAATTTTTCTAAAGAGCAATACCAATAAAGCACCTTTTGGCAACACAAACCTGTGAAACACAAAATCCTCAAGTACCATTACCATGCAACTTGTTAGGTACCTAAAGAAGAAAGGTTTTATAAATCCATTGATCAAAAAACTCTCAGAACAGCTAGTGTCATCTAGGGTTGTTTAGATTATGATTTTTTTGATTATGAGTGATTACTGAGATAGCAAAAGCTGATCTCCACACCAGACACACTTTCAGCAAAGATGCTGACTGCAGTAGAATCTTTTTGGACATGCCATCCATCCATTACAGGCTGGGTACTGCAGAAGAGTGAGACCCAGTTGTGCAGAAAAAACATTTTGGTTATGTTAGGGCCTTTTAAGTGTTACTGAAGTACAAATCTGATCCCCTTAAGTCTCCAAAAGGAAGAGACATTCCCCTTTCTTCCATCACATTCAACTGTCTGTATTACATGTTTACCCATATTTTAAAAACACACAAGCATATGTGAAACAAAGGGAATGTTTTAATAATCCTCGCTTCCTTTGGCTATACATGCTTTCCCTCATCCCATTTGCTCATTTACTTTATTGCCAATCTCCTAGTCCATCTCCCACAGTTTTAAGAGATAGAATTTGGATCCATAAACTAGTTTCAGCTGAGGTCCCAAACACTTGCTTTTTTGTTCCAGTTTTTTTTTTTTTTTCCTCCTGTCCTGCCCTGCCTTCCTGCAGCAGATGGCTGCAAAAAGGGAAACCTCACTCTGTGGGGCTACAAAAGGGAAATTTTAGGGGTGTAGGAACTGCAATTTCCTGAGAAATGGGAGAAAGCAAGGAGAATGTAAGAAATTAGCAGGAGAAAGGGATTGAAGGACAGAAAAGGAGGCTAAACATCACTCTCTCTTCTTCCTAATAAAATTATCTTTTTAGTTTTAATGCTTTTTGGGCCAATGACCACTTTCAACTCACACTTTCTTTTGGAAAAATAAATTAGGAGTCCAGTTTAATTTTGTCAATAGAAAGTTTAAAGTGGTCACTGGAGCACAAAGTGCTTTTCAAAAGGCAGCTGAACTCAACAGGGACAAGGAGGAGGATGGTGGGACAGCACACAGATACAGACAAATTAAAGACATTAAGGGTGCACTGTTTTTTAACAACAACAAAACAAGGTTTTATTAACAGTTCCTGTTATCCTGTATCTTTTCATTGGGGGATTTCTTTAGACAAATACATGTTACTTAAAAATACCTTTGCCGGGGCATTTGTTTGCATTGGTCTTATAAAAAAGAACAGTAAATGAACTGCGAGTTTGCTCCATGAACACGTGGGATTATGCTTTGCCTATGCAGTAAACCATTGGATCTAGTACAAGTAATTGTACTGCAATGGATTTTGCTATGCTAAACATTTAAACTGCGTGCCCTGTCCTTCAAAGTCTGAGGTTATGCTGTGTTCAGAGCTTTGTAGGGTTCAGTCAATAGCATATTTGTTCTGAATGGTTGTTCCTAGATAACAGTAACAAAAATCCCAAACTTGTTTACATCATTTAACATGCCTAAAAGCTTAGCTCAACACTAAAATACACAAGCAAGCACAAAATGCAATTTTTTAAGAATGGTCTCTACTGTTGAAAGTAAGTTACACCATCGAAAGGCAAAAAGTGTGTTTTTTAATCAACTGTGGGCCAAAAACAGTTTTGCTTCTTTAAACTGGAGCAATGACTTGCATAAAAAGATTTCAAGGAATTTCCTCTTCTCCCTGAAGATAGCCATGACCCCTTCCACTGCCCCAGAATGCACATTGTAGTGACTGCAAGCTATGCATATCTTGAGGGTCCTACGCAGCAGCCTTTGTTTATCAGTGCATACAGAATGTGTGATGGGGAGTCAAAATGAAGCAAATTGGGCAGTCCTATGAAAATGCTGTTCCAATCTGAGTAGTACATCCAGTTAACAGACAGATGTTATGCTGGCTGTTTAGCAAGTGCCCCTCTACTGTTTTCCTGTTTCAAATCAATGTCACCAGCAGTTATGCACAGGCACCTATGACACGTGCAAGACACTTGAATTTGTGGTCTAACTTCTGTAAAGTATGATGATATTCTTAGGAAATAATTTGAAGCACAAACTCTCATCCATTTTACACTAAACGTGGAAAGATTTTACACTAAACATGAAAAACACTGAGTTTGTCAGCAACAAATAGGTTTGCATACAGAACTTTCACAAGGAAAAAAAAAAAAAAAAAAAAACACAAGAATACCAAAACATTCACAGCAAAGGAGATACTGTGTTCAGGCAGTGATTTACTATCCTTACATTTTCAGGACCCTAACTCTAACTGAAAGTTGTCCACCCTTAGTTCACTTCCAGTACTGTGTAATGAACACTATTTTATATGTTGTTGGGTTTTTGTTTTTGTTTTCATAGCTACCTACATGCTACCTATGAAGTTCCTAAAGCTTAAACCAAAAGTGGAGGTGCAGAACCCAAAAAGGTGCCTCTCTTCCAGTGAGGATGTGATTCCCCCTCTAAAGGCCTGGGGCAGGGTGCCTCAAATGCTAATGGCTTCAGTTGTGTGCAATAGCCCTATATTGTTTATATAGCACTTCACATGTTCAAAGCACTATAAGATATCAGCCATCACTACACTTTTATGAGGCTGTAAGTATTACCCACTAAACATTAGGGTTCAAATGACTTGCTCTTGATCAAAAGAAACTTTGTGCGGCAGGACCATAATTATTTGAATTTGGTAATTCTCACAGTCCATTCCTATGGTGACTCAGAGAAGAGGGGGGATGGGATATTAAAGCCAGTTGGAACTGCACTCTGCTCTGGCTGAGCGAAATACAGGCACATGGAGAATCCCTAAGCTAACTGCACTCAAGCAGCACCTTTTTCAATAACAATTAAAAAAAATTTAAAGCACAAATAAAACAAAATGTTTTAAGAGTCCCAATCACGTTTTTCTGAATATATGTATTTCATAATCACTGTGAAGAACCTAAAAAAACATATACTGTACTGAAATAGTCCTTAAAACCTAAGGCTGGTATTTACATTCATCTGCTCTGAAGCGGAGATTTTGTTGTTTTGTTTTTTCTTTAAAATCAGGAGGTTTAGTAGGCAAGGACCAAGGTAAGTTAAAAGTAATCATCCATTTTCCGCAGTTAAAGGACTGTAATCTATTGTTTAATAGTTGACTACAGTGGTAATCAACTTTTAGTATTACTGAATGCTTACTTCCATTTTTTTTAGACGTTCATCCTATGGTAATTCAGTTGCCATACTGACATTTATAAGTCCAGCCTGAAACTATTGTCTCCCTTCCTGCAGATTAAATAGAGACAAAGCAGCAGATACCAAAACCCAACCAGTCAACCCAGTCATGCTACCTACAACAACCAAATTCATGCTTGAAATAAAAGCTATAGAGGACAAATCCTGAAAAAAAAAAAAAATAAATAAAAATCTATTTATAACTGAAAAAGACTTGATGTAAAAAAAAAAAAAGTAACATTGAGACAGAAGAAAAAAGAAAATTGGAACACAAAAACTCCTGACTTTTCATCTAGCACCCATCCTATCATACAATATTGTCTTTCCCACAGCTTACATTTTAACTTGTATGCAGTCTTGGTTTCCACACATACCATATGTTTTCAGAGCACAGCTTAACAGTTATTGGCCTTCAAATCTTGCCTGCAGGATCACATGGGAAATATATCATAGTACCAAGACAAAAATGTAGATCTCTACATACAATCCAGATTCATCAAATAAGAAAAGGGTGCCTGTTTAGGGCTTTCACAAGCAGGGGGAGGGTAAGAAATCCCCTTCAAAGGCAGTAAGTAGCACAGTGAATTACTAACAGAACCTCTTGTGTTTTAGCCAAGTTGATCATGTTGCTCTTAATATTTACTCCATCTATCCTACAACTTCTGTTAGACATTTTTGGGTACAGGCCACAGAGAACTTTATGCCAGACTGTTTGCAATTTCTACTGTTTGACTTACATTGCCTGAAAAGTTACATTACTGTTTGCTAAAATATTGAAGTTTAAGCTAATATCGGTAGGTGAGCACTACTTGATGGCTATTAATGTAAAAAACAGTTAGCATAGTCCATATAGTGATTTTAAAAACAGATGTTTGCATATTATTTATGGACACTTAAATATGTGCATATCTTCCATAAATAGTAACGTGTTCCAGTATTAAAGAGTCGAGAATTGTTGTCCAAGAAGACTGGGAAACTACAGGCAGTATGAGAATATGTTCAACAATTTCTTGGCTTTAAATAAAAAGCAAAGCTTATAGGTCTAGAGTGGCAATCCTGTATGTTTGAAAGTGTAATTTTTTTCCCCCACCAGAACCAACAATATGAAGTAACGCTCATTTAAATTACAGAGTCAGACTTAATTGCTCAGATATAAGCGCTTAGAACATATGAGCGTAGCTATGATTTGATAAATAAGAACAATTTATTTTGATTGAGGTACAGTAAGTTTAATGCAGTAAGCAAAAAGCCCATGTTGTCTTGGGTATTTTCTTTTTTTTTTTAAACATAAAATTTTGCTTTGGAAATGTTGTTAGTACCAAAATTTAACAAAAATACTAATCAGGTAAAATTCCAATGGGCAAAACAAACTAAATTATTTCTGGAAATGCAATCAAATATTTGATTGACTAATATCACTGCTGCTCCTCACATTTGCTCTGTTCCTAAATTAGCTTGGCTAATCAGCATCCCACTTCAGTCTGCTGTAAACATGTAATGTTATTTGATGGATTTTATTTCAAAAGCACAGTCAGTTTCTGGATAACAGACTTACTAAATACTTAGTCAAAGGCTACAAATATATGAACTAGCAGGCTTGGAGATGTACTGCTTTCTGGACCAGAACTCCAAGAGGGCATTGTGATAGGTATGCATATCATACAACTTTTAGTTTGGTTTAAGAACAGTTATGGGATTATTTCTCCTCTGAAAATGCTTTTGGTGTGCCAAGATGGATTCCCCCGCCTCCTCCCTCCCTCCTTCCACGGAGGAGAACCAGGATAATTCTGCATAACTTTATATTTCTCTATACCATTATGTACAGAAGAGCAGCCCTGCAGAATACAGAATTTAAACAGAGCAGCCACAGTTTTCTCTCCTGTCTCTGGCTGGCATGAACTTGTGCTTCAAGACATTATACAGCTGCTACTTTTCTCCAGAAATGGCGAAATACTCCCTAAAACATCTTTTTTCAGCAGAGGTTTATGAAGATGTTACCACAATTCTGTAGATTGACAGCAATGCAAAAACATTGTGATTGTCTGGTTGGATTTCTTGAAAAACATGGCCTTTAGAATTACCGCCTAAGTAAGAGCTGATGCTATCCTCCAACGCAGCATAGAAACAACTGCAGCTAGCATTTATAGTACGAGTCTTAGATTACAGTGAAGCTTAATGGATTCTCTTCTTGCCGTCTTCAAGACCACAGAAGAAACAAACACTTTTCATTTTGTCAGGTGAAGACCTTCCTCTTTATGGAAGAACAATCTTCACCTTCAGCATATAATTCAAAGACATCCAAGAATAACTTGGAATCTCTAGTAACAGGTCAGATGGATTTAATTCTTCTTGGTGGAAGCACACTGTCAATGCACAGTAAGATTTAGTATCATTGTTAATTTACCACAGGTAAAATGTTGATACAACATTAAGATTTAGCATTTGAGAAGAGTTTAATAAAGACGATCACAAAAAAAGCAAAATGTAGAAAACTGATGAGTGATCATTCTACTTCATTTTTTTCAAATAAGCATCAGTTCATTTGCCAGCTGGTGTAAAGGCAGATGCCACTGATATCAATGTGTCAGTTTACACTGTGTCTGATCCCATGTGTGTGCCATTTTTAGAAAATACCACTGGAATTCACTTTTGCAACAATTGAAAATACATCCATGCATTGCATTTCTTCCTGCCCAAGTGTATAACTGGAAGACTGTTGACAGACTGTGGGAGAGGGCAACTGGAAAGTGGAAGTAGCCAAGAATTGTATGCATGAGATGATAACGCTGCAATAGAAGTATTAACACTATCGTTCTGCTGTCCTCTTTAGATACCAATGAGTATTTTCCTTCAAAAAGTCTTAATTCCAATTTCCAGTAATAATTCCATGCCAACAAAAGAAAGAAGTGTTATAAACTAGGCAAAGTACCTACCATATAATTATGTTGATACAGACTATTTTAATGCAACATTAGGGAACTTATCTAAAATAAGAAAAACAAACAAACAAACCTGAGATCTGTTTGTTCACCTAAGTATTTGTTCCTAAAGGACTGCACTGCTGGACTAGCAATAAGACTTAAAAATATTAAAGCAGCTACTAACACAGGGGAAGGAGAAGGAAGAAAAAGGAAGAGGTGGGGCAACAAGCATGGCAGAGTAGCACTTCACAGCTCCAGCCATGATTTCTAAGCAGAGGGGGAATTCAGTGTTTCACAAAAAGCAGCTGTTAAACACGGGCATAGTGTAGAACCAAAACCTAGCTGCCATTATTAACCAGTATAATGACATTGAAGATTTGTCTTTTGATTCAAGATACCAAGGTCAAAATAGAAAAAGCTAACTGATTAGAACTGAAGATGCAGCTCATGTAGCTAGTGAAGTAATTGTGCAGCACAACACCCATATCTTCAATTTAGGTCAGGCCATCAAGAGGAGCGAAAGGACTGAAGATGAGATGCTCTACTTCACACAGTTGCCCTCTGGAAGGTGCTGGCAAAGGCAGTCACTTAAATTAAGTACAGGTCATCAGACAGGATATCTAATCTATTCCTAAAACAGGCAGCTCTGGCAGTCCAAATCCCTATGGCCTTTACAGCGACACAACGAACTAGTTCCTCATGTACCTCTGTCAATTCACGTTAGGTTCCAATTTTTTTTAAAGCGATATTTCATGTACACCATGACCCTATTGCTCATAGCAAGGAAAGTGCTTTGGTTTATTTATGACCTACTAACCTTAAATAAAAAAACACACATCCAATCTGAATGTTCACATAAGCCTGCAGATCTGAAATAAAACTTAAAATAAAGCTGGCATTTGTAATAGCTAGCTAAGCCCAGTAAGGGATTTAAAAAAAAAAATAAAATTAAAACCAGATGACAGAAGATGAAAGCATTTTTACCCTGCATAACCTGCACACATCAGGAACGATGGCTGGAGCTCAGGAGTAATTTTTTGTGTGTGTGTGTTTTTGTACTTACAAGTTTCAGCCCTCTTCAACAGAGGCTAGGTAACCAAGGAAATACTGAGGTTTTCCCATTACGGGGTTGGGAGGGAATAATAACAACCTGTGAAAGTAATTATTTTTAAGATGCAATCCACCCAGTCATAAGCTCTACACGGCTACTCTCCTTCCCCTACACCCCATCCTACTGCCAGGTATCAGCCGGGCAAGACCTCATACTGAAATATGAAGTGACAGAGGGAAGCAGGGAATAAGAGCATAGGAATAAGTACTAAAAGAAATGGCATACAGAAGGAAAGCTTACAACAGGGAGGATGTTAAACATGAGTGACCCTAAACCATAGAGTCTGTTTATTTAGTCTATTTATTTTGCTAGAACAATGTTGAACAGATGCAGATGCACAGAAGACTACGGAGTTGAAGAGATTTATTGTCTCATAGCTTGTGCTGGTGCAAAAGAACTCTTTTCCTAACATCCGTGGAGTTAAACTGTGATAAAGCCAGTACAAATAAATGGGAGAAAAAAAAAAAAAACAAAAAAAAAACAACAACAACCAAATTTTAGAGCTAAAGTACCACAGCAGCATGGGATGTTTGCTGCTGTATCAGCAAATTAGGGGCTCATGGCACAGTTGGTTGGAATTCAGAGATACTCATGATCACAGAAGCATTCCTAAGCAAAATGTGTAAGTTTCTCCTTTACGGAGGATCGTAATTCCATTCTTGTGTAGTTTTCCAGCAGGCTGTACTAATTACTGTATTTTGGATACATTTGATAGAAATACAGGTGAGTTAAATTATAAAAAGTAATACATATCTGTAAATGCAGAATAATTAGTTGAAAGGAACAGCTTGGACAAAGTCCTTGTCTCATCATTTGCTTACAAAATATATACAGGCAGCACACTTATGACTGCACTCTTTTAGTGCTGGTTACCTTTATGCAACTATAAACAAATTTAACAAAACACATTTATAAAGTGCTTTTTTTAAATGCAGAAATCAATGAGAGAGTACAGGACTACTTTGTCCTCTGGTAATAGATTTAGCAAGTACCAATGCATAGAAGCCAATGTATCAGTCACAGTTTCCAATGCAACAATCTAAGAGCGGCCCTAACAAAGGAATTCAGACCAAAGCTACAAGAGAACAGCCTTCTGCAGGAGAACAGCTTATAAATACAAATAAGGTAAAATACCTCTGTTACCTTGTTGTGCCCTTGTTACATTAAATCCTATATGTCTATATTTATATACATGCTATTCACATGCACACCAAGGAAGATGAGAACTTAGTTGGAAAGTCCTGATAAAAGAAAAAGTGTACTGTGCTACTGTGGAAATTATGAACTTTACTGTGTAATTTACTGCATAGTGATCATGTTCTGGATATGGACAGCATGTTGACACCTAGAAAACATATGAACAGAAATTTAGAACATAAAACCACAATGTAATATCAAGAGGAGAACATCAGCAGAATAGATTTTACTCTACTGGGCAAATTATAATTGGTAACACCAATTCATAATGTTCTTGGCCAGATCTGTTAATACATGGGATCTTGTGTTTCGGTTTGCTATAAAGTTCAGTTCTGTAATATAACATACTACACTAATCCACTTCTGCCTCGATGTCCAATGTATATAGTTAAAGCTTGAATAAGTGAAATTGTCTTTTCTTTTCCTAGAAAGATGTTTGGAAAACTGCCAGCTTCTTGCACGAAGGTTGAAACAGGATGGGCAGAAAAGGGTGCTGGTATGGGTAAGAGAACAATGACTGAAATTGCATCATCTGTATGATTAAAATGATTGTGTCAATTTTGATTTTCCCCCCTCCTTTCAGACATTTAAGGACGCTGTCAAGTCAATGGAGTTCTGTTGTAGTGGTTGCTTCAGTGAACATTCAACGCTGTCGGTGAGTTTGGAATTAAAGTGAAAACCATCGACCGTTGATTGTACCCTCCAGCTAACCATCCTCCTCCTTACTTCATGCTTTCAGGCCTTCACACCGAAGATAGAAACCTAACCAGCACATGAGGTTTCTCTCCCACCCTGCCAAGCTTTACAAAAAAAGGTCACAATCAACATTCATTGCTGTCGGTGGGTTTAACTATGTGGACAAGCTCACTGAACAATGAATGCAACTGTGGCCCCACATTTTACAGTTGCCATTGAGAGGAACATCAGCTCTGAAAGGAGTAGTAAGAAGCAAACACTTCTTATAGGCTACATTTTTTCTGGTCAAAAAATAGTTGAGGATACTCAATTTTCACTACCTTGTTTTTTAAGTGTTTAATTCTGTTGACTGAAAAAACACTGCTGCCTTTTTCTGGAATATTGTCCTTGCAGGGTTTGGCATGGTTGAAATCATAAAAATCTTTGTTTAGTATGTATGTAGAAGCAAATAATAAGGAACTTTGTGTATATGCACTCCTCGAGATTCAGCATAGGAGGAAAGGGTATTTAAATCTCATTTAAACTAGGCATTGTGGAACAGTTCACAAAAATGGCTTTTATACTCGTCAAGACAAAAATAGAAATGAAAGCTGGAATTAAAATAGACGGTTGATGTATCAAAAAATTAGTTCTGTATAAAATTAATCTTATGCACCTAAATAAACGGTGTTAGCAAATGTTAGATTTACCTTTTCTACTGGTCAGAGGGATTACAAAAATAGATGTATATCCATAATTATAATTGAACAATAAACAGTTACACTGTAAAATTACTGTATACTTCAGGTACCAATGTCACACTTAGTACTGCTAATAATAAGAAGAAAATAAACAAAGTTAAAGCTCGCTGCTTTCTCCTTATTTCTTTAAAACCCTTGTTTATCCAGTCAGACACACACTGAGACCTATCTACATTTCAGAAGTCATCTAAGGTAAGTTCAGCCTTCAAACAGCACAATTTTGATACTCTGCAGTAGGGATTGCTTCCGAAGTTCAGTAATCACATGGCATTCATTGTTTCCTCTTCTAATGGAGGGGGGGGGGGGGGAGATCTCATAACAATACTTTAGTTTGTTATTTAGAAAGTATCTTCAGCACCTCAGTTACACAGTTCTCTTGCTCACTGTACTTGCTTGTTTTATCCAGGTTTTATCATATAGCAACTGCTAAACAGGATAAAAGCATCAGTGCTATCACAGGCGGATACATTTGTACTGGCTTCTTGAACTTGGAAACTGGCCTAGTTAAATTATAAAAATATATTTCAATCACGGAAATGATCAGTCCTTGATCACACGCAAGACTGATACTTACATTAAAAAAAATCAGTTCCTCCAAGAGCCACAATAATGAATTACATTAAACACCAGAACTGTGTGGATATTATTTGATGGTTGGGAATACTGTTTTTGTATTCTAATATTTGTTAGAGAAGAACCTGCAGAGTTCTACTGAGGTCACAAACAGCAGAGTTGAGTACTAAAAGGAAGGGTAGCTATGGATGTACGGCTACACTACAAGCAACCCTACAGATAAGCCTTTATCTTTAGGTCTACTCATTTCTACACAGCAATGGGAACCCAAATTACTATTAGTATGATCCTTTCGTGCAGTATGTAAACCAAAAGCAGGACTCATATGTTCTATCTAGAAGGAGGAACTTTCAAGGTAAGTTGCAGCCGGTATGTTTTGCAACAGCATGCATCAAAATTTGTTATCGAAATAAAAACCAAGACTTTTTTTCTGCAAGACATTTATCAGTGCTACTTATAATTGTGTAATGCATTTATAAACATGAAGATAATTCAGTAATAGAAGATTGTGGAATTTGACAGCACTGGAAAGAAAGTGTCCTGGCACGTAATCACCTTCAAGTAGAAGAAAAAAAATGCATACAGAAGCCATTCATGCTGCAACTGATAATGCTTGAACAATTACAGTTGGTGTAGGGACAGATTCCAATGCAGGGAGGGTGGAAATAATTTTTTTGTTGTTGTTTGGTTTTGATTGCTTTGACAATACTCTTCCTCAAAATAAACAAATGCTTTACTTGTTCAAAAATTTCTACAGTGATTTCGTTGCCTATGTTGACTAAATATTAAACAGCAACAATTCATGCCATACCATAACAGGTTGCAGAAACTTCAGTCAGCATCAACCCAGGCACAGATAATTGGCCCACAGACATTACAAGGATATAACAAATATTTTCAACTGGACAACAAGCTTTTACCAGTTTCTGAAGAATAGACTCAACAGCAACAGTCTTTTCCCCACTCTTTAAAGTATAACTTTTTTCAGTTATTTGTCACATTTTCTTATCAAGACTAAAAAGTCTCCTTAGCGAACAGATATATACTTCATACAGCTTGATAACTAAAATGTCTGCAGAACAGTAATTTACAGAAAGCTTATTGACAAAGCAATGTCATTACTCCACACCCAACAACAGACATTGGCTTGCGTAGGCTTTCCTTACACCGTAAAGCAAGAGTGATCTCGGCAGTAACAGCAGCTGTGAAATACTGTGGAGAGGTTTCATGGTCATTTTCAGATTTTTTTTTTTTTTTTGGAAATAGAAGACATATGTACCCATTGCAGTGCCCACGGGCCACAGAGACCTTCTAGAAAATTGCTCCTCGGTGTCATTGTAAATAATTCACTCACAGCAATATTTTTAGGTCAAGCATATCAAAGTTACAGCAAATGCAATGGGCCTTGACATAATAGGAGCACTAGCTTCACGGCAGCAGTGGAAGAGGAGGTAAAGGAACATAGTTTCCGTACATAAGAGATCAGTCACTGTTTCCCAGTGCTTGAAGACAAAAAAGGTGGTACCAAAGGGCTGCTATTAGGTTTGCAGTCACTGAGGTTTTAGTTATCTCCAAATGTCCATGCATTTTTCCTGACTTCTGGCATAGGATGACTGAAAACATCTATCCCAACAATTTTAGCATCAAGTCTACAACTTCTGTTCAGTAAGTACACAAGAACAGGTAGTCTTACCTTTAAAACAACTGAATCCCTACAACAGAAATCAGCTGTGACTCAGGACCATAGCAGGATGGAAATGTTAGGCTTTGGCACAGCCAAACATCATCACACTAATTTCTTCCTTTACAAATAGCCAAGTGACATACAGTAAGCTAAGGAGATAAATATAAGTCTGTAGCTGGGTTGGAAGTCATATCTAGATGATCTTGCCTTCCAGTCATGTCCTGTTCTAGGGAAGAAAAAAATGTAATCTTGTAATTGACTTTTCCCTAATGTGAACACCATATTTTCCATCTTGCTGACCATCCCCTTTTTCTTTTCATTTGATATTTATTTTTGTTTCCTTCTAGAGTTGTAGTCCACTACATCACTCCAGATTAATATTTATATCCTGCCCTTGCTTCTACTTAGCATTGTATAATTTTGTCTCTAGTTTTCTTTTTTTTTTTTCCTCATTTTTGTTTCAAGTCTTCCTGTGCATCCTACTTAAGTGCAAGTCCCAGATATGCAGACTGCGTTCCAAACAGCCCAGCCAAGGCCAACTGAAATAGTCTGACGTCTCCTTATTTTACAAGGAACTACTGATCGTTTCCAGCCAAAAATAGCATTTGTAATGGCACTATGCACTTAACACATTTAAATTTATCTAACATTACTCCGTAGATATTACTGTCCACAAGTTTTCCTAATTTGAAGTAGATTATTTCATCCCCCTGAAATGCAACACTTGCCATTTTTTGAACTTAGAAATTTCTAACTCTAATTCAAACTCTAGCTTTTGAAAAAGTAGAAACCATGGCAGCATACACGGAATGAACCCACAAGGATCATCTAGTCCACACACCTGTTTTTTTTGTTTTTTTTTTTTTAAATAATTAAAAGTCTCGTACAGACTTCAAAAGGGACAATGGAAAGAATGACTACAAAACCAACATTTTTTTTCAATGAGCTTAAAGACATTCCCCCTCACTTACAAATGAGCTATGTTTCCAGGATACATAGACATCAGAAACATTTGCTATTTGTCACAACTGGGAGATGTTGGGGATACTGTCTCAATTTAAATAAAGGGAAAGTCTAAAATTCGATTAAAAAAGTTAACTACTCAATAAGAAATCTATTAAATGTAAGTTAGTGCAACTATTTTGCATTATTGTATCCTCTTCTGTTTTCATATTACAGTGTTCTGTTTAACTGTCCCTCCAAGAAAGATGAGGAGCAAGACCATTTTCTCATAAACATCCTTCTGTAGTCTGCACTGAAAAATCTATTTACAAGCTCAGTATTTTACATCACCATGTTAGATCCTTCACTTTGAAAGGAAAAATAATCACAAACTGAATATGCAAGTGTGCCTGGCATAAACGTATCTATGGTCTATTTTTTAATTTAAGAAAAATTGATCTGAGGAGGAATCGGGGCCAGTATTAAAATTACAGAACTTCTAAATATATGTTTATTATAAAAGAGACTGAAAGAATTGTGCAATTTCTACATTCACTGATTACATCACTGCCTTCATAGTGTCATTGGAACTACAAATAGTCTTCTCCTCCTAGGTCTGGATCTGAACTGATACCCATTAATGTAGGCAAGACTCCAAATGTAGGAGCATCCACAAAAGCTATGAATTAAAACAACAACAACAAAAAACCTTTGTCCATATGTGTCAGTAAACCAGAACTAAGTCCCCCAACTCTGCAGCCAGAATATGCAGGGACACTACATGTTCTGGCCTTCCCTGATTTTGTTTCGTGAGTTACAGCTGCATGCAAGTTAGCCCTAAAGTTTTTGATTTTTTTTTTTAATTTAAACTATCAAGTTTGTAAAAAAAGGTTTTCATGAAACCTGAAGGTGCAAGTAAATTGTGCATGTTTTTTTGTTATTCTCTATTAGAAATGCCACACTAGGTCTAGATAAAAGACAAATCCAAAATGGACCAGGTACCACAGTTCTAGGGTACCAGTGTTCAGAATAAGTCAGACAAAGAGGCAAGAGACCTGGAAAATAACATTCCCTTGGCCATTAAGGTGGAGAAATTTCACCCTGCATTCAGGATGAACTACATTATTCATAAACTATTTACCTAAACTATAGTATAATTTGTCATGGATGGCAAGCTATACCAATAATCATGCTATTAAGCGATTTGATTGCATGGAACTACTCTTCAGTAATTAAGCAGTTAAAATATCTTATCATAGACACTTTGAAACAAAAAAAAAAAAAAAAAAATATTAATTTTTAGCTAGTGAGAGCTTAGCCCAGGTGGTTGCCCTCTAAAGTCAACATCACCATCTGAGGTGTAAAACATTCCTAATTATCATAAAGTACATCCTGTACTAATTACAGTTTGCCTCAAAATACTGTGCCATAACAAGCCTAGAGTTCACAATGATAGATTTACATTTAAATGTCATGCAGTTCATCGTCCTCTATCAATATGCCCCTGGTTAACATACTGACATAGTCACTGCAGCCACTGCCCTGCAGACTAGGGAAGCCACAAACTGCTAAAGGAATACCAAATTTATACAAAAAAAAGTCCCATATATATTCAGGATACAATTGTGGAGGAAAACAAGAAAGAGACAGTACTTTAAAGACAGAAGCTGCCATGGCCTAAGATCCATGTACAGCCCCAGAACAACTGGGGGACATCATTCCAGACATTTGCATGAAGCATGGTCAGCTAACTAATGAATTTAGATTCTCTGCTGGTTTTAGTCAGCACACGTTGATTTCAGTGGAACTATGCCAATTTATACAAGCTGAGGGTTGGCAAATCAACATGCAAGAGAAATATAAAAGTAGAATGGGTCCTGTACATCCTACACTTAAAAAATGCAGTCAGAGGTAGATGTCACTCTTGGGGGAGGAGAACGAGAGAAACAAAAGCACATGTACTTTAAAAACACATGTTCCCACCTACAGAGAGCATTTCTGCCCACAGGAAAAACACTGTGGGTGGCCCTGGACACACAGCACTCGGACACCTAACTCCTCCATTTGTGCAGATAACTGCCTTGCAGGTACAGATACAGAGCTTCAAAGCAGGAGAGTATTTTGGGGCAGAAACTTCACACCCACATTATGATAATCTGGCCTTTGCCACCACATGACAGTCTCCTTCGCTTCGTGAAGCTTGAGGTACGTGGGTGGAAGGAGCTCACAGCATGTTTGCGTCTGACGATGGCTCCCACACCACCAGTGTACATGCTTGAAGCAATGGCACTTGTTTCTTCTCCCCTTTCACATTGTGCTCTTTACTTCAGTTTCCAGTATTTCTTGCACAGAGATAGTAAAACAGTAAAAAACAGAGCTAGTAAAACAGTAAAAAGCCTCTCACTGCACAAATGGGGGAAGCCAAAAACAAAACACCACCACCTGAGTCTTTAAAATACCTTCTCTCACAATATGAAGGAGCTTCTTTTCAGCATGCTTGCTGACACCCTTGTCTAGCCTAGAACTATGTGCTGACTTCAGATCTGTATCAGCCTTTACAAGAGATGATTTTCAGCAAAATTTCAGACACTGCAGGTATAAGTACAAAGACTTCTAACTGCTGACTGGAGGTGTCTTCTGGAATCAGATAATGTGCGTCGAGTGTAAGATAACCAAACCACAGGTCTGTTCAAGTGAATACCACAAACTGACTGTTACAAGCCAACTTAAAAATTAATGCTGAAAACCTTCCTGCTCTCTGCTGAGACCCTCCACCACCCATTCTCCCTTCAATGTGGTTGTGGATGCAGATGGGCACTTAAGACACTCCATGCTTTCGAAGATGGAAATCAGTAAGTTTTCTTCCTCCTGAGAGAGACTTAACTGTGTGGGAACCTGACTTCTTTAAATCTCATTCTGAGAATTTGTGGGTGCTACTACATCTGTTGCTAACTAGTCAGGAATAATCTAAGTCTGCAGCACTCATACCTGCACACATATTTTTGGCTAGAACCTAGATGCATACCTTTGCTGGTTTTGACAAGTATTAATGCCTAGCACTAGTGCTCTACTTAGACAAAGCATCTGAGCTACATTTTCCTGAAAGAGAATCTTCCTACCTTATTTTCTATGAACGTGTTATCACATTAGCCCAGGATACCCATGATAAAATTACTTACCATGAGGATACATCAGCCTTTGCTGAACTGAAACAAAGCTAATTCATTGAAGTGTCTGCAAACAATAGACCATATTTTAAGGATTTTTGTAGTCATTAAAATTAAATGAGCATGGGCACTGGTGCCACTATCCTCCCAGCAGGCCCTCTGAACACACTGAGCAACGAAGCTGGTATCTCTGCATCACACATAAAGGAGACCGGGAGGTTGCTAGGCCACTGGCAGCTCATATAGTTTTTTTTTTTTTTTTTAAATCATTGTCAGAAGCTGCAACAGCCAGTGTAAAAGTGAACTCAGAGCCTGTATGCTTACAGGCACAGAACACTGCAATGTGTGCTTAAAAGCACAGACAGGCTCCACATTCACTTTAAGATTGTTGGATGCTGCATTTTGTCATCTCTTTTTAAAGTAAGGTTGCTCACTAGCTGCTTTCCAAGTTTTCACAGATGTATCATTTCCATCAGCTACAAGTGTA
The DNA here is from genome assembly GCF_964035555.1 of Netta rufina. Lineage (NCBI taxonomy): Eukaryota > Metazoa > Chordata > Aves > Anseriformes > Anatidae > Netta > Netta rufina. The sequence goes on along the minus strand of NC_140131.1, from coordinate 25,698,251 downwards.
AATTTACAAGCAACAGGAACACACGCACTACACTGATTCCATCAGACAGCGAGAAGGTAAAGCTGTCACCAGATGGCATTTCTGAGTTTTGTGCGGCCACATAGTCAAAAGCAGCGTCTGAATTTTGGATGCTTCACTTCTTTTATTTTGGATGCTCCCAAAACACAGTGTCTGCTCCTAGGAATAACTCCTGTGATATTTTGTGGATAAGCCTCTAACATCTCATTTTGCATGACTACATACCTAGACTACAAGAGCCCTAAATTAGTATTTGAGTAGAGATCACTGAAAACTCAGTCCATAATGTCAGTAAATAAACTTATGAATATAATTTTGAGTCAGCCCTAGCAGTAGCAAAAATAAGTAGGTTGCATGTTCCTTTCCTACAGGGAAACATTGCCAAAAATACATAGCTGTCACTTTCCATCTTCAGAATAATGTTAGCTACTGAAAAAAGATTCACAACGAGCAATTATGTCTTCAGCTTTCATGTCATTTTACATCACTGCACTATCAGCCATGCTCAAAAGCTTAGAGGCAATATTCTAGGTCAGTGACTTCTGCAGACAGTATATTTGCTGTTTGATAATTAAATTAGATTCACTTTAAATAACCAGACTCTGAAACAGACAGCCATTTACAAACACATGACCAAGTATATCATTGGTGCTACTGACACTGGATGAGCAAAATTACACGTGTTAGCAATCATTAACTATCATTGAGGATTATAAATTTAAGGATTATGATATTAAAAATAAGTGCAAGCAAATCATTGCAGAGGAAAATCTTTAAGATGTAGCAAAAAAAACACACTAAAGCACTGACCTACTTTTCTTCACTTTTCCTATACACAAGCTTTATTTATATAGATTTATTTTTCTCATTATTTTAATATAAAGTTCTTACCAATAAAACTCTCACAATTAATAATAGAGAACAAAATACTATAATGGTGTTCAGCTTTTAGTTTTATTAAGAGTTTGGCCTACACGTCATGTAAATAGCCACTAGTGCTGCTTCAGATCAAGCTTTCAAAAGCAAAAAGAAGACATGGGTATAAAGTATATTAAATTATTGCGGATAATCTAGTATATTAAGTGTTAAAATAAGGGTTACAATTGGAATATTTAAAAAATGCATTTTTTTCAGATTACAGCTCAAATGTATTTACTACATAAGACATAGTAGGTCTGCTTTTTATCCTCCTCTTCAAGCCTACCATTTGAAAATTGACATTAAGAAAAATTTGATGGGTAATATGCTTTTTACATAAGCAATTCTTAAAACTGTTCAAAGGACAAAAACTTCTTTTAACCTGTTTAAGAGTGATTCTGATGGATTAAGACATACAAACAATAATAGGAAAAACTTAATACAGCTTAATAAAGCCTTAGTCTGGGATGGCATACAAGTGGTTACTGGGGTTCCACCATTTTAGGTGTACTTTTTCTTCTGCCCACCTTCAATGCTCAAGGTTTTTGTTAGTTTAATTTCTCTACCACCTTGCCTGAAATCAACAGTAAAGAGCAAGCCCTTAATTTGCAACAACCACACAGAAGAGGTCTAATGTTAAAATTCTATTTTATCTTTCCTTCCGGAACCCGAGCTGTTGGCATTCCCCACCCCTCCACCCTACCTTGAGCTAGACACAAGCTACAAGGCACAATCAAATACTGTATATTATTAATATACTGTCCACCTAATAGCCTACAGACCACTGTAAGGACACTGAAACCAGCCTCACAAGCTTAAAAAAAAAAATGACTGTAGTATTGCCATACCTCCTTCTAAAGTACTGAGCCGGAAAAGTCAGTCTTACCATCTGCAGGTATTGCTTTGGCTGAAATACATGGAAAAACTGGCTTCAAGAATGAGGAAAACGCAACCCACCACATGTATATTTCTGACTATTATAAAGCATGAGGTTGAACAAGGGGTTTCTGTGTCCATTCCTGCACCACGAGTAGAGGTTTGCAGCAGTGTCACACTCAGCTGCCAGCAGGTGTTGCAATAGGCAGTCATGTAAAGCATCTATTCACTGAACTCTGTCACTCCAGTTATGCGCTCTTTATGGCAAGGAAAACAGAGAAAACAAAGAGGCTGTTATGCTTTAACTTCAAAGCCTTCATACCCCCAAGCTTTAGCTTTATACCGCAGGCAGTGCAGTCCAGAAGAGAGGCAGAATAGTCTCAGGTAAAGATATTTTCTGCTCCAATAACCTAGTCTCTGTAGTGCTTACAAAAAGAAATGAGATTTAAAAAGCAAACAAAAAAGCCTTGGTATATGCACAGTGATAGCAGAAGGTCATCTGACATTTGTCATTTGACTGACAAGTAAGTTTTATACCTAAGCTAAGTTCACAGGAAGATTTTTCTGAAAGGTCAGAGAGGAATTGTAAGTTTATCCATAAGTGCCACAAGAATCAATGCACAAGAAGTCCGGAGATATTGATCTTCCCAGTGTACAGTTCCTATTGGAGTTATCGTTCTCCAGTTGCACCAATTTCCTTTTCAACAGGGGTAAAACTTTTATGAGATCCCTCAAGCCTGCGTGCAATATTTATTCAGTTAGTCTAATTAAAGGCATTACTATGTACATAGTTACTGGATCTGTCCCCAGTGGCACTTCACATCATAAATAACAGATGTGAAAGGTACTCCTATTGGGACAAGCACTAGTATCAATTCTTATACTATCTCTAACACCATTACATCACCTCATCATTCTTTAGGATTTTGTGTTAAGTTTGGACAAGTACCATTAAGATGATACAAATTTGGGATAATTAAACTTAGTAGATCTTCATGGACCCGGATGAAGAAAATAATTTTGAGTTGTATTCACTTGACAGTAAGGTAAAAAAAAATGGAAGTTATAATATTCATAAATCAGCATTACCAAATCCATGAAGCTTAATTGCATGGGAGTGGCCCAAGACAACAGAACTTTAAATGTGCATTCAAAAATTCAAAAAGCTTTAGCATCGGCCCCTGAAGTACAAGGGAAAAAGAGGTAACACTTTGTGCTTCCACTCTGAACTTTAGACTTGTTCAAACTTCAGATTTGGATTAATCCAGATATGTCATAGTATAGAAGCACATATTAAGTGGAAGGGAGAGAGGTTGTAACTGTACAGTTCAATTGTCTTTTCAGATCAATGCAGCAGCTACAATAGAAGATCAATATATGTTCATGCCAACAACATGGATTCAGCTGCCCACAAACATCAAGGGGGTTTGCCTAACCTCTCTCAGCTACATGTCATCTGCAACATGTCAGAATATACTCCTAACCCACAAGGGTTTAATGTTGTTCCTGAGGTGTGGGCCAATACAGTATCAGCAAAAAGGCTAATGACAGTTTTCCCCTTTATTCTGCACATATACCATGTATAGAACTGTTTTCAGCTAAAATATCTCTATTTCACCCTACATTTTTAACAGCATATAGAATTTTGAAACCACAAGGGAATTTCAGAGAGTGCATAAAGTCCATCTACCAACCCCAAGGCAGATGCAGCTATACAAATCATGCCTGACAGACACTTGTCCAAGTTCTTCTTAAAAGCCTACAGTACTGGCATCTATGGCAGCATACCCCACTGCCTAAACTAAATTGCTCATGCTATGATTAAGTCCATTATATCTTTCCATCCACTCAGGCATAAAGGACAAGTTTTCCCCTTCCTATTTGGGGGACAATTATATCTTAAGACATTCTCCTCAATTCTCTTCGGTTATGCCAAAGCACATTCTTTTCCGATTCTTCAGTGCAGTTCTGATCATTTTTAGTAACCTTTTTAGGACCTCCATCCAAAGGAGCCACATTTCTGGAAGTGCCACATCTTAGACTTTATGAAGTAATTTAGATGATGCTTTATTAGTGCTGGCTACAACAGAAATATTTTCAGACCCTTTCCTCAATTTCCCCAACGTACTTGCAGGTCTCCCTTACCCCTTTCCCAACATAATTGTCATGTATAAATCCAGTGAATATGCTAGTGAGGAGACCAACAGCAGGTTCTTACTGAAGTTGTTAAAGAACACCAGACACAGGACAGAACCTTGCATGCTGCCATTCAATAGCTTTTAATTTGGACAATGAATAATTGGCTACTACCCTGAACCTTTCTAATATGGAGATAAGTTATTGCTTCTCTGCTTTCCACAAGTCCTGTTATGTCACTGTAAAGAAAATTAATTTGACAGTTTGCTCCTTAGAAATCCATGTTGACTCTCACTTCTCATATTTCAAGAGCTTAATAAGTTGGACACTTTATTCCAATAACAATTCAAGAAATTTAGCTTCAGCCAGTAGACCTATAATTCCAGACTCCTCTTAGTACATCCCATCCCCAGTTCCTAAAGATAGGCAAGATTTACTTATTTAACTTTCTAGCCATTATCTGTCCTCCTCAACTTCACAACTTTTACATCTTTCCTTAGAAGAACAGCTTTCAGGCATTTTTTGCTGGAAAATGTTTGGGAGAGAACCCTGGGTGTTTTACAGATGATTGACATTGTAAGCACAGGATACTTGGCAGGAAAGGAGACAAATTAGTTGAGCTGAAATATACCAGAACTGAAGAAAAAACATGTAGACAAAAATATATGACCCACTTTCTCAGCACAGGCCAACAGTAAATGGAATAAGTGACATTTAATATGGTGCAAATTTGGAGGAAGACATTGCTGGGTCTTAGGTAGCCTTGCATGGAGACAGCACAGACATGACACAGTAGGGCGACTGGTGATTAGATCAGGTAGCAATGGCAGAAGGAGGGGACGTGATGAGGCTGAAGGAAGATTGACAGCTCAGAAGGAAGCGCACTTGGTACACAAATTCCTGTGAAGAAGCATGTAGGAAGGCTCTGTAAAATGAAATATTGAAAGAATCCAGAAGAGAGAATACAGAAGTGTTAGTGCTATCCCAGTATAGAGCAAAATATATTGCAGCAAACAGAGGTGAAACATTTTGCAGGAATGGAGAAATCAAGTCAATAAATGTATCAGAAATAGGACTGTGACCAGAGATGCAATAAATGGCATGCAGCTGTTGCACTCCTCTTCTTGTTCACTTCCACATTTGATAATAGTCCTTCAGCAATCATTAACCCCTTTGTTAGCTAAAAAGGACAATACTGACATCCAGCTGGGCCTTCCTCCGCATGGATTACTTTCCAAAACCAGATATCCACCTTTTCCAACTCTTTTTTAAATCACTATCAAGGTATTTTTATACTTAATCAGCAGCTGACATCTGTCAGTGGCCTTATACCCTTACTCACAGCTAAACAGGTCTGCCCTACCCTCTCAGCTCCCTGAATGAGATATCGTGCTAATGTAACAAAAAAGAATCTTTGCTGCTTCACTGTCAAAATAAGCTTTTCTGTTTCCAATATTGCAATGGGAGCTGAGAGTTAGAAGGGTCAAAAACATAATTAAAGCTTGCTTGTATAACCACTTTTTTTCCTCTTTGTGGGTCTTTTGCAAATTGAAGGGTTCGGTTGTTTTGAAGGAAAACAGCGTCTCAGAAATGCATTGTGAGTCCTGGCAAATAAATACTAGTCCTTTTGTAGCCAGCTCCAGGATAAAATCCTTACACATTTCATTGCTCTTTTTATTTATTGAAATGTTTTGTTTCTGGGTGGATTTTTTGAAGATCAACATCCCATTCCTGCCAACATGCTCGGACAGCTATGCCCATGCACAGCTGTTGATTCAGTCTCACAGTGCAGTTTTCTACAGTGCCACATCAACACAAATAACCCAAATTTTTGTTTCCTGATTTGGCTAATCAATATTTCCTCATTGTATTTGTTTTAATAACTGCATTTTTGGACTGTAACCACAGTAATTATGTTCACAGATTAGACTTAGAGCAACTCGGTCATGTTTCTATATACATAAGAGGACTGGTCTCATGCAGAAAACATATCCTGTGAAACCCCACTAGCAAGCTGCAGCAGTACTTAGATAAACTTGAGCCTCTTGAAGTACTGTTTCAGTTACCTGTCCTATGACATCAGAAGTCAGAGTGCTGTTGTCTTCCACTTGAAAACTTAGTGAGAACATGGGAACAGATGAACAATGAAGGCATTTATGATATTCTTGCAAGAGGCAAAAACTGGTTTCCAGGAGTTAATTTTTTTCATCTCATTTTTCTTTTCTTCGAGCCAACTTTTTTTTTCCCCCCCAGACTGTTAGAGTTCATAAAAAAAACTTCTGGCTTCCAGCAAACTTATGTTCTGCTTTCATCTAGAAAGGCAAAAATGTGTTCAGCCAAAACCACAATATTCACCGCTATTTGAAACAATCTGCGCAGCTCTTTTACATCCCTATTTGCAGAGTGCCTTACAAAATTCAGTACAGTAACCACAGCACTAACCTTCCCAAATGTCCATGCACATCAGCCTCTAGGTAAAGTGAATAATACTTATTCACATGTCATCACTGACTTGTGTGACTGGGATCAAAATAGCTCCATCAACTAGCGTGTGTGAACATTGCCTTTATCATCTTACCAACAGAGACTCCAGAATTAGAATTGCAGTGGGTATTTCTGCTGATCTGAAAGATTTAACATCTCCTCATCAAAAATTCCATTTGAGATAAAAAATGAATGTTTCCAAATCTAGTATTGCTGTACACAATGTAGGGAAGAGACAGTAATTTGGTATCTCAATAAGTTTTTTTTAAAAGAATGTTGAGACAAAACTCATTTCCACCAATGAAGCATCAGGGAAATTAAAATAAAGATGTATGACAGGTTCATTTTTTGTATAATTTGACATGGGCAGACCTGACATTCAGTGCAACTGAAACTTAGAAATCCCTGTTCGAGATCAGTCTTGATGAACATAACAGAATTCAAACATACAATAGGCAAACCAAAGCATTCAGTGTAGCAACAAAACTTCCCTGTCTACCCCCAAATAAAATAATGAATTCACCATCAAATGTTTACCCAGAAGAACAAGCCTTTAGTGATTTCCAGTCAAATTGCATGATCAACTTGAACCAAAACAGACGGGAGAAATAATGGGAGCTCAGTTTTAGCATTTTCAAGCAAAAAATATTGAACATTTTTCATCTAAAAATAAAAAGCTATATTTTAATATAGGTCAAACCATTATAAAATAATTTTTAAGTTAAACCACTCATTTCAGACCAGAAATTTGCGTTCACCCAAAAGAAATTGATGGGAAAGATAACTCCCACCTTCACCCATCTGGTTTGGTTTGTCCTGAAACCATTTTCCCTCTGTTCCTTTCAAATGCTTTAATTCAATCATTGAACTGAAAAAGTCCAGCTTTATTTAACATCTGTGCTTTGATGCACATATATAACTGGAAGATTGCAAAGCCTTTTGTTAAGCAGTATTTAATTATATGACAAGGAACTTTAAAAAATGTTGGGTTTTTATTAGATGTCACTGGGGGCTGTTCAAACTGATCAGCTGGGGATAGAATCCATGCACCAAGAAAAAGAAAACTTTGTAGTGGACAAACCATCACTTTAACCTGATGCGCAATGAACTCAGAAAATAGTGTTCTTTTCTTGCTTGCTTTACACTCCTTACTCTTCAGTAGCTTTCACTGTTGTCAGGAAGGGGCCATTGCTGCCGCCATGAAAGCTCTAGGACCCAAATAATCTATTTTAATCAAGAGAAACATGCAGTACCTCCAAGAATCATCATCTACACTGCAGGTCAGAACTGATCTCACTTAATTAAATTAAAAAGTTTAATTAACCATTGTGTAGTAAAAGTTGTTTCCTTGGATCCAGGGGTTACAACTGAGGAAAGGGAAGCAGATAACTTCATAAACTTTAAACACAAATACAAAAGCATGCACAAAAAAAGAGATTGTGTCAAGGCAGAAAATTTCCTGCAATGTTTCTACTTTCCCTCTATACAGATGCATTACTAAAATATATGCATCTTTGATGTAAACACAAAAATAGCACTAGACCAGAGTGCAATATAAATGTGCAGTAAAGAAAAAGACAACTGAAATGAAGACAGTGATAAACTATGGCACTCCATAGCCTCCTCCAACCACTCCTCCCCCTTTCCCTTCTAAGGATTTCCAGGCAAGACTTGATTCAAAGTCTGAGTAGCCTGCACAAACGGCATAGGCACCTGCTAAATGGGAATTTTGAAGGGTGAGGGGAGATGGCACAGCACAAAGTGATTCACTTGAATTTCTTTCAGAACATTATAAATTTAAGGCATACTGTGAGGCAGCTTGTCCAAAATTAATTTGGCTTCTGTGTTTGATAGCTTGTACAAGTCAGAAAAACTATGGCCCTTATCAGAGCGAACTAAGCTTACATCACTCACAGCAAGCAGCATGGTAACGTGCCTCACAAGACTATTTGCAGACAGCCATGGTTCTGCTTTATCTAAAATGCTTTAGATGTAAACAAAATCAAGTGGTATGATAATGAAGGATGTCAAATTTTAAAGTATTTCACGGGATAATTTCAACTGCCATGGAGGTCTGCATGAGACAGAAAAGTTGCCATTAGGTTGTTCAGTTATTTTTTGGGCAGGAATTTTCTGTTAGGAGTGAAAACTGAACACATGACTGACCAATTCAGTCAACTTTGAAAAATCAAAGTAATAAAGCAGTGATTACATACAAACAAGCATAATTTGTGTATATATGTAATCTGTTATTTTAGCTCAGAAGATCCACTATTGGCTTCATTCCACCCAGGTAATGACTCAGGTACTGAAAGCATGGCAGAATGAGCTGCTTCCTTCCCATTATAAAGACAAAAATACCCTATTCAGTCTCATTCCAGAGCTGCCACCCTTACTCTAAAAATGGAAACTGAAAGGAGAGCAGTAGTATTTTAATCACTGCTTCTGAAAAATCCTTTTCTCTTTTCTTCTGATGCATAATATCCAATTCAGTATTCCATCTGAATGGGTTTGATATGAAAAACCTCAAGTGATGGTGCATAGGAATATAGAATAGATAAATCCGTGCAGATGACAAGAAAGGACAGCACAAACTAGTATCAGAAACCTGGAGTGGAACTTACATCTTTGTTGCCATACATCACAGTTCACTGAATGGCTTGCTTTTTTAGATCGAAGACTCAGTGAACATGGGATTCTAAGTATGACTTCTTTGGCAAATCAAAGCACTTCATGCTTCAATAGGAAACAAAGCAAAAGCAATTAATTCCTTAACATTCTAAAAATAAGGTATGCAACAATAGGGAAAAATTCAGATATTTTTGGAACCCAGGTTGCAATGCAGGATTTTATCACACATGCTTGTTGCGGATTAGCTCACTACAGTTCTCCAAACTTGCAGAGTAAGATTTTTATCTTAGAACACTGTTTTTATTCATTGCTGAGACTGAACAGCAGCCCTAGGTATCAGTGAGCATGCCTGTACTTGTTCCAGTGGAGCTCACTACCTCATCTGAGAGGGCTCACCCTCAATGGCTGAGCAAGCCAGCACCCAAACACCTTTGGCATTCAGGAAAGTTAAGGACATAAGTCTACGGTTGAAGTCCCCTTCTTTAATTTGAAGAGAAAAAAAAAAAAAAAGCATCACTGAGGAACCACAGCACATGGTGACCCTATGCAAGGAGATCAAAGCACCTGCAACAGGATGTTGCTGACTTGCACAGTAGATGCTTTTGCTGCATCTGTCAAAGCCCCTATACAAAACAGGAAGTAGACTCATTGCTGGAAGACCTCCATTTCAGTCCATCAGCAATACCAGTAGCATTTGAACACATTTGGGTTTGCTGGCTCTCCAGTCAACTTACAAACTGCAAGAGGTCATAAGCTGACAGTTTAGATTCTGGAGAAAATCCCTAAGCTCTTTATAAATACCAGACACACAACCTCATAACATTGAGGTTTATAACAATATAATCTAACACATCTAATATACACCTATTGGAAAAAGAGTTGCATCAAATTCAGAACAATAATTTTGTAAGTAGTGTCCTTTGGAGGATTACTAGTGCAGCAACACATCATCAGTAGGGTAAAACTTTTAAGCAATACTTTTTAATGCAATACTTTTAAGCCTATATATTAACAATATAGAACAACATTCCTGAATAGAGGTCCCCTATAAAAATTATGGTGTGCATTTTCAGCCAGGTTGAAAAGAGAAAATACAGTAAAGTGTGGGGGGTTTGTTTGTTTGTTTTGTTTTTTAAACCATCAACTACAATGATTTAATGTTACGTAAGATTCAGAGAAAGTTTAATTTTGAAGTTGAATTTATCACAGCATTAAGTTTAATAGAGTATGAAAATTAGACACTGAAGTCTCAAAATCATAATTAATGTTACAAAAGACTTCCTCTTCAGAATAAATTACTGCTCATTGTTAAGTCAGAGAATTCCCCAAGAAAACAATACTGTTAAAACAGATACAATGCTGATCACCAAGCTTTCAAGTATTACCTAAATACATTGTGGGTTGAACTGGTCATGTGGGAAGCCAGCTCTTTATTGAGCTGTCCAACAGGCTCCAAAGGGACACAATTTAAATTATATCAAAGAATAAATTAGGTTAATTCAAAGTACTGGTGATGATGATCAGCCCCATATATTAGATTATGCAACATTCCTATAAACTTTTATTCAAGAGCTCACAAGTTCCTCATCACTCATCAGGCATGCAGAGTTAGATGCTAATTAAGAAAGCCCTCACTCACACAAGAGCTGTTATACCAAAAAAAGAAAAGTCTTTTTAAAAAAAAAAAAAAAGGAATTCTCAGTTGGTATCTTTAAACAGCCACTAAAGACAGGATACTATTTCGAAATCTGTATTCTCAACTACTTTCTGAAGCGGTGATTGGTATTTCATATCATATACTAGAAAACTTCAGCCCTTAAAGCAATCTTTCACACATTGCTCATTATATTTATAGATAAGCATAGAAGCAATCAGCTCCCACAGTGGTGCCTTGCTGTCTGTCTAGAACTACTCTTCTATTGTAAAATTTTCAGACAGTGCTTTTGCGTATTAATAAACAAAGCAGTCAAGCCTGCCTCCTTTCACTAGTTTAATCTCAGAATATCTAAGCTGCCCACAAACCCATATATCTTTATGAGCAAATATTTGGCACAGAAACAAACTTTATTAAAGATCTGTACTTCACACTACAAATCAGAAATAGACTTTTTGATGGCCTTTCTTTATATATATAGTACAAAGTATGCCATTAATAAACAAACATATGTCCTAAATCCCCAGTCAACTTTACAGCAAAGCTGTCTTTATGAACATAGTATTAGACCCCCCCCCCCCAAAAAAAAAAATAATAATACACATTTGCTTAATAAAGAAAGCTGTATGGCAGACTACATCTGCACCCATATTACAAGAATATACATATACAAGTTAAAAAGTACTTTAAACGCATATTCACAAAGATATCTTGTGATACAATGCTTAATTTCATTCCAATTTAGCAATTTCCCCTATGGAAACACGGTGGATCTCTTATTTCCCTTGAGCTTTTCCATCCGTGTTTTAAGGCCTACACCTGCATTAAATTGTTTTCAACTTAATCTGCTAAGAGTTAAAGTTCATAGAAAGAAATCTTTTAAGTTTTAGACATCAGAATTCTTACCATAGCACCAGGAACATAGGTGGCATATTAAATAATTAAAAAGCCAGATATGGCCAGAACCCCAATTAAGAAGCTGCAACCTACTACAGGGAAATGGTAATGGGCAGTAAAAGTCTCTGGATTCAAGCAGTACAGACATTCAATGCTGCTTTCCACTTCTTGCAGATGCATTCAGGAGATGCACTGAATGTTTCCCCAGATGTTTACATTAACGCTTCTTTAGAAGATAATTAATCAACCAGCTAATCAACTCTAATTTTGTTATTAGAATTTTACAGTTAATGGATACTCCACGTGAAAAGCAATCCCCAAGCTTACTGTATTTCTTCTCTCCACAACAGTTCCATTATTATTTTTTTTTAGGAATTACAGTTGCATCTATGTGTAAAAAAATTTGATGAAGCATAGAAGAAGCCAGAAAAACTGAAGTAAAGCAAGTAAAACTTTTTCAGATAAGCTATGCCTCATATAAGTTAATGAGCAGCTTGGCCTTTTATCCAAAGGAGTTCCTCAACACCAAGAAAGGCTTTCAAGACTTACCTTTCAAGGGACTAAAGTTACATATAACAAGCTATTCTAGGCACACAACCTGAATTCAGTAATATCATTCAGGTTATGTAGCTGCCCATTTTCTTTGTTCCAGCTAGTAAAGGCAAACTAAGTATGTGATGTTCTGATGTGGAAACAGTGGCACGTTAGCTCTATTAACATTTGGAGAAAAACAAAATATAATGCTTTTGCTTCTCTAAGTTATATAACCAATCTTAAATGGATCTGCTGAAGTTTACTAAAAGCACTTCCAGTAAGGCATCACTTTGGCCCAATTTTAAGAATATCTTGTATGTTAGGAATATTCACAAGTATTTTGTGAATACTTGTGAATGACTCCTGCCTAACTAACCTGATTTCCTTTTATGATAAGATCACCCATATGGTGGACCAAGAGAAACCAGCTGATGTGATTTTTTTGGACTTCAGCAAGGCTTTTGACACGGTTTCCCATAGGATCCTACTGGACAAAATGTCCACCATACAGCTAAATAAAAACATCATACGATGGGTGAGCAATTGGCTAACGGGCAGGGCCCAAAGGGTTATGGTAAATGGGGCTGCGTCAGGCTGGCGGGCGGTCACCAGTGGGGTCCCTCAAGGCTCCATTTTAGGGCCGGTACTTTTCAATATTTTTATAAACGATCTGGATGTAGGAATAGAGGGTATTTTGAGCAAGTTTGCTGATGACACCAAACTTGGAGGAGTTGTGGACTCAAATGAGGGCGTAAAGGCCTTACAGAGGGATCTGGACAGGTTGGAGAGCTGGGCAATCACCAACCGCATGAAGTTCAATAAGAGCAAGTGCCGGGTCCTGCACCTGGGACGGGGAAACCCTGGCTGCACGTACAGACTGGGCGATGAGACGCTGGAGAGCAGCCTGGAAGAGAGGGATCTGGGGGTCGTGGTAGACAGCAAGTTGAATATGAGCCAGCAGTGTGCCCTGGCAGCCAGGAGGGCCAACCGTGTCCTGGGGTGCATCAAGCACGGCATCGCTAGTAGGTCAAGGGAGGTGATTGTCCCGCTCTACTCTGCGCTGGTGCGGCCTCACCTCGAGTACTGTGTGCAGTTCTGGGCACCACAGTATAAAAAGGACATGAAACTGTTGGAAAGTGTCCAGAGGAGGGCTACGAAGATGGTGAAAGGCCTGGAGGGGAAGACGTACGAGGAACGGCTGAGGTCACTGGGCCTGTTCAGCCTGGAGAAGAGGAGGCTGAGGGGAGACCTCATCACAGTCTACAACTTCCTCGTAAGGGGGTGTCGAGAGGCAGGAGACCTTTTCTCCATTAACACTAGTGACAGGACCCGCGGGAACGGGGTTAAGCTGAGGCAGGGGAAATTTAGGCTGGACGTCAGGAGGGGGTTCTTCACAGAGAGGGTGGTTGCACACTGGAACAGGCTCCCCAGGGAAGTGGTCACTGCACCGAGCCTGGCTGAATTTAAGAAGAGATTGGACTGTGCACTTAGTCACATGGTCTGAACTTTTGGGTAGACCTGTGCGGTGTCAAGAGTTGGACTTGATGATCCTTAAGGGTCCCTTCCAACTCAGGATATTCTATGATAAATTCTATGATTCTAATTTTCACCCTGGATAATGAAACAGTATGTATGTACATGTATGTAAAAAAAAAAAAAAAAAAAAAAACAGTATGTTTTTTAAGTTGCCTGTTTTACCTACATAGGTTTTATTTTGTCTTGTATGTTTCTATTTATAACCAGTTCCTCTTTGAAAGGCAATGCAATAGATACTTATAGAGGAAGCAAAGCCCCGCCTGTTCCAAAAGTATGCTGTCACAGATACAGGAATACTCAAGTTGCATGCTTTATTTTTTCTCATTACTGTTCCCTCTTTTTTCATAGCCATTTTCTGTTCATTTCTTGGTGCTGGATCCTGTTCTTTCCCTTGAATTTCTCCCAAGTGGCAAACAAGTTTATTTGTTTTTGTATTTGACTCAGAGTTTTAAAGTCATCACTGCCAAATTAGGTTCAACACCAACTATGAGAAATAGATTCCCATGAACAGAAGTTTTCTGCAAGTTCTCTATTAAAGAAACACAGATTGAACATACACACAATGTATTTGTCTTGGGCATTGCAAAAGAACTTATTCCATGTCATGTGCATTTCATATATTGGTTCTCATAGCGTACACACAAAGACTGATGACAGTGTAAATATTTGCACTATTTTCAGAATCAAACTTCATTGTCTGGTTTTTGTTAACAAACATATTGATTTTGCTTCTTCAAGTTATATAACAATCATTTTATGACTGAGCTCTTCTGTCAATTAATAGTAGCCCCCATGGGAAAAAAAAATAAAAAAATAAAAAAAATGGATTTTAACATTGTTTTAAGGTTGCAGTCATCTAGGTTCTCGAACTTCACTTCAGTATTTTTCTACACCAAATTTAACACAGATTTTAACTAAAAAAAAGATTAGAAGAATAAATTCACTTCATTTTCCCCTTAGTTTTCTTCTAATCCAAAGTCACTGACAACTGATTTAAGAAGTAGGTCTGATAAAATGTGAATGCAAGCTATGTGTTTTCTTTACACTTTTTTGTCCATGCTGCATAGGTAAATGATAAAAGAATTGCAAATAGAACTTCTGGTCCTATCCATAAGGAAAGAAAAAGAACAGAAAATTTTCCTAGTAACAAGAAAGAAAAGCTTTATGTACAATTGATCTGTTAACTTTACATCTATTCTAGAAGAAAAGCTGTACTGCTGAAGATTTCTGCTCCCTAAAAGTATTAAACACTTACCTTTCAGAAGCCAATTTGATATAGTAAGAGCATCTTATCCAAGCTCATGATCTATGATAGCAGCAGAAAAATAAATCCTTACAGGACAGCCAATAATACAAACATGTATGAGAGATAAAGACATCATTCAATTTTCCCTTGTATTTGTTGGCAATCATATCACACTGCACTTAAAACAATGTTTCATCAAACTTTTTCCACATACATACCGTTTGCAGGCCCAAGACTTTTCTTCACATCACAGCATACATGCACAGCCACAGGGGCGCTCAGTGGCCTCAACCCACAGGGGAGGTTGGGTGAAACAAAGAGCCTAAAACAACAAAGCAGAGACCCCACTTACACACTGAAGTTGTCACACACCTACATGGCTGCAGTAAGAGCAACCTTAACCTGAAGGCATGAGCCTTTAACAGCTCAGTCCCCACATCACCTCTGAAAAGGAAAACTTCCTTTCTGGTTCCTCCCACTCACTCAGCTCAAACTATAACCAGTCATAACTGTAAGGAACATTAACAGAAATAACCCACCTAAGAACCTCAGCCTTTTCCTGAGGAGCTACCTAAGGATAAAAGGGTTGCTCTTTGCTCAGGACTGGCCTTAATAGTTTCCACCAAGGGGACAGCGCTCCCGGCCAGGCCTGGGCTCGGCACAGTTGCAGGCTGGGCCCAGGTGCTGCCCCTCAGCTCTTGTGCCCTCAGAGCAGCTGTGTCCTCAGGGCAGCTGTGTCCTCAGGGCTGTGATACCTTGCAAACCTTGGTCTGAGCTTCTTCTTCAGCTTCCCTGCATGCCATGTGCCCATAGCGTGGCACAGCTGTGAGGGGTAGTCAAGAAGGTGTGCCCGGCAGGTGCTGCTGAGAGCTCCCTGAGGCACTGCTCTCAGCAGGGCTCCCTCAGCACTGCCCTGAAGGTGTGAGGTGAGTGCGCCAAAATGCCTCCCCTTCCCAGAACAACGGGCTCCTGTCGGGGAAGTACCTAAATGTGAACTGACTGCCGCAGCCAGCTTAACCACCAGGCTCCTCAATATTCCCCCACCAAGTACCCCAAAGGCAAGGTGCCGTCTCTAAATCCACATGGATGTGTGCTGCCAGGTGTGGGCTATCTCTGACAGTGAAATGGCTTTCCAACAAATTAATATGCCTCATTAGCAGCTGCACCTGCTGAGCTGCTTTGTCGCCCAGTACCAGGGTATTCTCTATGAAGTGCTAGAAACCCAGCTCTTGCCTGTAATTTCTGAGAAATTCTCAGAGGAACTTTCTGGAAACACCCAGAACACGCGGAGGAAGCTGCACGCTCTGCAAGCCCTCAGGGCAAACCTGCCCGTGCCACATGGAAGATGGTGCCCACGGGCTGGTAGCGGGGCTCAGCCTCTGCAGCTCTGTGCTTCCAAAGTTGATTAACACACGCTAGGAATGTTTCTGTCCTTGGTTGACCTCTAGGGTGTTTATTTGTTTTAAAGTGATTACAAAACATAACATCGACCGTACTACAGCTTGTTTAAATGTCATATTTCTACCTGTGTTCCTCGTTTCACAGCCCTTTGGCTATCTGTTACATAGTGTTCAGCTAATGCTAGCTAATGCCTTACCAGAAGGGGACTTCAGATGCTACACAGAAACAATAAATAAATAAATAAAGTACATAGTAGTCTATGTAAAAATTTCCAGAGCACTTTTTGATTCATCCAGACAAAGAGAATTTCACCTCCTAAAGTCATGCTGATGGTTGGTTTTTTTTTTTTTTTTTTTTTTTGTTTTGTTTTGTTTTTGCTTGTTTGTTTGTTTGTATATGCGTGTATGGCATGATCAAACTTTTGAGTTGCAACAATTCTTAATTAAGTACTTAAAGATTCCGCTTTGCCTGGCAGCCCTGTCCTACTGTGACTTTAAAAAAGTATCAGTCCAAAATTTGTTGAGCATTACAAAGAATTCAGAATGTTTCTGCTTCTAATACTCATCATCTGTCTAGAAAACATATATGATCATAAACAGCTGTTGCATTAGACTTTTAATCAGCCACGATTTTCAAAAGAGACAAAGAATGTTGGAAGGGATGATGGAAAGTTATTGCAGAAAATGCCCTACTTGAGAACTCCAATATCCAGTTTTAGGAGGCAGAACTTTGCTAAGCACTGTATAAAGTTTTTATATATAGCATATTGTATTTTGAAGAGTATAGCTCTCTGAAATAAGTAGAAATAAAATACTCAAATACAGTACACAAAACAAGCAAAACTGTAGAAAATGCTTCAGACAGGTGTGTTTTTTTTTTTGTTTGCTTGTTTTTTAAATATATGTAATTATAAATATATATAATTAAGATATGTATCACTAGCTTGCACAGATGGAAAAGAATAAAGGTTTAGCCCAGCAGTTCATTTTCTCTTCAAGTTACATAAATCTCATTAATGAGGGGTTATGAAGTCTTATTGGAGATGCAGCCTATCCCCTTGCCTAGAAAATGTTGATTTTCAGGCACGGCCAATTTCTCTTCTCATAAATGTTAACATTAACTGCACTAGCTTTGTTGGAGTCAGGAGTCATTATAGGGTAGCTCCTGACTCATTTTTTTAATAGAACATGCCAATTTGAAATAGTAATACATCTACTCCATGTTATCCATCTGCCATAAAAACACAAGATTGGAGGGGGGGGGAAAGGTACTTGAATAACTATTTTAAAATATCCCAAACTCCTGACATTTAACTATTACAAATAATTTCACTAAGTATTAGAAGGGATTTATGATACAATCACTTTGAAATTCAGAGCCTTAGGACATCCTAAACACATTCATCCTGGGAACATCAGAGTGCTTGCTCTGCGTTCAGTCTGCATAAATTTTTCCAGCATTTCTCTTAGTCCTGACTCATCCCCAGACCCCTGCCTGCTGAGCCCATTTCACCCAGGGACAGTGACAGGGAAGAGGAGTCTGGGCCTGTGCTCTCTTAGATGGCCTGTGCCTGCAGCAGAGGCTGGCACAGATGCCTCAGAGCATCTTTTTGTGAGGGAAAAATACTGGAGCTAAGGTGCTAGGGCAAACAGTCAACAAACAGCAAGTGATACAAATTTCCTGGCAAAAGCCAAAATCTTTTACTTTAGCTTAAAGCCATGTACTTTGTCTTCTTTGCTCACAGGCAGGTGAGGGCTTTCCTTCATTCTGGGTTGCTTCAGAGGTCACTCGGCAGCTATTACAAACTCTACTTGTCTTTTCATTCCTTTTCCAGCTGGTTATTCCCATTGTGCCTGACAGCAGTTCAAGCTCAAACCACTGCAAACAGCGAAGGTATTTAGTCTGAAGAAAGCTGCTGTTAGATGGTCAGGACAGACACAGTGTAAAATGCTGTCCTAGGCTTCTACTTCAACACTGAAAATAAGGTTATTCTGTCATATTCAGATTAGTGCATACATCTCCTAAAAGAGTAACCACGGGAGCTTGAGATTCTGCAAGCCCTGGATGGACACCAGAAATCGTCACTTATGACAAGCACTATATAGAAAATATATTAGAGGGATAACTAGGACCCTGCTGTCTATCCAGCTGAGACAACACTGGCAAATTCTTTTTAAGTGGTCAGAGACACATAGTAGGTTGTAATTTAATTTCTGGTGCCATCTCCACCAGACACCGCAGATACGGATTCCAAGCATAGCTCAACTACTTACTGAAATTCACTGCACATTGCAAGCCATCATGTGAAAGACAGGTGGAAAAGTCATGGGAATGAACAATCCTTTGTCCTTCAGAGGTTTTCCACACACGGTCTAAACAACATGCATTTCCAAAGTGTTCCCAGGCAGAATTTTAATTTTCACTATAAATCAGATTCATTAATCAATAGAACTTGCAGAATTACATAAGTGTGGAGTATCTAATAGCTGTAAAAAACAAAACAACAACAGCAAAAAACAGTGCTGAAGCCTGAGTAACATGGAGGTATCTTGCATGATCTGCCTGCATGGCTAGAGTTCTGGAAGCAGCACCAGTGATTTACAGTGTTTTCTGGAAAAGGCAACCTATGGATTCCGTGTGTGATCTGGGGACATTCCATCTCTGAGGCCTGAGCATCCCCATTTTCATTGGCCTTCATGCCATGTCTTGTGAACTGCTCAGCACTTTATAATTACCAGCATTAATACATCTTTAATGTGCAATAAAATGTTTTTCAAAATCAATAGCACGAATCTCTCATCTTTAGATGCAGTAAAATGTGCTATAGATTAATGTTTTAATAGCAAGAAAGATACCTAATATATATCAAAAAAATGCACAAAGATATAGTCTGCTTTATGTCATGTGCCTAAGTGTTTTACTATTGCAGATTATTGGATATTATCTTAAAGGAACAGGGTAATACAAGTGATAAAAATTCTTGAAAATCATAGTTAATTTCTGCTTCTGTTCTGTAAAACAAAACCCGTGAAATAAAGTAATCTTTTCGGGAAGTGATCAATCACATCCAGGAAAGAGAATCTGGGCATTTCTTTGTTTCCATTACAATAAGAAACTGATCTATAAATGAAGAAAAGTATAGCACTCAGAAAAGAAAAAGAATTGGAGAGAGCGTGTGTTGTTTTTTTCCCCAGTGCAATTAATGTTATTCTAAAATATATTAAAAGAAAACCAAATACAGGAAGATAGGAATCACCATGCCAAACCAGATCCAAGATTCTTTGTCTAAGACAAAAAAATGTGGCATTGAAAGCAAAACAATTCTACACTAGGAGAGTAGGAAGTGATTTTTCCATTCCCTCCTGTCCTGATTCTTTTTTGTAAACCAGAACAGTTGGTTTGAATCTCATCATGTATGGAGGTCATCCGGGTTTTCTCTGCCAAAGGGCATTACTTTGCACATCTGTCCCAACTGACCTTCTTCTGTTCACAGTCCCCTGTTCCTCTTGATGCTTAAGACTCCATATTCATCAAGAAATTAGAAGTGCTTTCTTAGCTGTAAGTACTCACTAATAGTCTTCTTGGAAATTTGCTACACCTGGGTTGCCAACACTATGAAATATGTCTCCAACAGCCTCTTAATTTAGGTGTGCTCTCAAGAAAAGCATGTTGCAACAGCTTTCACTCTCTACAGTTCCTGCCTGCCTGCCTTAATGATATGAATCAGTGCTCCTGTTAACACGTTTCCCCATTAGTGTTGCTTCTGTTAAAAATGTTTAATTTATATATTTATTTATATATTTATTTATTTTTGCATAGAGTTGCAATTATTAAGATTTAATGGATGCTCCTGAATATCAGGAGAGAAAAAGAACTCAGCTAGAACAAGGTATGATTCTGTTTCATGATAAAGCTTATGCTCATAAAGACTGCTAATTGGAAAGTAAAAGGACCATCTTTGTATCAGAAATTAAATCTAGCTTCAGTGCTTCTGGAGACAGAAACGCTGAGGTTTTTCTAGTCTGACATTCTGTGCAACAAGCCACAGAACATCTCCTAGTAACATCTCAAGCTTGTTTTTGCACTCTAGACCGCGTTCAGCATTCAAAAACAACAAAGATGCAGAATTAAAAACAAATCCCAAGATAAGCTCTTCTGAAGTTTAACTAGTCTTGCTGAAGTTCTTCTGAATTATTTTCACTTATTTTCAAAATGGATTTGGACATAAGTGTGGGCATCAACTGCTACTTTCTGAGCTACCTAAATCTTCTATATACTGTGTGTTTCTCCAGAGATTCCTGGTTTTCAACATCAGTCCTGGATTTTGATTCCATTAACTGAAGTGAAACGGACATGCAAATTTAATAGATAGCTCTGAAAGTCCTAATTCCTATTCTGTGCTCATTCTGCCAAACTACTGCAGCATCTGAGGTAGGAGATGGGAAATGTATGAGATGGGAGAGGGAACTATTTTGCTTGATGTCAAAGGTGATTTAATTTCTTTCAAGAAATCAGACTCTTGTTTCTCTTGAAACTGTACCGAAAAAGGAAAGTACAGGAGCAAAAATATTTATTCTAGATATAATACTGTGCATGTTTCTTTGAGACAACTGATCTAATGAACAGTGTGATCTGACACACACTTAAGTCAGCACGATTTTCTCAGCACTGACAGCACTTCCGTGTTGCTCCAAACTCACTCACTCGGGTACTAAGCACTATAGCTGCTCTGTCTTTGCAGTCTGCCCTGACAAATCTGTCCTGCCTCTCAGCCAGGCTAATTAATTCTGATGAGAGTGCTGGAATAACATTGCTAGGCTGCATCTGATTTGTGGCTCCGAGCTCACCGGCTCAGCATTGGTTGAGGAGCTCCAGTGCTGTGCTCGTCTGTATGAAGCCTTCAGATAGCAGCACTGCAGTGAACATACATCATATATAGACTCTTGCTAACATTCAAGCTTTTGACAGGTTCGCCCTAGTTATACGGGGGATAAAAAGGAACTGCAAACTGATGTGGACTCATAATTTTCATTTTCCTCTTGAAGAGTTAATTTCAGGTATGTCTAGGAAGCTGTGAAAGGTTTGGCTCCCAGCACCGTGTTCTCCTCATCCAAGGCAACAAAGATTAAATAAGACTTCATTTATGCAGAAAAAAAAAAAAAAAAAAAAAAAAAAAAAGTAGTAATAAAATCCTATTTGCTATATCAATAAGGTTGGGTTAGTTTTTGTTTGGGGTGTGAATATTGGTGACATTTGGTGCTCACAAAAGTGGGAGATTAATCCAGGTCAGAGCAAAATTTGGTGCAAAAGGACCCTGTGTAAACTCCCACACATCTCCATCAATGCATCTCAGTCAGGAGGGGCAGTGAAACGTGGCTGCTGTCCCAGCACCGGACCTCTTCCGAGGGGAGTGCCAAATCTGCTGAAAAGCCCCAATGGTTTGCTTGATTGCAAATGGGTTTCAAGCCCATCAGAACAGCACATTTAATTATACCTCTCTGTTGCTTAAGTCTGAAATTGTAACAGGTACTTGTTTGTCCTCCAGCTATGCTCCTGTAATTGCCCCTATCCAAGAATAAACCAGGAGGTAGCAAAAATTGTATCTGTGATGACGGTTGGTTGGTTGGTTGGTTTTAACTAGATGTTGATTTTTAATATGCTCGACTGAATCTTGATGTAAAAGAAGCCACTTCTAAGGGCAAATTCATGTTGCCTCTTGCTTTGATCTTTTACACACAGACACACATACAAAAACCTTATGCAAAGGAAGAGAGGATTTGAAAAAGAAACAGGTGTTAGACTCTGAAAAACACTATAACCAGGTCAATAGGAATTTCCCACTTGCTGTTCAAATTCTGTGCCTGTTTGCCAAGGAATCAAGGCTAACCACATACAGTTTCCCAGCTATATACTGCTGGCAGGGATCTTATCACTGAGCCAAATTAGCAGGAAGGCATATTCTTAGATTGTTGTTGGCTAGGGGCCAATTCAACAGTGGGCTCCAGGTAAAACTTGAAACCGATTATTTGTGCCTTTTTTTTCTTAAAGAAGCAGAATGTGAAAGTTAAAACTACAAGTTTTACATACCCTGTGTTGTTCTTCACTTACAGGGCAACAGAATCCAAAAACTGAATTGTTTCAAGGCACAGTAGTGTGCCAAATGCACATTTTTATGTAGATGACCTCTGTTTTCCCTTGCTTTGGGGAGAGAAGAAAGAGCTTATTACAGGAGGGAAACTTTCTGCATAGAGGCAATATTTGTGAATGTCAGTATCTCCGGTACAGAAGGGCAAAAATATATATATTGAATGTAGCCTATTCATACTTGCTTCTCTTATTTAAACCCCAACATACGACACAGCAACATCACTGGGAAAAATCCCACTAATTTTCATTGATACAGGACAGAGTCCTGGCTTGGAAGAATGGTGTGATCATATTGACGTCACTGGACACTTTTAAGCAATGTTGCAAAATCAGTTCACCCATGGAATTGCTTCCCCCATGCTCATAATGTGCTTTGTGGAGCAAAAGCCCACACTGGGAAAAATGAGGGAAGGCTGTAACTCAGGGAATTGCTTACGCATTACCCTATTGGGTCAATTTTTTATTTATTTTTTTTTTTCTAGAGAATGTGAAATGCATTGGGCTTAAAAAGCTCTCAGCTTATGTAAGAGATGCCAAAGGGCAGACTATTCATTAGCCAAGACATAAAAGTAAAAAGGCTGCTTCAGGGCCTTGAGGCAGCACAGTTTCTTGAGCTGTGCTTCATAACAGCTGCCCTCCAAAGTCTGGTTAACGTCATCAGAAGTGCTCTTTAACAGAGGACTAAGACCATGTCCTTACTGGCACAGAATCCCCACTCTGGGCAGTCCCTACATGAAAAAAAAAATAAAATAAAAAATAAAAATTAAAAAATCCTCGGTTTCCAGATCTCTCTTTCTATCTGAACCCTGACACACTGGGGCTCTTCCTTTACCTCAGAGTAATCGCCATAGGAATTTTTGCTCTTTTCTTCTTTAATATTACTTTCCACTCTTCTTAGTCTTTGATAAACAATAGCTGCTCAGATATTTGTTACAACATGTACTGCTGGCCCTGCACATTAGTCCTCTCTGCAGAAACTGACTTGATCATTTGACATTTGATTTTTCGAGGTCCCTTCCAATTGCTAACATTTTGTGATTCCGTGACCATCACAGAGCAGCCTTACAGAGTGTGTGCGCTTTGGATTTACAGGAAAGCAGGGAACCAGTACCAGAAAGCAATGGGAGTGCACAAGTTCCTTCCTACCACGTGATTGTGTTACTTTTTGCTGTAGACATGATTAGTGTCTAGCAAGTGGTGTGATTAGCATTTTTTTCCCTTAAATGCTGCTATAAAATGATATAATTGGCTAAAAATTCTTTGCGCTAAATCTGGTACGCCTTTTTCCCATGTAGAAGTCCAGCAGAACAGCCGGACACCTGCATCTATTTCTTGCATACAGCCCACTTCCCTAATGTGGAGATATATCCTGCTCTAGCTTCTGGGCTGGGTTACTCATGCTACCTTCTAGCAGCACTTTATATGTGAGCACTGGCTGTGAATCACTTCAGAGGAGCCATCAGCACACAGTTGTAGCTGTTCAGAGCAGTTACCATCACAGGGTCACTCGTTTGTGTTTGTGATGTCTCTCAGCCAAGAGTGTCAGGTTGCAGGGGAATGTGTTGGCTGGGACGTCTACTGTAGCTCAAGCTCTTGCCAAGGAAACCTGAATAAACCTTATAAAAATATTCTCCCCCTTCCTATTTATCTTAGATTTTTGAAGTTATAACTATTTAATTTATCAGACTTGATTTATTGAAGTATTTACCTTGGATGCTGTTGTACTTGATGGTTTTGAGCAAAGAAATGACTAATTCATAATGACAGTTGGGATGAAAAAAATCGCAGCACCAGGAATTAAACTAAACAAACTCTTGATTTATTTATATTTTTAGCTACAAGCAAAAGCTTGAAGCTGAGTAATAGAGTGCTAGCTGCAATTTAAAAAAAAAAAAAAAAAAAAAAAGCAATACAGAAAGGAACCAAAGCAAGAGAAAATTCCATAAATATAAGGAAAAACATACCCATCTGCTCTATCCAAAAGCTTTGGAGGAGAAAAGGGAGAAGAGATTGAAATGGCTATTGAATAACACTCATTTGATGACTCCTGAGTATTTCTTTACATAAAAAGCATGCAAGTGTGAGGCCATCTCAGTTCAAGCTTCCTTACTCCTTCTCCAACAGTGCCTCCTGCTAGAAGCCTGCTGCCATGCAGCAAGCACCGCTGCTGGCTGCGTGCCTGTACTGCTTTAACTTAGTGAAGCTTCTTGCTATGAAAAGAAGCCTACTGGAAGGCTGTGGAGAGAGACCAGAAAAGGAGATGTGGGGATTGTTAATACATTTCTGTGTAGCAGTGTAAAACCCATGACTTCAAGGACTACTGAGCTGGAAAGTCAAAAATAGCACTCTTGAAACTGTGACTCTCACAAAACACCGTCAGAAAACTATTCCTGCTAGATGGAAAAGTTGAGAACAAAATATCTAGTTTGCGGCTATTTCTTTCGTACCTGTTCTAAGATGAACTTCCACAATAAAATCTCAGCTGGTATTCACTTGGGATGCAGAGGTGCAGATGTAGCACACAGAGTAGAAATGGGTCTTGAATGAAAATATATGAACCTCCTATCTGTAAGTACATGAATTCAGCTAACTTGTTTTTCTCACATCTCTATATGCTTAACTTTAAATTCTACATAGATAGTCATAAACTTTATATCAATAAAGATTCAAGTTTTAGTGTAAATAGTCGGTCAGCACTTAGCCAGCATTATTGGTTTTACAGGGCTCAGTGGTTGTCCTAACAGCTAAAAACGAAAGATCTAAAATCTCGGCAATCTTCAGAAATGCTAAAGCAGAGCCCATGGAATCCTGCACCATGATATGACAGCTGTGCTGACATCTCCTACCTTAGCAATTGCAGGTTGGTATCAGAGGCTGAGCCACAGACCCCAACAAATGGCATGCTACGACGAGTAATCAACCTCTGTAACATCTAGCCAAGTGGCATATGAACTTCATACAGTCAGTGATTCCAAAGCAGCATAAGACCTTTAGAAGAGATGTAACATAAACTTTTTTCTTGACACAAGCCAGGAAGCCTGTGGCATTAAGGTAAGGAGCGCTGCCTAGACTTGCTGTGCCTTAAGGGCTGCCTGTACCTGGCCACGCTCGTGGCTGATCCTGACTCACCCTCGTCTCCTTGGCCTCACAGCTGCTTCGTTGCTTTGCACTTGCATGGCGAGCAGTGGTCCACTGTGTGATGCTGGTTGGTGTCACCAGCCCTGCCCTGCTCACTGTGCCCTCGATGCAATCCCTTCCCTGCCTGCCTTGCTTCACCCTCGATCCAGGTTCTGCTTCCCTGGCAGGGCAGCCAGCTCTTGATGCTCCCTGGCACCTTGCACTGATGACATCCATGCCAGAAAGGAGCAGGGAGGACAGAGATGTGGATGGAGATGGAAGTGGAGAGGCTGTGGCAGAAAACAGATGTCTCTTCAAGTCAATGAAATATTTGATATAACAAAGAATGAGAAAAACTATACATTTGATATTCAGGTATTCAGGTATGAAGAGGCCACCATTCAGTAACTCAAGCAAGAGCTACCAAAGGAAAAGGCAGAGACTGACTAATTGGACTGAGGAGGCAAGAATGGGGCTGTCTGCTGGAAAGGGGGCTACAAACTTTGCCTGCCTGCCATGTCCACAGAAAAAGTATTTCCATTGTGTTTGGAGCAGGGGCAAGGCATGATTTGGTAGTGGAAATTGCTTGCTCTCTTGGGAAGGAGACAGAACTTATGGAATAATTTTTAATGCCATTTAAGAAATTGAATTTCTGTTCTGTGGGAATTTTATTTATACTAAATCAATACATAAAGTCAGAATTTCATTTTACTGATGAATAGGAATTATATTGAAAATCAGCATAGACAAAGGAAACACTTTTAAAGATGCTGAACTGTTGTAGTCCTGAAGTGGTTTCAACGACAAAATGACATAACATTAAAATATGACATTTAAATATTTCATAAAAGACAAATAATTCAGTGCCAAAACTATAACAAGACACGGTTGTTCTCAAAATGACATTAACATAAGTAAAATAGGCTGAAAAATGATTCATTTCTTTCTTTTTTTTTTAAACTTCAAAACTAACACTTGCCAAATTTCTGCATTTGGCAAGAACTTCATTTTTGAGTGAAAACTTACTATTGTCCTTTTTTTTTTTTTTTAACATATTTCTCTGAAGTTGAAAAGTATGAGTGATGACTTCTATTTCAACAAGAGAGCTGACAAATGATTTCTTGGTAGACTGTGATGCTACCACTGATTTATTCTGTATGTATGCAGTCTGCTGTACCTCACATGTAGTTTATTTTTTGCAGTCATTTCTGAGAACCACTATTATAAAGTCTATCAGCCCCACAATCCAATATTGACTCCATGCTGTATTGCCTTACAAAAAAGTTAGCACAGGCACACTACTTTATTCCATTTTTTCTTTTCTTTGTCAGCCCAAGAAGCTTCTGAAAAAAAAACATCAGTTTAAAGTTGGGAATGTTATCTCACTGATATAGCAATGAATTATGTTCACAACCAAATTATCGAGGCTAAGAATGGAGGGTTCGGCTACAACATGCACTCCAAACCAGAGCTTTGTCTTACACAGACACAATCTATGCATTTGTATAAACAAATGCTATCTTCGTTACCTCAAATGGCTCCATGCTACTGAGATGGAGCAAGCTGAACGCAGCGCAGAGCTCTGAACAGAGGTGTTTGAAGAATTTCAGCACAGCCTGGCGGGTAAACTGAGAAAATGCAGCAGGGCCACTAAGGGACTGTAGGGAGCACTGCTGTGGGCACACTCTGCGTGGCCAGGATCTCAGCTAACTGTCAGGCAAGGTCAAGCTAGCATGAGGTTTGCCCTCCAAAACCAAAACTGTGATACTGAGTTCTAAAATTGGTCCAAAGTAAATTTCCTGTTTCTGCTTTGCCTCTGTGTTGTACAGTCACACTTTTGGATTCAAAACACAACCTGGCTGTAAATAGTTATATGCCTGTTCCTTTGAAAAAGGTTTATTATTTTAATTTCACAAATTCAGTAATGTTATGTATTTCTGATGCTGACAATACTGAGTCTGAGGACTTAGCTGTTTGATAACCCCCCTTTTCATTAAGGTTGAACAAGACTTTAAGATTTATTTACAGTAACTTACTGTATTACTGTAGAATTTCTTTCTGTCCCTAGCAAGGAGATATTTTAAATTAAATTTCTTTAATAATGTTGCAGTTGTCATCTTCCTTTCATTTGCATTGAAAAGAAAGATCAACTAATAAAACTTTTGTATAAAACTTTTCATTTATACCTTGCTATACGTTTATGATGTACTGGGTTCCATTCTTCCTCTGAAGCCTTACATTTTTCTGACCACCACAGCCTGGACCAGTCCCAGGCTCAGTGGGCTGGACATTTTTATGTCGTATAACATTCATCTCAAGAATCACGATATGGCTGATATTCATAACATACTCTCTCTGCAAAAGATATTAATATTACTACCTTGCTCGTTACAGAGTGCAAGAAAGTTATGAAAATATAAACAAAAGAGAAAAAACACAAGGTTCATCCCCAGCTGTAGTTACCTGACCAAGAAAGACCTTGTGAAGGCTCTGAGACCCTTCCTCTCTCCACATCTTCCTACACCTGGCTCCACTAACACATCATCATTCTTCCACTTTTCTACTGGTTTCTATCCAGTAAATTGTGGCAGAAATCCAATCCCTTTGATCACATTAAACCTTGATTAACTGAAGTGGTCTCCCAGATTACCTGCTGCTTAACTCACCCATTGCTTAGCTATTTCCATCCTGGATTTCAGATTATAAAATACCTGTGAACAACAGCTAACTCTTAGCTTGAGGCTGTGGTTACCTGTCATTTTTCAGTTTAACTCTACTTGAGAAAGTCAACAAAGTTTTGTATCTTACTTTGCATGTTAGTTTCTCAGTTTCTAGGCTATGCCAGGTATCTAGCCTGCTTACAATGTTGTTCTTGTCTTAACAAAACGGTTTCTTAGCAGATTATTAGCTTGGGCTTTGTGCCTCACCTGTGATGTGCTTCGCTGTGTTCCTGGGAGACATAAAAATACAACCACAGATCACCCACATGAATACAGAGCATCCCAGCATAATGGCACTCTTCTACAGATTCTGTCACCACCTTTTGGATTTTTGAAACTCAAATGGCAATAGAAAAGGAAAAAAATAAAAGGCACCCTGATGTATACATAGAAAGTTCCTAGAAGTAATCAGAAATTCTAAAACTTATTAAGGCAGACTCCATCAATTGTCACATTGGGATTGTATGAAGTGTTATTTTATATATATATATATATATACGCACACACATATACACATGTGAATGTTTGCTGCCACTGTACCTTGATAAGACTACCAAGCTGCAGCACCTAACTGATAATTGTGCATTAATTATTTGATCTCAATTAGCTGCAAAATTAAATTAATGTTTTAACTGTGACCATGTATGTTTTTTACATAGCTCTCAAGTATTTTCAATTATTTTTATTTTTTTTGTAAGGAGAAATTAGGAGCATGCAGTGATAAGTGGAGGGGCACTAAGTCTGTTGAGTTTCTTTAATGACTTCAAGCAAGAGAAAAATGGTTTTTTTCACCTGTAACGAGAGAATCACAACACTTACCTGGATTCATACACAGTATTATAAGAATTTCCTACTGAAATTTGTATTTTTATCCATATATTGGACGGCACAAGATTTTGTGCATTTAGAAGAAATGACTAGTTTACAGACTGTTAGAAAAATTTCCACCATGTTAACTATTAATTAATATTTTTATTTGTCTTAAAAACAGTAGGCTAAAATTCAGCAAGAAACAGTAGAAGTATCACAACTATAACATACAAAATCTCTTAAAAAAAAAAAAAATTGTTGTACTAGTTGAAATATACATGGTTTGGAGAAAAGCATCTACTCTGAAAACAGGTGATATGCATTCATGGAAGTAAACTCTTTAAATTACAGGATATAAGCATACAAAATAAATGTGCAAGCACACAATATTTCAAGCTCTAAGAGTAAACAGAACGTGTTTTCTGTCAGAACTGTAATCATTCAAATCTCCAAACTTTCTGCTTTGAATCTAATATTGAAATCTCAGATGAATTTATATGGAGCAACAAGGACATCTTGAGGCAAGTTAGAAAAATGCAAAACTTCTACTCCACGTTGATTTGGGAGGATTTACTAAAAATCTGACCCTTGGAATTAGCACACAATGTAAACAATAAGCTCTTGAAGTTGTTTGGCAAAGTCCCATAAATTCCACTTATTTAAACAGTGCTTGGTCAGCACTCCTGAAGTGATAGAACACATGCTTACCAATTAGAGTACTTGC
Source organism: Netta rufina (assembly GCF_964035555.1). NCBI lineage: Eukaryota > Metazoa > Chordata > Aves > Anseriformes > Anatidae > Netta > Netta rufina. The sequence continues at coordinate 25,668,402 of NC_140131.1, read as the reverse complement.
TAATAGTTTTGAAGACAGGCCTGTTTTAGTAATACACTACTCTTGCTGTGTTGAGTTGTTTTCCTCCTTGTTACAGATGTTAAAAAACAAACAAAACAAAACAAAAAAAAAAACACTTCCCACTGCGGAATATAAGAACATTGTATTACACTGTACATATTTTTAAAATGAAAAGCACAAAAGCAGTGAAAAGTTTTTGAAGAATTAAATTCAAATCTACACAAAAAACGAACTTTCACAGTTCTTTGTCACTCTATGAGTTTCAAGTATTCCGTTAAATTTGTAACTTTGAAAATCTGATATAAAAATAGATGTCTTCCAAAAAGGTATGAAGAGGGAAAAAAAATCATATACTTCCTATTTTGGTTAAGATTTTTTGCACATGAAAATGTACTGTTTATTTTTTTAGCAAAAAAAATTAAGTTAAAACTGGAGTTGTGGGGCCATTTGTTGAGCTTTCTGTTCCCTTAGTAGTATCTGCAGCCTTAGAATCCTCCCAGACTTCAGGAGCCTCATTTTCCTCTGGTATTGATGTGGTAAGATCAATAGTGATCAAATCAGTTTCCTGATCTTTTTTTTCTACTTCATTGCAAAATTCAACTTTATCTTCCTGCTGGCTGTTCTTCTTTATTTGTCCATTCTGTGCAGGGTAGATACTGGCAATGGTGTCATACAGAAATTGGTAATGTTCCTTAAATATAAAGAGAAGAGGTTAGTATGAATGAAACACACAGAGCCCACAAATAAGCCCATTCATTCTTTCTTTTCTTAAATTTTAGAAACATAGTACACAATTGAACATGCAGAACCACATGTGAAGCAGCTTGCACAGTTTTTGGCGTACAGGATAGTGGTTCTATGGTTTATTCTGATTTCATGTGTATATAATATCTCTGTAGCTGCTTCTATCAGATGCTCCAAGTTGAGTCACTCAGTACCCTCTTGGTTCACAAGGCAAAGTCCCCAGATATGTTTTTCAGAGTACCTAAATTGTAAACAACATTTATCTCTGGGAGAGTTATATCTTATCTTAAACTAAACCTGGTTTGTTTTTTCAGTAAATAAAAAGTGTATGCCACGGAGACGCAAATTCTCTGGAGTGACTTAAAAAAAAGTCGATGGCTCACAACCTGTGAAATGAATTTCGCCTCCTAACCCAGGGTGCTGTGCACACGTCTCTAAACCAACTATAGAAATACCAATTTATGCAATTTGTAATTGTATAATGTGCAGCCTTCCACTAGGTGTTATAGCATTACATCGCTGGATACCTCACAGACTTCTTTATTCTTAACAGCAATGCCAATTTCCAAGTAATGATTAGTGGTTGTGCATGTCTTGATTATAATTAGTATTCCCTATGCAGAAACGATGCATAACATGATAAGGATATTTGTAACTGTGATAAGCAATCTTGTGATTTGTCCTGTTAAGTCACAGGATTTACTTACAAAGGTGGAGACCACTCCCAGCCTGGTGCGACGAAGAGCTTTTACTACTTGGAAAACATCTATTACTTCTTCTGTTTCTGCACTTTCCAAGAGGGTCATTAAAGCACAAAATACACCAGTCTGCTGCGATCCATCACTAGAAGAAAACACGCCTTTTTAAAATGTATAATCAGCAAGACTTCTCACTAAACAATAGCTTAATTCAAAGTCTATATAATGAATTACATTTTTAAAACATTTTTTACTGGACAGAAATTATTACAATTAAGAATATCTGTAGGACACACACAAGACAGTTTATCTAGATTCCATCTGGAACTCATTTGAACACTTAACAGATAAGAGAGAAATTAGAAGTTTTAGTCTTAAAATCTCAGCAATCATTATCAGGATTATCTTCTCTTTAAAACAGTATGCGAGGAAATTCCTGGAAATGATCCTAACTTATGCACTGGGTTGAACTAACAGCTCTGCTGGGTCCTCATTAGTAGTACATTACAAGAACACTCTGAGCTAGCATTTCTTCTCAAAATACATGTACCAGGCAAAAGCACCCAGCTCTACCCACCTACTCCACACCCATGCCGGCTGAAGAGAAGTGCACTCACCTTTCAGCACTATAATCAAAAAGCTCAGTTCTGAGCATTTTAAGGAATTTTATACAAAGAGCTGAGTGTCTCCCACAAGCCATATCAAGCAAGGCTTGTGGGAAAAGGTGGGTATCACAAAATTGTGGTTATTAAGTATATCCAGAACTTAGAGCCAGGTTACAGAGCGTGCTGCATTCATACCCACCGGCAGTGGACGACAAGTGGTACACTGCGGTTGTTTCTGTTGTCCTCAGAGGCTGGTCTGGTTGGGATTTTTTGTTTAAGGTTTAGAATCATGCTGACTAAATCTTTAGGATCTTCTGGAACATCCAAGCCATTCCACCTGTGATACTGATACTGATACACCTTCTGCGTTTCTTTCCTCTGCAAAACAGCAGTGGAAATAGCGTAGTTAATGTTAAGGCTAAAATTAAAGATACATGTAGAACACCCATTGCAACCATTTTACAAAAGAAATCTTTTATTCCTGGGGAACTATATTGTGATATGAGTTCTGCCTTTGTGCAAATATGAGCTAGGCAGAGGTCTAAGCACTGCTTAAAGTACAAAAGAGAGCTGACCTCCTGAGACTCCACTACTACCATCTCAGCAACTCACTCAGTGGTAAATTTTAGCCAATTTGTAACATTTATCATGATTAACTGCTGGTCTTGAAGAGAAATACTTCAGTTTCTTAGCGCAGGGGGTACGTGTGTTTGGAACTGTCCCTGCCCCCTTTCTTTGTGCTAGGCTTATAATTAGAAGAACTAGTGTAAAACTTCCTTTCATAATTTGCAAAGAAACTTTTACCTTCAGATGTGTAACATCAAATGCTCGTATAGTATAGCTAGGACAACAGTTGACATCCGTCATTTGAACTTCTATGCCATCATATGTTTGTTTGCCTTCTCCCCAGTACTGTGCACAGAGTTCCTAAAATAGATAAAAGTACAAGTCAGCACTTACCATTCAAATTTCCTTTTAGTTTATCTTCCACATGCACTTACAGAATGTGTTCACTTCAAAGTAGTAGGAGTTTCTCTGTATTTTAAAATATAGCATCAAACAACACTTTCCCTCAAAAAATTAATTAGAGGTCAAATTAAGGAGGTAAACAATAGAAAAAATTATATTGGAAATACAAATTCCTCATCCCATGAAACACACTTAAGTGGAGAAAGAGAATAAGAGAATGAAATTCAGTGTTTTCCTTGTATATAGAGGACCCTTAATATACCAGTGTGAAAATGATGCCCTCACCTGATCTCCTTCTTTTAGCTCTGTCAGCATAACAATGACTTTGACTTTTCTTTGGAATACCATCTGCCAGAAGTCAGAGATAGTTTCCTGAAGTGGTCCCTGTGTTGCAATCATGGCTTTTGGACCCCAGTAACCCTATAAAAGAGATTTTAAGTTTTTTTTTCTTTCCTTAAATTCATTTGAAATGTGATTGTCATGCAGCAGAACTCGTTATATAATGTAAAGTGATTATCCATTTGTTCATAGGGAAAATATGCCTATCACAATAGGCAATGAATGATCTTACAGCAATTATAACAGCCAAATGACATTAAACTCCCAATATCACTTCCAAAGTATTACTTCCAGACTGACAACAAGATATACTCATGCTATGGTGAGACCTGCTATTATCTACAAAGCATATTTTTTCAGAACTAAAACAAATATTTAATTCTACACAGTTGTTTAATTACACCAATGAGAAGTTTAAACACTACACTAGACTTAGTGCACCAGTCAGTTGACACTGAGCTATCCAAAAGCAAAAAGAATCTAGATAAATCTAATTTACCTAATAATTCCATAGCATATGTTATCCAATTAGCAACTGATAACTGCTCTCCTTGGAGGTAAATATGACACCAAAAAATTGATGGCCCAAATTTTTACTAGTACAGTTTTGTGTATGTGAATAACTGTACTCACATTTCACTCCCAGAGAAAATATTAATACGGATTGTCTTGTAGTAGTGAAATGTAGAAAGTTTTGATTATTAAAATTCTAAATGGATTTGCCAATCAACCATCAGATCTTCCTCCTCTGTTCAGGTAAACTTATTCTACTTGTGAAGCCAATAAGAGAATGAGTTCAAGCTAGTATATAGTTATCATAGGCAAGCTTTATCTGAAAGCTTGTGAGATGCTTAAAATGGACCCTCTATATACATACAGTTATGAAGGAAGCATTGATGTATTTGCTTGATTCTTCACAGTCACTTTCTTCATCTGAAGAATCATCTGAATCATGTTCACCCTCCTTAGTTTGCTCCTCTTCATTCCTGATTGGCACTCGGTTGAAGTCATCTGCATGAGACAGTGTCACAGTTATGCCACTGCTGCTCATACACAGCATTAGAGGAGGGTTGTTTCCACATCACCATTCTGCTTCCTCCAAGGAATCCCAGCTACTGTTTTTTATTGCTGGACGAAGATGGCCACACACGTGGTGGCCTGGCTTCCCCTGTGGCTTGGTTGCTTTGCTCCGGGAGAAGAGCAAAGATGAGTTTTTCCAATGACCCTGAACTGTAGCAAGTTTCTGAACTTGGTGTTGTGCTACTAAGTGTGTTTGTGCCTTCCTAAGCAGTAGAAGGGAGTCAGGGAACTGGTGGCTGATTTTGCAAAACCCTTGCAATACATGCTAAAACCAGTTCCCAGGCAGCTGCATCTTTACTGGGGAAATGCCAGAGGCATCAGGAAAAAAGGATTTGACAGAAGAGGGCCAAGGGCTCCTCCACCTTGGGTAATGTCAAAAGCCAACCTTGATGTAGTCAACATTTGAGAAAGACTCCTCCAGGTTCCCACCCATCAGGCTTCTTCCTTCTCTCTCCTAATGCAATTTTTAAGTGAGCCACAGACATTTTGGGATGTGTTGCATCCAAGTACTGAGCAAAGTTTTACCCTATACATAAGACAGTGACCTGCTCTTTGAAACCTAACACCTGTGATCCTTCACTAGCTTGTCAGTCACCAAGTTCTAGTTCTTCATTTTCATCAAAGAAAAAGGCAGTTGGTTTCTGATGTTTTAATGGAGTCTGTAAGCAGAAAAATTCCAGTTCTTCAATAACAGACTGCAGAATAAAGGCCACTTTATTTGAAATAAACTTAAACACTCACGAGAATTCACAGTTTTTTTTAAAAAAAATCTTCTTTAAAACACTAAGAGAAGTTTCTAATTTTACAACATTGAGAAAATTAATTAATCAAATACATCTCAGTAAGGTAATTTACTGTCCTCGTTTGTTCTAAATATATAGGTTTCCATAAAGAAGATAATAGATAAAATAACAAAATGTTCATAGAAAATACTTACATGGAATTGTATTGGCATTCCTATTTTTGCTTTTATTTTCTTCTCGATTTCCAGTGTTCTGTGTCCGCCAGCCTTTATAGGAAGGCAGTCTCTAAAGAAAGAAATGTGGCATTATGCTTGGAATAAAAACAGTTTCTAGGATCATTGTCCCCTCTGGACACCCATATCCTGTCTTCATCTCCCAGCGCATCACTTCTTACTATAATTCTATAAATTTTGGTCACATCTGGACTACATTGTACTACATGTACAATGGCATGGACAATATGCACATAGACACAAGTAATCATTTTACGCCCCTAATCTTTATTAAAAATAGCAAGAATAGAAACCAAAAGCAAGAATCAAATTTAATTCATTTTACAGGATGGTTTTCTTTCATGAAGGTAAAGAAATTGTTTCTGTGCCAGAGAAAGAAAATAGCACAGAAGTGATCTATTTTATATGGTACCTCTTTTTCATGGCTATATGTTAATGTTCTATGTTAATGTTAATGGGAGTGACAGGTTAGTGCACTTGAAGGCAATGCTTATTTACCTGAAATTCTGCCTCCAGCAGAGATGGATCACTTGGAGGATCTTTTCTTTTCAGATTGTTAAGATAGGAATGCAGTTCTGAGAGACTGATCTCTGTTTCTCCATATTGATTGTATTCCACTAGTGCTTGATGGATAAGGATGTACTGTGACTGGTATTTCCCATTTGAAGGATTTAAAAATGAAGTTATTGATGAGTAAAAAAATCATAGCACTTTTTAAAACAATTATGAAAAACAACTACTTATATGATGTTATTAGTGGTAATAACATTAAACATTAACTTTATATAGGCATTAAATTAAACTATTAAAAATCATAGGGGCTTCCAAATTAAATATTTTGGAGCATAGCGTGTTGGATGAACAGTGTTCTGTAAATAAACATCATATCTTTCAAAAAGCATGCAATTGAGATTTGAAAAATTTGATCTGAAAAATGTCTAAATAAGTTAAAAACATACATTCCACCAGTCCATGACATATATTGTACTCTCAACTCAACTGAAAATCCCAGGAGACAGAGAGATTTTTGAATATGAACATTAAGTTTGATTATGTAAATTCACCTTTGTTCCTTTGTATTTATGAAGTGTATGCCAGAAGCTGGATTATCAAATCCAAAATGTTACTGTCTTTTTTCTCTAATGTATAAACTTAAAAAGCTAAAGTTTCTAAAACTTAAAAATTGTAGTGGAAGTTTTTCTCTCTCTTAATATTTTTAAAGCTATATTTTCTATGAAAAACTTCACCTGAATTGTAGGAGTACCCAAGACTGAGCAGAGCACTTCTGAGAAAAAATGATGAAGAACTTAGAGAAGGAGAGTTCCAAGTGAAAGGAATGTTAGCAAGATACCTCTACTTGAACCATGAGGCACCGCTGCCGACGCAGCTTCACAACATAGCCATAAACATCCACTCTGCCTTCTGCATCCAGCCCCTCCAGCATTGCATCAATTCCAATATAGGTTCCAGTGCGCCCAACACCAGCACTGCAAAGCACAAAGGGATTTGATTATTGAAGGAGAATGGCATCTTCCAGTCCCTCCCTGAGAGAGGAGAAGTCAGTGAGACAGAGAAAGTGAAAACACATGAGAAGTGGATAGAAAGGAAATGAAAACTGTTCTTGTAGTGAATTAATTGGCAACACTAAAAATTATAAGGTTGGATTTTAAGCATCTTTTAATGAAAATAAGGCCGATATTGTCAAAAATGGTGTTTATAGCCAGAATAGCGTGGCATTTACCTGGCTGCTTTTCAAAAGTCTATGTATCCTCAAGTTTAGTTGACTTGAATCAGGGCTTCAGACTTGACTTGACTTGACTTCAGGGACTTCAGAAAACAGGCTTTTCAGTGCCTTTCTAGCTATTTCACTCTCAAGTAATCAAATCACAAAATTTGGGATCAAAAAAGTATCAAAACTACTGAGCTTTCCTAGCTCCCTTTTGTGAATAGTTTCACTTCATGTTCATTTAACATATTTACATATATAAGATTTACCTGCAATGAACCACTATTGGGCCACTAAAAAAGTTGCTTAGAGCATTAACTCTGCGGCGGAGCTTAAGAAGGAGATGAGGATCCTCAGGAACTCCGTGGTCTGGCCAACTTGTGAACTGAATGTGAGTGACTTCTCTTCCAGCTGTCCTTTCTCTTCCCTAGACAAAAAGATGTATATTTTTTTGTTTGGTTGGTTGTGTGTTTTTTTTAACATATCTATATATGCAAAGCTAAAATCAAGTGCAGATACACAAAGCAAAAGAAAAATAAGGACAACAGTCATCAAATGTTGAAACAGAAATTTCAAATAGTGTGCTGTCATGTGGTGCTCAATGGTCTCTCAGGTTACAACATCTTTCATATTCCATTTAAATTAAAAAAGTAGCAGTGAAGAGAGCTGTGAACCATGAATTCACAATAACTTATACAGTGAACAAACAGGAGGTTCAAAATGTTGTTACAAGTACTTTGTTCTCAGGCTAGCTTATGATCCAGAGTATGTCTCCCCATTCTATTCATGAATAGCTTGGCTAGTTTATAGTTCTGCTTGCTTCAAGGGATACTGGCTAGTAATTCTCTCATGTCTCCTAGAAGTACTTTGCTGAATGTACCACATATTAAAAATAAAATTAAATTAAACTAGCTTAGAATAGAAAAACGTACAGGAGAACCTATGATTTTCAATGATACTAACTCTCTTTTTTAAGTCACTTGATTAAGGCTTAAACCATGTCTAGGGTTGCGTCTTATTTTCATATGTTGCTGCTAGATTCAAAGAGAAGACACACATTTTGATAATCATTATAAAACAAAATGACAAAGACTTCCTAAGGCATTTTTACTGGCCAAGATTCATTGTGGCTTCATGGGTATCTTTCCAGTAATTAATCCCCAAATTCTTGCTCAGATTTGAACTATCCAGCTGTGACACAGCTGTTCATACAGTTATTCACCACTCTTTCAGGAATTATACATCACTATTGCGCCAGAAATGTAGAAGTCTCCAATTTCTTGCCAGGGACGACTTAAATTCCACAACCATATTCAGTTTTATCTATATTATTATGACGTCAGCCAAACAGAGAACAGACAGCTCTAAAAATATTAGTTGTCAGCCTGCAGCAATCTTTCCCTTCTACTATTAGATTGTTCTAGTCACAGAGCAGTGTCTTCAACAGTTAATCATCATATTCTCTCTGTCTTCACATAAAGTTGCAATTTTGGCATTACTGACATGCAATGAGACAGCAGAGTAGGAATTCCCAGCTGTAATCATGGATCAAGATGGGTGGAGTCTGTTGCTTGAGTATTTTGCTGAAGAGCTGTGATTTGTATTCCACTTCCCCATACTGGAATATATTTGCAGAGTGTGAGCGGAACATTTAGCCTTAGATGGCAAATTTTCTTCTCAATTACAAATACAGCAACTAATATGATTTCCGACGTATAAAAAAGACTGGTTAACCAGCCTTAGCGACTCTTCACATAGCCAAATGGTAATTTTAAAATGCTTATGTTTATAAATGTACTTGAGATTACCAGAATTTGTACACTGTACAACTGCACAACTATTATGAGGGTAGATAATGTTGGTCTGTGAGTCACATTCATTTTACTTGTAAAAGACAATGCTGAGATACATAAAAACCATGTAAATTTCTGGATTAAAAACAAGCTAAATATCTAATGAAAACACACGATATTAGGTTTTCCATACTTAGTACATTAAATGTCCTCTTAAATGTAGATTCCAGAGTATTAGGGAAAATACAGTTTTAAGAAGGGAAATGCATGTCTAACTCATATTTTCTGTAATGAATGACACCTACATGTGGCAAGTTTTTATTTAAACCAACTATTGCTTGGGGAAAAACAGCAGGCATCTTCCAATGACAGCTGACTCTTCTCACGCTTTAAAAGATTTTTTTAACAAAACCTACAGACTCCAAATACACATTCCAACTCCAGCCAGTCTTACACTCCTGAGTCAACTTACCTTTGTGATATGTAGTTTCTGAATTATATAGTCTGGACACATTTTACTTTCATTGATCTTCACAATAATGTCCCCGTATGTTGCAGAACCATTCTCCATTGATGGCCAGTACTGGGCACATTTGTTCTACAAAGATATGAAGTTAACTGTGAGCAAGCATAAGAGCAAACTGGCAGACAGTAGAGAGCTAAAAGGAAGTCTGATTTTAAATAGACAGCAACTTAGTATAGTTTTCCAGTTTCTCATAGGTCTTGTCCTCTCCTGAAAAGGTGGTCACTACTTAGGATATCACTGCCAAATAATTCCAAATATCCATGGAATTTAACTTGTAACATAAAGTGACAATACTGTACAATAGGTGCACAGCAACCCATTCTGTTTTCAGAAAAAAAAGGATGGATGGATGGATGGATGGATGGATGGATGGACGGACGGACGGACAGACGGACGGGTATTTCTCACCCTGTTTCCTTCCTCACAGCGAGTAACCATGACAATAATTGTTGCCTTCTGCTCCCAGATCATTCTCCAGAAATCATCTGTGGTTTCATCCTTGGGGCCTGGCAGGAGATATATTAAGGGATTTTTTCAAAGAGTCCAGCTACACAAAAGCGCCTTATTGATACGTTTAGCCACACAGTCTGAAAAACTAACCAGAGACCATGCAAATAACAGCCACAGTTTTGCTTTCTTTATGACTGCAGCCATTAGGCTAAAATATTTTAAAAGTTGTATATATATATATCCGTGAAATCTGTATATATATCTGTGAATATCTGTATATATATATATATCTGTGAAATATGAAAATCCCTTGCATAAAACTACGCCTCATAAGAAATCAGACTGTGAAGTACAATTTGTTCATCTTCAAAAAATTTTCAAATTTCAAATCTCATTGGCAATTTTTTTCACATTTAATTTCAAAATGTGAGCTTTTCCATTTTTCTTTAAATTCACTAATACTTTGTGACTACTTCCTAAGCGGTTGAACGAAGAAAACAGATTCTTTTAAATTTAGAAATTACCTTGTGCAGCAATATATTTTCTTGGTTCCTTGAAGCCCTGTAAAAATGTACAACGTTATTCAACTTTTAAAAAGAAAACAAACACATTTTTAAAAGATTTGCAAATTTAGAAATCAATTAAATATGCAACACTCCAATAATATCAAATACATTAAAAAGACTGAAAAAAATCAAATGGAAATCCTCAGGGTGTCTGATACATGAAATGTGCAGACCACAGGGTTTCTTCAATAGCGTCTAAGAGGTTTTATAAATAGAAATCACTCACATCAATATGACTTGCATTGATATAGTCTGATCCTGGATCTCCTGGTATCTCAGAGAGCTCAACACGGTTATGGTCATCTGTTTAAAGTATTTAAACAAAATAATTATATTGTCTCAAAGCACTGAGAAAACAAATATTTACAGAAAATTTATGCAAAAACTGTAATACTCACATGGAAGGATATCAATGTAACGGTTTTTGTTCTGATTATGGCTTTTTTTGGCCTCCCTTATTGAAAATTTAGTGAAAATTCTAGGAATACTCTGTAAAATACAATGTTTATTTAATTAGTAATCATGTACTTAACTTACAATCAAATACATATGAAAGAAATTTGCTGCTAAGAATCTGGAAGATAACTTTCATACAATACTATTTCATGTATGTCTTCTATTTAAAATAAATGAAAAGTATTCTCCCTTAATTATATATCTTCACAATTCTATATTATTTATATCGCCATGTCTAATTAGTGAAAGAGACTGTAGAAAGTTAACCTCATAAAGTACTTTTGAACCCCTCCAGAAAGATAAATAAAAAATATATGTTTTCATCAGATCATAAGGAGTACTTGGTAGCAAAATTAGCTGAAGCCATATTTGACCTCAGATGAGAATTCACTCAATTTTCTAGGTTCTTTGTTATTTATTTATAACTAGTGCATATACTTTAGACATGCTCCTCAACAGAATTTTTCCAACCACCTGGCTACAAATCTGTGGTATATTTTGAGCCAATGACAAACCTGAAATTCATCCAAGAAAAGTCTTCCTTCATCAGCAATCTTCCTCTTATATGTCTCCAACAATTTCTCAGAAGGTATTGGCTCTATGTTCAGAAGCTGTCTTTCATCATCCTTAACTGTGTAAATATGTTGAACATTTATTTTTACTGTCTTTCAAAATGTAAACTACATATCAGTAATGTAATGTGCTTCTCAAATTGTCAGTTAAATTAACAAAAAGATGAACCCGGTTATTTCTACTGAGTATATTTATTTTTCAAAAACTTGTTCCCCACACAATCTACAAGCAAACAGATTCTGGGAATAACAGGCCTTGTTCAACTGTGGATGCATCAGAAGGAGGCCACAAGCAGGGACTTTGCATGAACAGCACTTTTGTACAAAGTGGCCGTTGTCATACTTGGGTCACGGCAACAGACAGCCCAAACACCCACAATAATGATGGGGGTGTACTTTAGTTCTAATCATTTCCTGGCAATGTTTAAATGGATTACTATACAAACAACCTGCTTAACATTTCTTTTGAAATATAACAATAAATGTTGCCCACTTTTCCTAATTTTCTCCAACTTATTCTGAGTTGTTATAATCTGTACTATCTTTTATAATAATGATTGAACAAGGCTTAACATCTCTAACTATTCATCTGTTGATTTTTCAGTTCCGTTTAAAAGATTGTTTAAACAATTAAGTGTATCCAAGCAAGTGGATTTGGGTACCAATACAGTATTACTCCCAATTTAATGTAATTAATTTTTGTGGGCTTGAATGTAATAAAAGATGTTTTCCTGAAGCTTTCTGGTATTGACTTAATCAGTTTTTCTTCATAAGCTTTGAAATCCTGTACAAAAACCTACACATTATGTTTAGTTTCAGTCTTTGAAATTCTAAAGCCTTCAAAATTTATAGCGATAAAGTACTGCTTTATGTTAAAATTCTTGATTTTAAGAAGGTATAGGGAAATGGGAAATCTGGGGTAACTTTTTTTTAAATGAAATAATACCAGTTTTTCAAACTGGTAAACTTTCAGTTCATTTAAGTATAAATACTTCTGGAATATATTTGAAGTTCAATATTTTATCACGTAGAGAAATACTGAATGTGTGTTTTGTTTGTTTGTTTGTTTTTCTCTATAATAGGTTTTATTATGTCAGTATCTGTAATCTACATATAAAACCTAGAATGTAAACAATCCAAAAGTGGCAGTAAGATGTGACTAATTTTATTTCCACCTGCTAAATATATAAAGATACTCACCTCCTACGAGGCTGATGTCTTCAGAAGAATTGCTGTAGAAAAGCAAAAGCATCTGTAAAAGCTTTGTCTAGTAAGACATATCTGATGAGTTAAATAAATACAGTTTCATATATGAACACCCACCAAGACTGTTCAGTAAACAGACAGCATTACAAGCTCTTAGTGAAATAAAAGTGACACAGCTAGGACTTTCAGATCCTGTACAGAGATACTTGGGATCCCTGTCCTACAATGAGCGCTATCACAGGGGAGAAGCAAGGGAGCTGCATCAAAGAGTCTTGCATAATTTTCATGGAATCATATCATAGAATGGCTTGGGTCAGAAGGGACCTTAAAGACCACCTAGTTCCAAACCCTCTGCCATGGGCGGGGATGCCACCCACTAGTTCTGGTTGCCTCGTCCAACCTGGCTTTGAACACTTTGCTGTGGATGAGGCATCCACAACTTCTCTGGGAAGCCTGTTCCAGTGCCTCACTGGAGTGAGAATATCCTCCTAACATCTAATCTAAATCTTTTAGTTTAAAACCATTCCCCTTTGTCCCATCATTACCTGCCCAAGCAAAATTTGCTCTCCATCTTTTTTAGAAGTCTCCTTTAAGTATCGAAAAGCTGCAAAGAGGTCTCCCTAGAGCTTTCTCTTCAGGCTGAACAGCCCCAGTTCTCTCAGCCTTTCTTCATAGGAGAAGTACTCCAGGCCTCTGATCATCTTTGTGGCCCTCATCTGGACCTGCTCTAACAGCCCCACGTCCTTCTTGTGCTGGGGGTCCCAGACCTGGATGCAGCACTGCAAATGGGACCTCACAAGGGTAGAGTGGAGGGAGACAATCACCTTCCTACACCTGCTGGCCACTTTGTTTTGCATGTATTATTTTTAATACTTTTGACTTACTTTATGAAGGAAAGGTTTTGCAGATACTTGTGAATATTTTTTCACAAAAGTAGTAACAAAGCATATTGTTCTGGCAGATTAATTCTTCTGTGGCCTGAAAAAAGGTACGCTAGAGAGATTTTAAATCTTGTTCGTTGTATTTGCATTGCCAGACAAACCACCAAGAGAGATTTTGAGTTTTGTTGTTTTTGTTTTTGTTTTTTTTTTAAAGGATGAAAAGATGAAAGGATGTCTTTTCCATGTATTAGTGAAATATGAAACTTCTAACACTTTTGCACTACCTGTTGTGAAATATCTTTGAAAAATAAAAAATAACATTTTTATAAGGAAGGGAGAGAAATATGAAGCTTACCTAAGCTTTTTTTGGTGAAGGTCATAGATTTTATACAGAACCAATAGCAAAGCAATTGATGTCACAACGATCAAGAACACCAAGAATATGATCAGGGCCCTAGAGTTATCTAGGAACAGGAAAAGAAAAAAATATATTATTTTTCAAATAAATAATTAAGAGCATAAAAACTTTAATTTTTTTCTCTCTTTGTTTTTAAAAAATCTGTATACAGAACCAGCCTCTTTTTTTTTTTTTTTTTTTTTTTTTTTAATGAAAAGAACTAAGTAATTATTTTTAAATATTGAACTTAGGTTTGTTATTTCAAAGTTTAAAAATGGCAAGCTCACTGACAAGGAGAGAACTTTTTCATTAAGAAAACTTTCACTTAAGGTCTTTATGCCCACCTGTCGAGATGCTACATCTCACTCACTGGCCTGGCATTGACATGGGCTGCGTGAGCTGTACATGTGAGCAGGGGAGCTGCCAGCTGCTCCTGGCTTTCAAGGCTGTTACACTGTTTGACAGAGGGAATGTGGTGCCTCATCCCCCAGCTGCAGGACTGAATTATCCTGTGATCAGTTACTCATTATGTGAAGGATCTGTTCCTAAATTAATTTATTAATTTACCTCTTTTTAATCTTTTTTTTTTTTTTTCCTGTCAGCTCTTGCCAGTGCTACAAGGACATTTCAGTAACATATTCTTCAAATAAAAACGTCTTTTATCCAATTTATTTTCTGATTTTGAATTGAGTTCAAAACAGGCCTTCTCATTTGGGAGCATCAATGACAGGTTCCCTGTGACCCTTACTGTTGATTAGACTCCAACAGCAAATATGAAGGTAAAGTGCCCAAAAAGATTCAATGGAAAAAGCCTTCCAGGTGTATAAGTTACTTGAGATAAGTAATAAATAAAATTCTTATTTATTTATTTCTCTTGTCTATAATACTTCCCATATCTACAATGCTTGGACTTTCTCATAATTTTTGGCATTGGACACATAAACTCCATGGGAGTGGGGAATCCCCAGCAACTCACACATGTTCAGCTCCTGAAACACAGTATCTGAACACAGGAAAATAATTCTAAAGTGAATAATATAAGTCAGAAGAATGAATTTCTAATCACATTGGAACGTTTCCTGAAGAAGCCACAGCTATGTAGTTATTCTGAGTCATGTTTGGTGACTTGTCAACGTCATTCATTACCTTAACGCTGAAGGAGGATATTCTTTTTTTTTTTTTTTGAATGCAGAATAATTATTAACTATAAAAATAGGCAGATTGAATTTTTATTTAGAAACAATTGTAATAGAATTCACAATTTACATTATTACTCTATACTATGCTAAAGACAAAAAGTAAAAATGCCATATTTATTTACTTACATCTGGTTTTTATACTTCCTTTTACTGGGTTGCTTTCATTTTCGCCATTAAACACAAGGATCTGCATGCAGCAGGTGAGAATAATAACAATGTTAAGATATAGCAAGTAAAAATGCCTGCATAATTTGTTTCCAAAAGCAAAGAACTATGGGTCTTTGAAACGCATCCATCTATTTTCAAAGAATAAACCTCATTGACAGCATGATCTATTGTCAATCTTTATACAGCCCTTTACAGCCCATCTCAGATCTCCACTTATGTTACAGCAAGATCTAGATCCAGAAATGTGTGTATGACTGAATAAAAATGTTAGTGTAAGAGGAGAGACAGTTTACAAAGTCAAAATCAGATGCATCTCAACAGCAACAAAATCCAGTCTATCCCAAAGCAAATCTCTCAGCTCTGAAAAGTAACCAAGTGATATGTAATAGGACATCATTTTATTTGCCTCAACAGTAAATATCTAAATAGTTAACTGAATTGGATATTTTTAACCCAAGTTCCTGTACCGGAAATAATTCATTTAAGGTTAAATTATAAATGCCAAAGAATACTTTTAAATAAGCTGCTTTCTTGCAACATCATCTTTTGGGTACTTTAACTGATATTAAAATACCGGCTTTGTTTAGACGTGTTCATATTTTGTATGCTATTTTACATTTAGCCATTATTTTTCATTTTCTTAATAGAAAGTCTGATTAGATCTAATAGGCAGCTGGATCTTTGTGCATCAAAGATTTTACACTTGCTTGTGAAGAAAAATGAATCTTATGATTAAATGCAAAGATTTAGTACTGAACAGGGGAGAGTACTAGCAGGATTAAATAATTGTGATTTTAAAGCAGTCTCCTGAAGCAAATGAGTAGGAAGGGGAGGAGAAGGATTGGTGAATCCATTGAATTATTCGCTTCAGGCTGAGCTCTCTCTGAGCCTATCCCATCCCTGGAGAGAAATCTGGAAGGACCTTGCCTTCCACCTCTGTTCTAAAAGGCTGATGTGTCCTGGGGGCTGGTGGTTGCTGAGTTCTGCGGCTGGGAAGAAAAACATTTTCTGAGCAGTGGGTAAGTGGCAGCACCCAGAGGAGTAGCTGGGGCAGCAGGGAAATCAAGCAAGAAGCTTCTCCAACTGCAAAAGCCAGAAACCCATTGCAGCAGTCAGTCAAAACCTCACTAAACCAAAAAGTGTTGTGGGTACCCTTCTGTTTATTCCCTGAACGATTCAGAAAGTAGGCAGAAGGAAATTGTGACATCTGCCAGCTTTCACAGGATATCTGTTTTTCTTGAGCCTCTTGACCCAGAATCTTTTCACTACTGTCTAAGGCCATAAGGCTTTCCCTGGTTTCTCCAGTAAGAACTGGGCAAAATATGTTCAAAGCACAAGCTAGTGTTTTGACACAGCTGGAAGCCAACTTCTTGTCAGACAAGCTGCTCACTGCAAGTTGTGGAGAAGGGCCTACAGGAACGTAAGTATTTTTGCTCCTATTGGAGATCATCTTCATTTTCCAAATACATAGCTTTCTGATCATAATCTGTAGGAGAAATATTGACAAAGGCTCAGAACAAAGTCTAGACTACAAAAGCTCTCTGACAATGCATTCCTCAGGAAGACATGAAGAGGGGAAAAAGTTTTTTAAAAAGGGGGAAAATGAGTGAAACTGGTTCCTAAGAGTAATAAACTCTGTCATTCCTACTGGTTACTTCTAACCTAATGTTTCCTGAGAGAAGCTATCAGGACAAAAAGAAATACTCCAGCTGTCCACATTAAGGGATGGACACAAGGCCATTGGCTTCACAAACAAAAGCCAAAAGGATGAAATGCCTAAAAGATGACAACACAGTAGGAAGCCTCCAGGAAAGTGAAGCCTGTAAATAGGGAAATCAGAGGATGATATATTTTAGATGGATACATGGGCAGGTTTGTGAAAGGCTGATGTAAAAACACGTCACAAAAAGAATCCAAACTGCTTTATGATAACTAGTCCCTAAAGCATTAGGGACAGCTGAAGAACAGTGTACAATGAAAAATTTTGAACAATTAATTTCAGAGCAATTATATCAAGACTTAAGTTTCATATTTATTCTCTTTGATAGAAATGACAACCAGATATTCATTAAATGTGTAATTATTGTAATTGTAATATCAGATACATTTAAGACACACAAATTTCTCTCTGTCCCATGCTATTCAGCTTGTACTTTTCATGCTGTCAGAACTTATATGGAATAGCACATAAGGAATGTGCTACAGATGGACCATATTTGCCTTTTTCTCAAAGATCAAATATAATACACCTAAACAATGAAAATATATTTTTTTAGATGTTTAGCTTCATATGCTTACTTACCTCAAAGTCATAATGTGTTGAGTATGAGAGATCTTGTATTTTAAAATCACAACGATCACGATGTTCTTTTTGATCATTCCAGGATAATATAAACTGTGTTTCTTTCCCATACACTTGTTGATTTTGGCAGGTAATCTTGACAGCATTATCACCTTCCAGTTCTAGACGCAAGCCAACCACCGGATCTGGTACTATTTATAAAAGATGTGTTACTCCTTCCATTCTCATAACTCAAAACCAAATATTTTAATAACCACATGGGTTCATGTCTGTTATCTTCTCTCTTAATAATGTCATACATTTGCTTCCTTAAAAATTTCAGTCGCAATTCAACAATACGAATAAAATCAATGCTGGGTTAATCATAGCCTTATCCGAGCCGGAAAAGCTGTAAAGGGGAGCTGAAGCAGCTGGGAGGACCAGAACTCTACCAACAGTCAGGCTGCCAAAGATAAGATGGCAACTTCACCTCTTGCTACTGACACCACTTTCTCATTTCAGGAACATAAGACAACAAACAAAACATGGGAACAAACAAATTTTTCAGTGTAAGTCAATGTCTAAGTTTCAAAGCTGCTGTAACTTGATTTTCCTATCAGAACTTACTGGTGTATTTTGCAAAAGTATTCTTTTGCTACAAGCGTCACCTTGTCCTAAAATGACAAAAAAAAACAACAACAACAACAACAACAAAAAAACAGAAACTTTTTACGTTTTAATGATTATAAATCTGTTAAGGTGAATTTGTTTCCTAGCTCTGATTTTGTATGTTGCAGCAAAAGGCTTTGAGACTGGGGACGTGGGATCTTTCCTTGAAAGTTTTTTAACCCTTTCAGAAAGTCAGGAAGTAAATAACCTTCAGCAAGCCAGTATATATAAAAATTAAAAAAAAAAAGCAGATTTCATCTAGGAGCTAGCAGGACATATGACTTGGCTGGGCAGGTGGCGGTTGCTCACTTTTCTGTACAGGGCAAGTTTGTGAGTTTCCTACTCAGTATGCTGCTGAAAAAGCTGTGGTGAGGAGAAAGTGAGCATTTCTTGAGGGAACGGAGGGAACATGTTTGTTGAGGTCAGAAAAATATTTTACAAAATGTGATTTTTTCTAGTCCCAAGGAGTTAGGCTCTAATGATATATTCTTCTCTTCAAGAAATAAAACTCTTGCAGTATCAGATTGATTATGTTTTCTGCTGCTGTATGTTTACATACATGGAGAATGTGTAATACCATTAACTCATGAAGGCAAGCAAAATCTTACTTCCTCAAAAAATAAGAGAACCGTGTGTTTTTTTGTTTTGTTTTGATTTTCTCAACCCTTAAACTTGTGTCACGGAACACAATCTCCACCCAAGGTATTAAAATATGAGTATATCCCCAGAAAGTGGGGTCTCCAAAATGCAAATATGCTCATACTAGATAAATCATAACTATAAAGAAATAATCATAAATCATAAAAAAATAATCGTGCTCATATTAGGACTGTTTAAAAATTAAATACATTTTTCAGTTTTGGTTACAGCTAAGTCTCTGATCAAATATGTTACATTATCAATGCATCCATTTACCAGTTGTTTATTTTTCTATGGGGCTTCAGGTGATAATTTTGATCTCCATATTGTTCCAAATAGAATTTAAAACTTGTTAACCCAGTGATTCCCAGAGTAATAGGGAAATTCCATTGTTTTCAAGGATATTTATATTTTATATTTAAAACTGGATGCAAAAGCTCTGTATATTCCAAAGAGAGATAGGATTCAAAATTCAAAATAATAGTCTGTCAGAACTATTTCCCAAAGAACTAGTGAAACAAATTTAATAACAACAGGAGTCAGATTCAGTGTTCTTATATATCCAACTCTACGTACTTTCCAGAAGTGCTAAAAGCAATGAAAGATTTTTATTTTTTCCTAATATTAGGAAAACAACAATAACAAAACACACACCCACAAAAAAAAAATATACATGCACACACATAAAAAGCCTACCATCACTAACACAAAAATAATGCTTTATTTTTCACTAAAAAGTAATTTTTGATTTTTCAGTGCAATAAAGAAAATATTGATTTAGTATCCTAGCAGGTATTTTCTCTGCTAGGATATTTTCCATTATATTTTCCCTGTAGTTGTACCTCTCTCTTAGATGAGCCTAGAGGTGGTAGAACTAGAGCTAAAAAAAAAGTACTGGAATAAATTAGATAAACTTTTTTTTTTCTCAAAGAAAAAATGAGAACAGTAAGAGCCCCTACATCTGAAGATAACAAGGAACAAATAAACAAATAAATAATAATAATAATTTAAAAAACAAACAAACAAAAAACCACTAAAATAATTCCAGCCCCCTTTCCAAACTAACAAACTAATTAAATGGCAACAATAAATTAGGAAGTAGTAATGTCTGCATCTGAAAATTAGTAAATATCTTTAAAATCTGTATTTTTTCAGCTCTTCTTGTAGTTATATTGATAGAACATGCATGTGAAACAAAGAATCATGGCCATGGGGACAGGCTTTCCATGGAGGACAGACCTTTCTGACAGCACGATGCTAGGTATGCTTTTTGTCTATAACCTAATGAGGAGTCTTAGAATTTGACTGCCAAACTAACTGAAACACAGTACAGATATTAGTATTGGTGTATCCTTGGCCATGCAGGTCTGCTTAGAGCAACCAGGCAGCTACAGAAGAGAAGGTATATTCTGCACATCTTTGTAGCTTTCATTCCACAAAGATGTTTTTCTTTCTCTTTTTTGCATAATTTGAATGTTCTCTTTACATGAAGACATAAAGCTTTCTAAAGTCTTCTAAAAAAATCCAAATGAACACAGATATTTTGAAAAGTCTAATATAGATAAAAACAGTAAATGAATAAATTAAAAATAGATTAACATTAAATAATTAGAAATGAAACATTAATGACATAAATGTTAGTAAAAAAAAAAAATCTAATGTTAATCAATTTATCAAGTAGTAGTAATAACATATATAAAAATGTAAAGTACAATAAGAAAGTACATATTTCCTGTGTTAGGGTCAACCTTGACCTTAACAGTTAGCAAACAAGACTTACCTCCTGGTTTTGTTCTAGAGTTGGCTTTGTTCCATTTTCCCACAATTTTTTCCTGATGTATGCCTTTTATATATGCAGCTACAGACACATTAAATTTGGCATAAGCTGTAAAGTTATCACAAGTAAACTCAGTCATGTTTTGTATGTCAATTATACCTTCAAAAAAAAAAAAAAGAGAGAGATATGTTAGGAGCACAGAAACTCTCTCACCTCATCAGAGCTACCTAAAACCACTGTTGCGTAATTCCATTTTAATTACTTTGTCCTAAGGAGGCTTGGTTGGTTTGTCCTGCTCATTAATGCTAAGTGAAGGCTCAGGAAGAAGAATACATATATTCCCCAAACAAACAGGTAGGAAGTTGAGTTTTTTTGTTTATTTTATTTTGTTTTACATCCTCAGTATGTCATTAAGACAAGCATAATTAAAAACTAATGTAAGGCACATAGACAAAGAGAAGCTGGTACTTTCTTCTGTGTTCAGCTTGGGAAGAGGTTACTAGATGTCCAAAGTCACTCTGCATGCTGGACAAGCTTGTTCTAGTAATGATGCAGGAGATGCCATCTGTTTTCAGTGGTGGCAAGCAGGACAGAAAGGTATTGCCCAAGGAGCAGCATGAGCAAAGCTACTACCAACACTGCTTTGGTGGCCTGGGGAATTGAGGAGCAATGGCTTTTTGATGTCTCCACAAAGCACAGATGCTTCAGATGAGACCTCCTCACACCCAAGCATCCTACCTAGGTCTCCTACATTGGCCAAGCCAGACCAACCACAGAATCAGCACATACATGTATGAAAGGAGAGAATGCTTAGTAGAAGACAAGTACCTGGCTTTATCTCTGTAAGCATGAATATGCCACCCTCTGTACTTAGGACTCCCTGACTTTTACATACTGACTTTTACATGTTACATAGAAGGCAGTTCCCTTTCTGCTCTTGCCACCGTTTCAGTAAGTGTACACAGATCCATAGTCCTCCTTAGAAATTTCTGTCGTCATTCTTGAAGGAATAAATAGGTTCAGTGTTGCTTTACTAGAACCCGTCAAGCTTACTATGTTAAGCAGAAACAGGGAAGAAAAATCCTAAGGGAAGAAAACTGCTAAAATAAAAAATAAAAAAAATAAAAATAAAAATAAAAAGGTTTTCACCTAGAATAATTATTCCACTTCTCCACAAACTTCTGATTTGTGAAAAATTAAAACTATTAGATGTGAGTCTTCTCTGAGAATAAATGAACAAGCTATGGGTGCATTTTCTGAGGCAGACAATGCCATTCTAAAAACTGATCAGGCAACTGATGATCTTGTCACATTTTAATACAAGATACTTGAGAAATGAAAGATGACAGTGATGTCCTGAAATGATAAACTAAATAACCACATAGTTGAATTGAAGCAGCCTCAAAGTCAAGAAACTTTTAAAAAAGATTTGTAGAACAACAATAGTAATAATTTAGTGTTTTTACTGGACATTTTTAAGGAATTCCAATATGTTTGGACACTGCCTCATGCTTGGTGCCCACTAAATAAAAACTAAATAAAACATGTGAGGAATTATTTTGTACCAACAGAGGATATACTTACTGTTGTTATCAGTGCCATTGCAG
Source organism: Netta rufina (assembly GCF_964035555.1). Lineage (NCBI taxonomy): Eukaryota > Metazoa > Chordata > Aves > Anseriformes > Anatidae > Netta > Netta rufina. The sequence continues at coordinate 25,646,078 of NC_140131.1, read as the reverse complement.
TTTATATAATAGCCACGTATAAGAGTTATCGGAGTCTTGCTGGGTGGTGTCCATTTAACTGTTACATAATTGACATCAATTTCTACTGTAAGATCTTCTGGTGCTTCTGGAGCTGTTTGTTTGTTTTGTTGTTTAAAAAAAAAAATGGATGGGAAGGAAAGTTAGAATGAAAATGCAAAATATTCCGTTTTATTTCTATTTTAATTAAACTCAGTTTCATTGGATATTAAAGCAAGATAGCAATAACGTAAGATTTTGCATAGTCTATTTCATTCAGAGAAATTATACACAATTATAGAGTACATATAACAGCATCAAATTAGAGTAATTTCATAAATTTAATCAATTCAGGATATAGGTGAATACAGCAACATCACATTTTACTAAAATTCTTCAACAATTCCAATTATTATACATTGTTTTGATTTCCTTATAATTTTAACCAACTTTAAATTTCTATCCTGAAATTTTCTTTGCAGGTTTCTTGATTTAAGGTGATTTTCTGTTTAATTGATAAAATAATGCTAAGCCATTTCCAAGGACAATACTGTATAATACTTTATCATTTTATCTGGAGACATTCTTTGCAATTATTCTATCATCTTTCTTCACAAGCAAGAGTTTGATATTTGTTTTTCTCTAGGGCTGCACTTTTTTTTATTCTTTTGTCTTCACTTTCATTGAAAATTGCTTACATTTTGCCACTTTCTCATCCTTAAAAATAAAAAGTCACAGTCTCTTAGGGAAGAAGAGGAAGGTTTGAGACTGCAGGTCTGAGCCTGGGGTTGGAGGGAGAAAGGACAACTGTGACTGTGGTCAAAGAACTACCATAAATACAGGAGATGAGGTGATAAGAGCTGGAGGAGAACCTTAAACTGGCTGAGCATGCTGCTCAAAATTTATCTTAATCCTCCAGGAAGCACAGACAGTTGGATTTGCAATGGGTGTTTCTAGAAATACGTGGAATGCAAAGCAAAATTAAGCATTATACTTGCCATCATATTCTGTTTCTATATTGAAGGAATCGAGGTCAAACTCTTCTCCAGAATGCTTTACTGTATGTTTGCATTTAAAAGAATGGTTGGTTGTTAAATCGTTCATTAATACGCAAGATCCAATTGACTGCCAAGATGTTTCTGGAAAGGTAGAAACAAAAATGGCTTACCCATATTTTTCACAACTCTAAAAATATATCATATATCTGAAAGTATATCAAATCATATCTAAAAATATATTATACCATCTTAACTAGGATTTTATCTACCATATTTATTCAACATAATTTTTAGTACACTACCAGAATATCCAAAACAGAAAAGCGTACGACTTAGTGAACCCAAGTGACTGAGTTCTAGGTTCTTTTACACCAATTCAGTTTGCATAGATCTTTACTTTCCATCTAACACTCCTATTTTTATATCCCTTTTACATTGTGGACCCCAAAGCTGCACACAGTACTCAAGGTGAGGCCTTACCAATGCTAGGCAGAGTGGGACAATCACTTCTTTCAAGTGATTAGCTATATATTGCTTAACACACCCCACAATGCGGTTGGCCTTTTTGGTAACCGGGCCATATTGTTGACCTGTTTTGAGCTTACCATCAACCAAAACCCCCAGATCCCTCTCCAGAGGGTTGCACTGCAGCAACTTGTTCCCCAGACTATATATACACCTAGGATTACACCATCCCAGGTGCAAAATCCAGCATTAAATTTCATACAATTGATGATTGTCCAGTGCTCTATTCTATCAAGATCTCTCTGCAAGACCTGTCTACCCTCAAGGCAAGTGACAGCTCCTCCAGTTTAGTATCATCTGCAAACGTACTTGGTATGCACACAACTCCTGTGTCCAGGTCATTGATAAAAACATTGAAGAGAATATTTGTCGTGCATTTTTCTAGAACATGGGGATATGGAGCATACATATCTTCTTTACCACACCATTTGCCTTTAAGCCGATGTTTTCTCAGTCTGCAAGGCTGGCAAGCTCCAAGCACAGAGTGTCTGTACTCAGCTATTCACGAGCCTGCAGAGCCAGCTGCCCACTTTGTCTGCAAGGGAGCAGCTCACAGGAGACACTCGGATTTCCAAGTTCTCAGCTCCCCTTCAGGCCATCAAGCAGGAGCTCAACACCTCCAAAAGTCTGCAATTTGTGAAGCTGGTAAACTAAAGGAATAGCTCTCTGGGCTTGAACTCTCCCCCAGATCTTCTGCAGTGTGTGGAATGGTAGTTCCTAACCTGCCCACTCCAGAAATTCTGAACATCTCTTCCCTCATGCTGGCACAATTAATGAAACCTGCCAGTCTCATCCAAAGACAACATCTATATTGCTTAATAAATAAATAAATAAGTAAGCATTTTAAATTATGTTAGAAGTTTCTTACCTTCACAGCTAACATTCACATTACTACAGGCATGTAAGCAATCTGTATCTGAGGTATTGGCTTTGAAACAGAACTGTACAGATGTGCTGTTAAGAATCTTCTTTTCTAAAGAACAGTGGCTTTTATCTAGAAAGGATTAATATTAAATAGCAATGTGACATTAGTTGTATTGATTCTTTAAATATTGATTTGTTCTTTTATATTTGTTAATTTGTTCTGCAATATGAAGATATAATTGGCACAAAATGATGTGCAAAGAATTTAACAAGAAGATGAAATTTAAAAAGTATTCATTAGACAGAAACAATTGTTGTATTCAAATCATAAATGAAACTTTTAATTCAACAAAAGCAATAACTTTAGTGAACAAAACATCCAACATAGATAGTAGCTCTCAAGTGCTGGCCAGCCTTGTTATTGCTAGCCATGCTGCATATGACTGATGCAGATGAAGTTCACTTTTCCTTTACAGTGAAAAAATTGTATTTTTTACATGAAAACCTCTGTCTGATTCTCTGTAAAAACAATAATAGACTATGAAATCCATGAAAGCTGTATTACTGCATGTGGAAGGAAGGAAGGAAGGAAGGAAGGAAGGAAGGGAGGGAGGGAGGGAGGGAGGGAGGGAGGGAGGGAGGGAGGGAGGGAGGGAGGGAGGGAGGGAGGGAGGGAGGAAATTACTAAGACCCTTCTATACCTACCAGGTGGAATAATTATATTTTTGCATGTGTGGTTGTTAGATGTAAGTTTATATATTCTGCATCTGTTAAGTTTTGCTGTGTTGGTGTTGACATTCACCCGTGACTTCACCTCATCTTTGAGCAAAATAGCATATTCTGTGTTGTTTTTGAGATTCTTCAGTGTAACTTCAACCATGTTTTCCTCGTCTGTTCCATTTCCTGTGCTGTAGGATATATTATCATCTAAAAGAGAAGGACAAAAAAGCAAACAATCATTTCATGACAATTTTAAGGACTCTTAAATGTTTTGCAGTATCTGGTATCCCCAGCATCACAGGTGCTAAAGAATCAGAAAATACAGCAAAATTGCCTCGTTTATTTTTAGTGTTATTTGTTACCTTAAAAATATTTAAAAGAGAAAATTTCCTTAGGAAAATATTGTTTTAAGTCATTCTCTAGTAAAGGAAACCGAAGAATTAAAAAGATTAACATTCCAGAACTACATTTTTTTTTAATTTAAAATGTCAATTCAAAGTGAAATATTTTATTCTGACACATTGAATCCTTTGTTTGTCCAGAAACTTCAGATTTTCTCATTTAAAACATTTCATAACCATTAAATAATAAAAGCCACTTCTGAAAACTGGAGAGGGGACAGCTCTCTCATTTTGAAGAAAGAGAAACCAATATCCAAGCTTTGGATTTACTATAGTTATGAACTGCAGTTTGCAGCATGTGTTCATTGGCAGTACGGGGAAAAATTAGAGAGAGCCTAGTTGAATGAAAGCAGATCTCTTCTGCAGCCCTTACATTGACAGCCTAGTTCAAAGGCAATTCAACATAACTCTAAATGAAGATTAGAAGACCAGAACTGTTAATAACTTTAATGCAAATCTTTCAGAAGCATGAGACAGTTTATAAAGCAAATTGAAATGGTAGCTCATTTGTTTTAGTGATAAGTTTTCCCTGAGTTTACTGATATGTTCAAATATCAGGGCTGAGATAAATAAGGGGTTTGGTTCTTACCACAAGGTTCTTCAGTTGGCACTGAGGGACTTTCTATAAGAAAAGAAAACAAAATGAAGGTGTACTTCAGCAAGTATGATTTTCACAGAGCATTAGAGGAAGACAACTGGTACTGCCTAAACTGGTACTCTTCATTCAACACGTTACAAGTAATTATATTCAGCACCCTATTCATATTTGAAAAAGGGGAATATATCAGCCACATACATACCAATTCTTCTACAAGCTATTTTAGTCATGTGCATTTCATCATTCTCCAATGATACCAAACTGTTTTTTTCATAACATTTCAGCATACAAAGTTACACAAGAATATTCCAAAATCACGTTCTCGCAGTGGTATGATAAGCTACAGCAGTTTGCTGGGATACGAATGCTATGGAATGCCTAAGCGAGCACTTTCCAATGTCACCAAAGAAACACATTTTATCTACTTTATGCATAGTTACTCGTGTATCTGGAAACAGACTAATTCAAGAGTACAGATCGTTTTACAGTTATTGTTACACTGGAATATCCAGAAGAAATTAAGAGCTGGTATTTAGGAAATCTGTACGGAAGCTTGTGCAAAAAAAACGTCATCCTGCAACCAATTATTTAAAATATACTAAGGTGTGAGTACTATCAAAAGACAGATATCTAATTTTCTTCACAGAAGTGTCTTGGATTTGTCTATTCCCTCTGGCCTAGGAACCAGATGGCTGAGCAGTGCCCCTAATGAGAGGGTTAGCTAAGAGGGGCCAAGATGGCTCAGGGCAGGAGACCCACAGGTAGAAGCTAAGCTCAGTCTGTGAAAGAAGACAGCTAATGACAGCCTACAGCTACTTGAAGAGCAGTTATGAAGATGACAGGAGACAAACACCTGGATGTACTTTACTCAAACACACACACCCACCTCAATGACCTGAATAATTCCTTACAGCACAATTGCCACAACAATACATGTAAATGCTTCATATATTAGGTCCCAAGAAAATATTAATGCTGAGTGAAACAACAGGGAAGCCATTGGAAAACAGAAGTTCACAGGTCGCTGGATGTAATCTCATGTTTTTGCTGCTTTAGCAAACTTCTATGAGTAACGAGGAGAGTAATATTGACTGAGTAATTGGACAGATTCACTTTCCTACCATGCCACTCCATGGAAACAGTTTATGTTTTTCACTTCCTTAACAAGCAGTAAATTTGGTGCCTCTAATCCTACTCTTAAAATATTAATAATACTCCTTAAAAAAAAAAAAAAAAAAAACACCTTAAGTTTGATGCAGTTGTATGCCTACTTGCATACCTAATTTGTATAACTTAAAAATATATATCAAGATTATTTATTTCATTCTAACACATTTTCTGTGGTTGCAGTGTGATAATTGCGATAACTGTGTGCAAGTTTGTCACCTATTGTATGACTGGGGATGGTCCCCGTGCTTGCTGGCATGCTGACTGGTGAGGTGGTGCTGTGCAAGGATGTTGTTTTGTTATCATCTGTAAGGAAATAAACAATACGTCAGCATTAAAAAAAGCAAAATTCCCTATTTCATATGGCTACATCATCAGTAATGTCTTACGCTACACTCCCTCCTCCCCCTTTATTTCCTTCCAGGGTTTTTGTAATTTAGAGAAGAGTGCTGAAGGAAAGATCATGTTCATATATCCAGAAAATGAGAAAATACATTATATAAAGAGAAAGCAAACTTTTAGGAATATAGCATTTACTAATGATCTTTGAAATGTACACTGATTTTTTTTTCTTTCCTTTTTTTTTTTTTTTTTTTTAGGCATAATCCGCATTGGAGTCAACAGCGTAGAACAGAGCAGAATAAGAACTACCTTAGTAATTGTGAACTAGGAACTAAAACATTCTGCTATGTTCTGACAGTACAGCACAATTATGAACAGTGCCCATGCTCTTTCAGAAACAAGCAATCCAGTAATGCTTAAATGCCAGATAAGACACATTGCTCATTATATCACTTACTATATCTTAGTATTTATCTCCCTGCTTATAAGCCTCGGATGGGTTTCTCTATTCTCTTAGGTCCGTTCCTATTCTTGCTTTGGCAACAACCTTGTTGACAGTAGTACGAGTTTTGATACTACTGAGGTAACTACAAGATTGAGCATCAGACACCAGATCCTGAAAATAATCAATTTGGCTCTGGCTCCTATGCTGAATTGCAGGTACCTATTCCATTTGATGAACCACAAACTGGAAAAGGCTACCCTGAGGCTAAATTACTCATTTTTCCCCTACAGCTCAGAGTGCAGCATGTGGCACCTAAAAGAAGTCAGCAAACCTGATGAAGCATGACTGAAGGCAGTGGGAGTGCGTGTGGTAAGGGCAGCAGGGCTGCTGTGTGGTGAGTTGCTGGGTCCCGTGGTTGGGTCGGAGCCTGTGTGCGTGGAGAGGTGTGTGCTGTTTGAGGGGATGCCACCTGTGGCAAGAGGAACGGCGGTTTCATTAGTGTTTCGGAGGTCACCCACTCACAGAACGAAGCAAAACTGCAAACAGCACAGGACAGCCCCACTGGGAGCTCTCCTGCGCTGAGGCACTGTGCATTTGGAGCAATCAAAGGTACGCTGAATGCACAAGGGTCATGGTGTAAGGGAGAACAACAGGCGGCAACCGAACATCCAGTAAGTGTAACCCCTTATGGCACGGACTGCACATCTTCCATGACAAATGCTAGGTTTTAAAATACACTCAAGTACATGACTCAGAACCAAACTGGTTTGATATTCTTCCCTCTTAAAACAGTGTATTTCATTTCACCGGGCTGAATGAAAAAGCATTATATGTATTGCACACATTACACAAGACAATTATACACAGGAAATGGAAAGAAGAAACAACCTGAAAAAAGTGTCAGTGAATTTCTTAATGTAAATAAAAAGTTTCTTACTAGTTGGTGTTGTCACGTTCTGAGCTCCTGAAAAAGACAAAGAGAAAATGTGTAAATTACATTTTCAAGGAATCACAGGCAACCATATTATATTAATTTTTTTTAAATAAAAAGAAACTTTCTTTCCTCCTATCAGCTGAGCTTTCCCCAGATAATTACTTATTCTAAAGTAAACTCTATTCTAAACTTTAAAACTTTATTCTAAAGCAACTACTAGACCCCCAAAACATCAAGTATATACATGTATGTAGGCTCTAATTTTCCATATTAGAAGTCCCAATTCCTTGAGCAGGGAGTCTGCTGTGCATCCTGAAGGATGGACATAGTTTCAGGAAGGCTGCAGCAGATGCTGGTTCAGCTGAAACAGAAGAGCAGCAGTGCCACGGTCCTGACTTCATGGTTACCTTTAGTGGTGCTTGGAGGTGGGAATGACGTGGAGCGTGGAGGTGACAGAGGGGAGGGGGAAGAGCTGGTAGGTGCCTGATTTTCATCTCCTGCTAAACAGTGAGGAAAAAATATCATTGAGTGAGCAATGTGTGATCATGAGAAGTTCATTTCAAGCAGAAAGACTACCACTTGTCTTCTGAATCAAATGCCTCCCTCCAGCACTGGCAAGAACAAGTTTGCATTGCTCTCCAGTTCCTGCACAGAGCATGTAACACACCTGCTTGGATTTATCCCAAGAGCGTAGCTTACAATGAGGTCTGCAAAACCATGAAGTGCCAAATTCCTACCAATTTCTCTGGGATGCCTTTGTGGCAATGAGATTTGACAATCCTTTAGCAAGGTAAGGGGATGTACTGACTTCACGTGTTTGAGAACACCAGCTAAAGGGCGTGAGTTAACACGCAGCTTGCAGAAAGCACATGAATGGGGCTGTTTTGTTTCATGCTATCGATCTGGGAAGGACCTTCTTCCCACAGATCCTCAGGTACCGCTGTGGCACCTGAGGTAACTGCAGGTAAGTAGCACTGTGAGAGCTCAGGGTGAAATTCTCAGCTGGGAGCTCAAGGGCAAGGGGTGTCCATAAGGAAAACACGAACCCATAACAACAGCATGTTGCAGCTGGAATTGTAATTGCTTTCTTTAAAACACATGCTTCAAATTTCCACATTTGATTTAATTAAAATAAATAAATAAATAAAACTACATATGTCTTCATCATATTAACAAATTTTGCTGCAGTATAATTGGCCTCGCACAACCTAAATCACCGGATTGCTTTAACAGTGACAGAGTTAGTGTTTGATAGAAGTAGATGTCACTTCAGCTGAAACCGAAGAGTAGCAGTGCCATGGTCCCAAATTTCAGTATTACCTTTAGTGGTGCCTGAAGGTGAGAGTGACGTGGAGCGTGCAGGTGTAAGAGACGTAGGGGAGGGGGGAGAGCTGGAAGATGCTGCAGTTTCATTTCCTGCTGTTTAGTGAGGAAAAAATACGACTGAGTGAGCAATGCATGAAGGTGAGAAGCTCATCTACATTAGAAAGAGGGCATTATTTTGTATGACTTTCTCTAAACCATGCTTCTTAGGTCAGGTGAGGCTGGAGGGTACTTAAATGGCACTTTCATATTTATTGATGCATTTTGCGACAGCAAAACCAAAACCCTCAAAATCTTTCACTTCATCACACAGCAGCGTGTACAAGTAACATCAACAAATAAAGCATGATTTTGCATGAATGAAGAATGACTTTATTAGCAAGAAGAGACACCAACACTAATTCTCTTCTCAAGAAAAATCTTACCTGTCTGTAATCCTCATCATACAAAAGCCAGTAATCCAAGGCTCGGTATTCCCAAAAGACCTTTACTTTACCTAATATTCTTCTCTAAATCCCAGCACACTTCCTGGACCACCCTGCTGATATTAAGAATCCCTCTAGAGAACTCTGTCTCCAGGTTAACCTTTCATAAACTACTGCCTGATTTCAGCTGGGAGTTATGCCCTTTTCACAGCTATAAAAATAAGCCCCACTTTTACACTCAGTTTTGAAATCCTGACCCAAAACATTCTTAATTTGTGTAATGTGAAATTTCTCTCAGGATAAAGGGAGACAAAAATAAATGGCAATTGTCTGGAACCAGGAGAATAAGGACTACTCGTAGGAGTGTCCATCAAAACAGAAGTTTGTTCTCATCACTGTGTCTTTTACTCATTTAGAGGATTAGAATCTTCCACTTTGAAATACAAATTTTGAAAGTCATGCTCATTTCCTGGAGACATCTTTCTCTAACACTATTGCCAGGCTTTCAAAAGGAGAAAAATTCCACTTGTTCACATACTGTAATTGTCCACAAACTTTCATTCACTCATGTCTCTTCCTTTCTTGGCCTTTTTCTACTAGTTCTCCTCCCCTACGTTTCTGTTACAGATAAGAAACAAAAGTACAGATGATCTCCATATATCACTTCAGTGTCTGAAATCTCAGGTAAGGACTGGAAATTTGTTAACAGGAATTGTATAAACTAACTATATGTATTAAGGTGCCAAGAACCATGTAAAGCTAATGTGTAATCATATTTGCCATGATCAATTCAATCTCAAAGTATCTTCTTATATTTTTAAAATTTGGTGTTTGAAAGCCAGCAGTTGGTCACTTCCTGTTTCATATTATGATTTTGTTTTCTTCAACCTGCTTACCAGCTGAAAAATCAATAATTCCCTCTCCTTCCCAGATCTTAGTTCAGCACATAAATCATACCTCAAGCCCCAAATTAGCTTTCTGTAAGCATCCAGTTTAAATACAGTGTGATGTTTATTGCTTGCTGGTGGTGATACTACATGCCACGCATGATCACAAAACTGTTGAGGTTGGAAGGGACCCGAAGAGATCGTCTGACCCAATCCTCCTGCTCACACCTGGGTCAGCTCTTAAAACAGTTTAAAACAGAAAATAACAATCCTAGATCACCCTTACCCTTTTTTTCCCCTAAATAACCACTGGCATTTTAACAGAACTTCATGGCAGTTTTGTGCCATTCTAAGCAGTTTATCATTATCCTGTTCTTCTGTGATTCAATGATATTATATCATGTTCATAGCAATGAAATAGGATGCAGTTAATAAGAATTCAGTAGGTGGCACCAGAACACTGAAAAAAACACAAAACTCTCAAACAGCAAAGGTATTGCAGTAACAGCAAGATACATTTCCCCATATAAACTTGTACAGGGATATCAGATAAAACAAAGGGAAAAAAAAAATAAAAGAAGGATCCCGACACACTGGACTATATTTCTCCAGTATTAATAGACATGTTGCTAAAATTAATTTAGTTTTCCCAAAATGTCCCACAGCTACAGATCTATGCCAGATCTAACCTCTGGGTAACAAAGTTAACTGCGAAGTCACAGCTGTCTGCTCATGCTTAAATTCTAAAACACATACCTGGAAATTTAAAGGTTCAAATCTGAGAATATCTTTAATAAGGATGTTCAGCCCCCAGAAAACATCATGTGCAGTATGAAAGCCTGATGATCACCAACTAAGCAAGTTGGTCTATTTCCTCACATCTTAAACTGCACCCAGCCATAAGCCATTTTAAGATAATATACATAGGATAGTCTCAGACATTCCAAGTGCAAGAATTAAAGTACGTAAAAAGTTGCTAATACAAAAGGTGTATGCAAGCTTCTCTTCACCTTCTCTTGATTTGGCCACTGGCTGGTTCCTACTAACTTACCCAAAAGCTAAGACCTATCAGCAGTGTTGGAGCACTTCTGGCCACGGTCGAGTGCCCTGCAAAAAGATAACCCCGGCACAACCAGCAAATGGACAGCTTGGCTAATTACTTTTCTGCTCTCCAATCTCTCTCTATTGGCGGGCAGACAGAGTGCAACTGCTGCCTTAAAAAAAGGTTTGACATGAGATGACAGGTTCTCCACGGAATGCTCCTAACTTGGACGAGCTAACCATCCTTTCTCCTGAAAGCTTGAAGGCATGCAGGCCCTGAGATTGAAATATGGGACTATTATATTTTGAAGAAGCCCTTCAGTGTTCAACGAGAAAAGTAGATGGAAGAACTATGAAAGAAATCAGGCCAAACATCTTAATCTCCAAGCAGAACAAGCTGTAGGGCACATTTGGAGGTCCAGGAGCAGCTGTATCACTGACGCAGTCATGGCTCTGCACCTGCTGCCGTGAGCCATGGTTGCACCCTCATAAGAAGTTAATATTTGCTGCTGTTCTCTAAGGAAAGACAGAATAAAGTGAAAACACTTTCCATTCGGAAGGACCAAGCAACCCAAGAGCAGACAATGCAGGCCTAGGATATGTTAAAAGATACTGTGTTTCAAGTAAGTCCAGGGTATGATCTTCTCAAGCAGAAGGAAGCACCAGCACATACTTCCTGTACTTGTGTGTTATTAAAGGAAACTCCAACTGATAAGATAGCGAAACTGGAGAATCTGCATTAAAAGCCTAAAAACATTACCATGTTTTAAAATGTTACCATGTTTTTATGGGCAAAATATTATCATGTTTTTATAGGCAAAAATGCCTTAACTGATGGCAGGGAACATGCCTTTTAACTACTTTCTGCTTCGTATGTTGCACAGTGGGTAAAATGGCCCCAGTTTGCTATTTCCTGCTGCTCTAGGCAGGGGACTGAGCTTGCAGGCAGGTATGTCAGGCAGCTTCTCCTCCATGCACAGGAGTGCTGCAGTACTGCGTCCCGGACTGCACACACAACACAGAGGAATGAGGAGAAAGAGGGTCCCTTTCTGCTAATAGCATATTTAGTGTTTTATCTAGCATGGTACCATACCCATTGGCTCTTCACAACCAGCTGCACTCTGCGTGACTTCGCTAGACCCAGGGAGGGGCGGAGGAAGTCATTCTTCCTCTCAGCCTCACGTCTGCAGAACTGCTGGCTGCCCAGGGCTATTCTCTCCCAGGAAAAGTGCTTTGTGATTCTGCAGAGCTGCTGCCCTTTCCCAGGACCTCCTCACCCTTTGGCATATTGGGCAGACCCCAGCATCCCCCACCAAGCAGGACTTCACACTAAGCAGCCTGTGTAGGTCCAGAATTGGTCTGCCCTCCTTTTACAGCTGAACAGTGCTGCTCTGCCTCAGCAGGGTCAGGGCTCTTCACATCTGCACTGAAAGCAACAGGATGTGGGCTCCTTGTTCAGGTGGAGTAAAGCTCTTTGAGGGGGTCTTCTAGCAAACAGCACAGACATTACTCAGCTCCACTGCAAGCCAATGCTAAATTGAAGAAAAAAAAAAGAAAAAAAAGAACAGTTCCTGGTGGGAGGTAAAGGGTGAGTAAGGCAAGGAACTACACAAAGTGCTGCCAACCTCCATTCTTTGGTTTATTTTTAAATTTCAAGTGGGATAGGATATAATTCACACCTATTTTAAAGCTCCTTTCCGCTGCCAAAACCAGCTAAAGGGACCTTAAAGTAAATGAGCATCAGGGCCAGAGATGTTACTGCTGCTTTTGGCAGCAAACACAAAATGAAGGGATCCTCTGCTACTTTATAAATAAATCTGGGCAAACCTATGAACAGGCTTGAAAACACTTCAACATCTGAGTAACTCTATATCACAGAAGACCCCTCAGATTTTATAAGAAGGATCACGTGTGCTGAAGTGCTTTCATAAGCACAGAGTGCAGAACTAAACTTCAGCCTTTATCATTATCTGTATTTCGGGAAGAAAAGTGTTTCTGTTTTCTGGGCAAACTGCTGCTTTTTGAAAATTGGTTAAAAGAAAGCCACGTGAGGTTCACACACAAAAAATATGTAAAATTTTGCATGCCCTGAGTTAAAAATCAATAAATATTCATTTAGGATTAACATGTAGAAACTTTTCAGTTTCTAACTGGAACATTTCAGATAGTCCTAAAAAAAAAAAAAAAGTGCCTAATATTTTTTCATTGCAGATTTATCAACAAAAGCACTTCAAAATAATCTATAATCCTAACTGATAAAAAACTCAGTAGCTGTACAGCAGTCATAGGAATGATATAAATGTACAGCAGCTGAGAATTAAAACTAAACAAATATTATAAAACCTATTCCCATGGGACATATTCACAATATTTATTTTCACCAGAAATTTGGGATAAACAGTTGAAACTGTAAATTTTAATCTAACAGAAGTTCTGAAATGATTTGATTGAGAAAAGCCAATTGTCTCCATTTGGCACCAGGCTGTAAGTGCTCATTCTAATTCTCCAAAATTATAATTGAAATAAACAGATCCATTGTGAGTTTGTCAAAACGTTTCCTGTCACACAAGTCCATTAATAATTGTCCCCAACGTGACTCCTTAACACACTGCAATCACAGTTTAAGAACCTGATCCCGCCACTCTTTCCTAGCACGAGTATCCCTCGGAGGAGCCCCGGCCTTTGCTCTTCCCAAGACCCAGGGAACCTTTGCTTCCACCTGAATTCCATCACAAAAGGCGGAGTCTTTCTGCAAACCGTGTCTCAGGAATAAGCACAGGCCTACACTACAACTCAATATAATAGGACACAGTACTGTATTTTTAATGAAAATCAACCTTTAAAATGAATGCTTTTTCTTGCTTGCCAACACCTATGCACTTCTTGCTGTCCATCTGCCAGGATGGGAGTTTCGGAGCCAACTAGAAGAGCTCAGCAGCAGTTAGAGCATTAGGAAGGCAATGAATTCAAATTGGCCAGAAAACCAGTATGAGGGCAGGAGATAGAATTAAGAAAAACTTATCGCTGGCAGATACAAGAACACAATGCTGCGTTCCGCAATGTTGCAGACTTAGGAAAGAAGGGGAAGGACAAACATCAAAGTTTGTCAACTCTGCTATTATACAGAGCCTTTCTTAAGGAAATGATAAGAAGAAAAGCTTACAAATGCTGAAATATTTTCTCAGCTAACCTGAAATTATATTTCAAAAATAATTTCAAAACCAGAATTTTCTGATTCCACTTATACAATGCAAGAGTTTAATTTTCCCACAGAAAAATAAAAATGCAGAGAAAAACAGAAATTTCCCTCAAGAAATATCACATTTATGGAAGCAACATTTGTTACAAACGATAACTGGAATTTCACAAAACCATAAACCTGGAGTAGAACATGAACCAAAGGCAGCAATTCAAATTCAGTTTGCCAAGTACACACATCTTGCAAACTTAAAATAAATACCTAGAAATATCAAGAATTTATCAAGCAGAATAAAGGCATTCCTATCAATTGCACTGCATTTTAAATGACAACCTCAGTCTTCATAGGAATACTTTAACTACAGTAACCCACTTGTTCAACTACAGCTAACAACGCCTTTGCTGCTCTGTGGTTTCTCTCATGCTGTTTACTTCTGTTTTTCTTCTACAGAACCCTACTCAAAAGGAAGAGGGTGCAGCATACTGTGGTTTAGAGCTTAAGCACTTCCAAATGGTGAAACTGTGTTACCATAGCACCCACATGCTCAAGCAATCAGACCTATCTCAGTGCTAAACCACAACTTCTCTAGTGCAGTCATGAAATTTCCCTATTAAACTCCTTTTCACCAAATTTGCATTTATAATTATTTTTAGTTGTACAAATTCATTAATATGATACAGTCAAGGCTGCTTTGCAGGGAGAATGTGCAATGATGTGAACTGTCTGCAAGAGGGGAGAATATCAAATCCTGATGGAACAATTAATTCAGCTGTGAAACGCTGGCTACCATCCACAGCCACTAAGAAACACCTATACATGAGGAATGTAAGATTGGCTGTCATACTTGCTCGGTAATTTCGTGATATGTACAAAAGAAAAAATGTGCTAATGTTGCTTTGCCTTTTGTATATTTTCAGTGTTTGTGCATGTGCAGAGCCAAGAGCCAGAGAACATGTGCAAAACTTACCGTATGTCAAGCAGCAGTACCTAATCTCAGGTATAACTCTTCTAGCTCCAAATCTACCACGAGCAGAAAGAAACACTTGATCCAAACTATCAGCTTATGATACAGACAGGCTGGTTTTGGAATTGCTGAGTGCATATTGTTTGTGGCAAACAAAAGAAAGGAAGGACTTGCAACAATTACACTCTCTTCTCAATTTCTGTGCCCATGTTTTTGCAATTGCCTCCTCTGCTAGTTCTATGTATTCAGCAGAGTCGAAGGCAGATCAGTTCCCAAGATTTCTGACCACAGAAAGAAGCTGCAACTGAGAACTGGCTGAATACTGGAGAGAGTGCGAGCTAAGGGCAAACTTCTTTATCTTGGACTATCTCATTGGACCTTGGCTTATTTAAATATCTGACTTAGTTCTCTATCCACCTCTGAGCTGCTTCATGATAAAAGTGTATTGCTGTATTGCAGACATTTTCCTGACTACAAATTGCTTTTTACATAATTTTGCCAGCAATAAAAAAAGAATGGGTCCTGGAAATGTTTCTCTAAACTCTCTCTAGTCAGCTCAAATGATAAACCATAAACAGTTTAAATACATACTGTAAGAACTGCAGCATTTGAGCCACTGATAATCTAAAATCAATCAAAATCATAAATCTCCCCTTTGGTATAGGTCTGTTAGCAGGAAGTCCTTCAATCAACAGCTCTGTATCTACAAGGATTATTTCAGTGAGGTGAAATCAGTGAGTTTTAATCAGTGAATTTCAAAAAAAGTGCAGCTAGAAATTTTTAAAAATAAATGAACATTTCTTTCAAGAAATGATACCCACCTATGAGCTTTTACTCTACGTAATAATATTTTTCTCTGATCAGTTGCTGAGTTAAAGACTCAAATAAATATAATGTGGCTAACTGTCCTAGGGGTTCTGAGGGAGGAGTGTAGCTTACAGAGATAAACAAATAATTTTCAGGTGCTCTGAACATTTATGTCTCCAACCGGCATCACCTGGATTGCAAACACTCAGCTCTCCTACAAAATAGGATCAAAGTACAATCAAAAATGGAAAGAAAGGTCATAGGCTGTGAAAAGACACAATAACATTTCCTTTAATTTAATTTTATTTTTTAAAACTTTAGAAGCATATTGTATTCAGAGCCAATAAAGAATTTTAGCTGGGAGACTAACTTTCAAGGCAAGGTTGCTTCCTACTAATTTTATTTTATTTATAATGCAGGAATATCAATGTTCGCCAATCACAAATATAACTGCTTGGTGCTATGTTCTGGTTGTGTACAAGAAGTTATGCCTGCAAAGTTTTCATTTAGACATAATGGAAAAATGGAAAAGAATATTTATAATTTTACAAAGAAAACAAACAAACAAACAAACAAACAAACAGAAAACTTGTCCCAGGTGTTTATAAGATCCTTAACTAAAGAAGAGATGCATGAAACAGAATAAAGATGTTCCTACTGAAAAGCCACCACTAAAATTTCATTTTTTCCAGTGATCTGGCATTCATCTTCCTGCTCCAAGCTTAACAGGACCCTCGGCAGTTCCTGTGCCCCATGAGCCAACGTCCCAGTGAGACGTCGCTAATCAGCAGTGCTCCAAACTATCCTGCTACTCTCAGTCACCTCCCATGACCCAAATTTCTTGCAGCATTAATAGAAGATCCTAACCAGAATTGGTTAATATACATCTAGCTTCTGTTTCTTAAAAGCACAGAGAGTACAGAGAGATAATAGTTCATCTGGCTCAGTGGAGAATCATTCCCAGGCCAACTCTGCCTGCCGGGCATCCCCCTTGCCCACCCAGGGCTGCCAGCTGCAGCCCTCAAACTGCGTTTCAAGGGAGAGTGATTTTACTTGGTGAGTATCCTCACTTTTTCTTTTTTTTTTCCTACAGACATTCAGGCCAGAAATGACCAACAAAGTCAAATGAATACCATTCGTCAGAGACACTACTGAATACCTTTCTTGTTGTCCATGAAGTATTATGACTAATAGCATTCACTGATCAACAGTTAAGTCAGCCATACACTTGTTAGGTTACAATTTAAGTATGGTAAAATAGTGACACATAATAGGAAGTATCATTTAAGGATCAGATTTTACCACCGTTATACAAAAATGATTTGAAAAGTAAATTATTCATTGAAGCATATCAATATATTTAAGAAAAACTGTCAGTTAAAAATTATGTATATATGTTCCCTATGTAAAATAATAGGGAATTGTTTTTATTTTTTAATGTAAAAGCAGACATTTACCAGTATTTAAATTAGAACTTCCAGTGTTTGATGGATAACCTGAAATCCATCTTGTACTCGGCTAGCATGAGGACAGTTGGGTCTGTGCCCTGCTCGGTGATTACATAGACACTGCTTCAGTGTTACTACTGTGTGAGCAGTCGGACACAGCCTCCATCTCTGTGCCTCTATAACATCATCTGCAAAGTGGAGACAGTGGCACTATCCTACTAAACTGGCATGTTGTGGTCAGAAAATCATTTTCATTAAAAATCATGAAGTTTGCAGTCAAACCTGACAGTGCTATAAAAAATAAATATGTTCAGACCTGTCTGATGGCACAAACAGGGAGAGCCGTGAGACTGCAAAGAGTCAAATAGACTCTCAAAGAGAGACAACTCAGACTTGAACTCCCCAGAACACCATGCACGTACATACAAAATCTCACATTATCTCAAAATCTGGATTGCTCTGCCCCTTCAGGAAAGCTGAGCCAACACTCAGGAGAATGGACCTGTGATTCATGTCACAGCAGAAGCAACAGTGATGAACAGCTTACACAGCAGTGCTGAGCACCCACAACTCCACCTAGAATCAGTAAAAACTAAGTGAAAGGGGTTACTCTATCCCCTTGACCTTTTTTTTCTTGCTATTTTAATTCAAGCAATCACGAGACGCTAGCTCCAACTTTAACCTACCCATCTATCTGGGAATGATAAGAAGGGGGTGGGGGTGAGTGGGTGGAATAGTTCATCTGATTTTGCTTTCAGTTCTGCGCTGGCCATTCTTTTCTAAAAGACTGTGTTTGCTGAAGATGTCAGGAGATGAAAATACAGGCTCAGAACGACTCCACTGGGCTCACAGGGATTGCAGTGCCCAGTATTCTAGCAAAGAACCTGTGAAATCTAAAGCTCACATTTCTCAGGATGTGAACAGGACTAATTTCAGTACTTCTTTAAACAACTCAAAGCAACAGAAGCACAGTCTGTTTCTTTCTTTTGTATGTAGCAAGTAATTTTTATTAGCATTTCATAAATCTTTACTTTTTTGTTTGTTTCTTTACCACAATTTTGTAACCTAAAAACGCTAAGTGAGTGGTCTGGGTAAGAAGATTAAAATCAAAGATACTAAGTAAAGAAACTTAATGTTTTGCTGGACAAAAAATTATTTAGGAAGAGTTTTATTGATTTTTCAAAGTATAGGGACCCAGAGAAAGCCCTCAGGCCAAAGCCAAGAGAACATCCAATTACATGCTCCAGATAATTTAAACTCTTGATTTAGACACAGAAATGCACAGGCCAGGAAATTTAGCAGACCTGTAAACATTTCTGATGTCTAATAAAAAGAAAGATGTATGTAGTGGCAACTGTACATCTTACAACAGCAAGTACAACTCCCACTTGGAAGCGGGAGGTCAGAAAAGCTATGTGAGCAGGAAAATGAGTATCAGGTCGTATACAGACACACACGCAGACAGAGCACCGTGGACGTAGCATGTATAACGTCTCCTGTGAGGACAGATGGAAAAGCTGACACAAAAAGACACAGAATGTGCAAATGTGGGTAAGAAATCTATTCTTTGCAGGTCTATAATTTTCCAGCATTTGGGTGAAATAGTGATGTATTTATGACCACTTGACCTGGTAAAATTAACTTTTTTTTTCCTTTTTAACCAAGGGAATGTATCAGAATTTTTTCAGTGTGTAGACTAAGACACTTGCAGAGTTTATTGAGCATCCCTACAGCCACAGAAATGTGATTATATGAACGAAGCAAAAAAAAGACAAAAAGTTCTGTTAAGTGTTCACTTCCACACCCAAATTCATCAATGCCTTCAGTAGGAATTAAGCCCATAGTTTAAATTAAGACGATGTTCTGAATGAGGAGTGCTACAAAGGCTGTGGTATAAGCACGGGACAGATCCCTAATATCACCCCAGCAACAAATAGGAATGGGTATCAGGGACTGACAGGGCTGAATTCAGCATTCAGCTCTGCTGGTTGGGGAAGGCACGTGAGCCTTTCCTCTGCCTGCCGCTTGGTGCACGTAGACCAGCTCCAGCATGGAAGTGCCTGGCTTTCTGTGGGCTGGTTTGCACCAGATGTGAATGCTTGAATAAACTGAACTACAATCAAAACCCGTCATGATCTACAGGACCCACTGCCAAACTTCAATAATTCGTCTATTTTTATAACACTTTGTGACGCAAACTGAAAATTTCAAGGTAATTTCATTCGAATTGAAATTATGACAGTTTGTAATGGTGCCCAGCATCAGCACAGCAGCTGAGACCATTACACCTGAAGCCTTGAGAAAGCTGCAGCTACTTAGTTTGGACTTTCAAGATTAGCTTCACACCCAGAAAGTCTGAAAAATCTATTAAAAACTAAAACTCTATCTTTGGGTTCCCATTTTGTACAGGATGGGTTTGTAACAAATCCCATGGTAAAGAATGGATGACACACTGCCCCGTGTAACAGAGAAGGTGTAGAAAAAAATTGAATTAAAGGCTGTCCTTTCATTTTGGCAGGTGCCTGGGGTAGATAATTGCCCCAAGGGAATACGGTTCTCTAATGAATGAGAACAGAAATGGAACTATTATGAAAGCATCCCCCAAAGAACACAAGAAACAATGGTAGGATCCCTAACGCCTCTTACACCAGCTGACATCCCCTCAGCCTCCTCATGGGTGACTGGAATCTGGCCGCAGCGAAGGAGCTGGCTGTGCAGAGGTGAGGTGCTGCTGGCTGAGTGGGATCCCAGTGGGATCCTCATGGGAACTTCTCAACCGAGACCAGTTGCAGTCTGTTTGACCACACTGTTCCCCCTGTGAGCATGGGTCTACATTACGTGAGGAATGTAGGCTTCTTGCCAGAGCATCTGCTCTCCAGACAGGAGTGCAGGTGCTTTTACTTGGCAAAGGTAGTACAATGGCTTAATAGCCAAGCATGTTTTGTCTCACAATTTTAAGGTACCGGTAATTGCCAATGAAAGCCATCTTTTACCACATCGATGTTACTGAGCTTTGGTACTACATTACCAAACGTAGTGTTAAAGATCCTGCTTACGCAGCTAGCTGTGTTCAGGGATGTGTCAGTCTTGCTTTGCTGTGCCCTGTAGTCGTGTCTATTTGGCTATGAGTCATTAGTCAGCTAAATGGTTAAACACCCGTTTCAGTATAAGTCAGCTTCAGTTCGGATTTGAGTGGCTAAACTATGGGAGGGTTCCTTTTGTCTTGTGTGTGAACTTTCTTCCTCTGTCCTTAGGGGACAAAACTGCGAGGTCAGTTTTGGTGGTTACCCATCAGTCAGCTTGGAGTTTTGCTTGGTCTTCATCTGTTAGTTTGGCAGAGATTTTGAGCTACCATAAAGTAAATAAAATGCATGGCAAATCACCACCTCTCTAGGAAGTGTAGGAAGTGGAAGAAAAATTATTTGAGCACTTTAACACTACAAAATTGTAGTTAAACGTGCTTAGTCTCTACTAGTAGCTTTGTCCAGCAATACGTTTTTTGTGGTCCTGTCCAGGTTACGTATAATGCTGACATTCACAACAGCTTATGATGACATGTTAATATACTAGTGGTCTAAAAGAGGGGTTTGGGGACAGCTGTAGGTCCAGCAAAGCTCTGTTGCTTTGCGCACATGCACCAGACAATGGTACCGTCAGCTGGGAAGCCTAAAATTGCACAAGAAGTGTTTGGTTACTTCTAGCTTTTTTTTTTTTTTTTTTTTTTCTCTTGCCATACAGTTCCTAATTCTCTGCCTCTTCTGGAACAGTTTCAATGTCCTGCCTCTAAACTGCAATGGTCCCTGGTGTTACAAGCAAGGCTCTTCCTGCCTGGCACAGTTTGTTTTCTTGCCATCATGTACCTGCTTACATCAAACTCCAGGAAACTGGTCTCTGCCTCCACAGCACAAATATTCCCACCTTAAAGATGCGTTCAGTCTCCGTAGCCTAAATGCTGGCTATTTCATACACAAGTCTCACTATAACCTTGCAGTTGCTTTAGAATTTCAATGTAGATTGCATAATTTGGGGTGCCTTGAAAGTTTGCTCTGTCTTCCAGCTTGACCAAAAGTCCTGAGATTTAGAGATGATAAGATCAAAGAGATTGGCTTGGCCTTCTATAAAGTTATTTAAATCTTCTATAAATTCTTCTGTAAAGTTATTTAAGTGATTTTTCAGCAAGCCTGTGACATGACTATGTCACCCTGATTATCTTCCTAGTCTTAGCCAGATTGCACCAGGGGAATACTCTTTGACTTCAGGTAGACTAGCAAGCTCAATGAAAAATTGTTTCTTTTCAAAAGCTAACCTACTTAATTTCAAAGGGATTTCCAAATTCACCCATTTGACCCCATTTAATCATCTATTGTTAAAGATAGATAAAAATTTAAATTCCTAGCTTTGTTCCTGCCAACCACAGGAAGAAGAAGGAAATGCCCACTTCCACCTAGTCTGTGACTTCAGAAATGTGTACTTGTTCCAGAAAGAGAGCACAGTCCAAATCATTTAATGGTTTAAGGCTGGATATTTTGTTGTTTTTTGTTGGTGGTGGTGGTTTTTTGAACAGGGACAAGAACTGAGACATGAAATAACAGCAAATAATGGTTGTAGATGTACATGAGCAGTTGCATCAACTACAAATTACAGCAATGTACTTATTTTCATTTGCAGAGCTAAAATGGCTGGCAAGTGGCCAGAGCTGTATTTTGCTCTTCCTCTGACACCACCAGGAAGAGTCTGAGTTGCATCAGAAGATCTAGCTCACAAGGCATGCTTTCAACTGTATAAAGCAAATCAAGCATAATATAAGCACTGTGGGGTTTTAACTCTGTTTGGAACTAATGGACTTCTCTTCATTTCCTGGTAAATGGCAGCCTACAAGAACTATATGGTATCACAGGATGTGGGTGTCTTAATTTTATCTCCTTTTTGCAGTGTGCTGGTCTCTATTTAGCAAACCAGCTCTCAGCTAGCATTTTAAGCAAGCGCCTTCCCCTTCCCATGGCAAGGCTGCTTGTCAACCCACAAATGAGTAAACTTCCTCACTGAGGTAAGTAAGGTGAATAGCAGCAACATACAAAAATATTAACACTTCAGCCTACAGAGTTTGAAAACACAGAATCCTACAAAACTAAATTACCAGACAGTGCAATTGTCCTAATGACTCATCTCTCATTTTTAGCTACAAAGCAGTCCATAAGCAGCCTCTCCAATGACACAAGCCTCATGGTACATCACAGTACGAGACAGTCATCATCTAACAAATGAGATGGTTTGTGCTTTAACGTCTGCGAGCGTTACTCTACAGAGAAAATCCCAAGACTGTCCTGGACTTAGACATTTGAGTTGCCCAGTACAAACACCTGATGTACTTTTTTTTCTCTCACAGTTTTGCTATTGCTTCTCCAAGTTGGTACATCAACTAACACACCTAGCCATGACAAACCACCCCCACACCATTGCCAGCACATGCTGCCAACAGGGACAAAGAGCTTCACCTCCTTACAGAAGGCCACTGAAGTAATAAATATGCCTGTGCAAACTAGATATGGGGAAATCACTTAAGAATATGCATACAACCCACTAGCAAATATTAAAATGTATTTGATATGTGATTCTTTTCAACCATATACCACCCCTAAAAGTGACACTGAAATATTTACCTAAATCCACTTGCTTTTTCTAGCTGGCTACGAATGCAGTTAATCATTGCCAAGAGATGGTTCTCCCAGTCAAGGGCTTTCAGATGGGTTTCAGGATTGCTGTACCTACTGCTGTACCACGCTATTGCCTGAAATACCTATTCACATTTGTGGGTTTGTTCCCTCTCCAGAAACACTTTGTGAGACCTGATTTTGAGAAAATTCATTTCAGCCAAAAGTAAATATACAAGTTCAATAGTATTTCTGAAATAAACATATATTTTCCTTCATCTAATCAGCTTCCAGTCAACACAAATTACGACAGCACGGCTACATAGCCTGTTATCCAGTATCCATCCCAGGTGTCTGGCCATACAATCACTTTTCCCTATTGTATTGTTCCTTAAACCTTTATAAGAAACTTTTATCAATGGGACAGCTGTTTGAGAAAGAGATTGGCACTTCAATATTACACGATTGCTTTTTACTACCAGTATTTTCTTTTCCAGCTCTGACTGGAAACAACCTCAAAGAAATGAAATTAGCTAATTTTTTATTATTCCCTCTTTCCACAACTTCCTTCGTGTATGTGTGCTGGGACTGGCTGGGACAGAGTTCCCTTTCCCCACAGCAGCCCATACAGCGCTGCGCTTTGCTCTCGTGGCCAGAGCAACGTTGATGGCACACCCATGTTCTGGCTGCTGCTGAGCAGGGCTGGCTCAGCACCAAGGCTCCCTCCCCAATTCCACCCCCCAGGGGCCAGTAGTCTGGGGGTGGGCTGGAGGTGAGGAGTGGACACGGTCAGGAGAGCTGCCCTAAACTGACCAGAAGGATATCCCCTACTGTATGGTGCCACACAGCAAGAAATCCAGGGGAGAAGGGGGGACACCCACTACCAAGGAGTTCCTGAGCAGCTGTGATGCGCACTGAGGTCCTTGCTTCCCAAGAAGCTGCAGTACATCTCTTGCTAATGGGAAGTAGAGATTTTTTTTTTCTCCTTTTGCTGCCATACAGACTTTGCTTTTTTTTCCTTTCATTAAGCTGCTCCTCATCTCAAACCAGGAGCTTTACTTTTTTCATCATATTTTCTCCCCCTGTCCTTCTGAGGAGAGGGAGAGAGAGAGCAGCTTGGGGGTACTCAGCTGCCCATTGGTTGTTAAACCACCACTGTACAAGCTGGACTAAAGATTTTTAATAGAATCAATGTGTTTTGTTTTTCCTTTTTTTTTTTTTTTTTTTTTTTCCTTCTGTGCCTATTACATTTCAAGTATTCTTTATCTAACTACTGAAGGTTCATTGATCTGAAATGCAAAGAGCCACCCTCAAAAAGATGATTTCTGGAGTACACTGAGTACCCTACCGAGCTCCACTCTAACAACTGATGCTAATGATAAGGCAGTTGTTTTTTTGGTTTTATTTTAAGTTCATATTCACAAGCCTCTTCAAGAACTTTTGAGTGAACACCACATCGTTCAGCTCTGAAGCTAACTTTCTGAAGACAAGATGCACAAGCTTTATGCAGAGATCTTTCCTGAAAGAAAATCTAGCATCAAGCAAAAAGGCAATAGTCTAGCCCTATACCAACAAATCCAAAAAGGCTTCCAAGATTGCAGGTCCAGATCAAGCATACCAGAGAGCAAAGGGTCCATCTGCCATGCCTTGGCTGCTACATGAGGAAGCCTGAACCTGCAGGAGGGAAGGGAGCAGTGCCGTGTGCCTGGATGTCCCCCGACAGTCACAGGGCCAGGCCGCAATGAGAAGCTTTGAGCATTTTTTACCTGCAGAAGAGATCCACAGATGTTTACACCTAGGCATTTCACATCATATTTCTTATCTACCATACCATTTTTAAGAATTATTTTTTAATTTAATAGTTTGGATTATTACTGAGGTTTTGGAAAAGATTGGTAGCAATAAAAATACTTTAATTTTATAAAAGAAAACAACTGTTTCTCTCTGCTTAACAGATTTATAAATATTAGAAAACAGAAAGAAAAAAAAAAAAAGATTGATTTCAATGAATTTGCCTGATAGGCAAATCGTAAGTGCCATTGAAAAGAAGGATATATTTATATAAAGAAATACAGAAAGTTCAGTCTGATTAATTATTAGCCTGCTGACAGTACAGAGCTAATGCAACAGACCTGGATGTGTCCTTGTGAGCCAACAAGAAAGCAGCAGGAATTGAATTTTGCAGAATACGAACAACCCTTGTATCTCAAGAGAATCCTCAAAATTCCCCCAGATCTGTATGTTATGATGTTCAAATCTTTTTTCTTTTTTCTTTTCTACTGTACTCTGCAGAAAACTCCTGTCCTAGCTGAGAAATTCTAAGGAATATTTTTACTTCCTCTATTTTCCACATAGCAAGGCTTCATATGCAAAGAAGGCATGGGCCTGGCTGGTGCTCACCACTTCAATTACATTAATAAATGTATCAAAAGCAATATCAAAAACATGCACTAGTAAGTCTGTAAACACTGGACATTTAAATCATATTAAATCTAATGCTTTTTAGGCAAAGAATCATCAAAGAACTGAAATTCTGAAAGTGTTTTGGTTTTTATAACAGCAGGCATATGAAAAGCACCTTATTATAAAGACAATATGTGGAGAGCCCAAGCTAGGATTTATTTGCAGTCAAACTGATTTCTTCTTCAGCAACTGCATTGTGAAGCTTCTAAGTGGATTGTGCAGACAAGAAACCAACATCCAACACTTCAAATACTCAGCATCAGGCGCTGTCAGTCATTCCCAGTATTCTTCATTATGAGTGAAATCTCCTGTCTCAGTATGAGAAGAAGTCACACAGATTTGGTTTTGAGTTTGTTTTTGAGCAAAGGCTTTGAAGCACTTTTTGTTCTGAAACATATCATTACAATGAATTTTGTGACAGATCATTTCCCTAACGATCACGTTTCCTGTAGTGAGACTTCTCATCTGTCTCTAAACTGCACCAACACTGCAACCACGTGCACACGGTAACAACTCCCACCTCCAGTGAAAATGCCATTATGTGCACACGGACTGGCACGTGGACAGGATGCAGAGATGTGTCACTTTGACCTAAAGCACAGATGAGGAGTCTGCTGCACCAGCGTGGCTGAGCTGTTTTGATTTTGCATTTGTTTTACAAGGAGATTAGATAGTAACTTTAATAGAAATCCAGATTGTGAAGACCTATCAGTATAGTCCTGACCATGCTAATTCCTGTTTGCGTTCACCTCCTGCAGTAGCACAGTAATTCCAGAACATGAAATTAAGTGCAGCTGCTGAATGGACTGGTGCTGCAAAATGGCCAGCACTGTTTGCATTACTGCTATTTCCCTGCTCTTAATTTACTCATTTCTCTCTAACTTATGCTAACTTATGCTCCAGAACACATACAAGGTACCACTCTTTGATCTTACCCAACTGTCCAAGCAGCATGTTACTTTGTACTTCAATTTAATGCCCCTGCCTGAAAGTAGGCAGAAATTTTCCATTGAAGCTGACAGCAGTGCTCTCTCAGGAAGAGGGATTTACCCTTACATCATTCCCCACTAGCCCTTGCTGATTTTCAGGCGACATTATTGTGTCCATCCTCGACTAGAGTAACAAGTACTTTATGCAGAAGATTACTGAGGATTTCTGCAAGTGTCTCAGGTGATATACACCCCTCCTCCCACTTGGCTGACTGACTGCAAGGATTCATTAAATGAATAGATAATTTTGCACAACAATCAGCGTTGGACTCTACTTTCCTTTTTGTATTTTTCAATATGATTTTTGCTTGTATGCTACAAAATAGATGACTTAAAAGTTTGAATTTTTAAAAATGCTCTTCTTGTGCCCTCATTTGCCCTCCTCTTTTTGCTTTTTCTTGCTCTGCAAAAGTTACAGAGTATTTCTTTTTGTCCAGAAACTTCCCAGGTGACACTGTGGACATCAGCTCTCTGTGTCCATTTCCATTTAACCTGGGAATAATGACTTTGATTAACTAATGTGTTTTGAGCTCTGTGTAACTGCAAGATATTTATGAAGGTTCACTGAAGTCCATTTCTGAAGCAGAAATATTTTATATCAACTCCACAAGGTGACAATTTGTGAGGATGAACAGGTGTCCCAAGGCTCTTTGTTTCGCATTTCCTCTAATAATTACTGTTTAGCCCAACTTAGTACAATAAACATGCAGTCTGCTTGCTGCAAATACATACAACACCTTCTAACGACACAAGCATCTCACAAGCTAATAATGTAATGAAAAATGTTCCGTGATTGTCACTGCTGTGTGAATATACAGAAGGGATCAAACCTTGTGCATTTAGCCTGACACTGAAGTATTTTACCTTCACTGTAAAGAACTCCACTGAAATTGCCTCTTAAATTTAAGATAGTGAATAACCCTTTGCTTTCTCAGAGGCACAGAACTTAAATAAGTGAAATTGCCAAAGTCTTAGTAACATTTCTCTTAAAGACAAGCTATTTTTTCCTCAGTTAACCTCTCGTACGTATCATCTGAAAACTTCTCCAGGTAAGAATTGCAGAAGGGAGACTATAATCATTACAACAATTATTAATATGAAATAAATGCCTTCCTGACTGGAAAAGGGATGTATTTTTCTTAACTATATATTTCTTCTTCCCCTTTGCATTCATTCTGCACAATATGCTTACTCCGTAGAGAGACATTCTCAGCAACTTCTTCGAGCAGGAATTCCTCCCCCTCCCCTGTAAGAATTGTCTTTAATCTTTAAGTGGAAGAATGATAGTATTCTGCCTACACTTCCTGGAAACTAAGCATAGGTCTGTGTGTCTGCGTTTATCAAATATCCATCAAAGGTCAGGTAATTTTCCATACTCATAGAGAGACAAAGATGCTACCTATCTTGATGAATCAGTTCAAGAGCGTTAGTGTTTGTCCCTCAAAATGAATCTGATTTGATCACTGAGAAAATGAAGGACATTCTTTCCATAACTTTAACTGTGCTCAGAATTACAATCTTTGCATGTCCTTCCACTGTGGGCCCAGATCTTCCCTAGCTCTCAAGATGGTGACAGGAGACAAGTGACCAAGCAGCAAATCAGCCAGTAAGTGGGTAACTAGTTAGAAAAGCTAAGAGCTGGATTTTGGAAAGTATGAGGTCACTAGGGAGCAACAGGTTCCAAGTGCTACCTTGGAGAAAGAAAAATAAATAAATAAATAAATAAAAATGCTTTCTTTGTCCTAGCACTAAAATGTTGGAGCTTAGTCATTACACTTTTATTCTCTTCATTCTAATATATAAAATAGTGATTGTGCCCTCAAAACTTGTTTACTCCCTGCA
Source organism: Netta rufina (assembly GCF_964035555.1). NCBI lineage: Eukaryota > Metazoa > Chordata > Aves > Anseriformes > Anatidae > Netta > Netta rufina. The sequence continues at coordinate 25,618,048 of NC_140131.1, read as the reverse complement.
TATGCAAGAATTCCACTTATTTCTTAGGGAAAACAAAACAAAACAAAACAAAACAACACAAAACAAAACAAAACAACAACAATAACAAAAAAAAAAACTCCAGTGTTTGTTTTGACACCGGGATTGCAATTATTAGTACAAGGTATTAGTATGTCAGTACATTCATAGTAAGACATTTCAAAGGCTTGTAGTTCCAAAACAGGTAGGGGAATTAGGAGCCTAAGTGATCCTCAGGAATTCCAGTATATCCATCAGGAAAGCTTCTGTCAGCTTCAACAATAACAATACAAAGAAACTTGGCAGAAATCAGTTTATGCTGCAAGTATGTTAACCTGATCCAGAGAGGCCAACATATTTTCTAATATTTAATTCTTATTTTGGCATTCCAGCAGTAACACAAAATTTGCTAGATGTCTTAACTTTGAAAGAATTGAAATAGTCAAAAAAAAAAAAAAAAAAAAAAAAAAAAACGTAAGTTTTTGTTTTTTATCCTCAAACCTCTCTCTTACACCTGAGCAAAGATAACAACTATTTCTGCACAATATTTTGCACCTGTATTCTCCGTCTTTCAACATTGCAAGTATTGGTGCTGATTAAATATATAAAAACAAAGGCTAAAACACCAAACATACCAGAGACTGATTTGATTTTAAACTGTGGTGTTTTTTCTGAAGCATCTTCCTGCTACTTCCATGTCAGTTCTACACCCCACTGAATGGGAATCTACTTTGCAATGTTTCAGTCCTTTTTGCAGGAAGCAGGAATACCTCCAAATATTTCAAGTCATTTGTCAAATATGTAACAACAACAAATGCCATTTCCATTTTGATAAACAATAATAGAAAGCAGTACAAAAACAATGAAAACATTAACAATACACAAGTCAGTTTCATTGGTCATAAATACCATAGAGATAATCACACTCCTCAGAAATAAGTAGAAGACAGCCACCAGCGTGTTGTGCTGGGTCAAGAGGTGCAGGATTGACATCACACTGCTGCCAAGAACTGGATGTGTTACCAGACCTCGCTAGATGTCTTAGCAAAAAACAAAACAAAACAAAAAAACAAAAACAAAAAACAAAAACCAACCACCAAATGATCGTCAAGGAGTAGCTATGAGAAAATCTCAATTTGCTTCTTTTACAACATTACCAGAAGGATTTCAACACAGAAATACACTCGATAAAGTTTCAGATAGATGTGACTTTCACAGACACAGCGACTATTTTATACGACAGTCCTACGCACACAAGCTGTTTCAGAAGACATTGTTTGGGAAGCAGTAGCAACTATTCAAGAATTGGCAAATGTCCACTGGTATTGTCTTAGCCTTAGCTTGTAAAGCCTCGGCTCTTTCCCTTTCCCAAAGCCTATGGACATCGCTGAGATCTTTTAGCCGGTGATCACAGGCTGCTCTTTTTGTCCAGCACAGCCCAGAAACACCGCAGAGTATGCTGTGAAGATACCTTCTGCCTGCAGAGCTAATGCTATGCAGGAGCCATGGGACCACAAAAAGAAAAGAGGTCTCATAGCTAAGTAGTAAAATTCTGCTTTAGGTAAGAGGATTATATAGCAGCTCACCACAGGATTCTTATACGATGCTACAAAACCTACTTATGCTAAATGTTCCATGCAGCAGCCATGAACTGTTCTGCATTTAACAGGTTCTTATTTTCATTACACTACCCTACTTTACAGAAACGGTGAGCCTTCAAACCAGCAAATTAACAGAAAGGATGCTTTAAAGAGTATACTCCCTGGTAGATCTCAGATTGAGCTTTCTCTTTGGATCATTTAATCATCCCGAATTTGGAAATCCATTTTTGTACAGCACTGAGACACAGATGAGGAACACCATTGAAAATCTCAAGGGGAAACTACCATTTCTAGCTGCAGAAAAGGTTTTGAATAGTGAGTCAATAAATATGGCCCAAACTATGCATTGAACAACACAGACAAATACGTTGTCTGAATATATTTTCATTCTCTACACAGAAAAGCAAATCCTTTAGGCGAAAAACTGTGTGACAGTAAAAACTACCATAAGACATACAGAGAAAGCTGAGTCCTGAAAACTGTGAGTGCTTGGCTTTACAACTTTAACATCACTCTGTGTGTGTGAATTTTTATTTTTAAAAACATCCTCCACCCTCCAAAAACAAAACAGAACACATGCTCAAAAAAAAAAAATAAAATAAAATAAAATAAAATAAAATAAAATAAAATAAAATAAAATAAAAATAAAATAAAATAAAATAAAATAAAATAAATAAATAAAAACACGCTATGAGAGGGCACAATAGTACTCTTCCCAGGCTTTATCAGCAAGACTGAGACTTGTATACATCTCCTTGCTCAGGTCTGCCTCTGGAGTTAGGGGAGTACTGATAGCATTAGCATGTTTTCATCTTCCGTGCAGGATGGTGCTAGAAGACTTTCATCAATGAGGTATTTGCTGACAGCAGAAGAGTGGTGAAACTCAGACTTTCGCTGAGTATAACATAGAGATAAACAATTTTTCTTACTTCCTTACTTCTAGTCCTGTATATCTTTACTGGCCTGTCTTTGCTCAAGGCGTGTTTTCTATCAAAACAGAGCTATCTTGTTTTCTCATCTAGTTAGACCCAATTCCTTAGGCTTCCGATTCCTACCGCAGACCTGTCTTTTCCCATACCCCGTCTAGGCTTGGCTAGCAGTTTTTCAGGTCTTTCCTTTGCTCCTTCCAGCTACTCTGTTCCCTGCTGCAATCTCAGTCTCAGCATCCAACCTCTTCTCTTAAACCAGTTTCATCACTTAGCTTCATATCTCCTTAGAACTGCTTTCTGAACATTATATGCTTATAACTACAGGGAAAAAAAAAGTCTAAAAGAAGATAATTACATCCACTAACACTGTGAAGATCTGATATCAACGATAACTTAGAAGATTTATCACTCTATCAATCACTGCAGAGCTTTTCAAAGGCTGCCATGAAGATTTTAAGTGATTTTTAAACAGGATGCAGGGCTGTACCTGTTTCCTGCTACCTATGTTGCACATTGTCACAAGGATAACCTGACATAACAGACAGAGCTCAGATTTTACAGAAAGACAGTATTATTAAGTATATCTTACATCAATTTCATTTGGAAGTCTAGTGATAGCCGTATCGTATGATCAGCTGCTTTAATAGCAGCCCCAGCCATTCCAAGCCCTCAGCATTTCACAACAAAATCTTTTTACTCAAACTTGCAGCAATCTAGAACCTCAAAGTCCTTATACCCTAAGGGATTCCAGCTCACCACCAATCTCACACTCACACAAACCACCTCTGTGGAGCTCAATAAGTATTTCAAAACTATTCTATAACGCACTACGGCCAAACTTGAATTAATTAGAGGCAATTCCAGAGCTGATGTCTACAAAGTTCACAACGTGATATCCAAGAAATATGATGTCATTCTCTGTGCTCCTGAAAGCAACCTCTGTATTTCTTCTTCCTCTATTTTTTCAAGACAAAAAATTTTCTTTTTTTTTTTTTTCTAATCTAAATAAATATTTAGGGACAATGACAAGTCAGAATTCATTTAGCTATTGTTCTTACTGTTTACGAGCACTCAGATATAAGAATGCTGAACATAACGTAAAGAATTTTGAAACTGAGCAGAACATGAAATGTGGTCCCTCTTTTTCACATGCAGATGCTATTCACATTAGATACTATATCTACAGAGGATGAGCTGTTACAAGAATTGAGTATCAGAGGGGTGAAATCATATGCTCTCCCAAACAAAAGCGTGAGTGTGTTTGTAACACATCATCCACACATTCTGTTGTTTGTTTTCTGTATTTCACTCACTGGTTAGAGAATACAATTTGTTAATGAAAGGATTAAACAGCTGGAGAAAATAATCATTACAAACAAATCTAGTGCTTTCATATGTGAACTGATTTTGTTATTTCTATCTAGCAAGAAAAGAGCTCCAGAGAAGCAGAAGTTTTTACCTTGGGCTATTTTATCATTAAGAATAATCTGCCATGAAAAAGCTGCATCAGTTGTTGTCACGTAAAGAAGTTGCAAGAGCAAAGTGTGAGAATTACAATACATGGATTTATGCAGGAGAGTTTGTTCTGGATCCAGGGAATAATTTATTCAGTTCTGTGTTCCTCTCAATAAGGTGTTGTACGTTCCTTTCGCAGAAAAAGAAATAACATGGGACTGGGCAAAGTGTTTGGCTGGGCACTTGTGCTACTATTGCTTTTTTCCCCTCATCTGTCTTTCCTCTGTACCATTCCTTTTCAAGAAAGGTCCATGCTGTCCAGAATCAGATCAACTCTGTGGACAAGGCTGTCCTTCATCCTCTGTTAGTACAGCACCTGGCCCAAGAGGAATGCTTGACCACGCCTGAGGTCATTAGTCCTACTATACACAGAGGTCAGACTGTCCCAAACACACACACAGGCAGCTCCCCCCTGATTTTCCAAGTGCTCAGTATTCACAGCTGCAGCAAAACTTTCAGAAAAGACTAACTTGCAGCTGCACTCTCAAATTTTTCATGTTATCTGAGTGACCAACATGTAGCGGTCTTCTGAAAATCTGAAGATTTTCTACTATGAAAAAATGCCCTCAAGTGTTTTGGAACTGACAGTGAAAACCAGGGGTGTCTCCTTTGGGCAGCCTTCTCAGGGAAGCAAACAGGAAAGCAGCTCTTAAAGTTTAAGGACTTCAGGCAGGTTATATATATGTGTGTGTATAATTTTTTTCCTTATTTTAATATAAAGCCAAAGAAAATTCAAAAAAAACACAGTATAAACCACAAAGATAAAATAAACCCTATAACACTTTTAAAAGTTTCAAAGGCTTGCCTTTGCAGACTTTCCACTGACGTCACCACTGAGGCAAAACTTAGGTAACCAGCAGTTCTGTTGCGAAGAGAAACCAAGAGCAGCGACTGCAGAGAGAGCAGCTGAAAATGGCGTATCTGACATGCGCTCTACTTTTAAAATGTCCTCATTGCTCAGTGGAGAGTGTTTTTTAGAAGCTGTGGTTTGCAGGCAATCTTTCCCTTGCCATTTAAGGCACACTCCTGCAATGATAATACACTTGTTGACGTCTCGAGCAGAATTACTCACACATAAACAGCTCTCTTCCCAATATTAAAACACAAACTAAACACAGGTACTTGTGGATCTCACATTCATCTGCTTGAACTGCATCCCTCATATTCAGCACAATTCCACTGCAGAGCTTCTGAACTCAGAGCTATTTTGTCATTCTGCTACGTGTATATCAGCTCAAGTGGATACTAGGTTAAGCACTTATTAATTCCTAATGTTTTCTCAGAGTGAAAATGAGTGCATTGGCTCCTAGAAACGTTTATTTCTGTGTCCTTTGATTAGCAGACTAGAGCTGCAAAACCAGCAATGCTACTGTCGCACTATGCCACCGATTCGCACTAATGTGTAATTCTTACTGCTATTTCACATCTTTCCCCAAACCTCAACCACATTTCATACTCCAGACTAGAACACCAGACTGCAGGTGTGGAGGATGTAGAAAAGTCTTTCAGTTCTGTTGAGCCAGCACAGTTGAGCACAGAAGCATTAATGAAACTGCAAACAAGGCCAAACCGTTTCATGTACATACTGGGCAGACTCAAGTATCCTAAATGTGATCTCTCTGCTCGCATACCCCTATACATTGTGCAGGCATACAAATTCACACACATGGGAAATATTATTGGGATGGGGGAGCTTGTGTACTGCTTACAAGAGACCTAGGGCAATATTCTATCACCGCCATCAAGAACCTAGTAAGAAATCTGCCTACCATTTAAAATATAAATGATTTATTTTCATTTGAATGCTTCCAAGAGTATGAATAGAGAAATCCTCCAGATACTCTAACAAAAACTCATTAAAACAAAAGATTTATCTAACGCATGCATGTGATTCTGTATGTGTTTTAAGGTATCTGAGGTGTATCTCAAGAAGATAAGTTGAATTGCAGCAATATTGGCCATCTTTCCTTCTGTTTTGTGAGCCTATGATTTTAAATGGATTCAGCTTGGCCAGCACTTCTCTAGGAGAGTTGGCTTACATTTATAAATGTTACGACTACAACTTCTAAAACACCTAGATTGCTAGAAAGACTCAGTATAGTATTCACCCCTAAGTGGGGAGGATGCTTTGTAAGGTGAAGCCTTTTGCAACTCTGGTCCATGTGGCACGTGTTGATCTCACCTCACCTGCAGACAATGGAAGTAAAAAGCTGGCAGATCTGTTTCTGTCTCTCAAGGGCTCACTGGCTTCAGTTCTTTCACCCAGCAATGGTTAAAATGGAGACTACATTGGACGTGATCGCATTTTAGAGAATTTCAGATTGGCTGACATCAAGCACAGTATGGGTTGCTCTTATTTAGCACAAAAGTATCAACTCCCTGTTGACAACACCTGTGCTTTAAAATGGAGAACAGATCAGAGCTTTATGCAGAAGTCATTTGTTTCATGCTTTTCATTTTCATTGCTCAGATACACTACTCAAAATATTCTAATGCACTCTAAAGTTTATTCAGATTAATTTGGGGTAACTTACAGGCTGCAAAGGACAAGAATCCCTCTGAATATTTAAGGAATTATGACTTTGTATGTTGCAATATGATAGCCATTAGTACCCTCAACTTTATAGATGATGTCACAGATCTGGAAAAATGAAGACAACACTTCACACCATGAGTTTCTGAGATAGCCAATGATTTCTGTCTCTTACACCTTATTTTAAAAGCTTGAATATGTTCTGCCATTTATCTTACTCTTTTCTCCACCTACATATATTTTAACTCACAAACACCCAGAAACAGTTCAGGAGATAACAACACATTAAATATTCCACTCAGCACTGCCTCAGCAATGCATATGATTAGCTGGAAAGGCTTTACTCACCGTACGCTTTTGTACCATCTCAGCTAAGATTCTGTATTGTACTACATTTCCCTGAGTTAAAATCTGTCAGGTTGTGTAAGAAGTATAAGCTTCGTATAACAAAAAGCTATTTGCTTATATGCTGTACAGAAAGCATCTTTGTATGGCTTCATTTTTCTATTAGACACAGACTGATTTATTTTTTTTTTTTGTCAGGGAAAAAAATACATTTGCAAAGGCAATTAAAAGCATTGCTCCATGGTGTCCACATTTTTGCAACAACAACAGAAATTATTCATGCACAACAAAATATACCTCTAGAGCTCTGTGCAGGGCAGTGGGATTATGAATGAATTACAGACAGGTTGTAACAGAAGTCTTTGAAAGTAGAGAATTGAAAACTAAGCAAGCAGGCTACCTGAGGAGGCACTGACACTGAGGGAATAAGTGGAAGAACTTTTTGTGGAAGTACTGCAAAGCAGCAGCATAAAAGAACAGAAAAGGAGCGGATTCCGTTAGCTATCTGCAGAGCTATGGATAATATGTGCTGGCACTGCTCACAGCTAGGTTCTAAAATCCTGGCACTGAGGGCCCCAAGCTGCTTTACTTGAAACAGAAGGAAGCCTGGAAATAGATAAAATGCTGTAAATGTTACTGAAACCCCATTGAACATGATCTGTTTACAAGTGTATGGATAGCCTGGAAATGTATCAGGACACACAGTGCAGCAGTCTGAGAACAGTTAAGTTGCAGGAGGAAAAATAAAAAATAAAAAAAAGGAGGAAAAAAAAAAAAAAAAGCTTTCACTACTGTTTAGATTACTTTAATCTCGATATTTACAGGGGGAAGTCAGTTTTGGCACTTTGAGACTTTTTACCAGTGATTGCAAAGAAGGAATTCAGGGCCTAATCTTTACCTTGAAGAGAGTAGACAATTACCTCCCAAAACGTTTTGATGTTCTGTACTTCATAAGTTTGCCTAAAAGAAATAGTTGTTTGATTTCTAGTTATATACAATTAAAGATGAATAAACGCAAACAACTGACAACTCCCCACAACAGGAAAACTGCAGAGCTCAGGGACAACCACTGCTTCCCAGGCAGGGCTGCCAGTCCCAACCTCAGCAGCCAGCTCAAGGACATGGCAGTCCTGAGAAGCCCACGCGCATCCTGTCCAACCCTAGCGAATCTGTTAACGTGTTAACGTTCCCTTAACACACAGCGGTTCTTGCTAGGGTTTGAAAGGCACTCACACGCTAGCAAGCCTTGCCCAGCACATGACACCTTCCCACATTGCCTCTTTGCACAGCTGTCTTGGGTATCACTGCTGCAGCCACCCCGGTGCGCTGCGGTCTTCACCCCCAGGGCCAGCAGCAGGGGAGGAAGAGACACCACAGCTAGGGGGAGAGGCAGCAGCAAGCCTCAGGGTGTGTGCGTTCTGCAAAATGCAGGGTAATACGGAGACACCTGAGCTAATGCTGAACAAGGTAGTTAAATGAGTATGAAGAAAAGTCACACCAAGACAGCTCAGTGTTGGTTAATTTGCTCTGCCTGCCTGGTTGGCCAGATCTATGCCTGTTAATAGTAACTCTTTGAAGTAGACCAAGAATATAAACAGAGGACAGAATAGTTTCACGGCCTGCTGTTCTCCTTTGCTTGCTTCCAGAAGGGTACAGAGCATGCCACAATGCATCTGCACAGAAAAAGAGAACAGGATAATTTTCATGCGCCACACAGAACATGTTCACAGTTTCAGTGTGGAGGTTGCCTACTTGTTTAACGCGCGCACACACTCTCAGGGAGGCAGACAGCTTTGCAGATAGGTCACTGAAGTCAGACAAACATAGCTTGATTCCTAATACAAGAAATATTTTGAAAAGTCACTTCATCCTGCTTCCTCCTTCATGCCTCGTTATATACATGATTTTTCTAACCCATTCACTATTGATACGTTATTCAGAATCAAAACATATAAACTTATGTTCACCAAAGAAAAACTAAAGCTAGACGAAATGGTTCCAATACACCCTGCCACTGAGAGCAGGATTAACATGAGCATCCTGTTAATGATGAACTCCACCATAATGAGTGGAGTTCATTATGAGTAGAGTTCATCATAACTCATAATGAGAACTCCACCATAATCAGAGTGGCTTCCAGTTTAGAGCTGGCTTGCGTCTCAGACAGCCCAGTAAGTGAGCAGGACTGCCTGCAGCTCCCTGCAGACACCAACTCTTGATCTTGAAGCAAGTATTTGAAGCATGCAGGATGTGAAAAGCAGGTAATTTGTTTCAGGTTATTAACAGGTCCCTGTCCACAGGACTCTGAGATACGTATTTCAGAAAGCCTCAAGTTCACCACTGAAATAAAGAACACGATACAGTCCTAGAGGGAACGTGCAGTGGGGTGCCTCTAAGAGGAAAACCTCAGAGGGGGTGTTGTGGAGACACCGGACTTCACTTTCTTTTACCCTAATGCCTATCCTCCTGCCTGCGCAATTCCCCTTATCCTTTACTGGACACAGAAAATGAGCCAATATTACAAAGTTCTGCCACTTAAAAAGTAGATCTGCCAGACACTTTCCAAAGGAATAGACCTTTTCACAGAAAGTCAGAACCATAGCATTATACATACAGAAGCTGACGGCTGTGCAAAGAAAACATAACGCTTCTAGGTGGGAACCTCCACAACTGAGAACAGAGACTCCATGGCCTCAGATTTCTGCATGCCTGCTGAAGCTCGATACTTTTTACTTGGAGAATAAAAAAGTCACATCGAAAACTACCAAGCAATTTTTTAACTTCCTGAAATAAAGGAAGTGGCACAGCAGTGGGCGAAGCTTTCTGAAAGCTGCCAAATTGCTAATACTTTTGTGGGGGAGATACCTAAATTAAGAAGCTAATGGGAAAAAAAGTGCTAGTCCTGCAAGCATTTATTTTGCTTTCTTTATTATTATTATTATTATTTAATGGGAATAAAGGATTTTTTAATTGTTGTTTTGATTGTTTGTTCTGTTGTCGTTGTTGCAAAGACAACACTGTTGTTGCATTGCATCAGTTACGTTAGCATGACTTTTTTGAAAAGCAAGTCAGCCTAGATATTTGAAAGTATTATATTATCAATTTCACGCTGAAGATTTCAAAGAAGCATTCAGCTGTCTGCTGAAGATTTTCAGAGAGCTAGCTATGCCAAGCAGGTGAAGATGAAAGACAAATGAACAGTGCACAAAGCACTGATGAGTTTAGTGAAACACTTCAGCAATGCAAACGCTTACAATGCTCTCTGAGTAAATACTAATACAAAAATGAGTCCCAAAGCACACCCAACCCTTACTAGTAAGTGACTGAAAATTGTTCTTGCCATAAAACCAAAGCCTAAGCCAACATATCGTAACATTTATCCTCCAATAACAAATTCCTGTGGAGAAGACTGCACAACAGTCCCTAGCCACCAGGCAGAGTAATCTATGCAGCAAAGCTGAGATAATGGTTCTGGCTCCCTGATGGAAGAATCAACCTCTCTGAGACACCTGCTCCGACCCTTCCCACTCTGACCATTATTTATATAAAGGGGTCCCACATCAAAATTCAATGAAATTAGGAATTTACGCAGATGGGTCATAAATATAAAGTGTAATACCAGACAGAAGGAGAGGAGCTCTGTGTTATCACAAGTGCATGTGCCAAACTGCGCGGTGAAAACAAGGTCTGTGAGGTTGAGTACTTGACATTGTAGCATCAAACTGTTAATTGCTTTAAGTGTTCTAATGAAGAGTTAAAACATCATTTCTTTGATGCTCTTCATTAAAAAAAAAAGAAAAAAAAAAAAAACACAGAGAGGAACTCGCTCAAGCTAGACTGCTGTGTGCAGACCAAGAAAATAATTACTATTTGAAATAAAATATCGCTAACCCTCTTTAAGTCTTCCAGCCCTCTCTGTTAGTTAACACATCAACTGACTGTGGAGGTAGCTGTGAGAGAGCAGACACTAACCTGCCCTTCCTGAAGAAAAGGGACCAGTGGGAAGTCTTTTTCTAAGACTTAAAAAATAGAAAGTAGGACAGAAGATTCAGAAAGAAAAAGAAAAAGAAAAAGAAAAAGAAGAAAAAGAAAAAGAAAAAGAAAAAGAAAAAGAAAAAGAAAAAGAAAAAGAAAAAGAAAAAGAAAAAGAAAAAGAAAAAGAAAAAGAAAAAGAGAAAAAGAAAAAGGAAAAGAAAAAGAAAAAAAGAAAAAGAAAAAAAGAAAAAGAAAAAGAAAAAGAAAAAAAGAAAAAGAAAAACTTCACGCTTTTCCTTTACTGTATGGCATTCACTTTTCTTATAATGTAATCTACTAACCAGATTTATTCAGCGCTGGTTCTCTTCAGGGACTCTGAAGGATAAGAAGACTAATGCTTGGACTTTAAAGGCTCTTCTTTGCTAGTTATCAGCTAAAGGCAGATAATTTTCCCGCTCGCATCACTATAAACCTGGAGTTTTTACAGTGACATGATAATAAGAACCATACATACGCATGTGAGAAGAGGTTTCAGTGCTGCATATAATCTACTACCATTTCAGAATACATGTTATTAGCCACTTTTAGGGCAAACATTACTTAAGGGAAAAAAAGCCCTTTGTGTCTACTATAATCCCTAGTTTCATTAACTAACTAAACTGATGGCAGGTACATGAATATAAAATGCTATACATTCTTTTTACAAAAATGTCTTCTTAAACATAGGTGCATGAAGTTATTATCTTTATATAGAGTACTACCTCAAAATTAACTGCTTTTCTTGCTACTTACAGTATCTGTGACAAATTCACCTGCAGTGGCCTAATATCTATATCTACAATTCTGAAAGTTTTTTAAGAAGCAATTTTTAAAAACTAATTAATTATAAAAGTAATTTTCCAGATATAGAAATTAACTTACAATGGTTGAGATTTTTTTCTTAACCCCACTGCAGTACAAATCAAAATTTGAGGAACCACAAGTAGACTCTAAGATCAGGGAACAGCTTAAATGGATGGGAACATTTTTTTATTTTTATTTTTTTTAAGATTTTAAACACAGAAGACAAAGTACTGCATTGTGAGATGAAAACAAACATAAAGGTTATATTGAACGCATTCACCTAAGAGATCTGAATGTATTCTCTTTTAAATGCAACTACAAATCTTTTTTTAAGTTGTTCTTAAAAAAATCACGAATGAAATGACCACACAGAAGACATTTTAGCCGTGTACGTTATGCATCGATCTTCTTGATCCAGGTTCTGATCCCACTGCAAATAATTGCATTCTAGTTGCTGAATAAAGAACTTATTTCTCCACTTTGCAAAGTTTTGAATCTGTTTTAGTTCTATAGAGGACATTATGGGATCAAAATTTGAGAATGAAGTATCAGTTGCTACCTACCTTTGACAAAAGCATCCTGACACAGGAGGGCAACGCCAAACGCCAAGAGCTTAAGCCACAAAAACATGGTTATTTCTGGAAATCAGGCGTATCCTTATGGAGCAGCATGTGTCTCTCACTGGAAAGCAAAATAAGAGTTATCTGTCTGCAAAATAATTTCTCAGCAAAACTTGAACCAAAAAGGAGAATAACCAGGCACATACATTATACTGCCTGCTTATCTGTGAAGGAGTCGCTTCCTCTGTTACCCCCAAACTAACCACTCACAAACTTGCTATGCAGTTTAGTGATGTCAGAGACAACTACTTCTTCAAAAAAAAAAAAAATCTTTCAGTTTCCAGGAAGTCAACAGGGTTTTTCTTAAGTTGCTGCAGTAATGCTCAGCTTCCTTAATTCGAATGAAACAGGTTGTTTTCAGCCATTTCTACTGAGGGAATAAAAAGACTTAACTTTTCAAAGGACTGGACCCAACAAACAGTCAGTCATTCTTTTTCTTTGTATTCACTTTTCTACTGTATGCATTTCACTGAGACCTCTCATTTGTGGACTCTTGAGATTTCTGTTGAAAGAAAGAGAAACCCAAAGAATCGGTGAATAAAATCTTTTCTCTGGCAACAGGCCTTCATAAAAATATATATTTCTGAATCTTTCTGCAAGAATGCAGTTCTAGGCATGACAGTAATACCCAACAAATGGATAGAGGTCATCTAATTCTGCTTTCTGAGATGGTCAGTTCTTCACTTGGTATTCTCCGTACAATTCTCTACCATGACAGTGATGGAGGATTGTGGTCCCTTTCCTGGAGTAGATGCAAGGTAGACCAAAGGCATTTACCCACTATATTCACTGAGCTAAGATTCAATAACTGGATAACAAATGCCCATTACATGGTAGCTTACAAAGGGAATAAATGTTGGAATTATTTTTTTTTTTTATTAGAGGCTGCAAAGTTTTTAAAAGATCCACCAGAATGCTGTCATGAAATTAAAAGGGAAAGGAAGAGTATATATGTAGAATCACAGAATCATTAAGGTTGGAAAAGATCTCCAAGAACACCTGGTCCAATCATCCCACAAATTTTGTGTTTATTGCTCATGTCATAAATACTTCAGAGACTTCCTAAAGCATCATACTTGAAAATGTTGCACATATTCACACAATAATTTAGATCATATAAGTGAATCCAACTCCTCATAAGATTAAATCCAACTTCTACACATCCAATATTGAGTGAAGTCCTATAACACAGGCCAAAATCTTAGCTTCCATTAACGAGTACAATAATGACATTGTAAATGTGTTTAGAACAAAACTCATGTAAGGCTGACACTTCAGAGACACCAGTTTTGATACATAACTCCGTCATCCTAGAGGTGTAAGTTGAACGTGGAATATAGCCATATCTATGACATCTTAGTCCCTGTTATTCTGGATGAAACCTTACTACTGAGGCGTCCCAGCTGATGAATATAGTGCACTGCAGCCAATGGAGAATTTTGTGCAAAGGCTCTCAACAACAACCAGGCTCCATTTCTACCTGACATGCCCCAGCAGTTGTACACAACCTCTGCTTGACTTCTCCAGCTGTCTCCTCAAGAAAAAGTCCTTCATAGTGGACCTTTCCTGGCTGTGTGATATTTAAAAAGCCTTCACATCATTTAAAAATTGCAACATATCACATTATTACTTAATGATAACATCACACACTCTAGCCATCATACCATTATTGCATATTCTTATTACTCTCACTTGATGGCTGAGAAACTATAAACCATTATCAGCCGTTAAATTACTGATTAAGGTTACAAATGCAACTCATAGATGATTCACTGATTCAAACCATCTACCAAGTCTTAGTGAAGTGCAAAGAAAGATCTCTTTCCCGGAGCAGACCCTTCATTAGCAAAACTATTTCAGTGGGCATTGTTTCACAAGGAGTTTAACAGTTGCCCTGTATCTGAGGGAGAACAAACACCTTTCACAAAAAATACATAGTGCCTTTGATTTTAGGTTAGTCTCAGATGTTTTAATATTCAATCTGCTTGCGATGCATTTAAAATACAAATCTCAGTAGTCTGCCTATTTGACATTTGTCTATTTGGACATCTGAAGGAGAAATAAAGGCTATCATGGTACTAAAACACTGCGTTTCAAAGACTAATTAATAAGCTGATATTTTACTGAAGCTCACCATGTGCATTTTACTCACCAAGTCCTTAGAACAGCTGTGTACCTGGTCTAAGAAGGAGGAAGGAAGTGTGTGACAAGAAGCAAACTCTCTCAAGTTTTCTCCCCTCATAATGAGCCTTTGAAAGCAGTCATTATCAAATACATACACAAAGCTAGAAGTTACACAAAAGAAAGTTTGCATCTAAGCAGAAATATAGAAACAGTCTGCAACCTTCTGTAGATTAACATGTTATGGCTACACAGATATATTGTACTCCACCTCTTATTTCATGGCTCAGACAGAACAAATCACAAATATGTTTAAGGCTACTAGAACTTAAAAGATCTTCTCCTACACAGACTGCAGGCTTTTTTCTAAGGATAAATCCAGAATTTGGGGGGTGGTAGAGGATTTGTTTACTCACAGATTAAGCAATGGTCTTGTAAAATAAACCCCTTCTCAGGACAGTGCCTTAACTTTTAATCAGCCAAATGATTATGTCAGTATAACTACAGAGGTACACTTCCCCTGAGCCAGAAAGAATCAAAGCCAGAACCATCAATTTTATTATTAAGGATTTCTAAAATTACATTAAAATAGCACAGAAGTGTAAGTCTCCTTCTTCTGTAAGTTATGAAGTGGTAAAAACAAACAAAAAGCCTGTAAGAAGTTCTACAAGGAGAGGCTGAGGATAACTGAATTGCCCAGTCTGGAGAAAAGGAGTCCAAGAGGGCAACATCACTGCTCGCTGCCACCTCCTGAGGTGAGGAAGCAGAGAGGGAGGCGGCAGCCTCTGCTCCCTGGGCAGATAACAGGACTCAGGAATGGCACCAAGCAGCACTAGGGGAGGTTCAGACTGGACGTCAGGAAAAATGTCTTTACCGTGAGGGGGGCCAGACACTGCAACAGGCTTCCTAGCCAGGAGGTTGATGCCCCAGACCTGCCCAGAGGCTTTTGGATAATGCCCTCAATGACGTGCTTTAACTTTTGGCTGGTCCTGAAGTGCTCGGGCAGTTGCACTGGATGGAGGTCCCTTCCAACTGAACTATCCTAGTCCAAGTAAGTCTTCCATTGTCTGCTTTACCTATCTCACTATACAGTACAGGTGTTAAATTAGCATAAGAAAAAAGCTGTACAGTTATACACCAGTTCAAAGGGCAATTGTGTCACAACTGGAAAAAAATCTAAAAAAAAAAAAATATAAAAAGAATAGGATGAAGTGCTAATAATTTTCCCTTCAGATTATACCTAAAACCTTCAGAAAAGATCACAAATGCATTGCAGAAAAGGTACACTGAAGTCATTTATATTTTCTTGCAGTTTTAAATAAAGTTTTCTGCTATAAATTGTGGGTGGTGACAGAAGAATAGACAAATATGAACCTCCTACAGCTCACAGCTGTATTGTTTGTCACTGCAGCCTCCTGTTTTATGCCAAAAATTAGTAAAGAACCAAGTCCTTGACATACAGAGGAAATAAGGGGAATTCAAAGGAGAAGGAATTAAAACATTATGTCCTTGTTGCAAATGCCTCCACAACTTCTCATAAAGCATCAGGAAAAAGCACTGCGGTTACTCAGACACTGATCCTAGATGGTGCAAAAGCCCTGACCAGGTCCCAAACAATCTCAGAGGTTGCAGAACGAGACCAAGCTCTCTCATAGCCTCCCAAGTTGTTGACAACACCCTTTTTACTAAGAGGTGTTTCTGAAGGTCTGTTTTTTAAGCTGTGCTGTGGCAAGCACTAAAGCATCAGATTAGAGTGCACCAGGCATGGTGAGAGCCTCAACACTGCTACACAAGGCATTTCACCTCTGTGACTTCTGAAGGCATCGGCACGGAGCAGTTGTCCTGCTCGGCCAGCTCTTATCACCCTGTGTAGGCAAAAGCAAGGAAGGGAAAATTCAGCTGGCTGTGCCTGCTGGCATGGTTAAGCAGATTGCCTTTCCCTGTGCATTTCACCCACTTTCAGACAAAACCAAATGGGAAGTTTGGGCTGTACCTGCTTATACAGAAGTCACAAGGAATGAAGTCAGTGTGGAAGGCACTGAATTAGGCTGGAGTGGGCAACATGCAAAAAGAGGCCACGGTTTTCAAACACATCTAAGACAGGACAAGCACGAGCAATAACGGGGGAGTACAAGGTACCCATGTAGGCCACATAAACTGCTCCATAGCTTCCTGCTTTACAATAGCTTTACTAGGAGGTGGTTCAGGGCATGTGTGGCATCTTGCTCGTGTCAGTACAGAATTCTGCTGTATTTCCTCCCTCCTAAATAACACGGGGGAGGGCGAGGGAGAGAGAGAAAGAGAAAGACTGTGTGCATCATGTCACATCCTGCCCCAAATAGCTCCATCACATGTTTATGAAGCTTCAAAATCCCCTGCTATTCGTTGGGGAGGAGCTGGTTCCTGCTCCCACGAAGGGCAGAGGAAAGCAGAGTCTCGCCATAAAAACCACCACTATTTACCCGAGAGGCAGAGAGAGCACAAACACTTCATCCATGCATGGGACTTTGAAACTTCACACTTCAACCCCCACAGGGTGTTCCCAGAGCTGCTCCCTATCTTTACCTGGTACAACAGGTAGAGCTAGGGAAGACCAGAAAGAGAGAGTGAAGGCCAGGAGTGGTAGTAACCTGGGTATGAGCAGGGTTTTCATACAGCCGCAGACAAAATAAATTTCTGTCTCAGGTTGGATTGTCACGGGATGCCCCGAAAAGACTGTGGCATGCTGTATGTGCCATCAAGTATAAAATAATAGCCAGACTCAACAGCTGTCACTTCAGCATTCATTGGAAAGAATTTTAACTAGGGCGTGTTTATGTGAATTTAGGAGGTGGTGTTCTCCATAGTTACATAACCTGATGCTACTTTATGCTAATGTGCTTACAGGATGTTGTATAAATTAGTTTTCTCAAGGAACTCTACTTCTGAGAACCCACCTTTGTTTTCTTTTTTGGTCCAGAGGCCTCAAAGCGTTAAGCACAGAGCACACAATTCAATAAAAATGGAACTCTCTAGATCTCCACTCGTCACTTGGATTTAAATGACAAGTTAAGCACACTTTCTTTGTTTTGCATAATTTTCCTTGCATGGAAGTCATTTCAAATGACTCAATTCAGTTATGTTCACATTCACCATGGCTGCACATCAGAATTAAGCAGTTCCACAAAATCTGAAGTCGCTCACCTTTGCAAACACTACGAGGCACAGGACAAATTCATCCCAAGGGCAACTCTGTTTAAATCAAGGGAGCCACCTCCATACTGCATTTCATCCTGTGAAATTAATTTGCTGAGATAACTGTGAAAACATTGTCCATGCTAAAGAATATATGTTATACTGCTTTTAAATTTGTGCTGAGTATTTGCTAAAGAATCTATTTTGCACATACTTTTTCAAGCTTGTTTGCAATTGCCAAGGAACATTTCTTGAAGAAAGAAGACATTTTTACTTAATATGTCATATTGGATCAAATTATTTTAAGCTCAAGAGTAAACAATGCATCTCTTTGTGCAGGCATCCTGCTCTGCTACTCTCAACCCTCAGGCAATGATGATTTGACATCTTCATTTCATATGTTGTCTGCATGATCTGTATTATACCTGTTCAGGACAGAGAGCAGATTTTGGTATCCCTGAGGCACTATTCACAATCTGGCCCCAAACGAGCAACACATCTATGATAAGCGCTCAAAATTGCCAGGCACTTGCTTCTTTCTTACACCTAAAATCATTCTGGGACAACACTAGGCGTAGCTATTCTGAACTGGGTGTTCTTCAATAGCTCTCTTTAACACACCCCTTTAGAATTTGCTCCCTTAGACAGTGGCAGCGTACCCAGAAGCATTGCATCAGATTTTTGCTGAACATCTGCTCCTCCTTCTGGTTTTGGAGGAGGGCTAGATCTAAGAACAGCTCAGAATTTAGCTTTGTAGCTTTCAGACACTGCACTATGAACGAGTTCATTACAAGTTATGCAGGCAACATGAAATAAACATTTTTATGCACAGCGTAAAGGATTTCATCTTATCCTTCCATCATCCAGTTTGAAAGGGAAAATAAATAGGAGGGACAGAACAATTATTTAAGTATTTGCTACCCACAAGCTCCTTGTTTAACTCTGTGCTGTTAGTTAATTTCCCCCAATTATATTATACATAAATACATAAACTGATGTATATAAAAATGAATTTATATATAAAATAATATACAGGCATATATATATATATTATATATAATCCATGACACTCTGCAGGAAATGCTGTCTTACCTGCCACATACGGAAAGTCATAGTTGTGCCATGTTTACTGAAAGCCTGACAGAACGTGAGTCAAAGCAATAGTAACACCAACCCACACACACACACTGAAAAGAAAGAAAAAGCCTATAGAAACAATCTTTCCCAAACTATTTCCATTTTGGTTTCAAAAAAGCAGTCACATACTTTATCACGGTTCACTGGACGTTCCCTTATCTCTTGGACATTGTTTCCTGTGTGCTCCGTAGCATACTTCAAGAGATGCCTGTTTATTCTGAAACAGAGTGGGGATTTTTTCTCTTCTTTTTTCAGTGTGGTTCTGGCTGGAGAAAGCCAGGACCAGTGTCAGGGTGGGTTACTGAACCTGTGCTTTAGGCTGCCTTTCTTCAAAACGATACCTCTAAGAAACTGCTGGTTAGCCTTTATCTTGAAGAAGTAGGTTATCTTTCCTTCTGTGAGTTCTCTGTTCATTTTTTTCAGCTTTGTCCAAGTAATCTAGCACTATGTTCTTGTTCCACACAGACTGCTTCCCACCTAGGATGCCAGATTCGTTGTCATATACTATTAGCTAGGGCTGGCAAATCCTCCCAATGTTTTTGCAATGTCAGCTGACAGTGCTTATATCCAAGAGTATTTGTGTTCATCTTTTCAATAAGATACCAGATGACTTTATACCAAATGCCTTTGTAACATCCAAACTGTGATTATTTTGTGGATAAAAATGTGTTCCCACAGCTGATTGCAGTCATTATGGTATAGAAACAGAAAAAAGCCTCTCAGCAAGGTAGTTACAAGCATAAACCACAAATATTTACCTAGAAGGCTGGTCTGCTTGCAGTAATGCTGCTGGCCATCTTCTGACAGCCCATCTCTTATCATTCTCCAAGTTCTGACATGATTTTTCTCTCTGGGGCTGTCCAAATGGTTTAGATACATGTCTCCAAAGATAAGCATGTGGCAGGCATTACTTCTTCCTCAGTGACTTGTCAGGAAGCTACCGTTGTAAAGCCAGAAGAGTCCAGAAGATTTCTATAATCTTAACTCCTAATATGCATCTTTGGATTTGAAATAGTTAGAAAGCCAGACTGATCCCACAGACTTACTTTGCACATCAGGGTCCGTGCCACAGCTCCCTGCCTCGGTTTCCCAGCCTGTAAGCTCTTCATTTTAGTTACGTTGATGCACACGTGCACGTGCACACACACACACTAAGCCAACACAAAACGTAGCAAGTTCCTACTGAGGATACTCAAAAACAAGACTACCTAAAGATACACTGGTTGTCTTTGTTTATCCTCACATCACAAGAACAACACAGTAATTAATGCATGCAGTAAATTGAAATTTTCTTTAAACAAAAATAATTATAAATCTTGAAATATTTTTTAAAAAGCAAACTATAGGCAGAGATTAACTTTTCTGAGAGCTTTCTGTAGCATATGAAGATTTCTGTAACACTGAAAATCTCATGAAGCTGCATCCAGAAACATGTTTGTTAAAAATATATTTAGATGTTGTCCCAGCAACATTTTCAAGTCAGTCTTGTGAAAGTACATGCCTTGATTATTTGCTCCTTTAGCAGAAGTGCTAAAAATCTGATCTTACCACATGCCTTACCCTGACTGACCCAGAATGAGTCAATGATGTTTAAATAAACAAATAAAACCGCAGTTTCATGACACAGGTAAGAAACGGGGATGAGGTGGGGACAGAGGTATTAAACATGTGGGATGGAGTGCTGTAGTTTGGGGAAAAAAAAAAAAAAAAGAAAAAAAAAAGGTTATTTGCCATGTTATACGTGCTTCTTGGTCAAAATATTTTAAGCTGGTAAAGACTCTGCAATAACATTTACTTTAAATCAAACTTACCAAATTATCAGCCTTTTCTCTGTTACATCCATACTGACTTTGTACTTTCTTTTAATCAAGAATAGTACTGTCCTGGGACACTAAAATAACTTATTGCAAATAAATTGAGAGTGGAAGAGATAAAAATTAAGATAATATTAGATTATTTAGGTGAAACCATGATCTACAGTTAGGACCTACTAATTTGAGATGGTCTGGTTGATTTTTTTTAGCTCACATATTCATTTGACATTCTCCAAATTTCTACGGCATTCATACATTTCTTTGAAAATCCTCACAATTGGGTAGACTGATTCTAGGCTGAATGAGAACTGCAAAGGATAAATCTGAGCAAAAGTGGGAGAGGCTCAATCAAGCATTTCAACTTCATTAAATGGATTAAAATGAGTATTCTTTAAGGTCATTTATGCAATTTCAAATGCTTCTTTATCATTTCTTGTTAATGGGTGTAATTAAAGTCAGCTGACAGAGGTGCAGAAATAATTGAAAAACATACTTGTAAAGCAAAAGCAAGGTAAACAGCGGGCTCTTGTGCAAGAGAAATTGTGGCTGAGAGCCAAGGAAATGCTGAATGATTTAAAGACAGGTAAGAGGAAAGACAGCACTGGGAAATTAAACACTCTGAAATAAAAAGACTTGTTTCATTAATATTTTTGTTTCATACCCTATTTCTATTTCAGTGTAGGACGTTCTGTAATAACCACTCAAAAATATTTAGCACAAATTGGCTATTTTAACTGTGTCAGAAAACTTCAAGAAACATATTGCTGGACCCTTATAAAGGCATATGGTGTGTTTATTGCACACAGTGTAACAGAATGGCCAAAAAAGGCCAAAAGAGGATGATGAAGGAAGAGCAGGAAAAGCTCGTAATCCATCACACTGAAACAGTTCATGCCACGATACTCCCAAAACACCAGGAATTCTCAGTATATAAACTACTGCATCACAATGGGAATAAAATAGTAGCAGTTTCTGTGAGTCATAGGGAAGAAAAAAAACTTCCATGTCTCACAAAGAAACATAGGAATATTAAAATCTAATGACAGCTAATTTTATAATTTATGCTCACATATAAACCACCAAAATTCTAGTTTGTCAAGAAACAAACATTGGCCTACTATCACTTTTTTTCCTTTTTCTTTTACTTGATGTAGGTTTAGTAATATAAATACTGGCATGGCAAGAATATCTAATTTTTCCCATACCAAGCTCAGGCTGGCAGACCAACTAAGGTAATGTGCTCTCCCTCCAAAGACAAGCATAAAAGATTTTCACATCCTCTTTCTGCCTTACAGCAAGTGTTATTTCCTATATTTAGTAAGTTAGGAAATATTGCAAATGAAACTGTGCAACAATTATTTGGAAAGAGGCTCTGTCATCTTCTGATAAGATCCGCTTTAGAGTTCATGAAATTCTGAATCAAAATGCAGAGACGTTATTTAAAACTCTCCTTATGTAAAACTTGTTCGTTAAATATAGATAGTTCCTGGAGTTAGTCAGTCTATCAGGCCTGTAAACTGGTAAACAAAGAGTTCAGTTTTTTCTTCAGACAATTTTAGAGCAAGAAATGTATCAGCTTCGTTTTCAGTTTGCTGGTTTTCAGTGAGTTGCTCCAGACTGATCCATAGAAACTGATTCTAAAGAGGAGAAGTTTCTGACAGATTTTACCCTCTCAGTCAGCACACCGACATTTTAGGGAGAGGAGACCAACACCTATGCAAAAAATACAGATTCAAAAAGGAGTTTTTATAAGAAAAACAACTAATTTGGTATTCATTTTCATTTTCTTCTTCTGCTGTAAACAGGAATACAATTTAAAGACAGACAAAGACAGTGAAGAAAATAAGACCAGCCTGTTCTCCATGGTCTCTGACCCATAAAGTCTTACCATGCTTATTTTCTCACTATTGAGAGAGTGTTTGCCTTCTTAAATCTTAATCCTTTAAGGTCAGACTTATACTTCTAGCTGTAAATAAAGTTTTTGCATGCTACTACAATATTTGGACAGTGAAAGCACCCAGTACCAGTCCCGAGGAAACCAAGCTCCAGTCAAACCCTTGAGTTAGGGGCACGGCAGAGAGGAGGGGGGGGGGTTAAGTCTTCTTTCCATTTTGTTCACATGAGGAACACAAGCAGGGTGAGAAAAGAGAAGTGCCAAAATAAGATGGGAAGGGCCTTTTTCTGATGCTTCCACAGTGGTCTTTGCTCTGCTCCAAAGGGCAATGGCAAGTAGAAAAAGTGTTTTGAGAAAATTTAGTTCTGATGTATGTCAAAAGGACAGTATTGGAAAGATGAACAGGCTGAAAATGCAAGTATTCTTTGTACAGCCATCCAAACATGAGCTCTGAAGGTGATGCATCTTCACTTATTTCTTTAAAAGAATTTCATGCTTTCATTAATATTCAAATTATTAAAGGAATAAACTACTTTGGTTTGCATGATCTACAATAACCAGACTGTGTAAATCTGATTTTTATAGATCATTTACACCAAGCTTCAAAACCCCTTAAAAGTGCTCAGTTAGCAAGTGAAAGCCCAAAAGGAAAAGCAAAGACTGAAAGCCCTGTTAAACAGAACTTCTATCTTGCATCCAACAAATATCCCTTAAACTACTTCACTGCTGATACTGCTTTTCATGCTGTGTTTGTCAATAGCTTGTGTACTGGAAGCAAGTTTGGTCAACTGCACCTTGAGATGCACTTCGTGTCTTTGCTGTTAATTTCTCCACAAAAGACTGGCAGCAACATTATTATCAAGACCATTTGATTACAACTATTAGGCTCAAATATGCTATAGCTGAAGTCAACGTAACTGAACAATGAAAATTCTGCTTTCTGATTCTGTTTCAGCTTGGCTGCAAAGCTAGGCTGCTGTCAGCCTTCCAAGGCAGTTTCACTTTCTGGTTCCTGTATGATAACGAGTAAGGCCTAGCACTGGGGCAGAGCTGCGAAGTCTGTAACAGAGGTCTAATGAAATTCAGAACTTTTCTGGCTAAGTGAAATCCAAGCTACATCTGCGAAGGCACAATTGCTTTCACGATGTCTGTAGTCAACCTCTCTGCAGATGGACCTTGGAGAACAGCTAAGGCATTTTGATGCAGCCCACTGCTGGTTCCTGCTACGAAATACTCTGGGAGCAAACTATAGCAGTCTGACATCCAGCCCCCCTACTCCCCAGCCTTCATTTAACATATTGAAATGCTTTATGTCAGCATCTGCCTTCTTGTCTTTGGACCGTTTGGATGAAAACATCCTTCCTTTCATGAAGATCTAATTAATATCTCAGATTTCATTTTGTACATCAGAGGTACATAACTCATTTTCACCAGTCTGGCTTTGTATCTGAAGTGCCACAAGAGCCAGCACTTTCTCAATGGAAGGGGGAAAGAACAGTGACAGTGAATTGCTACCCAAATTCAGCAAAATTTTTTCATCAGTTGCTTCATGTTCTTCTACGTTGATAATCTGGTTTCTTATCTCTTGTCAAGATACCTCAAAACTATTTCAAGTTTACATTGAACTAAAGCATACAAGACACTGACTCCCAGGTCCTGCAGGACCACTGTACCATACCCAGCTCTGGGGTGGTGGTGGAGTTACAAAAGTGTGCAGAAAACTTGAAGATCAGCCCAGTCCAAGTGCTGGGGGATGGCTGTTGCTCTGCTTGGCCTCTGGCTGCTCTTTCAGCTAGTTGACATCTTCCAGTCAACAAGAGAGGAGTTGAACATGCTGTACAGAACGAAATATCCTAATACCACTTTTTAGCAGTGCAGTCAATGAGAAGTCACAGAATCATAGAGTGGTTTGGACTGGAAGGGACCTTAAAGATCATCTAATTCCAACCCCCTGCCATGGACAAGGACACCTCCCACCAGACCAGGTTGCTCACAGCCCCATCCAACCTGGCCTTGAACATTTCCAGGGATGGGGCATCCATAGCTTCTTTGGGCAACCTGTTCCAGTGTCTCACCACCCCCATAGAAAATAATTTATTCTTAATATCTAAACCTACACTGTTTTTGTTTTAAATCATTACTCCTAGTCCTACCACTACAATCCCTAACAAAGAGTCCCTCCATAGCTTTCCTGTAGGATCCTTTTTAGGTCCTGGAAGTCTGCTCTAAGGTCTCCCTGGAGCCCTCTTCTCCAGGCTGAACAGCCCCAACTTCCTCAGCCTGTCTCCATAGAAGAAACTGTTATATCTCAGCATGTTTTGGCTTGTAGTTTAACCATACGCCTGATCTACCTACTGTATACACAACTAGTACCTCCCTCCCTCCCTCATCAGCTAAGGGGTGTGAGGTTTTCTGTATTTAGAAAGCTGGAACTGTTGCTTTATGGTTATGTCTGCAGCATCCTTTGGTATAATTTAAACATTTTCATCTTTAGAAGATATATTACTAGTAGCAAGACCAATGTTGTCCTTCTCCTAAACAGGGATCAAGCACTGACAGCATCTTTCATTTTTCAGCTGGTGTCCTGTAATCATACAACCTTTCAGAGAAACGCACACTTTGATTAATCCAGCTCCATGCAGCACTCATGTTCTGGCTTAACAGTGCAAATGTGCATGGAAGGGAAGGGGGAGGAGAAGAGCAGAGAAGAATAGGTCACAAAGTAAGTGGTGTGATCACTCAGAGCACTGCAACTGAAAGTAAAATGCTTGTAATAATCTCAGCAGAGGAAGCACAAGTGCTGGTATGACGTGCTTCATTATGTTCACCTCCTGCTAGGTGTCAGATGGTTGTACTTTACACTCACTGCACTACATGCATTTGGCAAGTTCCAAGCAGTGATACAAAGGGATACTGATATACAGGATCATGAATACGTGGATAGGTATACACAGGAATGTATACACGAGCATGAATACATGTATGAAGTTGCAAAAATAGTTGTCATTTTCAGATGGAAGGGTTATCAGGATAAGAGGACTTTTTTTTTTATGTTCCATTTG
Source organism: Netta rufina (assembly GCF_964035555.1). Lineage (NCBI taxonomy): Eukaryota > Metazoa > Chordata > Aves > Anseriformes > Anatidae > Netta > Netta rufina. The sequence goes on along the minus strand of NC_140131.1, from coordinate 25,592,488 downwards.
TCTGTTATGTAGAAGTCCTTCATCAGACATTTGTTTTAAGCAACTCACACTGACCAGCCCAGCAAGGGTAACGTTCATATTTCCTGCAGAAATTACCACAGCTAGAATTTGAAGGGTCATGTCTTCAAGGTTCTCAGGTCTAATAACCAGGAAAAAAAAATATCTAGCAAGTAACTTGGTAACTTAGATTTGTAGCTAGACCTTGAATGATGGGAAAAAAATCTTACAATGTTACAGATTTACAATTCTCCTTTCTGGAGACCCTGACTGGAAAATTGAGGTTTGACTTCAAGAAAGTTCACTTCTGTTTTTCTTAGAAATGAGATGTGTCTTTGAGCTGTAGCAACCTGGAATCTTGTAACAATTAAATACAAACCAGAAAAAGCTTTCAAGTAATCTACATATTCCCTTGATAATCTACATATTCCCTATATTCTCTTAACTGTTTTATATAGAAGTGCATTAAATCCAAGCTGGTGTTTGTATTTCCTTGTATCTCTAGCTGCATAGAGATACTGTGTGAAAATTCTAGTTTTTATTCTGAAGCTTTCTTGAGATTATGATACTCTTTCTCTTCAGATCCAAATCTTAAAAATACCTTCTCTCTTTCCAGGGTTGCAGCCTGCAAACAAACCTTTGCATTTTAGCATATCAGAATTTTCAAAACCATATCGAACAGCAATCGTTAGGGATAGTTCATAGCTAAATACTTTCAAGCCTTAGGGCCTCACTCATGTGTGATGTCCCATATCCACACAGAATCTACTGCAATTAATATAATCTGCCAGAACAGTAATTTTTTTCAGAATAGAAACCTTCAATACAAGTGTTACTCACTTTACAGATTAAGTTGATAAAGACAGAGATGCTTATAATGAATTATTTCCTCTATTTAGGAGTCAGGATATAAACCTACAATATGATATTGCCTGTTTTCTGTCACAGAGTTTTGTACCTCTCATTTACTACATTTATATACTCTACCCCGGTGCGCTCTATCTGCGCCGCTGTGGCCTCACCTCAGGCACTGTGTTCAGTTTTCTGTGCCACAATATAACACAAAACTATTTGCGAGTGCCCAAAGCAGGGCAACAAAGATGTTGAAGGGCCTGTGTGTGAGGAGCGGCTGAGGTGACGTGGTCTGTTCAGCCCCGAGCAGAGCAGGCTGAGGGGAGGCCTCATGGCGGCCTGCAGCTCCCTCACAAGGGGAGCGGAGGGGCAGGCGCTGAGCTCTGCTCTCTGGGGACAGCGACAAGACCCGAGGGGATGGCATGGAGCTGGGACAGGGGAGGGTCAGGCTGGGGGTAGGGAAAGGTTCTGCACCCAGAGGTGGTCGGGCACTGGGACAGGCTCCGCAGGACGCATGGCCTGAGTTTTGGGTGGTCCTGTGTGGAGCCGGGTGTTGGACTCCATGATCCTTGTAGGACCCTTCCAACTTAAGATATTCTACAATTATAAAAGTATAGAAACCTGAGCACATGTTTAGGAAACAGAAAATAAGAAAGCTAAGTTTGTCATTCTGGATTTAAAAAAAAAAAAAAGCTAAAAGGAGATCTTACTGCTGTCTCGGCTGCCTGGTTGGTGGTTACAGAGAAGACAGAGTCTGACTCTTCTCAAAGGTGTGCAATGAAAGAACAAGGAGCAACAAGCACCAATTGCATTGTGGAAAATTATGACTGCACATTAAGAACAACAACAACAAAAAAATCACAAGGATGATCATTCAGCAGAAGGAGCTGCCCACTCTGGCAGTGGGGCGTACACCCTCAGAGAGAGTGAAAACTCTATTAGGAAAGGCCACGATCAACTAACACGGAGACAGGCTCTGCTCTGAGCAAGGGATACAACCAGATGATGTTATGAGATCCCTGCCAGCCTATGTTATTCCATAACTCTACAACACCAATGCATAAATCTGAAGCAGGAAAGTTTCAAGCATTTGGTTGGGAGGGGGAAGGAAGAGGGGATAGAGTTACTTCCTAAAGGTTGGGGATTTTGTTGCTTGTTTTTTAATGGCTTCAAAAATATGTAGTTTACTTTTACCTTCCTCTCCTTAGTTTCCAGAAGTAACTATAAATGCATTTCAGTTATTTCTTTATTTATTTTCTGCAAAGGAAAAAAAAAATTAAAAAAAAAAATGTAGGAGTAGATTTCAAACTATCAGAGGTTTTCTTTCTTATTAGGGTCCACTGGCTGGCCATAAAAATGTATTGTGGCATTAGATGTATTTGTTTGAAATACCTTATACTGAAATTCAAACAGTTCTTCAAGCAGAATTCCTAGCAAGAAGGATTTGTGACAGGGAAACTACAAGATTTACTTTGAAGAAAAAAAAACAAAAACGGGTGTTTAAGAGACCCACAAACCTTCAAAAGAACACCTCCTTCAAAAGGCCCCACCTCACAGCTATAAGGGATTTTTTCAGAAGTTAATGTATTTACATAAAGTGGAAAGACTTGCAAACAGTACAAGGCAATTACTGCAAATACTGCAGCAGTATTGAACATAATGTTCCTGATTTTCGTTGTTTTTTCAAAGAAATCAATTATTTCTTTCATCCACACTAAAACTATAGGCCAAATCCTGTACTTCTTACTAAAAGAGTTATTCTAGAGACCTCCTGCTGGTCTTCTATACAAAGAAAATGAATATGCCAATGAGGTGGAGAGAAAGAAAAGGAGATTGAAGATACAGTCCATATGGAAAGAAAAATTGCATTTAAAATGCACCCAATAAACACAAAAGATCTACTACATTGTATTTGAGTAGCTTTGAATTTTGCACACTATTGTTGACATTTATTGACATTTATATATTTATCTGTATGTATGTATGTATATAAAGACACTTATATGCACATAAATACACACATGCTTCACTCTACATATAACCATGCAGATTAAAAAGCCTGCCCCTTCTTGTTTTTAGTATTAACACACTGGATCCTACATATTCTCCGGTATCATTAGCTAATAGCTCCCTGAATGTTCTCTGTGGTTTCTTATTCCTGCATATTTTAGATCAGCTTTGTGAACATACTAAAACTGTATTTCATGAAGAACAGTTTAGAAAAGATAAAAGATGCAGATAAGCAGAAGTGTCTAGTTAGGCAATTCAAAGTAATCATTGCATCTTATCTTTGGTTTACTTTTTTTAAAAAAATCTACTTCTGGTTTATACATAAATACTTCTGCATCCCACATTTCATGTTTCTTGTTATTTCTGGGCTTATCCCTAGAATGCTTCAGGAAGAGGGGGGGAGAGACCTTAAAATTATTATTGCAGCAAGGAGAAGGACTGCTTTCATCAACCAGCGTACACACCAACAATCACACTTCCACTGAGGTTTCTTTCCTAATCTGTAACTGCCAGTAAGAACTGGAGGAAAAAAAAATAAATTAAAATCACACTGCCAACTATGGTACAGCAAGTGTCCAATCTTTCTGTATAGCAGCTCTGTAGATTTCATCAAGGGATTCTCTTCTCACTGCTGTAAGCACAGCAGTATCCTTCATCCTATGCACAATAACATATTTTGTATTTTAGTCCAGCAACATTTTCCAACGTGACAAGAACACTAAAAAGTAAGACAGTTACCCAACATCTGCATTCATTCCCACCTATCTCCTTTAGCAACCACAAAAGAAAAATTTTAATCAGAAGTTAGATTCATTTTGAAAACTACCCTAAATAATTTAAGAATATTAATAATCATCAATTCCCAATAAATTAATTACATTACCTGAATGCTTCACATCATTTAAAACCATGCTGCCTACTTGAAGGTTGAAAATATAAAAAATACAATTTTTTTTTCTATACATCATACCCAACATATGCATTCTATGAAAAATCAAGGTTCTGTAATTGTGAATATCAACACAGTTGACAAAATAAATAAATAAAATAAAATTTCCTTATCATTCTCTGCATAATTAACAAGTTAGCTCTGAAATACTAGCAAGCTGAAGTGTTATTATTTCTTGTGGGCACTTGGATGGTGAATTCTGAAGATAGTTATGAATCAGTAACTGAAGTACAGCTAGTTAATACCTACAGCTTATAGGTTTGCATACAGAGCTATAACTGAAGGCAGTCCATCAAGCATTTGCAAAATCGTGCATGAAGTTTGTTTGGGGTAACCCTAATGTTTGTTGTTTTGGTTTGTTTTTTTTTCTTGCTTAGAACCTGGTCTCCCATAATTAGTACTACTCTTTTCATTTCTTCCCTTAAACTTCAAGTTGCTCTGTTGATTTTTTTAATAGAAAAACATAGATATTTCCTATCTGAAATGATGATTTCAAGATAAAAATATTTTCATTTACTTTTTAATTTCCATAAGTATATATTTCTGATACCATTATTTCATCAATAATGATACCACAAATAATATATAGACAGCAGAGGAAGGTCAAGATACCACAGACTGTGAGGTAGAAGAAAAAAAAAAAGGCTTCCAAAGCTCATCTTTTAATCCTGGCATATGATTTAAGATGACAGACCAATCTAACAACCAAGTTGTACAAAGAGAAAAAGATAAGGTAACATTGATGGAGACTTGAAAGATCATCAGCATTCAATGAGTACAGAGACCTCGGCACACCATGTTCAAACTTAGAAATTCTTTCCATTTTTATGGCATTTTGCTAAAAATCAGAAATAATTAAATGCGTAGCCACCTCTGGAATGAGCAGTCTATGAAGACAATTTTTACTTTGGGATTTCAAAAGTGAATCAAAGGTTTTTGTTTATGATTCTCCAGAGTGAGCCTGACTGCCTTGTTTTCACCAAAATCATTCCATTCTTATGGGAATTTCAAATATTTCTGCTTTTAAACATTCTTTTTAATGTGAGGGCTTCCCCAAGTGCAGAGCCTACTGCCACTCACCTTCTACAAAAACCCTGTGCACTAAGAACTTGTGCAGTAATTGCAGTAAACACAAATCTTCCAGCCATTTCCCAATAGTCAGGTATTTCTTTGTTCACATGTCAAGGCCTGCCACTTAAAGGTTTCTGTGACAGAGACTGTGATTTAGTAATATTATTGAAAACTACAGGCCTGAAAACATTTCACTGAACTCTGATTTCACGGGAGGAAATACAGCCTCTCAGGCCCTTTCACTTTCCCATATGGATACTAGTGCAAACCACAGAACGCTACCTCTAGAAAGGATTTAAAAACTAAATGTATGAAGCAGTTTTCCTACTTTATGTCCTTTGAACAAACACCAGAAATGATTCATTACAGCCATGTGGATACACTGCTTGTTCCCTACTGCTGCCTGCAGCTGTTACACAATGTGAAAGACATAAAAAGAACTGCGCCATCTCTGCATCCTCTCTAGACTAGGATACAGACAGCCTATCCATAGACCATATGGATGAGGTCCTGTCATGCCATAGTGCCCATGGTTTTAGTTTCCAAGGATTAAGGATGCCTTTTTGCTGCACCACTATTCTGCTCCTTCAGAGCTCAACCAAAGTTCAGACAGACAATGAACTAAAATATCTTTCACCCTCAAATGCTGGTAGGGTTCAGGATTTTCAAGTCATGTTCCTGCACAGAACTGTGAAGGTTTCCCTTGCAAAATTATTTTTCAAGTCTTTATTTAAAAAAAAAAAAAAAAATCTCCCTATCAAAGAATCTGTGTTAAGATGTTATTAAGATTTTTGAGACCAATACCAGCACAAAATACCTCTGGCCATAGGTTTGAGTTTATTTTCACACAAGCCTTTGGTTTCTTGGTACTAGGCTATCAGATACTGTCTGGGGAGGGGAAATGTTTCCACAACTAAGTCATCCCTTTATTTTTTTAATCTGCAAGCTTCAAAACAGCTAAAATTTGTCGAGAGGAAGTCAAAGTTACTGTAAAGCATCAGGTTTCTGAACGTCTTACCGTCAGCTCTCCTCCCACCCTGTAATTCACATACCTATTGACACAACTTTCTACACTGCAGAGCCTTGTTATTTCTTCAGTATCATCAATGCTGAAAGAGCAAGTGTTCCACAAGCTACAGAACTGCAAAAACAGAAATGTGAGACGGTCAGAAGAAAACACCAATATCAAAGATATTACAATGACAGTAGTAATTTGTAGTGCACCATTACAGGGAAATGAGCGCTCTACCTGTAATGCTTCAAAGCATAATAATGCCTGTTCCTTGTTTTTTTTTCCTGAAGTATGTAGGACATAATGTGCACATTATGAAAAGTATGTCAAATCTGTTGCTACTAGAGTCAGCTTGCACAGCATCCAAAGAGACTGAAAATGTAACATAACAGTTATTTGATGCACAGGTGAGTGCTTTCCTTCCCCCCCCCTAATTGCTGCAGTTCACAAGAAGAAAGTCCTGCCTTTTCATCACCATGCTCTCTCTCTCTCTCTCTGTCTTTTCCTGGTGGGATTCATGAAAACACGGCTGCACATGCCAGTGAAAGAGCTGGCAGTGCTGCATGCATGTGCGTGCAGAAGGCTGTCCAAAGGAGGTTCTGAGCACACAGCTCTGGACAGCCAGCTCTGAGCAGAGAACAGCTGATACCTACAACATGCAGGTGCTGCTCTCTCTATTATCACAAGTTCCAGTCATCTTTGTTCTGTAGGCAAGAAGGAGTAGAGTGGCCAGAAGGAGGTAAAAAAATAATTTCAGAGAGTACCAATACATTGGCATAAGGTGTTCATCCCTACCTGGAAAAAGAGGAGAAGTAACAAGGACAGCTGAACTGCTCTAATATTTAGAATTGTAGGACACATATCTACAGTCACCTCTGCTATTAAGAGGAGGAGCTCAGGTGGCTTGGAAGGAAAAGATCCAGTGGGGCACGTTGACAGAATAAAAGCTATTACATTTTAGGCCTTTACTGAAGAATTTCAATGGATTTAATTTAATTTCAAGAGGGTTTTGAAAACCAATATTGTGTAGCCTTTCATCCATAGTTATAAGCATGAAGCTTCCTTTTTTTTTTAATGCATCTTTTGAGGTTTTTCAAAGCAATGGATTTTCTTTTGAAACCTCTCCTATTATAGCCTGTGCGATGCTCTATGAGAAAGGGTTTAATCCACACTGCTTCTGCTGTTCCCCCATAGTGTCAAAAAAAGAGCAATGCAAATATTCACAGTATTATCAGACAGATACAGAGAATAGTTTTCTGCTTTCGTAACAGTCTAATTATATTTTTTGTCCAGTAGAGAAAAATTCATCCACTTTTCCCTCATGACTTTGAGCCAGCACACATCTCTGGTCAGAACATTCCCCTTTGAAACACCACGTGTTACCAGAAATCCTGTGGTTCTCTGCAGCGCCTGAAAATGCTTGCTATGAGTCAACAAGGAACTCCCAAAATGTTCCTCCTGCACAATGCTTTGCTCCTCCTTGTTCTTTGCACCTTCCAGGAGAAGTTTGACCCACAAAACCTGTCTGCAAAACTACAGAAATACAGAGCCAGCTTCTCCACACAGGAGCTCCGACAGACATGTATGAGGAGCTCTTCCATGGCAGCCCCTGCTATTAAAAGCAGAACTCCTACCAGAAATGAACCTTTCCAGCACAGCAATGCACATCATCTTTGACTGGTCTCTGGATCATGACCATCTCATGTGAAGGATGGGTCTCAAGAAACGCTGGGCCAAAAGCTGAATTTAGAGGCCAGTCTTGCCCTTCCTCTGTAAAGGTGTTATGAGGGCCCCAGCTTCTCTGAAGCTGTCTCCTGCCAGCTGCAGCCTCCTTTTCCAATCCCACGGCCTCAGAACAGGCCCCTAACCCCCATCTCGCTCCCTCAGCTCAGGTTTTGCTCCCCGGGCTTTACAGTTCCTGTACCAACAAACAAGCAGCTCTAGGAACCTGGTGCTCTCTGCCAGGGCCCTGGCCTTTCTGAGGGACCTGTTGTCTCCTGCATTGCACTGAGAGCAAATAATCTACACGTTGGCCTTTGGATCCACTGACGATGGCTTCCTTCTATGCACAAGGCCTCACAATCCACACACAAAGCTGCTTTTCTGTAAGCTTGAAACATTACCTAGTTCTAATGTTCTGATTGCAGCTCCCGTGTTTTTTTCTTCACAAGTTCTGCATTTGCATTTTCATCTTAAAAGATACTACGTATAAAGCAATACTTCAAAAAATGATGCTACTGGATTAGGAACAGACTGCTTAATGATGCATTGTGCAGGAGCCTAAAATATTCACCAGAACTGGATTGCAGAAAATAATCTCATGTGATTTTTACAGTGCCAGTCCTGAAAATATAAATGAAAAACACAAAACAAACAACCACAAAAAAAAAAAAAAAAAAAAAAAACACACAAAAAAACCACACCCTGTATCAGTAGTCTTAGATGCATGCCCTTACCAGTTAAAGCTGCAAAATTCCTCACTGCATTTTCCAGCAAGGAAAACAAAGTGTGTGGCACACAGACCTTTTGCGTTGCTCGCATTTTTAACTTTCTGCACTCACCAGCATAAATCATCCAACTTTTAAAGAAGTCTGACACTTGGAGCCAGGACTTGTTCAACATGCTGTAACTGCTTAGTTTAGCTGAGCTCTGAAATTACTTGCAAGTGAAGTGTTTGGAAAAAAAGCAAAACTAATGGTGATTTTTGACCTTTTCTCCAAGTCTGTAAAGGGGAAAAATGAAATACATAAAACATACAAAGATCCTCACTAGCAGAATTACTTTCTGTGAAGCAAAACTCAAACCCCTGTACGTTACCACAGAACTGAAGAAAAAAATCAAGTTTACTGCATCATGCCTTGACGAGAATAGTCCTTCCCCAAAGATGAAGAACTGACTGACATGCAAGACTTGCTATTCTCAAAGTCACATGAGAAATAAGAGACATGCAGAATAAAAATACCGGAGACATGATGTAAAGTGGTGAATAGGCTAAAATTAGTTCATGTTCTTTTTTTTTTTTTTTTTTTTAATGAAGAGAGTGTAAGGTTTTATTATTATTATTACACTGAAAACCTTGGAAAGCGTGGAAAGGTGAAAAATGGAGATTTTAAATCTACATGTACAAACACATGCATGTGAACCTATACTTGTACCAGAATAACTGCACGCATCCATTTCTCCTTCCAGGAACGCTAATTCAAAGGCAGTTGTTATAAAAATAAGGAGAAAAATACCACATCTCCCTCATAAAAAAAAAAATCAGGAATAACATCAGGAAATTTTATAATGACTAGGCAATGTCTATTCTGGTCTCAAAGACAGATTGCCAGTATTCAGCATTTTTCCATCCCAGGTTTTGTGCCTTACCTTTCCAAATGTTCACTTGCTTTATGAAGACTAAAAATAAAGGCTTCTTTCTTCTTATTGTAGTATTAATATTTTCACTTGAAGAATGGGAATTCTTCTTATTCCTTTTATTCATTTTCAGTTTAAGCTGGTATTACTCAAAGCTGGAATGAAATACAATGAGATGACTGAGTATAAAATTAAAGTTTTATAGTCAAAGGTCAGCAAATTGGTTAAATGTCCTTTGAGTTATAGAAGCAGCAGCAGCAGCATATAAGTACAGGACAGCAGATTACAAGTTCAGCTTCTCTAGGCTGCAAGCAAAGCTGAATTATTTACTTTGTGATGTCTCTGTTGAGCTCAGTAAATCTAATTCTAGACAGCATTGAAATTTTTTGATACACTACAGTCACTTTCTTCAAGTAAATGTAGAGCTGTGACATGGATGCAAGTTGTTGGTTAGCTTACACAGTTAAAAATATATTTTCATGACCCCCCACTTCCCCTCTACTCCAAGCCTGCCTGCACAAGTGCACTGATGAGGCTGCAAACCTCTTTGGAAAAGCAGCACTGCTATAAAGTCGTCAAGAGGATGTGGTAAGAGAAGAGGCATGCTCTGTGTGCCAAAGGGTGCGTAAGAAAATAGTGGAGAACAGCACTAGGAAAGGGGGTGGGGGGAAAGGAGGAACACATTATTTGAAGCTGGGTCTGACTGGGAGTTATTTTTTTCCTAGCAGCCTGCACGTTGTTGTGTTTTGGATTTGTGGCCAAATCAGTGTTGATAACACACCTAGTGCTTGCAGGGTGTCAAGGCTTCCTCTGCTGCTCACTCTGCCCCCACAAGGAGCAAGCTGAAGGGGCCAGGAGGCTGGGAGGGGACCCAGCTGGGACAGCAGGCCCCAAATGACCCAAGGGTACTTTATGCCATGTAACACAAGGCTCAGCAATGAAACCGGGGCACTGCTCTGTCCACAGTAGCCATTGCTCTGAGGCTAGATAGCAATCGCCTTGTGGGAGGTGGTAACTGATTTGTCTTCCCATCACCTGGGTTTTGTTCTTTGCTGTTTTTTTTTTGTTTGGTTGGTTGGTTGGTTGGTTTGGTTTTTTTCTTTCTTCCTCTCCTCGTGCCTCACTTTTTCAACTGTCTTTACTTTGACCCACGAGTTTTCTCACTTTTGCTCGTTCAGTTCGCTCCTCGTCCTGCTCTGGGGGAGGGCTTAGCTGCTGGCTAGGGTGAGCACACCATACACTGAGAATAGGAAGTAATCGCAATCATACTGATAGTCAAGTTATAAATTAACCTGGACATTTTGAAGACTATATTTGCTTTTTTTTTTTTTTTTTTTTTTTTTTTTTTAAGTTCACTGTACCTGAATAATCACATGACTAACAGAAAATGCAGACATTTCTCTTCAATGTCCTCCTTGCAGTTGGAGACATTTTTAGAAAAACTAATTAAATAGTTAACACTGTTGTTCTCTGAATGCTGAACCAACTACAGAAGCAAGCATAACTGCTCATATCTAGACTGCACAGGCCAAATTTGGGAAAAACTGTGCACTGGTTTACAGGTGGACACTCAACACAGGGCATGCAGGCTGCCATGGCAGCTGAAGCAGGGTCTGTGTCAATAGACTTGGCCAGCAGTCAATGAGCTTGCCCAGACACTATGGCAGCAACCTACTTCTGGCAGTTCATTAATAGTTATTCCTCTTTGCTTACCTATTTGTTCCCCTGCTGTTCAGGCCTCTGGGAGAAACTCAGGCTGCTGAAGTCAACTGCACTAACAACAGAGCAAGAACATCACCGGTAGGAACTGCTGTAGCGAGAATCCCAGGTTACAGCTGTAATCACCCCTTCCATACCAAGTTCAAAATTGTTTTTCTTCAGATATAGTTGTCTGATTGTGACAGAAAAGGGCATGATTTTGAGAGGCATGTGATGGTCGTCAATGCATACAGTTTAAGTTACGTGCAAAGCCTTTTAAAGTCTATTTGACGCGGATGCTGACAGAAGCAGCAGACCTGCGTGCCGTGGCCGAGCTCAGTCCATTTGAAGGTGCTCCATTTGTAGAGGAGCGGCCCTGACTGCGGTGTAGGAAGCTACGTAGGTGTGCACTGTGCCTTTCCGTCCTGAGGCCTTTCTAGAGCAGCGAAACGCAAGGCACGCGTGCTGACACACAAAAGCTTCTGCAGCAGCTGTCCTGCCTGGCGCGCCGCTGATTTAACGCTTTCTCCTTGAACCAGCGCCGCTGCTTTGAAGCCGCAGCCCGAGCAAAGCGCACTGCTTGGTAGTCACAGCAGCTCTATCTGGAAACAACGTTTTTTATAATTTAAAAAACGATTACAAAACGTGTGTGCTTAGGGAAATGCAGCCACAGAGATGATGCATGGGAGACGTTCAGCTGAAATGTGTTTCAGCGCAAGCTGCCTGCCGCCGCCCTACATAGAGGACGGCCTCTGCACACAAACCACAATAAAAGGAGGCCAGCGGCCTCCACTGCTTCGACTGCTCGGTGGTAGATGCACTGAGACGTTGCTACTTTCATGCTAAGTGAACTCAATCTGAACAACAGCAAGTGGCCTTTTCCAAATAAAATAATAGGAACTGCCTGGGGTGAATTACCCCACTGGCCCTGACCGACCCAGCGCAGGCAGCAGACAGCAGCTGCGCGGCTCAGCCTGCACCAGAACCACCTGGCTTAAAGTGCCTCTGCTGGCTGAACTGAGGATGAGCAGCGGGATCCCTGCAGGGACTCTCATCCTCTATAAGACTCTTCAATTTCCAGCCCCACAGTATTGCTCTGGGGAGTGCGAATGGCAGAGCTGCGCCTGTCCTCCCGTCCTGGTGGTGGCAAGAACCAGGGCAGGACACTCTGGGCATGAGACAGCTGGAGGAGATGCTGAGAAGGAAAGGGAGGCATCTTAGAGAGAAACCTCTCTGCTAACACCTCTCCTCCCATCACCAGTCATCCCATCAGCTTCTCTTCTCTAATTAAATGAGTTCGGAGCTGACTTGGAAAGAAAGGCAGTGACTGCAGCACAGAAACGTTACTCATTTGCTTGGTGATGAAGTAGGAGCCTGTTTGGTCAGTCAGTGGCTTAACTTACTTTATTTTAATGAATTATCCTAGAAGTGGGATACTGAGAGGTGCCATGTCAAAACAGCCTGACATCATCACCAGACAAGCTTCAAAATGAGTTCCAAGTGGCAGCATTTGTGTGGAGCCTCACACACCGTGTAGCAGCACCAGCCAAAGTAAACCATCCTTCTCCCCCCGCGAGGAGCCGTCCCAGTACCCCACGTCAGGAGTGATGCCAGGGCGGCGTGCCACCGTGCACTGCCCCGGCCCGCTCGCACGGAGCCAAGACCTGAAAACTGACTACAAGGCAAGTTATAAACTGAGAGTCTTTGATTCAGAAAAAAAAAAAAAAAAAAAAAAAAAGGCATGGAAATACATGAATGTGACATCTGCAGCTCATACGATCTGCTTGAGAAATATATGAATTTTTGAACTGTGGAGTAACTTAGTAATCAGTTCAAGGGCGTGCCATTTTTCCATAAAAATTCATCACATAGAACTATTTTCTCTGAAATATTAAAATTAGCAGGTTGTAAATAACAAAATCTAGATCATTACTGAGGTCCAGGTAACATAATTACAGCACTGAGACCTGCTCTGAGGAATCGACGTGCCTCACCCCTGACACGTCCAGAGGCTCCGAAGCAGCCCCGTTTGCCAGCAGGTTCGGTACAGGGCTTGGAGCGCAGAGATTTGCCTGACAAGACCCTTTGCCTTGAATATGCTCCTGGTGGCTGTGACAGGCCTGACGACATCTCTGCTCTGCTTCCTATTAAATTTTTAAGTAACTTGCTTTCAAGTTCTGAGCCCAAGTTTCCTGCCCCAAGTAAACCAAGTATCTTTGCTTTTTTTCTCTTTTTACTTTCATTTTCTACTTCTGCTTTTCTCTGCCGGTCAGCAGGCTTGGAGCTCAGCCCCAGCAGCACACCAGGCTTCCCAACCCTGCAGCTTGCCCTTTTTCTATGCAACTGATCAGCACTTCCTTTTCTATTTCTAAATAAAATAAACTTGAAAGCTATGCCTTAAAACCCGCTAAAAATAGTGCCACGTCTGCTCTCTTGCAGCTAGAGCTGATCCCTGATGTCAGTGCTAGGCAGGGGGAGGCATCTCGCGGTTTCTGGATGAAGGAAGAAGCCCAGCAAGTAGCGCGCTGTAAGAAGGGAGCATCTTGCCGAGACTGAGCCTGGCTGGAATTTGACTCCACAATATCACAGATCAGCAAACAAACGAACTTCTCAAAGCCTTAGCACTTACTCTTATTCTGCATGCAGCTGAAGGCAGCATTAGGGCAAGAGGTTTCTGCCCCCATTCTCCCTCAAGCCCGCAGCCACTAGGAGAAGAAAAGCCTTCATACCAGCAACACGCGTTTCCTCACAAGGGGCAGGTAAGAGCCCTGCAGCAAGCAAACAGGACATCACAGCCTGCTTGATCTATTCTCATCCCAATTTTTGACATGTTCCCCTCCTGTGTAATGCCCAAAGTACCTTTGTCAGTGAGATTTATTTTATTTTTCAGGATTCAAGCTATGATCGTGCTGCTCCTTCGCAGTAGCACGCAAGACACGCGCCCACCCTAGGGAACAGGATGTGCACCTACAGCCACGCACACGCTTGTGTGACCGCTGCACACGTTAGCAGGGCTTGAGAGGAAGCCCTAGACCAAGAGCTGCACCATCCCGGAGCCTGGGTCTTAGAGCTGACTCCCACGGCTACCACTCACCACACTCAGCTGCCTCGTGGGAGATTACAGCTTGGAGCACACCTCTTCCCCCACACGCCTATTTCAACTGTAGTCCCTGATAAAAAAATTAAAAAAAATACCTTCAAGTAACACCAAACAAAAGCCTACAACCAGTTCAGTGTGTTCAATCAAAACAATTCACGGACTGCCCGAGTCTGATTCCTCATGCTACGGGAAGTTTTATTAAAAGCAAGTTTCGAGAAACAAAATGATTTGTTTCCCCAGCGCCTCTCACAAGGTTAACCACGTTCTGCTTCAGCATTAGAAGATTTTTAAAAATCCCAGTAAAACTACAAGCCACTTGGAGCGTTATTCTCCTCTTCCCCAACGTGTTCATGGGACGCTTCGGTGACCCTGGGGAGGAGGGAGCGTCCCTGTGAGCCCAGCCACTGCATTTCTCTGGTTCCACCAGCAGCCCTTTGTGCCCAGCAGCAATCCGGACAGAGCAGGCTGGTTTGGTGCAATCTGGAAGGCTGTTGTAATAACCGACAGACCAAAAACACAGGGAAGGGTTTGGCAGCTGTATAAAGCTCCCTCCGAGCTCCAGTCCCCGCAGAAGGGCACCAGCCCCAGCAACCAGCATGACCAGCCAGTCTCAGGGAATCCAGCAGCTTCTGCAGGCAGAAAAACGTGCCAAGGACAAGCTGGAGGAAGCCAAAAAAAGTAAGCATCTGGCCTGTTTTTACTGTCTTTTTCTACTGTAAGCTCTTCAGAAATACAGTGGCTCATGGAAAACCAGCATTATTTCATCTGTACGCAGCACAGATGGGCTGCTCCTATTCTTTTTCTGTGCTACTTTCCTCCCACTCGCACCAGTGCAGTGCCTTGACGGCAGTCAGGCATTTATCCCAGCCTTTGGTGCACGGCTTGCTCCAAATCGTGTGCACACGTGTGCTTGTGTGTGCATGCATGCACGTGCCTCTTCACACTGAACAAGGTTTTCTTTGTTATGTTCGTCCTGTCAGCTAGATTTATTACTGCTTTTTCTCAATGCCAATAATGTCATTACATCCTTCTTCAGGCATTTAAACGAGAAACCTGCACACCTCTGGCTGCCAGCTCTGGAGAACCAGACTCCAAACTCTATTTCTCTTTACATAATATTTTCAGTGTTCCTCTTTACTTATGAAAACCAGTAACTTGCCTTTTAATCTCAGCTGGGCTTCAAAAAGAAATACATGGAAACAAATGGAGACTTCAGAGTAATAATAATAGTAAAAGCCACAGTACAATCCTAAGAAATGTCAGTACCGTGGTCATTGCTGTAAGTCTTATTACAAACGACAAGCAATCACTGAGTGATCAAATGGTGATTTTAAAACAAACATCTTTTTTGCTGAATGCCTAATGCCCAGTGTAAAGTATGTGTAGATACCCAAGAATAATAAATTCAACCTTTTTATTCTAGTCAAATATAAGCAAATACAACAATAACAACAAATAAGAAAAGGAAATTAACATCCCAATAAAATGGGAAAAAATGTAGCTGAATCTGCTAATGATCTAAATAAAAGAAACAATTCATCTGGCAGTCTTCCTGTTATATATTTCCTTCATTTTCTGCATTTCTCTCTCATTGACTTAATACAAAATAGTCACCATAATGTCTCCTGAGTGTAGATACCGACCACACAAGTCACTGGCCTGCATTAGCCATGAAATGTTAACACTGTTTCATGGAGAGATCTTGATTTAGAAACCAGCAGCAGGAAACAATGTCATCCTCCAAACTCAACTAAAACGCATGAAGATACCACGTGCTGCAGGAGACTTTGATGAAGGATTTTGTTTTTAAGGCAGAAATAGAAGCTAGAGAAAAACTACTTGTCTAGTTTGTGTATCTCTTCTAGTACAAATCAGCGTTGCTGTGTGCTCACTATTTGTGTAACATGTTAATTTGTACAGCAGCACGCAGAAAATAAGCAGAAAAGCAACACCCCTTTCCTAAGCATCCAGCCACTGCCTGCACCTTGTAGCCGTGCAAAAGCAGAGAAAGAACATTTTTCCATCTTCATAACACTCACAAAAAGAGGGTGTTTGGGGGCGCTGCTCCTAGCTTGAGAGCAAAGAATTATTAGGGAGTGATTCAGCCTTTATGCAGCCAACTGAGATGCTCTCAATGGGATGTTGCCTCTCTTCTTATATAGGGCAGAGGAAATGAATGGTTCCCCAGAGCAAGAAGCAAGAAAGCCCATGATCTGGGAAGGCACAGCCTCACGGAGGGAATGGGCATTAGGTCTGAACATGGACTGCAGAATCAGGCATTTAGCTATGACAGCTTGAGGCTGCTCACCTTATTTTATTTTTCAAATCCAAAAAAAACATCACTTCAGCTTTTTCTGAAACAGACGGTTTAAAAAAGGTTTAAAAGTTTAATAAATTAAGAAACCCCCAAATGCAAACTACCATAATAACACAAATGATGACTGCTAATGAGAGCATCTTGCTGAATCCGGGCACGAGCTCCAGCTGCACTTACTCTGCTCTGCTGGCGAGCACACTCCTGTCCCCACCTCGGCCCCACGCACAGCACGTGTGAGAGGCGCACGGCTTCCTGCAGGTGACCCATCTCCCAGCCCCTGAACCAGCAGCCTGAATTGAGCCACTGCCTGCGCCTACCAGCATTGCAGTGCTGAGGTAGAACTTACTCGGTAGCTCCAGAAAACCAACTATTAAAAACTCTGTCATCAGTAGAAAACAGTAAAACTATTTCATCAGTATGATTTTCTTCTCTATTCCTTGCCTCTGCTCTCACACATCAGACTGTTCCAGTGTACCAGCAGTTTTCCTTTTCCTTCATTTCATTGTTTCACAGCAGCATGCCACCTGATAGACCTAACTAAACCAGCATGGCTTAAATAACTTGGGACAGGGACTGAAGGGGTTCTTAGGGCCAAAGTCTGTTGTGGCCAGCATAATTTCAGCAGCTTCTTCCCCAGAGTGATTCTGTAGTTGAGTCAACGTAAGGTATTGCCTCGTTCATTTCAGACAGAGTACAGAATCTAAAACAAAAGGCAATGCACGGCTATCCACTGTCACAGGTGAACCAGCACACACAGTGTGGAGGCACGAGGCGAGGCGATGCTGCTTCCCTCAGCAAACAGCAGCCCAGACCCACCCCGTACCAGTTCAGATCAGCAGCCCCTGCTCAGGGCTGGGCACACACGGCTCAGGGCTGCAGGTGAAAGCGCTGAACCTGCCCCGCCGAGCTGTAAGCATGACCTCTGCTGTCACTGCAAACAGCCCTCGAGCAGCGGCACCGTCCCAGTGCGTCAGGTTTTTCTATTTACCTTGTAACGTGAGAAGGAAGAACAGCAGGTCGTTCGTGGGACACAACCAGGAAAAGGCATTTTCAAGGAAATGTGATTACCAAAACTATCCTTATGCAAGACCGTCAGTGTTTACAGCTGATATGCACATCACCAGATCAAAAGGAAAAGCATGGAAACGCCTAATGCTGTATATAAACACATCATGGGCCTCCTTACTGACACACGCAGCTGCTGCAATGCAAAACCCACTTTGCACAACTGGAAAATCGACACCAGAATTCTGTTTATCTTCATAAAGTGAAGCGGAAGCGTGGTGCTACAGCTCTTCTGTGCATGCCTTTTCACACCTCTTGCTCAATGCCCTTTATCTGGCCTTGCAATATTCTTTATCGTATCACGGGCTGATGTCATTTACACCTGACCATTTATTAATAGCTTGTTGGTAAATGCACTTAAGCAAGGCTGAAGCTACCAAATTGATCAAACATGAAAAGAGCCTGCAGTTCTCTGTCCTTTTGTACGCTGCACTGCTTTGTCTGTCATTTTTTCTTTAAGCATAATTTGGATCCCAGAAATAGCTTCACATTATCAGAGCCAAGATGTTGATTCCTGAAAATCCTTCTGGGTAAAACAAGGGAAACAAATGTAACGTGAACACTGGGTTTAGCAAAACTTGGTTTCCTATAGATTTTTTTTTTTATATTTTGGCTTGAATTTCTAGTTTCTAATAAAAGTGAAAGCTCAGATGAAAATTTTCAGGAAGTCAGGGTAAAAAACAACTATTAAGCAAAATAAGATATTAAAAAAAATAATAATAAAATTGCATCAATTACATCCATCACACTGACTTGGATAACATCCAGGACATACTTTGTCTAGCCAAAAAAGCTATACATCCACTGATCAGCTGTTTCTATTGTATTTTCATTAATATTGCAAATGTCTGCCCAAAATGAGCATTCCTAAATCCCATTTAGCAACGTAGCACTCTTAAAAACAACAGAAATGGTCCTATTTAAAGAAAATGTCATTAAATTTTGGCAACTTATGCATATGACATTATTTCTGTGCAGAAATTTAGCTAGAAACCTAGATGTTCTGTTTGAAAACAGCAAGCCAATTTTAGCAACTCTGTTCTAGGAATGTAAGATAACTTCGTGTTTAAGCAAATTAGAATGCAAAATTTTCAGAAATATTCTCTTGCGAGACCTTAAAAAAAATAGTAACAAAACTGAGCATTTTGAACTTAACCTGAGCTAGTTCATTAACATCAGAGCAATACCTACAAAGAATATTACCTTTCTCCAGGCTAGTAATGCTTTCCCACAAGTTAGATAAGACAATATCTAGTACAGGGCTGACTTGCTCCAGAGAGTAAAATGATTAAGATTAGGCCAATTTGATGTGATTCTAGAAGCTCCTGACTGTCCCCTTCCCTCCTGCTCAGCTACCATACCCCTGGACAGGAAACTTGGGCAGCTCAGCTGCTTTGCTGCTCCTAATATTCAAGCACAGGAAGAAAAGACAAGCAGGCAATAGTAAACCTGGCCCCTGGGGCAAAAGTCTCCTCAAATTTGGAGTTTTCCACACCTCTTCTTTTTAGTCCTGGAGTAAATCTCTCAGGGTCACATTGGTTTGCCCACCCTCCTGTATTTCTAGCCCTCTTTTTGTATGATCTTGGCTGAATTTCAGTGCTCTGCTACCTGTAAGGACATAAGCTTTAATTTCAGCTCAGTTCTTTGATACAGAGAATCCTGTCCGGGAGATCAGTAAGACTTTGAAAAGGCAATCCCTTATTGCACAACTAAGGTAGCAGACAAGTGGTTAATAACAGACTGATTAATTAATTTTGGTTTGCCTCTAGTGAAACAGCAGGTTAAGCTCTAGTTTCTGCTTAACTTAATCAGGTGCAGCATATGCACGATCGCATATGTTGGCAGTTGCTGATTCTGTCCACAACGTTGTTGAACTAGCAGTAATTTACTCACAGCTTTTCCACTTAATTAAATAGGAAGCAGCAGGTTCCTGCTGTGCCAATCCTAAAGGCACTGTGGAAAAAAAGAAATGGCTGCCACCCTACAGTGACACCCTATGTATTGTGCTTACTCCAGTGCACTGTCAAGATGTGCCACGTATGTGTATACATACTTTTTGTTCACTAGCTGCTTTGTGAGAGGCAGATGAACTCTTGTTTTACAGCTAATCCCTTTCTATTGTGTGCATTTAAAATGGATTTATTTATCTATCCTGTGGCCAAATATGCAACATATTTACTACAGATGGACCCCCAGATGGAATTTGAAATTAAAATCCCACTGATTTTGAAATAATGTAATTTGCTATAGAGACCCAGTTCTTCAGCTGGTGAAGTTGGCAGAGCTTCTTTGTAGTCACTCCCTCCAATTACAGCTCCAGAGAATCTCCTCCCGGCTCCTTTTCTCAAGGAAAACTCTATAAAAGGCCGGTCAGCTCTAAATTTGGAGATGAGAACAAGAACAACTTCAAAACATGAACCTAAACCTAGTTTTGAACTTCGGTGTCCAGACTGATGTCAGGCTTTTACACGTATCAGTCAGTTTACGCATACTGGTCCCAAGACTTCATACAGCAAGAGACAGAAGCTGAGGGAATCAGCTTTCATCAAACAAATACAAACTTTGGGAAGGTGTGTGCTAGGTTTCAACCTGCATCACTGCCCCCTGTACAAATTAGATTGCCTTGGTGGCAGGAGCACTCTGAGACAAGCAATAAACTACACAAAAGAACACTCCCCACTGGTGAACTGTCAGTAAATCTGTTGAGCTCCCCACCATACTCCTCCTTGCTGTAAAATGCTGTACACGACCACCTCTCACCTCTCCTCAGGTCCCACAGTCAGTACACCCACAAAAGCCAACGGTCCAGGAACCAACGCTTCAAATGGACATCCCTGTTTCAGGCATCCCTCAGCTGATCTGCAAATAATAGCTTTAGAAGGGGCCACCAGCTGCACGTGTAATTTACTACAGGATCAGGAATTTTACCTGGGATTTTGTTGAATCACAGAAGTATCACCAGCAAGCATCTTCCTCGCAGATTCAGCTTTGCTGTTGTGCCCTGCCCAGGGGAAGAGGAATACCCCATGTCACACCTGATAAGGCTTCAGAAGCCCAGTACAGGTGTAGCCCATCTGATACAGCAGCATGGAAAACCAAATCATAAATACTAATGCTCCTCTCCCTAGCTTAGTTGGAGAATACTGTTTAGGATCTCAGAAAAGGTACAACTTTCTGAAAGTATTCATGTTGCTCAGTGACATCAAGTAAGTGGTTCCAATAAATAAATAAACAGATAAATATCAGGGTGCTTCGTGCACCAAATTGAGGTGCCTTTTTCAGTTGTGCAGTCTTCACACTCTCATTCTGGTGATGTCCTGATTTACACAACTAAGCAATAGCTTTTTTAGCCCCTGGAGCCCTTTCCCCTGGTGAGGGAGCAGGCACATCCTCTCTTGCTCCCTAAGTTCAGGTTGTACGGAGGAAAGAGACCAACAACACAAATCAGCATCAGCCCAGCAGCCTCAAATACAACATGTCAACATCCAACGCAAGGGTTTTACAGCTGGTGACTTTTTCCTCACAAAAAAAGCAGAGCCCTGGGAAGATCCACGTGCCTTACCGAGTTTCTGTAAAGCAGGCAGACAGGTGCGTCTCCATGGGGTGGTCACGGCATGTTCAGCGCTTGCTTCATGTAAGAACTTCAGTATTGCATGCCCATCAATCCTCCTGCTTTTATCCTTTGCATAACATCCCTGTGAGATCCAGGATGTACCTGGGCCTGGCTCTGCAATGATTTACATGGGTTTAATCTTACATACCCTTAGGATTTTACCTAAAGTAACTATTATCAGTGCACAAAATGAAGTTGGCAAATACAACCCTTTCCAGAAAGAAGAGTTTAGTTTCCACTAGCCTAAAATGCTACTTCCATAAGAATGCAAGATCACCATCCTTTTTAAAAATAAAATTATATATATATATATAAAATCACTTTCATACTTTCTACACATTAGTAGAAATAATACCATCAGCTTCCTTTTTCTCTTAATCATTCACCTCTGCGTTTAGCAGATGTTAGGGAAAAAGGGTGGGGGAGAAGAGGACAGAGCCTGAAGGTTGCAACTCAGTTTGGTAGTGGTTAAGATGTACCTCGCAGCATGCTGGAAATCTGCCAGCTCTAAACAGCATCCAGTTGGTGCGGGATGAAGGGATCCTGGCAGCCAATCAATACAGAAAAACTTACAGAATAACGTCTTTTCCAATCACTGACAACTAAAATCTGTTATCTGGCTGCTACTATTGCTGATGAAGGAAAGATAGATATTTATTTAAACACAAAGCTGTGATAAAAAAAAAAAAAAAATCGTTTCTGTTATGAGAAAATGCATAGTTGCAAAAAGACTTGTGTTGTTAGCAAACCAACACGCTTTTCATGTTGATGCCCAGGGAGCTGGGCTCAGAAGATGTGTGCTGGTGAGATGGGCTCTCAGGCACAAAGTGCCCTACAAGCTCACTTCACCCCTCTGACAATCCCAGGCAGATAGCACCGCTGTTCACTTTGCTCACAGCTTCGTCCAGGAAACTTCTGCACCAGGTAGAAATACCTCTGATGTTGAGCACTTCACCTCTTGAGATGAAGTGACACCTGCGAAGTAAATCCTTGTTTCTCCTCTCCATTAGGAAAGGGAAAGAGGCTGAAGCAGGCCAAAGAAGAAGCCATTGCTGAGATAGACCACTACCGGCTGCAGAGGGAGAAGGAGTTTAGGAATAAGCAAACAAATGTAAGTAAGAAACGTGCATGGCCTTTTTTTGTCAGTATGCTCACTAGTAGAACAAATTGCTTCAAACAGCATTACCTGGACACTTTCCACAACCTAACCTGACCACACTGATTGAACCCAGCTGTCACACAGGCATCTCCTGTGACGTGCAGATGCTTCATTTGGACTTCTTCACTGGCATGGAATGCATTTGTACCTGGTACTGTAGATTTTAACACTAAAATTGTCTAGATTCTATATTTGGTTCACACTTGCCCTTTTGAAGACGTTAACTCCCTCAAGTAAAATGCCTTCAAGGTTTTCCTTCAATTCCAGACAGATCTTGATTCTGCCCTGAAACTGGAGGTTGAAATAAGGTGGATGTTTCGGTAATAGTGACGATTTAAAATCCTTCTTTCTATTTCTGTTCCACTTTAGCTTTTTGTCTGCATACAACACTGCACCTCTGGTGAACTGAAATCATCCAAGCCTTGGGGTTTTTCCTATCTTCATAGTAAAAGTGGTCTGGATAATATTTTCCTATCTGAATTGCAGTTCATTTTATACATTTATGCCATCTTGCTGTCTTCCCTAGTATTTTCATAAAGATTCAAAAACTGTTCTCTTTTACTTGGTGACCTCCCTCTTACATTTTTGTTCTTGTGTTGTTTTGTTTTTACTGCCAAAAAAAAAAAAAAAAAAAAAAAAAAAGCCAAGGAGGCCAAATGAAAACTGCTTTATAAACCTGCTATTTCAGTCACACTTCACATAAGACATTCTCCAGCAGAGATCATAAGCCTTAAGGATATACGTACGCAGTCTCCAACAAACACAGCCACCAGACACACCATCACACTGCCAGGCCAGGTGGTGGTGTCTCAAACGTACAATATCAGATTTTTACTGATACTAAAATAAAGTAAAAATACACCTACAATTTATTCACCTTTTCAGTCAAAACGAACTTCTCGCTTTAGGTCTGGAATAGCAGAAGAGAAAAAAGCCTTTCTTTGGTGTGAATTGAATTTTTTCATCCCAAACAAAGCTGCAAGGAAAGGCCACTGTTGGTCAACTGAGCGCATTACACAAGCAGGCCAGAGCACACACTGCTCCTCAAATGGCAGCATGTGGCTATCTGTACCCATCACTGCAGTCCTCCCTCATGTTCCCTGACCCCATTACATCGAACATTTATCTACCCCAGACTAACGTCATCGTTATTTACCTGTGCCTGGAAGGCAGGCAGGTGTTCCAGCTAAGCCAGTGAGGTCTGATACCCACTTCACTTTGCTGGTTCAGGTGTCCAGGCACAAACACATGTTCCTTCTCATCCTTCTGTGTTGCCATATCCTTGCTGGGGTAACTTCCCTCATACCACAAGAAGCTCCACTTCAGTCCGGAACAAACAATGGCAACAAAAACAATGATTAATTTGAGGTTAGACACTACTAGAAAGATTTTTTTTAACACATAAAATTTAAGCCCAGCGCTCAAGCTGATTTTGATAGTGCTCAAAGTGTTTGTATTTGGGGTCTGAGGTCACTGAACTCTGGAGATGTGAACCCTGGCTCTGAATTTGTGTTTTGTGTAACATGTAATGTTTTGCCAACTTTGGAATGACACTGACATTAGACCAGTATAGGCAAGATAAGGGACAGGCCTTCAAGGTCAGCAGAAATCACAGACTAAGCAGAACATTGCCTGCATGCTGACAAGAAAAAGATCTTCAAAATCAGAAGCAGAAAAAAAAAGGAGAAAGAAAGAAAGGAAGGAAGAAAGGAGAGTAAGAATTGATCTCAGATTACGATATTAGCATGGTCCAGGAGAGCAAGTTCCCAGTCTACAGAGGCTCTTCTTCAGATTAGAATGGTCTCCCTGAGGTTTTGCGAAAGTATTTAGTAGCTGGATAACACGCAACCATCTGGGATCTTTAGAAAGTTATTTTGCCCAGTGGAAAAAAAATCAACTTCATAAATCCAGTTTAAGCTGTACAATCCTTCCCACATGAGGCCCTTACAACTTGTCTAAAAGCTAAAATAAAATGCCAGCTAAAAATAGTTACTACAGAAAACAATCTTCTTTTCCCAGTGTTTACTATTGTGTCTACATCCTGTATATCTTCCAAATCATAAAATGTTTTACATCTGGAGTGCAGACGAACTTCATACTACGTTGCCAGGTACAGATAACTGCAAAGGTGATTTGTGCAAAAGGAGATCTTCATTCAGCTGCTTTTCCTTCTCTCAAGGACTAAGTTGGGCTGAAATCACATGGAAAATAAAGCTAACGACCCCTCCCTTTGTTTGTGGTCAGCCTCTAGGTACCCCACTACCCCCACAGGTTAGTTCAGCTGCTAGTCCATGCCAGAAAACTGTGGCAGGAATAAGAAGGATACGTTATTTATTCCTTTCTTACTTTGTGTGCAGAAACGTCTTCTGCTCTCCTCCATGGAATTCTCTGGCTGAAAACAAATTTCTCTCTTGCTATCTGAAGGACTTTTCCACAAGGGAAGAATGCAAGGGATGTTGGAGCAGTGGGGGAGGAAGGAACAAAGCCACGGATTTGGAACGTGTGCATCTGTTTACAACATAACCTTGCTAAAATGTTCAGCAAGTCTAGAGTCAATTAAATTCTAAGCGAATGTCCTGATACTAACTGTGCCAGAAGCTGTCTGGTATTTTGCCAGATAAGAAAATGTAACATTAAAAGACCTTGTCTGAGGCCTGTTGAGGGTTATACATCAGTAGCTGCTGAAGACTCTTCAAATACTCTGAAACTCTAAATTATGCATTTTCAGGAAGGCTTTCCCATGTTTTGCTCCTTAGCGGTGCTCACATTTATTCTCAGTGAGGCCAAATGAAGCACACTAGTGCTAAAACTTAGTTGACTAGTCATTAAAATAGAAAACAAATTAAAATGAATGGTATAAAAGACAAAACATGTACAACGTTGTTCCCACAGCGAGCTAGGAAACTTGCATTTCATGGGGAGATACCCATTGCTAATGAGCATATGAAAGAGTTCCCTCGAATCCTGTTTCTATGTGTACGGTTCAACCTAGATCACACCCTTACTGTTAGAAAACACTGTGACATGTTTGCATTGTGTTTATGCTAGATGATAAAGAGAAGTACAATAAACATGGTCATATACAATGCCTTTTTTTGCTTAGAGGGCTTCTGCTTTTCAGGTAATGGGCTCCCAAGGTGACCTCTCTGCTAAAATAGAAGAGCAAACAAAGGAAACCATCCAAAAACTCACCAGCAGCTACCACAAGAACAAGGAGACCATGATGAAAAAGCTTTTGAACATGATATACGACATCAACCCTGAAGTCCACCCAAACTTCCGACAAGCAGCTTAAGATCAGCTATGTGCTGGGGAAAGACGTTTGTAAGAAGTTGGCTTCTTTCTTGATAACCATAGATATTTCCTCCTTTATCGTTTCTGTATTTGTGAGAGAAAGAACACTAAAGCCAAAAGTGCACAGTTCCAGAAAGGTTTTTGATGCGACAAGAATTATACAGAGTTTCACAAGCATTTGTTGGAATATTGTTTTTTCCTGGTGGTAGTTAAGCCCCTGTCATTTGAACAGGGGCAAGTCAATAACTGCAGAATAAATGATTATTTGACACCAGCAGCTTTTCAGTGGGAGTCTTTCTTTCTTTTTCTCATATAATATGTTCTGTACTAGATGTGTTGTTGCATAAAGTCTGTTTATCCCAATCTTTAGTGTACTTCAAGTCATGTGAAATAGAACTCCACAAAAATAAAAAAAATAAAGCATTTCTGTTCTCCTTGTGACACACGGAGCAGCCAGATTATGGAATATATAGGAACTGTCACTTTTGGTCAGAAAGAAGAAGTCAAAACACTCTCAGCTGTTTAATCCTAATTTAAAGCAATATATAACTGACTTGTACACAATCATGTTCAAAAGCCATACTTCAAGTATCGTCCTATTGTTTAAATACATCACAAGCTTTACGTAGCTTTTTTAAGGCTGAAAAGTGAGAGCAGGAGTAATCATTATGTGTAACATTGCCTTGGTTCAAGGTGCACTGTAGCATGCCCATCATTATCTATTCAGTTACTCCAAAAGCACAGGAACCCAGTGGCTCAAACTTCACCACTGCTACACTAAATAGTACCTTAATCCACAAGAAGTTGATGGAAATCAGGTCACTCAGGGCTCACTTCTGTTACCCAAAGTGACCTCGAGTAATAATTCCCTCCACAATGGCACAGATTTCCCTTGAAATAAATATTTCTGAGGTTAGGAAAATATAATACGATCTGGTTGCTTCCAAGGGGAAGCCTGTTAAATCTGATGGAAGGCACTGATGAGGTGTGGGGGGGGGGGGGGGAGGGTTCATGAACCTATGCCATGAACCTCATTAATGCCTCGTCTTCACTACAGAATTATACTGAATTAGAAAACAAGCTTGAGAAACTGCAATGACTAGCAAACAATAGCCATGATTTTCAGACCACGTAGACTCAGATAAATCATTTCAATTTCACAGCAGCTAGTCATAGGCAATCTCCTGTTCCAGAGAGGTTTACACAGCTGACATGCTGTCATGTGTAAAATGACCATAAAGCTGTAGTCAACTTAATGTCAGCAAACATGACTCCTCAAGGCTGTGCCTGATGCTACGCAGTCTCAAAGCCCTGATTGTTACTGTCTCCTGTGCTTGATTACATTCTCTGGAGACACAAGGATGCGGAGGAATGGGAAAGAGACTAGAAATCCTATTGACATCAGCTGAAAGGCTTATTTCTTTAGGAGTGCTTCGAATCACGTTGTGATAGGGTTTGATTTACTGCGGGGATGAAGGAACCCCAGTCTCAGTGCCAGCACCCTTCTGCATCATGTGGCACAGCTGGGGCTGCCCAGGCACACATGCCTCTGACTTGGGTCGTGGCTGAAGAGCCAGCGTAGTGCTCAACTGTGAAGCATATATTTTCTGTGAACTTAAATGAACACTATAAAAAGTGAACATTTTAAAAGGAATAAGCTGAAACACAGCCTCAACTCCATACCAGGGGAGTATTCTCCACACAAAGGGAATACTCAGTATAAGAAAAATGACTTCTCGGCGGTTACTGACAAATACTCAGATTTTGCAGAACTGAAAGAAGTTACTGACTGTGAAACTGATTCAAATTTTGGCTATGCCAAAGCAGGGACTGAAGAAGGAGAGAGAATTTCTTTAAAAAGTTGAAGTTTGAGGTGTGGAATCAATGACTAGTTATCAAGATGTGTTATCTTTAACATAATTAGATAGCAGTCCTTTCTGCTTTTCTTTATGGTGGAAATCTAATATGAAAACTACTCCAGTGGCTAGAAAGTAGGCCCAAGGCCCTACAGTGGTTTTCAGAGGGGACATCAGATAGCAAAGAAATGACATTCCTTTGATACCTTCCCCTCTCCCTGCGTTACACAGTTGTACCAGCATTTTGGAAGCAGGAAGAGTTATTTCTTAAACAAATTCTCAGTCATTTGTTCTTCTCTTCCCAGACACTTAGCAGTCAGTCCAGCAAGGACCTCTGCTAGCACCCTTCAAGGTTGGCACCGACCTCTCTGGAGCACTCCTTGCTGTGACCAGGACTGCTCCACTTGCCCTCTGCGCTACCTCAGCGCCCTTTCTGCCAGTTATCGCTTATTTGTGACACCCCGTCTTTCTCTCAATCTTGCCAAAACCTGTCCTTTGTCACCAATAGCTTCTTGTGTGAAGCTTCTGTCCTCCTTTCAGGGCTGCTTTTTACCCTTCAGGTCCGAGAGGCCACACACATTTCTTATTTACGTCTCCAAAGCACACGGTCCCTCACAGGCACAACTAGGCCACGAGTGCCGGCCTAGCCACTTCAGCGCCAGCTCTCGCCCAGCCACACTGCGAGCGTGGCAGTGACCCACCTGCAGCTCTGTGCCCTCCGTGGACCCGAGATAAAATTGTTTGATGTTGAGAGATAAATCCAAGAGCTTTGATCACTCTGTGCATTTGCTCTTCCTACATTCATTCCTACTTCTGGGTGGGGATTAGGGTGGTTGTAGCGCCACTCTGAGCTGTGCAGAGGTAAAAGGCTAAGTTAGACTTTGTGTAAATTGGAAAGATACCTTTCTTTTTTTTTTTTTTTTCTTTTTTTTTTTTTTTTTTTTTTTGATGAAGGGTGTAAAGTACCAGCTGCATCAATAGAATACTGAGGTGCCAAGAAAACGTCTGCTGAATTTACAAGTGCACAAAATATCTTGTATTCAACATTCAAGCATTCAGGGTAATGGCAAACAATCGTTCCACTCCAAAGAAAAAGAAAATATAGAAGCAAAGAGGTTTAATTTAAAAATGCTCTTAAACGCATTAAAAATAAGCAAACACGCCTACCATCAATACTTTCTCTGTCAGGATTCCAGGAATGTATTTTTCCTGGTACTACTTGTTCATCAGTGAAGATGAAAAATCTCAACAGGATCAGAAGTGGGATGAGCTTAACTAAACAGCCACAAGCCCAAGCATTTCCTGGAAACTTCTCCCTGTCTTTCAGTTTAGTTGAAAATGCTGTCAGACCATTGTCACTGGGGCTCTGCCAGCTTCCAGAGCTGTAAGGAAAGTCTCCCAGCAGTAGGGCTTTCGGCAGCCTTCAGGAACACGTCTCTGGGCAGGTCCCTGGGGTTCATTTTGCTCTGTCCACCGAACAGGGCAACCATCGCTATATGAGCAAGTGGTGGGGTACAAGAACAATGCATGACCCTCACTGCAACATGCCCTGCAACTAGAATAAGCTCTTCAACATGCTCCTTCTTGGTGCATAAAGAGCCCTACCTGTCTCACCTGTGCTTCAGACCTAGGACAAATAGTCATAATTTTTTGGGTAGCAATGGATCACTAGCTAAGCACACAGGCTTCATCATTGAGGAGAGGTGGGAATTGATTATCTTAAGCTTTACATGAGATAAGCACTGTGCTTGCATCTGTATTTAGTCCTGGCCATCAGCAGAGCACTATCTTGTCATGTCACCAAAGCACTGAGGCAGCAGGCAGCTATAATCTGAAAGATTTTGGGGGTGCCAGCAGCAATTGCAGCCCAATTCTGTTCCAGGAACCTACCACAGGCATGTGTTGATTAAGTAGGAAGCATGAATGCTATGTAATATTATGTTCTTCTTCATGTATACAATACATATACTTCAAAATGATTTTCTCCAGCTCGTCGCAAGAAAAGAGGAAATGCCTGCTGCAGAATACACAAGTGTCATATATTCCTGCCAAGTTCACAGCCGCCTGTCCCTCACAGATTTGATTATTCCTCATTTTATGGTAGAATAAGGCACTTCAAACTCTGAGTCTTCCCTGAGGAATGTTAACGCTTGTTAGAAGTACATGACCCAACCAGTATTACTACAAAACACTTGGAAAATGTTACATCGGAGGACTATTAATGCACTCCATTGCACTTACAGGACATGACTGCATGTGGAAAATCTGATGACTTGCAAGCCTATTAACTTACCAAGATTCCTCATTGCTTTTATGAAAGATATGCCACAACCGAATTACCTGACCCAGGGTGATTCCTGAAAGTCCCCTTTTGCCCAAAATATTTGATTTATTTACCAGCACATCATATTCCAAACTGCTACCAAATTTCCCTACCACATTTGGAAACACAGAATTTTTGAGTAGAGCTGTGCTCCAAAGAAAATTAGTTTGGTTAAAACTCAAATATCATACCAGAAAACTGATCTCAATAGCTAGCATTAAATAAATTTTGATTAAAAACAACAAAAAAAATGAAATACAGTATTTATAATTCAATTAATTTTTAACAAACTAAATAACACTAGTATAAAACAGATCAGCAAGGTTGTCTCATTTGTATAGCCTGCTCTTTACAGTCTATGTAAAAATTTATTTTACAGTCCTATGGCACTGATTGTAGGAAACAGATTGATAAATAAAAAACAGCAGCAGATATATAAGGTAAGCATAGCTGAACTATGCAGGTGTCACTTTGGTAAATAGATTCAGCATTTTGTGGCAGTCTTCTTTCCATTCACACTTACCTGAGAGAAACTAAAAGGTACCTGTGCATCCCAGGGATGGTAGCAGGATAATTCATACTCACGTTTAAAATTAAGCCAAGATGACGTGGTGGCAGCGCAGTGACGAGAGCAGAAGCAAGACCTTCCAGCAAGGAGAGGCTGCCAGGGCACCACAGGGCTGGAAGTTGCTCCTGCCACGAGTCCTGTCCCATGGCCCCTTCCTCTGCTCCTGGTCCTGGCCATGGCACCACGGCTCTCCCATCCCAGGATCATGCACCGTGACCCTGCAGTCACTGCAGGAGCTGCCTTACACCTGCTTCATACCCCTGCATGAGGGGGATGGATTTTAGCTCCTCCTCATGGCTTCCCAGCAGTTAGCGGCAGTAAAGAATGTTTAATAAATGAAATAGTTGCCTTGCATCAGATTAACACTTCTTAAACAACGTATCTTCTAATTTTAGTTTCAAGGAGAAAAAATAGCATTGTTTCCTATTAACACTTAACTGCTCTGTCTGCATGGGCAATGGAAAATGTTTCTTGCAGCACAGGCTGCCAAACCTAGTCAGCTTATTTCCCTGAATGGGTTTTCCATTCAGCTCTACAGTAAGTAAATTATCATTCAGCACTTTTCTCTGTTTAAATAATTTTTCTTCCACATCTTTTCTTAAACATCCTTTGGAATTACTCACAAACATGACATTAATACAACAATTTACTCCAAGAGAAATAGTTTGCAGAGCCTTCACGTTTTGTGAAGTACTCCAATCCATACTGCCAAACACAATGTTTACTTACAGATACAAACGTATCTACACACAAATACATCCCATAGGTATCCATTGTATTTTTAAAAGTTATTTTACATTTTAAAAAGCAATTTTCATTTTCCAGTTCCAGTATTTGATCCTAATTATTTATCTGCCCTGAAAAAAACAAACAAAACCTACTTTCCTGCCTGTGTCAAATTCAAGCTTGAATAATTCACCAGTTTCGATTTAAACAGTGCTAGTAATAGCTCACATTCACCACCTCGCTTTGTGGATCTGACCTCAGAGAACGCTCTCCAAAGCAATTGCAGGTTTCCTGGCAATACTCCTTCCACACTTTTGGATACATAGAACTGTTGTGAGAAAATCAGCTTAGACTTGATCGCCAACTGCTGTGAATCAGCGCAAGGCAGATGATGCCAAGGGAGCAGCAATCGACCCAATTCTGTGATAATTTCTGAGCTCTGCATCAGCATATACCTCAGGCACTTCCTAGTTTCTGTTGTTCCATAACGTCCCTGAGCTTCTACTGCTCCTTTGACACTATTTCTCATCTCAGAACCAACTCAGCAAGAAAAACACCTTATGATGGAGAGAGTTGCTGGACTAACAAGGCATGAGAATCAAGACAACGTCCATAGTCACCATTTTCATCGGCCTTGCATGCAGTCATTTTGACTCCTGGAACAGCACACTGTCAACAAAACTGGCTACAGAGTACAACAGAGAATTAAACAGAATTTCAAAGCCAGAGTGTGTATCAATAAAACTGGCATTTGCTGAGAAAACTTTCCTTTTTTTTTTTTTTTTTTTTCCAATCAGCTCTAGCTTTGAATTATGATGCTCTATTATGTTCAAATGAGAACAACTTTAAGAAGCAGAAGCTATTCTAAAACACTCCCCAGGAATCTGGCCGTTTCAACATAACAAATTGATATGACCATGGTCAATGTGACATGAAACCTTGTAGCAGAAATTCGATAATTCCATGGTATAACATGGTGCTTAAAAAACGTGATTCACTTCTTTGAGATGCGACTTGCTCAAGCACTAAGACCAATATTTATACCCTTTGGTGGCTAAGAAAGATGTCATTCTGGAGAAAATATGTTCTACACAGAAACGTGTGGACTTGTCAGCAAACACTGAATGCAGTCATATATACTAATATGTTATTAATTACTTTGCAGATAGTAAAATTGAGTCCCTGATACACTTCAAAGTGAAAATATCTTTCCTTTCCTTGAAACGGTGAGCAACACTCGTATCCTCCACACAAGCACACACTACAGCTTTCCCCAAAATCGCGTGCAGCTTTTAAATTAAACTTGAGACTCATTCTCTAATATCAGCTGGAAAAGGATGAGATTAGACGTGCCCTAGCCAAGGCAGCATATAATTAAAATTCAAAGCATTAACAAAAACTGTACTATGCTGTTTATAGTTGAGATGCAGGCATAAAGTTTAATGAGCCTCTTTGTTTTCTCACCCCCCTGCGACTTGTTCCAGCTCTTAACTATTCCTTTGCCTTGTAAAGTTCAGGTCCATGAGAGGTGAGGATCAGTTTGAAGGTGCATGTAACATAACAAGCGTGTCTGAGTTTATGTTACAACGCCTGGCTTCCGCTTTGCTGCTCTTGTGAGGCTGGAGTCTTGCAGAGTACTAACAGCAACAAAGTTCAGAAGTCAACCAATAAATTGGCACTGAAGCAGTTACAAATGTTTGCACAGCAAAAACGTTAGTAGTACATACACAAGCATTTGCTGACCTTACAGGCTACTGCTGGAGTTCTGACTTCAGCTTGTCTGTGAAAGAGCTGGGAATTGAAAAAGCATCTTAACAGAGACCTAGCAACTGAAGGAAGCGCACTCCAATGGCATGGGCTGGCAACGAGTCCAGTTCTTGACTTAAAACCTCTGGCTAATGTGCCAAATAAATTGCTAGAGGCGCGATACCCAGATCCTCTGTGCTGCAGTGGCTTTCACCAACCACTGCAGTGCTCTGTATTTTTTGTGGATTTTTTTCTGGTACATTCATGAGGCAGAGAAGGCCTGTTATCCAACAATCACACAGAGGTGCTGCCATGCCTGAAGGGCTTGAAATCATCTCTCCATAATCCTTGATACTGGGTTCATCTGCCTTCCACGGGATCACTGCTGAACGTACATGTACCTACCACACCAGGGAAATAGAGATGCCAAAGCAATATCACCAATAAACTTAAAATCATCTTATTCTATTTGACTTCATCCTGAAAGGCTGAAAACATTAACTGACATCACATTGATCTGGAAAAGATATATCATTGATATATGGTTTCATTAATTTTGGTTTTATATTTATGTTTCCCTACACAAATTTGTCCAGTAACAGAATATAACATGATAATTGTATTAATTATTTGACAATATCTACAAAACTATTTCACTGTTCAGGCAGAAATCTGATCTGTGGTGTTCCTGTCTGGTACATATTAATGTTATCCTTTATTAATTTAAGTTTCAAATTATTTTTCCAAAGGAGGAGAGGGATTAGAAAATTACTTTCCTCTTCATCTCATTTTTTCTTCACTATTCCTTTTTCCTCCCTGGCACAGACACAGATCCTTCTAAGCTATTTTCCTTTTATCCCCTCATCTTCCCTTTTGGTCTTTTTTGCTCTTAGCCACTCATCCCTTTTTCCATTTCCATCTCCTCCTGGTGCCCACTCCGGTTCTCTTCCTGATGAAGGAAACATTTCTAGTTTCAGCCATCTTACAAACACACAACTTCTCAAATATCGCTCTGCCTGCCTCCAGTTAACCACTTCATCCCTCTTTTATCACTGCAGAGGATCTCCGTAAGCTTATTCACTGCTTTCCATTCATTTCCTTCAATGCATCCTGGAAACCCTTCAACCTATACTCACTCTTTGCCTTCCACTCCCGTCATTCTAATCCCCACTAGCATCCTCATCCTCCAACCTCATCAGCGTCAGCACAGTCACTATATGTTATTATTATTATTACTGTTTCCCTGGGTCTCTCTGCTTCTCTACCTGTTCCTACCTCGTTCTTCCAGTAATCCCCAAGCCTCTCGCAGTGTTCAGTACAGACAGATCCCAGGGCCCCCACTCCTGATTTCCTCTCCTCCTGTATATCATCCCAGAGTACTGTATATGGGAAAGGAAAACAGGTTCTCAGTGATCTTGGATTTATCCTGCACCTCAGCATTACCTCTCTGCATCAGCTTAGATCCCCCCTGCCCAAACAAAACCTCACTCCATGCCTCAAACTCATCCTTGCTCCTGCTCACACTCAGCGTAGCTAAAACAAAGCTCTCCTCTGCATCCCTTCCCAACTCCACGCTTGGCCACCCCTTGCTGACAGCCATGTGGCTTCTCATTCCTCCCTGCTTCTTGCACTCATTTGGCCTGGGCATGTCTGCTAGTCCTGATGCTCAAGTAGTCTTTAAACCAGGTGCTTCCTCTGCATAATTAGAAGAATTGTCCTGTGTAGCTCCTCGATTACAGCAGTGATCCATTTTTTTGTTTGTTTGTTTGTTTCGTATCCCCTAATGCCATTGTGAAGAACAAAAAAAAAAAAAAAAAGAAAAAAAAGAAAATGTAAAATCCCCCAAACTTTCCTGGTCCTTTACGTCCATCCAGCCAACATTTTCTCTCACATCAATCTGCTTTTCTTCGCTTCTAAGGTGCATCCTAATTTATTCCCACCATAGCCTCCATAATTTATGAATACAGCTTCCATTACCCTCTAATTAGTTTTCTCAACCAGCATGTTCATGCTTTCTCCTAGACTTTCTCCTTCCTCTTACTGGAGTTCTTTACACCATGTTGGTTTGTTTTCCTCTGAAAAAAGCTTTATTTTAGCACAAATCCTAACAAAAGAACATGTCACCCATAAAACAAATTGTCTTATGAGACTACTGACTATCATATTACCCAATAACATCACAATAATTTGTTTTTTTGTCTCATATCCCCATTTATCTGCTGCCACGCTGTGCTACAGCTGGCAAAGTCCTGCTGATGGGAGCCGTCCTCTCCTCCAGCCTCAGCCCCGAGTCCCACCCTCAGAGCCATCCTGGCCCAGACCCTGGAGCCCAGGAGTTACCAGGCACAAAGCATTACCATTAAACAGCTCCTGGTGCTGTTGTGCCAAGCTCTAGACAAACTGAAGAACAGTTTTGAGCTGCTTTGAGCTGTTTTTCAAGTGTGGATTATGTTTGGGTGCCAAGAAGTACATTTAGAGCATTAGCCACTATTACAAGCGTGAAGCTGACTTTCCTGAAGTATCATGCAGCCATTGTTTACAACCTGTTTTGGGGACACAGCTGTAACACGTTGCTTGCAGCTTGAACAAAGCCTTTGCTAAACCCAAGTGAGGCTGCAAAGGCTGAACCAGTGCATTACCCTTTCCACATCTGGAAGCAGCAAGTAGTTCTGCCCTGTCTCTATTAGGTTTGATTGAAAGTATCATCCTTGTGTTTATCCCTGCAGTAGGATTAAAAAGGCATGCTGGAAGTGGAAAAAAAAATGCATTGTATTTACTGAAAGACTTTAACTTAACAGATCTGACCTAGATTAAAAATTACAACTCTCCGATTTGCAAGCCTTCCTCATGCAAATGCTGGCTGTCCATTTCCAGCATCACCTGAGCCAGCTCTGGACTTGGAGCCAGCTCCCCACCACCTGCCACTAACAGGTTGTGCAAAGCTGAATATAATTGCTCAAGGAGTGGTTGAATTCATCTAAATTATTTCTTAACTACCCTATCATGCCTAATTATAGCATGGCCATCTCTAAGCATGCTGGTGGACAGACTATAATTTACGACATATATGAAGAAGGGAAGGGACTGCTTTGCCACTACTGCTGGCTAATCTTAATAAAATAACAATGTCTATAAATAATTAGATGTTGGAAATAATGGGTACTGCTCTAGTTCTGCCCTCATCTTTCTATATTTGACTCAGTATTTCAAGAGAGAGTGATCCGATGGCCTCCAGTTCTGACCTTTATCAAGTATTCCCAAGTTCTGCAGCTCAGCTTTTCTAATCTTAGCTTGACTCCTCCTCAGTGACCCCCCCCCTTACAGACTTCCCAATTACCTCAATATTCACAGTATTCCCTAAAGCGCCGCTACATGGAACACTATTATCTCTTATCTATTTTATCTATTAACCTTAGGAACATTGGCAAGCTATTACAGGCAATCACTGTGCTTGGAGAAAGAGGGCAGAAAAGAGGCTGTGCTTTAAAGGTGTGTGTGGAAATTGTTTGCCATTTAGGCTATATTTTGCATTTTCTTCTGAGGGAAAAAGAATGAGATATTTTAGAAGCAAGGCCAATATATCTCAGTTAAGCATCTCAGCTGCTCTGCATTCAGTGAATTACTCAATTTTATTTATTTATTTATTGTAAAGACGTTTCTACTTGCTTGTATTTTTCCCCACACAGTTTCTCTCGCTCACTTATCTGAGAGTCCTTCATAAGGCAAGAGCCACCTGGGGATAAAAATGTGCTAGATGTCTACCTCTAGCCCCATACCCTGTTTCCCAGGTTGACCACCAGGTTCTCAGTTTGGTGATGCTGAGCATCTGCTTAGGGATGGGAAGCAGACACCTGAAGAGCAGGATGCTTCGGGAGAAATAGATAGTTTGGGATGGAAGGAGCAGTCAGTGCAGAAGAGACAGTGATAACATGAGACAGCAGCTAAAGCTGAAGAAAAGGTCTGCTGGAATAGAGATCATCCCTGCTCACATCCCATCAGCAGAACCAGTGAATTATTTACTGAATAATTTACTTATTTTCTACTCAGAAATGTTTGGGGCTTTTTTGAAAACTGAAATTCAGAAATATCCTCTGCAAAGACAGATGAGATCAGTTTTTTCCCTCTCACCAATGATTTCTGTGTTTTAATTGCAGAATTAACCAAGCAATCAGATTGTAGAACAATGCTGATTTCAGATAGAGGGGGAAATAATTGTTATGTTTTGTAGACAAACTCAAAACATTTTAATCTTTTGTTGTTGTTGTTACTCCTACTTTTTAAGTGAGGAAAAAAAAAATAATGCAGTTTTCCAGTTTTCCAAAATGCTCCAAAGGCTTTTGAAAACTATTTCTCATTTTGAGTAGTGGAGGAGTAAAAACACCTCTGAGCATGGGGAGAAAGAGGAATCCTTGGGGCTCTGCTTTACATCTTGGGTGAAATTTCAAAAGTACCATTATTGTTCAGCCTCCTTCAGAAAGGGCCACATAGCCCCGAAGCACTTGGTATGATTTAGAGGTGGTGAGCTCCTCCAGGGAAAATATAAATAACTAAAATCCCAGATATTTGGTGCTTTTCAAGTTTTACAGCTGGTGTTTAATCCCATAGTTACATTTTCTTTTAAAATGAAGAACATAGTAAATACAATCCCTGACTGAACTTAGAGCTACTTCCATCTCTAATCAGTAGATGGCACCATGAATTCATCATAGAGCATGGAGGCCTGAAAGAAGTAAAAATTCATCCTCCCCAAAAAGCATACACCCAACTTGACACATATAAATCAGGAATTAAATTCAGAGGGTACAACCTTCTGCCCATCCGCCCCTCCAAATAAAGTTTGCTATGGAACACACCGTGATATGCACTGAAACAGCAGCTACACCTAAAATGGTCCCCCCTTGCCCTGTTTTGATCCAGATTGTCTCATGACTTCTTGTGAAATTGAGAACAAAAAAGATAACCTTTTCTTCTGTCCTCCCCTAGCTCTGAACAGTGGCATCACCAGAGAAGGGCTTCTCCTGGCTGAGTCAAGAGCACCCACCTGCAAGCACAGAGGGGAAGCTGGCAGGCAGGGGTGGAGATCTGGCCCCAGAGACTGACATGGGGTTGGGAAAGCCTCACCTGGGGCTTCTGCTCCATGGACAAAGCCTGTTAGCTCAGACACTGCAGCGTTGTGCAAATGCATAGAAGGGGGGTTGAGAGAACATCACAGGTTGTTGGCATCTCTAAGGCTGAGTATGGAGAGGTGAAGAAGAGTTTATGAGACACTTTTTCTGTCACCCAAACTGCAAGATTTCTACCTGGGATCCAAAAGCTTGTAGAGACGTCCTCATCCTCACCATTCAGCAATGCCCTACATCCCTGAGGAGCACAGCGCAAGGCCAGCAGCTCACAGAGGTGGCCCTCACCACTGAAGTGCCTGCTGGCCAGGAGGCAAGCTCCGCTCAGAGGAGCAGCTCAGCCTGACAGGTGTTCATTCTGCTCCTGGCCTGGCCACGCTTACTCTCACCAGTGCTGTAGGACACCTGGTTTGCCACCCAGCACCTCTCCATGCCCACCCCGCTGCCACAGGGCTTTGCTGGCAGACTCCCTGTGTGGAGAGGCGTGCTCCTGTGTGCACCAAGCGATGTGCAAGATGTGCTCAGCCCCAGCAAAAATCTGCTGCCTCTAACGTGGGCTCTCCGTGCCCATATATGAGAACAGTGAGAGTGAAAATCCTGTCCATCCATCTGTTACTTAAGGGTTTCTTTCTTTTGCTGCGTGTCAGAATTTCAACCCAAATCTTCTTCAGCAGCACAAATCACACCAGTGACATTTATAGGTTAAGTAACTAGTACGCTGCTGACATCATCTATGCACACACTAACAGGCACCAATAGATTTCATGCTCTGGACCTCCAGCTCCATTTATCCGACTCTCAGTGAGCAGTAATTAAAACCTGCAGTAAGAGAAGCATTGCTGTGAGAAGCAACAGCTCTACCAGGCGAAGCACAGAAAGTCTGCCAACAGAAGGGAGTTCAATCAAGGGTCCCAACCATGACACAGAGTGAAACATCTGATGTATCAGCTCAGGGAGAAAAGTAGCACCACAGGAAAGAGAGGGGCCTACCTGACAGAGCAGAGTTGTCGGGTCTCATGGCCACAGAGCAGGAGCTGCACATTGCAGCCACCCCAGGCTCTGCACGCCTG
The DNA here is from genome assembly GCF_964035555.1 of Netta rufina. Lineage (NCBI taxonomy): Eukaryota > Metazoa > Chordata > Aves > Anseriformes > Anatidae > Netta > Netta rufina. Next base: position 25,553,585 of record NC_140131.1, on the reverse strand, counting down.
GCTGTTCCAAAGCGTTTTTTCTTCCTGGCCATTCCTTACTGCTTTCCCGCACTGCCCAGCAGACACAGCTCAGGAACTACCAGCACCATCGGCAGCGACACCACTGATTGAGCACGAGCAATACCAGCTTGGGTTTTGCCTCCAGTCAGTGCTCTGTAATGGCAGCGCAAGGGCCTCGCTTGCTGAGCAAGAAGGGCTTCATGTCGCCTCTCCCTGGAGCAAGGTGCGAGCGGGCCTGACTGAGATGGCAGCAAATGCACTGTCAGAAGCCATATTCTCAGGAGAAAGACAGAGCGGTGGAAATTAAGTGACAGCACAGAATCAAGGAATCAGCTCGCCCCTGAGGCTGGGACATTCCAGGCTTCCCCGTGACACCTGCTAAAGGCACGCAGGAGGGCCTGCAGCCAGTGCCTGCAGAGACCCGGCTGCCTGCACCATGTACTGAGGGAAAACCAGTGGAAACCTGCTGCAGCTCTGCTGGAGGCCAGGGACCAGAGCCAGGCCTGGACCAAAAAAAAAAAAAACAAAACAATAGCACCTTGTAGGAGTACCTGGGACCTGGCCACCCTTTCCTTGGGACACTCCTCCAGCTTACACTGACTGATAAAATGTCTTTTTTTGGCTGGGAAGGTGGTAACGAGAGATTTGGGGTTTTCACCTGAGAGACGCAGACAGCCCCAGCCCATATTGTCCACAGGCATGGACAGAGCTTGGCCAAGGATAACCAAGCAGGTGCCCTCAGCCCTGGCCACTGCCTGCCTGGGGTGGGGGGACCTCTGCTCAGAGCCCTGGCCTGCCTCAGGCAGAAAATTGAAACCTCGGGGTTTTCTTTCCCAAATTTGTGCTGGAAATGCTCTTGCAGGGGTAATCAGCAGCACTTGAGAGTCTTGGTAAATAAGCCCCAAATCCAACTACAGCAACTTCTTGCTTCGTTACAGTGAGAAAGGAATACTTCTGGGGAGCGATGTTCCAGTCTGCCTGTAGACTGGGGAAGGCCCTTCTTACTTCTGATGCAGTAACACGTGGGTATGTGGTTACCTCCTGGTACAATAAATCCATCCTCCTGTTCCTCCTCTTTATTTATTTAGATTGAAGAAAACAAAACATCATGGCAGGACAGGTTGCAAGCAGGTAACATAGTCCTGTTGCGTGTCCCACAGCCAGGCCCCTGAGCTGTCCCCAAAGTTCCTCTGCACCACCGAGACTCTCCATGGGTATAGGGTTGTGCCCATACAGCAGCCAGACACTGGCTTATGTTTGCAAGTTCACAAAGATTGTGGGGCCTTAAATAAAAGCTGAGGCCTCAAACACCCACCAGTACTAGAAATAATTCTGCTTTGATGCCAAAGTGTCCACAGGTCATTTGCTGTGGCCTTCACTAAGCCAGCCTCCCGTGCCTGCTTAGAACCAGCACCTCCTTGATGCCTGAAATGCAGCAACCTGCAACTGCTGCTTGGCTCAAACTAACAAAACCAGGGGTTGGCGTTACACAATCCAATGGCAAGGAGGAAGTGGCCAGTGCTAATAACAACAAGTTTAGGTAATTCATTCACACTTTTTAGCAAGACGGAATTGCTTCCCTACAGACTTTTCTTCTCATTAGGAAGGCTTTTCTATGCATTTTTCTCCCAACTTCAGGTTGGATAAAATCTTTTTAACGCTAGCTGTTTAAAACTAGAAAACTATTATCTTCGTCACGGCTTAGGAAAATTAACATTATTTGTGCCACTGTGTATTAGTAGTATGTTGTTAGCAATTTCATTTAGCCAGAAAACTGATGGTTAAGCTAGCAACCAAAAGGTATCCTTAAAATGCTACATGGCTCCGCAAGGCTGCTTCTTCCAACAGGGGAGCCACGCAGCTGCCAACACCCTTCTGCCACCCCTACCACCCCATGCCCCTTTCACATGACGGGCCCTTAGCACCGGTCTCTGGTTTTCAGAACTGCTGCTATTCCTAATTTTATGTGCACCTGCAGCTGGTTACTGTTTAGACAGCTTCTGTACTATTACAGAGTAGCCGTGACTGATCTTAAGCCTGAAGCGCTATTGCTGCTGTGAGAACTGCTGTTCCACTCTTAGAAGGGGAACTAAGTAATTCAGAGAGAATTTTCTCTGACAAATGTAAACATGGTATGTGTGAATTTTCATTAATATTTCACATAAAGAAAGCAAGGTCAAATTATTCAGATGCTTATTGCAATTTAGCAATTATCTCTAGAAATAAGTAACATGGCTCTTAGACCAAATCCACACCTTTCCAATTCACTCACCACTTAAAATGATGTTCTTTCTTTATGAAATTTTCTGCTTCCTATACTTTCTCTCAAAAGCTTACTTACATATTTTTATTTGTAGCTCAAGTCTGAAAAGGTTTACCCTAAGTTCTCCACCTCGCATGTCCTGCTCCCGAAGTGCACCGTCCTTCCAGTGCCTTTCTCAGCTCGCACTCCCCATTGTCACTGCAGCAGCACTTGCCTTACTGGACACCATAAAGCACAGGAGGGAAAGAAGCCACCTGGCAGCAGATCCAGACACAGGTGTATCCCACCACAAACAGAAAAAGACAGAAACAAATTTGCATCCATCTACTGATACAACAGAAATAATCTTTTCCAAAATTTGACTGGGCTGTGGAGCTGCCAGAGGCTTGAAACGCGCTCAAACAACCCTAAGAGCTACACCACAGGTGAGTACTGGAGCCTGCTGAATTCAGCCTGAAAGACACGGATGTTTTCAAACTGTGCAACCACAGAGTTGCAGATAAGCTTCTGTCCAAATTCTGCATCTCCTTGCAAAGAAGCATCAAGCTCTTCAAATGCAACGCTGTGCTAATGTCAGCACTACCCTAGCAAATATGTGGCTGTGTAACAGCAATTTCATTCCAAACTCAAAAGCTGAAAATATTATACTGACAAAATGAATGTTGTCAAATGTTCCACATTAAGCATCTCAGACCCTTAATGGCTTTGTGTTGTTTTTTGTTTTTTTTTCCTCAATGGGGGTCCTTTTATAGATTTGGTAATATTTTATTTACAGGAAGGTTGAAGACTGTATGCCAATATATGCACATGCACCATATTTCTTTAAGTATGTTCCAGGAAATGCCATACTCATGAATTGCTTTATAATATAATCCTTTGGACTGGAGCAATTCATAAGATCTCCAGAACAAAAAAGCTTTTTCAGCAGGTACACTTAATCAGGAAGTGAGTACATACCCACATTAGCATCCCCTAAGGGTTTCTCATGCTCAGCAAGAGCACGGCCAGTTTGTTGTTTTGCTCAGAAAGCTGTCACAGGACAGACGTCCTCATTAGAGCTCCATTTTCATGTTCTCTGGAGTTTAGAGCAGAAGCTTTTCCATCTCCCCTCCGAGACCTTTACTGCTTGTACCCCAGGACAGGTTTGAAGGAAAACTCTCAGCCCTACAGTCCAAAAAGTTCACAGTGTAAGAAGCAATTCACACTAAGGATAAACTGTGAAATGCATTCTTATAAGTGTTTTATTATCATTTTCTATTTGAGCCTTGTGCAGGAGGTAGACATCTTTCTTTTGACACAAAGCCCCTTGTCCCACTACCAGTGTGAGAGCTCCAGGGACAAAACTGCAAATTGGTTTCCATGTCTACTTTAAGAATGGCTTAATAATATGAAGAGGAAAGATCATATTTAAAACAAACAGCTAATTTTGTTCAGTATTAAAGGTGATGCAGCAAGATCTGCTCTAAGAGCACAGAAGGAAGAACAAAATGCAAATATCCAAGCAAAGAGAAGCTGCACGTGGTCCAACGCCCACTGAAGTCACGGGTTTCCTCCTGCTGACTTCAGCAGGGGATGAGGCTTTAGGGGAGCTCCTGGGAGACGGACAAGCAGGAGGCTGGACTGGTTTCCTCCCCCAGCACATTGTGTACAGCACCGCATGCCACAGTGGGCAGTGCATGAGGTCAGCTGCACCCTTGCTAAGCACACAACACCCAGTACTCCATGATAAACTCTGGCTGCCTGACATCTCCAGCAAGACTGCCCATCAGGGGGCATTCACCCAACACCATGGGTAACGTGTGTAGCATGAGGCTTCCAAAAAGCAGCAGTTAAGGGGTGCAGACATCCTAAATCTTGCCCTTTCTTCTCTCTGCTGGAGCAGACTAAGGAAGAGCAGGATGACAGGTTAAATCAGGCTGGCATGGAAGGCAATACCCCTATAACTATGGCCTGTACGGACATGCCAATCCAGAGCATCTCAAACCGTTTGTAACTCCACTGACAGGAGAATATAAACATGCTCACAACACAATAAGCAAACCTAATTCATTTACAGTTAGCAGAGAAAGGTGTTTTTTTTCAGGGTTTTTATTAAGCTATTTTTGAGCAGTATGGTTTCTTACTGTTCACTTGAAGAAATGGAAGGACATTATGGCTCTTTTGCCACAGAAGTAAGACAAACATAACCAGGTGACGGCGCAGCTCAACTGCATGGGAGAAGGGAGCAGCACTGCTTTAGCTGAGCAAAGGAGCCAGCCTCAAGAGTCCTCTGTACTTTCAAATTGACATGGACACACTGCAACCCTTACTCTAAAAGAGGGTAGGTCTGGTATAAAAAAATACTGAAAACCACTACTGGCTCACAACCAGCTGTGCCTTTATACTAACTTTTCTTGTAGGGCATATCATACACATTTTCATGGCCCAATTCAATTAAACACTATTCCCAACTGTACCCAATGCGGCGTGTATGAAATTGAGCCATGTGCTGCTTGGAGTGTGTCCACATGTCCCGTAGCACTGCAAACCCAAGTCTAAGTGTCATCAGCATGGGGCAAATCAGTGCTCTGAGAGGATTCTTGCAGGGAAATCCATACTGCTCTACTTGTCTGGGGGCTATAGGGGACATTTAATGGTGCAGCTTTACAGATGTAACTGAGCACTAAGCCTCTGCAGTCACACTGATGCAACTCCCTACTACCAAAATGCAATAGCATTATCACATTGGCATAATCATAACAGGAGATAACCCTTTGTGAACAACTTTTTAAGAAGTGAAAGGCTTTTCTGCCCTGGAAAAGAGTAGGCAGATAAAAATAATCTTTCATTAGATTATTTTTTTTCCTCTGATTACTTGCTTCTCTGGTAGCCTGCTGTGTGTCAGGCAGCGTGGGCTAACAAAAGGGGCAGAGGCTCGAGACAACCAGCATCTCATCCCTGGTTTTCACATACTAAGTGAAACCAGGTAAGTCACGTCTTCTTCCCTTTGAGTTTATTGCTAACACCAATATTTTTTCCGGCAAGAGAGGAGACATGCCAATTTAATACAGCCATTGTCTAATTTCCTCAATTCTGATAATTTTTCTTCTTGATGCTGCCCAAAATTAAACTTCTGTTGTTTCAGTACTACCCACTGCCATGCTCCCCACACAAATGGGGCTCCTTTTGCCCAGCATATCTGATCCTGACATTTGCAATAGGTTTGCATATTCAGGAAAAACAACCCAAACTGAGCTCTTCTGGGTGAATGTAGCCGGTGTAATTCTCCAGAGAGAGGTGAAGAACGAAGACACATTTGAATAAACTTCCTCTGAAGCCACAGAGGAAGGAGCAGTTCTATCTTTTGGCACGACATGTTACTTTCAGTGCTGCAGAGATGCACTACAGTGGCAGGACACCTCAGCTGTCCTAAAACAGATCGTGGAACAGCGTCTCACTCTGCTAGGTGAACGGGATATACAGTAAGCCCGCTGCCTGGTTTAAACATCCTTCAGATGTATTTGCTGATAGTTCAGTGCTGTCCCAAAATCCCTGCTGCATATTTAAAACACTCGCCACTACCCAAGAGCTGTGCAGATGCTCTGGAGCATGGTGGGCTGCTGCAGAAACCTCTGCCCCACAGAGCACCTCTGAGGCAGGAGCAGGGCCATGGGCAACTACACACCTCTGGAGGCCCTGCCACAGCTCCCTGTTCCTGATATACATCCTGTGTGGTCTCCGTAGGCACCTGCCTGAGGTGCTTCTCCTCCTGCAGGCTCCCAAGGACAATACCTGGACAGCAGAACTGACTCCAGGCTTCCTGTGGGGTAGCTCAGTCACAGTGCCTTTCCCTGAGGTTGATCTTTGCTTGCTTAACCCACAGGTGGGAACTGGGGACGATCTTCCTTACCTTCAGGTGCCTGCCAGCATGTGGGGATGTGGGCAGTGCTGCCTGGCCACAGTGAGCAGCAGCAAAGCCACATCTCTGCCATGCCCAGAGCTCCTTGCCACACAGCAGCGGCCCCGTTGGGAGCACAGCCACCCTGCACCCTCTGCTCCTGAGGCCTGCCTGACGCCCCATGCTGACTGCACGCCAGGGTTTCACACAGGTCCCAGAGTGTACAAAGCATTTCAGAAACAAAGAGTCCACAAGCAACACAGAGGCTAAGCAGATAACAGCGTGACATAAATGAGAGAAAGACGGTACCCCTTCAAACCCAACCTGCAAATAAGTGTAAAAAGCCAGTGCTCCCAAGGCAACAGTGTGAGGCAATTCAGCTTAAAAGCTGGCAACGTGCCATAAATCTCCTGAGCACACCTTGGGACGTGATTTTTTTTTCTTCCTCCTGGTATTTTTGAATAACAGAAAGAGTAAATCATATAAAAAGAGCGTGTGGGTCCCCCTCCACCTCACCAGCACAGCCATGGTCAGGAGGCCAGAAAGGACGACGCGTCCTGCAAGAGGCCTGTGAGAACAGCACCACACACACACCACTGACACACATGGACATGGAGACGGGAAAGGATGCAGTGACGTGAAGATGTGATAGCACAGTTCCCTAAGTCAGCTTTACCACATGTAACATGGTCTTATCCTAACTTTTAGCTGCCCTCACAGTCCTTCAGGAGGATGAAGCAATGGACCTTTTTTTTTTTTTTTTTTTTTTTTTTTTTTAGCAACATGGACAACTTCCATCCGTCCTGCTCTTCACAAAGCACTAAGAACAAAGAAAACTGGCAATGTATCACACAGAACAGTTTGGGTTAATTAAACACTTAAATGGAGATGTACAACGATGTCACTTGTATGCTACCCATCTAGCACAGTCTTGCACACTGCAATGTCTGCCTGAAATCCTGAATTCACAGGAATTTTGAGCCAGAACTGTATCCATCAAGAACAGGTGGAGCATTACACTTAAGAGAAAATGGTTTTCTACTTTAGTTTATCAGTAAAGCTAACAGTTGTTGTGCTTTCTGCATTATCATATATTCAAGTTTTAACACAAGAAGTCATCATCATCCTGAAATGCTTAAGTTAGCGTCTCTCTCGGATTTTCCCAGCTTAATAAAGTATAGCGACATTCTGCAACTATTCAGTTGGCATAATCAAATGAGCGACTCATGATCTTGCAGGTGCTAAAAGTGCACACACTTGTCTGATAAACAGAAAAGTCCATATTTCATTTGCTACTTGATCCACACGTTTTAAAATCAGCATTCATTATTCTCAAAATATCTAAATACATGACTCGAGTCTGTCACACGGTAATCTAAGGACCGAGGTAAGTATTTGACTTCATACCCGAGAAAGTGAAAGAGATTATTCATATTTACTAAGCTAAATAAATATACAGTTCTTTGAAGACATGGAAAACAAATTGAGACATGAAACCGCACAATGGGAAAAAGAGATTGCACAAAGAGATGACAAAGCCGTATTAGATCAGCATGACATGGCTACCTCGCTGTTGGGGTGTCTGCTTGTGCTACTTTTCTCAAAACGTACTACATCTTCAGGAGACGCTAAATATTTACTTTCAGAGAACAATCAAGCCCATCCGAAGGTGCCAGACAAGAAGCCTGCCCTTGCAATATAAGGCTCAGGTTTCTCTGCTGCACCAGGAGACATTCTGCCTCACCTCAGCAAACCTGTAAAATACTACGATGGGAAGTGTATTATTCCAGGGCACTTGGATATCACAGCACGGGATGTCAGATAAATACCTGGAAAAGAGTCGTCATCTGCAGCGGGAAGACTATTTTCCTTTAGGGTTTTCCTGCAGCTTGTTTTAAATTTGCTGCTTTCTCATTTTTTAATCTCTTACTTAGAATCTCAGCAGCAAACAGGGAGCAGCGTGGGTCATCCTGCCTGCATTTTAAGCTCCACTGCTACAAGTGGCTGTTCCAGACAACAAGAAAAGTAAGAGATGAAGGGCATTGTGCACTTTTTAGGCGTAGGTTGTCAGTGAAGTTGCTACGCGTGACACTTTTTTGGTACGGGCACTCGTTTCTAGGAAACACTTTGGTAAACAACTTTGAAGTCAAAATGAAAAATTACAGCCCGAGTGCTTTTCTCGCTTTTATCCGACGTACCTTCATGACTGTACGAGTCCATTTAAATGGCAAAGCAGTGCTGAATGCAAACTGCTTCCTTCTGCAGGCTGTCTCCACAGTTCAATTACCAGTGCTTTAACAGTGCTAATTAGCATTCCTCAGAGCTAGATCTCTTTGAGTGACAGGTAACCATGGAGAGTCACAATCCTGTAGGTGATCAGCAAGAGTCTGACTTTTCTTTTTAATTAAAAATTAGAAATGCCTTAAACAAAAATAATAATTCACTGATTTATGCTATTATCCCAGGGTTGCCAAGCTGGTGAGAATAACATTAGTGTTGTAAAAATGAAACAATTTTTAAATGAATAGACTAGCATGATAGAAAGGAGAGCAGGTTTATTATCTGCAACAAGAGAATGTACTCGTAATGATGGTACAAAATAGTAGACACTTCTCCGGAGAGTTGGCATGGAGACCGAAAATAGGACACTTTCCTGAATGTGGGATGGGATTGCCCCAATTTATTTTAGTTTTTAATAAGATAGATAGATAAATACAGAGTCTGTTGCACAAATAGAAATTTCATAGGGATATAATTTCAGTAAAAAATTAACCATGAGTTATACTGAGAGATAATACTGCATCTGGTCCAAGTGAGAGCCAAGATTGGAAATTGAATCAGCCAGCTAATCAATTAGTGAAAATTGTTTTCAACGCAACTATGCCATTTCCCGCCAGCTAATGATCTAGCTCTCTTTTCAGAAACAGACTCCAGCAGCAAAAATTCCATAGTCATATTTTTTTAAAACTGCAGTGGTTCCAGCAGTGCTGACCCATCCTAATCGGAATATTATTCATCAACAAATAACAAAGAGAATTTCAGGCTGAGCTTGCCAAAGATGGGGGAAGGCTTATCTGTAATTATGAATGCGTATCTGTAATTATGAAGTATCTTCCAAGACCAAGTCATCTTGACACTGCAAGTTTGTTAATTACTTGTAGATTCTAATGACAACGATTGCATATCAGACAATAAAAAGATGACTGAGCAAAAATTATTCTAACAATGACCTCAGTTCAGAAATCTAACCACAGTTTGCAGGTAAAATCATGGCTGTTAATTGTGAAGTGTCAAATACTCATTCAATGAGGTTATATAAACCTTCCCTAAATAATTTTCTCTTGCATATGCAGAAAGCCTGCATCATTAAATCAATATGGTTTTGTCTGCTAATAGATGAATTTACATCTTTATGAAAGAATCCTCGTTAGGAAAATTTCATTCTGTATGGGAAGAAACTAAAGATAATTGCATCCACATCAGAGGTTCAGCCCGATTAGCTACTACTATTTCCTTTTAAAATCAGAATGGTAACCAAAGAAGTTAATTTATACAAATCTGGAGAGGAACACTTTCCTATAAATACAATCAAAAAAAACCAAAAACCTTCCTATCTTTATCAATTATAAATGCAGAGCAGGCACTAGTAACGAGAGTATCTAATTTTTAACTCATTTGTTAAATATTTATGCTTACAAATTGATAACAACAATAAAAAACTATCTATGGTTGTCAGGATGGGCATATAGCCAGGGCTAATCACATTTTCAGCAAAGTATATAATAAAAGCAAATAAAGAAGAAAACAATTTTAGATGAAAAGCATCTCCATATGGGTCTAATATTATCTTTGTTTCCTTCAATATTTATAAAAATATCAATCACTGACAGATTTTTAACTCCACCGAATGTCCTGAACTTTTTATTTTGGAAGGAGAAGTTCTGCAAGCAGAAGAATCAGGGAGCTGCCTTTGTGCTGTCAGGAGACTGATCAATGACCAAGTCCTGCAAGCTGTTATGCAAGGCAGGAATCTCAGCAGAGCTGGGAGCACTGAGCTGATTCAGTCTTGGCCTGCCCTGACGGTTCTCAGTAAATTCAGTTCGACTCTTTACTAGTTACCCACATATACACACCTCAAATATTTAATTTTTTTTTTTTAAGGTTTTGTAACCTTCTTCGTACCTTCATGTTTCAAAGCAATAATAAAACAAGATTATTAATAATAAAAAGATTCCAAATTCAGCCTGTTTATGTACTACTTAGAAATGTTACATTCAAATACTATCTTTTAGTCACTGGCATTGACAAAAATTCTTTGTAATAGACTATCAGTGAGAAAAAAAAAAAAAAAAAAAAACTCTCAAAGTAAAGGCAGTCTGCTTTTGAGACTGGATTCCTCGCCTCATTTTTGAAGCCATTCTGTTTTCCTTAATCTCTATTGTAATGCAAGGGGGAGCACGAAAGGGAAAGAAATGGCTTACATAAAACAGGGCAGGAAAATAACTCCCCCACTCTCTGGAATAACTGCTCTTGTCCTTGTTCATGGAATGAAACTCTGTTCTTATGGATCTGCTATCAGCTACTTAAACAGAAAGTGGATTTAAGCAACTACAAAAATCAGAGTCCTGCCAGCAAGTTCCAAATTTAAAGACAAATCAAAAAGATGCAGTGTTGATTAGAAATAATCATCTTCTCCAATTCTAAAGAATTTTCAAAGTTTAGTTCAGTTATTATAATTTAAAGAAATAGACAATCAAACCTTCCTATAGTATTACTGTGCTGATTAACAGCTTATATCCTGCTTGTCTCGCTCACATAAATAGGCACATCCCAGCAAGTTAAGGTTTTCAACAATTAGTTATCCTACCCAAAGATGTGGGTACCCCAAGCTTGCCTCCAGAACACTTTGCATGTTGGCATGCCGACATCAGCATGGTTATATCCCAGTAACAGGACACAACCCAGACTTTGCAGCACCAAATCCCATTTGGAAAACGAAGCAAGCTCTTGGATCACTTGTAGCTGAGGAATGAAGCTCACTGACAACAGAGTTGATAAAATCCCCCCAAAATGGTTATCAGAATTTCACAGCAAGGTCTCCAGGTAGACCAGCCTCAGTGGTTGCCCTGTTACTGCGGAGCTGGAAGGGTTGCTAGCTCTAATCTCTTGGTTTCTGTGTCAAAGTCTTTGACAAAATCTTGATTGCTCTCATCCTTCCCAAAATCAATACAAGCAATCAGATTGACTTCAGTAGAACTTGTACCAAATCTCAAATTTGCTCCTTTTGCTGATTCTGTGATTGATCCTGGTGGGTATTTCAGTATTAGTAAATATTTATAAAATTTCAGAATTTTATATAAGCTATTATTTCTCCTCTTCCCTGACAGGAACCCTCTGGCTATGAAATTGAGTGGCATTTTTCTGAAACCACGCTCTGCTGCTCCTCTCTCAACTCCTGCCTCAGTCAGCTTAAAAACAAAAATAACCTCAATCCAGTCTGGTCTTTCCATTAGTCTACTTGGAGATAGGCATCATAGGGTAAGATAAACAATTTTTTTTTTAATTTTTTTTTTTCTCCTTTCTCTTCTTTTAAGGGGTCCCTAACTCTTCACCAGCATTTGACTGTGGAGATGACTCCCAAAGCAGGAGTCCTCACAGGTGGTAGTTGAGCACACTGCCCCATCGCTGCTGTGAGTGATAAGCTCATTTTGCTTCCATCATTTCTTAAAGTCCTGAAGTGTTTGCCATTTGATAAAGCCCATTTTCTGAATCACATTATTGAGAGCAGTATAAATCTGCAGTTCCGAAGTCCCTCTGGATGACTGAATAATTATATAGCTGAAAACATTTCCTTCAAGATTAAAAGCAAAATGTAATGAAAACATTGAATTATTAAAGTGGAAAATTTACTGAAGAGCAGTGCCTGACCAGAAAGCCTACCTAGCAGCGAGCTACACGCCGGAGCACAGTTTACCACGGTGTTACACAACACGTGTCAGCCCGTGCAGCATCTCTGCCCTGCCACGCCGTGCCAGCCGCAGCAATCCTCGCCACGGGAGGCACACAGCAGGACCAGGCTGCACCGGACCAGCTCCATCCCCGGGGCTGCTCTTCCACCTGCTGAAGCTGAGTCTGGCTGGGGAATCCAAAGGACTGAACCTGGCACCTGTACCCAGCCCCCAGCAGGTCCACGCTGGGCCACCCATCGGGACTGTGGTCGTTGCTTAATCTCAGTCACGCTGAGTGGTATTTCCCTGGGCTCCAGAAGAGCCTTCCAGCACGTCCTACAGGCTGCTGGACGATGGGTTCACTTTGCTCCTGACTCGACTGCAACTCGAGAGGTCACAAGTCGAGCACGGCACTCACTGTTACTCATTTTGCTGCTACCTTTTGGGTTAGGTCAATCTTGGAGTCACTTGACAAAGACAACAAAGAGAACGGATTAATGACCTGCTCTCGGGCTCCTTTGTGACTGCACGCAGGGCAGCAGGGCTGTGTTTACACGGCTAAATCCTGGTTAAACACGCACGGCACGAGGAAAGGGAAGGACACAAGCTGGACATTGGAGAAACAACTTTTACATCTCTTTTTAAATGAAGTTGTTGGAAAAGCTGCTGGCATTTGCAGTAGCCCTGCCCAGCTCAGCTAGTTCCTTAGGACTCAGCATTGTAAGGGGAAATGTCCGTGCTGCCCAACCCGATGTCGCTCCTCAATGCTCTCGGGAACCAAACGATGCAAAGTACCATACACACTTTCTTCTAGCAGCAAAGAGGATAAAAAACACCTGAAAGCCTACAAGAAGAATGATTTTATTTTTTTCCCCTCAAAACAAGCAAAATTACTTGCAAATAAAGGAGAGAGCATCACAGGTTCATATAGTGATTATGTACACAGATAGCTGCGTACATACTACAAGAATTTCAAATACATAGCAGCTAAATCTAACTTCCAGTGATGCTAAAAAGCTGTTTGCTACTTATTTCCATGGGCCTAAGTGATTTTATATTCAGGAGAATGGGACAGAATGCATTTCTCTCTTATACACAGAATGCATTTCTCTCTGGTATACAGCAAACTGAGAATCTTGCAATGAAAGGATGCATTGTTTTGTTCCAGCTACAAGAGAAATAGTTGATGAGTGAATAAGTGTGATCTAAAGCCTATTGAAATCAATGGAAAGATTCTCATTGACTTCCCTCAGCTTTGGATCAAACCTCAAAAGAGCAGCTATTTCTCTCTGATACAGCAAGGAATCAATTCCCTCTCCCAGCGGTACTCTAAATAATTCAATATTTTGTCTCAGATCATTTCCTAAGAAAAATGATGAGGATGTTGTTTAAGTGGGCGATCCCCTGAAGTGACAGAGTTTACCACGCACCCAGCCATGTAAAATCCCCCCCCGCGCTGTACGCAGGCAGCGTCCAGGTGCCCCGCAGGAGCCGAGCCGCCCGCTCGCCCTCCTCAGAACAAAACACGGCCACATTTCTCCTCTCGGTGGCCAGGGGGACACCCACGGACTTGCCCACGTCTAGAGAAATGCCTGCATGGTGACATCTCTTTAAAGAAACTAAATTTCCTTTTTCTTCACTTGAAATCATAAACCCTTTTCTCCTACTTGTACAATTCATTTTGATGCAAGCAGATGGGCAAAAATTGCCCCACCGATTGTGTATTTTACCTACAGCCAACGTGCACGCTTTGTAGAACAGAACACAACACACAAACGATACCTTTTTCCTTGAGCTCTTTTGTTTCACATGAGAAATGCACCAGTAAGAAGCAGAGCAGCATTACACTGAGGAAGCCTGCCCCAAACCACTGCAAAACCTTGCTGATTTTCTCTCTCCTACCACGACCAGGTGCCTTTCCGCATGCCGATCCCTTTTTCTCCTATAAACCAGAGGATTCTGCTATGAGCTGCCCACCGACAGCCCAGGCACGAGCTGCAGTGCCTGTGCCATGCGGAGGCAGGCAGGAGCCCACCCCGCCTGCAGCCTCGCTTGCTTTCAGCCAGGTGCAGAGTACCTGGGAGGGGTTCGCCCATTCGCACGCAAGGATGGCAATTTGCAATAAGGCTTTTAAGGGTGGGGGAAAAACACCACCACCTCCACCACCACGCTTCTTCGCTCCCACCAGGCAGCTCCCTCGCACCAGCTGACACCCGTGCATGATGAAACTGGCACGGAGCTGTGGCTGGCGCAGCTCTCCCCCAGCCCTCTCGCTTCTGGTGGAGCTGCAGCTGCGGGGAGCATCATGCAGCAGCACCTCTGGTGAGCGCAGACGAAGCAGCTCTGGCACAGCCGCTCCCTTCCACTCCCAGCACCTGCCCAAGCACGCTCCTGTTCTCCCCCAGCCTCCTTGCTGCATGCTCCCACCCTCGGTCACGGTGCGTTTCACCTGAGCAGGACTACAGAGAGTTGAGTAGGGTTACACTGCCAGGAGCAGGTGGTACTACGGGTGTCCATCCCAAATTCTCGTCCTGGCTCCTCAGCAAAGCCTGGGAACCGTCCCACAGAGAGCAGGAGTTTAGCTGCCACCGACTGCTCTTCCCCGAGGGCAGGAAAGGCCATGGACCCCAGCCTCAGGGCTTCAGCGATGCTTCCCAGAGCTCTGTGGGGTGTTTCTGCCATATACCCCCTGGCTGCTGCTCTCTGGACATGGCTGGCACAGCCAGCCAAAAACACCCATCAAAACCTCCTCACAAGCTATGCAAAATGCGCCGCTTGAAGGCCAGGAAGAGCCTGGTCTCGGCACTGCTGGAGAGGGGCGTCCTTGGTGTCAGCCCCCAGCCCTTGCTCTGCTGTTCAGCTGATGCTACCATGTACAGATTTCTTTTTTTATTAAAGCACTTTTGCATTAGAGAAGATTATATTTGCTCTGAACTGAGCTGAAACCCAAAGAAAAAGACTCAGCGTATTTCTGACATTCCTTGCCAGGAAGTGCTCTTCTGGTTTCCAACTGCATCAGGACATTCAGGAACGAGGAAACTTGAAGACAAATGACAAGGAACAGATAATGCAAAACACACACTGTTGAAACTTCTAGTCAGAGAAAAACTTATCTATAGAGAGGAGAACGTATGCCAGGAATTTCCACTGTTACTTTTATAGTATGGTCAACCGGAATGCCTGCATTTTTGGACAAAGGTTCCAAAAAGGCAGCAACTCCCCAGTAGCTTTGTAACTTTCCTTTTAAACACCTTTCCCAAACCTTCCACCTCTGATTCCTCCTCCCAAGCTGGCATTTGTTTAAACAATTTGTTACAGTACCATGGGGGATTTGGCAAAATACCATATTTAGCACTCACTGGACAAAAACCATGAACCTCCTCATGGATTTGCTGCGTATACGTACAAAGGTAACGTAACACCCGCATCAGTCAGTTACCCGAATTGCCATACCAATGCTTAGTGCACCAACAGTAAGACTCGAGCAACAGTTTGAATGCCTTGTTTTGATTAGTATTTCAAGTTTCTTTTTAAAAAGATCAACCTTTCTTGCAGTTTTTTAATAAGCACCACAGAAGAGAGTATATGTTATAGTTAGAAGCTCACTTCCAGCACAAACCATTTAAACTATTTTATATATGAAGGATTTTTACCCATTCACATGGAGGTGTGGGCACTGCACAGCAGGCACACGCTTCTCCCACCACTACCACACATTCGCCCCCTTTCCTTCTGCACCAGGCTCCCCAGCTCAACCATGGCACCAAAGAGACCGCAATAAGCTTCTGTGTGCATCCCAACAGCCTCGTCAATAAGACAGAACAGTACCTGTGTGCCCCTTCGACCTGAGCCTCCAACCACTTTAATCTCTGCAAAAATTGGGATGAGAAACTCGCAATCCCGCAAGTAAAGGGGGAAGAGAGCACGAGGATTTCACAGTTACAGATAGCTAACCACAAAAGGAATTCGCTGCTAAAAGAACATCTCCTCTCCTAATG
This sequence comes from Netta rufina, assembly GCF_964035555.1. Classification (NCBI taxonomy): domain Eukaryota; kingdom Metazoa; phylum Chordata; class Aves; order Anseriformes; family Anatidae; genus Netta; species Netta rufina. Next base: position 25,537,499 of record NC_140131.1, on the reverse strand, counting down.
AGCAATTTTACTCGGCAGCGAATAAAGGAAATTTGAGAGCTGCCATTTATTACAGGGAAATTAGAACTGCTCAGTCGGCACAGAGCGCATTCACTGGGGAAGACACGGCGTGCAGCTCTCAGACGTATCAACCGCTGACTGGGGGCACGCTCGGCTTTTCCTTCTGCCAGCCCTGTGTGTGTACTCACACACACTCGCTGGTGCTGACAGAGGCTCTGCAAGAGCTGGGCTGCAGCTGCATGCCGGCACGGCACGGCACGGCACAGCACGGCACCCAGGGCTCGCGGCGGGTCCCACACCGGTGGGAGATGCGCACGGGGCTGCTGTGCTGCAGGCCCTTTCATTACGGACTTTCTGTTCCTGCCTCCATAACTTTTCAGAAGCTGGCGGAGCCTTCACAATTTAATTGGTGTTGACACCTTTTGAAGCAATGCCTGGAGGCGCGAGGGTCATTGTCTGCTCTTCCCTGCCTTTCTGAGGCCGCCTGCATTCGGCCGCCCCGCAGCCCGTGGTGCCGCGCTGGCCCCTGCACTCTGCATTCATGTTTGTGCTTGTAGCGGGTCCCCTTACAAGGACCCTTGTTAAACGCCCAGCAGGCAGCACTGAATAGAGATTTTGACTATCTGGGATTTGAAGGCCTTTAGCAATAACGGAGAAAGCCCCGAACACACAAAAGTATCCCAGTAGCAGCGGGGCGTTAACGTAATCGCGCATTTATGCCACGGGACCTCGGGACCAAGCTCCTTGCTGTCGATTCACTGGCTATTAAGCCCTGGTAATTAGGTGGTTTCCCGTGACTTTTCTTTCTTGGGATTCACCAGCTATCCTTTTCCATATGTCCCTTTTTCCCAGAGCGGCTCTACACCCTCACACGTGCAATAAGCTGGGCAGATGGCACCGCGCGCCAGGCTCTGCGCAGCCAAAGCCCATTCAAAGCAAGTAAAAAGGTTCAGCACAGCATTCCCAAAGCGGCCTGGGAAACCTGGATCCAAAATCAACGGAGCTCCCCTGGCTTCACAATGGCAATCGCATCTCTCCGGGCTCAGCCCCAGAGCAGCACCTGCTGGAAGACGGCCGGGGTCCCAAGGCCATGCAGGATCGGGGGGAGGCAGCTCCTGGTCTCCCAACATCACACAGAAGCCGCCACAGGAGGGAGATGCTATCAGCACACTGACAACCGTCTCCCACTCAAAAACAGTTTTTAACATGTGTTTCAGTGACTTTTCCCTGGTTTAAGTAAATAAAGATTGACTCTCTCTGCTCGGTCCTAAACACCAGCCAGCTTGGGGCCACACGTTGGTAAAACTCAGCTTTAAGCTCTGTATTATGACAGTGAAAATGCTAAGAGCATAACCAACTGCAACACAAAAGGAAGTTTCAGCTGGACAGGCCAATTCCAGATACTAAGGTCTGGCCAAGACCACCTCAGTGGCAATTCCCTATTTGAAAAATTCCCTCCCTTCCCCAAAAGCAGCATCACCAGCCAAGCCTGATGGCTGGGCTTTGCATTTTCCAGCTCTCCCTTTGCCACATTCAGCCTGCTTCTTCCCATTCGTTCTGAAACCCAGCAGCCCACCTGCAGGGACACAACCAGAGAGACTTGTGATGTGATGCTAGCAGCTGCTCCCACTTTGGGCTCCCCTCTGTCCTTTGCCACCCGTGGGGGGCACCCCACAGACACAGGGTGTGCCCCCAGACCTCTGCCCACATTGAGCCCCCGTGTACAAGGACCGCACCTCTGGGCTCCTCGTGTGAGCCCCTGTGCTTCCGTCACCTCAAATCAACACAAGAATTGCTCAGACATGGAATAAAAACGACTTCCCCAACACTGACAAAGCTGCGTTCAGCTGTGATAAAGGCCTCCTTACCTTTATGGCCTACGAAATCCCTTTCCATCTTTCAGAGTGCTTTTCCTCTGGCACGGCGCACGGGTCTTTCTGGAAGTGCTTCAAAGCCAAACGACGCGGGGAAAACAAGCCCGTGGGCACAGCAGGAGAAAGGAGAGGCCAGGCTGGCCCGGCTATGAACAGACAGGACGGAGAGTTTCACAGAAACCACCCCCGATGCCAGGTATGCTGTCTCACCCAGCCAAACGCAGAGAAGGCCAGGCACGGCTCCCAGCCACGACACGCTTCACACCGTGCTGCTGGCTGAGCCCAGCCGGGTTTCCCTCTGGCTGACAGGGGAAAACACCGCCGGCAGAACAGGAGCGGGCTGGGAGCAGCACCGGCGGTGCCAATTTGCTGCCCCGGTACAGGAGCAGTGAGAGGATGAGGACTGACCATGTCCAGAGAGGTGGCTGCAGGCACCCACAGTGGAGTTAAGGGCACAGCTGGGGCAGGCCCTCGCCGCTCCCCTGTTTGCCTCATCTCATGCTCACAGAGCCTGCAGGAGGGGAAGGACGGTAGTGGATAAAAAAAAATACAGAAGCTCTTTGAGAGCAGCTGCTCCATCACACAAGTTCAGCTCAAGGTGTCCCTTGCGATGACGAGGCTGAAATTACAGGCCTTTCCTCACAGAGGCAGGGACCCTACAGGGTGCATTGCAGAGCACGGGATGTTATTTATCTGCATGCACAACAATCATACCTGCTCGAATGAGAGGCTGTAAGGGGCCTGCGTGCCCTTTCATTTAGCAGCCTTTAATAAAGTCCTCCTCCATCACTGCACACAGACTCTTCCTGAATCCAGGCAAACTTCTGATACCCCTGCCTAGGAAAAGCCCTATTCCAGAATCATGGTGCTTATTTAAAATATCTGCTGTTCCTTTAGTGAATCCGACATAAAAGCACAACGTACAGGAACTGTCCCCACAGCTAGAAGAGCACTCTGACCTCATACACTTATCTTCATTCAAAAGGCTACACAGAAAACATCATTTCTATTTAGGAAATGTTCAGCACCCTACTTCTGTGTTTTTATTTTTAATTCTACTCTATTCTCACTGAGATGGGAGAAGCAGGTACTGTTCAAGGACTTCGATGGCCAGTATCTGCTGAGCTGAAAGATGCCCTGTGTCTGCCCGACACGCTGTGTGGGACAGCTTGTGTGCATTGAAGAACGATCCCACCTCTGTGCCTCGGCACAGGCAGGCAAGAAGGGCCGTCCCTCTTCTCTTCAGTACCTACCAAGGACAGGTTATGTTTAGCCACAGTCTACATCTAGCAAGGCACAAAGGCTTCTCCAACATCTGCTGCTCATACCTGTATCACTGGGGCTAAATAGTCAAGCTGATTACAACACACTCCAAAATCAGATCATTTAGAGAGACCAGGACCCACAAAGTCAAAGTATTTTGCTAAATTTACAGTGGGACTTCACTCTGCTCCAGGTCGGATTTACTTCTGTCCTGGTTGTCTTTTAGGCATTTACCTCTGGTTGACAGCACACCGAAGATGAAACCGTCCATCTGATGCTAATTATCAAAAGAGCAATGCTGATCCCACCAGGCATCAGAGTGGGGATTAAAAATGAGGGAAGGAGCCACCCCAGCTGACTGGACACACTTCAAAATCCTTTCCTCTCTGCACCCTGCATTTGCTCTTTATTAAAGTAAAACATAATAGTGCAGTGTTTACTTGGTGTGCAGGGTAGCTGTAAAATTTAATTAATCACTCTAACTTAGCCTGCTGAGATTTTTAAATGAAAACAACCATAAAAATGCAAAGTTTTCTATAAAAAACATCAAAATTGCTTAACTTCCTGCGTTTGTATTGTTCCTTACAGGATCAATGGTTGGACACTGCCTACAGTCCTGATTCAGCAAATTACTTGGAAGTAAGCACATACTCAGGCCAATGGACACTAAAGCATGCGTTGGTGTGGTTGACTAAGGACAAACTTAAATTGGTGCCCTGAAGCCTCTCTGCTTCCACTTCTTCCATCCCCCTCCGAGAGAGTCCGAATTACCAAGGGATCCTTCCTTCCTTGCTCTCCAGTTCCCAAAGGCAGCTCTGCAGCTCTACTCAGCCATACAAAGTACGAGCCCTTGCTTCACACAACCTCACTTCACGCAAACCCCTATGGGGCTGAAGGAGGGGGCTCGCTGCGTGCCCCGTTACTGCAAACCATAACCGCAGCGAGGATCACTGATCTTGAAGACCCAAGACTCCCTCGCTCAGAGAAGCACTTGCCTGGGATTTGCCCCAGGGTGTAACACATGAATGCACACGGTGATGCAAAACGTGAACGCTGCATCTCAGGCAAGGGTTTCTTTTGTCTTCTGGGTAATTCGGTTTCATCATCTCGATGTATACTGCTACAAACTGAAAATCCCCACAGATTTCCTCCCTTTTAAATCAGATACGCTAGGCAAGAGCAAACGCTCTTTTTGCCCTAATTTACAGCCTTAAATAAAGATTAAGGACATAGGGTTGGGATGAGCACAGAATGATCCCCCACACACACAAACACACAGGTATTTTCACTCTTCCCATCTCAACAAAAAGCCTCGCAGCTTAATTCTTGAGTTACAGGGGAAATCAGACAGGGAAGAGGGCCCTTAGCGAGGCACAATAACACGCACGGGTTTTCTTGGATCAATTGCCAGCATTGACACCGCATCCTTCAGCTCGCAGCCTGTGATGGATGGCGCTCAGCAGCCTGGTGAGAGCGGCAGCCTGGGTGACCGCGCGCCCTCCTCGCTGCCTGATGGATGGGGGGACTCGGGAGAGACACGGGGTGTGGGAGCTGGAGTGGTAAATGTTTTCATCTCTCTCTTTTATGATCTTCCTCTCTCCATTTATATAGGACATTTTAGAGATTGAGCTTTGTTACAAACTATTAGCCCAAGGCAGTGGGTTGCGGAAGGGAGATTTCATGGAAAGACAGAGCACAAGAAAGTGTGAACAACTGGAACTACATGTGATATTAGTGGTTTGTTGTTGAAGGGATTTCTGTTTGGATTGTAGATCAGACAGTTGCCTTGATGTACGGGAATGAAAATCAGCACCCAATGTGCCTAGAGACAAACCACAGAACTGTCAAAAAATACTTTTTGCTTTTATCTCCAAGGATCTTGAATTTGAAATGAAAAGTCCCCATTCACCCACCCAACACAAAAATACTGCCCTGCAATCATGGAGCTGTGCGGTACCGCACTACAGACAATTACACAAACAACTCCCCCCAAAAGCACCAAAATGAGTCACCTGTGTAGCCAATTGCCCAGATATATTGTCACACTTCGTGACACTGGAGAGCCTACCTGTAAGCAATCCTATCATTAATAACAACCAAGAGCCACAGAAGTACCCATTTGGATTGACCAGCTGTCAAGCTAGGGCAATTCTAGTGAATTCAATTTTTATTCTGCATTTTCTTTCATGCAGCAAAGAACACGGCATTTGCTAATTATATCGTGACCTGTACGTGATCAGTTTCCCCGGGCTGGAGCACCAGCTCGTGCCCGTGTAACCTCCCTGCCCACCCGTACCCGTGCACCGGCACTGGCTGAGAGCAGAGGCCAGTGCCTGCACACACCACAAGCTGCAAGCGACGTGATGCTTGCCATGCTTAAAATGCTCATCTTTGCTGGAGCTTGTGCATGCAGGCAGTGCAATGGCTTCTCAGAAAACAACGACAAAAATGCTCATTTAAATGGCAGCAAGCAGTATATGATTTCCAAGTCTTCCAAGAATTTTTCTAGTCTCTTAACCAGTTACAGTGCTCAACTCCCAAGATGAGGCAGCTGGAGCAATGGAAACCATGTCTTTCCCAGGAATGTGTGCTGCGGATGGAAACACGAGAGGCTCCTAAAAACATGCATGCAAAAATCCACACAGAATCTGTACATGGAAAGGGATGACTGGGACATGCAGAAACACCCTGATTCTCCAACAGGATGCCAATCTCACTCAGATGTTTCAGTTTAAGTCAAGGTGAGCAGCGATGCAATGCTGTGAGGTCCTGCATGGTACTTGTTTGGGTTTACTACCATCAAGCCAAGGTAGGAAACACTGCGTGAAAATTAATTTTTGTGGACAAATTACGGAACTGCATTTGATGACTAAGTGGTCTTGCAGGAACTCTACAGCTGATCGAAATTAAAAATACTACCTACAACTTATTCTAATAGCTCTTTTTGTCCCTTTAATTGTGAAAGGACTAGCTGCAAGACTTGCTTCCTGTCACATAAATTGTTTTCCACTCAGAGGCAAACCAAACTGCCTACTGGGAGAACCCTGGAATGGAAACAGCTGAGGAACAGAAGTCCCAGTTGTGAGGAACTGAGGGCTTTAACCAAAGGGAAATGTTGTTTTCCTTATTAAATTAATCCATTTACAAAATATGAGATCATAGAAGGAAAGGGGAGTTCCCCTTGTTAAATATTTACCATTAAATCTCTGCAGGGACTCCTACCATAAGTTAGATCCTGGCTGGAATCAGAGAACAACAGAATTACAGTCGGATATTTCCTGCACAACAGTACACACAATGCCTACAGGGTAGGACAAAAATCTTTGCCCTGAAGTCAGTATTAAAGATGGAAGTGTCTTCTCTCTATGAGTACACCTCTAGTCACTGTAAGTTCCTCTCCTTTTTCTCTCCCTCATTGACATTTACTAAATTACTTCATATGAAAACTTGAGATCTTAGGGCAACATTTTTAAAGATAGGAAACTGAATGTTCACATTTAAACACACAACTTGATTTTCAGAATTACAGGCTACCATTAGTGGACTTAAAAACAGTTTTAGCTTTTATTAAAATTATTTTCACAAGTGTTTTTTTTAGATCATTTATAGAACAATTTCATATTTTATCTCCCTTTGCCTTTATGGGAGATGGAAATTCAGAATGAACCAAAGCAAAAGGGCTTTAGGAACATGTACATTCAAAAAAAAAATCCTTAGTAAAAAAAAAAAAAACAAACATTTCCTTAGTAAATCCATCAACAAAAATGGCAGTTGTCAGATCCTAAGGAGATAGCTGGATGACACACACCTCAGGACAGTTTTGCCTGCTCAGTCAACAAGTCACACAGGGCATTCAGCTCATCCATGAGTTTCAGGGACGTAGCTTTTAGTTCTACCTCAACAAGCAACATACCACACCATTAGAACACTTTCCCATTACCCCACACCTTCCTAATGCTCAAAGCAAAAACTCATTGGCCAACTGCGTTCATCTTGGGCAACAGCAACGATAAGGAACCAAGACAAGACAACATCGATGAAGACACCAGAGGAGGACTGTAAGATCCACAGCTCGGCCTGGCAAATGGCACATCAGGCTGTATTCGATGGGCCAATATTCTGACCGGTTTGGGTCACCCAAAGAAAAGTTAAATCTTGTTTATTCTGACAGGAAAACCATAGGAAGAAAGAAGAAGTGTCTGAGGAGCCGACGGAGGAACCCAGCGAGGGTGACTAATGTTTTGGTTACAGTCGCAGGTCGCTCTGGCAACCATGGGAGATTCCAGGAATGCCTTCACCCACAGCTCTTCCACACAACAAAGCCTAAACTTGTCTGGAGTATGTTTAGGTTTCATATAGTTCAGGCACACCTCATTTGTAAATAGGCCATGTCACTTTTAATAGAAATACTTGTTCTCAAAACAAGTCCGAATAAGGCAGTTAGCATGACTTCAGACGAGAAAATAATTCCAGGAGATTGCGAATTTCTGCAGCCTTTGACCCTCAAAGTCCAATCCCAAAAAGCAAGTCGCAGTGTTGCAGCCCCAGAATGATGGAAGTAGCTGTGAAAGGGGTCTAGGCCCCTCCGAGACTGTAAGTGCCTCAAGAGATTCTTGGTGGCCGTTTTGAACGACTCTGTTTCCATTCTGTCGAGGTTTCCACACAACTCATGGAGTGAGCTAATGCATCTTGAAATGGCCCCTAAGCAAAACAAGTACTGAATTTTATCTCTGGAGTTGGTAAGATTCACTGAAAGCAGAAGATTTTAGCATTAAGGACCTAAGCAGTCTATTTTTTTTCTTCTCCCTGCTTTATCTGCAGTACGCTGCTTTCCTCCAGTCACTGGTGAGCCCTGAGGTACTCTGACAGCCCCAAAGTATTGTACTAAGGCGAGCAGGACTTGACCCATCTCCACTAACCTGACTTTTGTCTGGTGTTATCCTATCTGCTGATTCAGTCCGGGAACCAGGCAGAGTCTGTATCACCATTAATCAACAAGATGGCACCGGTGGGAGGGAAGAGGCTCTCACTGACCTTGTGACTCTCTCCATTTCTGTGGCACAACACATGGAAGATTAGGGTCAACACACACCATCAAACAAATATAATTTCTGGCCTTCAACTTAAGTCATGCAAGTGTCACCTTTTCACCTCCAGCTCTCCATGATTTCAGGCCAGAGCAGCCTGCTGTTGTTACTTGAGAGGTGCTACATGGAGTGGACAGAAATCCATACTGAGCAAAGCCCACGTGCCGAATAAATCATCATCCTCCTGGCCTAGAGACCCAACATGCCATGGCTGTGGGAAATGCAAAAATACCACCCTTAAAGAGCGTTAAAAGCTCTTCTTCCAAGGGAAGGATGAGGCACGCTGAAAAATAAGCACTCATTATACTTATTTTAACAAGCAAAATATACAAACTTTGCATTGCCAGTCCTGAATTTTTTACAAGTACTTGGGTCTTCATTTTCCTGATATATCTCCAAGTCAGTCAAACTTCCAGAATTAACCCCTAAATTTGCATGGCAATGAAACACACAAAAAGACGTGCATTTATCAATGTTACTTAAGAAAGGTAAGATGATATAATAGAGAATCAATCACTGTTGAAAGCAAAACAGAAGGGCAAAATAAAAGGCCTCCACCTGCTTTTAATTTGAACCCACACCACAAGGGAGAAGTTAAGACTCAAACAGGTATATACGCTCCTTTGAAAGGCTAGGTCTGTGTCTGAACAAAAGAAAGAGGCTTTTCACTTACATCCTGTGGTATCAAAGAGCCCATTAAAAACCAATAAAATATTATGAAGCTTTTTCCCTTTGTGGAAAAGTGCAATTAATATCCTTCAGCAGATGATTATTGATTTTTATAAAGCAATTTACAGGCTTCTAAAGTCATGATTATTCAACCCTCTGGGTGCCAGAAAGGAAGAGTTTTCAGAGGTAAGGACTGCATGCTCATTTCCACATCAGCACGGCCAGAATTTACAGACTCCTGATTTTTATATTTTTTTTTTGCCCCCCGGATATTTTTTGTTGTTGTTGATGTTGCAGTGCTCCAGCACAGGATTAACCCTTTTATCCCCTCCCACCTGAGACAGATCTTTTTTTTTTGTGACCGGTTCTTGAAGTATATCGCCTGTCAGATATTCATCCACTCCTCGCGGCTGGCGGGTTGGATGCTCAGCAGAGTAGACTTCATGTCAGAAAATCAGCAGCTGCTCATATATCACACTGGTCATTAGTAGAGGATCATTCTGGACCTTTGCCCACAGCACCTTGCTATGGCAAGAGAAGGGCTATAAAACCCTAGGCCCTGTCAGCTGTTGTCATTTAGGTGAGAATTTATCAGGTCTCAGAGTGCCCTCTGACTGGATTATTATGAATAATGAATGAAGCTTTATGCCACACTGAGGCATTAATAAGACTGGGATGACTGGGAGAAATTCAGTACAACATCATAGCGGTAACTTTCTGCGAGCAAGTACACAGCTGGTGGGCTCGCTGGATTTAGCTTATGTTGGATACTGCGACTGAAATGAGGAGCTCATTTAATTATTAAGCAAGCAGCGCGATGCTTCTGGTGTAGCCTATGGGTGGTATTACTGACCCACTCGTGGAGAGCTTTCAACAAAAGGCTTTCTACCCTCTAACCAAACTAATTCTGCTCTTAAGAAGCAGAATTAGTTTCACCCCCCTGAACACAAATGCTAATCTTCATAATTATTTTTAACCCAAATTAAAAAGATGCAAGATCAACGATATAGCAGTAATTCTCTAAAATCTCCTCGCACAGAAGTAGTCTAACCTGTTGGTGGTACTCTGGGGACGTTAGTCAGGATTACTGATTTTCTTCCTTATTTTTCCTCAGTTCATTCACAACATACACCATATCCCTACGGCACATAAATGAGAAACAGAGAAAGAAGGAGACAAAAAGGCAGCCACTGACCTAACCAGGAAAAAAGAAAAAATAAGAAGAAAAAAATAAGAAAAAAAGCAAAAAAAGGCAGATGCACAGCAGAGACTATTGGCAATAATCAACCTCCTGGTGCGGCAGTTCCAGCTGCACTCCAGAGGACCAAGCCCACAGAGCTGACAAGCACTGGAGGCTGTCGTTTATCTTGGTACCAGCATCGCCAGGAAAATGATTTTATAGGGTGAAATTCACTTTTGCAGACTATGTAATATCTTAGGTGCATAATATCATTAAAACCTTAGGCTCTTACTGTCTTGTACTGCTGTGTCCTCAGCAAAGCCAGCATGGTATCTTTCAAATTAAGATGTCATCTCTTGAGTAACTTTTTTTTTTTTTTTTTTCCCCCTTTTAATCTGGCACGCAGCCTCCAGCCAATCCTTGCTAATGCTACGCCAGATCTCACTTCTTTCAAACAGCCTGAGAAGAGGAGGCAGGGAAGCAGGACCCAGCCGGAGCAGCAGTGAGTGCAGGCAGCACCTCTCAGCTAGGAGCACAGCACACATGAAGGGTGCTTCTGCTAATTACTGATCATGGCAGGCAGCTCTAGGACTTGAACTAACTCCAACACCAACCTCTCAACTACCTTTTCTTTCATTTTAAACAAAGCAAAGAGCCACCAATGCACAGCCAAATTATGAGCACAGAGAAACTTGTTCTTTTTAAAGGAGCATGACTACATAACTTCTGTCAGGGGCTGCATATAGGAAGCACTCAGGTAAAAAAGGTTCTGTTTTCATCTCTGTCATATAGCAAGAAATGGATAACAGAAGGGTGACAGGGACCAGGGCTCGTGGCAGACTGGAAGCAAAGCACTGATCTGGCGGGTAGCCTACGAGACCCAGCCTGGGCAACCAGCAGCAAACCGGGCACTTATTCTCCGTGGCACCTGAATCTGACGTGCAATTATGTTAGAGAGGTTTAGGAAGCTTCTGTCCCAAAGTATTTATCAACATTATTATCCCGGATACTATTCATGTTACATGCTTTTAAACATGGTCACAGTATAGCAGCACTCAGAACATACAGTTGGTAAATTAAAAGGCTTTGGTTTGTCCTTTCACAAATGTTGCTGTTTCTGCTTTTTAGCCGTAGTTTTTTGGATCCGACCCTCAGAGAGAACTCATTTTCTGTTGCAAATGTTCAAGATCTTAAATCCTTAGTCAGATTTTACTTAAAGAAAATAAAGAAATAAACCCCTCCCAAAGTTAAACTTTTTCAAACAGTACACATGAGAAGTTCCTAGAAGAGCAAATTTCATTGTAATAAAGGAAGCCGGTAATCTCCAATTTGCAGTGATAACATAGCCTTTTTTCCATACTTCTGCTATTTCTTTGCAAAAAGGAAATTACAAATACGATGACAATTCCTTAATTTCTTTAGAACCTAGAAATAACGTTAAATGTTTCATTTTCTTTTTTGTATGTGTTAGTAACTTCTAATTATAACAAAAGTTCACGTACACTGGAACTCTGAAACCACCATGTACAACAACTACTGAAACAGAAAGATTCCTATCAACTTTTCCTTTCACTGGATTTAAAATACTTATCATGAACATCACTCACTTGATATTTTGTGGATAATATGTTTATATTTTTCCTGCTTTGATCTAGAATGGCTCGTATTTGCATCCTGACACTTTTGTTACATGCAGGGAATTTACAGATGGCAGCACAGTCATATGGTTTTCTAAGTCAAGGGTCTCTTCTTCTATCAGTCTTTCTTGCAATGGGTCAGGAAGATGAATAATCTATGCTTGAGTTCACATTGCTGAAACCAGCTTTGAAAAGCTTTTTAGAAAGCTAGGAAATAGAAAAGTTGAGATTTCTCTCTCGCCCCCCCTCCTCCCCCCCCCCCTTTTTTTTTTAAATTAATTTGTTTTTATTATTATATTAAATTATGACTTCAGGTGGTTTCATGGTTGCAGGAAAATTTGAATGTTCACAGCACTTTTTTCTCCAAGAGCCTCCACTTTTGCTAAGAACAGGCGCAGCCCTAGGTTGGATGAGCAGCAGCAAGAGTGGGAGTAAAAAGCAGAGCTGCTGGCCCCTTCGCTAATTAAATGACAGCTAGGGTTTGGGCTTTTTGTTTGTTTCTTATTTTTTAGGGGGCCTACAGGAATCTGGACAAGAGGAATCAGGCATTCACCTTGCTTCAGTTTCCTGTGTCACATTGCCCTGCTGAGGCTGGGCTGCATTTCTAGCAGTGATGGTTGATAACATCATGTCTTGGCAGGTGTCTGCCAAGGATTTCCCCCCGTTCCCCATTACTGCCTTCTCTGGCTGAGGAAAGCAAAAGAGAAAGGGTACTTTGGATATGAAGTGTTTGCTTAGAGTGCATTTATAAAGGAGGTTGCATATCCTAAAAGAGACCGTATTTTAAATTAAACTTGTTTTAAATTGCAGCACAAGATTAAGAGAAACCTGCCTACCCCCAGCCAAGGGAATCCTCACAATGTAATTAAGCAACACACCACAGCCCAAGTTGTTTTTCTAACTGGCAAGAGGTTTGGTTTTGTTTGTTCTCTATTTCTTAAATAATATTTGCTAATTCAGATGTCTTGCTGCAAAACACCATTGTCAGTGACACTTAAAATGTGATACATATGTCACTGCACCATGGTAGGGGAGGGTTTGCCCATGCGGTTACTCCTGAGTGATCATGACATCTCAAAATGTTCTCGTGTTTCACAAAGCGTTACCACAATTCACTGCATCTCATCTTACAGAGGCAAACTCACTCCAGGCTTTCAAAGTCCAGAACTACAGAAAGCAGAACAATAAGGTTCTTGAGGAAAGACAGAAAGAGAAGTGGTAATTTGTAAATAACAGGTAAAAGTATGTTCACTGGAATGATTTGCAAATTCAGTTGCATTTTGACTACTGAAAATAACCAAATGCATGGAAGTTAAACTGCTCCAAGTGTTGAGGTGTTCCCTGCCTGCTTGGGCACTGCGCAGTGCTGAGTTTTCCCATGGGAACCATCTCACCTTTTCGTGGTGTGCCATTACAGCGGAGCCAATGCCTTTGAGAAAAAAACACTCTGCATGGAAAGCCCCTACATCAGAGCTCACGCTTGCAGCAAAGCAAGCCATACAAGCACAGTGGGACATGTCTCCTTTGAGGCACCCATGCTTTTAGAGCATGCCTTTGGGTGTTGGGGACAACTGATAAACCATGCACCCGCCATCCCTTTGGGAAAGCATTTTCCCCAGTGAAACTGCAGCAGATTCAGGAGATGAACATTCCTGCTCCCGCCCCACCCCTGCACTCAGATGATCCAGTACCTTCTGGCAGAGCTCCACAGCTTCTCCTGTCAAGAGGGCTCAGCATTGTTCCATGCAGGAGCAATATGGATCTTCTTGGACCAAAAGAAGTAACAGAGATCAAATCCAGTTGTGTTTTCCATCGGCCATACTGCTGTGAAGTCTTTACAGCAGAAAGGACAATTAGACACTCTTCCCAGAAGGAAAACACACAAATTCCTACAGCTTCGCTACTGTAGAACAACTAAAAGTCTGCACTTGTTACCTTTTCTGACCATTTGGGATTTTCACTCTGTTTTCTTCTGCTTGCTGAAGCTATTTCCTTAATTTTAGTACTTCAGATTTGGATTAAGTCACATTTCTGTGCGTTCTGTTGGTGGGCACCCTTCACTTTGTGCTTTGGATGAAGGCTGCAGGCAGCCACGCTCACATATCTGCTTTTAAAACACGAGACTCTTCCTGCAGGGAGACAGCACTATTTTTTATTTTTTTTTTAATTTTTAGGCAGCATAACCTAGGAGCATCGGTATAATAATCTTTTAATTGTAATTGAGCTAATGGACACATCTAAGAATACAAACACTGGCTACCCAGCTTTATTTTATTATAAGCAATAATGAGTAGGTACCCATTCATTTTAAAACTTGATGTATACATAGTAAAGTTAATAAGAACCTAGAGTCAATTAAAATAACAATTAGGGCATTTTATTGATTTCCAGCTTCCTCCAGCTACCTTTTATCTGTAGTAATTTTGTGGCACATAGCACACTGATCTTGTGGCTTCTAAGGAAAACAATCATTTCCATTTAAAAGCTGTATTTACTTTACTACAATTGAGCAAAACAAGGTGTTTTAACAATCTCTGGTTTGCTATTATATATGTCTAATCTACTTCATTTATGCTATTTTGTAAGCTTGAAAAATGTTTTTAAGCTTTACAATTTCTTAAACTTGGATTAGGAGAGTCTGGGATAGATGGAAGAAAAGAATAGTCTTAACCAGCCCATATTTTGTATGTGCTAATTCGAGGTTCTGTTCTGGAGAAGAACTTTTTTTTTTCTAAATTTATTTCCAACTACTTTTGTTTTCCTTAAGGGACCTTTGAAACACTATATTGCTACTTTTCATGTTTTTTATTTGCCCTCTGGAACAATAAAGGCTCAAAGGTTCATAAATATGCATTCTGTAAATGTATTATGCTGACAAAGTGTTGCTCAGATAGCTGCTCTTGCCTTTAGGGAATGAATAAGTTTACAGCATGCTTAAACAACAGTGTAAGGGGAAAGAGAGAGAGAGAGAGGGAGAGAGCTGTGTCAGCGTGTGGGCTGAAAATGGAACAAAAGAGGTATCCTGAATGCCCAGAGAAAATAGAAAATAAAGTTAGACAGGACACCCAGCTAGAGCTTTGGAGTAAGGGTGGCAGTGTTACTCACTAATGATGCTTTTGAGGGGGCATCGTAGATTTATCTTCAGGAAAGCTACACAGCCAGGACATCATAAAATATCCAACTCTATTTGCTAATTTTAGCATGTGAATTGGGGTAATTCCTTTGTTCCTCCCAAAACAGCGAGTTCCTGGCAGGGTTCTTGTCCGTGTTAACTCTCATCCCAGCAGACACAGCTCTAGCTCAGCTTTGCTCATCTTTGGCTCGCTGGAAGCTTATGGCTGGTGCTTGTCAATATGTGCACTTTAGGTAGGAAGAAAACACTTAGCAATTAAAAATACCATTTAAACACATACCTCCAAACTGGCACATTAATTAACATTGATGTGACAGTAGGTTTTGACAGACAAGCCTCAGGACTAGCCAAAGAAGGAGAGATGAGGAACACGCTTATATCTGAAATAAAAGCTGCTGACAACCCTTCCATCACATTTTTAATACCAGGCATTTCTTAAATGCTGGGAGTTCACGTCCAGGTTTAGGAGCAGGGGCAGCAGGGAGACACATCACAAACAGCAAAATGTCACGTGCGGTATTGCACATCACACTGCAATAAGCCTGGAGAGAGCAACATTTCACAGCAATGCTTCTCCTCGTCTGAGCAGCCAGCACACAACCAACTCGGTTCAACTTACTTCCATCCCCACCTGACAGCACGTATAACTAGAGAGACATGCTATGCCTCTGCCCTTTGCAGGATGACGACTCCTGCAAAGTTATATCTCTATTTACTGCTAAACATGCCAGTACTGCAAGGCTACAGGTCATCTCTTAGACCTACAAATCTTAAGTCCCTGTGGTTTTGTATGGATAACATCCTCAGCGATAAAGTACCCAGGCAGTTATTACTTCTGATTTCTTCATAGTCTTTGAGCTATTGGCTAAATGTCTCCTAAGCAAATACATTTTCTCACTTCATCATGTAGGCTCATGCCTGGTTCTTTTCTTGGTGAGTGTTTTGGGATCATCTGTCATATGTCAACACATGGCTGCAAAGAATATTGTTTGTGGCTTGAGATTGTTCTCAGACTAATTAGGTCTTTCTAAGCATTGTACCTTTCCTGGTCTCCTTCACTTCATTCTTCTTCCACTTAACGTTATACCTCTTTTAGGCCAGGAGTAATATCTAAAGCTTCTCAATATTTACTTCCTGTTAGCTTTTCCATTCTTGCTTTGCTTCCTCTTCTCAACTGTGAACAAAAGCAATTTCCAATAGTAGATTTAAAGGATGCTCTTTTAGCTATGTATCAATGCTTTCAAAAGTAAAATATTAACAAAGCCCCTTCAAATAATCTCTGCTATGTTGTATTATAGTATTCTCAAAAATATCCCTCATTAAATTAAAACCCAGTTGAAAGATCACTCGCATTCACAATATACAATGAAGAAAACTACACAGTTTCCAATCCAAAGTTATTTTCTCTAGAGAAGGCAGGTCTTTGCAAAAGTTATAATCAAGCTATGCACCAGCGAAACCAGCTCAAAGCACCGCAAAGAAAACATTGCAAAATATGCTTCCTGAAACCAGATTCCAGACATATGTAAGTCTGCTTTGCTGTCTGGCGTTCAGCAAAGCCCCAGACACTGCTTAGGGCAAGTTTTGGTGTTTGAGAGGCTAGCATCCTCAATTAGCCCTCTGCTTATCCCCAGCGCTTATCCACCTTGGAGCACCTGAATTCAATCTGCTCTGCAGCAGCCAAGCTGGGGTCAGCGCTGCCCACCCACCTCAAACGTCTGGAAAAGTACCTTGCTAGATAGAGAAACATGGTAAAAGGACTTGAAGGGAGTGGTGAAGGCTCTCCAAGAGGTTTTCCCTGTGAAAGAGGATGATGAGGCAGCCAGATGAACACATCTTCTGCAGTGAATGCGTGAGCTGCCTCCCCACGCCCACCCCCAGCCTTGCACGTGCAGCAGCAGGGGTCTAACAGCCTAAGAAACCTTGAGCACTGGAGAGCTAAAACTCCTCCAATCGGCACATAAAGTTGGAAACAGAACAAAATAAATAAAAAGAATACTTTCTCTCATCTTTACAACTGTTCTTACAACTCTGTGCGCTGAGACTTTCGCCATCCTAATTTTCCTTTGCTGACAAACACTTGCTCTGCCCAAGCATAGTTATTTCCATAAAGTTCTTTTGTTTTCCTTAGTTAAAATTATAGAAGTTGCCACCTTTGATGTACTGTGTGTTCTTGCACCTAAAATTGAAATGTTAGCCCAGTATTTGACAACCTTTTTCAGGCAGCACCTCTGGATTCAATGCAACCCAAGCCCACTGGCACCCCCAAAAGCCTACTTCAGAGCACAGAATAAAAACAGCAATTTCCTTGCTTAAAATGGAGCCACCTCCCTCCTCTCCCACCAAGGCAGTATCAGTAAGTTTTCTTAAAAGTTTATCCTGACATAATTAAAACATTAACTTGCATAAACAGAGCAGTGCATTCCCTGAGAAAACCTGGGGGGGGGAAAAAAAGTGCTACAAAAATGCCTTTACATATATTAAGAATAAAGAACTTCAATCTGTTTTCAGAGCAAATCTCAACACCCACTCAACTGGCAAATTGATTTAGTAGCTCCTCAACACTCTGGCATAGCAGGACTTGGAGCTAAAAGGAGCTGCTCTACTACGGGACGTCCTCCGGAGGCACGGCAGCAGCGCAGGGGGCTTCTCCCGCAGGCCCAGGGCTGCACCAGACAGCTCAGACCTAGCCTGAGCTCGGTCTGCAGGCACGGCCAGCCCCGAACCAGCACCTCCACACCACTCGGTACCTGTTTTGTTCCCCATGAACCGGCACTGACTGCAAACAGGGGGTGCAGTTACATTGTTTGCCACTACTTCGATGATGCCCACTGCTAGCAAAAAGAAAATTTCCCAGTATGGACCAGGCTGGGTTTTAAATTGCTATTGTATGGAATAAATCCTTCACAGTCAATGTAGGACGGAGGAAGGGGAATATAACAATCTGCCTGCCAGCCAGGTTGTTCAGTCTGCAAGCATTCAACGGCAGAAGAAAGGGGAGAGTCCTAAAACAGGGAAGGGAAAAAAGAAACAGGCTCCAGGGATATTCAAGACAGAGACAGACCTACTGTGAGGGTTTCCAACAGAAAGATAACAGAACAAGACAGGGGATACAGATGCACACACATTCTGCATCTCTCCTATAGATCTAATTTAATAAAGCACAATTGATGATCTTTTTTTTCTTTTCCTTTTTTTTTTTTAAATCTATTATTAGGTTTTTCAAGTGTGTAAGTGTTTCTTAATCAAAAGAACAGTTCCATACAGCTCTTGACATCAAAGGAGAGCTTTTCCAAAGCTATTACAGTATCAAAGTAATATTCTGTGCAGAATCTAAGGTGAACCATTGGAATAATCCTTCTGGGATAGAGATAAAAAATGCTGCATTCAATGTTGCCCAGAAGCATCCAAAGCAATCTATCAAAAAGGCCATAAAAATATTGGGCCACACTTACTTGATGCATGTACTCACCACTACTATTATTTTCCTCCATTTTCTCTTTGTCTGCTTAGCTACTAATCTTGCCTTTGTCTGAAAGTTCCCGCTGTATATATATGAAAGTAACAGCGCTGATTAGCGAGTCACAGGAGGAAATGACCTCTGATGTGCTTCAAATCCATAAACCTTTTATACAGTTGACTCATATTACGGAAAAAAAAAAAAAAAAAAAAAAGTATTACAGCAAAAATAGCAGCATTGCGGCAGCACTAAGGTGAGACTGGCTGATATTAGCAATCTTTTTCATACACCCTCAATAGATTTTCAGTATGTTAGAGTCAGTTATTAGCAACTTCTCTTCTGCTTTTTGTATGTGTATTTAATAGTAAACTATATTTAACTACAGGAGCTAGTTTGATCATCCATTTTGATAAGAATTTGGCCAGCCAACCACCCACTAACTTAATTATCTGCCCCGTGCAATACACAGACTTCTCTCTCCTCCTGTCTGAGTGAAATATTGGTTTATTTGCAGAAGAGATGAGCAGTTTGGTAGCCGGGGCAGTTACGTAAAACTAGGGCTTGGGGAACAGAAGGAGAGAAGGTAAGGAGAAGTTCCCAAGCAGCAAGAGCACTTCCATCTGACAACAGCAGTTAACTTGCTCCTTGAACTTCACATCTGGTAACATTTTCATCTTTTGCAAACTTGTAAAATGTTATGGTATTTTAGACAGTGGGAGTTCATTTCCAAAAGAAATTTTAACAGTACAAAGAGACCACAAAATCCATTCCTCACTGGGCCGTAGGGTTTTCTAATTCTTAACTCGTAGTTTACTTCAAGAATACCTTAGAAGTTCTCCATTTGCTTTTAATACTTTGGGGAATATTTTTAGCATCAATTTTCAGCAGGCTTAGTATGCATATATAGAAAGGCTGTATCTTACGTATCCTCATGATTAAGGGATACATTTGGCCAGTTGTTAGGTTGATACAGATGAAAGATTTTCTCCTTGGCTGCCTAATGAGGCCCGTGTGGGAACCAGAGGCAACTTCCCTGTGGCATGCACAAGCCTGCTACCAAAACACATCTAGAAGTGATATCTCTGCAGAGGAAGACCCGACGTTTGCTAGACCTAGGGATGCCACCTTTAAGGTCCCAACTGGGAGTGCTGAGGGCATGCAGAGGGGAAGGAGCAGCCTCCCAGCCCCTCGAAGGGGACACAGCAGCAGGTGCTCTTGCCTGCAGCCACAGGAGGGAGGCTGCAGCCGGTGCCATGAGATGCTCGGCTCCCCTCCGAGCAGAGCCACAGAAACACAGCCAGAGACCATAGTGTGTCACCCCTCCTTCCCTGACACAACTGCTAAAGCTACATTGGAAACTACGTCTTAAATGAAAGCAGCAAAGATTTATGGTTTGATACTAAGCAAGCTGAATGCCCAGCATTGGCAGTACACGAGCAGCCTGAGCCACTTGGCCACAAAGACCCAACACACCGATCGTGTGGGTTGTAGACACTCTGCAACTGAGCTCCGCTTTAAAACATGCATGAGAAATACCCATTTAAAGTGTTTGTTTCTTTTATACTTACATACATTGCTGCAAGATGGCTGTCCACAACACGTGGAATTAACATCTGCTCCTTCTGCAATGGATTATTTTTTTAGAAGTAAGATTTGTGATGAGGTGAAGCGAGCTGCCTAACTCAGCCACTGCCAGCCCTGCATGTGTGCTGCTACAGTACTTGTGCCATTCCCTCTCTAAATCAGCATCATTACAGGGCATTACAAAGTAACATGATTGTAAGGAAACATTCAGGAAACCTGCAGTGACCCAAAATGCAAGATTCTCGCCTCAGTCAATGATGAGATAACGTCATAAACAACAGACCTGCAATGAACTTTTTTTTTGTGCACCTACTCCTGTGATAAAAGTGGGGTGAAATACTTGCAGATACTACAGATTTAATAACTGTCTAGATTGGAGAAAAACGGAAGGAACTGCAAGATTCATTTATCCAACATAAATAGTTGATTGTTTGTTTGTTTGTTTGTTTTCCCACTATTGTCAAACAGAAGACAATGCAGTACAGGAAAAACAATGGAGAGCACTGTTTTTTTTTCCTGCCAACTTAAGTTTGTTCAAAAATGTCTTCAGTATAAGTTAACTACAGAAATAGACACACCAGCAGACAGATCTGAAAAAATATTAAGCCTTTACATAGAGGCAAATTCCACATTAAAGGAACAGACTGCAGTTGTAACAAGGAAGGGGTGATCTGGAAGACATTGATCCTGCTCAACCTCAGTCACCAAACTTTGCCTGCTTAATGCAGAAGCGAGGTGGTCAGCAGACAAAGTGTTGTTCATCAAAGTCACCCTCTGGAACAACCCTTGTCACACTCAGACAAAAATTAAAAAATTAAATCCATGTGTGAGCATTTGTGCTTTTGAACAACTTGATGAATTACTGAGTTTGCTTGTTTTTTGACCACACAGCACAGATTATTCCTGTGTTTAGTTTCAAACACAGGCAATCTCTATGAAAACACGGTGAGCTGAGCAGTTCTTTATACAAAGATATATGCTTATATGCTTTTCATTTAATGTAGGCCATAATACTAACCATCATTTGTATCTGCACTGCAGTTAATGGCTTCTTATTTGCATTACAAAATGCAATCAATCTTGAGTGAGTAAGACACGGAGCTACGAGCTATTTGTTACAGGTAAAATGTTTCAAGGACAGTACTCACAGTACTTCCAACACGGCGTAGATAAAATAGCACAGGAAACTCAACAGCTCTGAGGACAAGATGGAAGGAGGCAGTTGCAGGAAGAGATTTTTATCCTATGGAAAATGTCATTTTGTCGCCTGCGTATTTGAGAGACTCGTGTATTCTCTTATTTCCTCTGCCTCACTTGTCTGCAAGATGACAAGTGATGCCCAACTACTTTGGCATATCATCTTGCATTGTGTCATTCCACCACCTGCCAATGCCAGTGGCCCATCAAGCCTGAGAAATCAAAAGAAGCAATTTGCTAGAAACTGGAAAGAAAAGAAAAAAAGTTTTAGCCAAAAATAGAAACGGTAATTTTGTATTAGTAAACAGAACAAGAAATATTGATCTACAAAAATAGGTGAGCATAAGCAATTTAGGTATCAGTCTCACAGGCAGATTCAAGAGCCACAGAATGGCTTGGGTTGGAGGGGACCTCTGAGATCATCTAATTCCAGCCCCCCTGCCACGGGCAGGGAATTTAAAGGCATTTCAGGACTAGTATGTTGGTATCTATGTGGAAGATGACATCCATCTCAGAACAAATAGGATTCTGCAAAGCACTGCTCCTTCCTTTATGACATCGTGTTGTGAGAAAAAAAAAATAAAGAAACTGGAATTTTTAATTAAAAAAAAAAAAAAAAAAAAAAAACATTATGGAAGCATAACCAAACATGCAGTTATCTTTGTTGGCAACAATGAAAAGAAGTTCCAAGGGAAAATAAATAATCATTGCCTGGATCCTCATTTGTTCTTAAACTTTAGTGCTGAATCAAAGACATACATATGTTACACAACTACAAAAATATCTTTTTTTTCCCCTACAGTCCACATCTATCAACAAAAAAAAAAAAAAAAAGAAAGAAAGAACACTATTTGCTTTGGTCTGCAGTGAATATTAATGGCCAAAATACAAAGAAAACAGCAAGTTTACCAGTACTAGCCAAATTACAGCAATCACTGCAAAAGGTGCTATTCTCTGGGTAGCGGCTTTGTTACTTGTAATGCTGTACAAGTACTCTTCATCGGAGTGTTTGCTTAAGATCTAATCTCACACTATGCAGAGCCTACTTGAGATCTCCACCCAGACAAATTTTTCCACTCCAAGTCCCGCATACTGTGGCTCTCAATTTTCTTGATAGCTTTCATGTGCAAATTATGTTTTGTAACGCATCCTTTTGATCCACATCAGTAACACAAAACCTGCTTGGACTGGAGGCTCCTAGTCCAACTTAGCTGCAGTCCCAGTTACAGGGAAGTAGTTCTCCGTGTTGCCAGATCCTCTGAATGGAAAGGGATGGTGATGTCCCACTAGGAGGTGGAGAAAGAAATCACTAAAGCAAAACGCAGCAGAAACAAACACATGAGAAAGAAGGCACAAAACTACTGGGAGAATAAGTACAAGGATACCAAGCCAGATGCTGTGAAAAGGGCATAACATTGAAAGGAAAGATTGTCAAAGCACAAAAAAAAAAAAAAAAAAAAAAAAAGTAAAAAAAATCACAGGATGGGGCAGAGCTAAAAGGCAAAAGGCAGAACTCAAAGCTAAGCATGGTGTGAAATGTAGAATCCCACAGAAACTGGGAATGCTAAAAAAAAAAAAGCCAGAAGCACTGTAGGAACTGGCTACGCTCCAGAAACAGCAGAAAACAGAGCTAGGAATATACAAGAAGGGCAAAAGCTGTAGGGTTTGCATGCTGCTCCGAAGTTGTCGGACTCCTCTGCAACTCCTGCTCACTTACACAATTTGCTGTGAAGCATCATGCCTGGGAACATCTGCCTGGTACATGATGGAAACCCGTATCATGGAAGTTGCATGGAGAAATAACATGGAAACAGGTGTAATTACAGCCAACCTACACAACGAGGGCTGTTAAGGTAGAGAGCAGCCACGTTTGTCCACACTGAGCAGCAGGATCAGGCTTTCCAAAAGCACTCCAATGATGTTTGCAGATCTCCAGTTTAGGAGCATCTGCGATTCCCACATCCACACAATAAATGCTGAGTACATGTGAACGATCAGGTTCCTTTATTGTGTCTAAACGTGGGCATCCAGAGCGTCCAACAGAACAGATATTCCTACACCATACATCTTTAAGTCTTTGAGTTTAGGAATGCTGAGCGTAACAAAGCAGGCCCCATCCCCAGATTTCAGTAATAAAAGCTAGCACAGTGCATGTCAGCCTCACTTCACCATGTAGAAGCTGCTTTGCTCTCTGCGGTCTGCCACCAGGCAGGAGCATGGTTGGGTGCCCTGTGAGCAGAGAGCAGCCGGACAGACAGAGCTCAGAAACAGCCCTCGTGCTGGAGCCTGATTCCTTGCTGGGGTTTGCTGTTTTTTCTTACAAATATTTCAACAGAAAACAGCCGCAAGACTACGACACGTTTGTCATATGGCAATTAAACAGCTTCAAATGAGGCATGCGTGTTTCCTATGTACATCTGTAGCAGACCAAAAGTGATTCTGATGCTACTCCAGCAATGTATGGTCATTGTAGGGTATACATGCAGGATTTTAAGGGAATAATGCATCTCCAAGGACATTTTCATGGATTAAATGTCAGGTATGAAATATTGCATTGTAACTTAGTTAGGACCTTAAAGAATGAATATAAAGACAATTATTGAGAGGTCTGAAGAACACAATCGATTTCACTTCAATTTAAACTCCAAGGTGCTTTATGCAGTCAAATAAAATAGAATTTATACTTTATAGCTTTTCATTATATAAAATTATGAAGTTATGTAAAGTTGTAATGCTGACCATATTTTAAGTTGATGGGAACTGCAGAATTTCTGGTTGAAAAGCAAGATGTGTTTTAGGACCATATCTTACACAAAAGTTCAAGCTTAATTACTGTGAAATAAAAACAAATTACAGTCTGTGGTTCTTTTTGCAGTAGTCTGATGGTCCATATAAAGTCAGAAATTAAAAGTCAGGAGGAAACAAAGGGCCAAATTCCAACAAGAGCCCCATAAAGCAGGCAGAAGTTACACATGTGGAAGTTACACCTACAAACCACTGCCAGTGCTCCAATTCAGCATGAGGCAGCTTACCACGAGTTTGTTTAATCAGATGGCAAACTGCTCAACATAGAGAATGTTCTCACACAGGTGCACCGCTTACTTACAATGCGATTCTGATCACGATTGTGGCATTTCAGTACCACTATAATAATAAAATCTTATTTCTAATTCAAATTTCTTACAGAAAGGAAATATAAATCATTAATTGCAAAATGCACGCAAAGTTCTGACAGCACACAGTACCGGAATACCTAAGTTGCCTTTACAAAAGCCTGTGGAAGTTGTTAGATGTATCGATGCCATCTAAAGAGAACATTTGAGCAAAGACTGAAAACAATAAATGGGAGGGATGTGGCATCTGTGAAAAGCAGGGTGTCCCATCCTGTGGATGTTAACTGCGTGTCATCTGTTCCTATGCGTCTGGGACCACTGTCACTGGCCTGTGCACTCTCAGAGAAAAAAAGAAAGCAATTCTCAAGTAAAACACGATTTCATAAATAGACAGGTTCACATCGTAAGCATTTCATAATTTAAAAGGCAAAATACAAAAAAAAAAAAAATCGGGGGATTTCGCTCAAAACAATCATCACCCTTCTGCAACAGCTTTAACAAGATGACAGCTCTCCAAATACTGCATTGGCAGAGTTTCACAAGATCTGCCCAGAATTTGTGGCTCTGCGAGGGATGTCCAAGTATTACAGCGACAGAAAGCCAACGACAGATATGGGTCAGCTGCGTGATCCTTTGCCCTTCTAGCAGGAGCTGACACAAACTGCCCACTGCTTCTGAAAACTCCAGGCAAATGGGTCATTTCTTCCAATTGGTTATCCCCGGAGAGCAGCAAGCAATGGGGGAGGAAATATTGCGGCCCAAAGGCCCCGTGCTGCCGGTCGGATCAATGGCCAGTGTCAGCAGGCTGCTATTTAATGATGCTCAAACCAGCGCCAGCCGCGCTAACGGCCACACTCAGCACTGATACCCACCCACAGCACGCAGCACTCTGCAAAGACCAAATAATTGCCTCATTTTGCAGAATAAGGAAAAAATTTAAAGGTGTCTTACATTTTATGAACATAAGAGCAGTCCTTAGTTTTTAACAGTGAAACCAAGTGCACATTGGAGACAGCACAACGCAACAGCCAGGAACAGCAAATGCATCTGGGTGACTGCAGGCAGCTCACAAACCTTCCCATAAAGAAACATGGAGTACTTTGTGAGCCTTGCTACTATATACACACACACAAATATGTACAGAGTTATTATTCCATGTATATGTTTTAATTACAATTTTAAGGCAAGAAGTGTTTGGTAAACTTAACAGAAAAATCCAATACTGAAGCTCCTATTTTATTCATACATGGATCTAAGTAGAAGTAAAAAGCCAAGCAACAAATTCAGCCAGTACCTCTTCACTGGGTGGCGAGTCAATGGTATTTTTAAATAATCTCCACCATTTATTTCCAAAAATCCTTTATGCTTTCATTTATATTTAGGGCAGCTTCTGCATTGCCCAAATGACAGACGGTATTAAAGAGTGGGACACGGCACAGTTTTGTAAGTACAGTTCCAGTGAAGCTGAACAAGTAACTGATAAGCACATGTAAGAATATTCTCTCTCCAATTTTTCTACTTCTGTAGAAGAAAAAAAAAAATAAATCAAAAAAAAAAGTAAATAAAAGTAGCAAAAATACCACAGGAAAACAAAAACAACACAGGGCACCCCACGTCCTACTTCTGCTATTGTACATGGACGGAGTTGTTGAGGACATCCCCAAACCATGTAAGCTCTGGAGTGGAGCACCCAAATTACACGAAGGAGATGACTGTGCACAGTTCTTCAAATTACCCACCTGCTTTTATTATTGGAAATTCTGTGCTAACTACCCACAGAGACTCCCACCTGAGCGCTGTTTTTTCCAGTCAATCTGTGTTTTAGCCCCCAAACACATGCTACAGATCTCCCAGCTAACAGATGAAGGACAAGCAGCCTTTCCTTTGAATTCTGAAGTGCTCAGTGCATACTGCAGCTGGACACCCCCACATTTCCAAAGCCTATCCTACAGGGCACAGAATTAAAAAACCTCTCCACAATATTAACGCTTTAAGACCCATTTATGCCCTGCAAGCCCCTTAAAACATTAAGTCTGGTTATCAGAAAGCTGTCCTGTGTCTCCCTGGCAGAGCATCTGCCCTGGAGGAAACCCCTTCCAGGTACAGGTGGACCTTCACACCTGGCCAGATTGGAGGCAAGCAACAAGTCCTTTTCTGGGGGCTGAGGTCAGTGCAGCTGCATTGGGCTTTTCCTTTGGAAAACAGACTTGGAATTCAGTTTCCTCCTCTCCAGTGAAAGTACAGCAGGAACATTTTTAATCCTTCTGACAGATCATCGTATGGAAAAATTGTAGCCTGAAATAGTTGTGTTAGAATCAGCAACAAAAAGTATTTCTAAGAACACACGATGAATCCTGCAAAATTAAATTCCCTTAAAACATATTCTTCTGTATGAGTAGAAGCTCTGAACCACTTGCAACTCCTTTCTGTTTTAGGCTTTTGAATTACACTGTCATCACAAATGAATCAAAATCAGATGAAATTCCACCATGGTGGACTTACGCGTGCACAAGAGATGCACACTGACACAGTACCTCTAACTTTCCTGCTTTCCAGAGCCAAAATATCTGGCCTACATGGCAGCTGCTGGGAAGTAAGAGCACAGAGCAGCACATGCAGCTTCACCCCATGCCAATTCCATGCTTGGAAGCAAAGGCAACACAGGGTACACACAGCCACCATGTCCTCTCCACCACCTGTGCTGCATCGCTGTGGAAGGGGGCAGAGAAAAGACCCCAACTGCCAGACGGCTGCAATACCCAACTATCAAGTCAAACACATGCCCTGTAAAAGCTCCAGTACAGAAATGATGTACTGCCACTACCACCACCCCAACAAATCAACCATTTTTAAAGACTATTTCTTATGATGAAGAAGGAATTGAATTCTTGTTTTAAGAAAATTGTCTCATAAGAGTGAGTTTTTGTCAGATTTGTAACTGTATGTCATACTTACCTGCTTCCACTAAGTTTGTCGACAAAAGTTTTATGCTTTGAATTTTACTTTCCCATTGAATATTTGGGAAAATTTACCAAAATTACTGCTCTGAACCCACCCCCTCCTCCCCCCAGGAGTCACTTTCGCTCACAAATCTCTGTTTCAAAAAACTTCCCTAGGCAAGTTTCCACCAGCACATGAGAGTTAGAGAGTTCCCATAATCACCGGTTATTCAGATGCACGTCAGCTCCTTTCCTGTCCTTGGTGGCCAGCTACCTTTCTTGACGCAGGCTCCAGAAGACAGAAACACAAAGTTAGGTCAGCATCTTGACTTCCCTGCTTCACCCAGGTGGGCAGAACCGTGCTGTGACAGGAAGCATCTGGTAGATTTAGAAGGTAACTGCTGAGATCATCCAGGCCGTAAACATCACAGAACATTTAAATCAAGTTTTACTGACAAAAATTTTATTTTACACTCTAATAAATGAATATAGTGTACATGTCACATAGATGATACATATGTACTACAAGAACATATTTATTTGTTTGCAACAAGTTTGAGAAAATATAACATCTTCAGTTCTTCATTTCAATATCTGACTTACTTTTTTTTTTATAATACAAATAACATTTGAGGAGCGGTATGGGAACAAACAACTGCCGTAATTTGAACCTGGGAAGTTTCTGACCGAACGAAAGGAAAATGACGCTTACAGTGAGGCTAGCTAAGCATTCAGCAGGCCACCCAGAGAGGCTGCACAATCTCCATCCCTAGAGGTTTTCAAGATCCAACTATTTGAAGCCCTAAACCCTGTTCTGAATTCAGCACTGACCCTGCTCGTAGCAAGAGGATGGACTGGAGACCTCTCCCAAGGCCCCTCTCAACATAAACGCTTCTACAGCTCATGCTTCAAACAAGCACCAGCCAAACTCAAACAGATCAATGAACCCTTCCCTCTTCCCATCTCCCAACAAAATCATACACCAGAAAATGCAATACTCATCGTTAAGGATCATCTTTACAATGGTCCAGCATGACTGAAATCAAAGAAACAACCGCCAATAAAGTGTACAGAAAACTGCCAACACCATATATTAAAGGCAGCTAGAAGGTGGAGAGGAAGCAGGGAAGTCCAGCACATCTCTGCTCTGTCTTGGGGACCACTCCTGTCCAGTTCGAGACTTTTCTATTGTTAGGAGTTAAATATAAAGCAAATGAAACTATATGGAAGGACTCGATGTACCAAATTTCTTGATTTCTTTTTACTTCCATATGAACAGAAGATTTCTATCAAAAAAAAGGTGTTAAGGCCTCCACGCATCATTAAGGCAGTTGTAGAAGAACAAATTCAACATTTAGATGACATCGTATATACTGACAACAAACAATAAACATAAAACACTTAAAAAAGAATTTACTTTGTGCCAACTGGCAACTGATCCTCTAAAAGAAATTATTCTAGTGCAAATTCACTACCTGACTGACATCCAGCTCTCTTATCCTACAGTCAAAAAATCCTGACTTCTTAATTTCATGGAAAATTCATAATATACCTTTTGCCTTCAATCTCAACAGATGTAGAAGGATAAAACAACCAGGAGCAATCAAAGGTCAGACACTGTGATCACCAGTGCATCTCTGCAAACACAGTCTTCTAAGTCTGAAAGCCTGTAAAAACTGGAAGCCAAACAGTACACACAGACAGAAAACAATGCAGAAAGCAAGCTACCTCATTTGCAGCTGGCTCAATTTTATGCCCACTATCCTGCAGTGTAACATAGTGTACCCTCGGTTAGGCAATTTGCAAAAGGCACCGAATGAGAGAAATCAGTTGTAGGGGTGGGACAGTAACAAAGGAGCAGCACACCAAACACTAAACCCAGCCAGGGAAGCTCTTACGCACATTCTTACTTGAAGCAAAGGTACAAGCATTGTAACCAAGTTGCTTTAACACAAGAAAATAACTGCTAGCTGTACAAGCATAAAAAGAACAAGAAAAGTTACATAAGGTAAATAAATGAAGAAATGAAGGACAAGAACTGTAGCTGAAGGGGTAGAAAACTAAATTGTAGCCCAAATTCAAGAACTTTTGAAGTGCTTGGAGGAATAGGATCTACTCCAGCTCTGAAGTCCTAAAATAAGATCAAACTTGTGGAACTGAAGTACCTTAAAAACACAAAACAAGCAGTAATTTGGTGGAGTTCCTTCTTCAGCACATGAAACAGCTAAAGCCCAAAGACAGTAGTTTATTCCTGTCAATTTTGGTACTTTGAAGGGAGGAAAAGAAGTCAAAACTGACACAGAGGTTAAAACAGTGAAGATAAAAGGAAGTACATGGGCAGTGAAGAGGGGTGGAATCTGGCATTACTAACTTTGAGACATCTGATAGGCAGGCATGTCAGAGGGAGAGAGAGGTTGTGGCCCTGGAAAACAGAGAGGCAAGTAAAATTGTCAGGGATGTTAGAAAAAGTCTAGAGGGAGTTGGGAATAAAAATTCGATCTTTGCATCAACAGGTCTAAGACTGTGCCTGGACACTCAAGGAATCAACCGGAGATGGAAGCAGGGGAGAGCCAAACTGGGGAAGGGAGCACTGGATCTTTGGGGCATTAAAACAAATAATGGAAAACAAAAATGGAGAAGGATGTTCAGGTATGTAAAATGAGGGGCTGCTAAATGGGAAATAAAGGGCAAAGTGTTAAACAGAGAACCAGTTAAGATGATTGGTGCTACCCACTTCAGGACAGGGGGAAAATAGAAACTTGGTCACTAGTGAAGGCACTGAGAGGTGTGAGACCAGGAAATGAGGAGGAGTTAAAGAGGAGAAGTCATTCAAGAAAGGAGCGAGAAATGCACCAAATACACAGACAGAAAAGGGGTAGAGCTCATACAGGTAAGAGACAGAGGGGTCTGGTTCAGAAACGGATTCTGAGAAAGCAGAACAATTTCAAACAAAATAGATCTTGTCACGTAAAAAACAGGGTATGAAGATACATTTTGTGTCAGAAGTGGATGGAGAACTAAAATGAAAAGCAAACCTGGAAGCAAGTTCAACAAGAAAGAAAAAAATATTGAATAAACGTGGTTACAAAGTCCATCTGGAAGGAGAATTAAAACAGGTAAAGCAGAGATGAGTCCAAAGCTTTGTTGTGCTGCCATTCTTCAAAGACATTCAGAAAGGCAGAATTGGAAATTAAGAAATTACAAGACAAGATGTCTGGGGAGAGGAACAGAGACAGAGCAGCGTGAGAAGCGACCAAAGAAACCACATATAGAGAAGCAGACAGAGATGAAAATAAAGACCAGCGAGTCAAAGGAGGTAAGGCCAATGAAGGAAGGAGGCAGCTGAGAAGAGTAAAGGAGTCAGAAAGGTTAATAGACTGGGGATCCCAAAAGGAGTGAGTGACAGGGTAGAGGAGAGAGAAAGACAGATATGCTGAAAGAGAGCAGGTAGTGATCAGAGAAAGGGAATTTTAAAATGAGAGATAATAAAGCAAACAGTACTTAGTAAAGACAAGGTCATGGGAATGATTGAGGCAGTGAGAAAGCCTGTCTAAAACCAGAAATCAAAGGTGGAGGCTGGAAAAACAGCACGAAGAACAATGGAGTTAAGTACTTATCAGAAGAAAAAAACTGCGTCTCCCTATGGCGAAGAATAAAATTTGAGAAGACCGGAATAGGCAGAGTTTAGCAAAGTCACAAAAAAAAAAATTAAAAAGAACAGCCACTAGGAAAACTAGTCACAGAAGACTTCAAATCAGGAAGAAGGTAGATGAGACACCAGGAAAGATGAAGCGGAGGCAAGGGAAGACACGAACAGTAGTGAATATGACAATCAGGGAAAAAAAAAGAGCAAGGCTCAGGGAAGGGAGTAAAGTTTGAAAAAGAACCTTAAAAATCCCTATTGAATCATGCTCAGAAATATAAGCAGCACATCACTGGGCATGTCTAGCATTGGTATTTCCCCCCTTAAGTGATCTTGGCAGAAAATTTAACTATTCACCCAGACCAAACCAGAGATGAGAAATCCCGAAGTCCAGCACTGGCACTGGCTACTAGATGATGGGGGGATATGGCAGAAATTTCTGACTGTTATAAGAGTATTAAAAATACTGGGACAGCAGTGATTTAAAACTACTGTTCAGCACCTTTACTTCCTGATTAAATTAGTGCTCCACAAAGCAGGAGCTGAAGGCCTTCGCTGACTCTCCCTCACATCCACCTCCTGCTCCTAGACCCACGAGTATCTGACGCACCATTTGCCACTGGCATTCCCATTCTGCCACAAATTTCTCATCTCACTGTACGGCAGCCAAGACAGAGACCGGGTGGACGGTGAGTTGAAAAATGAACACCACTGCAGTTCTGGGTCCCATTCAGAGCTATCTGAGAACCACTGGCATGAGAAGTCCTTTTCCAAGACTGTCAAGAATTTCACCCTTAATGGCTTTCTTAATCCTGAGCATGAATAAAACACCAGCCTGCTCAGACACATCTAATACTGTATTTCATCTTCCTGTGTATTGGCATGGTTTTAAAGTTTTTGCTCATTACAGAAAGAGCACCTACTTCTACTGCCTGCTTATACAACTGGTAGCTGGATCATTAAAATGTAACAGAAGAAGGGGAAAAATACATTAGTCTGTGCTACCAAAACAGTGACATACAAAGTATAAAAAGTGCGCTGAGCATATTATTTCTATATATCCTACTGGTTCCAATTTATTCATTGTGAGTACACAAGGTTCACTCAAAATGACTGAAAATCTACAAAAAACACTATCTATAAACAAGAGCTCACAGGACTGGCGTCATAAATAGGAGCTCTTCTCTATTTTTATGATTTTTAGGTTTTTTAATATTGTTTTGGGAGTAATTTTAGATTTAAATTTTAGATAAAAGCACTCTTGAGTTAATTGTGAATGTACCTGATGTAGTATTTTTAGATACAATTTTTGACAAATGGTATGAAAATCATTTTTTGAATGTACTTTCTATCATTACAGTCAAGAACACTCACCTATAATTCAATACTGGATACAGTAAATTGTCCACAAGATAGGTAGCATCTACTGTAACATATATATCTGTAATAAGAAAAGTTTGAAAAATATCATAGAAGAACTATTATTTTTACATTATAGTTGCTCTCTATAGTTTTATTTCTATTACGATATTGCACAGAAGGAAGCTTTCAAGACAGAAGACATATTTTAATGCGATGTCATTCAAAACACAAAGTTCAGTCGTGAAGCACACTAATACTGTAGTACTACCGAAATAAAAGGGGAAGCTACTCAGACATTTTGGATAGAAACCTAACATGTTCATTTTGAAGAAAATAACCACGTAATGCCAGAGCTTAAAATAAATAGTGCCAGATATCGCCATCAACGACATACGAAAAAATACAATGGTGTTTTATAAAGGAAAAGACTTTATAAAATGTATAGCACACATGGAAGTGTTACAAGAGACATCGGCATTTTCCTATGTTACTAGGTGCTTTACCTGGGGGATAGGTTCTGTGATCCCCATTATACAAGCAGTTCTACTAACCCACACAGGCTTCTCAAACAGCAAGTTTGGTACCCAAGTCATCTGTACCATCCATTTTACAGATTTTAAAATAGAAACGACTACTTCTTTTACTCAGCAAAAGATTTCATTAGCAACGCTAGAAAAAAATATACACTCAAGTACACACATTTGCTAACTCATGACTTCTTTAGTCAGTGTATCCTTCCAGACAAGGGGAAAAAAATGTTATTGGTTACTTTCAGGAAAAGAGGAAATACTTCATGCATAATATTAGGTGCAAATAGCTTGATTGTGTATGTTTTTTTACAGTGATTTTTGAACATTCTAGTCCACTTCAGTAAAGACCAATTTGAGTACTTGTGCGTATTAAAAACTAATCCTGGCAGTCAAGCAAGTATTGTGCTGCCTTTTCCAATACAAACCATTTCACTCTATGACACCTGGTCAAGAATACATACATCATTTTTTAAAATTCAACAACCAGAAAATAAAGAAAAACAAATATAGAGGCTGTTAGATACAATCCAAGGTTTCTCAAATGCTTCCTCACTACAAATTGTTCCACTGGAGTCCTACAACATTAAATCAGGTATACATGGCAGCGAGAAGGAAAACTAAGGATTTTTCCTACAAAAACTGGAGATAAAAATAAAAATTGTGTATTAAAATAAGCTGAGGATCTGACACATACTATTTAATAACTACTGCATTTTGCCACACAGAATTCCCATAGTATTTATAATTTAAAAAAAAAAAATACAACTGACCTAACTCAAAATTCATGTACGTTCTTCATAGCTGGATTCCTTGAGCATTACAACAGATAAAAAAATTAAAGTTGCACAGTGAAAAAAAAAATTCCAAGTGTGCAGGGAACTGGCTGCATACAGAAGCAATGTGTGAATGTACATACTGCTGATCTTCTCTAAACTGACTTCTTTTTACCTATAAAAGGAAAAGGTTTAACTGACTGTAACAGCTGCTTAGCAATCTCACTGGTAATAATTTTGTTTTTACAGTTTTATATATTCTCAAAAAATTTCAGTCTTGAAACTCAAGAAATGTCAGTCCATTCTCCATTTTTATCACATTTAGAAAGAAGACACCCTTTTCCCCTTAACAATATAAACATTAAACATACCCAGCAATGTATTAAGGTTTACCCAAAATACTGCGAATCTCCTCTTCAATAATAAAATACTTGTAAGACATTTTGCATAAATACTTATTTCCCAAATGAAAATGGTGACTTTCTCTTAAACATAAAAGCTAAGATTTACTTTTGCTAGATATAAAACTGCTTCTCAGGATTCAATATACAAAATCAGATCTTCATGAAGAATACATTTTGTGTTATAGTACACAACTATATCTTTTCCCAAAGCTTTCAGTATTTAAGAAGCATCTTTCAATTTAAATATAGTAATGTAAGGTCATTCAAATCATTTCAAATACAAAAAATCTACAAACCGTGACAGATACATAAATAGTCAGGAAGATGCAACTTAAAAGATCACATCTTTTAATCAGATCTTGTCATATATGCTAGCCTCAAAAGAATGCTATTTGCTACAAGAAGCATCTGCATGGTTTTAAGACTTAACTATGCAGACTCGTATTGCCCCAGGGCAGTGCTGCACAAGGCTATTGAAAACGATCAAATTGCAGAATCAACACCTTAAATTTTCCCATAAAACCTCCAACAAATGTTTTATGTGCATTACGACAGAATAACAAAACGAAAAAGGTTGTTACAAAAATTTCAGTGTAAGGCTTTTTCCAATAACCATTTTCCCATCACATTTGGCAAGCACAGAACTAATCATGTCGGCCGTCTACTCTTAAGCTGAGAACTATGAACTACAACTCAGTATAAAATACAATAACCTTCTATAATAATTATATCCTTTTTAGAACAAAGATTAAAATAAACTTAACTGTGCTGATTCATACTTTCTATAAATTACTAAAAAGGTGAGAGATTCAGACATTTTGCTTTTAGATAATAAGCCTAATATCTGTATCCTGTGCAAAAGTGCAACTGTGTTTTAGAACTGAGGCCCAACTGAATGCAATTTTGTTAGTAAAGAAAATATACTTGAACTCACTCAACATGGAACAAAGTGGTTCTTGGTATCTTCTAAAGTTATGCTTTACATATTTAAACCTCTTAAAACTGCAAATTGGTTAAAAATACAAAACAAAACAAACAGAAAATGACAAAGCTTGTATATAAATTGGTTTACAAAGCACAACAGTAAGCTTCAAATAATTACATTTCTGTAACACAAACAAAGAGGTGGGATGATCTATTTAAAATACTTGAATATTTCTGCTCTTCATGATCTGATGTCTGTTCAGCTGCTCGCAGTGTGTGCATGCATACGTTTCGCTACATCGTAGACATAGGTTATGTCTGGTCGCTTCTCTGGATCCGGGTTGATGCACATATTAACTAATTGTCGCAACTAGGAGAGGAAAATAACATGTAAGAAAGCCAACAAACCTGCCAAGTAGTATTTGTGCATTCTCAAATTCAAATGAATAATACTGACAACATTCAGCCAAACATAGCAATGCATAAACACGCACTCAGTGCTCTCTCTCAACATACACCGTGCACAGCTTTATGCAAGCATATATATATGTAACATACTCCCATGATTTTTACTTTTATATTGTTACCCAGAAAAAAAATGGTAAGTAGAAAGACTGATGGGCAGATGTAAGTTCTAATCCTTTAAACATACAACTTCGAACATTCAGGTAGTCCCACTTACAGGTGATTTAATGAAAATTCCTGTTAAACCCACCGAGGACTGCTTCCTAGAAAAACTCCCTCTTCTACTTAGGAAATCTCTGAACTTAAAACTGGAAGCTGGGAAAGTATTTGGGGGAAATAATGCTTCATGTCTGCCACATGCTCCACTCATCCACGGCTGGAGACATGATAATGGAATAAATAACCTTTAGTCTATGCTCTGGTATTTATTCATAAGGTTAAGTCATTATTTTTTTCTTCATAGAAAGAAACACCCAATTAACAAGTTTATTGACAGAAGCCTCTATCTGGGAATGAACAAGTCCCTGTGACTAGAAAACACTGTGTTTCCACAAGCACCATCGCTCACTGGGCCTTTTGTAGCGCACGCAGTCAGTGCATACGGTCATTGTCTTCACAGGTGGCCAGCTGCAGGTTGATCGTCCTCCCCTGACACGCTGCAGGGGACATTAGGAGCTCGCACTGCCTGGATAAGCTTCTGATGGGGAATCTATTTTAAAGGGTACACATCTCCTAAGCTTTTTGCAACATGCAATATACCAGTTCCATGATGACGTGAAAATGCTTCCCAATCCTTGCAAGAGCAGCTCACCAACTGCAAGGAGCTATTTCTTTGTGCTTTGCCAAGTACTCCTGCATCTCCTTATAGTATCGAAGATGCAACCCTGTGACCCACTCTTCTATGACAATATATCAAATTTGGTTTGGTCTCCATCCCAGGACTCTTAGGTACAATTACTGAAAAAAACCGTAACTCCTGCAACTAACACAGAGTGACCTCATCACCGTGATTATTCAAAGACAACAGAGACTGCATATTCCAATCTGCCAGAGTTCCCTTCTCGCTTTGAATAAAAAAATAAAAATAATAAAAAATGCACACAAGAAGGAATTTTTAATTATAATTGCACTCCCTTATTTTCCTCGGATGAATTTCAATGCACTAGAATTGGAAGTCCAGAAGGAAATTTTCCCCATTTACCTTGCAGAAACATCGCGATTTGTATACGTTGGACAGGTTTGTCACATTTAACAGTACAAAAACCATGTCACTACAACATTCCATTTTTTCAGCGAGAAAAGCTTTATATTTAAAAATGAGATCATTAATTCTTAAGATAGTGATCAGATTGCTGATCTGACCAGCAATCAAAGAGAGAAACATATTAAATCAAAGTCACGTGCAACAGACTTGCTATCTGAGTATCAAATACGTTGAGTATATTTGGACTAATGGAATTTTAAAAGCTATCATACTGCTTCTGGCAGTCACTAAATAAAAATCCCATACCACTGACAGGAAAAACTATTAGCCTGTAATGACTCCCAATCATTTGGAGGACAGAATCACGAACTACTGTAATAAATAACAATTGCCACCAGGTAAAACAAATACACAAAGCAAAATAATCTCCTGTAGGAGCAGCAGCTGGGCCACTGTAACCAACAGGCACAGCATATGAGCAGAGAAGCACTTTGCTGTGAACAGCTCATAGAGCCTGCACAGCAAGCAGGAAAGACTGAAGTACATCCAAGAACCCCAGTCCTGAAATTAGAATCAAATAAGTAAACGTTTTGTAAGCACAATACAAATGGAATTTATCTGGGGAATACAACATCAGATCTTGTACATACACACATATCTCTATCTGCGAAGAGTTCCATCTGTTCGGTACAACTGCACACAGAAAATAAAGCCTTAGTAAAAGACCTTGAAGGATGGACACCTATAAAGTATCATTAGAGGGGAAACACTATTCTTCCTCTTTTTTCCAGTTGTATTTCAGTATACATTGTAGGCTGAACAGCAGAAGTACATCTTCTAAGAAATCTACCCGTGCAAAGCATGAGAAGCCACATCTACCCCTAACAGCCTACTTCATGTCCTTTCAGTTCTGGCCTGTGGGCAGTTCTGATTTTGTTTTATAAACCGAGTTTTTCCGTCAGTTCAAATTTAAATTATTTGTTAAGTCATTAAACAGGATGCCCTCCTTCAGAGATACTTCTGTTACAGTATGTTGTAATTCAAAGCTTCAGTGATGGCCATGAAGATTCAGTGCTTGGAAGGATGCCTCAGCCGAACAGAATCGTTCTATCAGGTAAGGCTTTCAGGCCCCATTAATCCTTCCAGGTACACTTGCAAAAAACATTCATCCACGTGGTATCTTGGCTATTTGCAACTTCCTTATTTTACTCTAACCAAAACCACGCTTATGTATCTATTATTGTCTAAATGAGATAAAGGATTTGCAAGAATGTGTTAATAGTAAGGGACAGTCTCTGAACAGTTTATTTAGAAATTCTCTTCCCAACATAGAAGAAGAGGTGGAACTTCAATCAGGAGTGCTGAACCTTCGCTGTTATTGCAATAAAATGCACCACACATAGATCTCTTTTGGCTGCAAGTCTTAATACTTCAATGTTGATTACTACTAACACTGCTAAATCTTTCTCCCTCCCCAGTTCAGAATCCCAGTGGTAAAGAAGAGAGCTGAGCTGGTTGTGGGTGGCAAGCTGCACAGTGACAGGGCAGATCCCTGAGCAATTTCACAGCTCTTGAGCTCCAGTCTTGCTATTGAACAGCAAACCTCTGAGACAAGGTGAAGTGATTTTACTATGCAGAATGAAAACAGTTACACACAAAGACTCTTTCGGGACTGAGAATGGGACCATGCTGGCTGCTAATACTTGGGTATAGCACTACTTCCTTACCTCCTACAGGAACATCTATTCCAATAAACCTGAGATCTACTTGTCAGCCCCTCTAGTATTAATAAAATTTTTGATGAAGCAGAAGAGTCTGACAGTACCACAGGCAGAGGCACTGGGATTCTCAGGTCAGACTATCATTAGAGACAAAGTAATTTTTTTATTATTATTTTTACTATCTGGCCCAGACTGGCCAACAGGCAGAACAGACTTCTGACTGAGCTGGAGGGACCTCCTGTTGCATCCCCAAGCTGCAAACTACTTTGGCTGCTTATTGTTCTTAACCTCCTCTGTGCACTTAGCGCAGTGACTGTCTTTAGCCTGGAGCTTAGCCTGCCACTGGAGCAGTGGGAAACACTTTCTTCAACTTTAGCAGGTTTTTCAGCTATGAAATAAATAATTATCACTCAAGTCAGGTGGAGGGGTTGCAGGGAAGACTACGAACTGTGACAGGCAAGTATTTGGCATTATTAGCCACCTGAAAAAGAGAAGTTGTCATATAGGAAATTCTGGATGAAAAAACAGATAAACAAAAAAGCCACCCTTACTCCAAACAGGAGACCTTGCTGAAGCCCTTTCACAGCACTGAAGGAAATGCTAGCAACTCACACTGCAATTCGAGACCTGCTGGCACAATCAGCCCTCATATCTAGGGAAGAGAGTGGCTACCGACTTTTGAGGAAATGCATCTCACAGAGAAGATGGAGAGACTTCGTCCATTACAAAAGCCACCTGACGCTAATATCGGCCGACAGGATTTTAAGACTATTGACTGGGGGTGGCAATGGAGCCCCAGCTTTCAACTCCCTAAAGCAAAAAGTTTTCAGTAAATATTGAGTAGTCACTTTGAACACTGGGGTTTCTTAAAGAATATTAAAAAAAAAAGGAAAAAAAGAGAGGTACCTGAAGTTGTTAAACATTTGAAAACCTTGGCCTGTGACTCTACTGGTGAACCAAGTTTGCAAACATACATTTGAGACTATTAGGACTTCTAATCAAACTTTTTCTAAAAAAAGTTATCCATCTGTTAATCTCGAGGTAGATCTTTATGTCATATTGTTCTCTGATGCTGCCAATGTGATGAGTTACTAAAAGTCTTATAGGGATTTTTGCATCTGAAAACTCATTAAAATTTACTTGTAACAATTTCTCTAAGAAGCATTTGCCTTGTACTTAGTAATCAAAGTATTTAACACTCCTGTATCATAGGATATAAGATTATTACTTCAGAGAATTCTTCATTATAGAATATAAAGTGACTTTTAGTGTCCAGTGACCCCCAAGCTTTACTGTTTGTGTTGTTTGTTTGTTTGTTTTGTTTTTTACAGTTCAAGCCAGCACAGTGCTTTGCCAAAAAAACTGGAAAAAAAAAAATCAAGAAAAACAGGTATATCTTGGTGCAATGACTAATGAACACAGGTATTTTTTCATGTGTCTTATAGAAGATGCAAGCTTTCACATTGGAAGAAAAAGTGCTTGCACTGCAGCCTCTATAGTTCAGTTGATTACTTCTTTTAAGAAACTACTTCCATACCTATTACAGCTCTGATTCTCTCACTGTATTTTAAAATAACTAATGTGTATTTTATTACTGGTTTACCCAAAGTGCATGTATGCTTTCAAATGAGGACAGATGTAACATGTGCTTTGCATCAGTTTTCAATGCTAGCAACTGTACAGAGGTAAGTGAAAGGTGGAACCTCTTTCCCTACCCCAACTCTAAGACCTTCTATCTGGGCCAGACTTTGATATCTGCCCCTTGGCTGGGAATCCGCATATCCAACTTCACACTTAGCTGCAGCGAAGTAGCCCTGCAGGCAGGCCAACTTCAACGAACCACTAGTGGTATCATCATTAAAATCCTGCTGAAGGTCACCATGGAAACCGCCTGCTGAGGCTTCACTGCTGCACTCGGCATCTCCTAATCAGCTACCATGTGAAATGCAAATTCAGACAGTCTGAAAATTAGTCAAGAAGAATAGAGGATGAGGATGCAGATATGTGAAATATTCATGCGCTTCATGGAAAAAGGAAGACAGCATGAATGACACAACAAAGAACGGCCCCTGACATTCTTGCTATCATTTTGCATTATTGTTCACACCCTACTGTATTTCTAGGCCTCCAGTTCTCGAGTTGGTTATAAGAACTGCCATATTTATAGGCTACAATAAATAATAATTAAAAATGGCCAAGGAAAATGACTAATTGGTAAACCCACAAAGAGGTGTATTGCATAAATTACACAATAGATCAGCATTTCATCCTTTGTAAAGTCACTGAATTAGCTTTTCAAGTCCAGTTTTTGTTTCATAAAAGAGGAAAAATTGTCACTGTAAATACAACAAAACAAAACACCGGGCAGTAATCTTTTATTAATAGTCCAATCACTGTCTTAGATTGCAAAAAATTAGAGCTTGAGAATTACAAACCCTACTCCATAAATGAAATTGCACAATACTGTTTATTAAAAGTATTTCAGCAATGGCATTTATTTGTGTTTTCTAAGTAATCTTTAATTCATGTAGGCTGAATTCAATTACAATTGGTTACGAGTATGTGTTCTTTGGTTTACAGCTTCTATCACATTGCCCTGTGGTTTGTTTTTTTTTGGCTTTTTTTTTTTTTTTTCCAATGTGGGAAAGTATTTCATAACTAGCATCTCAGAACATTAACGGGCACACATTTGTATTTTTTCATCCTGTTACTCTAAGAAAAAAAATATTTCGTTTCTTTTGATTTTATAGCTTAAAAAACAAGTATCCCCCTTAAATGCATTGACAGTAAGGAATTGCTAGATATCAACTTCAAACATACACTGCTGTGAAAGGCATGTATTGTTCGAATTCAACTACTATGTCTTGCTATATTTCTCCGAAATTTACTATTAGGGTCCACTCTTTCATGCAAAAGAACTGCCATTCAATTAGGGCTCAGTAGTTGTATAATGTAGGTAAATGGGAACTAAACAATTCATTTTTACTAGTGAGCTACATTATATCTACTTTAATGCAAGCCTCTAGAGAAACAAGGCTAGTGCACTAATTTATTGTGCTACATAAACTCACGAAGCTGTGCTTTTAGAAAAGCATAATACCTACGTAAGACTCAATCCCATTATGACATGTAGTGCCTATCATTGTGTATTCTGGGAAAGCTTTTTGTCATACTTGCAAGGAAGCTCCATGAATTTAAGAAGCTAACAGGATGAGGTTTCCATCATTAATTCCCCAAAATTTTAAATCATATCAGAGAAATGTTTTGACAGAAACATTTGAGCAAGTTCAATGAGCAAACACTTGCGGGCATAATCTGCAAATAACATAAAAGCACACAAAGTTCATTTACTTCACTGGAAGCGTGCCAGCACTGAAATGAGGATCAAGCCCACAAAAAGGAAAATTACTTACTTCCTCTGAATAGTGATCTGAAGGGAGAGGTGGATAGTCACACTGTTCTATCTTCTTGCACAGGGAGTACAAGTTCATTTTATCACCATAGAAGGGACTCTGCAGTGCAGCCATCTGTTTAAGGAAAATGTACAGTTTGCTTTTGTGTTTTTAAGTACACCTGTTTTGCTATAAAACATGTAATACTAGCAAATCAGGAGTGATTTTTAATGACTTTTGATTCCCTGCTTGGTAGCGTCACAGTGCTAAAAGCAGAAGTTTCAGGACTATTAGTGTAACCAGTTTGCATACTTATTTTATGCTGTACCTGTCACAATCCTTACATTGCTAGATTTGAATTGTACACCGTAACAATTTCATGAAAAATCTAGTAGTTTCAGCTACTGTTGTGAGCGAGAAGGGTCCATGCACCACAGAGGGGGAGAACAAAAAAATCCCACAATATAATTTTCCTCTGAAGACCTTTTGGAAGAAAGAATATCATTTATTTGAAAACATCATCTGATCTAATGCAATACTGTGTAGTGAAAATGCTGGATAACAGTAGCAGATTTTGTAGCCTCCTATAGCCATTAACACTACACTTTGATGAAGTAGTGTGAGGTTTTTTTCTTTTCTTTTTTTTTTTTTTAATCAAGTAAGCTAAAGGTAACATCATCTCAATTTAAACGAGTCTTAAACCAAAAACCTCGTAATTCAGTATGTTATTCAACAGGATTTCAAAAATTAATACTGCATCCCAAAACATCATCAGAAGTGGCATCCATAACTATAATTTACAATTATAATAAAAGAATATAGGAATAGCTGTTGGAGAACACTTAAATGATCAGCTTATACATGGCATTAGATAAACCCAGGTTTTATTTCCTGACTGTGTTAAAACTTGACATTTAAGGTGGAAATAAATGCAATGGTTAGCAGAATTACAAGTCTTAAAATTCATTTAAAATCTCTCCATTCCGTTCAAAGCTTTCCAAGTCTTTGAACCGCAGCAGCACGAATGCTGCTTTGAGTGCAGCGCTGCCCCAAAGTCAGTCACCCTTTTCTACATGTGCTAATAAGTTTGATTTTGGAAGGACAATGTGTACATTCCCCAGACAGGCAGAGTGTGTGTGAAACACGCTAGTCCATGCTGTGCTACTCAGTGAGCTTCAGCAGGGACAGGACAAGCTGAAAATGGCTCTCATCTGTCTTCTGGTCTTCCAGATATCAGCTTAACTCTTTCGTGCCTAAGCAGCAACATCACCAGGAAAAATGTATGAAAAAATGACCAAAGTTCTTTTACATTTACTGTATATATTCTAAAAATTCTCTCCGTTTAGTACTTTTTCGTATTAACTTCAAGTAAGAATAAATCATTTTAAAGCTCCCCAAACAAATACAATACTACAGTTCTCTCCTGCACTCCCACCCAAAATCTCTAACTGTATTACCAAAATGCTGTTAATTTTTGGATTTACATGATATTGGCTCTTACCTTAAAAAGAATATTAAAAATGCAAGCTAAAGACCAAAAAAAAAAAAAAAAAAAAGAAAGAGGAAGAAAGAAAAGAGAAATCAACTGCAGAGTCTGTATGCATGCAGGAATTCTAAATAAATGCATAGATACTCATTTTCATACTCTAGGTGTTCATTAAGAAGTATTTTTGTTTGAATGCTGCAGAGTGTTAAAAAAAAATCTGAATGTCCCCTAAGGAGTTAAAACAGGAATACTATATTTTCATGCATCTCCTGCTTTGACAGATGAAAAATGTCAACTGTCCTGTTTTTATTTTCAAGCTTTTGCACTATTCATCTGGTTCATTAGTGCATCTCGCTGCTGCCCCTGACAGCTGCTCGCCCTCTCCTCCCAGCAGCTGAATTTTTCAGGCTAATTTGATCCTCCACACTGAGACGATCGCTAGAATGATTGACTTGCTCCCTGACCTCCAGGGTCTGACTTTCCTGATTAGTATTCTGGGGGTGTCTGAGGGACGAAAGCCCACTGTCTGTCTTCAGGGCTGGTGGCAGCTCTCTCTCTCTCTTTTTTTTTTTCCTTTTTCTTTTTTTTTTTTTTTTTTTTTGAACTGTAAGCCACCAACCTACAACCCTGTAAGGATGCAATTGCTACGCTGAACAATAAAAGGAAATGTGTAAAACCTACTTTTCCGTGTAAAGGTCCATGTAGCAAAAGCACAGCATCTTGATTTTAATTAGTAAAGTCTACTTTGTTGCATATCAATTAAAACTCCAGTGGTAGTGTTTTTGAGGTTTCAGAAATACCTGGGGCTCTAAAATACTGACTAAAATACAGTTTTAAAAATCTTAGTGGATCCATAGTTAGGACTGAATAATATGCTGTTATATAGGTTAGAAATATTTTTTTTAATATACATTATAGCAAATTAGTCTAAAATTAAAACATAACTGAACAGTTTAGCGGCAATTAAGCATTTATTGAGAAGTGATAAACATGCCACAGCTTTTCTCTAATGAAGCTGGAGAGAATCCAGAGCACATAGCAAAATGAAATCAATATAATAAGGCATGTTAAAATGCAGGCAGTAGACATAACGTGCATCACAAAAAAAGATACCCTGTACAAAACTGCACTGATAATAAAAACACTGTGATGCATGTCTGATCCATGCATGACTGAAGAACCTTAAGCAACCTCTTTCAAATAAAAGAAAAATTAGGAAAATGTAAAGCATACAATTTGAGTTTACTATACTTAAATTTTAAAATTTCAACTCAGTGATAAACAACGGCAAAAAATATTCAGTATATTGTAGAATCAACTAAATAGGATAAATGCACCTCTAAAAAAATAAAAAATAAAAAAAATAAAATCTATAGCTGAAGACACTCCCATATACTATA
Source organism: Netta rufina (assembly GCF_964035555.1). Classification (NCBI taxonomy): domain Eukaryota; kingdom Metazoa; phylum Chordata; class Aves; order Anseriformes; family Anatidae; genus Netta; species Netta rufina. The sequence continues at coordinate 25,493,059 of NC_140131.1, read as the reverse complement.
CCTATACAACACATTCCAACAATACGAATCCTAACTGCTTCTTTCTTATAATAAAGAAAAAACACCACTGCAACCTCCTGATTAAATACCTCCTGATAAAACTTCTAAAAATAAAGAGAAAGACTAAGACATTTAGCTATTTTTAAATTATTTTCCAGATCAAAAAAGAATTAATATTCACATTGATTTTTAATATACTCTGTTCAGCAGCAAAGCTGAAAAAAAATCTTCAGAAAATAGCCAGTGATTTCTATCCAGAAATTTTATTTTTTAAATTATAAAAGAAAAAAGTAACCTTATAACATTTATTTTGTGATAATTAGTTATTCGAGGTTTTTGCTTGTTTCCAGATGAAAAATTCTCAAGAAAAACAATGAGAGAAAAAAAGGAGTAATAACGAAAAATCCTTATCCACCTTTATACTATCTTTAGTCTTCTACTTGTGCAAGTGTGTAAAGTGGAACAATAAAACTGATGGCAGTTGCCATGGTCAGTTCTAAGGAATCCTAATACAGAGTTTTAAATTTCCATTCCAGATTAAAACTTGCAAACACTTGCTCAGGTATCAAACTTCACTCCTGTGAGTTATCCCAAAGTTTTATAAGCAACAATATCTCTTAACTCTTCAGGACTTCAATATAGCTATTTGTCCTGTTAATATTTACAGCAACATGTTACTGATATAAAATAAACTAATACTACTGGAAACAATTCACTTTGTAGTAACATAAAACTTTAACAGGATGACAATGTTCTCTACAAAATCCTTAAACAACAGAGGTACCAATTCTGCTGAATGCGTTAAGTTCTGCTGCCTCACCAAGAAAAAAAAACTCAGAGAAGTGAGTTAGGTATATAAAAGTTTTAATCTGAAACTTGACTAGAAAGATTTTGCTGCCTGTGCTCTGATGGAAAAAACCTTTCCCAGCATCCTTCCACACAAGCGTTTAGCCTTTTGATCACCAAATGATACGCAAAGAACTTTGAAGATGCAGCTGCCTTAGAAGCCTACCTGTTCTTCACACCTTCCTTTACCTCTATTTGAATTTGCTCTGAATATTTATTTTCTCAGAATATAACATCATGTATAATTATGCAAGTGTCACCTACCAATCTCAATTGTATTAATATAGAAATTAACCAATATTCTCAGTTTAACCAGCTGGGGGAAAAGTAGAAAACATACCTTTTCTGCAAAGTAGAACAGATCAACAGTTAACGCAAGTAAGAAGTGATAAGTACACAGTAGCCTTTTTCAATTTATTGTTTTACTTAGGTTTTAAATAATTTTAAAGAAATTAAGCTTGTAAAGTATACTTTAACAAAGTATACTTTAATAATATAATATGTATTATACTGCAGTTTTCAAAAGCATTAGTTGCATACTCAAGTCAGTCCTACTATTATTCAAAGTATTTATTACCAAGCTCATATAATTAGCACAGGCCATTTAAAGTCTCTAGAATGATTTTTACATCTGCTTGTCATTACTCATTTCTTAATCCTTTAGTTATGCCCAATTTTCAACAAATTGTTATAAAATCTTTGTAGCAAACCCAGTGACAGGAAAGTCTTGAGTAACAACACACAAATCAAGTATTTCGTATGCTGAAGCTATGTAAGAATTCCCGTTGCTAATATAAAGACGCACATAATAGCTGAAAAGTAGCTTTTCCACAATGCTACATGTTTTTCTAAACAGCAAAAAACAGAGAAATAGATCCTAAAACAGTACTTAATGTACTGGGGGTAGGGGGAAACAGCGTTACTGGGTTCACTCTATTTATCAATATTACCTCATACAGCAGACAGCCTAGAGACCAGATGTCAGATTTGAAGTTGTAACCATTTTCGTGTATTCTCTCTGGAGACATATAATAAGGTGTACCAACTGCAATAAATACACAAGTATTTTTGAATGAAAATTTGTTATACAACAGTGAATAGTTTTCTTGTCTGAAAAACAGTTTTCTTCATCTTCCATAGTTTTCATTTTACTACACGTGTAATTTCAATTTATACTTACGACTCTTCAGTTCGACAGAAATACAAACGAATTTGATACACATTTCATCCAAGGCAGCTTTATTTTCACTACTGATATCCAAACGATTAGAATCGTTCAGTTGCAGAATACTTCCAATTTTTGTTTTTAATGAAGCTCAAAAAATTTCCAGAGTAGTGATTTTCTTCTAAAAGATCCACTCTACACATATCTGCCTGCCCCACTCCCTTCCATACATACTGTTATCACTGACTGGAAATAATAGCTGTTAGAATTTTTCCTCCTCTTTTTTTTTTTTTTTTTTTAATGAATTGTCAGTCCTTCCTTTTGACAGTACACAAATCACAAAAGGCTGCTTTTGAAACTACTAAGCACAGTTTAGTTTGAATATCTGAACCTGAGCCTGAAGTCTAGGATCTTCAGCTTCCCAGAGAGGAAGGCTGGAAAGCCTGGGAGGCCAGCAGAAGCCCAGGTTCCTTGGAGCAACTTGGCCATCTGCTGCAGAACCAGGCCCTACGAGGGCTTTTCAGCTCCTGAATCTGGGGCTGGCCTGGCATAATCCTGCCTCAGAGCTGCAGGCTCTGGAGACGTCTGCTCTTGAAAAGCAGCATTTACTTGGGCTGTCCCAGAGCAAATTTACATGAGATACTCTGGGACAGCTCTCCTCCCGATTTTAATCAGGCCCTACCCATCTGTGTCACAAGTTACTTGAACAAGGTAAGTGCAGAGAAATATTCTAGCTCAAAAAAAATAAAAATAAAAATAAAAAATAATGTGAGTGGCAATTTTTGTGCACCATCTCTGAACATTATGCCTATATACCCCCCAAATGACTACCTAACAGAAAAAAAGGATCAGAGATCTACACAGGTTTTAATTTGTGTGTAATATTTTCCTAAGCACTGAATCCTGATGAAGCAATCCAAATGAGTGCAGTCAATTCAATACAAGCCGACCTTATTTCCACACTAACCATCTTGCAACACAGCCAGAGATTAATATCAACACTCTTACTGCACAGCCACAGAAATGGTGACTGCAAACCTCAGTTTTATTTAACACAAATTACAGGGATCTCGTACCACTTCCACTTTTCTGAATTAGCCCCATCTATTCAGAACTGATCACTATGTGAATGAGATATAATAAACCTGTAATTCCAAATCTGAGTAATCAGACTAACAGTTTTCATCAGTTATTGTAATGTAATCATTTCCAAAAGTTCAGAGTTTTGTCTTGACAATGTGCTCTCTCTCTTGTAAAGGCCGGCATCTCAAAGCATCTCATCCACTTTCTCAGGGGAAAATGGAGTAGGAAAGACAAAAAACAAATAAGAAGTACTTTCCTACTTCAGAGGCCTGGCTCAGACCAGGAAATGCGCTGCCATCTTCTCACAGGCCAGGCCGCTGCTGCTGGTAACCCGCAGCTCCCACCAACAGCCCTCTTGGCCACCAGCACGGACAGAGGCTGAGAAGCGACTCACAGGCAGAAGCATGGGGACAGAGATCCTGTCTGTCACGGGGACAGACACTGCATCCTGCTTGGCCCTATAAGCTTTATGGGGAGAGCCTCCCAGTCCCGGGAGAGCAGCGGGTGTCAAGGCCCCTGCCCCAGAGGCCTGGGCAGCGAGGCCGGGTGGCACAGCTGGCAGCTGAGACTGCAGAAAATCAAGAGCTTGAAACAAGAAAGAGTGGGGAAAGGCAATTCAGACAAGAGGATCACTGAAAAAAACATTCGCTCTCATGAGATGATCGTGCTCACTCGCAGAGAAATGGTCAAGAGAGATGGTCTTCTCCCCACGAAAGAACAGGGGCACCGATGGCGGGACTGCAACACCAGAACAGCTCCAGAGCGTCCAGAAGCAAAACAAAACATCTCTGCTAGGCCGGTATAACAACAACAGGACTTTAATAGACATTTAATGACAACTACCTTGCAACTGGAAGCTGTAATTAAAAAGCTTGGCTTGATACAGCCTTCATAGTTTTATTATTCTTACTGTACTTCCTCCTTGAAAACCTGTTTTTCCTCCCCCACAGACTCTGTGAGTTTGGGCACCTTTGAAAACTTTCAGCTGTATTTTGCATCTACCAATGCAGGGATTTAGTACATTCAGACCTTTTGCTGTCAGGACTCATCTAATAAAAGAGCAAGGCAACAGTAACCTGGTTCTGAACTGGTTACAGAAGCAGTGCCTGTGCTGCCCTGAGACATCAGGCGAGGAACTGGCAGTGAGTAATGTGCCAGAAAGAGGCTTCACACAATCCACAGGGGGCAGCTGAAAACACGGAGGTTTGAAGGTTCATAGCTTACCAAAAGCAAAGGTAATTTTAACCAGTAGCTCTGGGAAGCCTGCTGATACATTAGGGGTCTGATATGACTGTGAAAGATTGATGATAGTGAAAAGGAAGAACAAATGCTATCATTTTACAGCGTTTAGCCTAGTGTAACACCTTAACTGCAACACAACCTGAAGCCCCCAATGACCAACAAGTGAAAGGAATAGAAATTACAGTTATGTGCTCGTTGAAATCACAAAAACAACCTGAAGATCTAGACATCATTACTACTTGTAAACTGTTTTCAAGAGAACATGACACAAGATTGATTAATCCGAAGGCACTGTCCCCCGTTCTAAAGAAATGCAGTCACAGTACATATACAGCAGTGCGCTGCTGGCAAGCAACTGCTAGATTTGATTATATGCTATGTTTCCTTCTTGAATCACGATTTTTTTGTGGTTAGTGAAATACAGCATCCCAACACAGTAAAGAGATGCAACTTTCTTCACTCATCTGAAGAAACAGAATAATACAAGACAAAGAGGTAACACATTAAGGGGCCTACACTGCTAAGAACAAAATCCGTAACTTCACTACTCTGTTTACTGCTTTTCTGCATCTCAAGTAACCTGCAGGTTTTAAGGGTAATCTCCTTGAAAACGGCCTGTGTCAGTCAGATAAACTGCTTTCACAGAACCTGCTGCTGCTCTGGAGCTCCCTCCCTCTAAAGATGCTGCAGATCTAGAAAATGTTGTTTCCTCATACAAGCTTTCTGTTACTGGGAAAGGGAACAGTCATAATGGAAACAGTGGTTATGAGGAGGAAAGCTGGATCTGAGGGATCAGAGGCAAAGAAACCACCACGAAAAAGGGAGCGATGACAAACAGCCCATCTTACTACCTGCATAAATGCATAACTCACACTGCAGCTGAGTTAGAGGAGAATGCGCGTTCACTTGAAAAGTGAATGCATCGAGCAGTTGAATGAAACACAGCAACAAACTCCAAGTATTATCAAGCTTTTTTAAAATGGGAGAAAAATCTGTCTGGTAAATGTAAAGCAACTTATATAAAGCAATGTAATGACTGATTCAGAAGGTGTTCCGTAGACTGGTTTTAATATATTGAATAATGAAATTCCGAATATTGAAAAAGGAAAATGGAGTGAAAGAATGTAGAATCACCAGAATTTAATACAAATGATCTTTTGCTTTTGATTTTAAGAGAATCACAACAGCTCGTTTGCCCTGCAAGAAGATACTCACATCATTGCAGCAGCGTCCACCCAGACAGCACACCACGCAGCCATCTAAACACAACCACACTGGAGAACAGATCTTTTTTTCCTAAACTGAACTACTAAAATACGGACTTAGATCCACTGAATGGTTAACAAAGACACAAAAAGCACATTTTGCCACCATTTGCATGAGTCAGAGTCAGGATCGCCAATTGATCAAGGCACTTAAGGCCTGGCATTCAGCAGTAAAAGAAAACAACAACAAAATGCAACACCCACAATCATGGAGAAAGGGCTAAGAAGACTGTCTTACTGGATGCTTCTTTCTTTCTTGGGTGCTCTTCCTGACATCCCTTTCTAATATCAGATTTCCTGATGCTCAGGAACTTGTCAAGCTCGTATCAAATCAAAATACAAAATGCCTTCATTTCCTTTGCTTTTTTTTTTTCTCATTATTATCAAAAAGATGTATACATGCCATAGTAGAGAACTCTACTGTTTTGATAAGGCTGTACAGAAGGAGTTAAGAATATTAAAACACTCTGTCCAGTGCATTTTTTTCTCATTTGTTTCAAATGGACCATCAGTGAGTATTTTAATTAAATCAGTATTATTCATAATTAGCAGTTAGAAGCTGTAGCTAATGAAAATTTTAGTACATTTCTTTATCTCCGGAAGCCTGAATCTAGTTTGCTACTGAAATTTTTATAAAGCCTGTAAACAAGTATAAATTGCTACACATGTTTGTAATTCACCATTTTCTATGCACCAAAGGTTTACGGAATCACAAAAAGATGCAACTTTAAAAGAAAATTCAGGAAAACCAGCCCCAGAAACTGCATGAGGAATTAATTCGAAAAAATGGTTTCTACAAGTGACATGATAAATCAGAGTGTCACTGTCTCCACAGCAGCCTAAGTTAATAGCTGAACAAAACCTTCTTCCTAGGCTAAATTCTAACATTGTCTCGTAATTAAGTGGGGAAAATGGGCAAAGGAGCAGAGGCAGGGGGAACACAACAGCTCCTCTATCAGGGCACAGCACCCAACATTAGAAACAACAGTTTGCTTTGTTGTTGTTGTTTTTCCCCACCTCTCTCCCTGTCTGGATGACTCCTCTATTTGTAAGAGGTGAGTTTTAACATGCTTAGGAGGAACTAGAATTAAATCTTGAGGGTTATATCTGAGCATCCATGAGGAACCCAAGCACGTTTCCTGGTCTCATTGCTTCTTGTCTGTGTCTTTAACTCATCCCTCTTTTTTTTTTTTTTTTTTTTTTTTAATATTAATGCATGATTGCACATCTGTGTCCAAGTCTCACCTCGCTCCTATTCAGATCTCAGCAGTTCTTCGTGGCTTGAAGTACAGCAGTATCAATATGGCGTTAAAGGGAAAAACTAGAAGGTGTAAGAGTACCCAGGGACTTTCTGGGAGATGAGGAAGTAGGAACTGTATAACAAAAAGATTATTTTCTAAAATAGTTATTTTGTTTTTTTAATATAATCATCACCCACGTCTCAAACATGGTCCCAGCATGGTGAACAGCAGTCCTCTCATTTTCTGTAATCTACTGGTAACTGGGACTATCTGAGTAAAGTCAAATTAAGAGGTGAGGATAAATATGGCACATTTTCACCTAAGACTATGAAATGTTGCATTTCTAATTAGAACCAACAGCTTCTGAACAAGCACGATTCTGTGTGTGTCCTCCCATTGACTTAAAATAGAGACTTGTAATTATTACTTAAGACAGACATGAGTGGTTATCTTGTGTACTTCTGTCAATCAAAATATCCAAATGCCTAATTACAGAATTATCACCATCATTTGTATGAAATTCTCACTGAGCAACATTTGATTAAATTTTACCTATCTGTATTCCTGTTTCACTAAGGTCCTCTGTCGAAACAGGAAACAAATTCTAGACATTACCACCAACAGCCCGGCTCTTCAGGGGTCTGGAAGTTCATTTCACACTCTTTGCAGTCAATGACCAGGCTTGCATTCAGCCGCCAACAGACAGACATTTCAGGGAACAAAACCTGAAGATGCTAACTACAAGCCAACTATGGGGAAAAAATATCTGCTGTAAACACTAAATCTTGCATTTCTTTTTAAAGATGCTGCTACTGTAGAAGAGAAATGTTTCATAAATAAACAGTTCCTCTTAGATTCTGTAATTTGTCCATTCCCTGCATTTAAACAAAGAATCTCTCAAATACTTACTTCTTTTTTTCCCTTCCGAAGGCTTCTTAGTCATTCTAGACTTCAAATGCTCTCATACGCTACTCACAAGATATCACTTACATGAAAATTTTGCCAGGAGAACAATGTTATTTTTGCTTGAAAAATAGTGGGTTTTTTTGCATGCTAGCGAAGAATAAATTGGACATTTCAGAAGCTTTTTGTATGTTTATAAAAATCCTTTTTCTTTCATTAAAAAAAAAAGGAAAAGAAAAAACCTTTGTGGATCATAAAGCCTAATTCGGATCTCTCCTCAACTTATTCTGCATAAATTGAGAAACGTAAACCTTAAAACATTTTTTAGACAATTACCGTAATACAAATGATACCAGATACTAGCTGTAAATGAATTAAAATAGTTTTTCCACATTTCTATCTTGTGTTTTTAAGGAGAAAAAGGAGAAAAATACAATCACTATATTGTGGACATTTTCCCAAGCTGATCATTAACTAATCGAGTTATTATTTTTTTTAGCTTAAACAGAAGTTTGTCTTTCAGCCCTTTCAAAAAGCATCACTAACATGCCTTCAATACTACCCATACAACATACAGGCATAAACAATCATATGCTTTCCAACACAGATTGAAGTTCACTTCAATTGAAAAAACACATCAGTATTATTGATCTTATTTTTTTCTATCATTTCTAGGAAACACTACTATAACGAAGATTTGTTTTGAGTCAAGAAGATACATTAAATGAGTCAAAGAAAAAAAAAAAAGCAACCTGTAATGCCTGAAAGAGACACAACCTCAGCATTACAGCTTTTCTGCATTAACACGGCTCCCCATTCTAGTTTATCAGATGGCTTTAGCTGCATGTTAACGCTTTTTCCCTCCCCTCCGATGAACAGCCACAGTATTTCTACTACATAAAAATCCACCTTCCCTTCCCCTGCCCCTCAGAAAAGCTTACCTAAGGAATGAGCAGCTGTGGTTTTGGAACTGAAAAATCGTCCAAGTCCAAGGTCTCCAAGCTTTACTACCCCTGTAGCTGTAATGAACACATTAGCTGGCTTTATATCTGAAAATAAACAACAGAATTTAAAAACTCAGTATGAGGTTGCGAGAAGAGCTATTTTAAGTATGGGTAATACTAACAAAATCTGACAGTGCCTTTTAGAAAGATGGAATCCGTTATTCAGAATTTTAAATTAACTATTTTAATAGTCCTAGCATCACTCAAACAACAAATCTAAGAGCTGTGAAAAACATTAAAAAAAAAAAAACACTAAATACCGCATCATCCACCCCATAATCACAGAAACACATACAGCAAAGCTCATTACTTCTTTATGTAAACTATCTATAAGGACTACCATTAGAACTAGAAAACTTCTTATTATGCTTTACGTAACAGTCCAAAACATGTTTTCATGGACTGTAAATCACGTTTTTCATCACTTTTGCTGATCAGATTACCCGCAGAGGCAAGATGTTATTTATTTAAAATAGGTAGCTGATTCTCTTTAATAGAAGGCATTAAAACAAAAGAAAAGTTTTACTCAGGAGAATAGTTATTTGAACTTGTCAGTGGAATTGGGCTAATGAAGTAGAAACAAAGAAAAATAACAATGTATACCCCAGACGGTTATTTTTCACAAGTAATATTCAGTTTAAGTTTTAATCCAATCCTTTAGGGACTACAGCAAAGATTTTTATGTTATGATTTTTAACTAGGTACCTAACTGTTAGTCTTAGTAAACTGACGTGCTATTTGTTTGGCAAGCGTCCCCAGCTCTTACTGAGTTTAGGACCCACACACTGGGGCTCAAAACTCAGAGAAAAACACTTAAGTGTGAAAAGGGAAGAGTTTCCCTTAACCGTACCCTTATCTTCTTACAGAACGGGTAATTCAGTGTGTAACCATAGATTTTCCAGAAACTCTGAAGGTAGTATTTCAGCCAAAATAAACTGAAATAAACTAAAAATTTCATCACAAAGCATTCTGGTGAGATATCTGTATCTTATAGAAAGAATTTGTAATTTTACATCCCTCTCTTTGTATAATTTGCACGTGCAGGTGTTTGTACAAATGCGTAGGGAAGAAAAGGAGAATCAACAGGGAAAGCCGTTTGCAGGGGCACATCCAAGTTTATTTTGCTAAAGGGTGCAGCACCTCTGGCTGCAAATGACACAGTTCATCAGAGATTGAGAAACTTTGCTTTTAGGCAGCTATTTGCATCCCAGGAGGAGGCAGACGATAACCTAAGACATCTAATTTCACCTGAACCCAGAGAGACAACCCATATATAGCTTGCGCTCATAGCTAGAGGGATTTCCAAGGCAAAAAAAAAAAAAAAATCTACATCTGAAAAGCAACTATACTACAATCTGTTTCCTTTGACTCAGTTATAAGGCAAAATGAAGACAACATACAGAGGAGACAGCAGCACAGAGGATTACAATGGGTAGAGGAGATTTAGTACCCGACAGGGAGAGCTGTCAGCTACAGGGGCTGTTGGGACACGGTACCTGACACCCAGACTGGAAAGAACAGAGAGAAGCAGAGAAGAGGAGAAAATGCTCGCAGCCAGCAGGTAAGGGAGAAAGGCCAATACATCACTGCAAGGATGCATGGCAGGAGGTAAATACTTTTGAAGAAGAAAAAAAAAAAAATTGGGAAAAATGGATAAATATAGAAAAACATGACAGAAAATAAGAGCCAGGAAATCGAATTGAGCAAGTGAAGAGGAAGCAGCAGCAGGATTTCCATTATGTGCATAACTACACAACTATCCCTTACTTTGAAAACTACGTATCACAACCCACTGCTGCAAACAAATGCTTACCACAGCCAAGGGAACAGAAAGCACCAACTTCTGCCACCCTTTGCTGTTACTAACAAACATTACAGAAACATACATTGTGTCAGCTGTTGAAACTGATTCCATTACAATTATTTGGTGTTTGGTGTAACTTGCATTGAACCAGCTTCATTTTCACACCGTATGAGTTTTACTAAAGATAAAACTTTGATCTTCCATTACCTCTATGCATAACACGACGAGAATGCATGTGTTCCAACGCACTGCAGAGCTGAACAAAGTACTTCCAAACTGTTCTCTCAGGAATCAATCTCTTCTGTTTCTTAAAATGCTTAACGAAAAAGGAAAGAAAAAAAAAGATAGTCAATACACATTACAATTTAAAACTTGCATAAAGTGGCTGAAGAAATATAAATAGAAAATCCTTTAGTTAAAAATCAAATACGTGAGGCTCACAATCTAATTAGAAAGGTTTACTGAAAGCTTCTTGACACAGAAAGCTTCTTCCTTAAGTATTACAACATATTTCATCAATATACATGTTTAAAATCAGTCAACATATTAGCCACAATCGAGGTCAGTGAAATGAAACTGCGCTTTCCCCAGGCTCTCACGCCAGCACCACCACCACCCTCCCCAAAAAAAGAAGGATTTACATGGCATGCAACTGTTGTCAGGGCAGGATTAATGTGGTCAGAACAGCCTAGTGCAGAGTAAGTGACCACAGAACAAATGACCATCTTCCACCAACTTGAATTTCCGTGTCCTCATCGTCCAAACAGAGGAAAAATAGCAGTGGCACAAAGTCATGAAGAAAGATCACCTAAAACTAGATCAGATTATGCATGGCTGAAGTTTCTAGGACTGAAGGAGTACTGCCTATTTCTGAAAATTTCACAGTGATTAAACTCTTGTTCAAATATTTTTCATCACGTAAAATCAGCCATTCCCAATAACTGGTAGCGGTTCAATAGCCTGTTAAAACTTACGTAAAACATAATTATGCTCTGCTAAACACATCACCTTCAAATATAATATTCAGGGACTGAAATATAGTCCTCCTAAAATACATACTGAAAACCTGGAATTCAGCCAATGTCAAATCGTGCAAGTTTGATCATTATGAATTTTGCAGCTAAAGGTGAGAAGACTGAAAAACTGTTGCTCGTTTTGTCTCTTTTTAAAGAATCCTTATTTTGACAGATTTAAGCTGACGAAGGAAATACATGAACAGCATTAATTAATTTAGATAGAAAGAAAAATACCTAGACGTCTTTTAATAGTGTGTGTACACACACGTACACAATTCACAATCATACACACCCTAAGTTCATACAACAAACATTTATTACCCTGGAAAAATAAAAATATTTTCATATGCTATGTTCAAATGTGCCACTGAGAAGTTGACAGCTGCATCTACACATTACAGAGACATGCAGGAGTACAAGAAAAATGATTTTAAAATAGCTATTGTAAAATGCATCAGTCATACAAAGGATCATAAAATTTCACCAAAGTGTTTTTAGTTATAGGGACGATTTCAAAAATGCATTTTCATTTAAATGAGGCAAAGAATATAAATTACTTGTTTAAATATAATTTTCTCAGTCTTGGACTGAATCCAAACAAGCCCTGTGTATCTGTTCTCCCCATAGCTGGATTTGCATATCAGAGGATTGTTTGATGTCAACAGGAAGATGGAGACCAGGTTTCTTTTCATTTAAAAACAAACACACAATACATGTAAGTATGTGCACATGAAAGCGTAGTTCCTTGATTTAAAATGCATTCTGAAATTATCATAATTATAACTAGGTATTTTATTTAAACATTCTGATTTTATTTATTTATTTTAACTGAAATCTAAGTACAAGCAGTGATGAAACACCATTCACAAAATGTCTGAAATACAAATACCTTCCATTATGGATTTCCATTCCTATGTACTTTAAAAATACACTGATGGCTTTCACTACAAAATCTGCTTCGCTTCTTACAGTGCCAGCATGCAACATAACAACGATTTAAGATGTAGTCTCATTCTACTGAAAGCTTTTACCATTTTTCATGATACTAATAACTTCTCTTCCTGAAAACATCAGTTATTAGCCCTGTAGATTTTGTATGTTTATCCATCTAGAGAGGATGTCAAAGAGAGCTGTTAAGTTTGCTAAAAATATGTAAACTGAACAAAGACACTGGATTTTTTCTGAATTTATACAAGCAAAAATGCCTATATGTTCACAATAAACTCACTGAACATTATTTTGTGTAGAAATTAGTTACTCTTTTCATCAAAATATATATTGTCGGTTTCTTGGGCTACTGTCCACCAATAAGCAAGACAGTGATAAAAAGTCTCCACCACTAGGAAGGACTGTTTTTGCAAAAAGTAGATGCTGAAACAAATTGTATGTTTCTAGGAAACAGTCCAGTATGCAGTGTTCTTGGAAAAGTCAATGAAGAAATGGAATCCCATTCTTGTTTGGACCCTTACCTTCTAACAAGAAATATAAGTTGATTGGAAACAGTCAAATTTACACCTGTTTTATGCCAAACAGCATAATTAAATCCATATAGCATGTGTTAACTGCACTCAAAGCAGGATGCTTTTCTCTCTCTCCCTTATTTTAAAACAGTCTCTAATGAAAAATGCAGTTCTAATGGTTGCAGGTTTCTCCATTTCCTTTGGAGAAGCCAAAAGGCAAAAGATACAACAGCAAAAGTATAACATCCTTCATCGTAGCAGGGCACAGCAGCACCATGAGCACTTCAGTGTTAGCTCACTGCCTAGTGCTGTTGTATATTTAGCAGTCTAAGGTCCATGCAATCAAAAGTTACCCTTAGTAGTCCACGTTACCATCACCTCTTCAAATCTGACCTTAAAGAAGCATGCCCTGACATAAAGCTTTCTGAACTAATCTCATCTTCAGCATTTTCCTATTCTCTTGCTTCTTCCACATATCTGAGGCTCACGGGGCAGTCCTGTTGTCCCTCTGATCCTTGACCTTCTAGGGTGTGACATTTAAAAAAAAGCCTAAGTCCTGTTTGAGGTGAAAGATCAGCTTCAACATTGTTGAAACTGGGCAAAAAATAAATTGTTAGTGTATGTGCATTAAAAACCTGGGCTGTGTTGCAAGCTAGTGTTTTACCAGGTAAACAGAGAACGCCGAGCATGCTCACGCAGCAGACTGTCTTCTAGCATGAACTAGCCATTTCAAAAGCCGTATTCCATGAATCTTCCATCTACATTGTTGAGAATGGAATCACAAAAAGCTGCTTAGAAGAGTTTTCACAATGTCAGTACAGATAAAACTGCAATTCAGTCATTTAATATAACTTAAGATTTTTTTTCTGCATGTAGATTTGCTACTCAAATGCCTTAAAGAGCTTTAAGGTAGGCAAGTTATATCACCAGTTTGTCTTTCTGTCCCTTTTTTACAGTCTCACTGAGCAGTTTCATTACGGGAAAATAGAACTCTCCAGGTTTTCCCTAATGAATTGTTAGAAGAAAAATGAAATATTCTCCAAATGTTTCCATCCTAGTAAAGTTAAATATAGCTGCCTTGCACATAAACAGCGTATGCCATTCAATTTCTTGGAGACAGGAAAAAAAAGTGGAAGATAGACGGGGAAAAAGTTTGAAGTCAATATAAAAGCATGAAATTATACCGGGTTTCTAAAAATGATGCTTTAAAGGTCAAATTCCAAAAGCAAAAGTGACAGCAATTAGCAAATGGTCTTATCTAGGCTTAACAAGGGCAGCTGGGAGAATAAATCTAAAGGAAGTATACAGGGCTACTACGTCTGGCTCTGGTAAGAAACCTAAGGATTTCCTGCAGATGGACAAAGAACAGAAGATTTCAGTAAAATTGCAGATTTCAGGTATGGCTGCCCATTCCTCAGTAGCCATGCTTTAAAATATATATATATATATATATAGTGGAGGAAAGGAATTAAAAAATGTGGGTTTAAGATGAAAGCTAGACTCTTAGAAATGAAGAGGTTTGTGAACATCACTTCCAGAGAGATGATAAACTGATTATTTGAACAGCTTTTACAGAGTCAGTGTAAAAAAAAATTCTGCTCCTAAATTAGTGTTAAACTAGCCCAGAAGAACATTCACCTGAGTCTTGCTGCTGTGCATGCTCTAGGCTAGAGCTGCCTTCTGAAAGAGAGAATCTAGGGAAAAAGTAAAAAGGGAATGATCATTTCCTTGCTTTAAAGAAATTCCCTTTCCCTTCTTTCACATTTTGATGGCAACTGTGTCTGTTCTCACGACTTCACTGGTGGCTTACAAAATCATGAAGTTACTTTTTGCTATTTGATTACCTCGACTTATCAGAACGGGGTGAATCAACAAGCACATACTTCTGGGAAGGTATCTGAACTTCATCAAGAGGAAAAGGATGCAGGAAGGAATTGCCACCTAACACATAATGACATTCTTAGAAACTTCTGTTTGTATTTCTTTGGGATTCTTTTTAAATGCAGGATCACAGAGTCATTCATCTAGGTTGGAAAAGACCTTTAAGATCACCAAGTCCAACCACCAACCTGACCTATCGAGTCCCATCGCTAAACCACATCCCTTAGCACCACATCTACACATCTCTGAAATACCTCTAGGGATGGGACACACCACTGTCCGTGAAGAAATTCTTCCTAGCACCTGATCTAAACCTCCCCTGTTGCAACTGAAGACTGTTTCCTCACATCCTGACACTTGTCACCTGAGAAAAGGGACTGGCACCCTCCTCTCTAAAACCTCATTTCCAGTAGTTAGAGAGATGAGGTTTGCTGTCTGCCTCCTTTCCTCCTAATTAAGTAGTCCCAGTCCCCACAACCATTCCTCATGTGTCTTGCTTTCTAGTCCCTTCAGCAGCTTTGTTGCACTTCCCTGCGTATGCCTGAGCACCTCAATACCCTGCCTGTACGGAGGGACTTGAAACTCAATGCAGTATTTGAGGTGTCACCAGTGGACAATCACTCCCCTGGTCCTGCTGGCTCTGCTATTTGTGATGAAGGCCAGATGCTGTTGGCCTTCTTGGCCACCTGGGCACACTGCTGGCTCGGAGCAAACACAGAGAGGGCAGAGGAGGCTGCACAGTCGCAGTGGGAAACCATGGAAGCGTAGGCAGGAGTCTCCTTGTCAATGCCACAGGAACAAACCCGAACTGGCAAGGGCTTCTGGATCAAAAAAGACTGGTAGAGATGGATAGCAACACCTGCATGATTCTGAGACTCACATATAGAAATGGAGTTTCTATACAAATTATTTTTTTTTTTATTATTATTTTAAAGGTTTCTACAGTTCTAGCAGAAAAGAAGTGTCCCAGGAGCTTTCTCTGGCTCTGTTCAGCAGAATGCCAGGCTACCAAAAGGAAAGGGTGCTTCCCCCCCCCAGAGAAACAAACTAACAACAAATAAAAAAAAATAAAAATAAATTAAAAAAAAAGACAAACTTCTCCTCAAACATATTCTCCTTTCACACACAATCAAAATAAAGACACCTACTTAAAAGAAATAGAAATATTGCAAGAAAAATACAAGTCAAAATTCTGTTATTTCCATATTTAGTATATATTTTTATGCTAATCATCTATTAATTAGACTGCTAGTAACATTCTTGATTGAACTGTGATCCCTTACAGAGCTCTGACCAAAATCACTTGAATATATAGAGAGTTATATTCAAGATATTCAAGATAGATATGTATCTCCATCCAACTGCCTTTTCAAGGACTTGTTTCATTTTACCTGACCTACAGTCACCCTGTTCCACCTAATGGGTTTGCTCATGAAAAAAAAAAAAAAAAAAAAAAAAAAAAAAAAAAAAAGGAACACAGAGTTTTTGGAGATGAAGATCACCTAACAAAACCAGATCTACTTGCAGAGCCACTAGAATAAAATTTCTAATACTGCATCATTTTCATTGTCCCTGCAGTTACCGCTGAGCAGGGCTTCTTAAAACACACAGCCACATGTTTAAATTCAACAGTGTTTGTTTACATGCATCTCTCTCCAATAAATCCCCTTGGGAAACCTGATACAGCATGAAGATGTGAGATCTGTGTTTGAATCATTAACTCTACCTCCTAATAAAAAGCAATGGCATGACACAGTAAATACAGAGGTTACCATTTTAAGGCTTTTGTTTTGGTTTTTCAGTTTCCTACAAATAAGGCAGACAAATTGGAAATCCTCTCTCCATTCTCAGCAAGTTACTCACACAGTACAAACACTGACATAGGAAAATTTACAGAAACTGGGTGAAAACCTAAAAATAATCCTCCAGCATTGTTTGCAGGACATCTCAGACAAGAAAGGCACTAGGAACCACTGGTTAGGAACACCTTTCCGTTCGCCCTTCTCTCTGAAGAAGAGTCAGGGAGGCAGACAATTCTTGCTCCAGTGGGCGAAGGCGGAGATGAAACACCCCAAGCACTTCTGCTGCAGCTGGAGCTATCCGAACAGAGCAGGGAAGTTTAACACCAAGTTAACTCCACGTAGATGACTGACACCATTACATGCCTTGAGAGGAACGCCAGCCAGCTTACACAATAGCTTCAGGCACGCTGTCTGTGAGACGGGGACTGTCCATCTGACAAAACAGTGCTGATTTGAGCAGGAAATCTGCCCGGCTATTCTCCTTGTTCCAGTGGCAGAGGCAGAGACATCAGAGTTCCCTCCCCTGGCACACACAGGTACCTTACCTGCACGTGGTGAACCGCTGCCACTGCTCACCTGGGAGCTGAGAGGCAAGGCGAGGGGACAGCACATGTACGGGGAGCAAGAGCTTACCAGAAGCAGCTTCCCTGCCCCGACACGGCTCTGCCTTCCCTTTTTCTTTCGTGACTGTACAGCTGCACTCACAGTGACTCTGCTTCCTCTGGGAACAGCCTCGGTTGTTACTTACTACACAGCTAGCACACATAAACCAAGTTGAGTAAGGAGACATTTTTTCAATTCAAAAAAAAAAAAAAAAGTTTAAGAAAAAGCTTTTTAGTAGCACTAAAAACATTAGTGGCAAAAATTAACCTGACTGGTTCAAAGCCCCAAGTTTAGCATTTAAGAAAAGGCATTAAAAAATAATCATTTAGTTTTGATCTTTTGGTCTCTACGTAACAAATGCTGTGTTAGAGCATCCCCAGTACTATGTGCTTCTTTGAGTGATGCTGTCTTTTCCAAATATTTTCCAAAATGCCTACACAAGAAAAACAACCTAAGAATAAAGGTGGCACAAAATGAAAGAATATTGAGGAAAAAATGCAAATATTTGATGCTTTTGTTAATGTCATACTTTCACAAAGATGCTAAACAGCTTTGTATTATGCAACATAAGCAAATGCTAAACAAAAATGCTACAAGTCAGGAGACACTTTTTAAAACTTGCATTTGCCAGTCCTAATAAATCATTATCATTAAAAAAAAATGCCTAAAAACTACTTTTAAAAAATCCTTCTTTCAAAATCACGATGTCAAGCATTTGGATGCAAATATGCGTATAAAAACCCTCAGAATTAAAGCCACCAGACTTTCTTCCCTCGAGAGTGTGTGAGCAGTTTTCAGTTGTGTTGTTTTTTTGTTGTTTTTTTTTTTAATTATTATTTCAAAAGACCCTTTTCTCATTCACTCATGGCACTCAGTTAATGAGCAGTTTCAAAATGTCTCAAGGCTTTATTTAGTGTGCACTATTCAAAGCCTATTATTAAATATAAACTGGGGAGGGAAGCTTCCTGATACACACCCTTGGAACATCAAATTCATGAAATAAACTTCGTGAGGTTTATCTTCACAAATGGCCTTAAAACTGATGAGATAGTAATATCCCTACTTTACAGACTAGAATGGGGAGCAAAGAATTAAGATCAAAAGTGTTAATTACTTTTGGCACCAATCTTGAGCACCTCCTTTTCAACATACTTAGCTTTATGAAACAGTTCATCTTCAAAGCACAGTTTCCACTCAGATCAGATGAAGCTGTGAACGCTCAGTACTTCTACAAATCAAACCCCAGTTCTACCTTGATTATCAGAAATACAGAATAAGCAATTACAGTTCCCATCAAAAAAGCAGTTGAAGGGGTTTATACAGTATCCCTTACGACCAGTACCAGAGGCAGTAAGAAAGAATAGTCTCTGGAACAGCATTCAGCTGCATTAACCAGGAAACCTTTGTCTTCCTTTAATTCCCTGCCTTGGAAACTACAGCCACAGCAAAGGCGGCAGCGCAGCCACAACAAATTACAGCGTGCACTGCACAACCATAATTCCCACCCAGAGTAGCTGCATCCTTAACACCGAGCAGAACAGTGGTTTGTCAAGGAAGAGCTAAACCTGTGATTTGCTGGAGTGTAAGATACTCAGTTGTATAATTCGCTAGGTCTGAATGCCTGCTTTTGCAGATTCAGTGTTGCTTCCTTAGGTTATATGCAATTCCCTGGATTTAAAAGAAGCATAAAAATAACAACAGAGACGCAGGCTCTCCATCATATCGCTCCATGCAGCTTCCCAGAGTTGGCACTTTTACAGCCACAGCTAGTGCTGGAGCTGACCAAGCAACTTGCACAACAGAGCATCATCCTTCAGGAGGTACCAGATGGGTACACCAGCGGACTTTGTGCACGCTTGCTGACAGCAGCAGAACAGCAGCACTCCTGAACCATCAGTCCCCTTCCACTCTTAGCAGGGCAGTACCCCTGCAGGACAGGCTCTTCTTTGTGCTCCTCTTACTTCTGGGGGATCTGTAACTCCTGCACAGCCTGCCTCTCCTCTACCCCCCGTCCCATACCTGCCCCCTCCCCACTCCTGTCTCTTCAACCCATTTTCTCTGCTTTTGCAATCACTGCCTGTCCACAGCCTGTCCAAATTACCCCAGCCAGGCTGTCCACCTACTGACAGTCTGTTTGTCTGCCCAGGGTCCCCGCACAGGCTGTCCTACCTTCTGGAAACAGTCAGTCCTTCACTCGGCTCACTGTGTTCATCTTCAGCACTGGGGCTCCCATTTCTCCCAGTGCATTACTCCTGTTCTCATTCTCCTACACTCCTCAGCCTCTAACGCCTTGTGTGGCCACTTCCCAGCCTACCCTGTCTCCAAACTGCTCACCAGCTAGTCCCAGCTCACTTGCCTTCCCCAGTCCCAGTCAGATCCTCTCCCTGCTCCAGGAGCGCCCGGCTGCGTGTCCCCGTGTACTCGTTCATCTGCGTTCTGCTCAGACTGCTCCCTTCTCTCTGCTTTTAGAAAGAACAAATACCCTTCAAAGGACAGGAAAGTTTACGCTCATCCAAAGCATCTGGGAAAAAGCTATTTCTGGCAAAACAATTTCATTTCAGTCACCTGTGCTATAGATTGAAGCATTCATAGTCACTCGGGTGGCACACAGCGCTGCCGGCACTAGGAGATGCAAGAGGCTCGTGCAGCTCTGCGTGTATGGGAATTCACCACTTGGGCTGCTGTGCTTCTGCAGTTCCTGCTGGGCAATACAACCTCTTCTCTTCAAAGAATTTCAGTTCGGGTGAGTTTTCACGGCCATCACTCTAAGAGAAGTCCACTTTCCGTGTTTTATATCTGCTTTATTACATGAGGGCTACAGTTTTTCAGAAGAAATGCTTACTGGATTTTTGCTTACTGGATTTTAAAACAAACAAATGAATAAAAACCACACCGTGGCAGCATAATGCGCTTTTCCCTAGCCTTCTACTAAATCATACATCTTTCAGAAACACACTCTGAAGGGGTCAGCTTGCACTCTTCCAATCAAACAAAGTCCACTTAGAGCCAATGTGTGCTCTGAAATGTACCAAAAAGCCTGCGGTACACCTTCAGCACTGCCAATGAGTTCCAAAGAAGCTCACTGCTAACATCTTTTGGCATCAAAAGAGGAGGGAGGGTTTGCATCCCAGGCCACGTGGAGAAGAGAGCTGCCTGATGCTATTTCACACGGGGAAGCCCAAAATACCCATCAGAGGTGAAACATCAAAATGATAATCAATGAGACTTAAAACCTGCCTAAGCAGAGGCCCAGCCACTGCAATGCCACAACTGGCGATTTAGATACGTGTCAGTTGCTTGCAAGGAAATAACTATCACTGTTTAAGTTGTCCCGTTTAAATATATAAATATACAAACATCCAAATATGTACACTCACCCCGCACGCACAACTAGATAGATAGATAGATAAGGACAAAGAATACTGTTCCCAACTACAGAAAAAAAAAGAAAATAAAAGAGGAATCAGTATGAAGTTTATACCATTTACACATTTTTCCTGTTTTAAAATATTTGCCTATTTAACTTAGATAATTGTAGTGTTTTATTTTTAAACTTAACCCTGAAAAAATATACATTAAAGCATTCTCTGAGCAGTGTGTAAAGTGCCTACGTGACATTTTGTGGAATTTGATTTTTTTTCCCCATTTCTTGAGGAAGCTGCTAGCTAACAGATTTTCAACTTTTTAGATGAAAGCTTTCAAGCTCACTCCCAAAACATGATTTAGTTCCTTAAGATCTGGTTGACATATTCAGTTTAAAGTTTGCATTTTTTTTGGTGTAGTAAGATTATTTGCCAGAAAAACTAAAAATATCTATAAAAAGGAAATAGACCTAGGAGCTTTTTGCTGATTGTATTTAAAACAAACATTGCGGTGTCTTCAAAACATCCCTTCTAACACCTAGTAACTTTAATTTTAAATAAAGCATCCTAATTATTCTGCAAGACTTGAAATTGTATTATTTCAGCACCTTTAGCACAAGCTTGCTTTTTTTTTTTTTCCCTGAATCATTCTAATGTGGTTTCTTGGCTAATGCAATTAGCAGACTCTTTTCTGTTTATGGCATTTTCTTTATCCAATATATATCAATTGTTGCTTAAAAATAAATAAATAAATAAATCCTGTCCAAGTCAGCAGTTGTGCTCCCACAGAACGCTGTTCAGCCTGTCCCTGTGGTGGAAGAGAGCCGTGACTAATAGGAAAGGAGATGAAGCCCCAGCCCTGCTTCACAACATGTCTGCACTGCAAGGAGGTGGTGTGACGAGGCAACCCGGGGGCTCCATCAGCTACCTGTAACCTCGGGAGCTGCATCGCCCTCAGACCACCACACTGCACAGTGGAGACCACAAACCCTGACAACCACAAGCAACTGGGAACAGGTATAGCAGTAATTTGCCATCTTTTCATTGCAATACTACCCAGCGATGTAGACTTCTCTTTCCTTCTTCCCCCATCTCTACACAGCGCTCACGCAGCACCCAGCTGTATGGTCCAGTGCCAAACCAAGTTTATAACCCAGTGAGTATCTCCCAGACACCAGTAATTCTCTTCTTCTGGGTGACTAACGTGACATGGTCAAGGGTTTGGCTGTTAAAAACAAAGGCTGTACAGAAACATATTTCTGTGAGAGACGAAACATCTGGGGGGGGGGGGGGGCAGGGATAAAGTGAGATTCTTATTCAATCACCGGATTAAATTGGGGCAGGGGGGCACAGGGAGAGAAGAGAGAGCACGCATGAGATGCTTCTGATTTCATTATGAGATTCGTAAATGCCAATGCACAACTTTTTACTTTTTTTTTCTCCTCCATACAGCAAATTCTATGAATTCTATTAGAATCCATTATTGGTCCTCAGTATGAATACATCAAGTGATTTTCCTCAGTTGTCTACTCAGTGGGGACAAAGAGAGTATTATTCACAGGTAACAAGAGGGACAGTATAAAAGCTGGACAGCGACGACGTGGTTCATTAAGGGAAGAACTAAAGAATTCATTAAGGTGCACTGTGAGGCACAGCAGCTTTGCGAGCATTCTCCGATGTGCCAATAATGTCATAACAAATACCCAAGTAAACCAGTTAAACAGTTTTCCTTGACATTCGCGGTGGTTTCACTGTCATTCAAACTGTGGTCATTTACAATTTCAAAAACATGCTCCAACCTTGTTTCTACAAATCACACAGCAGCCAGATACCCAACCACTCTTCTGGGGGTGCCACGACATCCTCCAACAAACTTAAAGCAGCAGACTAGCAAGAATACTGGAAACCAAAGCATGGCTTCTTTATTTATTTATTCATTACCAACACAACACAGTTACTGACCTTTGTAACGTGACAGGCAGATATTTTGCTAGGAAGTTTCCACCCCATTACATATTTTTTATTTTTCAGGCAATTTTTAAACTATTTTGTTCAAAAGACACTGTAACCGATGCATCCACACTTAACGCTGATATCATCCAAATAGTCTACCAAATCACTTCCTCCACAAGCAGCATGAAGACTGAGTGCATTGTGACACCTCATACATATTTAATAATAGCCTGATAGGCTGTCATTAACATCAAACAGCAATCTAAGTTTGCTACATTAAACATGATCCCTGTGTTAAGAGGAGAATCACAAACTGCCTCCAAGATCGAGCCTGAAAGAAATACCCACCGACTTGGACAAGGTGTAATGAGGCCAACTGCACTGAAGGAGCCATTATTCACACATTGGATTAAAAAAAAAAAAAAAAAAAAAAAAAAAGAAGGGGGGAGAAGGAGGGCAGAAAAAGCTTCAATGGGTCATAAGACCAGACATGCCATAAGGCAATCTGTCACAGAGTACTCATATTAATAACTGTTGTGTCAAAACTGAACATTGCAAAGAAAAGACAAACCTTCCTTTATGTTTTATGAAATGTAAGCCCACAGAATTAATAATTCATGAGATGAAGAAAAATATCAGATTTGGATATAAATATTAACAGAACCCTGTCAACCTGTTTAGAACCCAATTTTGACCGTCCTACCTTATAGTTATCAATCTAGAAGGGAACATTCTCCAAAAAGCTCAAAGGAAAAAAAAAACAAAAAACCACGTAACTATGAAAGTCATTAATGAAGAAATTAACATTCTCCATTCATGTAGGTCCTAAACAAAACAGCACAACTCTGTTCTGTGCCTGGCAGTTGCTGAGAGAATGCTAATGGACTGGCGGTATTTGTTCCCTGACTTACACTATGTTGACAACAATAAAGTTGGTGCGCACACAAGAAAGTACACCAAAGGGACTTCATAAAACCAAGACCCAGTGGAAAAAGGGTAGGGAAACAGGGGAGGTGGTTGTCAGATGACAAACAAAGATTAAAAAAAAAGCTGATTAAAAGTTAATGCAAGTTTCAGCATATGAAGTTCATACAACAGCTCCTAGATAATTTTTTTTTCCGATGAGCTAAAGAACTGGCACTTAAGAATACAAAAAAATCACCTAACCTATAGCACACGCTCACTTATCAGCAAGTTCACTGTACATGATTTCAATCAAATTACAAAATACATTTTCAAAATACGTTAGTCTCAAGATAACATATTTAACCAGGCCTACAAAACCATGCAGTGGTTTCCATTTCAAACATTATTTTGTTTGCTAGACTGATTAGCAGTTTGAGCTCAAGACACAGAAAATCACTTCTGCCTTGTGACACCAGCCCCCTCTGCTTTCAAGACTATCATAAAGTACAGAATGTTCTAACACAAACACAGTTGTGCCAAAATCAGGAAAGCCATCAAAAAGCACTCTTCTAAATGGTGATGAAAGTGCTTTTCATTAGCTTTTTTTTTTTCTCCCCACAGAAAATAATATAATTAAGTCTAGTTATGTCCTCACCTGCACTTACACTATAGTTAACAGTGTAAAAAATACTTCTGTTAAGCATCAGTATTGGGCGTACATAAAAAAGTCAGTACAAATACTCAAAGTTTCTCCACAGTTTTTGCCATTTTAACTGCATTCAACTCACCGGTGAGCAAGCAGAACGAGAAGTCAGAGAAGTTTAACACTGAAACCTTTTAGCAATAATAATTTTTAAAAGTTAATTCCTACCTTTATCATTCTAGAAAGATCTCCAGCATCAGCTAATTCCAAGACTATGTTCAGTTCATTGTCCTCAATGAATGACGCATAGTATTTTATTACATTTGGGTGATTCAGTTGCTAAGAAAAGATATACAACGCATGTTTTAGTGTAGTGTCTTATATTTTATGAATGAAATATTTTTATTTAGGCAAATAACACACCTAAGATATATTATAGTATGATACAAACAGTACAGGCTTTTATGAAAAGCATTTACAGATGAACATTTTGCAGTAACACGCAAGCCTGCAAGAACATGGTGGAGTTTTAGGATCTAGACGATGATTCATGTCAGTACTTTAAAGGATCTTTTCTTTCAATGCATCTGTGCAATAGTATGATAAAACCTGATGAAACAGCTGGGCCAATTTTTGAAATCAGTTTTTTCTTGCACACAAGACACTTAACTACAGTATCACATGCTTAGTAGAAACTTCTACTTGAGAAGTTATGCATTTTTCGATAGGATTGAATTCTCTATTTTAACTTTTAATGCAATTATAGATTATAGATTCCTTAAATGAGGCTCATTAAAGCTCTACACAGCTACCAGTTGACACTTCAGGTGTATCTATGAAAAAAATAACGTACTTTGATAATGGCTGCATTTTTATTCAAGGTAAGTATTTTTACCTTTAGAAGATCTATTTCTTTGATGCAGTCAGCACGGGCTTTGGCATCCATTAAATCAAATATCTACACACAAGAGAAAAGACAATTAAGTGATTAAAAAAAAAGCAAACTGAGTCATTGTTACTATCACATAGCATCTATAGAGCAGTTCAAGTTTCACATGAGCAAAATATAATACAGTAATATGAAATACTCCTAATGCTCTTAGTGCAGTTGTAAACACTGCAATGCCCACATACTGATTTTGGTGCTATATCAGTACTTTTAGCCCTTTCATAGGAAACAACTACACTGGAAGTACAGGTCCTCCACGAACTCAGCCGCCACTTCTGCATATCTACTCAAATACATGGCAATAATTCAGCAATTCTCCTTCAAGATGGTTCTAGTCCAAGTGTCAGGTATTTCTCCCACACCTACCACACCATTATCAGAGACGGATTCTTTCTAGGACTGAGCATGCCTGCCTTTCTTAATCTCTTCTTACAGTCCTTTTGTTTTAAATAACGCATGCATTTTACTCCCTCAGGATCAAAACTTCACTGTCACCTCTGATTCCTTCTCTCCCATTTCCTTCCCTTCAGCAAGGGAAGAAGCGATTTGGGTTCTGTAATTTGTTTACTAGAGCACTTTTTTCATCTGTCACCTTGACTTTTATAGCTTTTTACAGTTAGGCACCTTTGCTCATCATTTTTTTCCACCTCCCATCTGCTCCAAATTATTCTGCAATGGATCTCATCTTTGCCTCTTCCACGGTTAACCACGTTACCCTCCACTAATTTCTGTTTGCAGCAATTTTTTCCTGTCATTAAAAGTCCTTATCCTCATTCCATCCACATTTATATTTGACCTAAATTCTTTCCATTTTCACTGTTTTTACCACCCTGGATTCCCTTTGCACTTCACTTTCTCAGATTTGCATCTCTCCATATAGTGCCACCAAGTGATAAATCCCCCTTAGCAGTGACCAACTTGGTGCTTTTCCAGTGAATCCTTCCTCTCTCATTCCACATTACTTTCGGAATCCAAGGAAGTGGATTCGGACAGGCCTGCCTACCAGATGTGGAGCTACAAAGAAGAATACCAGTAGCGGATCGCAGCCCTCCGAGAGCACGTATGCTCTTGTCTAGCCGCTGCTCCCCTCAGAAAGCCCACCTCATCTCCTGCCCGCGGATCTGACACACAAAAACCAGACTGCAGCGGATGCAAGACTCGCTTTCTCAAAAAGACAGCTAAGTCAGGAACTGAAATGCCAAGCCTGGAGATGGGGAAAAAAGAAGAAACAGGAGAGAAGGAATGAAAGAAGAAAACAAAACTACTCTACCAAGAAAGGGAATAAAACATCTCACAACTACTTGTATATTAATGCCAGGATGATGGGAAATAAACAGACTGAGCTACAAGTAATTATTCAAGGAGGAGGCTGAGGAGGATATAACAGACACACAGCAGGGTAAGTAACAAGAAAGGAATGCTAACACTAAGAAATAAAGCAATTTCAGATGTAAGAGAAGAAAAGCGTTAGTACTATATGTGAAATTAGAGGTACAGGTATTAAACGGCAAATAGCATTGATGCAAAAGACAAGAGTTTATTTATTAAGGCTGGGAAAACACATTTAGTGAAGGAGATGAAACAGCCTGCATCTGCTGTAGATCTTAAATCTGAATGAAAAAGCATTGCTCTTTAATCGCCTTGACAATAGACTAAAAGTCCTACCACCTGCTACTGTCATGACGGACTGAAATATTTTTTTTCTAGGAAATACTTAGGAAACTTTAAAATATTAGAGGTAGCACATTAACAGGGAAAGTACTTGGAAGGCATGAGATCATAAATGTCTTTGCCAGTAAACTACGAGACCAGCAAAAGGAAAACCTCACACCCCCCTCTCCCAAAAACAATCAGTGGAAGTGTGCACTGAGTAGCAGGGGGATAAAGTACGGGGGCACGGCAAAGTTGTGCATGTCTGCTAAGCCTGATCATGAGATAATAACATTTCTTATCCATGATGCAGAGATCCAGGTGCAGATACGGAGAACTCCCAACACACCGCGGAGCCTAATCAAAGCTGCAAACAGAATTTTAAACTGAAAATTGTACACAAATTACCTGGTCATGCAGTGTAATTATTCAAAACACAATTTCAAGATTTAAAAACAGAAGACCTGCAATGTGGCAGGGGAAAAGAGAGAGGAGTTTGGACCTGCTAATGACTGTTTCAGTTTCAGTTCTTCCCTCAATCCCTTACCTGGTATTTCTGCTAGTTTTACCATGGGCAAATTCCATAAACACTTCCCAGGTCGTTGCAGATTACCTCTAAGTGACCAAGCACTTTAATTCTCTACTGGGTTTACACTGGAAACACACATTTTGATTCTTTGCTCTTGAGCACAGAATACTTTGACCTAAGCCAAACCCTCACAGGCGGTTAATCGACCCTATGTGTATAACAACTTTGGCAGAGGCTGCCGGAGCACGTGGCAGATGAGGACTGCTTCCAAGCTCTGGACCTTCCTCAAATGTGAAGAGGTAGAAATTAGATGCTATTATCTGCATTGAGAATAATTCTCATTTCTCTGTCATAAGAGATGGGTATTTGTAAAGGAATAGAGCAACAGCAGCAGACAACAGGCTGCCCATGCAACCTATCCATCACCACCCATACAAAAATACAAGACACCTGCTTACTAACAGACTTACCTATACGAGCAGTATTTCCCAACACACCTAAACAAGCAAGCATTGTGAGCATTCTTTGTTTGTTTGTTTGCTTTTAAATAAGCTACCCTCTAGTAAGGACGTAAACCATGACCCCTCACAGAGGTGTAACAGAACAAAGAAAAGCCCTATGCGCAGGACTAGGAAAGATTTGGGATCAAGGGATAGGGAAGAAAAAGACAACATTTTGTCCAGGTATTCTGGCTGGCATTCCCTGTATTTCTAATTCGTTATTAAGCCATCACAGAGCATAGGTTAGGCCAAGCAGCTGATCCCAGGAAAAATCAGACGTAAGGTTTATTAACATGACTCCCCTCCAGTTTTGCTACACTTCACACAGCCCAGTGGCAAATTTGTCTCAGCTTCATCTAAATTAGTATTTAAGACATGAATAAAATAACACAGTTCAAGAAGAACTGAGTCTTATGAGATCCTTACAAACACAAAGACAGACAATCTGAACATTTACAATTCTGGCCCAGATCTAATCTGAACAGACCTCTTCCTAAAAATCCAGTAAAGGCCTCTTCCTAAAAATCCAGAACTCCAGTTTCTCAGATGTTAACCTCCTCCTCCAGCAACAAAATTATAAAAACACACCATCCAGTCCATGGCATGTGAGGAACCCCTGCCCTATCACATCCAACAGCTGGCAGTGGCTCTCCTCCCCATCAGATTATCCTTCCAGTCTGCCAAGCTGCTCCGCTTGGATCCCAGGCTCAAACCCATGTCAGCTCCCGGGGCAAGTACTGCGACCAGAACCCAAACCCTCTGCACTTCAGCACCACAAAATGGTTCGGCACTGACGAACGACACACACCACAAAACGGAAGCCACAGTGAAAGAGTTTAAAAGCTTAAAAACAATCTTCCAAGTGCATGTCAAAACTAACAGGGGGCAGCTGGTAGCGGAGGAGGAAGGAGCTGCCACCTCCTGCATCCTCCTCCCGGGAAGGAGCTCGGGGCACTGGGGGCACCCCAGACCAGCCAGGAGGGTGAGGGCTGTGCACATTGACTGCTGGGCACTAGCAGTAATTAGACTACAATTATTAGCATCGCAGTAATTGGCTAGTAACGGAAAGCGCTGCATTTTGGTCAGCCGGTTTGGCCATCAGTTGTACTACCAACAAATGCTAACTCTTGACTCCGCTTACAAGGTCAGGATCGCGGGGTAATGCAGGTCGTAGCTGTGTTTTTCTAGCCCATACAAATTGCATGGAGTATAATGCAATCTTATTTAAAATTTTAATTACTCTTCCCTGGTTTCTGTTTTCAAGGACTCTGGTAAGATTAACATTTCTACAAACTAATTATGTTTGCTGTGAAAAAACTATTAATATGCAAAAATTACATTAAATATTTTTATGATGCATCCGTTTTCACAAAGTGTAATCAAAAGCCTCATTTTGAGGAGTGCCATGCCCTATTTAGCAATTAATTCCTGAAAACAATTAGGCAAAAACAGCTCAAGAGATGTAAGAGGACCTTTTAAAGCTCTTCCTGAAACTGTATTCTTTTGGCATTCTGGAAATATCAGTTTTAAGTACTGTCAGGAGATAGCCGTACTTTTAGAACCATTTCTAAGCTATTTTAAGATCCAGAACACAAACTGTTCCCCACACAGATGTGTAAGCTAAACAAAAAGGTTGCAACATATGAAATGAAATTCCTGAGAAAACTTCTGACATAGATGCTCACACACTGCTCCTGCTCCTTGAGAGCTCTGCGCAGAGCAAGAAGGTTGAAAAACATTTCACCACCAGATGGAAAACATCAAGCCGTAGCTCCTAAGTGCAGACGGTATTTGCGCAATTACCAACGACTGATTTAACTCAGCTTCTGAAGTGAAATGAATGTGTCAGTGTTCCTTCACATGGTACCGCTTTCGAAACATGCCAAGGTGGGAGCCTGCTTCATTCCTCTTGCTCTGAAGAGGAGCGCTTACTCCTCCAGCACTTTTCCAAGACTTCTTCTTCAGTAGTAAGAATAGAAGTCTTTTAACCTTACCGTTTAAATGTCAATTTAATCTAGTTCTGCTTTAAAAAGCTGTATAAAAGAAAGATGACCTAACAAAAAGTTCTTCTAAAGCAAAACATGAACATGCCTGCCACAACGTAAGCCTACAGACAAATAAGCAAAATAAAGACTTGAATGCACACAAATATCGAGACACTGAACAGCAACAAGGAGCATTTGAGCATTTTGCCACCACTGCACTGCTGTGCTAAGACAAGAGTGCTTCATAACGTGTAAAATTACAAGTGCTTCCCTAAGATTAATTATCTCTAATTCAAGCCTGAAGTAGCAATCCACTGACAATACACAATGAATAATGAATGTAAGCGCAAGATAAAAGGATTCGGTTTTGAATCACAAACACAGGGGTCTCCGATACTGGAGGGAAAGGGAAGGAAAGATGGAACAACGTGAAGCAGAAACGTTCAACACAATCTGCAGTTGTATTGAAATATGCAGCTCCACCTAATAGTTTGAGTAGCCGAGGTTTATTTTAAAAATACCAAATCAAACAAACAATATCCAGTCAGTGACAGTAAGACTGCAGTTACAAGTCTTGTGTTACATTCTTAAAATACACCATTTTAAGCCCCTCATATCTAAGTTCATACCAGTTCACACTTCACAGTTCCACCTAATACAAAACCAACCATCAGTGCTCACAGTGTCCTGCTTTGTAACGCGCTGACCGATTATCAAATGAAGGGCAGAGACTTGGTGCAACAGGGGGGGCTCCCGAAGCTTTTCAGTCCTTCCTTTAGGTCTGAAATAGAAGGAGCATCTTGCCAAGCCTGATATCATTGAAGAACTGTTGCTCAAGAAGTTGGTCCAATCTAAGAACTTTGAAAAAAAGGTGATCTCTACCTGTGTTGTTATACACAGTCAAACAGCAGGGAGAACGACAGTAGAAGTGGTAACTTTTATAAATATAACTGATCAACAAAGACAAGTAGGTTGCATTTCCATGGAACAAAGACTGGTCAGAGAGGTAGGAGTTTATTACATACCATAAAATGCACCTCCTCTCTGATGCCCCTGTTTTTGCTATTCTGTAGCATTTTGAAATTTAATTACCAGTCTTGGTTCTGGAAGTATCTTGCAGGCTTCTGGAAAGAACAAGGACCAAGAGACGAGAGATAAAACAATTGTAACCATTTACAAAAGATGTTCTGTGGTTTTGTCCTTTGAGAACAGTTTGTGAGGATTTCTTCCCCTTTCCAAGCAACCACTAGAGTGCTTATTGCCCAGAATGACATGTAGTGGTACCTATGGGTATTGATGGTTCTTTTGCAAGGATTATTTACAGTGGTAGTGGTAGAGATGCTCTGCTTCTTCCTCAGGCTATTCCATGTATTTTGGACTTCACACTTGTTAAGAAACTTAACTAGAAGCTCTTCAAATGTAGACTGCTACATTAGTAGCTTATCTGCAGTTGATCTTCCCTGATGTTTCTTCGACCCAGTGTCACTCAGACATTAGTGAAAGTGAAGAATAAAGATTTGTTTTATAATTCTGGTTTTATTTAGGTAATATTACAACAGCATCTCAGAAACATGGTTCCGTGAAAAAAGAGAGCACCTAATCATTATAAATACCACTTCCCTAACTCCAAGCAGGCTAACCATACGCAGGAAGATGAAACATGAAGGGTAGAGCCAGAAGAAAACACCCAACAATTAATTTTATGTATTCTGGTTAAACTGCTAGAAAGAAATTGCAAATTAAATAGTTTTCACCCTGCTACATATCCGACTGTAAACCAAATCAAGATTTCTACTTCTTCATGTCATCTGGACTCAGCAACAACCACAGACTCAGAAAGAGCGCTTTCTGTCACCATCTGCTTGTCCTTCCTCCCACAGCATCGTACTGCCACTTGCTTCTGCTCACGTTGAGTTGCACAAACATACATTTTGTACACATTAATGCAACATTTATCAATATTGTACATATTTCAGCCAAGTACAATTTTAATAGCAGGAAATAAACATTCTTGTCAGAAAGCTTCACTAAAAATAAAAAAATAAAAATCAAAGCTGGCAATCCTTTCGGAACAAATAAAGGCCTGAGATCCAGTAAGACTGGGAGAGGATAACTGAAGATTAATAGCCACATCAGACCTTGAAGGCAAAGACAAGCAGAGGGAACCACTGGTCAAATAGACAGGAAGGGAGCTACGGACTCAACCCAGCCAGGAAAATGAAGCTTTTTGGGGGGAGGAAGAAAGAGGGAGAATAAGACTCGCAAACTCGGAAAGGAAGACATGTAGTTGTTAAGATGTGAGATGAAAAAGGGAAGATAATGGGAAAACAGAAATAAGTCCAGATCTCAGTGTGTTGGTTTTCTTCTTTTTTGTTTTTGTTTGTTTGCTTGTTTTTGCTCCCGCTTTTTGTTGGTGGTGTTTGTTTTTTGTTTTTGTTTTAAACATGAGGTATGGGATTTGGAGACACTATCCCAATAGAGAAACATGGCAAGTAAGCCAATCCAGGTAGTATTTCATGATACAGCTAGGAAGTACCTTTTTATTTTTTTTCCCTATAGGTTACCCAAGTCGTACTTTCTATTCCAATAGCATTCTACATAGACCCAGCCTTCATATGGAAAGCTACTTCAAAGATCACAGAACACCGTCCCTGCTGACGTGCACTGGTCAGTAACATGCACAGGGAAAACCAGCAGCATGCGTTGGCTACTTTAAGGCAATCAGAACACTACCAGCATAAAGCCATTTGGAAGAGACACAAATCTTTACCCTTATTTCCTACTAAACACCAGATATATCCCTAGATATTACACGGTTGAACTGCTAGAGAAATTTTCACCTGCAAATGGACAGCAGGATGTCTTCTCCAGAGCTGAAAAATCTTCTGTCAACTTGAGAAATCTGACCTGAAAATTCAGCTTCACGTACTGACTTCTGAAATACTCCTAAGAGTACGCATGCTATAATGCCTCTGTAATCTTTGCACAAGCACTGTTATAAAAATGCTGTAG